>NC_143401.1:85326837-86565408 GCF_052110815.1 Crocodylus siamensis | reverse complement strand
TAAAGCGGTGTTCAGTAACCCTACTGGTGGCCCAATCCCTCTAAGAAGCATTTCCTAGGCATCTACATAACTGAGCCCTAAATTAGGGGAAAAAAGAATCTGAGCCAAATCTTTGCACGCAGGACAATCACTGTGTATCACTTGTATATACTAGCTATAAGCAGGGACTGCCTTACAGGTGGGCAACACAGGCAACTGCCCATGGTGCCGTGGTCAGGGGTGCCACACACATGCACAGCAGTGCTCTTTCCTGCCTTGGCTGATCCCTGTGCCAGGAAGGAGGAGCGGTGCCCAGCCCAGCCCAGCCCCATGGCTCCAGCCACTGCTCAAGAGGAGTTGGACTAGGCATACGTGGGCAGAGTGGCACCTGCTCCAGCCTGCCTGCTTTGCTCCTGCACAGCAGCAGCAGTGCTTGCCTGTGGGGAAGCAAATCTCCTGATCCAGCCCAGCCACTCCCAGGGCTTTATTTCTGAAACTTGGGCTAATACTACTACATAGTTAAAAGAGAGGGCGCCAAAATACAAGCTTGCACAGGGCATTATTTTCCCCAAGGCCAGCCCTGACTATAAGCCTTCAGCAAGGATGATCCTGCTTTCAGTTTAAGTGACATGATGCTTATCTATCTCATACCTTACCTGTTACCAGCAGGGTGAGGGAAAGGGAGTAAGGGAAGGGGGAAAAATTGACAAAGTGGGGGTACTCCTATGCTATATCACTGGTCATGATTTTTGTGGCCATTAGACTCTGCTCTAACATAACACAGGGGTTTTTTTTTTTTTAAAAAAAGCCACCATGCGAGGAACAGCACCAGCATCAGACATTACAAAGGGCAGCTTTAAGCCGTCGCTTCTTGGTGTATGGACTGAGCACTTCGGCTGCATGTCACAGCCTCTGGGTAACACTCCAGAAATGCAGGACGCAAGCACCAGGAAGGAAGCAGACAAAATGATGAGTTCAAAACGGGTTCTTTGTTTGCACCAAATGTGGTGAATTGGTCCTTGCAGCTAGAACACTATATTTAAACCTGATATAAACCCTTAAGGTGGGAGAAAGCTCTGAGGAGCAAAAAAGCATGTTTGTGCTCAAAGTAAACCACCCTAAAACCTCCCTAGTAATCCGCTTCAGCTCCAGCTGTTTCTCAGAGGCTTAAATAAAACAAATCTCACAAGACATGGATTCAGCACTGCAAAATACAATAATTTGATCCTTTCAGGCCACCTTCTTCTTATAAATTTAAAAAACTAAAGAGGGGACAAACTATTACTATTTAGATTCTATACATATGTAGCAATGATGCTCATTAAGGTATTATCTGTGCATCTTGCAAATATGACTGAATTAAAGCTTCACATCAACCCAGAAGGATATAGAGAGATTAGGTCTGAATTTTATAGGTGGAGAAATGAGGCACAGAGATGCTGTATGACTTGTAGAAATGGCCTGTGGCAGAAACAGGAATGGATCCCAGATCCAGTGTTTTCAAGTTTAGCGTGTTTAATAGCACCTAACCCCATTCAAAACCTGCTTGCAATGAAATCAGATGTCAAGAGGCTCCAGCTGGGGAAGTGGAAAGAAAGTGTGGATTGCTTCAATACACACCACAGATATAGCACTCATCTTAGCTTCAACCTCTAATTTTGTTTTCTGAGAACCAGTTACTTCAGTGAAATTAGTGGAGTTAGTGCATCTATTCTGGGCAAAAATCTCCCAGGATCAAGATTTTATTTATTGAAAAGGAAGCTGAATTCAATGAAACAGCACAGAAAATCAGTTGTTCTCTTCCCAAAATAACCAGCATATTAGGGAACTATCAGTGTGTAGCTTAAGAAGAAGCAGGCAAGGCTGTTTGGGAAGATGCAGTATCTTTTATTAGAACTAAATATTTGGGGAAAAGTTATTTGCAAGCTTTCAGGCACAAACACCCTCCTTCAGGCGATGGGAGACCACTGACGTTATGAGTTCTCCAAGGTAGAAAAGAAGCTAAAGTAAACAGTCTGGCTCCTATCCTATACAGGAGAGCACAATACAGCTGTAGACTCCCCCCCACTTCCGGAAGAAGGGGGTTGGTACCCAAATCCTTGCAAAGATCAATTTTTCCAACTATTTAGTTGGTCTAATTAAAGATATCACATTGTCTGCCTATGTCCTTAGACTAACACGCTACAACCAACACCCCCAAAACTTCCTGTATTAACTTTTATTTCCTACAACAAGCAGACCTAGTTATGTTCACTTCAGCTGTCAGTTATTTCTTCTATTTTCCTTTTTTTTGAACTGAGGAATTTTGTTCCTTCCTCACTCAAGCCAAAGCTGGGGAGGGAAGCAGAGAAGTTAGCAGTTTCTCTCTCTCCTCTGCTAACACTGCTAAGGCTGTAATTACTTTAGTAACATAAAGGTCTATTCTCTCTTTGCTGAAAAAAGGGGAAATTACACACACAAATTCCATTAGCATTAATGGGACTCACCAACATAAATCCCCCCGATACGTCAATAGGAGAATAGATTCTGTATAACTATAGGTATGGACCCTTTCACTGTTTACTCAAAGAAAGTGTGTACGGTAGTATGCTCTAATTCAGGATGGAGTGGGTGAAAGCTCTCTCTCACTCCGTTCATTGTCTTTTGCTCTTATACAGCAATTATGAAGAAATTAAGTGGAAGCATCTTAATATCATGTTCACCTACATTTTACTTATTTTCTGCCCCAGGCAGATGCTGATATAGTCGAAAAATATCTTTTTAACCAATTTTTCCTACTTGTTTTTATGTTGCTATACTGAGCTATTGCTCTCCCACCACAGGCATGTGCCATGTGTGCTATAGTATATGCTGATACGTGATTACTAGGCTGGACAGATTCCTAGGTAGTGATTTATTTGAGTTCAGTATTTTTAATTTCATGACTTTGTTTCCCCTATAGAAAAGCTTCACTCCCCACCCCCAACACAAGCAACTTGCAGCCTGCAGGTTGCTTGCAAACTTCGTCCTTCAAGAGCATTTGCTGCTCACTAATATTGCTGTCTGATTGGGCACCTCAGTCAGGTGTTATCAGCGCTGTCACCTCATTGGAGGAGCCTTACTGCTACAAAGAAGAGAACTGAACAAATCACTCACTGGGCTTTTGACCGTCACAAGTAGGGAGCTACATCTGGAGTGAGACTGGAAAGATTAAGACATTAAACATTTTATTCTTCTACATCTCTTGAACCTGGCCCTACTTTGTACATCACTTCTACAAAAATAAAGCTAAGGAACAAGACATGCACCTTATTCAACTGTCACAGCTAGGGGCTCTAGCCAGGGTTTTGGCAAAGAAAGGCACGGTGACAACGAATATATGAGCAGGATCAAATTCTGTGGAAAGTAGCAGGAAAAAGGAGGCTATGAACAAGCTAGTCGAAAAGAAAAGGAAAAAGAAAAGAAAAAGAGCAAGATGCCTCCTACATCACTCTGCCCTCACAATTTAATCTAAGCCAACCACTCTCTGCACTAACCCTTTCGGAGTAAGGAAGTGGGACGTTATTTTGCATGGGACAAAGAACCTTCCGCAAGCAGTGTATTATTGCTGTTATCTAACATAGGTATTGCTGTAATGCCAGCTAAAAATGGGGTCTTATTATGATAGAAACAAAACACAGTCTCTGCCAAGAGAGTTCATATTTGAAGTAGACAAGGCAGAAATAGCACATGAGGACCCGTCTATGAAGGGGATCGTAGGATATGGGTCCTGCAATGGCAAGAAACTGGACTCAGGAACCCAAAACAACCCTTCCAGCACTATGAGCTTAAGAATGGGACTGGAAACAGAAACCCCAGAGAGGCTAGAAATACAAAGCAGGACACCTGACGCTCAGGCCAGTACCCTAACCATTAGGCCCTTGCGTCTCTAACCTACCAGGCCCCAAATAGGATGTAAAATGGAACAACAACCCCAAGTAAAGACCTGCCTGTTCCCCTCCCTCCCCTTAACCGGCACCAGAGCTAAGATACTGTGGAACTTGTTTCTTCATTGTAGCCAACTCTTCCATAATCTCCAGGTCATGATGCTTTTACAAATATGTATTTTCATCAGCTACAAACTAATAGTGAAAGATCTGACAATTTGCATGAAATCTATGGAAACTTGAGGCTACAATAAGTGTCCTCCCTTGCAATAAAGGACATCTGAAACAAGTTAGAGTGGCAGTTCCCAGAACTGTGGTCCAAAAGGTAATTAGTACACAGAGGACAATGGATTGTCACATACCCCTTTTTAATGAAAGTTTGACTATAAGGTCACAAGACGGTCTGAATAGTGCGGAGGGTCAACAGTGGTCCATCAGTCCATAGACTACTGTGGTAGGTGCTAGGTACCACAGAAAGAGGAATAGTTGGTGCACATTGAAACTCTGGGGTTACAGAATACTTAGAATCTAAATAATGGGGTGAATTTATAATTACATTCTCCTTTTGTATTTAATAAGCAAGTGAGTTGTTCCCATTATTAGAGCTAAGTTCTGCAGAAACTGGCCTGTCAGGTTTTGAGATATGGTCACAGTGCCTAAAGCAAGTATATGTACTTTTAGACAGCTTAATAATACACACTGTATGTCCAATTATGTGAAAAAGAAATAGTTATTCACTTTCTCACTTATACAGTCATTTGGAAAAAGGATTTAGACCATGTAACATTTTTCCATAATACATGGCCTATTGATGGAAATAAACCGTGCCTGTAACTGCTAATAAATCCTCTTGTCCTCCAAGAATAGATCCTCCTACCATATATTTTTTTTTTTATGGATGCCAGCTTGGAGCTTTTCATTCCCTCCTGCAATGCATGTTTGTGCCCAGTACTAATATTTCTTGCAATAAAGCAGAACCACCTCAATTCTTGGTCCTTTCTAACTTGTAAAAGGCAAAGAAAAGCCACAACACTTAGCTAACATTCTGCAGTCAACAAAGACTCTTATGCCAGTTGGTCTCAGCCATAATTACTGAATCATTTTTTTCTTTAGAAACACACAATTATCTAATTCATTATAGACATACTGTATGTACTAACTTAATTTTAGCCATATAATCTCATAATGGACATCAATGAATAGAGGATTAGTCAAAACCTATTAATAAAAGAGATATAACAGGCCCTCAGATATTTTCTTTTAAAATGCACAGTACGTTTCAAATTCTACTTCCAGTACCAGACCTGAGTAGCTAGACTGGATGCTGGGCATGTCAATGGGAGTGAGAGAGAGGAATAACGCTCTTTAGACAGCAGATTAAAAGCAATTCCACCTTGTAGTTGTGACAGTAGTTCTTGTGTTAGAGTAGCCTCCTTCATTTTGTGCCCTTATTCTCCACAGTCTAAATGCATAGGGGATGTTCTACTAGCACTGCCCCCAACACCCTAGGCTGCTCCTGGATATGGCATGGCTGCATAAAAAAGGTAGGCATGTCCCTCATGGAAGTCATGCCACCACTGGCCAAGTCTGAGTGCACCGCGATGCTAGAGAAGCTTATGTGTAGGCATCTCTGCATATGCACATCTGAGGAACTTGAGTGCCAGAGGAGATAACAGGCCATGTCTCTTGCCCACTGTACATCTCCCCATAGTACCTTTCCACCTTGAAGGGATAACATCCAAGAGACTCTGGCAAGGTGAGCCTCAAGCATCCTCATCTATCTGTCTCCTTGTAGTGAGACTTATGCAAGGCAGAAGCCATGTGTCCCTGACAATTTCTTATTCCTGGGCCCATTTATATTTATGAAAGTAACTGCTGGAAATGGCCCAATTAACTGCCCTTGAAAGGAATTGTAAACCATCCCATTCTGTCCATTTTATTAAAAATACCAGGGATGAAATCTGAACTATTTCAAGTCAATAATTTGAGCCTGAGGAAATAAGCCTAATAGGAGTGCCTAGTAACCACAGAAGTTGGAAAAAAAATCCACTACAGTTGTGCAGTCACCCAAATCACTACTGGCTGAGCTCCCACAGCCACCTTCCCCGCAGAAAGCAGGGTACTTCCATCAGTACAAAGCCTGCAGAGCAGGAACATCCCAGGGTCTGATCCGAGACCCCTGAAGGCCCTGGGAACCTTCCCAGTACGTGCAATGGGTGTTGCATTGCACCCAACTGAGGTTGCATTTCCTATCTAAGGAGTCATTTAAAAGTATTTTGTACCAACAGCAAGGAAAGGCCAAACAAGGAGTTAATAGCTCCTGGAAGAACATGCTGGAAGAAATATCTACTTAAATAATTTAAATATAACATTATTTAAAAAAACAACACAATGCCACTAAGTAAATTTTGTTCTCCATCCCTCCCTACACTTCTACATCCCCCCAAGTGCTGAGAAAACACATATTGTTCCAAACCCAAGAATACCTCACTGAAAGGCATTGATTTCTCCTGGAGATGCAAAAGCCATGCAGCAGCATTGCAGATGTCTAATGTGCCCTATCCCAACCCTCAGTGGTGCTATGCAATCACCAAACTGAGCCTAAAAGAGCCATTCCCACAGCCGTGTGAATCCCTCCTGTTAATAAGGAGAGCAATTATTTGCCCAGGCACTGCTTCATCACTGTTTGCAACTAAGGTGCACCCCAAAGGCTCTTCACATGGGCACCTCCCCAAATCCCAGCCTCCAGGTTTCACTGCAGCACTGTGTTACATGAATAAGACCATGATGGCAGGACATCATTAACGAGATCTTTGGAAAGACTCTGGCAGGTGTGCATGGCTGGCCAGTGGCCAAGCGGCTTCACTTGTGCATTAGTATTGTACATATCATAGCAGCTTCATCTCAATAAGATGATAACCAGGGCTGCCAACGCAAGAAAAGGTCTCGGACTACAAAACTTGTTGTTTTTTAAAAAAACAAAAAAACCAAAAAAACCACAACCAAACTTTAACTGACATTTTTAAAATAAGTTAAGTGGAGCACAAAGTACAATACAGAATTTATTTGTCTAGTTCATAGGCACAAGAACATTTTAATTCCTTCCTGTATGTCCTGAGAAGCCGGGGACTTTCTAAAATTTCCAATATCATTAAGAACAGCAGTTCACAGTATTTTCTGTCAAACCCACATTCTTGCTGGGCCCTTTCTCCAGCAGTTGAACAATGTCTCACCTGGTAATTGCCTGCTTCAGGCTTCAGCTGCCTTCCCCCAAATAAACTTCCCCTCTCGGTGCAAGCAGAAGGAAAGGCAGGGGTGAAATCTCTCCCATTCCCCTGCTATGAAATGTCTCAGCCTCTGCCAAATCACTGCAGGTCTGCCCAAGAGAAGGGCTGAGGTGCAAAGTTCTCCTGACCATCCCTCCGCTTGCAGGAGGTGGGAGAGAGGAGCCTGCTGCTGCTATTGTAAGCGGGCTGAGCAGCCCCTCCTGCCGCAGCTGCTGTTCCCCGACCTGTTCCAGCAGTGAAGAGCTCATCTGTCCCTCCCCATTGCTGCTGCAATCCTTTCTGCACAGGAGGCTGGAGAGGCAGGTTTATCTTAAACCAGTTTCAACCATTTTGAAACTGGTTGATGTGCACCGTGCTTCTGTTCTGTTATGGGTTTAAACCAGTTTCTGATCACTTAAACCAATGTGTGTGCAACTTCTGTCCCTAGCCAAGATGGACAGGAGAGAAGGGAGAACTTGAGCACAGGGTGGGGACAGCCGAAGCCCTGCTCCCTGTGCTTAGACACTCCAACCAGGCCCACCCTCACGTGCCTCACCCCGGAAAGAGCACAAGGAATCTCCCCCTCCCGCACATACAAGACCTGAAGCATTTCCAGAAGCACTCAAAGGTCCCAGGGGGTAGTAACAGAGGAACAGGGTTGCCAACCACCAGTAAATTTAACTGAAACCTAAATATTCTTATGGGCTCAACAAACAAGCACTTTTAGCCAGTTTTTAAAAATGGGCCGTGCAAGTTTATAGACCATTGGCAACCCTGGTGATAGCTTCCTTCTCCTCACTGCCCAGCCCAATCAAGCTCCCCACCACACCTCCCTGCAGCTCAGCTGGTGCTGGCTGTCGGGCTCACAGGATCAATACACACAGACAAACATGAGTGAGAACAAACTCCAGGTGCTCTTGTTCTAGCTGTAGGTACCTTCTGCAGAGTCTCTGTCTAGCTCCAGCTTGTTACTCCCCAAGGGATCATTACCCAGTTTCCATATCTTCTAAATTGGGGAGCATCACTAAATTTTTACTTTTATCACTACACTGCCTGACACAGAGGACAGGGCAAAGAAGATGAGGCTAGTCAGCAAGCCTGCAGGTCTCACTACTCTAAATTATTTAGGCCATTTTGTTAGGCAACTCTGCCAGTGTCCCCCCCCCATTTCAAACCGTGGCTTCATCCACCACTGCAGGGTCAAACATATGCAGAGACCTACTCAGCAAAGAAAAGCATGAACCTGCTACACTTAGACAAGAGGGCACATTCACTTTGGTGTTTAATGCATCAGAACAAGACTCTGAAAAATGGAAAAACCTACAAGTGTGCTTGCCAGTAGGCACCTCTCTTTTCCCTCCCCAAACCCCATATCCCCCCTTACTGTTACACTCCAGGGAAAGTTTCAAGTCCCAAACATCATTTACATCCACAAAGAGGGAAAAGACTCTGACTTCCCCCACCCAGCCTCTCAAGATGCACAGCAGTTCAGACTCCCACCCAGTCTTCTGTTCACCTACAATTGCTCCAAGACAGAGGCCAATTGACCTGCTAACCTCCAACCTAAAGAGCACCCAGCAGCTGCCTGGCTCTCTCTTATCTGCACCCATAGTGAAGGGCTGCTGCTTGACTGGGCAGTGGCAGGCTGCCCCGTTAACTCTCTCCTTCCCCGTCCCTTCCCTGCTCTACCTTTTGTTTTTCTAATTTCTACCTATTTACATTCTCACTGACATCCTGTCACACGTTTAGCTTCTCTTATTCCTTGGAGTCTCAGCCCAGCAGAGACGCCCTATGCCTGACTGCACCTGAAAGCTCGCTAAGAACTTTTTTCCAACTACTCAGTTGGTCTGCTAAAAGACATCACATCTACCCAAAAACCCTTGCCTGCTTGTGCCCTTAGACCAATACAGCCAAAACCGAAAACACCGAAGTTAATGCGCCCTCCTGTCTCCTTCCCAGCACTGTAAGCATAAAGACCCCGTCACAGTCTCAGATAGGGCTGGAACTTGTGGAACATGTTAGTTTATGAACCTGACAGTCGCTTCACCATTAAGTCAGACATGGCTCCTTAGATCAACTGGAAATGTTTGTTGGAACATATCAGGGCTTGCAAACTGTAGCCTGGCTGTCCATTTATTCTGCACACTTAACTCCCCCGTGCACGACTGGGAGCTATGCACAACCAGCAAATAGAAAGTGTTCCCTGTGGCAATGGGTATTGGTAATACGGTAATCTTTGGTACTATGACAATATTTACCAATGGTAACTATTGGTATCTTTCTGCCTCTGCTTTTACGTGTTATCCTCACTGACCACATGTGCGTGAAATGCAGAGAGCAGGGCTTTCAATGAAGGAAGCAAATGTGAAGAAGTGATGTTGATGATATTCAACCCACAGCTCCAGGGCTCTGTGGGGCATCTCCGTGCCAGCTTCAACAGAGTGCGCTGCATATTTTTTCACATCGCAGTAGCACAAAGTGGCACCTCAGAAATGAAGCCCCATTGTGAAATATTCTGGGTATAGAGCTGAAGAGGAAACAGTGCAGTGTGTGTGAACAGGCTATTCTGCTATAGAGATTGAAGCAAGGTCTCTTGTTCTCCTCCCAAGGGCCAAGACTGATTACTATGCTGTATTCCAGACGGGGGTTTTCCTTGCCAGTTTTAAGTGACTCGGAGGATAAAGCATTTGAGACTTTTCCACCACAATCTTACTCCTAGAAGGCTGGCACTGCTTTTTCGAGCTGAAATTTTCATGTCATCCTATTATTCCTCATCAGGGTTCCCAGTGTGAGAGGCAATATTGATGCTGAAGGGAAGAGGTAGGATGAGGGGCCACAGAAACTCCTGGGGTAGTGAATGGAGGGAGGGAGACATGGGTGGGGGTGCAAATTCCACCAGCTTTTTTCCACTTCCACCCACTTCTAGACACTTCTCAAGGTATTTAAGACAACAACATTGTATCCATTCAATACCACAACCTTGGGCCCATTCAGGGACCTGCACTTCAACATGGCAACCACCCTTCAAGACAGAACCATTGTATCTATTCAAGGGCTCATTCAAGTTTCCACATATAACTAGCTGCTGTTTTGAGAGTTAAATATACTTGCACATGACTGCTTTGAAAATGAATGCTCTTTGGAAATTGTATTTTACTTGAAACAGTTAGCATAGAAGGGCTCTTCTTTACTTTAGCAGTATCAGATGATTGATATTTCTTACCTTGGGGTGAACATCTTGCTCTGGGAAGCAGTTTCAGAGAAAATGTGTGAGGCCAAGGGAACAGAGGGAGGGAATCAGACTTCTGAGCGTCTGCATGTGTGCACATATGTGCCAGAAACGCCTTTTAAATGGATTCACCATTGGAGAGAGACAGACAGTCCCACAGATACCACCCCTTAATCAAGTCACTACACTTGCACTCTCCATCAGCGACCAGAGCACCTCTGCATGTAGAGCAGTCAAACAGGGCTTGATGTTACTGTTTGGGAGCAAAGCAGAGAGCCCCCGCGTGCTGCTATCACAGCTGCAAAAACAGATTGTAGTAGATGAGCAGATAGTGCGTAGATGAGTTTGAAATATGAAAGGTGCAAGAATTTGGTATGCTAGACCAGGCAGTCCTCAACTTACAACGTTTCGAGTTACAACATTTCGCACTTACAACATTTATAAATTGACACCCTGTTTCAACTTTATGACATCAGTTTTGACTTGACAACGCTTGATCCAATGTGACATCGTACCAGCGAACAAGTTCACCCATCTCCCTGGAGAACATCTGTCCAAACTTCCTCGGACACTTTCTTTAAGAGAGCAGACAAGACTCCAGAAACACCTGCAGCCAAAACTCCTGAGAAGACTCCAGCCAGGAGCCCTTCAAAAAGTCCAGCAAACTCACCTCAAAGAAGTCCTTCCAAATCAGTATGATTGCTATTTACAATATAAATACATTAATGTAGTTATATTACTCATCTATAATTGATCGAGTACAATATGTGGGGTATTTTTGGTGAAAATAGGGTATCGGGCCTTGGTTCAGGAACCAATCCCTCATTTATAACATTGTGAAAATTTGTTCCGAGTTACAACATTTCGACTTAAGACACGGTTTTCAGGAACCAAATGTGTCATAAGTCCAAGGCTTGCCTGTACTGGGAATCCTGCCTTAGCCAATGCACAGGCAAAGATGTGACCATCTCACATCTCTGTGTTTTTAAAGTAAACATGTTTTAAAATATACACTGTAAAGCATAGGGTTGAAAGGAAAACCAGCCGACCAAAAACACACAGCACAACAGCACCAAAACCACACACACTACCAGAAATGGAACTAAGGTGCAGAATTCAGGTCTGGATTTATAATCTACACATTTTTAGGATTTGAGTGGGTTTTTTAAAAAAAAAAACTACAAAAATACAGCCATTAAAGAATGTTATCAACTGTTATAAATGGCTCCTGGGAAATTAATAAATTAAATCCCCAAAACATAAAAAGGGGAGAAGAGTGCACCAGCCTTATTTCTTTCCATCAGCTCCATCTCTGTGGCTGGTGAGCCCTAAAAGCTTATTTGCCCATCTTTCAGAGTGGTGGCACTCAAGACACAGCATTAATTTGGAGTTTACCACTGCATAAGTTGCAAATTCTGAAGTCCCTTAAAGTATCATACTAGGCCCTACCTATGAAGAATAGCACAGCCTCACACCGTGAGGTAATGAACTCTGATGCCATGTGGATGGCAGCAAGCATGCACAGTTTTGGCCAGTGATGAGATATTGCTACTATCATGGCTCCACAAATTAGACCAATTTCACACTAAAGGCACTACCTGCTCCTAACATTTTGTTTCCCAGTTGGAGTCCGCATCACTTGCTGATCTTCTGTCTTCATAAAAGATTTCTAGTTCATTTAAAACTTGGCTCCCTTGTGCAGTTTTAGAATTCTTTCCTAAGCTTAAAGTTGGAAATGCTCCCTTGCTTCTGAGACAAAGAAAAGCAAATTCTTTTAGGTGCTAGACCCAGAAGTCTTTATGCTACATACTAGTCCTAACTGGAATTTGAGATGCACAAATACAGCGCAGGCTCTCAGTGCAATATGACAGCAGGCTCAGACTCTCTGTTGTGTGTGGCATGGAGCTAGAAGAGCACTGGAGAAAATCCAAAGAACAGAAAACAAGATATTGTCCTTTGAACCCGGACATGCAGTTCAAGATACTAAGTTCAGAGGGGTACGTATGAGTTCAGAAAGGAACTTCGTACTTTGTGTTCTTCTTATGTAGTATTTACGTATAGTGTTTTGTGTATTGTGTGTGTGTAAATAAATATATATATACACATATTTTTACACCCATAAAATGCATGGGTGCTCATTCTAAGAAGCTGCTTCTCAGCTTTGGGACTCCCCATCCCTTGAGGCCCACTGGCGCCCAAGCATGGACATCTTCAGGAAGCTTTGTAAGACCTTTTTGTTTGGGCAGGCATTTAGCAGGCAGGGCAAGTATTGGGGTACTCTCTGGGGGGCGTTGCTTGGGGGACTTGTTTTATTACTTACTATTTTATTTTAATACTAGCAAATTGCCTGTCAAGAATGGGGAGGGGGATGGAGGGACAGATAGGGAAAACGTGTTAGCCCTAATCCTAACCCCCCTCCGTGCTGCCACCGCCTCCCAGGAGCGGGCGGGGGGAAACTTGCCCCGCCATCCCCTCTGTCCCCGTCTGTCAGCAGCCTGCGCCACTGCCACCTCCAAGGAGCAGGGCCGGGGGTGAGGTGAGCGGCATCGGCCTCGTCCCCCAGCTCCGACCCCTCCGTCCCTGCCGCCATGGCAGCGCTCCACCGCACCGCCGCCACCGCCTCCTGTTTCAGTAACCGATCAGAGTGCTCCAAGAGCATTACGGACAGACAGACTAAGCCCTATATGATATTAGAATTGTATCTCTTACTGTAATTTAGCTTGTTTTTATTGTAAGCTGCCCCAGAGCCTTTTTGGGGGAGGGTAGCATATAGGAGAAATAAATACGAACACACACCCATCCCCTTTCTGACAAGGACTGACCATCTGGATACACCCACTCAGTTGTTTTCTTGCCCGCAGCCTGAAGGACTTAGTCAAGTCTAGAAATATTGCCTGCCAGTCTGCACCACCCAAGTATGCAAATGATCTTCCTATCCACCGTAAACATCGCTGACTATGAGAGGCTCATGGAAGACCAGGCCTAGGGCAGGATGCACGCATTGCCCCACTGGCCAGAGGGCCATCTAATGGGTGAGAACAAAACTCACCCCCAAGTCAGATCAGGCCAAAGATGAAACGCTCAGCTGCATTTCCCCTTTCTCCTAGTCTTTTCCTCTCAATTGCTCTGCGCTGTCTCTTGTTATAATATCCTGGGTCTTCACTCATCCTGCCCTTCTGATGTGCATTGGCATACCTTGGTGGTTGGGGGCTGGGGGCGGTGCAGTTTCAGTTGATTCATTGCCCCTGATCTGCTCCTGAGCCAGCAGTCCCTGTCTGGGGAGCTTGTACTCAGAAGACAGCAGGCAGTGCTCCAGGGGAGTCGCATGGCATCACCAGAGCAGGTGGCCTCCTGAAGCTCCAAGGGGATGATGGATCCATCCACGGCCGTCCCGGAGCCCTGGCCTTCCTTAACTTTCCAGAAATATTTCCCCTGATTGTATTTCCATGTATATCCCCGGAAGAAACTTGCTAGAAGAGCTTAGCTCAGACCAGCTCAGAGAGCCTGCAGAATCAAAGCGGGATGCTGCAGGGGAAAACAGAACAGGCAGAGCAAGAGGAAGAGAAAGACAAAACAGCCCCTTTGACTAGAGCAAAACTTGTTGAGATCAGCGCGGGAATCAGAGCTCACAAGTCCTCTGCAGAGGATAAGGTTGATAAGATGAAAGCAGAAATAAAAGAAATTGGGGGCAAGGTCATACACCTGGAGATAAAGGTGGAGAGAAACCTGCAATCAGTAGTAACTCTGCAAAATAAAATCAAGCTGATTGAAAAGGAGCTTGTAGAGAAAATTGAGGACACAGAAAATCAGGAGCGAAAAAATAGCATAAGAATTAAAGGGCTCTCAGAAGGCGTGCAGAGGGAAATCCAGTTGAATATTTAAGGTTAGCTTTCCACTCCTCCCCACATCTGGAGACTGAGGCAATAGTCCTTATAGACAGAGCACACAGAACTCTCTCTGCCCCACAACTCCAGTAAATCCAGACACCTTTGCCTGGTTTTGCACAAAAGCAGCAGACTAGGGGGACTTCAGATCCTACCCTGGGAGGATATAAAGTACCAGTGTTTCAAGACTTGTCGCAGACTACATTAAGGGCCTTGTCATCAATCAATGTCCTTTCTAACAGTTGCAAATCATTGCAAAGTCGTGATGCTGTAAAGTTAGTATGTGTTAGGGCGGTGTGGGTGTCACATGTTCACTTGCAACTGTTGCAAAATACTGATCCCCAGGTATTAAGTAACCTATTGAAGTTAGGACATGTTAAGGAGATACTCCTTGCATGAAAGGGAACAACTCTGCAAGGCTAACATGTGCCAAACTGCTTGAAGTGTAGCTGCTTGCCTTTTAACTAGGCTGACCATAAGGAAATCTAGGACATCCAGGACACGGTATGCTGTGCCGCTACATGTCCCTCCAGTTCCCTGCCAGGCTGCGCCCCACGCCCCTGCATTTCTGGGGTTCTCATTTTAATTCTCACCAGCTGGCCAAGGGCAGCCTCCAAAATCCAGGACAACCCTGGCTAAACTGGGACATATGGTCAACCTAATTTTAACTGCACTTACTAAGTGTTCAGTTGAATTTGTGACAACACCCTAAAAGAAAAGGGAAGAAAATAAGCAAGAGTTAACAGCATCTCTCGGAAGAGCAAACAAGATACAGAGATGGGACTTGCATTTGTAACTTATCTTCACACATCAAGAATAGCAGCAACCCTAACAATAATGCATGTTAATATAGTATAATATATTAATATTTGTTGTTATTATTCCCTGGGGGTGGGAGTCAGGAAAGAGTTCACTACTCAGACAGGGAGGTATTTGAGAAATGGAGTGGTTTCCTTTCCATTTGAGAATTAGGGTGAATCTCCATATTTTGGGAAAGGAATAAGGGTATAACAACAAGGACCATTTGGGGATCCAAGTGGAAAAATGTCTTTGGTAACAGTTTAGCGTCTCTAAACCTAAGATTTAATCAATGGGCTTTTTGCTGCAGAGTTAAAGAGTCAAAAGCTGCTTTCACCAAGAGCTGAAACAGTAGATACTTCTGTAGCTATATAGGAATACCACCTGATCACCCATCCATATTTCCCCAGTGTTATAGCCTAGAACAGGCAATCTCCAGAGATACAGTTTTCAGCAGGTGGGTCCCTGCATGTCACAACCCATTAATCTCCCCATTTTTTCCCTGTAGGTTTGCTTTATGTTTGATCTGCTGTTGGCATTCTTCACAGCATTGAGCAGCAGTGCAGAACAGTAAATCCTTACCTGTTACCTTGATTTCTCTTCATGTCTTTGTGCCAGTCTGAATATCCCACCCAGCTTTGATATGGACTTAGGAGTGTTTTAAAGATTTCTTTTTTATGTAGTGATTTGTGTGTGCAAATGTGTGTCTGTCTGCGTACACCCACATGTGTGTACGCATGTGTTTGCCCCTGTGTATCCGTGTGTGTGAATAAATATAGGTGTTAAACTGCTTGGAAAGCTTTAAAGGGCCAAGTTTCATAATCCTTTACTCACACAAACCCAGTCAACAGGCACAACATTATTATCTATTAGACTCCCACATAAAAACAAGCATTCTTGTTTCTTAATGGGCCCTGAAGTTATTACTGTAGATTTCCAACATATTCTCAAGTCAAATATAGAACACTTTATGTTAAAGCAGTGACTACAGTCCCATGACACAAACACATGGCAAGAGATTATTGCTGCCTGAGAGAGCTCCCAGTATAAACAGACAAAGGGTGGGAGAAGAAAGAGAGGCACACACAGAAGTGAAGAGATTTGTACAAGGTCACACAGCAGATCAGCTAGGAATAGGACTCAGGCTCCTTGAATTCCAGGCCAGCGCTACTTCTTATGAACCACATCCCTCAGCTGCAATTCATTATTTTCTCAGTAACACATTTCTAGATACACAATCACACACGCTGAAAGAGCAGTGAACATCTCAGATGAAGGCTCCTGATTGTCAATGCATCTAAGAAGATACCAGGGACCTGAATCTGCTCCCACTGAGTTTCAAGGGGCAGAACTGACTTCCATATATATATATGAATAATTAGGGGTTTAAATAACAAGGAGTCAATAAAACAGGGAGACAGGTTGCTTGGCTGTACTAGGAGGTTAATTAACCAGGAGTTCACTGCATTATAAACCTAAGCAATGCTTGGTAGTAGCCGGAATCTGTTTCTAGTCCGTGATATGATTATGAAATTCCAAAATGTACTGCCATTATTATGCGATAAGTTCTCATTAAATCATTGTCCCAATGAAAATAGATGATACCTCATCACTGACTTACGATTTGGATTTATGAACAATAACTGCATATTAGATCCATTTTGGGGCCACATCCAAATCTTCTTTTAGAAAATCTTTTTATATACACATGTAACTACTTCCTAGTATGAACACACCATGGTATTTATACTGTAAAAGTACCTATATACTCCTGCCACTTTGTATGTAAGAGATACTGAAAATAGCACAGAAATTCAATTATATTAACACCAAAGATCTAAAATGTTTAGTTGTCCAAACACAAGGCTTGCCACCAGCCTGTGTGGTGCGTGGTACAAATGTCAGCAATGGTGATTTGAAGAAAAATGACTGTTTTATCAATGGAGAAAAAAATCAAAATCATCAACAAACTGAAGAAAGGTTGCATATGTGCTCCGTATTTTTATATATAAATCTTGGTTTTCTGTGTGTTTCATGAGCTGAATAGTTTGATTTTATAAACAGGTTTTGTCCCAATAAATTCTGATAACCGACACTGTTGTAAATGATATATTGATCTTGTTTGTGCGCCCCACTTTGAATCATGGCCAGCCAGAATTAACTGCACAGGACTTTTGCTGTCCTGACATGGAGGTTCAATATCATTATGTATTAGGACCAGTTAGCAGTGAGATACAAAGCTGATAGACATCTCATTTATACCTTACACCGATATACATTAGCTATTTCATTCCATGATGTTATGAACTCTACAAGGCTTCTTGGCTCCCAGCAGCGGTCCCTAGCAGAGCGGTCTTCCGAAAGTGCATTTTGTCATAAGTCCAGCCAGCCAACAAAGTCAGTGCGCAAGAAGTTGGAGGACTGAACAAGGAATATTTCAGAGGGGGCTTTCCTTAGCCCATCACCGGCCAAACAGTGAAGGCGCTGTCCTAGGTTCTGAGCAACATCCATGAGGATGGTTAGGAGAGGCCTGTAATTCAAGGCGGCATGCTCAGTCGCTTTCCTTGAAGCAATTCGGTGTAGTGAACTAGTGCTACCTCTGCAGAGTTCATATTTGCACCCGGAAACGAACTCTTCTGGGAGAAAGGGAGAGCTCGGTCTCACTGCTAGTTTTCCAAGACAGGCCTTGCAGCCATGGACCAGGGGGCGGGGGGAGGTTAGGAGAGTTGCTCGGCCAGTATGGAAAAGGCAGACAGCCTTGCCGTTCTGCTATGCTGGCTCCACACCACTTTCATTCACAGGACTGGCCAGCTGCTGATACATTTGCAGCGTTCAAACATTACTAAAGAAAGGCTTTTCCTTCCTCAGGCCGTGCTTGGAAGAATACACCATGTATTCCCTTAGCAGCCAAGGCCGGCATGACTGGACTTGATATTCAGACCGTGAGCAGGTGGCATCACTGACTGTTAGCAGGTCTGCATATGGCCATCCTGGGAATATTATTGCTATTGCTATTAATTTGTTTCTACAGCATCACAAAGGACACTATACACACAAAGAAGACACAGTCCTTGTCCCAGAGAGCTATATCACAGGGCCTAATTGGTTGTGCTACTTCTTGGGATTATTAATTTTCTCCCACTCTTCATTTAAAGCCATGTACTGCTGCTCCCAGTAGGCTCTGGAAATATAGCTGGAGTGTTATCTCCTGGTGTTAGGATGAAGTGACCAGCCAGAGGCAAAGCTCACAACTCAAAGTTCAGTATTAGCTAGTGCCAGGTAGGCTCTGGGATCAGCTTATGCTGATACTTTGAGACAGACGTAGCATCCTGTCATACAACTACTATTCACTCTGTTCCAAGACTGACCTGGAAGGCAGTAGCTATGCTGTGAGGGAAATGTGCTCTGTTACCAGTCCATGATTAGAAACCCACCTACAATCCTATCCATATGAATACTCATTCATGCAATTTTGAAATAGATTTCCCAGCAATAAATCTGCCCTCAAAAACTCCTAATATTTTTCCTGGAAACAAAATATAAAGGTACCATTATGGCTTCAATAAATATAGGGGTGAAACTCACCCATGCCTGGGGCCAGCATATGGGCTCATTTACTAAAAATATGACATATAAGCTTCATGCTGTTCCTCTATGTGGGAGTAAGCTTCATGCTTGACGATTCAGGCCTATAATCTTGGACAACTTTGGGGAAACTTCTCCTGGTGCTACTTTGACTTAGAAAATCAGAAAAAGAATGCATGTGGTGCAAATCACCTTAAACAGATTTCTCAAATTAACAAGTGATGTACTGTCAGCTAAAGAAACCTATTTTCTTCTCAAAATACTTTTAAATTCTACATCACTTAGGCTCTACTCCTAGAGAGAGTGAAAGTCACTGGAGCAATTCACAAGTGTAAAATTAAGCACATAAGCAAGGCTTCTCAGGATCATGGCCTTTATACATTCTTAGGACAGAGCCAAACATTTATCTTATACTTTCCCCTTGTAATGCCATAGCAAAGCCACACTGAAGGGAAAGCATAACCAGAAATACATGCAGGGAATACATTTGGCTAAATGTAAACTCAACTATCTTAATAAATGACAACAATAAAAACAATCTATCCAAAAGGACAAGCCACACAATAAAGAACGATAAGTATAATTCTTTTTCATTGAAAATGCGTCTCTCCATGGGGCCAGTAATCCAAGACTATTTTCATAAAACTCTGTTGTTTTAACAGCTGCGCCTGCAGTATAAGGTTTCACATTTAGAGCCTTAACACAATTAAGGTCCTCCTACCACCTGATGAAATGGGTTCTTGTTTACTAATTCTCCTCCACAAGTATTGGTACATGAGGATATTTGCAGTACTGTGGCCAGAGACATACGGAGATTATCTTAGCTAGTGCACTCCAGAGCCTCGCTCTCCTTTCCTCTTTATGGCAGCATACTTCCCTTATTTTTCCTTCTTGGTATTTGTCATCTGTTTTGATTTACTTACTATCTGGAATTGCTCTGAGGCCTTAAGTAAAAACAGGGCCAAGGATTGGGCTAGGTCCTGTGAAGAGCTGACAATCTTAACAGACTAGACAAGCAAAGAGTGAGGGAAAGGGAGTATTAGTTTTCCCGTTTCTTTGATGGGAAAATGAGGGGCCTGGTAATCAAAAGATTTGCCGAAAGTCATATGGGAAGTCTGTGGCAGAGGCAAGAGCCATAGGCTAGTGCCTTAACTTCTGCTGTTATACATCATCTAGCTCTTCTTTTCCTTCTTTCTGTCGCAGGGGTGTTCTCAGATATGCATTGTGGGCTTTTTTTTTTATTTGTCTCTTATACAGCTGCCACCTTCTTCAAATTCTTCTCAAATGTAATCTCATTAACCTCTCCTCACCCCTCTCTCTAGACTTCTAGGCTCCTCTTCAAGTCTGCTTTTATTCTGGCAAATTCGCCCATCCTGCCTTCCCTCCTGATCCTTCATTCCTTGTCTTCATGGAAGTAAGTGTCCGTTACTTTCAAATGGATTTACCTTCAGACGGCAAAAAAGCTATTGCAAAGCCCAGAGTGCAGCTGGAGCTATATCAAATGCACGCACAATGTCAATGTCATGGTGAGGACATGGCAGCCCTTGGCCAGCCACAACGAGATTAAACCACTTCTACAAAACCCGAGGCTACCCACCAAAATAATTAACCAGGGCTAAATCAACCCCCAGCCACCCCTAGCTCTCCCTTACAATCCAAAAGCTGTGGAAGGGGACTGTGGAGAAGTAGGCCTTGGGATGTTATCTTTGAAGGGATTTCTACAAATTGACCATTGTGTGTATTGGGCAAAGAAGGTCCTTGAGTGAACACAGGAGTTTGCCATGCCCAGAGCCCTCAGATCCCCCAGATCCACTAGATGCCTAGGAGATATTGAGGGGAAAGTAGGCCACCTGCACAGAAATGCTATGCTTGTGCACTGCCTCCAGGCATGGTTCTACTGGAGCAAAAATGGGGTATGGTGCACAAACGAATACTGCCTAGAGCGCCATTGATTTATGGAAAGATTTGCTTTTGCAGAGCAGGGGCAGAAGAAAGAAGATGAACGTCTATCTTGGCGTTCCTTAGTTCACTCCTAACCCATGCTCTGCAGAGTCCAGGACAGTGTAAAATGGTCCCACGGGGGCTACTGAATCTTACTGCTAAACCAATGGGGGAGCTTCCTCTTGTCTGCTGGGGTGTTCATAGCAGGCTGCCCAATGGTTTCAGTTCCTGACATTTCCAAAGCATTAGATGATAGAACATAAAAGAAAACCACCTCATTCCTCTAGTTAGGGTTCCTCATTTAAAGGTGAAGTGAATCCTTTTTAAACACTAAAATAAAGATGCTGAAGTATCTTAAAGATGCACATCATCCAGCAGGACTACAAAAGTGCCAAGCTTTGCTAACAAGCTATGTGACCCTTTATCTACCATGTTTGTTAGTGACTTGTAGTTTGCGCCTGGAAAAACAGGGATTTTTTCATTTAATAGAATAGAAATACAAGTATAATAGCATCGTGTGTGCATATTTGTGTGCATGCATGTATTGTTTTACTGGTCCATGCTCCAGTAATGGCACTATTTAGGTGGTAGGTGCTAGCGCAATGCTCACAACCCTAAGCAAATGGGTTAAAGAGATCTTATGTCTGCATGGGGTGATATATTTTCTCCACACCAGCAGTAGAGCCATCCCACAGCTAGTACAATGACCATGTTCCCTTTGTCCTACTAGAAATTCTAGCAGACAGAATGAAAATACTAATACTTTGTGTTTTCTCCTTGTCTCTGTTGGTTTCATTTGGAGAACCAGCAGCCAGCAGGCAAACAGGTCGTCCTCTTCCAGAATCTAGGTATCAACTTGGACAACGTGGATACAGCTGACGCTTTTCAACTGAGGGTGCAACTGCCTGTGGATCTGAGTTGTCTTAAATAACCAGCCCCACCACTTCAGCAGCCATCCCGCCCCTCTGGAATTTGCCTCTCACCAGCACACTGGAGAGTCCTGTGGAGCTGTATTTCATGGCCAATGGGGTTGTTTAGCAGTCTAGTGTGTGCTTCAAGTATCCTTCCTACTTTGCATCTCTCTAACACAGTGAAACCCCACTGGTTTCATTGCCAACATCCCAGTGGGGGAGGTAGGAGTGTAGGATTTCCCCACTTACTGCTGAAAGTACAGCAAAGGCTACTTTGTATTATACAGAACAGCAGATTGAGAAATACCAGAGTCATAGAAGGGACATGTTCAAGTCAAAACACATGGGTGAAGTTAATCTCTTCAACTTCAATGCCTGACTTTGTTCCCACATTTTAAGAATGATATACCTTACTATATTTATGCCACTTAAAATTTAAAAAAAAAAATCTAACTCACTGCTTTCTCCTTTGAACGTGTGTATCTTGGTCCTTGGGCCAAAATAAATATACTAATTTCACTTTAATCTGTTTAATTTCCTGGTTCTCCTGCACTTACACAATGGGCATGTCTACACATGCACATTTACTGAGCAGTAGCTAAAATTACTGCACAGTATGGGCACATGTCTACACGTGGACACATATACTTCGCAGTAAATATGGCAACATACGCTGACTTAAGTGTAAATTTGATACTGCCAGCATAAATTTGATAGGCTAAATTTCATCACGTAGGTATCAAATTTACGCCCAATTAGTTACTGCGCAGTAACACACATGTAGATGCATTATTGCACAGTAGCCCAGGGGACCTCCCTGCTGGGTCTCCCCAGCCACTAGGGGTCCAGCCTGAGCCCAGCCCTAGGCTCCTGGCTGGCCACCTCTCCTGGTTTCAGTTTGGGACTAAAGTTAATCCCAAGTGCTGGCAGCCATATGGCCAGAGTCTGGAGTTCCCCCTAGTGGCCACAGAGACACGTGGCAGGCTGCTGTGACCTGGGACTAAATTTAGTCCCAGGTCGTCTGCACGTGTAGACACTGGCCTATTCCCACTTACTGCTCCTCAAATTTAAACCGACATAAACACATGTGTAGATACGCCCAGTGATGTGCTCTCCAGATTGAGCAAGAGATTTGTATTAAAATGGTGTTCCTCCTTAGGTAATAAACCTATGATCAGCATGGCATTTGTGCCTCTCCATTAATGTTCACAAGTTATGGGTCTGTTATAGAGCCTGGCTCATTTGCTCATTGTATGGATGCTCAAGCCAAGGGACCTCAGACTGAGTCACTGTTGTTGGCCAGGATGCCAAGTTGTCAGATAAAGGTCTGAATTCTAGAAAATACTTGCTGGTGTAAGGGTCATCATCTTGGCTGACACTAAATGACTAGAGAGATCAATGGGCTGCATATATTTGAAGAGAGGAGGGATCTGGGAGTTGGGAAATGTACTTCTTTATTTTTCTATGGAAAGAAAAACAACGAAGAAAAAGCAGCCTCTCTTGGCAAACAAACAGTTACATTAAGTGTTGTTTGTTAGAAATATTTCTGAAAAGAGATTGAAAGGATTTGAATTGTTAGAAGGTAGATGAATAATTTATAGTCTGGAGAGGGTACTTTGGAAACATCTGTTCTCCCTGTCTCATAGCACAAGAACCTGGTGTGATTTAATTAAACTAGCAGGGGGAAGTCTGAAACCAATAAAAACTAAACATTTTCACAGTAAACTATGGAACTCATTGTCACAGGAAGATAGGCACAGAC
This sequence comes from Crocodylus siamensis, assembly GCF_052110815.1. Lineage (NCBI taxonomy): Eukaryota > Metazoa > Chordata > Crocodylia > Crocodylidae > Crocodylus > Crocodylus siamensis. Next base: position 86,542,148 of record NC_143401.1, on the reverse strand, counting down.
ACACCCAGGATCAGGGCACAAACTAAGTGAAGGAAAGAAAACAGTAATACACACAAAGCAGGGTATTCATTGAAGGTAAACTGTACCTGGCGTAAGACTCTTTTTTTCCCTTGTTGGGCAGGGTGAACAACTACCCAGGGACCATCTGTTTTTTCATACATGTCACAAGGTTTTCCCTGTCCTGACACTGATATGGGGAGGAAGAGGTGTGCAAATGGAGACAAACATGTAGATCTTCACTTGGACAGACCCAAAGGCCTGACATCTTTGCATTGGGCACTTGGAGAGGTGCTAATTAAGATGAAGCTGGTGCTGAGTTAGCAATGGACAAATGCCTTTAAAAAAACCCTGTGGATACGCTCTGAATACTGGTTTCCGTGGTTAATCTAACAAGTTCATTAGCTAGCAGAAAAGTCCATTAGAGTAGAAAATTGTAAGCGCGTATCCAAAGAAAGCAAATACAGAATTAAAAAAAACAGTTTTCACCCCACCTTGATTCTTAGAGTTCATTTCTTCCAATAAGAAAGCGAACACCATACCAGGTGACGCACAGCCAGTCAAAATTCGCCAGCATAATTCAAATTTCAAATGCTTTCATTGAACTATTTGCAATCTGCCAGCCAGAATGGTCCACAGAAATGATTCAGCTGTAATTTTCTGAACACAAGTAAATCTCAGAAATGTGAGCTGCTCATGGACAATTTTGAAAAGCAGTGGCTACATTCATGTAATAAATGACTTGTTCTAAATTATTTCCCCAGATCTGGCTCTAGCCCCCCCTGACCTGCAGAAATCATTCCTCCAAAATGTAACAGGTTCCCACAACAAAGTCCATTCACTTGGTGAAGGAAGGGGTGGATTTCCAAATGAAAGTTAATTTTCAGCTGAAATATTTCGACCGTGTACACTCTTAGAACTTCACTACATGTACCTTAGTTTCTCACTGAACCAGGACATCTTCCATTTTCCCCATGGAATGCAGTTTTGTAGGACAGTAATTTCAATCGACCTCTGGAAGCAGTGGAAAGCCAGCATTTCCTCATAAATGGCCACAGCAGACACTGTGGAGATATGTCTACACTCTGGCTGTAGCCTTTGACTTCACTGGCATTTTCCTGTAGGCTTCAGGATCAGGCCCTCGGTCGTTGTAAACATGCAAAATATTCTTGGAGCTTTTAGGAACAAATAAATGAGCAAGGTGAGAGCTGCAATCTCCACTTCACTGTCCAGTCAAATTAGGCCCTAAATGTAAGTGATGGAAAAAAGAAAAGCTATTGAATGAACCTGCCATTAAATAAAAATGCTTCATGATTTCCTTTGAAAACTGGAAATGGATTTGCAGATGTTTTTGGTTGCCTGCCTAAATATTTGCTTGCACTAAATATTCCCCCTAGGTGAGCACTCACACACGTGCATAGCAAACAGCTCCAACACTGCAGCATTTAGCTCAGATGCCACTGTGACGGGCACTGTCGAAATAGCTCAGACAGGGACGCAGACAACGCTAGGGCAGAAGTAAGACTGATTAGCAACAAGAAACCTGATGAAGACAGTTTACATTCATATTTCAAGGTGAAGGGAATGGCAAGCAAGGATAAAAACAAGCAATCTGCCTGAACGACCAGGGTACCTTTTACTAGAGGAAACTGTTATTTTAAAAAGCAGGTGGGCTTCTATAATGTATCTGGGATTTTAACGTGGTCCATTTTAAAAGAACCCTCCAGGTGGGAGTCCCTCCTCTCCCCACAGAAATCAGATTAACATTTCATGTGTAATTGCCTTGGCGTCTGCTTTATTCAGTCTATTGAGAACCAAGGGAGGAATTTACAAGCCATAACCCAAGGTGAGCAGAGGTGTAATGTTTTAAAATACCTTCTCCCCACCTCACCAATTCCATGTGGGAACGAGGGGCCTGACACTAACACTAAATAAGGTCTGAGGGTAAAACTGGAGATAAGACGCCTTATTGTAGGAACCGCATGGCTCATGGCCTGGCTTTGGTTTTATCTCCAGCGCCAGGATTAGCTCCAAGCCCAGAACTGGGGTGGAGGGAACTGGAGGCAACAGGGAAGGGATTTTAAGCAGCTTCGTCACTGAAACTTTTCCTCCAAAACACAAATACCACTTGGTACCTGGGGCAGAAATTGACCCCTTTTAAGGAAAAAAGAAATCAGGTGTTTTTTTTAACCACATAAAGGGGGTGGGGGGTGAGGGAGGGAACAAAACAAACCCCCTTCAGTACCTTTATGCATAGACAGGTGCTTTGAGGCTTATCTGCCCTTGTAGCATCTCCTTCTCTTGGGGATGTGGATTATTTACATCCTCCAAGTACAAAGCTAAAAGTAGTGGAGAAATGCACTTCCTTTCCCAGCACAGGGCACCAGGGTGGTGACCCTGGGATGCACTAGCCAGGTCTCGGGACGAAGGCCCTTGCTTCGCTGGGAAACCACAGGGACAGAAGTGTGGCTGCGGGGGGAAGGGGGCTCATGATGCTCACTCCAGTCGCCTCTCAATGACTCGGGTCAATCAGAGCTGGGCCTGGGCGGAGGAGGCTCCCCCCAAGCTGGGACCCGGCGGGGAGGAGGCCGGCAGCTTGCCCAGGGCCAGGCTTGGGGGTGCCCGGCTGGCAGCAGCTCACAGGGCACCCTGGGCAGGGCTGTTTGAGCCTGAACGCATCTGCCAAAATTCAGTTACATGGGGGGGGGGCGGTGATTTTGGTTTTGGCAAGTGGGCTAGTCTCCGGGGGGCCGGGCTGCTCGGCTGCAAGGGCTGCAGGAGCCGGGGGGTGACAGCAGAGCCGGTCCTCTTGTGCAAGAAACCAGCATCCCTCGTGCGCGGGCCCTCCAGGAGCCCCCCAAATCCAAACTTCCTTTTACTCCTGTGGGGGGATAAAACAAACAAGCAAACAACAAGCCCCACCAAAAAAACCCCCAACCCCTTCCGCCGCATCCGGCGACGCCTCGTTTCTTTTGAGTCTGGTCTTGGCTGGTGCCCCTCCCTGGGGAGCGTCCCCCCAGCGTCTCAAACCCGGGCCCTGCGCAGCCCCCTCGCCCCCAGCCTGCCGGGGCCGTCTACACACTTGGGGGGCACTTGGGGTTTCGCAGGCCCCGTCGGGGCCCCCGCAAGCGCTGCCGCGGGGAGGTGCGGGCAGCCCCGGCCACTTCCCTCCCGCCCGGGCTCTCGGTTGCCGCTTCGAGGCAGGAGCTGCTCCAGGGAGCGAGCCCCAGAGTCTGGTTTTCTTTCTTTTTTGGGGGGTAAAAAAAAAAAAGAAGAAGAAGAAACAACAAAAGAGGCAGGTGCCTTTGCCGGGGCTGCCGCCGTTTGCAATGACCCCCCAAAGCAAACCTTCACCGAGATGCAAATCGCTCCGCAGCAGCTGCGGGAAGGGGCTGCGTGCCCGCTCGGGTCGCTACGCAGGCGGGACGCAGACCAAAGCCCGACTTCGGCAATAAATACATGACCTTAGTGGGCTGCCCGGTAACCGGCACAGGTGAGTGCTGCGCCTGGAGCGGGGCTCGCCCCGCCTGGGAGCAGGCAGCCGTGGGAAGCGTGGGTGGGCAGATCCGGAGCAAGCCACAGGGGTTTTTTTTTTTTTGGGGGGGGGGGGTGTTGTTTTTTCTTGCTTCAACTCCGCCAGGGTCCTGCGGGAAGCCGGCACCTGCGGCCCGAGCCGGCGAGCATTTAGCCCGGGTGGAAAATCGCTTATTTTCCATCTCCGCCCGCAGCCGGGCTGCGTTAGCCGTGCAGGATCAGGCCCGCGGGGCAGGGGTGCCCGGCCCTGGGTGCAGCGTCCCCGTCGCCCCGCCTCGCTGCGCCCGGGACAGGGCTCCGCGGGCGGCAGCGCGGCGAGGCCCCGCGCCCCGGCCCCCGAAGCGCCGCGGCCGCGACACGGGCCCGGAGGCAGCCGCGGGCGGCGGCCCAGCGGCGCGCGCGCGCGCTGTGACATGCTGCCTCGTACCCACCGGAGGATTATTAAATACAAGACGAAAATACACCTAATTCCGTCGTCATATAGATATAATATATTTCACTCTCACCACATAAATACAAAACACCCAAAACATTCAGAACAAAAGTTAGTAGCAAGGGCTCAGCGCTGGCGTCGCTCGTTATTTTCTCCACTACTTGCCTAGAAACTTCAGACGTAAATAATTTACAATAAAATTACTATTTCGTTTTCTGCCCCTCGGTCCTGGCCTAGCATGAACTCTACCCACTACAGCAACCATTCCACCTTTTTGTAAAGTTTCTCTCTCTCTCTTTTTTTTCTGTTTTTGGTTAAAGTTTGGTGGCACGTATTTATACCGTTTGTAAACGCCGTCTGTTAAAGTTTAAAGAAAGAAAAGAAACTTTAAAAACAAAACAAAACAAAACAAAAAACCCCAAACCCACTAGCTAAATACAACAGTCCTTTTTTTTCCTTTCTTTCTTTTTTCTTTTTCTTTTTTTGTTTTACCATGGCAAATTCAAGTACTGGAAGTGAATAGGAAAAATAGATCAGAAATGCCAGTTGAGACACGCGCCTCGGTGGAGAGTGAGAGGTGTGTGAAAAAATAGCGAAAGAGGGCTGCCTGCAAAGTACAAAAATAACGATTAAAGAGAGGTGCTTCGTATTTGACTTTCGTTTTAATTGAAGTGTGAGCAATTGGGGAGAGGGGGATTATAAGCAGGGGAAGGCTAAAGATTTTTCATTTAGATCCACTTTGAAAAAAAATCACTTAGGGAAAAAAATGGCCATCGCGACAGCCAGAGATGCGTGGCTCAATCTCCGCCGCGTCCTTTATTTCTCTGTAGATTTTATTTTGCAGCAGTTAAAAAAAAATAAATGTTTAGATTCAAAGAATTAGCTGGTGGGATGGCGGAAGGGGGCATTGCGCTACCTCTCCTGCTTTAGTAAATGTCTCCCAGGGCAGGTTTCTGGAGCCAGGTCTGAACGCAGGCAGTTTAAAGGCAGACTCCTCCGATCCCACAGTCAGCACACGCGCACACGCACGAAAAAAACCCCAAATTTTAAAAAAGAAAACCCCCAAAACCCCCAAACAAAAAGAAACGAGAAGCAGCGGATGGACAGGTTTCTGACTCGGATCTGTACCCAGGGCAAAGAGAAACGCACCCTGGGCTCCTCATCGGTGAAGGCGGAGCAGCGAGCATGTGTAAATGGGGCCACGAGACCTCGAGCAAACCTGTGCTTGGAGAGTTGACAGCACGCATCAATCCACGGACGGCTCCGTTTCCGAGTCCGCCGGGAATCGGCGTGCCCGTGGGTTTGCACGCGTGCAGCTCGGCCGAAATGGCCATTATTCAACTGCCCCCCCCCCGCCCCAATCCCATCCCTTTCCCAGCTCAAACCGCAGGATTCAGGGCGAGGGCAACCGGTGTCGGCTGGCGGGTTTGGAAACCAGCCTCCCCCGTGTGCCCCGCACCCGGGCGGGCCCGGGGCCGCTCGGGAGCTAAACTGGGGCGCTTTAGTTTGTTTCGCTTCACTGCTCCGATCTGCCCGCTACCGCCCGGGCCTCGGGACGGGCTGGGGGTGGGCACGCGGGGCGGGGGGCGGCTGGTGAGATGCTAAAACGTGTCGTGATGCCATAAATATCGCCACAAAGAGAGACTATAAATATAAATACAAGCGTGACTTCGAGTCAGTCCAGGGCTTTTTTCTCGGCGCCTTCTTTACTGCCGGTCCGCGAGTAGGGCTCGAAGGCGGAGGAGCTCAGGTACCTGGCGGACAGTTCCTGCAAGTTCCCTGCCAGCGACCCGGCCATTGTCAAGGGGTTGGAGGAGAGGCGGCCGGCCACCGAGCCCAGCAGGGTGGGCACGGGCAGGCTGAACAGGCCGTGCCCCGCGGGGGGCGAGGCGTGGAGTCCCGCGGCCGGGGGCGGCCCCGCGGCGCTGCTCACGGCCGGGGGGTGCGGGGAGCCGCCCGCCGGCCCCGAGCCCGAGCTGGTGGTGCCCGTGGTGCCGATGGTGATGCTGGGCGCCCGCAGCGCCGAGCCCAGGGCGCTGGTGGCGCAGGGGGGCAGGAGGCCGGGCAGGCCGGGCGGGGACAGCAGCCGGCCCTGCTCCAGCAGCCGCAGGACGCTGCAGGTGGCCGCGGTCTCCGACACCACGGACCGCAGCTCGGAGTCCTTGCCCTGGTCCTTCTTCTGCTTGGTGCGCCGGTTCTGGAACCACACCTTGACCTGGGCCGGGCGAGAGGGCGGCGGTCAGGGGCTGCCGGCCCGGCGGGGTCGGCAACACGCGTCGCCCAGCTCCTCCAGGAGCAGCCTCCCCTGCCCTGAGCCCGTGCCCTGCCCAGGCGTCGGCAGCGGAGGCTTTTTCTTCGCTGCCCCGGGGTAAAGGTGGTCCAGGCCCTCGGGAGCCGCAGCGGCTCCGACGGGGCGGGGACCCCGCGCGGTGGCAGCGAGACCGCCCCCCCCGGGCTGCACCCCGGCCTCTCCCCCAGCTCCAGCCCCGGGCCCCTAAGTGACAGCCAGCGGGGCCCTCCCCGTCCATGGGCCGCAGCCCGGGGCGGGGGGTCTCCCCCTGCCCCGCGGGACGCCGGCCTCATTCCCGGGCCGTTTCCGACACTGACCGTCGGGGCAGCGCTGCGGGGGAGGGGAGACGCTGTGGCAGCCCCCCCTGGGAAGCCGCCCGGCTCCTGCCCTGCAGCCTGGCAGGCGCCTTGCTGCCCTCCCACCCCGTCATTTCAGCTCCGGCCAGGCCCCGAAAGCACAGGGGTGGGGGAGAGAGGCTCCGCGGGCAGGGGGCTCCCGGGGCGACGCGGGGCTCCAGGCGAGGCGCGCCGGGGCCGGGCTGGAGGCGGGGGGGGGGGGGGTGTCCCCGGCCGGTCCTACCTGAGTTTCGGAGAGGTTGAGCTGCCGGGCCAGCTCGGTGCGCTCGCGGCCCACCACGTACTGGCAGCGCTGGAACTCCATCTCGAGGCGGTACAGCTGCTCGGCCGTGAAGGAGGTCCGCGTCCGCTTGGGCCGGTCCAGGTCGAGCCCTTTGGGCAGGATAATCTCCCGGATTGAACCTTTGGCATCTGGCAAAGAAAGGCGCAGTCACGGCCGAGGCAGGCCCCTGGCACGCGGAGGCCCGGCTCTGCGCTGCCAGCTGCACCCAGGCAGCGGGAGGGCGATGCTCGTGCCGGCGGGGGAAACGAGCCCCCCGGAGCGGCGGCAGCCCCGGGGCATCGGCGGGCAATGCAAGCAAGGGCCCCGCTGCTCCCGGGGGTGGTGGTTGGGGGGCGGGGGGAGGGTTCACGTGCCTCCCGCCCGGGGGGAGCTGCGGGAAGCTCCCGTGTGGGCCCCGCGGAAGCGGAGCGAGCCGCGCAGCTTCAGTGCGGCCCGGCGGTTTCCGAGGCCTGCGCCACCGCCGCCGCTCCGGCCCCGCGCGCCTAATGCCCCTCGGCGGGGCGCAGTCACGCACCCGCGCGGCTGGTCGCTGTCGTGGCGGGAGCACCGGGAGCCGCCCCCGGCTCCAGCCCCCGCACTCCCGCGCCGGGAGCGCCCGCAGCCCCGCCAGGCGCCCCGCCCGGGGCATCTGCACACCTGCCGGGCAGGGCCCGCAGCGCCCACAAAGAAAAGCCGCGGAGCCACCGCGCCGCGGGGCAACTTTCCGAGGCGCCGCGGAAGTGAAAGCAGAAGAAGGGAAACAACCCCCAGGTCTCGGAGCAGGCAGCGGCGTTGAGCATCTCGGGGCGGGGGAAGGGGGAGACGAACCCCCCCCCCCAAACCCGGGATTTAAACAAAACAAAATCGTGACCCCCCCCAAGACTGAGCAAACAAAAAAAGCCCCTGCCTCTGCCGCGGGCACACGGCTCGCACGCGCGACCGCCCAAACTCCTACCTCTAACTAGGATCCTCCTGCAATAGTCCGGGTCGGCCGGACTAGATTTACTTTTATTACAATCTTCCGAGGCTGCAGAGGCAGAAAAAGTCCCTTGCTGCTCCTTCAAAAAAGAAGTGGAAATATTTCCTTCAGACCCTTTGCTGTCCTTGCCCTCCTTATGTCCGTTCTTCGAGACCCGGTTCGCTTCAGTCTCTGAACTGCACCTAACGTCCATTTTGTCTTGTTTCCCAAACATGTAGTGCAATCAAAAGAATTAATTTAAAAAAAAAAAAGAAGGAGAAGAAGAAAAGAGAAGAAAACGAAAAAAAAAAAAAGCAGCGGGGTAAAAAGAGAGGAGGCGGCGACGAGGTGCAGGCGGAATATGGCACGGCGCAGGGGCAGGTCGCCGGGGAGCTGCAAGCACCTTTGGGGCGGATGGTCGGGTCGGATCCCACCGCCAAGGCAGGAGCTTCCTCGATCCCGGCGTCCTGGAGTGACTGTCCAGCGTCCCCGAGCCCCAGTGATCAGGTACTCGCCAGTACAACTCTAAAATGATTTAATGCCTGCCTTATTACCGAGACATGCGGTGGTTAGACACACAGAGGGACGCGCACTCGCTGGTTCCATTGATTACGGGTAATTTTGCAGCCTCCACATTTAGGTTACCTCATGAATACACTAAATTGTTTGGATAATATATCAGATCGTAATGGATGGTTTGTGTGCTTGTCCCCAATCAAGTAGAGTTTAGCCAGTGAATAAACTGAAATGATTGGTCTTGCTTTCAGGAAACACACAATCAAAAGACAGACTTCCAGAAAAAAAAAAAAAAAACTTTTGACAAGATTCACCCTGAATTGTTAGCACCATTAGCAGCCATTATTAACTTTCTTCTGCACGCCTTTAACCCTCCAGATTATATAGTGGCTTTATCCCCAGCACGCCAGAGATGTGAATCAAGCTGTTAGGAGCAACGCGGCGGTGGAGCAGGAGCAGCCTTGACTCGGAACAACACCCCCAGGAAGAAAAGTTTCCCCGCAGCCGATCTGTCCAAGGCAGGCAGCAGAAATCCTCCTTAACACGTCTCCCCACAGACAGCCATCTTACACTCCTGCCTCTCCTTAATTCAGTCCAGATCTTCGCTTTGTGTGAGTGTGTGTGCGTGTGTGCGCTAATTCTGCACCTTCACAAACACTGAATCCATTCGCAGAGCTGCTCATTGAAAAAGAGAGAGAGAGAGAGAGAGAGCAGCTTTGTGTTCAGATAGATCCAGGAGGGGAGAGGGAGAGAGAGTGAGAGAGAGAGTGAGAGATAGCCCGTGAAAAATCTCAACTGCGTGATCCACTAAGGGGGGGGGGAGGAGAAAAGTTTTCCCCTAGCTATTTCATTGTCTCTGCTACAATATCTTTGAGAACCGCAACAGCCAGTAATCCAATAAGACCATTGATTAGGCTACAATGATTCAATTCAAGCAAATGGCCTTGTGCAAAGAGCATGCTCCAGCCCTTCTTGTCACCTTGCAGGGCAGAACCCCTCTTCATGCTGCTCTCCTTATTCATTCCTTTATGGGAAACGTAGAGCAAAAGGAGTGAAAGATGGCAATTATCTAATTGGACTATTAACAAACAATTCTCTGAGTGTGGCTGTCTGGCAGTGGTTCTTGGGCGGGGTGAAAGGCCACATGTTGCACTGGCCCCATTCACAAAGAGTTTAGGGGCCAGGAGAAAGAGAGAGAAAGAATTTTCTCTGAGAATTTTTCACACAAGCCCAGAAGTATCAGCGAGGCTCTTCTCTCTCTCCTTCTCTCTGTTGCTGAGAGGTGGCAATAGGGGCAATGTTACCCTTTCTGAACCAAACTGTGCTGAAAGCTGGGCAAGTCAGCCGCAGCCTGCAGCCGATGGTTGTTACTCGCTGCTCTGCTTCTTGGGGTTGTTCCTGGTCTCCTGGAGGGTGTAACTGTCTTGACCTCAAAGACATTTTTTCTGTTCTGGGGTAGTATAACTGAGAACAGAGCGGGGCTCAGGCTGGCGCGAGTGTAAATGGGGATATTTCAGGCCAAGAAATAAAATAAAATAAAGTATAATAAAGTAAAATAAAACAATGAGTATAACTAGATTGCTGCTAGCAAAAAAGAAAATCAATGATGGCCATCTGAACTATAATTACTTGCACTGCAGTTTTCAGAAGTAGATACAGGAACCATTTCTGACCTAAATATATACAAGTGAGTGTGTATATATTTATGAGCATGTGTTTATATTTACGAGTGTGTACATATGTATACATGTGTATGTGTATTATATATAACGCACCCCAGCATATGTGTTACGTACATAAATATAATATATATGCATATAATATTATCCAGGAAGCATCTAACCTAGATAGACCAGGCTTCCGTTTCCTCTGAGCAAATTAACTCCAGCAGTCTCTAATGCTTTGTCATTATATTGTTTAGTTACAACTTGCATTGCAATAGTGGCTAGAGGCCCCTAGTAAATAAGAGCCTTATTGTGTGCGGTGCTGTACTGAGTATATAGAGAGGAACTAATGAGCTAACTGCCACAAAGAGTTTACAATTTGAGGACCTGATCCTGTGAACTACTCTGTGTATGTGGAAGTTAAAAAGGGACACCACCAGTTTACAAAAGGCAGCGGTGACAAGTGATTGTAACAACTGGAAAGCCTGGATTAAAGGAAAGCAAATAGCTTTTACACCAATGAACTATGGTCACAATTAACAGCAACTGAAGTTTTGTGTACATAAGGGGGTATATGCATAAGTACATGTATCATATGTATGATTAATTGGCTAATGAGTGTGGCAGCATCAACAACCCTGCTTGGGCATGTGTTTTTTAAATATGCTAAATAAAATCAAGTATTATTTAAAACATTTTTACATAACAAACCTTTTAAGACAGAGTAGGCAATACACTGATTTCCAGAAAGGTCTATTGTGAAATGTGGAGCAAAATTATAATTATATTTGTATAGGTGTGTGGGTGTGTGTATGACATTTTCCCCCGTGTTTTTAGTTATGTGAATGTCTTGGCATATGGTATAATAATAAACATGTAGTTGTTCAACTCAATTACACTGTTTGAAGCAGAATTTTTTGAATTTTAAATAATGTATTTATGTGATCTTACTCTGCTTTTCCTGTAATAAGTGCCTGATCCAAAGTCCTGTGAAGTGAATGGGACTTTTGGCCTCAATACATGATGTCTTACAACACCCTACTGTACAACCTGTTGGCTCACTGGAAGACGGTTCTGTGAAAATGATTTCCCCCTGTTAAGTCAGCTAAGCTTGCTTACATATGTTTCAAATACAATATTATGCTGTTCAGAAAAAGGAAACTTGTAAAGTTATTGTCTGGAGAGATGAATGGTGGGATACAAAAGAATAATGTCTCCAGTCCCGCGGTTAACTGTGTGGGCACAGCTCTTTACCCTTAGCCTGTTCGATTATTTTTACGAAGGCCATGCACATACAACGAATAGGAGGGTCCAGCCCAATGGTTATACATACAAACAGTATCTCAGAGATAACTGTGTTGATTAGTTCACCAATCACCCATTTTCCTACCCTATATACCTTTCCCATAATATTTAAAAAATATTTTATTTTTTCTTCCCAAGGATTGAAGAGAAATAGTACCTACTTTTACTCTTATTTTGATCAGCATACACTCCAAAAGGCTCACTTCTTTTACTGCTGATGTGAACCTGGAGTAAGCCAGATCAAGACTGGTCTTGAAATAGTTATTTCTGTATAAAAATATAGATTTAAAACGAACAAATGCAAGACAGTGGACCAACAACTGAAGTCCAGAAAATAGACTACACTAATCCTTTTAGAACATGATTTAAACAAGGTTGTTATAGTATATTAACTATGTTGATCATCCTTAAATACATTAGCTAGTTTATCTTGTTTGTTATAAAAGTGTCAGTGGCATAAGTAGGAAAAGCTTTGCTCTTGATTGGTCCTATTATTATTGTGGTCTGGATTCTAAGATTCTTTACACCTGTAGGTCAAAAAAGCTTTTATCCCTACTAGCTTCTAGCTTCCTCCTGGTCAGGGGAATATTTCTGGTTTAGGAAGTCAGACACTCCAAAGCCCCTCGCATTGCTGATTTTACAGCCTTTTACTGTTTTACAACCTGTTACTGCTAATTTCAATCTGAGTGGGTTGCTAAACTGCAACTGAACTGCAGACCATATGCTTGAGATTTAAAAAAAAAAAAAAAAAATCAGGCAAAAGATTGTGATTAACCCACACGGTTTATTGTGTAATACGAGTTTTATCCAAAGAATATTTTGCATGGATCTGAGTTCCTGTCCATGTAGATATCCACGTTTTCTGGTTCTCTGAGATCTCTAGATTACAATCCCCAAAGGCTTTTGTCATAGAGTTACAGATGTAGTTGAAGGTGCTACTGGTCCCATTTCAGTGCTGAGATGTACGGGAAAAGTAAAATTTCCAGAGGCAGATGAAAAGCACTGAGCTGCTGGGCAAATGTTGGGGAGAAAATTCTATTCAACCTTCAGGATGGAGAGGAGGGGACCCTGTCCTCCTTCTTTGCTCATTAGGGTATCTGCACAAAATACCCAGTGAATGCATAAGGGTCACTAAGGGTTATCCTGACTTCACTGCAAAATCAGTGTTCAGCAGGTGAAGAGGGACTAAAATATACTAAAGCGTCTAAGCAGAGTAACAGGTTCTGAGCAATCCATGGGCCTCTCCTCGCTCAGGGGATATATTCATAGAAACACAGCAGTTAAAATCATACCCTCAGTGGTTTTCTACCCAATGCCCAACACCTTTGTTCAACATGGAAAACATACATGTGGAACAGAAAGCACAGAACAAATAGGGGTTCACGTGGTGTGTCACTAGTAAATAAATATATCCAGTACAAGAAGTGTGTGACTATTTCTGGGCTCAGCGAAGTTACGGTCAAATTCAGTGCTACCTATTTGATGCCAAAGTGGACTTAGGCACCAAGGTGAGATCTTATTTCCTGCCGCTTGTGTCCATGGCAAGCTGTTAAAGCAAAAACTGGATGGGTCCTGTTCTTCCTCTTTAGTCTGAAGGCTAAGGTCACTGTGTGTTTCAAAAGTAGTCATGTTAATGTTTTTTTCACGGACTTGAGCAGCGTGGAATCAGATTGCACTTAGGCACTTAATAGGTGGAATAGGATCTGGCCCTTAGTCTTTATATCCTCATCAAAAAACTATTCTCTTCTCCTCTGTGCTGTGCTCCTCACTGCAGTGTGTGAGAACTGCATTATGCCACATAGCTTACAACTGTCTGGTATAGTTTGTTCTTTCTTCCTTTCACTCCCCCCCTCCAAGGCAAAAGTTATTGGTGGTACGTTTTGGTAGCTCTAATATATCAAATACTGCTATGCAGCAATATCAGAAAAGCTGTGGTATAAAACCTGTGCCTTGTACTTGGAATTGAAGGTGCTCGAAAGGCTTATGAAGGTCCTTGGTTGTAGTGGGGATAAATGCCCTAGTCCCTCCTCTCTCTTCTGCAGTGATGAGTTATGCCTTGCGATGGACAGTCCCATTGTACTAGAGGAACTGAGATGTTGGCTGTGGTCCAGCTGCTGGGTCTTGTTGTACGTATTTTGTATGTGGACATTGAGAGCCCTGAATATAAAAAACTGATCTTGAACCTGATTCTATACTCATAAGGCTTAAAGCTAAACACAGTCAGAATTGCCAGTTTTCTAATCAGAACAGCAAAAATCCACTCCATTCCCAATGTTTTCAAGCTGATGATCTATACAGCTCCAGATTCAACACAAAGCATGTTTTAGATTTCTTGGAAATGTTGGCAAAGCTTCTGGGAAATGTAAAAGGAGTTTGATAGAGAAAAGTGAAATGGGTGAGTTTTACCGTCTCTATATTGCATCACAACTTCAGTGAGAGCAGGGGTCACCCAGCTGAACTATCAAGCCATAAGTGATTACCTGAGTATGAATGGCACCAAAATTACACAATTATTGGAGAACATTGCTTGGAAACAAAGACACTTTTGCTGGAGGGAATAGTGTGTAGGGATAGGGAATGATAAAACATCAGGGCCTGATCCAAATTCCATTGTAATCAATGACAGTCTTTCTAATAGTTCATTAGCCTCTGGATGAAGCTCTCAAAGTTCATGAAAATTTCAGTCTTGTTGATAAAAGGAGAAACATTTGACTTTTTGCACATATTAATAGAAAGCCTATTGCTTTCTAATTACAGATAACAGTGACCAAGCATATGTTACTTGGAATTTCAAAAGATTTTCAATAAATTCTTGATGGAGGTCCTTGGTATGAACCAAGAAAGTCCTTGGTAATATAGAAAAGGAAGGCAGAACAGGGTAAGTCCTGTTACACAGCACAAAACTCATAAATTGGTCATTCTAAAGGGCTGCATCTTACAGAAACAAATATCCCAGAATCTATGGAATTACTGAGAAACCCCACCATTATTTTTTAAAAGCATTAGTTTTCAAACTTACTGTATGCTTGCCCTTATCTCCTCATGTTAAGGACCCTCTAGAAACTAGATGTGCTACATAAGGGAAACTCATTAAGGAATTTGCTCCCTGATATGCTCAGATACTTTCTAAAAGCCAAAACAATATGGAAACTCAAGGTCACTATGTATTCCTTTAGATCGTTGTCCACTATGCTCAGGCACTGACCTGAGGCTATAGGATATGGCAACCAAGACATTTTTTAACTGTTGATGATGTCTATTTGTTTACATTTTTTGCTGTTTTTAGTAGTCTATCAAGTGGCCAATCTTTTGCAAATTTGAAATGTAAAAAAAGAAAAGAAAAAACAAGAAAAATGTTAAAGCTGTTTCAGAAAAGTTTTTTCTAACAGTCAAGCAACTTGGGTTGCAAGTTGATAAAGGCTGAAGTCCTTTTGGGAGTTAAAGGATGGGACATGCCAAAAGATAATTTTACTTACATTTACAATACATTCTTGGATTTGACCTATGGCTTGGGCATTGAGAATTTCATTACCCTCAATACACTCATTCCTCAAATGGGTACTCCTAATAGTTCAATACAGCTACTAATGACTTGTAGGAGAAAGTAGATGAAGAGTGTGGAATGGCCAATAGCACAGACATTTGGGTTATTAAAATCTGTGGAGGGTTGGGGGAGGATTTGGGGATATTTCACCTTGTGATGGCTACTTTACCAGATGGTCTTAAGCACACTGGGAGATTGGGCAGCACGATGGCAGATGACATTGATTGTGGATAAATGTAAGGTAATTCACATTGCCAATTATTAGTTACATTGCTCGAATAATCTGAAGGCCTCTGAATTTGCAGGATCCTCTGAGGAAAAAGAGGTGCAGCAGGAACCATCAATGTCTATTTCTTCTCAATTTGCAGTGGCGGTTTTAAAAAACTGCCGATAGGTTGCTTGCCTGCATTTAAAGAAGGTAGGTAAGAATGCAGATTACTTTGTAATGAGGTAGAATGACGGTATAGGCTCATCTAAATACTGTGTTCAGCTCACCTCTATGTTCAATACACCTCATGAGATATTCAGCAGAGTCCAAAAAATTTGAGGAAATGAAGATGAAAATGATTAGTAGTATGGCAGGATTTATAAATGAGAGACTGGAAAGTCTAGAATCATTTTGCTTGGAACAGTGAAGAATTTGAGGACACTTGATTGCGGCAATCAATATTATACTGAATGGATCTTCTTTTTTACTTTGCTGTCTATTATAAGAACAAACTCTGGATTAAATTAGAAGTCAGTAAACTTGGAATGAAAAGTCAATGACTGTGCACATGTCTAGTTGACCTATGGGATTTGCTACTGCTGGTTACTGAAGGAAGGAATCTGGATCTGTTTTAGAAGGGACTGGGTCGTGTCATGACTACTCCACAATAAAATGGTGGACAGTGATCCGAGTTATCAAATCTCATACTTCAGGCTATACACGGACAACATCTAGAAGAAGACAGTAGAAACTACCTTTCACAGTGTTCTCTCGCAAGGGAAAGTTTCTCTTCACTCTCTTTCTGTTCTGAGAAACGTTAGGTAATGACGCCTGCCAGAAATTGGATGTGGGACCAGCTAGATTAATGGTAGCACATGATGAAATATTTAACCTTCTCTTAGCCTCAAACACTACACTTGTTGTAATTACATTATTTCTCTTCCAGGAAAACATCCTTGGGGAAGATGAGCAGTAGAGTATACTTACCTATATCAGTGGAACAACAACATGGAGGAGAAGCCAGTTTGCATAAGATCTAGTTCCAAAGGCTCCCATATGTTTTCAAAAGTAATTCAAGCTCAAGTCTGAAGACCTGGCCAAAAGGGACATGAGAATGTGTGTGCGGAATACTGTCCTCTTAGAAGCCTGCCCACTTGTAGTCTGAAGGTTTGTGGCTTTGTAAATGTGGATGGGAGAGGACAGGGCGAAGGCCTGATGGTGAGAGGCTGTGTGGATCAGGTGGTCTCCATGGTTTTATCCCACTCACAAATTTGTGGGCTGGTCCAACCTTCTTCACTGGGGATTACATAAGTTTTCTGGGGGAAACCGCTGGTAGATTTCTTGGACGTGTGCTTCCTCTGAGTGCTGCTCCATGGAGCTGGGGGAAGGACTAAGGGAAGCAGGAAAGACAGGGCTTACAGGTTATCTGGTCATTGGCAGATCCTTCAGATTCAAGGGGTTCAGCTTCTGGGGACCACACTTCTTAGTTGCGTCATTGGAATGGGATCAACTGCATCCTCTTGAAAACAATGGGACCACACTGTTCCCAAGATCCTATATGGAGGTATGCCACACTAAAATGATCAAGCCTTTGTGTCTTGATACAACCCAGAGTTTTTGTATGGTCTATAATAGGAGCTGGACTGAGCCCATAGTGATTTGTATCTCCATGGCATTGTTGAGAGAAAATTAGGAGAAAGAGTTATCTAATACACAGAAAGTCATCTCATAAATAGAATTTGTTTTGGTCTAAAACATAAATTTTCTCCTGAAGGGCAGAATTTGACCCTTTGGGGTCTAATTTCTCCATTTCACTGGAACAAATTCATTCTTCTATTGGCAGAAGTCCTGTTAATGTCAATGGGAATTATCTGCATTGAACAAGTGAGAATGCATCCATAAGTGTCGAAGAATTATCCTACTAAAACAGTACAATGCATTGTATTTTTACATAATGTACTTCATATGAAGTATCAAAAATGCTTTGTAGATAAAGTATAGAATAGGGACATAATGCCTCCATGAATTGTTTAACATGATTCTGCTTCAGATGGAAAAAGGACAAATGTTGTACAAAAGGTAGAGGAGAGTAATAGAAAAATGGATTTTCAAAGCAGTAAAGATGTGGCAAGAATTCTCACAGAATAGATATAGCAAGGGAAAATGGAAAGATGAACTATTGACGTAGGTTAAGTACCAGTTAGGCTAAAGAAAACAGCAAGTTTTCATCATTTCATTGAATTTAAGGCCAGAAGTGACAATTAGATCATCCATTCTGACCTTCTGCATATCAAAGGCTATTAAATTTTACCCAGTTAGCCTTGTAACATAGCCAGTAACTTATGTTTTCCTAATGCACAGCTTGTATTTGGCTAAGCATACCTTCTCAAAAGACATCCAAACTTGGTTTGCAGATATCCAGAAATGAAACGTAAACCACTTCCTTTTCTAATTGGCTCCATTTGCAAAGCATACTTAACACTAATAAATCACATCTTACCTCTTACTTGATATTGTCTTGCTTCAGCTTCTAGCTCTGGTTAGGCAGATTTGTTATTCTAGTTTGGGCAGAGCCAGATAACAAGTATGAATTAGGAACAGATCACAAAAATTCAACCTCTGAGACTGTAAGCACAGTGAGATTTGTCCACTGATTATAAGTAAAAAAAACCAAACAAACTGGAGAGGGGGCCCAGACTGTGGGAGGGCAAATCATAAAACTGGGGACCAGAGGAGGCATGCAGGTGACCAAAGAGATGGTGATACAGACAGCTCCACAGAGAGTCTAGCACAGGGCTGTCAAACTCATTTGGCCCTATGGGCCAGAGGAAGGGTGTGGGGCTAGTTTGCATGATGGGTTGGGCCCAAAGACTGACCCCATGTGCCACATTCAGCATCCAGGGCCAGTCTGAGACCCACAGGCAGCACTTTGGGGTGGATAATAGAGTTCTGCAGGTTGGATCTGGCCCGCAAGCCCCATCTTTGACACCCCTGGTCTAGCAGGTGCAGTGGTGAGAATGAGTGGGGTTCAAAGCACAGGAGGCTATACTAAAAAAGGCTGCTCATGGCAGAAGTAAATGGAGATGAAGGCTAGAACTCATGAGAAGGAGGAGGTCAAGTGACATAAGGTTGCTGGCCACAACAAAAGCCACTAGCTGGGACAGAAAGGGAGGGTCAGGTTATGATAATGACACTCAGGCTTAGGGACCCCAGGGTGATAGACTAGCAGATGTGGGCAAAAGCCCCCATTAGCTCACATCTTAAGTCAACATAGCCATCATGGTTCTGGAATGGGTACACAAGGACAGAGTTGGTAAGCTAACCATGTGCTCTCAATACCCTGGTACTTCTGGTTGGCTGGAACAGCCCTGAGATGCTTCACCCTTTGGAGAATAGGTCCTTACTACAGTGCCTTTAAAAATGAGTGGTCCTGTGCTAGAGACGAGACATTTTGCATTGAGTTAAATTATAGAAATGAATATGATTAATTAATTAATTAATATGGCCAAGACACAACATGGGCAAATATGAATAATTATTACCTGACGGAAGGCAGCAGTGTTTGCCAAAACAGTCCTGCAAACATAGACAGTGGGATATTTGAGTATGCCAATGCCATTTCTGAACCACTTTGGGACATCTAGCCCTGAGAGAGATCCATACCACTGTGCTTACAGCACCAGCACTATCTGAGATAGCTAGTTTAAAGCCAGGTCAAGCATGGCTCAAGGCAGTGACGGCAGGGTTGAAAATACACAGAGAGAAGGGTGGAGTGCATTCCAGCCAGGTCACAATCGTCAGCTTTTCACAGATACCTGGGACTCAGAAGTATGTTATCTTGGCCACCCTCCCGCTAATGCACAATATTAAAAAGCTTCGCCTGACCTAATTTTAAAATGACTCCGGTGTTTGGACTTCTGCCACTTCAGCTGGAAATCAGTCATGCAGTATAGTGAGTTGCACTGCTGGGAACTTTAACAAATACCATATTTTCTCACGTACAACATGCTTTGGAATAAGATATGCACCTTGTTTTTGAAAGGCAGAATAAAGAAAAAAGGATCTTTCCTTGTAGTAGGCAACTGAACAGTAAGCAGCAGCTAGGGAATTGAGCCTGCTCATTGTTCTGCTCCTAGGGGATTGCTTTCACCTCGTGAAAACTCATAGACACTGCTCTGACCATATTGCCTCACTTATCATGCATTCCTAAATTTCCAGCTGCTGTTTCTTTTAGAAAAAGGTACGTGTTGAATGTGAGAAAATACAGTACTGATATTAAATTGTCCTTTGATTAATTTAATCTCTGAAGCATGTGGAAAAGAGTTAGCCAAGATAGTCTGGAGAATCTCCTTCAGTCCAGCTTTATTTTCTTTCCATTAAAGAAATATTACAGTTCTTTTTATTTTCAAACCATGATTCAAACTTTACCTAAGTAGCCAGTCTGAGGAGAAGGAGGTAATAATATGTCCATTTTGCATAGGTGGAAGGAAAACAGAGAGAGGTGAAGTAGACTTGCTTAATGCTAGACAGCAAATCACTGTTAGCACTGGGATTACAACTCATGTCTTTCTGGGCCTTAGGTCCATGCTCAAAGCACTTTACATTAAGCAGCCTGAAGCAAAGTGATCACAGCTTAGAGCTATCAGCTATAAGGCTACTTCACAACACTCAAAATAACTGTGGTCAAAATTAAACACCTGAGAAGTAACAAATCCCTAAAGTAGACAGAGCATGCTTATGAGGTCTATGATAGAGCTTTGTAAGAGGCAAGACTGTCAAAACTACAGAGAAAATAATGATCCTATAGTATTTCAAAGGTGAGAAACTGAGGCAGAGAGTTATTAAATTACTAGATCAAATAGCAGAGGGAGTTTGTGGCAGAGCTGGCAACTGAAGTCAGATGTCCTGGTTTATAACCTAGTGATTTTACTTCAAGCCAATCATTTCTTCTCTGTGGGTTCTGCATGGCTGCCGTATCAACCGTCTGCTCAGCACTTTTGGGAGAAGCACCACTGCAATGGTTTGGGCTCTCCTGGCAGAAATATGCTGAATGTCACAAAGCAGTGTCTCTTTTTTTATCACATAGTGTCATATATTTGCTTTCCCGGTGCCTGGATGACATTGGCATTTGGACCAGGGAAGCTGCCTCCCAGCTAAACCAGCTAACTACATTGACATTAACAGGTTCAGGGAAGGATTTGGAGAAGACTATAATTAGGAAGGAATTTTTCCCCAGGAATCATGAGCAAGTTCTTCACAATATAGAGATGATTTTGTATCAGCTACTCCCGGAAGAGTGGTCAGCATATCACCCTTTTGCATTGTCATCTGGTTAAATGCCTGCAAACTCTTCTCTAAGACATATGTAGCATGTCTGTGATCTGTGTCACTGTGACTTCTCCAGTGGAGTACTGAAACGTGATCTTATGTGGAGCAGTACTTGAAGGTCCCTCAGAAGCTCCATCTTCTACAATTTTTTTGGTAAAATAGTTATGTGGCATGTTATTAGACCTCTTCTGCAATATTTGCAACAACTCCTAATTTCCTTTTGGATGCAATTCCAGGGATTGATTTTGTCCTATAATAGTGCAAGCCTCAATGACTTGGCAAAATTGCTTCTTTCCCAGCAAGACTCCATACACTGGCTGATTTTAGTGGGGGTGCTTCACCTCATAGACCCTAATCTCACAACTTTAAAGTCAAATGGTGTTTAATGAGTATAGCATCAAGTTTGTTCCTTGGAATCCGTTCTCTATTTATCTATTTTCTTAACATATTAATGAAAATTAGCTGAAAGTAGATATACCTAACAGGTTGGCTGATCTTATACAATGAGTAGTCAGAGATGGCTCAATGTCTAGTTCGGAGGAGGTATCAAGTGGGATTCCCCAGGGGTCTGCTTTGGGTCCAGTATTATTTAGCACCTTGGTATGATTTGGGTAATGAGATTGAGTGCACATTTAGCAAATTTGCAGATGACAGAAGGTTGGGTGGAGCTGCAGACACCCTGGAGGGCAGGGCTAAGATCCAGAATGGCTGTAAATTGAAGAAATCATTCAAAATGAACTGAAATAAAACAAGGACAAATGCAAAGTCTTAAATTTGGGAAGGAATATTGCATGCTCAAATACAGATTGGGAAACGACTGGCTAGAATTTGTGGAAAACCCCTCCCTGTAAGTTTGCAAACGCAGGTTAGGCAGACACTTGGCTGAGATGTTTTTAGTCAGCGATGATGCTGCCCTGAGCAGGGGACTGGACTAGATGGACGACCTCACAAGATCCCTTGCAGTCCTACTTTCCTATGATCCTATGTCTATGGGGTAATCACAAGGGGTTCTTAATAAAGAGACATGATCTCTGCAATTCACTGCCCCACTTTTTCTGAAAACATCCAACATCAAAGTAAGGTGCAAAAGTTGTCTCTTTCTCCATTTTTTTTTAATCAGAGGGGATTGATTAGGTGGATCAAGTATTGCCTTTTTTTTGTTTGTTTTAGGGCAAATAATGCCCATTAGTAATTTATAGACACACGTCTGGAGAAGTATTTTTAATACATTGTAGAAAACTATTAGGTATGTTGAAAAAGAGCAGAAGTAATACGACACTGGAGAATAGCAATAAAAAGTAAAAGCATGTGAAGGTTCAAAATAGGCCAGGTTAAGCCATTTAAAAATTAGTAGGAAGAAAATTGGAAGACAGTTTATCAGAGCCATATCCAATGGTTAAAACGTAATTGTTGATATATAAAAAGTCACAGATTTGTGTGCTCAGTACAGTCATTCAAAGGGGAACAACACATTTTTTAAACCTGGGACACAATAGGAGACTTAAAGGACTGACAGATTTGTAAAATGCAAGGTGCTGTTTTTTTCTTTAAAGCTATAGTTTTAGGCAATATCAAGGGAAAACCACTGTAGCCAAGTTGTTTAAAATATTTGATTAAAATGAAGCACAGCTACAATAAGCTTAACATTCCTATACCGTAAATCATACACATCCATGCTTAACTTTAAATGGATGGGTGGTCCCATTGACTTTGATAAGGCTACCCAATGCTTAAAGGTAAGTCTACGCTTACATGCTTTGTTGTATTGTGGTCATATGGATATAGGTGCAGCAGGAATCATTATACTCTTCAAAAAGAACTTTAAATACACACTGTTTAATGGGAGCTAGCTGATTAGATGTAAACATATCTAACAAACTCAAAGATCAAGAATAACTTTTATGCTGAAACACTTGACACAGCTTTAGAAATTACTTACTGCTAGAGTTTGGTTCTCAAGGAAAATAATGATCCACTTATTTTCTAAATGAAACAGAATCGTACAAAGAAAGACCTTGTTGCCTAAGTGAAGGAATTTTAGAACAAAAGAAAAGAAAGGCAACCACATTGGATAAACTAGAGTATGCATATCGAAGGACATGTGAGGTAGATAGATTATTAGATTTCTATACTTGAAAGGAGAGGCAGTAGATAACGCATGTAATAGGATTTTCAGATAGTTTGCATGATGTTCTGAGATCAACAGAAGAGCAGGAAGGAAAACTCAACACAAATAAAAATATTCCACAGTACTTATCTTCTGATCGTTTTAAAAGATCTAATCCATCGGCCCTTGAGTCAAGGTGAAGGCTCTCCATTGACTTCAAGGGGGGTTGATTTGGGCCCTAAAACTCCAATCTTACAAACACTGCTTCAACTAGTTCATGTGAATAGCTCCAGTGACTTCAAAGCGACTAGTCTCTTGTAAACTGGTGTTTTGCCCATGCTCCTGAAGGTAACTGGGGAATGAGTTCCCACCCCCAAATCCTTTGATTTATATGACACTTCTTTATCCCTGCTAGGAATACGAGGACTCAGAATTTATTTTCTCACCATATATTGGTTAGGAAGCAAAGCAACCAAGCCACAAATACATTCTGGAGGTATTTTATTAGGGGGAAAAAATTGTAAAAACTTCATGAAAGATTTCCATTTTAAACATTATTATTTACACTTGCCTGGTTGAGGTTAGGTCAGAAAATCAACAGTGAATGCTACATAAAAATTCCTACCATAGAGGCCACACATAGCAATAGCACTGCTCTGGATATTTAAGAGAGAATGACAATGGAATGGGATGTCGTCAAAGGATAATGGTTTCCTGCTGCTAAATAAATGCCAAAGCAAAGTGGAGACATTTAGAAAAACAAACAAACAAACAAACAAACATCAGGAGGAAAATGAGGAATTTATTTTAGAGCAGGAAATATGAATCCTGTAACTATGGCACCTTCTATGACCTCTAATTCTGTTTCAATAATGAAGTGATGTAAATGAACCTTTTGTCTCATACGTTGTTTATTGTTCCCTATGCACTTATTTAACTGCATTCAGTTTGGCCTAGAGAAAAGAGTTGTGTCACCCCATCAGACAATGTTTCCTGAGTCCAAATGCACATTTTAAAAATGGTGTTTGCTTTTCATTGAGCAAAGTTCTGTAGACCTTCGACTGTAAGAAAGACTAATGAATTAGTATATTTTCCATATGGTATCATTGTGCATCAGGTAAGTAAAGCATAAAGTTCTATATAAATATTTTGAGAATGTGATAAAAAAATTCACTAGTCTACTACTAAATTAGTCTTACAATTTAATACATATTCCTAATGTGTTATAAATATGCACCAAATGTATTAAATTGCCTTTGTTGAGTTTTGAATGTGGATCAACACTTAAATCAAATGCTACTAAAAATGTCCTAACATTTAGGAGCAAAATAACACACCATCTCAACAATATGTTCATAGGAGAAAACAGAGCAGGAATTTGGACACTATTATATATTCAAGTTCCTACCTGGAGCACTGAGCAGACTTGAACTCTTGCTCCTTAATTTAATATATTTGTAGGGGAAAAAAATGAAAACACAGTGTACATTTGAAGACTGTTTGTTTTCTTTAGCAAAAACATGGTAGGGTCCTTCATATCCGAAGGAAGAAAAACAAGTACAGTATTTAGGATGGCATGGGGACGTGCAACTTAAAGAAATAACAAAGCACAAGCAAAGACAATTTAGGTTGAACACCAGGAAACATTTTCTAACAGCCTATGTTATATTTTCTCTTTTATTTGAGATCCTCACTGGACCAAAATCTGTAAGAAGCTATCAACTATTAACTGGAGATGGATTTAATGGCTTAATAGTTACTAATTTTCAGCTACAACTTATATCTGAGATATTAGTTTGAATGCTGTTTGCATCATATTAGCGATAAGGCACTTAAATGAGAGCCACACAGCAACGCCAACATCACAAATACTTATTGTGATAGCAGTGGCATAAAAATCTGGTTTATCTCTATACCTGCCTATAACACCACACCCCTGTGAGGTAGTAAATTTCTATTATCTCCATTTCAAAGTGTTTAATTTGGTTCAGAATGTCTGGTTTCCATTCCAGCACTTAGGAAGGAGTGGTGTAACATAATCTATATAACACACTCCTTTGTACAGTCAGCTTGTTAACATGCTTGAGGAATGTGGAGCTCTGAGAGATTTTCCCCCACATCCTTTGATGCACATATTCACTACCAATTTTAAAAGATCCCTCATGATGTCTTAGGACTATTTCACACATGAGTGAGTTTATATATATACATGTGTATAAATAAAATAGGCATGATACCTAGCTATATATATGGATATCTATATATACATATATATGTAGAGAGAGAGAGGGAGATGTATATTATCTAGATCTATAGATCTAGATAATATATATGATGGGTATGTCTAATAAAGATATTATCTACATTAAACAAAACTGATTTTTATAGAAAACTTATTAATTGCAAAAGAAAGCTATGTCCCTGACAAAGTCCCATTACTGCTTGCACCTTCCTCTCAGTTTGACATTTTCATTTGTGTATTTTCCTCTTGAAAAACTTCCCTTGTTCTTGTCCCTCAAGCATCCCCTCTTTTTGTCTGACAAATCCCTCCACAGAACCCTACTTCTAAAGACCATGAAATAACCTCATCAACAATCAGGAACCTAAGGCTGGAAAGACCCCTGGGGTAGAGAGTCTTGCTGTGGTGAGTCCTGCCATGGTTGTCAGCCATGTCACAGGACATGTTAAAAGCTTTGCTGTTCTTAACTATGCTGCTAAAATTCTCATTCACCCAAATGTCGGCAAATAAAAAAAACCAGAAGTGGTCCCAAGGAAGGTGTTTCAGTTAGAGGAATGCTGCAAAATATCCTTTGCTGTGTTCTCCCTGCATCATGCACATCGTAGGCATACCCACCAACACATACGGTGCATGAGTCCTCTGTGACCTGAGTCATCGTCACTTGGAGCCAGATTAGGAAATCCATACTCACACTGAGTATTACTCATTACCTAGATTACAGCATCCAACCCCATTGTGCTAGGCACTGCATATATCTGTAACAAAGAGACTGTCCCTGCCTTGAAGAATGCATCTTACTAAACAAATAACCCTGCTTGACTTCAATCAGAATTTATGGAGTAAGTTTATGACAGCCTTAGCTCTCCATTTATCAAAGGAAATTAAAATTGGCCAGTTCTCTCTGCTTTAGAAGGCGAGGACCGTCCATTAATATGTGAATGAGTGGTGACATGCTTTTTCCTTGCTTAGAGCTATGATAAAAATCAGCAATGATGGTCAGTAAAAACCCACGGCTTCATTGGCTCATAGATTCGAAGGCCAGAGGAGACTGCTCTGCCCACCTAGACTGACCTCCTGCCAGAGGACGTGCAGTAGGTGCAGCAAGCCAGTGACTTCTGCTTGTACTAGTCTCTAGAAACAGGAGCGCCAGAAGACTATTAGGCCAGTGCAGAAGCTCAGAGCCCTTAAATTGACTGAGTTAACCGGTGTTACCTGCCTATATTTATAACCCAGTGAAGTGGCTCTGTTGTCCACCCAAAATTCTGCGTCCCTTTGGGATTCGCCTGTCATGGACATGCCCTCATCCCCCCTGTATTTTACTATATCTGCTGTTGGTTGCAGCCAGAAATCCAGGCTCCTTTCCCTGTGCCCTGGGGCACGCAACAACCCCACGGTTCATTCGCCGCCCCCAAATGCTTCAGCTCACTGCTGAGTTCCCGGGTGGGCAGGGAGGCAGCTCGGGCGCTCTGGTGAAAGCCTCCACAGTGCCACGCAGCTCCTGCCGGGGATGCGCTCCCACGGCAGCAGCGGGTGCGGGTGGGAGCAGCCCCGGGCTGGCGGGTATCCTGCTGCCTCTTCCGAGGGCCCCGAGAAATCCCAGCCCCAAAGCCAAGCCCCCTGAGACAGCAGCAGCGGCTGGGAAAGGGTCTCCCCCTGGCTGCCTCGCCCCGCAGGGCCGTAAATGCCCCCCGACGTGAGCCCGCGGCGCTGTGCCCAGCTCGAGGCGCAGCTCCTGGGAAGGGACGAGGCTGTGACCGGACCCGGCTCCAGCCTCGTCCCGGGGGCACAGCTGGAAGCTGCTCCCGTTGTCAAGCGCCCCAGGGGAAGCTGCTCAAAGCCGCGCGGCAGAGAAGAGCCGAGCCCGGGGCCAAGGTGGGGCCCGGCGGGGCCGCTCGGCGCCCGGGCCCGAGGCCCCGAGACGGGGCCCGCATCTCTGCCGCGCGGGTGCCTGGCCCGCCCCGTCGCGCTCCCGCTCCCGCTCCGCCTGCCTTCGTGTGTGCGTCTCCCCGACCGCGGGGGCAGCGAGACCCGCAGCTCGGGCCCGGGACGGCGCGGGGGTCCCTGCCCGACAGGAGCCGGCTCGGGCTCCAGGGACGCGACGGAGGGCCCGGGGCAGGCAGTGGCAGGGCGGGACGGCGCCCGGGCCCGAGGCCGTCGCTCTCCCTCCCTCCCTCCTCGGCCTGGGAGCCCCTGCCCTGGGGACACGCGTTTTCCCGGCCGGCTGCGAGGGCAGCCCCCGCCCCCGCCAGGGCAGCGGCACCGGGACGGGGCGCGGGAGCCCCCGCAGCGGCTCACACGGGGCCGGGGGTGCGACAGCCCGTCCTGCCTTGCGCACGATATGTCCGCACACACACACTTGAGCTCAGCCGCGATACACACGCACTCCCTAGGCACACAAACGTGTGCACGCACCTGATACGTGCGCGCGTGTGCATGTGTGTAACCTGTACCCCCTCCCCGCCCCGCACACGCAGGCAGCTCCCACCTCCCCCGTCTATGTTACCCACCCCTCGCATACGCCCACGCTGCACCCCGCGTGCACGTGTCCGTGGCACGGCCCGGGCCTTTCCCAGCCGCCGTCGGGGCTGGCTCCGGGCAGCGACAGCCGCCTGGGGCTCACGTCGAGCCGCTCCTACCCCGGCCGGCCGGAGAGGGGCCCGGGGGGGTCAGCACACCCCGGGGCCGAGGCCTCCTGGGCTGGAAAGGCGGATGCCGGCGCCGTCGGCGCGGCTCTTACCTTGGTCCGGGAGGGTGCAAGTCGCCTCCCAGCTGGCGGCGAGACGCCTGCCTCCTCCCCGTCCCTCCGGTCGCCTCTTCCCGGCCCGGTCTGCACCCCCGGGCCCCAGCCTGCGCCCCGCCAAGGGCCGCTTCCGCGCCGCGAGGTTGCCGCCGGGCCGCCCAGCCCGACGCGCGCCCGGGGCAGCCGCGGGGCCCGCAGCGCCTCCGCGCAGGCTCCTTCCCCGACAGCCTGGGCTGGAACAAACGCCGGCGGCACACATGGCAACCGCGTGTTTGGGAAATCAAAACTTTCCCTCCACCTGGACTCCCCTCAACAATGCGGAAGGCCCGGGCCACAGGCGGGCGCGGGAGCCCAGCCAGGGGCGCGGGCGCTCTCTAGCGGCCGGAGCCCTCACAGCCGCCGCGAGCACGAGCGTCAGTCAAGCGCGGGCCGTTTCGCCCTCGCCGAGAAGGATCCGTTGACTGGAGTCGGGGCCGCGTGATGCAAAGGCAAGGAGCAAGGTGTTATTAAATATATATATCTAGTGTACCTGTACTAGCAATATGCCAGCTATGTAAAAAAGCCGTAATGCCATTTATTTAAAAAAACCATTTCTTTACAAACTCTTTAGAAGCCACCAGCGGACTCTCCCTACGCCTGAAGGAGGGCGGTTGTGCCGGGCAGCTTGCACAGGACAACGTTTCCAACTGTTTAGTTGGTCTAATAAAAGATATCACATCTACCCGAAGAAGCTCGTCTGCATTAAAAGGCCAGTGATTTATAAACCCCGGACAACATTTTGCTTGTGGGCTTTAATTAGTCCCAGGACCGGTGCCCAGAGAATGCCATTTTTTAAGGAAAAAATGGCACTGTATTGCTCCTTCCGGTTACCACAAGGTTAGTAAAGAGAAAGGGCTCTTAAAGCTACTTCTAAAACCCTCCAAGGGAAAGGAAATAAAAGACTTTAAAATTCAGTCAGATCATATCAGCTAAATCCCTGGGCTCGCTGCACATTAGAGATACTTTTAAAACGTATTTTGCTTTGCTTTTCATTTTCCCTCTCTAATTTGACTTAAATTAAAATAATAAATACAATAGTGCTGATTCTAAAGCGGTTTTTACCTTATTGTCTGCAAGTGCTCCTTTCTGGCACTTTTCCTCTTTCCCCTCCAAAAAAAAATTTAAAATTGCCTCAATCCTGCTCCTATTGAAGTCAGTAGGAGGAAATCAGACCCAATAGGATTTAATTGCTATTCTCCAACAAATATGTTTGTGAAAATCTAAAAAAGAAACTATTGTGTATGGAAATTAATGGCCATTCTTAGCACTTACCTGGTGCTTTTCATGTCTAAAGTGTCTTACGAATGGTAGGCCAGCTTGTGCCCCCACCGAAGTCAGTGAGGCCTCCATTTTATAAAGCAGGCATAAACGAAAGCTGTGGTTATATGCATGTGGGAAATCACAGGCACGCACAGGTTGGGCACTGGAAAAATGGGCTTGAACTGAAAAATGCTGAGGCCTTGGAGGGGGTTTTCAGAACCCCATACAGAAGATCAGGATCATATTCAGCAGCTGTTTCGCTGCAGATCGCCCCGGTAGTCCTCCTTCTGTTCTGTAGGGGAGAGAGAATCTCATTTTCTAGACATGTCTGTGACTAGCACAAAGCTACAGAGGGAGCTGATGACAAAAGCTTGAATTGTGACTCCAATTCCTCATGTCAATGCTCTAGCTCATAGCTCCCCGTTATTTTTCCCAACTCTGAGATTCAACAGGTACTAAGGCACTGCGGGCAATGCAGTGGGCTAGGATCAGGTTTAGGATTATCTAGACTGGCTCTGCAAGGTGACAATCTTGGAATAACCCTGCTCCCAGGAATACTGAGGCCCCTATCAAGAGAGCTCGATTGGGAGCACGCTAACCTGTACCTGCTCCCTTATGCAAATGTAGTATTTTTACTAAACATCAACAGGTTAAGGAATAAAACATACATATCAGTGCAACCTTTAGAGAACTGCATTTAGATTTACAAACAACACTGTAACTGGGATCAACAGGCTATAATTAGAATTTAATAATCCGAGTGGAGGAGTAATATGCACACTGCTTGAGAAATTGGAGCCTTTTTTCTGCAGTTCTGAACGTTCTGCTTTGTAGATTGGACTCCAACTTGCTCAACACAATTACTGTCCTACTGAGGCAAACATGTTACAAATAAGAACAATAAGATCAGCAATAGTCTAACTCTAATACCATAAACAAAGGGAATAATCAGAACACCTCCTGCCTGGATGGAATCTGCACAATTGGGACAAATAATTAGCATGGTTATTTAAAAAATAATAAACAGTCAGGGGAAGAAATATTTTCCAGACTTTGGAAGGATAGATGCTGGCAAGCATATTGCAGGCTCTCTGTGAGAGGGAGAGATGAATGCTAGAATCAGCCTATCATTTATATATAATGTCCACCTGAGTATGGACACACACACACACATACACACACACACACTGCAATAGCTGAAAAGGGGAAAAAGTCTCCAAATGACTAGAGTAGCTACACAATAGAGGCCACACACGTAATGGACTTAACAGGGAGTGAATAATTACCTACAGAAATCACCCAAGAAATCATTTTCAATCAATCACGACATTTGCTGGACTAACCATTCACCAAGTATCGGCCCACTTGAGGAAAGAGTTAAAACAATAAACACATAAAGGATTTCCAAAAATATTGGAAAACCATTTGGTGAAAACTATTTGATCAATTGTACTAACAACTCCTGATGCTTACAGAGTGCCTGGTACCTGAAGATGGCAGAGTGATTTCCAGTTATGTTCACTAAAAGAGTCTCCAGGGTACTGTCTGATACGGAAGCAGTAGTATCCCTATGGTAAAGATGATGAAATCATGGCATTTAAGTGGCTTGCCAAGAGTCTCAATGTGAATCAGTGGCAGAAGCACCAATAAAACACAGGCATGCTGGTGATTTGACTCCTAGGCTGTGTCCAGATGAGTAAGGCTGTGTTCTTGCAGCAGCACAAATAGTAGCTGCACAAATCTGTGCCATTACTTTGTGCCTCAATGCGTGTCCCTACATGTGAACTTCATTGTGCGACACATTGTCCCACTGTGGGCAAACCACTCTTGCCCAGCTCCTCCCCACTTCCAGCAGGTTGGAGCAGCTGGGGCACAAATAGAGAATCGAGATGCTCTGGCCGGATGCCAGGGCATTGCACTGGAGGACCAAGCCTCAGTTTGTTTCAGTGCATGCTATTGCAGTGTGCGCGGCAGAGTTTTTTCCCTGGTGCTTTCTTTTGCCTCTGGGAAGTCCTGGTAGCAAATTTTGTCCCCATGCTGCAAATCTGCAGTGCGGGGCACATTTTAATGTTGTGTTGCACATGCAGTTTGTGGTGCCACAAACTGCACGCCCCGGTCATCTGGACGCAGCCTTACAGTCTACAGACTACACACACCTATTTGTAATAAAAAAGCAACATAAATCCCATTGAATTTCAATATGGGTTGAGCCCCTTAGGTTCTTTGAAACCTTAGTGAGGCTATTTAAAATGTTTTCTAATAATGCAATTTTAAATAAATACTCAAGCAGTGTGCTCTATCATCAGCCTGCTTTGAGCTATCCAATCTCAGATTAGACTGGTGACTGAGAATAATCTGGCTCATTCTTAACACCCCATACACATAAAATGGACGAGGGGGGATGTTGCTACTGTAGGGACAAAACAGCTGCTCAGCTGTTAGATAAGGGCGCTTCACTTTCCACAAGGCAGAAAAGCTCATATGAGTGCTTGGGGATTGTTTAGGGATTTTTTTTGCTGAGTTTTCTTTTTGTCAGAAAAAGCCAATTAATTTAAGCCAGAGCTTTTTGAGGGTACACATCAGCTTCTACGAACAATTTATTCTGGAAAGGAGTTTTTGTGCTAGTGTGATGATATTTCAGGTCAAAAGCAGAGCCAACAAGCCCAAACCCTGCAGAGCAGGGCACTCATCTGGCTATGGGAGCTGCATTAGGCAAAGCCGAAACTTGAACCCTGATCTCTCATCGCTTAAGTGAACATCTTAAGCAGCAGGCTATTGCCTGTTTTGGGCTGGGTTGAATATCAGCTTCAATGCAAGCTAGGCATGTAAGGCTGAATGAGAGTTTCCACTGGCCAGCCATCAGCTCTCTCTCTACTTTTGTTGTTTCCTTATTTATACTCCAGCCCTTCCTCCTCCTTCATGCTGAAAGAGTTGGAGAAAAAAGAAAGGGTGCAATCAGGAAAATGCTTGTGAAGCCTGGTGCTGTGGGGAATGTGCCAACCGATGAGCTTCCCAGATGGAAAGCCAGCTTGGGGTCCCCTAAAGCTTTTGTGATGCACAAACAGCTGGAACCAGACACTGAATAAAACTGATTTCTTGCCAGCACCTGAAACCCTGAGGGATCACGGGATGTGGTGTGGTTCCAGGTGTGAAAAGGAGCTTAAGACCCTCTCTCAGGGTGGGAAAGGAGTGGCTAAAAGACCTACCAGAGATGAAACTCAGGCAATATGGAAAACAGTAGGGTAAACAGCACCTGTAGGGAATGTGTGCCAGTGGAAAGGAAGGGTTGTAGTGCTGCGATAACTGTGATGTCCCAGAGAATACATAAGAAGCAGGGTTTGTTTGGTAGTATCTTTTACTTGACTGACTGCGTCGTTTGAGCAGCTGTTTGAATCAGCTTTTTCTGACAATAGCTAGTTTTGAAGCACTAGATACCCTTAACGGTTTTCAGTTGGATTGAGAGAAAGGAGGCTGACTATCCAACTGTGCGTAAGGAGTCAGGACAAATAAAAAGGAAAAATGTATGAGGTACGTTTTTAAACATACAGTAAAAGAGGAAGGTGAAGCCATGCGAGAGTTTGTGACTGATCCCAAGCTTAGGAGCCAAATTTGCAGGGTTAGTTTAGTTCCTAATTACTACTGATCACATTGCAATTAAGATCTGGAACAAAAAACACTCAGAAAAACTCTTGCAAGGCACAGAACTAACCCTTGGACTTTGCCAAGCAGAGAAAGTTAAACAGCGCAAACTGAAGCTTCTGGAGAACAGACAGAGGTCTCCCATCCCTGGCACCATAGAAAACTCAAATATAGAAAGAGACGTGGACATAGAAAAGCGTATGGAGCTCCATACTTGAGCCCACTAAGAGCAGCATGTGGAACTGCACCCACTGTGACAACCAGCCCAAGACAAAGCAGGCCCAATCCTATAGGCAAAATGGGAAGGAAGAAAAGGCAATGGACTATATCACTTTGCAAGAGTTTGCATGCGCCAGCATAGTACGCACAGCATGGACAAGGATGATAGTACTAACGCAGGAACTATTCTTCAGAGAAGCAATGGGCAACATTGCAGCAATAGATGATTGGACTGACAACCCAAAACAGGGAAGTTTATTCATTCTGGATTGCACGCAGACACGCAAGCTAACGTGTTGCCAGAAACTGCACTGTGATGTTTTTGTGGATATCCACAGACAGTTGGAGCCCTGCAAGAAT
This sequence comes from Crocodylus siamensis, assembly GCF_052110815.1. NCBI lineage: Eukaryota > Metazoa > Chordata > Crocodylia > Crocodylidae > Crocodylus > Crocodylus siamensis. Next base: position 86,509,150 of record NC_143401.1, on the reverse strand, counting down.
AATACAGATCTGTTGCAGGCACTTAAGAGAACGATTATAATTGTGGTTTGTTATCCAATCTCAGGAGGTCAAAAGGAGAGCCTGATTCATATTTTGATTTCCAAGAAGAACAGTTAAGTAACAGCTAAGTGAAAATGTACCAGGATGGGTTTTGTAAATGGGAGAGAGACCCAATTTTAACAGAAATGTTTTCTGCAGAAAAAAAGCTACCTCTGGCAGTGGTGTTTACTGACCCTTTGGATTCTTTCTTCAGTTAATGAAGTAGTGTTTGAGTAGAAATAAGGAATATAAAACACACAACCCAGGAATAATGGATAAGACCAAGAAGGTAAAGTAATTCCTAGACCAGGCTCCTGTCTCTGATATTTTCTTCTGGCTCTAAAAAAGGTAGATTTTTTTTCTTTGAATTGAGAATGGCATTAGAGCAGCATTTGAAAAATGTAATGGTAGGACCCTGCTCTGACCTCTCAAAGAGATGACCCCAAAATATTGCAACAATCTGCAAATAAACTTCACTATTTGCCTTCCATTTCTCATAGGCTTTCCTCCATTGGACTGGATTACAAATGGCCCTATTCTGGAAGGATTCACAAGAGAGACAGATTTTTTTTCAGGGAGAATTGCAGGATTTTGTGATAGAGACATCTCAGTAAAAAAAGGCATATGACAAACAGGCTCTTGGATGTCAGGCTGCCTGCAAAGCAGAATACCCAAGACAAAGAAATACCCAGCCTCTTATTCTCTATTTCCATACAGTTGATACCATCTGTCCAGCAAGTCTGTCCATCATCACGGTCTCTGAAAGCCTGGTTCCCTCCATGGGTTTCAGCAAAGGCTGCTAACTATTCTTTCCAGCAGTTAGCTGGTTTTCAGCATGGTGCAGGTTCTTTCCATTAGGAGGCGAATGTGGTGATGGAGTACTTATTAGTTTTATTTACATGAACACGCATAAAGACTAATTTCCTTGAACCCAGCATGACTCCAAACAACAGGCCAGAAGTGTCTTTGCTCACCGTTCCAAGGCTCTTGCTAGCCAGCCTCTAGTGTAGACCTCTCTCAGCTTTTTTTCTCCAAGTCCTCTGCCAAGTACTTCTTGCTATATTCTCTGTAAAGCTTCCTCGCTACGTTCTCTGTGAGTCTTTGCAGTGGTCCTGCTGTGTCCCTCTCACACACATGGGCACACGGCTGAAATCAAATCCATTCCCCATCGCAGGCCTAGGAGCCCCTTTCGACTTTTGGCTCAATCGCTATCCTTCCTTTTGCATGCTGGCTTGCACTTCGATGGGACTTTGCCATTGTTTAACAAAGAGCTCTCATTTAGCCTGAATGGAAGGTGAATATCATGTCCAATAGCTTCAGCCAGGTGCTGGGATTGCCGGACCCTTAGGATAACACTGCATTGCAGAGTATGCTATTTCCATTGCTAGCTTTTGTGGGTAGCTTGTATTAAACTCTGTGCGGACGAGCTTGTATTTGTGAAATTATATTGCGAGAGGCAAGAATCTTTGTGGATGATACCTTTTATTGGACCAGCTGCATGATAAAGTCAGAGAAGCTTTTGAATGCAAGGCTTTCTTCATCCCAGCCAACTTTATCCCAACCAGGCAGCTGGTCCAATAAAAGATACCACCCACAAAGATCCTTGCCTCTTGCATAATTCCTGGACCATCACGGTTACCAAAACATTAAATTATTGTGGACTAATAAATACTTAAGGATGGCATGCAAATTTGTGAAGTGAAAAAAAATAGAGATTAGAGTGAAGGATGTGTTATCAAAAGCTAGACAGAGAGATTGTTAATTAAATGAAAACTTACATGTACATTGAATTAGGGTAGAATTAATTAGACACGTGGTATGGATGCATGCAGCCCATTCATAGTGTTAGGAACTCAGAATCCCTTGGGGAGTGCCAGAAATCCACATATACTATCCCTCATGGCTGGAGTTTGCCTCTGGACCTCTGAGCTACGTAAAAGACGTGTGCAATCAAATTGCCCGGAGGTAGACAATTCCCTGCTGACATTGTGTCTGACGGAGCATGTGCATGTTGTTGTTTCAGGTCCTTGCAGGAATAACATGTTGTGCTCATGAAACAGGCTCCTGGGGCACAAATGTCACTCAGGGGTATGTGAATAGCAGGCGCTTAAGACCTGTAGCATGATAGATTTACTATTCCATTTCAGGATCTCAAAATGAAGTGAATGCCTATCCTACTGCATCTTTGGAAGATACTCCTGGCCTGGGCCAGCCACTCTTTCAGTGGAGGGCTCTCCTATCCACTTAAGAGAGCATTATCCTACTTGCTGGTGCTGCCTGGGTGAATCTGAGCTAAGAAAACTTACTGCTGAGTCCAGATTTCACATCACGGGGACACCTAGGCCAGACCTGGTATAACCAAATACAACAACATCAACAAAATAATCAACCCTCTGGGAGCAGCATTAATTCCCTCTTCTCCCTATCAGATCCAGAAGTCCTGCTGGTGGCAGAACTGGTAGATTTGCTGTGAAAGACAGGTGGCTGTTTCTGGGGGCTGGGGAAGCCAAGCGGAGCTGCATAACCTGGTTATGTATCATGAAATCTGGATCTGCATGACTGAGCAGGGAGTTGGTTGGAGGGAAATGGCCAGAGCATCCCAGTTTTCTTGAACCAGATGCCAGAATTGCTTGGTCTGGGCACTGCGGGGTGGGCCTGGGCTGTAACCCTCTTGATACAGGCTTATCCTGCATTTTTCATCTCCTAACCTAGAAATGAGATACCTGCTGAACTCTACAAGATGAAACCTAAGGGAGATGCAGGATAACCTTGAGTTCTCATTCCCTGCATTCAAACTGCTGTTACGTATCCTTGCTGAAGGGCTGCAATAATTATTACAATTATTTACAGACATCTCAGTCACCAAAGGAAATTTCCCCTGTGGCCCTCTTTTCCCTCTACCCACCCACAAAGCAGACCGAAGGGTCTGTTTCTTTGGTGATATGCCAATATGTTCACGCACGTCCTCAGTCACATTGACCGTACCAGCTGTGGGTACTGCAGCAAGGTGTGGGTGCGTTTTTTATGTGTCCTTCCATACACCAAAACACTCACAACAGACCCTAAGCACATCTCACGCCGTGAATTGCTCTAAATGCTTCCTGGTATGTCCCTGGAAAAAAACAAAACCCCAAACAATGCCCCCCACCACCAACACCAAAAAGCCCCAAACATATTGGGTCAGATTCTAAGCGAGAGGAACCTGTTACAGCCCTTCTGCCAATCTATCCCATACGCAGTGTGTTAACAGGCCACTGACTCCACTGCCATTAATGGAGTAGAAGTAATTACAATTAATCTAAAGTAAGTGTGTGTGTGTCTGAAACGGCGTTGCAGAAGCCCACGGCAGGACAACACAGAGGGGAGTGGGACTACAGTAATTTCTACTGCTGTAGGTCGGGCTCATTTCACCAAGGTTTCAGATGCTTAGTTCATATTAAATTCTTATATTGCATCATGCTGATTTTTGCCTGGATAGTTCCAGAAGGTGAAATCTCTGTCTCTAAGTGGCCCAGAAACCACCCACCAAACAAACTTCCTGCTACCCATGGGGAGGGAGAACCCCAAGTCTTGATTTATAACCCATGTTTGGACAGACGTGTGCCTTGCGCTCCCTCTTGTGGCAATTTTCAGTTATTTACTTTAGCTTTGAGTTTTTACCTTTGTCCTGACAGGCGCACCGCCTCATAACCCACCATAGGGACTAGATTTTTAAAAGAACGAAGCCCTTCTGTTGGGAGCTAACTACAGGCTATTTTTTCCAGTCGACAGAGTTCTGCCCCCAGCAGCTCCCACTGTGACACTTTGGGACGCTCGGGACACTTTGGGCAAAAGAGCTCAGCTTGAAAATCTAACCAAGAGACCTGAGATCTGCCTTCCTGTAACTGGATGTGACTAAAGTGCAGAGAAGTCTAATCCAGTGAAAAACACCTGCATCTCTGTAAGCCGGGAATGCTACACATGTGAAAAGGCCCCGGAAGACTAGAAACGGCGGATGAATCAATCCTATAATAACGGAGTTGTGGAGATTTGTGCAGAAATGGTCAATTCATGCAAATCATCTCCCAACTGCCTACAGCCAGCTCCTTGGGTCTTGAGTTGGGGGTGACTTTTTTTTTTTGTTTTTTGGTCCCATTAAAATCCAGTATACCATGGAACCAATTCCAAGGACAGTTTAACAAGCACACTTAGAGGCTAGGATCATCTTGGGAGCACCCCTCTTCTTCCAGCCACAGTTCCCCATATCTGTTATCAAGGTTCCTTGACACTTTGCATAATAAAATTCTATTTTCACTTGCTTATAGCTTTGCCAATGGTTCGGGATGAAATTTTCTATGCCAAGTGGCTGCCTCAAGTTGAATTTTGGAAAAATGAACCTGAAGGAGAAAGCAAGTTTAAGTAGCCATCTGATTACGTGAACATGATCCATTCTAAGCACTGGATGAAGCAGAGGGCTTGTAGAAAAAAAAAGATGTGGTCATCTATTTAAAGACTGCACAAGAATGGACATGCATAAGGGATCTGAATAAAGGCAGCTTTCATGTTGCCATTTCCTAAGCTTAGTGTGCCTAACTTTTAACAAAGGGTAAGAGTATGTGTATTTATTTCTATTTTGGGCAGAGGATTTCTCCCTATAATGTAGCGGAGAAAAGCATGTTTTCTTACTGGGATAACCCATATGAGAGAGAAGGCAAAGGAGAACAGGAAGGCTGTTGGAGTGGTAAGTCAATATTCCCACTAGGCCTTTTGAGAGCAAGTACAAATCCTGTATATTTTTCTCCCATTAACCTACACTGTCCAGGTTTAAATGAGAGCAGAATCTGACCAAATTCTGCTACAAATTGACCATTGTGTGGCACCCAGGTCAGTGTTTAATATGAGTAAAACACATATTTTGGCTGTTAGCGATGTGCCTCAAATAACCTCTCAATCCCAAATTAATGAACAAAAATAATGATGGTACTTTCAGGTGGGCGAAATAGCTCTCTAATGGAGTGGCTTGCTGAGCTAATCACTTTCATTAGTATAAACATCTGATGATACCAAAGGATAAAGTGTTTGTGTGCTTCAGTAAAGTAACTTCAGCAAGGATGATTCCTACTGGCATGATAATGTATGCCCTTCCGCACATTTTTAAGATTGATTTTAATTATACATGAAGCTGATGGTTTCAGGATGCCCCCACCAATTAACTCTTTCTTTAGTTCAAACCTTTCACTGGTTGTATGAAGCTGATTGTAAAATACTGTTTCTCAATAATTTACAAAGTAATCAGAACCAAAGAATTTAGGCCCCCTGAGTTCTGGGGCAAATTCTACTCACACTCCAGTTTCTACAGCTCCAGGGAGTCCCACTTACAGCTGCTGGGGCTGGATTTGGGAATCCAGCCCCAGCTCCTGATATATGGCACAAAGACCTAATGGAGAGATGGTTTTTGTGTGCTGTCATGGGAACACATGGAAGCCCAGGGTGGATTTTCAGTTCTTCCTACACTTGACGGAGATAAAAGGCATTAGGCTCATAATGGCTTCATAGGAAGCCATAAGATTCGGCCCTGTTTGATCCCATAGAGCTACCGGTGCCCCACCAGGTATTAGACAAGAGGTTTGTACCTGGGTAGCTCATTTCCTTGTGTGCTATATAGGTCAGACATATTCGCAGAAGGATGCATCAAGAATTAACTGCAAGCCCATTAAGCATAGCAGTGACACGTGCCCCTTGTTCAGTTCTGGAGACATGTTCCCTAAGACATTGTTGTAAAGCACACCCTAGTAATATGCTACTCTGCAGTTTCTGTATGTCGATAAAAGACATCAATAATTCACCTAAAAGCAATGTTTATAGAACTATAACATTAAATGGAGATGGCTTAGGATACAACAGACTATATTATACATTAATGTTTGGAAGAGGGGGGTGGAAGGAAATGTTCTTCTTTTGAGGAGACGGGGATTTTCACAGCGAGCTGGCATTTGAATGGTTAATAGTTCCACATCCTAGGTCAAGGTTTTGTGTCAAATTCAAGTTTTTTTGTCTTGGAAAATGAACGGGGGCAAGATTCTTTGGTAATGAGGGTCACATCTTCATCTAAGGGAAGAGAGATTGCTTGGGTTAAACAGATTTGCCTGTGGGGTGGGTTGACTTCAGCCTGGAGCAACTATCCTGGTTGTCCAAGCTTCACCTGAGGGTATTTTCTGTTGGTGTGGTAGGGGGCAGGCTCCAGGCCCATCTGTCTTTTTGGCATATCTGCCCATGGGCACAGAAAATAAAGCCTTGGATTTAAGGGTTTTACATTTTGTACATAGATAATCTTTTCGTCTTTGGCAATACATTTGTAAAGGAAGATGGGCATGTGTTATGCTGCTGTTTAGGAGCAAGTAATTACTTTTTTTTAGTTTGGTGGCTAAACCAAAATATCAGGGGGGGGAATAAAGCTCAGGTTGGGGTGAAACAGGAAAACGTTCAGCCTTTTCAGTGAAACATTTGCCCATTTGCTTTGCGCCAACCCAGAATGTTTCATTTGATGGCAAATGAAACCTTCTGTTTTGTTTTGGGGTTATTTTCATTCCCTTTTTTTGGGTACAGAGGCCATTTTTTCCCCCTGAAAAAGGCCGATTTTAAATAAAACTAAAAAAAGGGTTGTTTAGAAGTGTGAACAGTGTTGGAAAGAAAGCTATTCTGTATCTGCCTCTACCACAGTCACCTGGGAAATTCTGCTTCACATCCCTTTTAGTGCTTCTCCAAGGCAACCCTTTTGTGAGTAGTTTGTCCTCCTGCATTACACTCTGAATGGACCCACAAAGGTCCCGCTGCTCGAGGACTGGGTTTCTACCCCCATTCCCCAGCCAATGGTTAATGTGGAAGGAATAATTGCAACTTGTCTAACTCTTGTGTTCAAGACAGAAGCACTCAATCTTTGGGATGCAGCTCAGCCATCCCACGGGGAAACCAGTTCCTTAGATCCTAGCCCTAGACTATTCATGCCCCACTGAAAGGCAGCCAATCCCACAGAGCCCAGTAACACATTCAAGACTCCCAACTAACCAGTGCCTCTTTCTTTCCTCCTTCAATGAAGGTAGGTTGACTTTCTCCAAGATGTTAGTGGGTTTTCACCACTAGAGAAAGCCCTGCTTTCACAGCTGTGCTGGCATTGCTATATCAGCAGATCTCCCTACTGGATATGTAGCCTACATTGTTGGAGCTGGTATGGGGTGGGTGCAGAAGGGCTTTTGTGCCAAAGGCTTTTCAAACATCTGCCTTCATACTTCCTATGATGTCGCTCATCAGTAAGCCAACTTACTGCAGGATAATGTCCTAGGAAGGAGGGCCTGCTTTTGGGTCTTTCTATCAGTCAGCATCTGGTGAGGGTGCTCTACGAAATAATACTGTCTTGTGGCTGATATTTGGTTTCCTCCAGGGCCTTCTGGAAACCGGCAGCTTCCAGGATGGACTGCATTGGTCAATGGCTGAGGATTCCTCTGATCTCCATGTTGACTCAGGACAATGGTATATTCTCCCTATTTCTGAGGCTCAGTGGGACACTAGCAGTGTGAAATCTTTAGGTTCTTTCCTGTGAGAACAATCTAAGTGAAGCCACGGTTATTGTAATGGCCAGGAAATCCTAGCCCAGCATCATATACCCCCATCTATATTTAGAATATCCTCTTGACGAACACATAAGAGGTAGCACAAGAACTGCTACCACCTGCAGATTTTACAAGCAGTTCACTGGAAATGATATGAAATGGCAGCAGTATTCCCTAGGCAGCCTGGCAATGTTTTTTCTTCATTGCATGTTCAAGTACTGCTGGGAAAGTCCTTGTGCATGGTGCTTATTCTTCATGAAGGCTCCTGTGGCAGGACGACCTCTAGGGGTGCCGTGACCTCCCCTAGCGTCCCTGGCTACCGTGTCAAGCCGGTGTCAATGCACCCTCACCAATCTTGCCCACCACATCTTTGATGTTTTAAATGTTTAGGGGAGGCTGGCTGCCTTTTCTATCTGCTTTGACACGGTGCCTTGATGTCACTTAGCCAATAATCTGTCCAGCTGCCCCGGTGCACTCTAGCCTTGGGGCTACTCGTAAGTCCCACCATCGCCTGCACGGCCTGGGGCCTGCTTAATATGCTCGCCCCCTCCTGGGGCTTCTCAGTGCACGCTCACACTTGCCCCCTCCTGGGGCTTCTCGGTGCCCTTGCCCCCTCCTGGGGCTTCTCGGTGCACTCGCGCCCATGCCTGCACTGGGGTCTGGCTTGCGCTCACACAATCGGGGCTCAGGTGGCCTCGGCCTTACCTGGCCCCAGACCCCCTTCTCCGGGTCTTGTGCCCACTCAGCTTCTCACAATCGGGGCTCAGGTGGCCTCGGCCTTACCTGGCCCCCAGACCCCTTTCCTGGGTCTTGCGCCCCACTGGGGCCTTTCGCCAGCGCCCACACTGGGCTCCTTCCGATACTACCCCACTGAGGCCGGGCTCGGGACACCCCGAAACGCAGCACCCTCTCCGGTGCCAGGAACTCCCACACAACTGGGGAGCTCCCCTGAGGCCTCCTCCACCCCTACAGCCTCACCCGGTCCTCCGGTCTTAACAACAAACAACAAAACAATATCATAAGCCAACCGGCTACAAATCAAGAACTAAGCCACCTGGCTAAACATAAACTCTAAACCATCAAGGAGTTTCTCCTCCCAAAAATCCCTACCAGGGCTTCCTCCACCCGGTCTACTCCCAACGGAAACTGCTCAGGCCACCGGGCTTCTTTCTTCTGCCCGCTTCCACCGAGCTCCTACTTCCTCAGCAGCCAGAGGGGGAACTGCCCCCTTGGCCTCAGCCTAGGCTGTTTATAAAGGCCAGGCCCTGCCCCCTTCCGGTCAGCTGACCTCTGGGGTTGTCTTGGCAACCCACACCTGTGCTGCCCTGGTGACTGGCAGCTGCCCATATTCCTGTTATCAGTAGCAGGCACCCTAGTGCCCTGCTACAGCTCCCTTGACTTGAATCCACCTCTTGTGCACGAGTACCACTGTTCCTCTTCATCACTATCAATGTACGCTCTTATACTGTGCGGAGAGGCCGGAAGGTAACAGAGAAGGAAACATTTCTGGTGCTGCAAGATGCTGAAATGACGACACCTGTTCTGCTCCTCCTTCCTAGAGCTCCCAAACAGAATGCATACATCTCAACTTCTTGCACAGTCCCTCTATGTTTTCTTCTGCATGCTGCTTTGGCATGGCATGCCGTCTATGAGCTCGTAGGCAAGGCCCCATTGTCCTGTCCACAATCAAGGCTCTATTCTGGACTCACTTCTATTGTGCATTATTACCAAGATTTGCACTGACTTCAGTAAAAAGGGTTACTTATTGTTCCCTTCACCCTGACGCTGCCTTTCTTCAGGTTGTTAGTGTGGCAGTGTGTCTGTCCTTCCAGGTGTGGCTGTGAAGCCCCTGAAGCCCTCACTTCCTGGGCAATCACCCCGTCAGTTGCTCACCACACCTTGATGTTTATTACTTTTATCAGGGAAGTTGCCCCAGGGCTTCCCTAATTGTTCTTAAGTGAGTACCTGGTGCCAGTGGTGCCTTATGGGATAATTGCAGGGGTCTGTTCCTCCCCTACACCATTACCCAAGTCTTGCAGTTGGCATCCTCATTGATGTTCTCTTTCACTTATCCCCTCCCCTGTGGTTCCTGGATGCTCTCTGGTCCCACATACCCAGCCCCTCAATCTGGGCTCCAGACCCCTTCCCGGGTCCCTAGAGACCTCCTCCTCCTCCCCTGAGTTCCTCCCCAAAGCTCCAGACTGCTTTGGTGTCCTCTCTGTGTCCGTGCGTCAGAGCTGCAGTCCTCCTGCACGGGTGGGCTTATACCTGCCCTAAACCCAGCCTTCCTCCCAAGTTGGGTGACTCCCTCTACCCAGCCTTGCCTCACCTACCAGCTCCCTGCGTCAGCAGATATGTTGGGGGCCGTACTCTAAATTTACATACTCATATTAATAATAAATAGTAAGGAATTCCCATCCCCTTTGCAAAGAAACCAACCCATTCTTGGGCACAGATAGCAACTGCTTTTGGGAAGGTGATAATGTCAGCTCTTTGGGTGTTTATACACGTGCTCTGGGAGTGTGTTGGGGGGTGCTCTAATTAAAAGCACTGTTAGAGCAGCTCTAATTAAAATGCCTGGAGCATCACGTGTATCCTGTTCCTTGGACATTGTAGGAACCAAGCAGCCACAGACAGTTTCTTTACTTATGGTTCCCAGCCTTTTTTCAGGCAGCACGTTACCGCAAAGTACTCTCTCTTGACTTCCTCTGAGTGTTACACAAGAAGTGTTTCTCTGGGTGGTTTTTGGGCTTTCTTGCTGCCTGCCCTCTATGTACCAATGGTATTTTTGCCACTGCTTCTTCCCTGCACACCCAGCTCTACTTGAACCATATCCAGCCTCCTGAGTTTGTGTGCAGCCCACAGTCTTACTCTGCTTACACCACTCAGATTCCTGCGTGGTCTTGCACGTGGCCCCTGCCTGAGTCATGGCTCCTATTGTTTCAGCTACATATTTTAAAGGGATTTAGCTGCTTTTGACATTTATCCTGAACAAGGAGATATTACACAGTTACCTGCTCCAAACTTTTTGGTGCAAGCTAAAGCTTTTTATCCCATGATCGTAAGAAGGTCCTTTTCCTATATATGAAATGAATGGTCAGTTATGTAGTAAGCAGAGATGATCCCCGTTGTTGCCATGTGGCTTTTCAGATTAAAATTCAGTGAAGACCAACAACCTGTCACATCACTTAAGCCCTATTTTGAGGGCTTAAATGAGATTTAACTGGTGCATAGGCCTTGTGATATGCCCAGGGGTAGATCCAGTTGCACCCCCCTTTGATCCCTTCTCCACTTAAATTTTAAAACCAACTGCCTGGGAGGGGCATATGGGAATCAATTGAATTCATGGCTCTTTATGGTCTCCCTGATTCCTGCTGATCTCTCTCTGCTCTACATGTGTTAATGACCCTCTCTCCCTTTTAAGGGTCATGATGTTACATTGATCAAATGATCCTTTCATCTGCAATTGCGCTGTCTGTTCACCACTCCTGGTAATGTGCATCTTTTCATTCACAACCCTGCACACTGTTTTAGCTCTAGCTAAAAACCTGAACTCAGGTACGGTGAGATTATTTTAGGTGTAGTAATAACTGACAGTGAAGGATTACATGCACTGTTCAAACGCTCAATCTGAACAAGAGGCATACATTTAATTATAACAACTACAGGACTAATGACATAATATCTTTTGTCTATTTTGACAATTTTTGCCAAGTATGTTGTGTTTCCTTAAACTTTATATATTTTGTTTCAAGGTAATTTGCATCACAAGAGGTGAGAAACTCCATATCAGCTGTGAACGGACTGCCCAGAGGAGTTTGCAATCTATTGACCCCTCTGTGCAATCCTATGAAATATGAACTCTCATTTCTACCCAGGAGAACTTTTACAATCTTTTCTCCAATGCTTGATGAAGCGTGTTTGTGCCTGAAAGCTTGCAATTAAAGACTTTTTTTGCAAAAATCTTGTTGGTCTAATAAAAGATATCATCTCTACTACAAGTCCTGATATATAACCTAGCAAATTAGTGCACATTCCAATGGTTATATTTGTTTTTGCTTTAATCTTAAAAATTGAATAATATAGTACTTGCATTTTAGCAAGGTTTCTCATATAACTGGAGAAAAATGTAAGTTATGTTGTATGCAATGATGCACAACACCATCTGCACCCCCCCATTCAAAATCTTAGATGCATCCATGGATACGCCCCCTCCCCAGGTTTGAATGTCAGCTTCTGTGGACGCTGCTAGGGTACCCACATAATACAGCATGTTACAGGCTCTTGGCTTTGTTGAATAATCTGAAAATGCTAAACCATAATTTTTTGATGGAGAAGCAAATTGCATGTAGTTCCCTGGCCTGGCCCTGTTTTGACCAGCGGGATCTCTGCGTTTGTATCCACCACCTGCTGCTCCATCCAGACAGTCCACAGAAGGCATTTTCACAGTGCAGCTGTGAACACATGCCGAGCCAGAGTCTCCACCAAGGAATTGTGGTTGGACCTAATTAAGCCAGTGTAGCTTCCGCTGATGGGGGTGGAGGTTTGCAAGAATGCTTCCACAAATCATCCTAAGCTGTTGTTTACTGAATGGCTAAGCAGCAATTAGGAACTTTTCCCATCACTTAGAACCATCTGAAGGGCAGCACCTCGGAGGGTAAATCTCTTAAATTATTTATTACCTTGAAATGGATGGGCCTGGTCTGGAAAAGTTCATGTAACTGTGCTCAGTCCTGTGTCCCTCACTACCAGAAGGAAACACAGCAATAGGGGAACTGCGAGAGTCAATGCCTGGGGGCTTCCACCCAAAGCTAACTGTCACCAGCACGGGAGGATGGGAGCACCCCCGTTAAAACTGTTTTTTTGGTGGCAACACTAAAAGGAAAAAGAGACATTATTGAGGGTGGGCATGAGAAAAGAAGAGTTGAAAATGAGAAACAGGACACTTAGTATGAATGCCAGTGACATCTACTGATGGTGGAGTAGCTTCCCAAAGGACAGTGCAGCAAGGGCAGCAGGAGGTACCGTTAGGGAGTAAAATAGTCAAGGGTAGTGATACTGCTTATTACCTCAAGTAAAGTGATGACTAAAAGCATGTTAGTTTTGCAACTGGATGCTCCGTGCGCCCAAATTCTGAAGTCCTAACTCAGATCTTACTCATCAAAGTCCGAGAGTTTTGCTTAAATGTAGGCTGAGTGAGAACTGGGCAAGGACTTCATGCATTTAGTCCTGGCTGAGAAAATCCTCTACAATTAAATTAAAAAATAAAAAATAAAATGTGGCACAGAGGCAGCTATATAATACATCTGTAGGGCAGACAAAATTCTTGCGAGGCCCCGAGGGAATGACCATTAGTAAAATGGTTGTGTCCCAGCCCTATCTTTCATCTGATAGATTATCAGTTTCCCCATGGGTTCCCTGGGGGACTGTTTTGTCCAAATCCATTATCTACACTGTGTATCTTTGTTTGTTCCTGGGACATTTCTTTTCTGCTGTGTCAGTGGGAAGCTGACGTGGGAGCTCGGAACAAGAAACTTTAAACATCAGTCGACTCCGGTAGAAACATACAGCGGCACATTACAGCTCTAAGTGATCAATAGTAATGCAATGCTACAGTGTGATGTATTATCACCAGATAGATACTTACAGATTTGATTAGGCATGGGCTCTTTTTAAGGAACCATTGGGACTGTAACAAAGCCTTCAAGTATAAAGTCCTGGAATCTGAAGGCTTGAAGCAGAGAAATCCTTGCTTCCTACAGCCAAGAGGCTTCACTCAGCAGCAAAAGCTCTCTTGTCCGCACACTTGTTCCTGAAAGCCGTGGCTGGCTTTTTCCAAGAAGAGCCTTAAGGGATGGAACGAACATCTCCCCCCCGGCAAAATAAAAGGTCATGCACAAGATTGTTTTGGGCAGTGTTTCCTCATGCCTGCTTCCTCTCTTCTCTAGTGATCTATGCTTTGCTGGGGGCTGTCATGTTCTCTCACATTGAGGGGAACAGGAAGATCACTGAGAGTAAAGAATACGAAGATTTTATGCACAGTCTGTGGAACATCTCACAAAATTTATCAGGTAAGTGCTGTCATAGATAAAGGACTTAACTGTACTGGATCTTACTAATTCCCTTGCAAAATGAGACCTCTTAGCTTGAAGTATTTATGCACAGGCTAACGAAAGTCAAGCCTGGAAGCAGCTTTCCTGAAATGTTTAGACAGGGATTCGGTTTATTTGCTTAGCTTCTCTAATTATGATTTCCAGATTGAAGACTTCCACAGTCCCTGTGTGTGTGAATATTTGCAGAGGTTTTTGTGGTGCTTGCTTTCTTCTTCCCTTTCTGCTCCCATCATTATCAAGGGTAAACGTTACCCCAAAGCTATGGAACAGCTGAGAGTGCCTAGATATTTTAAAGGGTTTTCTTTGTCCCAACAGGTCAGCTAGGAATGGGAGGTCTGTCTACAGCTCAACACAGCAAAATATAAACGCAGTTCAGACTCAAATAAAAGCTGGCTCATAATCACTCTGTGAAGAACAGTCATCTCACAATAGGGAATATAATGTGAAGCGGGAAGGTTGTTTTGCTGGACAGGGGCTGGGTGGGCGACACCTACCCATTGCCTACAGTAGAACAAGAAGAGAGCTTGCACGACTGGTCATAAGGACTTGTGTACGCTTAGTTATCCCAGCGCAAGCACCTGGGGGATTCTCCAATTCCACAATAAGAGGTCTTTTTTTGATTTAAGTTAATCCACTTTGGAAATGACCTTTATTAGGGGAGGAGTGAGAGGGATAAGTCGCAATCAAAAGATGCCAGTCATAGTTTTCATAGATTTCATAGACATTAGGGCTGGAAGGGACCTCAGAAGATCACTGAGTCCAGCCGCCTGCCCCAGGGGCAGGAAGTCAGCTGGGGTCATAGGACCCCGGCAAGAAAAACATACAGGTTTCTCCTGAAGGCATTTGAAGTAGATGCTTGAACCACCTCTGGCGGCAGTCTATTCCAGACCTTGGGAGCTCAGACAGGAAAGAAGTTCTTCCTTATGTCCAGCCTGAAACGATTCTGCAGAAGTTTATAACCGTTTGACCTTGTCATTCCTTGGGGGGCTCTGGCCAGGCTATTGGAGTGGCTGCTTGAGATAGTGCCAGGGGAAGGTATTGATCCAGTGGTCGGCCATGGGCTCAGGCAGTAACATGCAAGAGATTTTACTCTTCACTTTCCGATAAGTTGTGAAACTGTTTTGAGTAAAAGATCTGGCTGGCTGGCTGCACTTCTTCATTTTCCTGTTCAGCTGCCCAGTCAGAAGATTAAATTTGCTGGGAGTCAGTTGTAAAACTTAGCATCCAGCAGGTGCCTAACTGAAAAGAGCTGGAGAGCCCGGAAGACAATAACAAACCTTGTCTTTATTTTCTCTTTGGTAAATCTTTTACTCCCTTTTTTTCTAACTAGCCCGCTCAGTTTCTCTGTCCTAAATGTTATGTTACAGTTTGTTTTTCTTTGACCAAACCTGTCTGTTCTCTAAAGTTTATTCCTGAAAGGTATTGGTCTGATCCAACTTAAATGTGTGTGTGTACGTACGTGCATGCACGTGCACGTGTGAGAGAAAGAGAATATTTCCTTAATAAATAACGGAGCCAGCTCATCAGTGGATGTAGTCTGACTGATGGAAGTATGCTGATCTGCAGTGTCTGACGATCTGGTCCACAGACTTTAAGCAATAACCGCATCTCATTTTAATAGCGTATGCAGAAAACTGGTCAGAAGTTAAGGAGCTGTTTAAGAACAAAACTGTTCCTCTGCTCAAGGATGCTAGATCAGAATGGTTTGCCAATCCAAAAGAACAATGGTCCTTCCTGGGGTCTCTGTTCTTCTGCTGTACTGTATTCACAACAGTGGGTAAGTTCTGAGGTAAAGTACATCTTACCGAATCCATTGTTTTTCCTTCATTTATCTCAGGTACTTCATGCAGTGAATTCACTGAAGCAGGGGGAGGGAGGGCAGGGATTGAGAGATGCAGGTTAACTTGTTCAGCGGGGACTCTGCAAACATTCTCTGATGCATCTTGGGCGCACATCTGAGTGACAGCAATCGCATTTGCTAATTAAATACTCAGTTGTGGGCATACAAGGTATAACAATTTAATAAAACTCGTATTATAGTACAAGAGTATGTTGCTGTCTTGGGCCAAAGTGTCTCCTTGTCCTCCCGCTGCTGTGAATTGTGCTGGGTGCTGCCTTCCAAATAGAGGAAGTTATGCATATAACATATGTCATGTTAAAGTTCACAGCTAGTTCACAGCTTAGGAGATTTTTTTAAGTTCTTCTATATCTATGTAAAATGTAAGGTAACAATCTCTACTTTGGGAACGTGGATGCATAATGGCTAATCAAGTTTCCTCAAAGCACTGCTGAAATTTTTTGATTTGGCTCCAGATTTAGATGGGCGAGTTGGATATGAACAAAAATGTTTGCCTCGTTCCTGCTCTTTCAACAGCACTTAAAGCTACTTTCCATGCCAGTGCCTAATGCTACTGTTATTCTTCTTAATAAGAGTTTTCACATATTCACCAGCACAGGCCGTGACTAGCCCACCACAAAGCTAACCATTCATGAAGAATTAGAGCTGGGTGGGAAATGGTTTTCCTGCCCTGCAAAAAGTTTCAGTGTATCAAAAACAATTTTCTTCGGCATTGGGGTGAACCTAAGATCCTTCAAAGCTTTGTTAAAAAAAAAAAAAAAGAAAACACTAGTTAGAGTGTGCTCTGTCCCAGAAAATCAAGTTGGGACCAGGTTCCACGCCTCGGCTCTGTTTGATTCAGAGGAAGGATCTGAATCTCACATCTCTCTCATCTTAGGTGATTGCTTGGACCCTCAGTCTGTCTGGGAACAACCTGACCATCACCAGCCTGATGGCTATTTTGTGCGTAAGGGATCTCTCTGTTAATACTTCTTGGAGCTGTTCTACTATGCACAACTAAATATTATTGGATGCTGTAATTATAGTGGTTAGGAGACCCACGTCCCTGCTCCAATGTTTATATAAATAAACTAGAACAGCTGCAATAGGAGAGACCGTGAGACATCCATCCCCAACCAGTTAAATAGCATTAAGAGTCACTTATGATGAAAAAAATGGCATACCAAGGACTTATCTGGGTCTCATGGCTATTTGAGTGCGGGCTCTCTTTACCTCTCTGTTTCTGTCCAGACATTTCATCTTGGATTTGAAAAAAATATTGGTTGAAATTAGTACATTCTTACCCACCCTCCAGGCGCTGAAAACCCCCCAGACCAAACTCCTTCCATAAGCAGCTCTAGAAGATATTATTTGGGGAGGCTGGGCTGTTCTGGGGCTGGTGTGTGCTGGTGCTGTGTGCACAGCAGTGGAGGAGCAAGCGACAGGGGTGCTGGGTGTGGTGCTGTGGTGGCAATGACACTGGAGCCACTGTTCCTGGCCCAGTTTGGGGGGGATTAAGCCCTGTTAGTCCGGCCTCCCGCCGCCTAGGACTCCCTCTGCCCCTTCCCGTTCTGAAAACAGCTTGAGGCTGGGAGACGATGCAGACACAAGTTACAGAAGAGGCTCTGTTTTGAAACACCTTTATCTGACCCCTCATGCAAGAAGGGTTCAGATTTTCACCCAACTAGCCATTTTTAAAGCAGTCTGCAGCCGTGTACTTTCGTTTGGTCACAGCAATAGACCGCTTTGTGGCCAGATCAGGCAAACATTGTCACATCTGTCTGTGCCCTTAGGCCCAAGAAACCACAGTTTCTTAAACCCCCAACATGCTTGTTCCTAAATAGCCCATATCTGTCAGCCTTTACAGGAAACTGCAAAGCACATGTGTTTCTCTGGATCTTTTGGAAGGCAAAGATTTTTTTTTAACTAGCTGCTACTTTATAGCAGCTCCTGTATATTTGTTCTTACTGGAAATTTTGGTAACTGTTAGAAGACCTGCAATGTAGGAGAGGCATTTTCATCTGTATGAATTAAAAGGAAGAAATGGAAGAGAAAGCATTTGGTTTAATTATGACAAAAATGGGCCTAAAATCTTCCCAAAAGATAAAATATTAACAAAGGAAGAGGACCGAATTCATTGAAAAGCAAATGAATGATGCCCCCCGCCAACCAAAAAAAAAAGTGCCCAACCCTTTAAACTGGTGGAGGCTGAGGAGCACTGCCATTAAAACTTTAATACAATTTATCTGATAGTTTCCTCTAATGGAAATGCATTAACTTTGGGTTTTAGCTTCACACCGAAAAAGCAATGGCATAGCGACAGGAAAGGAGCGTTATGTCCTAATTTAATTTATGGCAGTATATTCTCTACTACCATTTTTTTTTTATTGATAATGTTCAAATCACAGAGAATGACTGGCAATAATTCTGCATTTGTTACAGTTGATATTTATGCACTTCAGATCTGTAGAGAATAAAATTATTATTTTCCAGTTACTTCTTTTTTTCATGTATGCTCAATTCCTGAATCTGTGTTCCTGAAAGCCCAGCCCTACCACTGTCTGTATATCTATACAACACTTGCCATCAAAGCTTGATCTACCAAACTGTAGACAGTCACAGACCATGTACTTTGCAATGCCATTCAGTAATGATCTTGAGTCACAAATTTCATGGTATTATGATTCCTTGTACCAACCTGTTGCACAGAAGTGTGCCAAGTGCAACATTTGGGCTACAAATAGATGGCACATTTATCCTGGGATAACCCAATTAATCCTGGGACAAAGGACAATCATTCAGGCTACCGAGGTAAGGTTTATCCTGGGTCAAATTGTCTCTCACTGGTTTTGACTGGCATTAAAACAGGTGTGGGACAGTCATATACATGAGCTGCTTGAATGGCAATTAAATTACACCCCCACAGTCTGGAGGTTGGGGGTGAAGTGTTATCTTGAATACTTCATGGATACTTAAAGTGGGACAATGGGCTTGCATGTCTGTACAGTCCCTGAATAAAAGGCTTTATCCCAGGAGAAATCCAATGCCTGTTTTTAGCCACAGACATCCATGTTTGTCTTGGGTTAAATCTTAAAATAGTTTCCCAAGTTAGAGGTAGCAACAGGTTATCCCAGGATACAGCAAAGTATGTCTGTACAGTTACCTTGGGATTACATCATTGAATCAATGGCAGAAAAGCAGCATTGCATTCATCTGCTTACTAAACTCTGATTAGAAGGTCATCGTGTTTACATGCCAATCCTGGCATACCACCCCCTGCACAACTTATACAGGAACAAATGCAATGCCTGTTACTAGCTGTAGATTCAGATCTGAACTTTCTCAAAGCTCGAGGAGTCTTGGGCTGCTGTTCTACTCTTACATGGTAATTCGTAAATGGAGTCCAAACTGTTTTCGGGTCACCACAAGCGCTATGGATTGTGCATATACACTTTCAGAAAGAATATGAAGAAAACCACTCTGCACTTGCTCTGTCACTGTCCAGTAAAACGGACCAGACTGAGTGGTCAGGAACTTAAGAAAATCTGAAATCTGAATCTGAAATTGCTTGTCACACTTCCTCAGAGCTCCTGTGGCTTGGGCTGGGCAGCAATCCCATGGCTATGTCACATTTATACTCTGAGCCCTTCCATGACAGCTCAAGTCCAGCTTATACAAAAGAATTCACATCCTCATGGGTTCAAGCTTCTCTGCTGAGGATCCCAGAAGTAATGACTAGTCTTGTTGCTTTGAAAACAGCCAATCTCTTCTCAACTAACCCCAACTGCTGGGCCATTTCGCCTTCAGTCCAACAGACATACCAGCATTCAACAAGACTAACTAGCTTCCCATATATAACAAGACTGCTCTGTTAGAAGTGCTAGTGTTTCTTCTGTCTCAAATGTTTTAAAGTGTATTTTAAAGGCTTGAAACGGATGTTAATTTTGACTACAAAAAGGTTGACTAAAAATAACTCCTTAACATGAACAGCACCAGAAGTTCAGTTATTTGAATGCAAAATAAATCACAATGTCCTATTTTCTGGTTTTGTTTTTGGTTTCTTTTAGGTTATGGCCATACCTACCCTATAACAAAGCTTGGGAAATACTTGTGTATGTTATATGCTTTTTTTGGCATCCCTCTGATGTTCTTGGTTCTGACTGACATGGGAGACATCCTGGCAACTATCTTGTCCAAGTCTTACAATGAATTCAGAAAACTTCAGTCAAAAATTCTAACCTGCAAACTGTGCTGCAAGAAAAACAGGGACACCAAAGATGGGATGTCGCTACTTATGAAACACAGAATAGTGATCCACGAACCCCTGAGTATCACAGAAGTGCTGAAAAGTCAATCCTCTGTCATAAAGAAGTCACAGCAATGCCGCAATGCCGAAATATTTGAAATGCTAATTGCCAGAGAAAATCAATACCTTGCACCACCAGTAAATAAAAAACTTGAAAGATGGAGTTCATGTCCTGAACTAGATAGGAGAAAGATGATGAGCCATGTCATTGACAACTTTGACAAAATAGGAAAAGAACTGGAAAAGCTAGATGTGCCCATCATTTTAATGGCACTGATTGTCTTTGCATACATCTCCTGTGCAGCAGCTATTCTTCCAAATTGGGAGAAAATGAATTTTGAGGAAGCATTTTATTTTTGCTTCATCACCTTGACAACCATTGGGTTTGGAGACATTCACCTGCAACATCCCAACTTTTTCTTGTTTTTTTCCCTCTATATTGTAATTGGCATGGAAACGGTCATCATTGCATTTAAACTGGGCCAAGATCGATTGATCTCTTTTTACAAAAATTTGATTTCATACTTTGGTCAGAAAAAGGCACCCCGATATAAGCAGGCTCCATTTACAAAACAAGTATTGCAGCAGCCCCTGACACATTCACTGGCAATTGCACTGAAGTGAAATTGTCATTTCCATTTCCTCCCCCTCCCTTATGGAAAGCTGACAGGGGACATATGTTCCTCATTGCTTTAACACATGCCCCACCTTCTCCAAAAACAGTGGGGACGTGCTGTACATGAATTCTGCACAAATGAAGTGTATAACTAGAAATAAGGACCAAAACACCACGAGGAAAAAGAACAGAATACTTCCACATTTGGGTTCACATCAGTCTTATGACCCTTGGCAATGGAGCTTTCACTTCCCGCAGGCGTGGTCTCCAAGTGAACCAACCCCTAAGCATCTGCACAGGAAAAACTGGGGCAAAATCCATATTCACCTGAGCCAACCAGTGCCTAGTCCCTTGCCTGCTTTTTGTCATAATACTCAATCCATCATGAATCTTCATGTTATTGTTATTGGAATTATCATACAGAGTTGAGAAATGGAGATACTTCCCCAACTGCTGTTTGCTCATAACCTTATACAATGTAAACACTTATGCTCCACAATGGTCAGTGTGAACTTAAAATAAAAAAATAGGTAAAATTTCAGTTCCTCCCCCATCCAGCTGTTTTACAGTATCAGACAGTGCAAAGCAGCTGGACAACTGCCAGTCAATGAGTAGCTAGAGAAGGCCTAGTTACCTCTTAAGTCTTTGTAATCTGCATTATGTATGTATGTAATATATGTATGCATGAATTCATGATGATGTTCACCGTTCAGCTATAGTATTCAACCACTTAGCAAAGTTGGTGCTCATGAGATAAGTAGCAGTGGCAATGCATGTTATAAAACCCAAAAATACATCCCATCATATGAGCCTTAGCTCCTGGTATTAGAGAGGCAGCGTGGCCTAAGCTGCCACCGGAGAAGCGTGGAATCCCAAACTTCTAATCGTAGCTCTATCACTGACTTGATGTGTGGTTTTAGACAAATTACTTTACTGCTTTGTGTCACGTTCCCCCATATACAAAACATCCCCAGTCTCCTTGGGATACTGTGAAGATTAAACAGTTTATACTTGCTGAATATTGTGAACATATAAAGCATGAAATATGTGATAAGTATTATTCAGAACAGGTTTATGCAGAGATCCCCATCATGCTAACAACGATGCATCTTTTTGTCTATCAAACATTCTATAAAGGGAGCCACCGAATTCAATTATGTCTTGGCTCATAAATTATGTGAATAAAAACTGAAGATGAATGAAGACAGTGGATAATGTCATGCATTTGATCATGATATTAAGTACTATATTTTTATTAGCATGTTTGTCTTTGAAGCATAGTATAATGCCATGATACGAGTTATGATAGCTTCTAATAATCTTAATGGGTGTTGGCAATTCATATTCAGTCCTCCATATTAATTAGTAGTAAGCAAGCACCGGTGCTATGTAAAATACATAACGTATACAATAGATGGACTGATGATGTACAAAAATGTACCGTATAATAATAAACAAACCAGCTCCAGCATGCCAGCTTCCATTTAAACAGTTCTTTTCGTTCCTCATCCTGTGTCTGCATCCTGCAGACTTGCAGTTTTTCCATAAAGTTTTTCTTCAGTTAGTACTCAGTGCTACAGCCTCTTCTCAGACCAAGTCCCTAACCCATGATCCTGATACTAGGGAGACCCCGTGGGTAGAGGCTTGGGTCCATGTTGTTTCCTCAATGAGGTGATGCCCCTGTGTTTTGCTGTTCACTTTTAGGCCTTATTCAGACGTTTGACAGAGCTTCACATTTTCAATCCCTGCATCAGGATCAGAAGAAAGGTTCTGAGCACCAAAATATTCTGTGTAGAACAAAGACAAGACTACACTGAAGCAAAGCATGCCTTCCAACAGCATGTTCAGATGTTAGAAAAACATGACAATCAAATGTGTCTGGGTCATAAAGCTTATAAAAATATTTAAGTTAATCTATTTTTTTTAAAGCTAGTTGTCTTCAAGTTTATAGGTATACACCAGGCAGAAAAATATGCTCTTACATGGAATGTAGAAAGCAGTCTTGAACAAGGATAGGCAAAAACATCAAAGGCACAGATAGGCAGGGGCTGGGTTTCTGCAGAGCTTGAAAGCACTGAGCAGATGCACAGAACTGAATA
Source organism: Crocodylus siamensis (assembly GCF_052110815.1). Taxonomy (NCBI): domain Eukaryota; kingdom Metazoa; phylum Chordata; order Crocodylia; family Crocodylidae; genus Crocodylus; species Crocodylus siamensis. The sequence continues at coordinate 86,486,554 of NC_143401.1, read as the reverse complement.
CAATGAAGGCTGCCCCCTCTCTTCCCTCAGCCTTGTAGGAAGTTCTTGCAGCAAAGCCCTAGGTGAAAGAAATGCAAAAGAAGCAGTTGTCAGACCTGGATGTGCATAAGTGACTGGTGCCTCCTGGATCTGGGGAGGCACCCGCAGAAGGCATTGATGGCAGCTGCCCTGTCAGGGGGGGCACCAGCCCTACTGACAGCATCAGTGTTGGCCATCGGGGGGGCACCAGCTCCATCAGGGGGGCATGCGCACCCCCTACCAGTTGCCTATGCTGATGTGCATCTCAGATGGCGGCATCATTGGCCTAAGGGTCTGCACAAAAGAGTCTTGAGGGATAAAACAGTAGTAAAAGGAAGTCCCAGGGCCAGGACTGAAAAACCATTAAACTACCAAAGCAAAAATATATCTTCTCCTTCAACCAGCCACATTTAAACAGCCACAGCCTATTCCAAGCATCCCTTCAATTTGCACTTCATTAGAGCAGTCCGAAAAGTGCTAGAAGAATGTGAAGCTTTTCATCTGTAGGGCAGGGGAGGCCAGACTTTAGTAGAGAAAATGCTGATAATGCCCAATAGACTTTGTGGTTTTCCACTTAGCTCTGGATGGAGGCACATCAACATTAGAAACACACAGGAGGCTTGATAGCAGCCTCAGCAGAGGCTGAGATCCCCTTGGATCTCAGCATTTCCACATCCCCAGAATGACTTTGACTCCAATCCTTGTGCTAGTCAGGAGGTGGAGTGAAGCATGTAACACACATATTCTGTGAACAAAATACAAGTGTGCTGTGTTCAGGGCTGAAGATTTTCACAAACCCAGTATTCATTTCTATAGAGAAAAACACCACAGGCTGTATAAAACAGTGCTACAGGACACATTCCTGTATTGTAAAGCAAGTGCCGAGTGTGTTGCTAGGTTAAAGTTTGCCTTTCTCTATTATCCATATCCATCCTACACACATACAATTGTTTAAAAAGAAAAAAAAAAACCCCAAGCCTCTGGGATATCAGAAACTGTATACATTGCATTGCATATAGAGAGACAGAAAATCAAATTGCCTAGGATAAGTTCCAGTCACATTTGTTCAAGTACATAAGCACAGATGGTGAGAGAAATACTGGGAATCAGTTCTCTCAACCACAGCGATAGCTGCCAGCAAGCAGTCAAAAGATCACTCATATATTGGATTTTTTAAAATAGAAAGCTGAAGTCTGAACACAAGGATGGTTATGCAATTTTGTTATTATTCCTGCTAACAATTAAGTAGGTATGTGCATATGCTACTGTTTGGGACACTACTAAAATGTCAGCAAGCAACTGCATCCAATTTTTCACTTGGCTTTTCTTGAGAAGTTTAGCCCCCTGTTTCACTAGGTACAGTCAAGATTGTCTGAGGTCAGCGCAAGTTGACTCAGGCTGACACAACTGTAATTCATGGGTAGAGCAGAAGACTTCGGTGAACTTGTCCACAAAGCCCTGCTGACCAATTCATTCCACCTAACAACATTACAGATAGCTGCGGTCTTACAAAAGGGGTGTCATGCCAGCCAATGCAAGTGCAGAAACAAAACACAGAAGGTTCAATGACCAGAAAAAGAGGGAGGGCAACTTCATAATGAAAAATTAAACAGCTTTATGTCAACAATTTATTGATGAGAAATCCAGGTAATAAAGGTCAGTCTAATGACATCACCTCACACTATTTGCTTCCACAAAATGCTCCCAGAACAAGACACTGAGAAAAAGTATACTGCGGGTAAGCATATAAAATTGCCAATGTACTTGAGTCTCAGTGTAAAAAGAGTTGTACTTAATCTACTGCATGCTGCAGGCTGTCAACAGGCTTTGTGTTGAGTGCTCTGAAGGAGAAACCCATTGGTTTGTCAAAGCAAGTGTTGACATTCGCCGTTTCTTTTCACATGTGAAGTAGAGGCTCCAGAAACAAACCAAGGTTTGGGATTTGGCACTATTATTGCATGACTATATGGTACTCATTCTACAAGCCTACCATCCTATTATTTTCTTACAGGGAGTTAAGTTATGATTGAAAGCAGAATTTAAAAGCATTGCAGTGTGTATTCAGGTAGAAGCCCTTCAATCTTCAGATTCATTCTTACATTTTCTCTTATTTGAGTACAGCACAACAATGCATCATCTCAGCGGTGAATGAATGCCCCCAAGTGTCTGAGGAGATTATTGATCAACAGTGCCGGCTGCATTAGACCCAGCACAAGGCATCCAGCCATGCTGACAATTACTAAGCAGCTTTTCAGACACACCCGAAGTAAAGAGCTGACAAATCAGGAATAAGGAAATACATTTTCATAATAATCAATATTATAAACTTCAAATGAGGCAGTAAATGAAATGGCATGAAACAGATACAATGTATAGTAGGGGAGGGGAAAAGATGCATCATAAAGTGTACCAGGATGGAAAAAATACACATCACCAAAGAATACAAGAAAATGAAGCCGTGTTAAAGTGATGGTAGCAGAAGTCCTGTTCCTAGCCATTGCACAGAGAATTGCATTGGCAAATCTGAAGCCATGGCTATGTTTTGAGCACAAAAAAACCATTTCTTTCCCTTTGTAGTTTCAAAGTTGTGACTGGGAAGACTGATCCCTCGGCTTGCTGTAACTTGTTGAGTGTGTAGATTTGTCAGTAAAGTTTCTAAATTGTGCCGGATGAGAATCTCAAGGGTGTGTGTAGCTGTATTTATAGATATAGATATACAACTGCATACGTCTGCATATACATACATACATACACACATATACATACATATACACACACACACACACACACATATATACACATACACACATATACATACATATGCATATGTATGCAGGTGTATATATGCAGATGCATATATATGTATATGCAGATGCATATGTATATACAACCAAGGGTATATGTATACAGTCCCAAAATGTGACTTTATTGCAGGCTAGCATATTTATGTATTGAAGAACTGGGCTCTTGATATTATTGTGAATGTAGCTGTAGTAGAGAGGACACAAAAATAAGAGGACAAGGTGAGCTAGAAGCAGAGTAGCCAGCAAGGTGGAATTAGCCCTTTAAAGGATCCAGCTGCTGGGGAAGGGAAGATCTATGAAGGTTTTGGGACCAGGCTGGTTGTGGCAGAGACTCTGATTCCAATTAGCCAGAGGGCAAAGTGTATTAGTGATAGGAGTTAAAATATGTGCAGAAAACCAAGACAAAAAGGGGCACCAGTGTAATTCAGCGCTCAGTGCCACACTTCCCCCACTTCTGTGCCTCATGCAGAAAGGATACGAATCTGGTATAACTCAACTATGGAGCCTAGCCCTTCACTGCCAGTGGTTCACTTCTGGAGGGTGTCACCTGAATTATCCATCCTGAATGCAATGGTTATTATTGCACAATTAGAGGCTAAACATATTCTTCCTGCTTTTTAATGCTTGTTCTTCAGTTTTCTTTTTAGTATTTGTTAGGGTCTAGTAGTGACACTTGATACCTAATTAGTAGTTTGATGAAATCAGCAGTCCAGTCTCTAGCAGACAAGGCTTAGCAGCACTAGAACAATTATTGGAATGAAGAAAGCTGGTTTCTCTACATACATGGCAAAATTCCTTATAAAGTCACTGGGAGTTTTGCCTATGTGATGAATCCAGGGCTTTAGCCAGACTATTGAGCTTCTCGAAAATATTGACGGACTATTATGATGATATTATTGTTGAACTTCTTATGAAAAATAACATAAAAGTGTGAATTTAGATTCAGGCATAGCAACACTTGGCACAGGAGTTCAGGCTCATGAACTTGGACTGGAGTTTAAAGGCAGCACATGACCAGCCGTAATCAAAAGTGTACTTTACTAGCTAGTCTGTAGATAAAAAGCACATGCTTGGGTCAGTGCTTCCTGCTAACAAAGCTTCTTTTCAAACCCGGGCTCCAACACGGAATAGTTAAACCGAGTGCCAAGTAGTTGTTATAGCAATTTGCTCGGGCAATGAAACAAACAAACTTTGTGCTTAACGAGATCAAGGGCCTGAATGCCTACTTTTTTCCGCCCCCCCACCCTGTGAAGAAAACCTTTCAAATGCTACGTAAGTATCAGAGGGGTGAATCTGGATCCTTTGGCCGAGCAAAGCCCCAGTGGCTTCCATGGAACCAGTTTGGAAAACAGGGAGGGCAGGGCGTGCGCTGGGAGTAATCTGTTCAATTCAAACTTTAGGAGGAGATCTCGTCTTACTTGTAAGCTACCACCTCCAGGAAAGTTTTCTTTCTAACCACAGGCTGGACAAGTTCCTGGGTGGGGGGAAAGCTTATCTGCACGAGCAAACCAGGCAAAAGAAAACAAACGCCAAAGGAAAGGGTTTGAGCCTGTCTGTAATTACTCCTATTCTACTCCTGTTGTCCTCTTGGAAGTGCTTCTTTTTTTTTTTTGTCACCCAGGAGCAATTATTCATAACTGAGGCCAGATTACAGACTCCCTAAGCAGGCACAATTCCCATTGAAAGAAACATGAGTTTTACCTGCCTAAGAGCAGATCAGCCTGAACCATGCCAAGTGCCAATAACACTGCATTACAGCATTCCCGAGCTTCTTAAGTCTTGCGTGGCCTAATGGCCCCCTCAAATCTTGTTCAGAGCTCCTCATTTGAATCCCATTGTTATTATGCCTTATTAAGAATTCAAAGAGAATATTTTGGGGCCAGAAATTAATTTGCACATGGGCATACTTGACCTTGATGCAGAACAAATCAGATCATATAATATTATGAATGCAGCCGGGAGAAAAAGCGCATTCAAAAAGCATCTAATATGCTGCCTAGTTCTTTAAAAGTAGTTATTAGGGCTGGAGAGCCAAGTTTGCATGGGATAACTACTGAGTTTCAGCAAAATGACCGCTATTCCACGTTTTCCTTTGAAAATCCTGTTTCGTTCTTCTAATATAGCGTCTAAAAAATTCCTTTGAAGCTTGCAGGAAAATCCTGGATTTTGATTTTTATTAATTAAACCATCTGTTTTTAATAATGACAAAATATTTGTTCATGACATACTGTTCTAAGGAGAATTTGTTCCACATGTACTCAGAAGAAATATGCCCGTGGGAGGAATATTAGGTGGGATAAACAGTGTTTAAGGAGAAAAGCAGGGGGACGAAGGAGGGACTCAGAGCCGTTCTCTTAGCAAGGAGAATTTTTACACATATTCAGGGTTCCATAATAGGCTTGTTCAGAGCACTCTTCCACTGCAAGACTATATCACATGGACATTTCACATATTTCTTATGTCAGAAGTAATCAGTAGGTTAACTAGCATGGATTTAAAAAAATTGATACTTTCGCCTATTGTTGGAGGATTTCAAAACCCTCACAAATATCCCTAAAAAAAGTGTCACAGTTCTTAATTTTGCGAGTGTGCTTCACAGAACCCAAGAGCCAAACATGAACCGAATATGCCTTTTTGAAATCAGGTACGTTTGCTTAATTATCATTTCTTTGGTCACTTATGGCTTTCCTATTACTGAAAGAAGGATGTTAAAAGAAAATACCCACTCCCTGGGTATTTCCAGACAGACAAGGAAAATGTTATATTAAAAAAATATATATACATAAGAAAGTCTGTTGCACTAAAATTAGCAGCCCACCATAGGAATTCAGGATGGTTCAGATAAATTACAAAAACCTTTGGAGAACTCTCTAAATTGGCAGGTCTAAACATTGTCAATGTGAATTATACAACTGGGGACCAAGCCAGCCCTATGGAAGAATAACGCCTTGGCAGATGATCAGAGATGTGTGTGAGAGAGTGCTTATGCTAAGCAAGGCCTAGCGTTAAGAACAATGCACTAAAACTCCCAGAATGCTTCAAGGAGGTTGAGGGGTCAGCGACTGACATTCTGGTAATCTCCTTCTGACCCTTAGATGAAAATTTTGACCTTCTGACCCTTGGACAATGATAAAAATTGCAAGCAAGCAGCTTATATTGTTAAAACAGGAAACCGCATGGCTAAACTGCAATGACGAAAAACAACCGCATATTATGTAAGCCCTGACCTTTTAACCCTGCTAAAAACAGCAAAACATTAGAATTAACATTAAAAACATAAAGGTTATTGAGAATTAACATAAGAAACATAAAGGTCATTAAGAATTAACATAAGCAGCGTAAAAATTATAATACAGAGCGTATCACCTGATATTATAATACAGATAAGTTAACTAAATAACCAATAGAAGTAAGAATTAGAAATACATATGTATATGTGTTATCATATATAAGTAATAGTAAAGTTACGTTAGATGCCTCACTGTCAGAGTGGGGACAGTTTTGTATCTTTTGTCTAAAAAAAGGTAAGGGACTCCTTTTAAATGAGCTGTTGACCAGTTCTGAGACTACTGAATCAGGCAGCCGCACCTAGCCTCCGGGTTAGAGAGCAAGGGCTTGATTTGGGAACCTCGTGAACCAATAGACCTCCTTAGTTTATGACTTTGTGAAACAATAAAAGTTTTTTAAATTGAACATCCAGGTCTGAGCCTGTGCTTAATTCAGTCCTTATATAATTCGGCATCGAACTCACACAATGTGCATCCTGATTTTAAGGTTGCAGGACCTTACAATCAGGACCCACGTGCATCCTGATTTTAAGGTTACATTCCCATTAGTAAATTAGGAGCATCTCTGATAACAGCACGTTAGAAAAAAGTTAGGCTAAGTTGGAAAAGCTACTGTGTGATTGGAACCAGGCTCTCTGAATGCTTCTGTTAAAAATTATTATCACCATTATTTATCGTTTGTATTGCAGTAGCACTGAACGGCCCCAGTACATACAAGAACCCTTCAGCTATCATACCCCATTATCTCAAAATTGCTAGCCAGACTCCTGCTGTAGCTTGTACTTTCTCTGTAAACTTAGCTCAGGTCTTATTGCTTTTCACCTGTTCTGGCTGAAAGAAAAATTCTTTCTTTCTGACTAGTTCGGAAATATGTAACAATTTGGGTGCTTGAGTAGGTCTGTGTAAGATCTGTGGCCTGTTTCCAAAACGAAGAAATCTAGTAGAATAGAAGCGTCAATCACACCAGAAACATGTAAGCCTCAGACAATGAAATATTGCTATCAACAAAGGACATGCACAGCACAATTGTTTTGTTCCAGCTGCATGGCTTTATCCTACAAATTACACTCTGAAGCATAGCCACTTGACCATCATTTACCTTAATGGCAATGTCGGATCAGTGCATTCATTTCTGTATGCTTATAGTCATAGGTACAAGCTGTTCAGGAAGGACAGAAGACGAGGAGGAGTTGCATTTTATGTAAAAGAGCTGAATGCTTGCTCGGAGCTCTAGTATGAAGATGGAGATAGGCCTGTTGAAAGTCTCTGGGTTAGGATAACAAATGTAGTCATGGTGGGTGCCTGTTATAAACCACCAGACCAGGAGAGTGTTGGGGACAACTTCCTGGTGCAAGTGTTGGAGAGGCCAACTAGGGACCATGCTCTTCTTGACCTGCTGCTCACAAATGGAAGAATTGGTGGGGCACGTAGTAGTGGATGGCAACTTGAGTAGCAGCGACCATGAGTGATTTGAGTTCAGGATCCTGAGGAAAGGAAAGAGAGCAGCAGAGTAAGGACAATGAATGTGCTTAGGGGGCTGGAGCACATGACTTTTGAGGAGAGGCTGAAGGAACTGGGTTTAGTCTGGAGAAGAGAAGACCAAGGGGGATTTAATAGCAGCCTTCAACCTCCTGAGAGGTGGTTCCAGAGAGGATGGAGCTGGACTGTTCCCATTGGTAGCAGATGACAGAACAAGGAGCAATGGTCTCAAGTTGCAGCAAGGGAAGTTTAGGTTAGATATTAGGAAAAACTCTCTCACAAGGAGGGTGGGAAAGCACTGGAAAAGGCTACCCAGAGAGGCTGTGGACTCTCCATCCTTAGAGATTTTAAGACCTGGCTAGACAAAGCCTTGGGGTTGGTCCTGCTTTGAGCAGGGGGTTGGACTAGATGACCTCCTGAGGTCCCTTCAACCCTCATTTTCTATGATTCTGTGATTTTAACAATATTACGCTCTCTGTGCAAGCCTTTAGGAGCACTTCAGTTAGTACTGGGAAGAGAATGCAAAAGCATTGGTAATGAGCTACTCTTTGCATGATCTGGATACTTTCGTCGTTCCCCGCCAGGTGACTGCAACAGGCTCCCAGAATGGGAGAGGACAGAAATTCAACAGAACACAAAAACAAGTCAAGTAAAGATTCAATGAAATCTATGTCCCTTCACTACAACGGCAAAAATAATGAGAAAAACCATAATGTCTTTGTGTAAATGTAAACTCTAACAGGAAGATTTTTCAGGACTGGACTCCCAAATCTGCCCACCAAGGATGCCTGTAAAAAAAGGGCTCTCATAACTGCACCAAGTATTATCACAATGAACCTGAACCTACAAACTCTTGTGCATGGATCTAGCCCCTGAAAGACAAGTTTTCTCTGTCTTTCAGGAATACTTATTAAAGGTACCTCGGTGTTATTCTGCACGGCTAAAACACCGTGTGAAAAAGATGCAAGCACTGACAAGACACAAGCATGTTTCACATGATCTCCCCATCTGCTTTCCAGTCACACAGAGTGTAATAAGAGAGAACTGAGGCACAAAATACCTTAAACCTATGGAGGGAAACAGATAGCCCTTTTGACCCCTTTGGCCTATGGTGTTATTTAGGCTTCCATAAGGACTAGCCATGGCACACTCCTGGCCTGAGGTTTTATGAACAGGTATTGTTAAAAGCAGATTTAAATCTCGGATTTCCCCAGTGGCCTTTGCACAGGCATACGGGTAGGATCATATTGCAGTGCAAGTCTTCAGGGAGCTGTGTTACCGCAGCATGGGTAATGTAAGATAGATTAGTCTGGCACAATGTGATATACTCCTTGGAAAAGATAACTGACATTTGAGATAAGAGACATGCAGAAGACCTAATCTATCTGGACTTCAGCAAGGCACCTGACAGTGCTTTATGGGAAATTACTGGTTAAATTTGAACAGATGGGGATTAGTACAAGAGCTGTTGGCGGGTGAACAAACTGGCTAAAGGCAAAGACAAGTCATGCTGGAAAGGGAACTACTGGGCTCAAAGGAAGTTACTGATGTCTTAGTCCAGGAGCGGGCTATTTTATCATTTCATTAATGACTTCTGGCCCTAAAAGTAGGTGTATGCTAATCAAATCTGTGGATGTTATAAAGCTGGGAGACATCATCAGTGCAGATAAGCACATCATACAGGAGGGACTGAATGACCTTGAGGCCTGGAAAAGTAAAAATGGGATGAAATTTAATAGCACAAAGTACAAAGCCATGAGCTTAGAGACTAACATGAATTCCTGCTGCAAACTGGAAGAGGCAGAAGGGAAAGACCTGGATATGATGGTCAGATACATGATGACCTAGGAGCTTTCACAGCGATATGGTTGTGAAAATGTTAAGTGTGATCCCAGGGTGTGCCAGGCGCATATTTCCAGTAGAGATAGGAAGGTGTTAGTACCATAAATTCTAACTTTATCTGGACCAAGGAGGAGGATATAGATGCAGAAAAAAAGATGCTAAGATGACGAGGGGAATAGAAAGCTTATTTTACAAGAGGAAACGAAAAGCGCTTGGCTTGTTTTACTTAGCAAAATGGATCCTGAGAAGGATGCTATTGATCTCTAAATACATGAGGGAGGTAAACACCAAGCAGGGGAAAGATGATGATGCTGCGTAAAAGCTGTCCGTGAATAAGTTAGGCTGGGTGAAAACTGTTCCTGAATGAATTAGGCTGGCAGTTAAAAACAGGTTTCTAACTCTCCGAGGAGCGAGGCTCCAGAACGGCCTCATAACAGCAGCCGGCCCAAACCACCCCCATACTTGACGGAGCTTAAAGTTTCTGACCAGGTTTATATGATAACAGGACTCCTGGAGGCTCTTTCCAATCCTATGCTCTACACAACACCATGGCAAGGTTTCTCCTTTGCATGAGCTGCTAGCATAGGTCCCAATTTCTCTGCAGTCTCAAATGCTCTCTGCAAATTGTGGGGTGGGCACCTAATCTCCTGGGAAGAGCTCTCTAGTGTTTCCCTCCCATACTGGTTGTGCAGCAAGCCCAGCACTATTATATGCCATATATAAATTAAATATACAAAATAGTTCCCATTTGACTACCCACATGCTTCCCACACCTATAACCCCTTTCATTTTAAATCTGCAGCATAACAAACTTTGCTATAGTACCCTGTCTATATACATCTCCCTTTTAAACTGCAGTTCTGGACCTACATAACATCCACAATACTCTTCCTTCTCTAAAATAAGCCTTCATTTTAAATTGCTTTCTGTAGCTCGGATGATTTAGTGCACTGCAGGGGCAGTGTTCAATATTAGCATTATTAGCGTTTGAATTGTGAAAATCTGATTTATTGTTGTAGCCTCGGGTAGCCATGAGAGAGGCTCAATAAGAAGCCTCAATAAAAAGCTACTTAAGTGCTCAGTAAAAAGCTACTTAAGTGCTCTATAATAATTTCCCTTTACTCATCATGACCAGGAAAAAGCTTCCAGATAGTCTAAGTACAGTAGATCACATAAACAGTATGCAGCAGCTTGTGCAGACAAGCCAAATCCTCTAACCTCCTCTAAAACACCCAAACTCCTAACCCCATCTAGGCCATTTAGCTCAGCCCTTTTTATGCACAGAGGATTACCCACAATGCTCCACTTCCCCAAATTAAAATCTTTCTCTCCATTTAAAAAAAAAGCCATCTAAGTCAAAGGATTAGCATAGTGAGTAGTTAGGTTTCCTTCACCCTGTACTGCAACAAAATCCCCTGCAAAATACTCTTTAATTTGGTTAATTACAAGCAATATGTGTGCAACAAAAATGGCTGCTCAGCTACTAAACTACATTTCCCAAAAGGCCACAGTTTAGGGGCAGAGACACACAGCTGAGGTTTAAACCTGCCCCTATCACATCTTCATTATAAGTTATAGCTGCTTCTTGCTTCACCTGTCATCAGTGTAATTATGATCATGCATATACAAGAGCCAGTAAGACAAGGTAGGTTTAACAGTATATCATTTATTACATTATAAACCATCCCTCTTGGGGTTGCCCCACATTCAGTCTTTTATTTAACTGCTGTCACTCAGAGTCTTTCCAAGATTTCAAGTCCTTTTTTCAGATATTCTTGTCACTCCTTTCGTACGCTCCCTGATATGTAAAATTTGCAAACTGAGACAGATTAGCAAACAGCTGGCGTTCCTATGCGCTCCACACAGGTAAGGATGCTGACGTGCATTTCCCAGTGCTTTACGTATGACATCAGTAGCTACCAGATCTCATGTATTTCCCATACCAATAATCATACCCTCCACGACTAATCCAACTTCATATGCAAGCTTCTTTCAAGCGCCTACCTACACACACCCTCATTAGTTTCATTCTCATTTTACGAGTAGGAAACTGAGGCACAGAGTAATGTAATGTTCTGGCTAATTCATGCTCCAGAGCAGAGGTGTCAGACAGATGGCCTACGAAGCCTGGGGTGCTCCTGCAGAGGCTGGGAACCTGGGGTCAGTGGGGCCCATTGCTGAAATCTGGGATATGGTGCCTGTTTGCAGACACGTGTCCACAGCAGGTGGCAAGCGATGACTGCATTAACCCCCATGCTGCCATTGCCTGCCCGGTCACTGATGGTGGGTCAGGATTTGGCCCATGAGGAGCCCCACAGTCCGGATCCTGCCTGGGTGGGGCTCGGGAAATTTTGACACCTCTACTCTAGGCTCTGCACCGAGATCATATGACTATCAAGTCCACTGCTTGAACAGCAAGTCTGTCTTTCTTCCCAAGTAGCCAGTGAGACTAGTTGCATAGGTGAAGATCTGGAGCGAGTACGAGTTTCCAGAACTTTGTTCTTCGATCACAGCCCACTGATACCTTGACAGCTGGTGAGAAGCTTCTCGCTAGATATGCAGATTTTATCCTATGTTTTGGGCTTATGAGGCCAAACGTTGTAACCTCTTATGATTCAGCAATCGCCCCAAACTAACTAACTAACCTTCTCTTGCTCATCTATGCTATTAATAATTATTAATCTCTCAAACATCTGTTAATGACGGCTTATTTCTCATTTTAGCGTAGTAATGAGGTGAGAGCCTCTGTGCAACGAACATTTTACAAACACCGAAGAAGCAGCAATCTCTTTACTGTCCAAATACATAACTGCTCCAAACTCTTTACCATCCAAATACGTAACTTGGACAAAGGGTGGGAGCTTATTTGATGGCTCCCCTTCTAACTTTCATGGTTTATAAGGAATAATCTGAGGTTCCTCTTTCTCACTCCACCCTCTCTTGGGGTCTGGCACTTGAACCTCGAGGTTCTGGGCAGTCGGCTCCCATAGCCGGCACGCTCCTTTGTAGAATATGTATCGAGGGCCCCGGCCTGCTGGCATCATGCTCTTTAGTCGTCTCTAATTCCCTGGAACTGAGCCTTATCTGGCTCTTCATCAGAAAGCAAGACTGTCCTTTGGATGTTTAAAATTTCTATTTAGCCTGTCGACCTTTAAGTGGTTTCCTTAATGGACCGAAGTTCTTGTTTCTTTATGGACTCTTTTGACTCGGTGATGTGATCAGTTTTAACTTCGACTATCTATGGGCATCCATTAAATATGACTTGGAGTTCAGCAGCCCCGTGCCTCTCTCATGGCACTCTTTATGTACTAGAACGCCCTGGGTTTTCCTTTTGCCCTCACTTATTCATGGTTGAGACTCTAGTTTGAAGCAAGAAAATGAGCCACCGTTTCTAGTAAGGCTTTGCAACTTTCCATTAAAAGCCTACGCCTGAAGTCGCTAGCATCTATAGCAAAACTCCCATTCTCTTCAGAGGATCCCTCAATGGTCCCTTTCCCTGCGATACAGGTCCTGTCATTTCACCCCAGTATTTAAAGTCCTAAATGAAGGCTCAGTCCTGAGGTTCACGCACAGACGATACTTCCACTCAAGTCATTGGGAGTTTTGCCTCCGTAAGGCCTTTTATTAGCATTCTTCCCTGGATCGATCGCCTTTCATCATTTTGTACCAGACACAGCATGATATTTATGGCTGCTGGAAACCACCTCTGGTCATATGTTAGTTTTGTCTGTTCGCAATTTCCAGGTCTCATTCCTTTAACAATATCAACCTCTTGGTCAGGTCTTTTCACAGCTCCCCCCTACACAAATTGTGTACACCTCAAACATGAACTTTGATGAATACAGAGCCTGCCACATTACCCCTGCCACAAGGGGTAAAGATGGCAACATGCCCGAGAAACAGGCTTAAAACTTGGTTTCTAAGTGGTATTGCAGGATCCTTTATGCTGGCATGATTATACTGGGTGTTATGTTTAAAAATTCAATATATGCTAGCTGATACTAGAGAGTAAGACTGGACACGTTTAGGGGGTCAAAGAAAGTGAGTCACCCGTTGAAAAAAAATCAATGGAAATTGGTTAGGCCACATTGAAAACCTACTCAAATGGCCAATGTTCGCAAGAACTCATGTGGGTGCTGACCCCTTTTGAAAATGAGGCCCCAAACATCCATCCTAGAAACCTAAGATGAGATAAATCTCTCTCTCCTCACAGCAAAGGACATATTTTCCTTTTTTTGTGGAGTAGGAGGCAAGCATATTCAGGTGTGGTAGGCTCAGGCCCCAGTTAAATGTTTTGTGGTCATATTTATCACTGTATTTTTTGTCTCTCTTGATAGCACGTATTGGCAGGATTGGAAATACCAATAAAACTGAAGTTAAAAGAAGAGGGTAGTTCTCCCAGCACTGGTCCTATGCAGATGTTACAGCCACAGAGTAATGGATTAAGCATGCAGATTTGCAGTAATAGCATCCAGTATGAGAGAATCATAAAGCACTTTACTAACAATGGTTTAGATTCAGTCTGCAATCTGTATGTATGCATATGAGGTGGTAGGAAGTTCATTAGGAGTGCAAGTGTTTCAGTATAAAGCACAGTCTCCACTATTCCAGGTCACGGTGGCCACAAAACACAGCTCTAGATAAAGGGCATGGCATGGCAGAGCTGTGGGTTTGGGGATGTAGCCAGATCGATGCTGTCTGTGTTTTTATACTGATTCATCAATATGGGGTGAGCCTGATCCAAAGCCCACTGAAGTCAATGGAAGCCTTTCATTAACCTCAGTGTTTTTGTAACCTTTTGTACTAGAGCAACTTAGCAAATGTATTGAATAAGGAATATAACTGATAGCTATACATACCTTTTCATAGCTTCTGTGTCAAACATATGTCTAGTTAAGGTACTTATGTAGCTCCTGTTGCCATAGTATCTGAGCACTTTACATTCTTTTAATGTATTTATCCTTACAGCACCTCTGGGAAGCAGGGAAATGCTCTTAATTTCACTTTGCAGGTGGGAAACAAACCCACAAGAGACAAAGGGCTATATCATTATGGCATTTAAATGCCTAGCTCCCATATTGAAACCACGTCTCCCAAGTTCCAAACGAGCAATCTAAACAGCTTTCCTTTCTAGACTGTGTCCTTGAAAGGTGACTTTCCAGGATGGCCCCTTCTTTCAAAAACCTCTTGAGGACTCATGGATGTACGAATTGGTTTATAAACATGAAAAACAATGCTGGCTGGAACAAAGTGGTTATTGTGAATCCTGCTTCCAGGAGATGAGAGTATCTTGAGCATGTAACCTAGATAATGGGTGGAGGAGATGGACGGCTGCACCTCTGAAGTTAAGAGCTTGACACTACAATGTTTACACATGCAATTTGCAAGTAATGAATCCCACCTGAATGTGCCTGGCATTCCCTGTAATTAGCAGAGATAACATAGCCACATGAATGGAGCAAAATCCTACGTATTTCAACATGGGCTGCTGGCCTCTGCCTAATAAAGGTGAACAGAGGAGGAAGAGTGGGAGGCGGAGGCTGAGATGCTTAGCACATCCCAGACACTGCCCCTGGCAGCAAGACTCCTATGAAAGGACTTACAGTTGCCCTCAAGCATCATAAAATGAAAGAAAAGGAAGGTAGCAACAGGGTGCCTAAGGGTAAATGCTGTCTTCTGTAGCGAGATTGTGGATGCAGAACAAAACTCCTCTCTGTATCTGTATAGATGAGTTTTTTTCCTTCAGATTTATCTTTAAACTTTTGGATGCCACTTTTATTTTTTTTTAAAATAAAGTGATAGCCTGTCTATTTATTGGTGGCAAAAAGCTCTGGGAAATGAGGAAACAGGAGTAGTTTGTATTTTTGTATTTTGCTGCCTTCGTTCACAATTGCCTATAATCTCTGGCACATTTATCTTTTTTTAATTATTCAGTGTTAGTTTCTCAGCCATATGTGCTGCATACGGTGAGTTCCTTATCTGAAATGATTGTGATGCCACTAGATGGTGCAGTTAGACCTGATGACTTCGAAGCGGCAGCTACCACCAGATGGCATGACTACAGTCTTGTAGTGTTGTAGGATGATGAATCTACTCAAATCTCTACGTTTAAACTAATGCATAGTTGCCAAGCTCTGCTGTTGGAGCTCCACCAATTTATACTTCTCTAATGTTATTTCGCGTGCATTTTTGTAAGTGGGGGAAAATCTAATAAATGTAATATAAAGTTAGAAGAGGCTTTTGTATGAGAAGGTAAATGGTGTGTGTGGAGCATATATTGGAAGTGAAGGATATTATTTTTCTCTTACACAGCAACTTTCAATTGTAAAGTTATAGATTTAAGGGCGGAAGGGACAATTATACTTATCCAGACGGCCTGCCTAAAACAAACGTAGGAGGCTTGAGACACTTTTCTGCAGATTAGACTAATCTAACATGCGGTAAAACATAACTATCTACACATGCATGGGACTTACTGCATTTTAAATTAGTCTAATGAGCTGCTTGCTAGTACTAGCACATAAAGGTATCAGTTGTGTTCAGGATCCTGAGGAAAAGGAGGATGGAGAGCAGCAGAGTAAGGAGCCTGGACTTCAGAAAAGCAGATTTTTCACTCCAGGGGCAGGATCCTCTGGGAAGCCAGACTGAGGGGGAGAGGAGTCCAGGTTTGCTGGCTATACTTCAAAGAAGCCTTACTGAGAGTGCAGGAAGACTAGCAAGTATGGCAGAAGACCAGCTTGGCTTAGCAGGGAACTCTTCAGTAAACTAAATCACAAAAAGAAAGCTTGTAAGAAGTGGAAACTTGGACAAATAACTAGGGAAGAATACAAGAGTATTGCTTGGGCATGTAGGGATAAAGTCAGGAAGGCCAAAGTGCAACTGGAGTTGCAGCTAGCAAGGGATGTGAAGGGGAGCAAAAAGGCAGCAAGTATGTAGGCAGCAAGAGGAGAATCAGGGAAAGTGTGGGTCCCTTACTGACTGGGGGAGACAACCTAGTGACAGAGGATGCAGAAAAGGCTGAAGTGCTCAATGCCTTTTATGCCTCAGTCTTCACAGGCAAGGCCAGCTCCCAGACTACTGCACCAGCAGCACAGTTTGGGGAGGAGGTGAGCAGCCAGCAGTGGTGAAAGAACAGCTGGACTTAGAAAAGCTGGACATGTACAAGTCCATGGGGCTGGATGGGATGTACCCAAGGGTGCTGAGGGAGTTGGCTGATGAGATTTCAGAGCCATTAGCCATCATCTTTTGAAAACTCATGGTGATCAGGAGAGGTCTGGGATGGTTGGAAAAAGGCAAACATAGTGCCCATATTTAAGAAAGGGACGAAGGAGGATTCAGGGAACTACAAATCTGTCAACCTCATCTCAGTCCCTGGAAAAAATCATGGGGCAGATCCTCAAGGAATCCATTTCTAAGCACTTGGAGGAGAAGAAGGTGATTAGAAACAGTCAGCATGGATTTACCAGGGGCAAGTCATGCCTGACCAACCTGATTGCCTTCTATGATGAGATGACTGACTCTGTGGATGTGGGCAGACCAGTGGATGTGATATACCTTGATTTTAGCAAAGCTTTTGATATGGTCTCCCACAACTTTCTTGCACACAAGCTAAGGAAGTACAGGCTGGATGAATGGAGGGTAAGGGGGATAGAAACCTGGCTGGAGCCTTGGGATCAGAGAGTAGCAATCAATGGCTCCATGTCTAGTTGGCAACCAGTATCAAGTGGAGGGTTCCAGGGGTCAGTCCTGGGAGTGGTTTTGTTCAATATCTTCATCAGTGACCTGGAAGATGGCATAGAGTGCACCCACAGCAAGCTTGCAGATGACACCAAGCTGCGTGGAGGAGTAGACACACTGGAGGTAGAGCTAAGATTCAGAGTGACCTGGACAAATTGGAGAACTGGAGAATTGGAGAACTGGGCCAAAAGAAATCTCAGGAAGTTCAACAAGGACAAGTGCCAAGTCCTGCACTTGGGATGGAACAACCCATAACCCCATGCACCGGAACAGGCTGGGGACTGACTGGCTGGGCAGCAGCTCTGCAGAGAAGGCCCTGGGGGTTACAGTGGACAATAAGCTGAATATGAGCCAGCAGTGTGCCTTTGAAGCCAAGAAGGCTAATGGCATCCTGGGCTGCATTGGTAGGAGTGTTGCCAGCAGGGCAAGGGAAGTGGTTCTTCCCCTCTATTCAGCACTGGTGAGGCCACATCTGGAGTCCTGTGTTCAGTTTTGGGTCCCTCACTACAGAAAGGATGTGGACAAATTGGAGAGAGTCTAGTGGAGGGCAACAAAAATGGTTAGGTGGCTGGGGGACGCGACTTATGAAAAGAGGCTGGGGGACGTGGGCTTATTTAGTCTAGAGAAGAGAAGACAGAGGGGGGATTTAATAGCAACCTTCACCTACCTAAAGCAGGGCTCAAAAGAGGATGGAGCTGGACCGTTCTCAGTGGTGGCAGATGACAGAACAAGAAGCAATGGTCTCAAGTTGCTGCAAGAGAAGTTTAGGTTAGAGATTAGGAAGAATATTCTCACTCAGAGGGTAGTAAAACACTGGAACAGGTTACCCAGAGGTGGTGGAAGCCCCATCCTTGGAGGTTCTCAAAACCCAACCAGACAAAGCTTTGGCTGGGATGGTCTAATTGGGGCTGGTCCTGTTTTGAGCAGGGGTTGGACTAGATTACCTCCTGAGGTCCCTTTCAACCCTAATTTTCTATGATTCTATGACAAATGGTGCATTAGTTAATGCTCCGGGAACAATTTGCTCCTGGTCAGCCTAGACATCAGGGGACCACTGCTGCTTGGCTAAGCCCCAATGTGAGGGGACCTGTGCCAGCTGCAGGGGAAGCTGTTGCCCCACTACCTGGGGAGCAGGACAGGTCCAGATCCCCATGTGGCTGGGAGAGCTGTGCCAGCTGCAGGGGCAGCTGTCTTACCACCACCTGTCTCTAAAGCAGGGGAGGGAGGAAGAGTCTTCCTTTTTTCTGAATTTTTTCTCCTTTGATTTTAAATTCTTTAGGGCAGCAACTGTCTCCTCCCACCTATTTGTAAAATATTCATTATGATAAAGTCCCAATCTCAGCAGGTGCCTTTAAGAGCTATCCTAATGCAGACAAGAAACAATAATGATGCCTTATTGATCTGAAAAAAGACCAGTCAAGGCATTGCAGCACCGTCTGACAACACTCAGTATATGTTATGACACCACAGCTGGCCCTATTGCTACGAACCTAGGAATAGAGGCTACTAGGAAGAAGCCAAGACTAGAAGCTAAAGTGCATAAGTTTTCATGATCTATTTTTGGATTTGCAATAGGAACTGGCATTAGGAACTTAGAAAAAATTGCAACATCCTTGTGCTTCATTTGCCCCATCTGTCAAATGGGGGTAACGATACTTCTGAGGCCTGTAGTGAGGCTTTACATTTTGCTGGTAGAGCATCTGTAACGCATTTCATTTATATTTTGAGGAGGGAAAAGTTCTGGAATTGATTTGTATTGAATAGCTCCAGGTTTATTAAATGAACATATCACAGAGGGAAAACTGTACTGGTGCTTTTGTCTCAAAATGCCAAAAGTTTCTCCACGCCAAATCCAAAGAACATAAAAATTATTGCAATTAAACACCCTCTGTCACATTAAAATAATGCTGCGGTTGAATCACAGCCTATGAAGGGCAGGACAGTATTGAGTTCTGGGTGTCATGGAAACATTGCCTTCTACAGCTGAAGATGCAGTGTGTCACCTCGCCCGCTGTTCTGGGATGCTCACACTGCAGCTGGGTGTGTGGTGCTTTTATCGGCTGAGAAGAACAAGGGACAAGGATTGTGTTGGAATTTTACTCTTTGCATGTTAGCAATCTCAAATGTTACAACATGCTGACATGAAGCCTTTTCCACACGATGAAGCTTCTTGAAAGAACGTAGAGAAACCGAAAGCAACCTGGCAAAGCTTGCAAGACCGTGGACGGCAAGGGAGAAGAGCCTGCCACTAAAAAAATCCCAGCTCACTGCCATTTAATTGCCTCTTACTAACGCACGGTAGGGACAGACAGTAAAATCGGCAGCAAAGAAATTGCATTTGTACATGGCAAACCATGGCACCGATAGCAACAGAATGCTGCTCCTCAATTATTTTAGCATTTTCGAGGTACAGCTAAAAAAGCAGTTAGGTATAATCCAAAGTAAATCACGAGACATCATGCGGTCCCTTCCAATCTAAGTTTAGACAGAGCAAGGCAAGAGGGGGTAACCGACAGTAGAGAGCTGAGGAAGGATGAGGGCTGAGTAATAAGATCCCACTGTTATCCAGGTTTGGTGAGCAAGGAGCTCGACGGTCTGATTCTAGGCATGTTTTTGAGACATGGTCCCAAGTCTTTCATTTTCAGGGATGCCCTTCAGCCCCAAACTCCCCTCTGCTATCTGTCATTCGATCATATAGAACAAGCTGAGATGTGCTGGCTCCGTGGCCTGTGGTGCCTCAGCCTTTCCTGTCTCACCCAGGTTTGTCAGCTCTTAGCAGAGGGGATTTGCAAGCTAGAAGCCTCACACCCGTGTCCAGTCACACGTTCAGAAATGAAAGATCCCCCACTTCCTTGGAAGAGGCCTGCCTGTAGCATCAAAATACTCCTAAAACATAGTTGTCACGGACAGCAAGTGTGTTATGAAAGATAACAAAAAGAGTTGTTATAAAAATGAGCAAACATAAGAAAATCAGCAGCCCTGTTTTGAGATACAGTCAAAAGAAAATATGACAACAATATTTTTACCTTATTCCTGCATCTTAGCCCTAAGGTCTAAGAATACAGCTTTCATCCTCTCCAAACCACAGCCCTCTCCCAGACTGTTATCTTGCCTTACTCAGCTAAGCTACCGGGAGACTGAACTATCTCATGCCCAGGAAATGTTAAACCAACCCTTGCTGTCCTGACAAGGTTTAAGTACTTGTCCTTATCTGGCCAAATCCATTCTTCTATCAAACTCTTGGAGATCAAATATTATATGTATATTATGTATATGCATTTGACCCATCAGGCATCTTTACTGAGCTGTTTATGACTGGAAGAATATTTACATCCTTTTAGAGATAAAGATAACTAGTCTAGTCTTCCCGTGTTAATTAAATACTGTTTGGGTGGAAGATTATTTGCCTTAAAAAGCAATTCTCCTGTGTGGGTTATGCCTTGGCACCTCACATCGTCACCCAATATGCATAGCTATCCTAATATAAATCCTCAAGGTTTACTTCTCCCACTTATCTGGGCTCTGATCTTATAGGTGTGAATAGCCTTTGTCCTTCCTGAAATCTCATCTGTCCTCTTCAACTGTCTATCCTACAAGGGTGTAGAACTACAACTATATAAAACATCATAACCAGGGGTCCTGGTTTTCCATGTGCCATGGTAAAATGTGGATTTTCTCATTTTAAAGGAGAAAAACCTGGATCTTCTCCTTTAAAGAAGAAAAACGTGGGAAACAGTGGGTTTCCCTTTGCAGGCTGGCAGAGTTCCAGCTTGCAAGGGGCTGGGGGAAATGGGAGGAGGGTGGTCTGGCAGAGGGCACCATGTGCCTGGAGAGCATCTCCAGCAGGTAAGTCTGTCAGGGGGGAGATTAAGGACCCCACAGCGAGGGAGGGAGGGAGTTGGGCAGGGCTGGGGCTGCTGCCAAGCCTGGGCAGTGCATGGGGCAGGGCCTGGGTGGGGGGCGGGATGGAGCCATGGGTGGCTTGTCGGGTGGGTGGGGTGGGGGATCCCCATGGCTGTACGCACTCTCGGGGGAAGGGGCATAGAGGGCCAGTGCACCCCAGACTTGTGCGCGAGGCCAGGTGGCTGCCTGCTGTGGGCTTGGGGCTCCCTCCCCTGCTGCCCTGCCCCCAGGGCCTCCGCAGCCCAGTGGGCAGGACCTGGCACGGCAGGGCAGGCCACGGCAGGGCAAAGCAGCTCCATGCTGTCATTGCAGGGACCCCCCCACCCCACCATGGAGAGGCACCCGCTGCCTGCCAGGAAGCAGCAGGAGTGGTGGCGTGGAAGGCACCTCGCCATGGCAGCGTGGGGCTTGCAGTGGCAGTGCCCAGCCCTGCTCTGCCCTATTGCATTGGGTCTTGCTGCAGAGGCCCTGGGGAGAGGGCAGCAGGGCAAGGACCCCGAACCTGCAGCGGGCAGCCTGCACCCCCTCCATGGGCTCCACTCTGGCCGTGCTGCCCATGGGGGAGGGGGAGCTGGGCTCTGCGCTCTGCTTGGCTGCGGCAGCTGCTGCCCTCCGCGAGCGGCAGCCAGGTCTTGGGCACTGCTGCAGGGAGAAGGGGACTGGCCCAGGAGCCCTGGCCACTGGGACCCCCTCCAGCAGGGCTGGGAGGTGGGGGGCTGCACGCGCGGAGTGAGGGGCACCAGTAGGGCCCAGGGGGGTGTGGGTAGGGAGTGAGGAGCAATGGCTTGGGCAGAGCACCAGCATATCAAAGTGCCACAAAGCAGTGTGGGGGGCACAACAGCAGCTGGACCCACATCCTGATGAGCAACAGGGGGAGGGGGAACTCTGATTTTCCATGATAAAACACCCAAAATCAAATGCCAACAGTTATAGGTATTTAGAATTTATTTTATTACAGTGATTGAGGCACTGGTAGGCTTCCAAGTTGCTTTAAAATTGTAACTATATCAATAAAACCTTGTGTTCAACTGATAACTGTGTATATAGCGACGTTTTGTTTTAATCGTGGCAAAATGTGGATTTGGGGGTTTTTAAAATCAGAGAATTTGCATTTTTTAAACAGAGAAAACCAGAGTCCCTGCTCATAGCTCATGCAAACATACAGAATACAAAATTAGACATAAGTTATCTTTTGCTGCTTATGAACACCATACACTATTATCAGTAAACTTGTTTCAGGGAAACAAGCACAGCATTCCACAAATACCTCAAAATGTAGTGGGCTCCTGACAGGGTCCATTACATTTACCATATTTACTTGAATCTAAGATGAGATCCGCCCCCCCCCCATTCAATTAGATTCAAGCACAAATATGGGGAGGGGGCAGAGGAGGGCAGCAGCTGCAGCTCTGACCCCAGCCCTGACCGTGAGGTCAGATTTTGAGTCATAGCCACTTCCATCCCCGACATCTTCTGCACCCCACTCCACCACCATTTCTCCCTGCCACTGCTTACCTTCCCCGTGTAGCTGTCTCTTGCTGGGGCCCTGCTCCAGCAAGGACAGTGGCAGCTAAGGCCCTGGCTTCAAAGCACTGCTGCAACAGCTGCTGCATGGCTGGGTTAGGGCCAGAGGCACATGCACTCTATTCTTCTTGCCCCTGCCCAAAACCAGGGCCCCAGGAGGAGCTGAAGCTGCAAGGGCAGCGATGGGGGGTCAGCGCAATGGGGGTGCATGGGAGGGAGGACACAGGTGCCTAGGGTGCAAGTAGCACAGGGAGAGGCAGGTGTCAGGGGGCACCAGAATGAGGGGACAAGCAGGAGTGGGAACACGTGGCAGAGGTGTCAAGCCAGGGGGGCAGGTAGGAGGGCTGTAAATGGGCAGTACAGGCACCATGGGAACAGGTGTGAGACATGCAGGCCCTGGGGGCAACAAGCAGCCAGGGAGGAAGTAGTGAGAGGCACAGGTAGCAAAAGGCAGGGGTCAGGCCACTTGACTTCCCTGCAGCCTGGCTTATCACCTCCTGCCCTTCTGCTGCTGCCTGCTCCACTGCAGCGGGGGGGAATGAAAATTTCAGGTGACCCTTCAAAAATTAGATTATAAACATGTAAAAGTATAACAATACATGTTCCATGCCTTGAGCCTAATTACTGGGGGGTTGTCTTCAGTTCAGAATTGCCTTGGGTTTGGATAAATACAGTATATATATTTCTAAACAAGTCAGCTCCTACATTTAAATAGGTAAACTAGGGGTGAAAGTACTATTTTTTATCATGTTCCTGCATTCCCCCTGCATTCCTATTGTCACTACTCTAGGTGATAAGGATGAAAAATCAGATCCTCAATTTTTCATTTCCTCTTGGATTTAAATATGTTAGAACTTCTCTAGTGATGCAGTGGTTTCACTGAATGTTCCAGCAGTGCAAAATTAGGTGTTTTTATCTCAAGATAACTCTCTCAGGGCACGTCTACACATGCACTTTAATGCACAGTAGCCTATTTTACTGTGTATTAAAGCATCGCATAAAAAACTGTGCTATTATGCACAGTAAAAAAGGCTACCACACAGTAAGCATCACTTAAAAACCATGTGCATTCATTCCCGTGCATTAAGGCAGCCTAATATGCATTTCTTTAGTACCTCACCTTGGAAGTACTAAATTTAAGGCACATTAGAAAAAACACCTTAATGCATGTGTAGACACGTCCTCAGTGTACAATTCTACTGCAAATAAAACACAGGTATTTTTTCAACTCGATTCAGAATTAACTTTATTAACTACACTCTTCACTTTGGCATTATCTCAAGTAGTCTCACAGTGATGAAATGCACCTGTGCCTATTCTTCCATGGGACTTCCCAGCATAGATACCTTGAGACTACTACTTGGCTGGACATATATTCCATGTATTTGGAAGATTCCTAATGCTATAATAACCCCGGTGTTTATGCTCAAGGGGCTATCTCTGAACTGAAACTGCAGTGTTACCATCTTACAGCAAGCACTGATTCTCTGAGACCTCTTATCATGTAGCTGGTCAATATTTGAAATGGCAGGGGCTGGATGGTTCAGGGGCCGGGTAAATTTTTACTTACTCTCTCTCAGCCTCTTAGGCAGAGACCAAACCTCTGCTCAAATGTCTTCCGTTTTCTTTAATCTTTTTCATAAATTTAAAGATGCAAGGGGGCTTGAGTCACCCCAGTTCATGGCCCTCGTAGCATTGCTGATTCTAAATGCACCAAGCATTTCAGATGTAACTACATGAAATGTCAGCTCTTGCACAAGAGTCTAATTGCTGACTAACGACTGTACCACCCCTTTAAATACTAGTGAAGCCACTGAACTCTTCCTGCCCTGAATACTCAAGAAGATGCGCGCAGGGTAACACATTGACTACTTGTACATGTGAGAAACACATTCTGGATGATTCTCTTGATACCCAGATCATAAAAGGAAACAACTGCCAGCAGAGAGGCATTTTTAAACTCTTCATCATTCACAGGCCACAGCTTGGAAATATGGGGCTTCCAACGCCTTCCTGGGAACAGTGGTAGGAAAATGGCCACAATACCATTCAAATGTCTCGGGAGAGGAGAAGCCAGAAAGCATACTTGTTCACCCCTTTCCCTGAAAACACAGCCTGTTTGAAGCTTTGGAAAGCTTTCGGTGGGGGGGCTTGACCAACGGTAGAGAACCGAAGAGCAAACACATCAGACAGCAGGCCCACAGGCAAAACTCGCGTCATTTGAGACAGAAATCCTGGCAACAATTAATACTGCTTAGACCAGCATCAGCGGTGGTGGGAGAAAATATTATTTGGGGGTGCGGGGGGCAGTGCAGGACGGGGTGCAGTGCAGAGCGGTGTGGGGCTGCCCCTCCCTTCCACAGGGCCATTGCAGGGCTGGCACATGGCAGGGGTGCTGAGTGTGGCACTGCAGCAGTGGGGCATGGTGGTGGCGCTGGAACAGCAGAGCCACGTTTCAGGGGACTAAGCCCCATTAGCTCTGGCTTTCTACCACCTAGGACCAATATTAATTTCAGAGAGGCAGGGGGTGCTGAGCAAGTGTGAATTAGAGGAGAGGAACCAGGGCAGCAGGACCTCTGAGCTAACCATGATACTACAAAACATAGGAGAGCCCAAGTAACCCCAAGGAAGGATGGAAGGGTAAAAACGCTGGACTTGCTTCTTCTCCCCCTTTGACTGAATTCTCCACCGAGCTCCTGGCACCGAGGTAGTACCTGTCAAGGTAATGTATAGTAAATCTCCCTCTTAGCTACTCAGGTGGGAAGGTCTTGGCTTTATGCCCACTTTGTGGAAAGAGGAGACTCCTCCCTAGCTTGGTCAGACAGCTGAGGGCAAGCAAAACTCGGGGGGATCTGAGCCCCAAGCTTGGGCCTGCAAGTAGGATGCCCGCCAAAGGATTTGGAAACATCTGAAGCCCCAGATGGGGGTGGAGGAAGTTTGCTGGTAGCAGGACCACTTATGGTTCTGGACTGACCCATGGATTTGGAATTGATTTGGCTGATTTGGCTTGGAATATGGACAATTAAAAAAAAAAATCCCCACAGACTCATCCAGCCAAGGCAGAGACCACTTTGAATATTTGGCTCACAGATCTGGCTTCTTACATATCAAACTGACAGAGAAAAATGCATGTGCTTGTCTTGGTACATGAAATGCAAATCTGATTGTACATAAATTCAGAGAGAGAAAGAGTGCTCATAAACAACAGTATATATCCAAAGGAGAAGTAGCTTTGCTTCCTTTCTCATAAATAACCAGAAATGATTGTGTAAAATGGGGGACCATCCCAGACTGATTGCACCTGATCCTGTCTCATGAAAGTGGATGATGAAAGCTGGCATTCCTTGCAGAATGGAGGCAGGCATTCACATTTTAATGGTGTACTGTAGTAAAAGTGGAGCCAGGTCCCATGTTTATAGGTACAAATGTAGTTTACTCTGGTGTTCAGGTACAGTTTCAGCAGCTGTGCAAGATGCAATATGTTGCTATGGATATCAATGTGAGCCTCTGTTTAGATTCTAACTTTGAAGTTGACTTTGGCTACCTGGAGATCAAAGATGTAGCATGATCCTTTAACTTAACTGTAGCTGCAAATTATTTCTTTTATCCCTAATTTCCCCCTTACTGCTTTTCATTGTCTCTTTCATTTAGTCCTCCTCTATGGGCATAGTGCGAGTTAAAAATATAAGCAATGAAGTGAGTCTATTGAAGGTTCCTTTCATATAGATGGGGCTCCAGCAGAGCTAAATTACATGCCATTTTTATGGAAGGGAGAGATTGGATTATTTAAAATGACTTTATTTCATCATAGAGAAGAGATGTGGAATAGATCTGCCTTACGCAAATGAAACTGTGCACTAACAGAATATTGATAAATTGCAGTTGAAGTCAGAGATATATTCAAACCACAACATGTAAATGCCAAGTCCAATTCTAGAGAGTCCAAAATGCCAGAGATGTTCAGACCACCGCAGAAAATAAGGGCTAACTTTGGATTTCAAATACCCTCCAAGTTAATGGAGAATTGATTCTGGGAATTTGGGTTTGGGCCCCAAAAACTGAAATGACATGGGACACCGTTGAAGATATACATCACAATCTGAAAGGAGAGAAAAAGAGAAGGAAACCCCTGGAATAGCAGAAATGTACTTATCAGGGTTAACAGATAACACTGTCTGCTGCCATCCTGTTACAACCACAGCTCTCAGGTGTACAACAAAGCCGAAGGCGAATGACGGACTGCAAGTAGTACCAGCAAAACAGCATCATTTCACTACAACCGGACGCCTGGGGGCACCTTCTTCAGCATTTAATGCTAAATGCCATAGAAAAATATGAACTTTCCTGTAATACCAGATTTGGTGGGGAAGAAAAATAATCTGACTATTTATCTATGACCTGATCCACTGCCCAGTGAAACAATGGAAAGTGTATTTAGGAATATCATTACGGTACATTTCCCCTACATTAAACTTTATTATCTATTTCCCAATTTTAAATAGGCTTTGCAACACATCACCCTGAATAGGATAACCGTGAAGGAAAGCATGCGGGGAGTGCTGGGCCAGGAACTTCAGCTTGCTTTCACCATTGGGGAAGACTGCACAGAAAGAGAAACAGCAAGTCTGAGAATTATCTGGTGACTGGGTTACCAACGGAGAATCCACAGGACAGTTTTGTTTGGATGATAAATACCTGGATGAAGTTTGAAAAATTAAAGAAAGAGGGTACATATATTTTCAAATGTGGTGACTAATTATGGACTCGTTAGTCTGAGACACAAACTAAGTTTGTATTCCTTGTATAACTCTCCTCCGTTAGCGTTTTGGAGGCATTGGAGGTTTGTATTGTTGATCATGCAGTTCTTCTGTGTGCAGTTGTTCAAAATATACTTTTTAAATAACATCCTTCATTTCACAAGGATTCTTGTTAATGAAACTATTAGGAAGAGCTAATGGAAAAACATTACTCAGCCAATTAGTTCCTTCATCAGTTCCTCACCTTCTTTTGTGTAGGTGATCTAGATAGTTATAATTAAAAATATAGTGAGTTATAATTTGCCTGCTTTCAGTGGACACATCCAGGCTGCATGATTCATATGGAAAAATGCACAGAAAAAGAAGGAAAGAAGAAACAAAGTTATTTAAGTTTGTTAGAACCAGAAGCCAATGCATCTCCCCCAGAGAGGTGTAAATAAATACTAGACTCGACCAGATTCATCTATGAGATGTTTGTATGCCATCAATTCATTCTTGTGTAGAGGGCCAGCGCTGGCTTATTTATGTATACAAGACCTCAGGTTGGGGCTTAAGTATAACTTAAACTTAATTAAGTGTTTTGGGAACTGTCTGCCACGGTGGAACTTTTTACCCCTACCGAGAATGGCCATTGGCAAAAGCACTAACTCATTTTCTTTATGTAATCATTTTCCTTTAACAAAACCTCTTACATACAGTCCCTGATCCCGCAGGTGTTTCTCTGTGTGCTTCCATTTTAAGTCTTTGAATTTATGCTGTCATAAACACGTGTGCAAATATTTGCAGGGCTGGGACCAACAAGCCAAGTGAAAGATCTGGTGGTGGCAAACTGGAGATTATGGAAATGGTTTTCACATAATTTGCTTTACCGAGTGAAGCAAACAAACCCTTGTGAAATGAAGACAGGGAAATCAGATGAAGAATAATTACAATACCTCATTAGGACCTCAATGTGCTGCTCTTAAATGCAATTATGGCTAATATGATTTAAACAAATGTTACTGAAGGTCTGTATTCCATCCATAAGGATGGACTACTTTTTACTTTTTCAGTCCTATTATTGAATGACTTCCTAGTGCTTTATAAATATTGACAGTGACCAATTCTTCCTTCAGGAAACACATGGCAGTTGGGAGACGTGAATGCATGTACAGAATAGGTAACTAAATGACCAAATGATTACACTAGGATCCAAAGAAAAGCAGAAGCCATCTATGCCTGAGGGTGCAGATATACAACAATGTGCTGTACCCTGGATTTTACTCCATATTAAATGTACTTACTGCTTAGTAAGGTGGGGACAAATTAGTAGTTCTTCCTAGGTGGATGCCTGCAGTAGCTGCTGTTACACTACCTGACCAATAGTTATATTGCTCTATACCAGCTGAGGATCCAGCCCCAAATATTTCATACTGGTTTGATTTTGTTAGCTCAGGAAAACCGAAAGGCAATTCTTGTTTTTTTTAGAAATTGTGTAAAACCAGGATTATGTGGCCTAGAAAACATCTGTTTTTCTCTTAGGAAGGGTGTAAAAAAGACACAATACTGGTTTAATGCCCTTGATTCCACAAGACTCCTTTTTCTGCCTTTCTAAGGGCGCGTCAACATGTGCAATTAATGCTATAATGGCTTACTGTGCACTAACCTACTTCACAGTAAGCCTTTCTGGAGATCACGTCTCCAACCCTGCTCTGGCCTCCTGGTGCTATCCCAGGGGGCTGGCAGGGAACATGGGGCCAGTCCCCATGCACACAGGGCCAGGAGAGCTCTGTTGGCTGCAACGGCAGCTGTTTCCTGGCCCTGTGCACATCAGGAGAGGTCCCGATTGTAGCTGCTGCTACAAAGCTCTCCTTGGCCCCCTGTACATGGGGATAAGGCCCATGTCCAGCGGGGCTACCCCAAGCAGCTCGGGGCTGACTGGGAACTGTCCCTTTTGGGGTAGATCCCAGTCAGCTCTGGGCTGCATGGGGATTTTCTTGCCCAGCCTGGAGCTGACTGGGATGTGCCCCAGAAAGAACAGGTCCTGGCCAGTCCTGGGCTGCTTAGGGAAATCCTCACATAGCCTGGAGCTGGCTAGGACTTGCCCCAGAAGTGGGACAGCTCCTATTCCTAACCAGCCCCAGGCTGGATGGGGAAGCAGAGAGCTCCCGAGTCCTGTCACTGCTCAGCTTCCAGCACCTGTGGGGAGCCAGGAGCTGAGCAGCACTGGGGTGGGATGGAGGGGGCAGGAAGGGATTGACAGAGAGCTATCCTGTCCCAGTGCTGCTAGGCTCCCAGCTCCTGGGTGGGGAGGTGGGAGCTGAGTAGCGATAGGACCAAGGGAGTTCCCCATCCCCTGTGGCCAGTCTTGGGGCTGACCAGGAGCAAATTTGCTCCTGATAAGTGTCTACATGTAGTAAATTAGTTTACTACCTGGATTTACAGATAGTAGCTAACTGCTCAGTAAACTAATTTACTGCTTATTAAATGTGTGCATGTATAGACAGTGATGCTTTACTGTGCAGTAGATTAGTCTACTGTGCAATATAACATCTCATGAAGACACACCCTAGAAACACTATCTATATATGGGTTTAGTCCAGTAGCAGCATGAAAGAGTGTGTCCTTGTGGGTTACTTAATCTAGTTTAAATCACAAAAGTTTTAATGACAGAATATCTGACCTGAGGCTTTTGACAGGGATTCAGGATATTCTTAAATGACTTAATAAAGTGTGAATAACTTGCAGGACTTTTTTTAAATACGAGGCTCAGCAGGTCACATTTTTTTTCAGTTGAAAGGTTTCTATAGTTCTATCAATCATGTTGCATTTTGTTATGCTAAAAAGTCTCATTCCTAAACTAAGATGTTTTAAAGATTGGGGCAGAAAAAATATTTAACAAGTTGGATTTAGGACAGCCTTTATATAGGCATCTGTGCGAAGTAATATAGCTCATGGGGGCTACATGGTTAACTAGTATTTGGGGCCTTTGGGGGTTATTTCTAATTTAGCATGAGAAAATGATTATGTGAATAAATTAAATTCTTGGGTATAATCTTATTTATTTACTACCCCCACTTCCCCTGCAAAATCCTGTTTCCCAGAACACAACAGAATCAAACAGCTGACAGACGCCTGGGTTAGAGAGGTCCAAATGTGTCCAAGAACCTCTTTTGAATAAAGACATTTTGTGAATAAAGAATGTTTTTGCAAAAATCTTGTTGGTCTAATAAAAGATATCATCTCTACTGCGAGTCCTGATTACCCAAGAATCTGTGTCGTGCACAGTTGCTTCTCCAGACTCCCTTCTCTAAACATGTAGGCTGCAAAATCAATGTTTTCAATAAGAAAAATACTTCAGCTGACGCAGCTAAGCTCTGACCCAGTATATGCTCTGGGGAGTTGCTTCATTGTCTGTAGCTCTCCTTGCAACATAGACGCTAAATTTTCCTTTCCCTGAGTCTGCCAGAGTGCTTGACACACACGCTGACTTTAACAAGACTGCATATCTGGACATGTCTGTACTACTGATTGTTTGGTGTGGTACCACGTATTCTTTGAACCTGAACCTGCCAATTGACCATGCCCGAAGCCCTTATCACCAACCATCAGCATGTTTCCAACCAAAGATTCTCCTCTTGGCAGTCATTAGTACTTTTTAAAATAACAACAGGGTTATGCTGAAGAGTCCTTACTGTAGGGTTTTCTCAGGCCCACGCCTCCCTGGCCAATGCCACCTACTACCCTCCTACAACTCTCCGTCCAACTATGAACAATGTGCCTTTTTCCTTCATGCATCTACAAACAAGTTTACACCTAGCTGTGTGCATGATCTCCCTGGCACACAAGCACTTTTAACAATTCCATGGAGCTCCTAGTTCAGGGGCAGGGCCCTGGCATGGGTGGCAGAGTATGGCAGCGGAGGCATTCTGCTTGGCATGGGTGCCTCAGAGCGGATGGTGGGGAAGGGGCTGGGGCTGCGGTGCCACAACAAGGATTGGGACCCTCGTGGCTCCCCTGCCATCTGGCCCTGGCATGACATGACATCTTACAAGTCAAGGTTGTGAGTGCTTTTGGCACTCTGCCCCAAAATGTTGCTGAGCCTGTCTTAGTTGCATCTTTAGGCATCCTTAAAAATCTGGGTCTCACTTTCTACCATAGCCACGGGGTGGCAGGTCACATGAGCTTGCCTATTAAGATTCAGGGATGGTGCTGAGGCTAGTAGGGCTCTGCAAAACTGCACCGTTCTGTTTCGCCTTGAGTTTC
The DNA here is from genome assembly GCF_052110815.1 of Crocodylus siamensis. NCBI lineage: Eukaryota > Metazoa > Chordata > Crocodylia > Crocodylidae > Crocodylus > Crocodylus siamensis. The sequence continues at coordinate 86,454,958 of NC_143401.1, read as the reverse complement.
GAGGTTTCCACGGAACAGTGTTCCGTTTCGAATTTCATTTCGATTTGAAACAGCTGTTCTGTTTTGCTTCGTCAAAACAGTGAGGCTGTTTCGACATTTTGCTAGATCAGGCTGGGGGAGTCAGCCCATCCCTGGCACTAGACTGGACTGGGGGTGGGGAGTCAGCTGAGCTGACCCCAGACCGATTTAGTACCGGGGGTGGGAAGTTAGCCCAGCTGGACTGACTTCCCATCCCCAGCTCTATGGCTGAAACGTTTCGACTTTTGAAATGTTTCAACCAGCTTTGTTTGTTTCGAGGCTGTTTCAACGCCCTTTGTTTCAGTTTGCTTTTGCTGTTTTAACCTCAAAATGAGTCGAAACAGTGTCGAAATGAAATGGCCGGTGAAATTTCGCACAGCCCTAGTGGCTAGTGGGTTAGAGGTAGATGTGTGGTAAGGGAAATTGTGTAGCTGTGTAAAATGAGCCTGTGAAGATTGCCACTATTCTTCCTTCAATTACCAATGCAGAACATTTCTAAAAAAATTGAGCTCAGTTACTCAGTAGCTAACTCTTCCATTAAATAGCCCAGGGAATTAGTTGCTGTTTGTTGGTAATTGCTGGGTCACTAGAATTCCTCTAAGAAGCTACACGTAACTGTACGGTAATAATTAACTTGCTTATCCAAAGCTAAGGCAACTTTGTTTTTGTTGTATTAGGGACAGTGGAGCACAGAGTTGCTATTATTTCTGGTCACTGATTTTATAGGTCTGGAGGCTACTGCCCACAACATGAAAGATTACATAGCACATCAGGTATAAGAAGGAAAGTGCACATCAGCTACCACTGTAAAAGCACAATAGACTGATAGACTATAGAAGGTAATAGGACAAATTTACACTTTGACATAATATTTTAACTTCTATCTCCCTTGCATTAGCAGGAAAAGCCAAACTTGTTATAAGCAGGTAGATCCTACCACAGTTAAGTTGCACTTACTTACACCACGTTTAATTTGACTCACTCTATGAGGCCCCAGTCTTTCACTGAACTTTGTGTAGGGGCAGGTCCCATCTACATCAACTTGTTTAAAGCATGGCACACTTTCAGGCAGGTCAGTATTGCTCCCATAAAAGACAAAATAAATGATTTCTTCCCCGAGCACTCCCTACATAGTTTATTCATGGCTTCATTCCCATTAGCCTCACATCTCCAATACAAGCAATCCCATTTGCTTAAACTCCCCAATCCATTTTTAATTTTCAAAATCAGACACTGATAAAATCTACTGAAAGAAAATGCACCATAGCCTAAGGGAATCTGGATAATTTGTAAAACATTATTTCCACAAACACGTGCAGGACCAGATCCTGAATTCCTTACCCTTTTTAATTGCTGATTTGAATGAGAAGGGTTCTTGAGCGAGGAAAAATAAGCAAGGATTAAAAAACTTGGTCCCAAAATGCTATCGGTGGACACAATTCTGCAAACGCTTTAGGCACAGGGGTTATCATCGTGAATGACAAATCCCATTGACTTGTTTGAGTTTATTCATGGAACTGGCACACCTGCTCCTAGGAGTAAGCTTCATCTCCGCTAAAAAGCATCTGGAGAATTGGATACATCTTTGTTACAGGCCTCATTCCTATAAAACCCATGTGCATCTTCTTAATATGAAATACCTAGGTAAACTCACTGGCCGCGTCCAGATGAGCAGTATGTAGTATGTCTGTGGTGCCACCTCACATCCAGATGTGATCTGCTGCTACAATGGAGCAGCACAGAGATTTTTTTTACCCCTGGCTATCCACAGAAAAAAAAGTGGAGCAGTGCATGCGGGGGCAACACACACCACTCAAAAGCAGAGCTGGGCTGCTCGGAGCCACACTGCAGCTGCCAGCCAGACTCCCCACAGCAGAATCACCACTGCTGCAGCCCTGGGAGGCTCCCAGGACCCCAAGTAAGGCTGCTGGGGCCACCCCGGTGCTGGCCCCCACCTCCACTACTGCCCCTGGAGTAGCTTACTCAGCACCAAACCACATGTGGCCGAGGCATTCCCTAGGGACAAGTAGCAGCACAAGGTTGTCCCTGGGGAGCCAAACATCCATACCATGTGTGGATGCGGCCAGTGAGATTGGTGGGACTACTTACATGTGTTAGATGTTAAACATATGTGTATAGAGCCTTAGTTCCCATTGTTTCCCTCAGCTTTCATTTCAGGATTTCCTTTCTTCCATCTTCAGTTGCCATTGCTTTATCTTACTTCAAGCCCTTTAAAGGCAAAAGTGGCCTTCTTAAGATAGCCCCTACTGTGAGATACTGGAGCTAACAGGCACTGTTTCAAGAACAGGTCTTATATCTGTGCTATGAATTCAGGCTCCTGAATCTCTTTCCTATTCAGGCTGACAGTACATTTCCTCTTCAGCTGAGCAAAACAGCCAACCAGCTGTAAAAAATTATAGGATGTGAAATCTCACTGTGCCATCCCCTTTGCTAAGATAGTATAGAGCTGAGCTCCCTTCATATTCTGTAAACTATGCTCCCCAGAAATAGTCCTGTTAACTGTGCCCCGAACAACCACTGTTGGATTACTTCTAGGCATTAAAAAGATTTTCTTCAAATAAACAATCTTGGGATTTTCTATTAGCAATTTAAACCTAATCTGAGAATGTCTGGAAGTTGAAAATGACTTCTACGTGCTGAGGATAGTGTTCCATTACCAGTAATTTATTGTCTTTAAGAGCATCGCTGGAACATTGATTAACACAACAAAACACAGACATTTCCAGTTTATTGTAAAATCTCATTGCATTTATCCATTTGTGACTAAGCCCAGCAGTGCAATTTATATGCCTCAGCAGAGCTTTCCATTCCTAAAATTGTATTTAGAACTCACATGAAGATTTCAAAATTTAGAAAGGGGCAAAAAAAAATCCTGTACTGAAGCCAAGAGGCAAAAATAGAAACAGTGTTAATAGAAGAATGTGAGTAAACACCAAAAATACATTGGTTAAACACTTCTTGACTCTAATGTTCAACTATAAGTACTGGATGTACTTAACTCAGAGATTATAGTAACATTTGATTAAATAGGATATTTCCCAATCCTCTGAGGACCTAAATCTCGTTTCTGTGAGTTATGAATTTTAGCTGAACCTGCTCTCTGTTTTGTTTATATTTATTTGCTGTACCTTAGAAGGGATATTCTAGAGAAATGTCGTTGTAAATGATATGAGGACATGCTAAAGGATTTAATTTTGATAACGTGAATTTTTTTTAAAGCCCTTACCATTATTGCTATCAATGTTTCAGGACCCAGCCATTCAAACTCATTTACTGAAATCAAGGGGATCATGAATAAAAGGTTTCAGCCATCAGAATATTAAGGCCAGATCATGGTCCCTGCTCTACGTCCTAATGGAGCAAATAGAAATAAAACCTTGATCAGTGTAAAACCAGGTCTGTGCCATACAATCTCCGCTCCAGTCACACAAGGTATTGCTAGACCGATTGCACACAGCTGACAGTGGAGTTAAATGCCACATTTCAGCTATTCCTTTTGGAAGAGCTCTTCCTAAGGGACTAGACAAACCAATACAACATAGAACAATCCTTAAACCTAACAGGGCAAGGGTCTTCCACGTTCTGCAATGAGTGTGGCTTAGCTCAACCCATGGGTCCAGTCCCTTATACTGAAATCATTTTAAAATATATTTGCCTTGGCTCCTTTTGCTTAGTTCCATTCACTTTCTGTACTCCATTCAGCTTGGACCATGTAGCTAGCAGACAACGTTGCTCTTTGTTCATCATCATGTTCACCTCCTTCTTCTCACTCATTGACATCAGGGTCTTCATAAATAAAACAAGACTTCATGATCAGATGTTTGTGAGATTCCATATTCCAGGGATAAAGAACAAATTGGAACTAAATTTCCCTAAAGTTCAGGGGAAGTCCAGATCAGAGGATCTCTATTTTTATTTTTAGATACCCCCTGGAAGTGATCCTGAATATATATTTCCTGTTGTCTCTCCTTGTAAAAGGTTGCCAGTTGCTTTTTCAATATAACTTTCTACCAGAAAGTTTTTTTTTTCCTTTTTTTTCCCACTCCATTTTTCTCCTTTTATAAAAGCAGAGCCCCTGATTTTGCAGGCGTGTGTTGAGGAACCTTATGGTTACCACATCCAGAATTTAATATTCTCTAGTCTTTTTCTGCTGCTCATATAAAACCTTTCATTCATCTGCCTGCAGTCCAATCTTGCTTTTAATAGCATAATTATTTGCATTCCAACAGCATCCTTCTGCCAGAGATTTCATATGTACTTTACAAACATTAACTCAATGTAGCTCGTAAGACCATTGGAAGGTAAGAAAACATTATGCCCATTTTATAGCTTGAAAAACAGAGCATGTAACTTGTCCACAGTCATGTAATGAATCAATGGCAGAAATAAGAACAAACTCCACTTACTTGATATCAACATAAGCAGCACTGCTGAAAGCGGGCTGGTGACTAGCAATGATGTGCACAGATGCTGAAAAGAAAACCTGTAATGTAAGGATGAATCTTTAAACTCTTTTTTTCTTGCATTTGCAAACTTCCCATTGAAGATGGGAAGATCTGCTTAAAAAGAAAGGGGATGAGGATAGAGTTAACCCATTTGGCACTAGTATATTAGATGTGTGTTTTCCCATATTCTGTCTTAATTCTGCACAGAAACTGGACAGAAAGCACTTCCATTCTTTTGCGTATCATGTCTCCTATCTATAATTAAGTGTATCATGCTTTTTAAATAAGTGCACTAGGATTCATTATAAAAAGATACTTAACTAAGACCTTTTTTCAGGTTTTTCACTTTTGCAAGCATGTAACTGTGTTTCTTAGCCTAGCAGTGCATGTTTCTTTGTGTTTGTATTTACATTTGATGCATTACATAGAAGGAAATTTTATTTATGCTCCTATTATAAACAAGGACCCACAGAAGCTTTTCATCTCAGAGCTCATCTAATACCTTTGTTCTCACATTACAGTTGTTTGGTTTCTCTCATGCTCTGAATGCTTCTCTGTGCTCTTATACCATAATTATTACATTAGTACCCATAAAGGTTACTGGATCAGCACAATAGTATTCAGCACAGGTGTTGGTCTAATTGTAATACATGGGGAACAATCACCATGTTCAAGAGCCTGCAGATCATGCTTGCTCTGTGTGGTTCTCTTGTTTTTCTCCATTAATTTTATGTGGGATTTAATCCAGCATAATACATTTAGGTTTTGCCCTAGGAGTTGATTACAGGGTTTTAGTATGGATTCACTGACCACAATGGATGGGGATTTGTATTTAAAAAACAAAGCTATAGGCTGGCTTTCTGGCTTGTTGGGTCTATGTGGGGAATTGTGCTGCAACTTGGTAGCCCTCCCACTGTGTTATAACGCGTGGTAAAAGGGAGCATACATTATTCTAACGGTGTTATACCTGTTGTTTGCAAAGACATGGCTGTGACCCGACTGACAACTGGTTCATTTTAAAATTGAATATTAGAACACAAACCAGAGTAAAAACATTGTAAACAGGAGTCTTCTGATGTGGTTGCAGATATAACATTAGAAAAGAAACAAAAGTGGATCACCAGCAGCGTGACTTTAATTGGGTCTCTCTGATGGAGCAAGTTTTCGGCCTTTTTTGGATGGTTTCTTTTTGCTGGGAACACTTGGTAGTTTAGCTGGGCAGAAAGACTGGACCATGCACAACACCAACCTTAGTATTACCTCCTGGCTGCTACCAACACCAGCTGCGAGGACACATGGATATATCTGAAACTGCTGATCTTTTCTCCAATATTGAAGGATATTCTGACCGGGAAGAACCAGGCTCTGTCACCGATTCCTGAGATAGAAAGGAAGCAGGGGCCTCCAGTTCTTCTCCCGGTGTGTTTTCTCTACTTCCCATTCTCTTTCCGATTCTGTATACTAGCAGAGGAACCATTATACATCTAACCTTACAGCACTTTGCGATGGCCAGTGTGGGCAGCCATAAATGGATCTTGGCCTTGCTTCCCACCAACTGGGCAGAAGAAAATAACAGCTATGAAGCCAAATATTTTCCCAAACCAATGTGGTTATTATGGGCCCAAAGTGGTTAATACGGTCTTGTACCATATGTTGTGCCTGTGATTATCCGGTGACTGAACTTCAGTGCAGACAGAAGGTGCTTCCTTTCTCATATTTTCTTTCAGTTCTTTTCTTCTTCCCTCCTTGTATTCATTTGTCTTGCTTTATCTTAGGAAGAGACAGGATTAGACTTTAACAAAAGTCTGTCAGGAAATGAGATCTACCAAATAAAACTGACTTTCTCTTCTTTCCCAGTGAGGACGAGAGATACCATCTGAGAAATGTCAAGCAATGTGTTTTTATCCTTTGAAAGACTCTCTACAAACAGAGGGAGAGAAGGCCAGAGGAAAATTATATCAAAGGTGAGATTTACTTGATCTTTTAAATTGTAAAGGTTTCTCCTTTCCTCCATGTGTGTTTTAATAATGGCTAGGAATAATTTTTCATTTGATGGTGTACAAACAAGTTCCTGCAACACAACTTTACAACGCAAGTAGCAGATGGCCAAACAAAAAGGGGAAGCTTAAAAGCCCACAGTGCAACTGGGGGAAAGGGGATGAGTGGGGTACCAGCCCTGAGCGCTAACTTAGAGGAGGCACCTGGATAGCTCCCTTCCCCAAGGAAGTCTTTGCTATGGCAGGCACAGCCCTGTGCCATAGGCGCCAAGTAGGTGCAGCCCCACATCCGGCTGTATATTCGGAGAAGAGGGGTGGAATGACAACCTCCCCGCCACCCTAACCCTAACCCTCCTCCCCACCCCGGCAGAGACTTTGCTATGGGAGATGCACCCAGGGAGGGGTGAGCGGGACAGCAGGAGAAGCCCACAGGGAGCCTGCATGGTTGCCTGTTCCACAGCAGCAGCAGCTCCAGAAGTAGCGGCAGCTGCCTGGGTGAGGAGAGCAGGGGCAAGTAAGACTCCATTCCCTCTCCCTTTCCCTCTTGGAAACCATCAGACAGGCTAAAAGCACAAAGAGTTAAAATACGCAAGTTTAAAGTTTGGTGCATCGGGAATATTTGGAATCTCATCAAGAACATCCTGGGATGTAAGAGTCAGTACAACCTCCTGCAGTAGATAAGAAAAGTGGTACACACCTGGGAAGATCTGTAAGAATGTTGTAATTAAATAAGTTCATTAGTCAGCAAATTGCAAGGTGCATGGCACCAAATGTGATGGATCAGGTGTAGGAAATAATGCAGCCTTGATATCAATGCTTCAAATACACTTTGGAATTATGTTCAACCCTGCTGACAACCAGTCTGATCACTTGGCTGTTAGCACCGATAAATGCTACACTAAGTTTATGTTCACTGAATAGCTGTGTTGAGTGTTTATTCAAACCATATTGCAGCAGGAGCTAACAGGTTCTTGGAGACATCAAAACCTCTCCTCCCCTGCCCTCTCCCACTCTCCAGTGGTCAGCGTAATTTCCTCCACACACCTCTGGCCCAGGTGCTGAAAGATCTTGCTACACCACTGTTAAAAACCGCAATGTCTTAAAGCCCTGAATCCAACACTTACAATAACAGGCAAGACTAAAAGATGCTATGAACACAAACGGAGACTGGCATAGCCCTGGTTGAACTTCCCTTGCTAGACCCTCCACCAAACTATTGTGTTTAGGCTCACACCTTTGAGGTTCTCTCTCCTGGGCTTGAGGATCACCAAGTTCAATAAATATAGGCATACCATGAATGAGAAGAACTCCCAAGAATTCATTTTATTGTGGAGCAGTAGGCAACCTCTGGAGACCCTTTGTCTTCCCGTAACTCACTAGCTAGCTGCTCTCAAATCGAGGGACCATCTCCTAATTCCTAATCTCCTCAGTCTCTGGTTACTGAGTACCTTTAAAAATGATAGATTCTACCACTACAGAGCAGACTGTGGGTGTTGTCTCTTCCTTTGACCGCCAGGTTCCCTCCCCAGGATGAGTTCTCTCTTTAAGCTTGCCCTCCTCAGGTCTTCACTGCACTCTTGTTTGATAATAATCTTTCTGGGGGCACGTGATAGATGGACATGATACAACACAAGATTTTCAGAAGGATTTCTACACAGTCGCTCTTACTTTTAGACATTATAGGAGGTATGCAGTTCCTTACAGAATAAGAAACCTGCTTCAGTTTAATGCAAACATAGTCCTGAAATGGATACAGTTTCCTGCCATCACAGGCAACCACATCGTACAATCCTTGCATAAACTCTTCACCTATCACTTTCTAACGTCCCATGGGATTTGGTCAGGGTTACTCCAGGGTCCAAGGTGTCCTCTTCTACATGTTACTCCTTCAGCACAGGCCTTCCTTTTTTATCAGGTTGGAGAGAGAGCAATTCTAAGTAGATGTGTTTATACCCTTCCACCCCCTTTGTCACATGACTCTTTCACTGCTGCATCAGCTGGAGTCTTTCTATAGACTTTGAGAGGCATTTTACTGAAGGCTGAGTCTTAACTGGACCAATTCTGATACTACACTTACAGCAAGTTTAAAAAATATTTAAATAAAAAGAGAGAGACAGGAGATATGCTAATACTGCAGTCACACACAGGCAGAAAAATACCTCTGCTAATCCTGAGTCTATCTGCTACACTATAAACCCATGAGTTCTTAAATTAAACTCATGCACACTTGTAACCCAACAATGTTAAATTCAATGTATTAATGTCTATCTGCACATGCACATAGCTCATTGCAAGCTAATGGTCCAAATAATCACTTAGTTTCTCAGTTGGGTTTTGTATCCCATATTGAGTCCATGTTTCTGCAGCTTAAATGCCAGCAGTACTCAAACTTGTTAATTTAAATTCAGTTTGGGTATGTCTGTGCTCCTCTGCAGTCACTGAATTACCAGTCTTCTAGTATTGATGTATCCAGAGTCTCATAGTTCATGGAACCAACCCCACTCTGTTATCAATAGATATTCATACACCAAGTTTAACATAGGTAGGTTATAATCATGCATGGATAATATATAAGCATGTAGGCTGATAGTATACTAATTGGGTTCAGGGAATGGCAGAGAGATCTTTCCATGTATCTACCTTGATTTTGATATTTCTGTCTATGCCATGGGTGGGATGTGTGGCATGAAGCCAGTGGGTGGCCTGCACTAACCCTACTGACCAGTCCCACATTCTGGATCCAGAGCCACTGCCACCATGGAGTTTGCAGCATGGCCCTGGAGCCCCAGAGCCACTGCTATGTGTTGCAAGGCCCCAGAGCATGATGCAGTCACTCAAGTTGTGCTGGTCATGGTGGCTGCTCTACTCTTCCAGGAATCAAGCTGGAACAGGTACCTGATGCAGCATGTGGAACCATCCCATGCACCCCACATGATACGTGTGGGTCACCTCTGGAGTCTGTGCATTTTCACCTGGGTGCCACTTGCTCTCTAGATGTTAGTTTAAGTTCGGAGCTGATTCAGCTTCTGTACTACACATGCCACTCTCTCATCTCACCACTCCCACAGGCTGAACTGGACAGTGAATCCCTGTAGCGGTTGGTCCACTGGTCCCATTTCACCTTGTCATCTCCACTGAACAGAAATGTATTTGTCTTAAGGGTGGAGGTGGGAGGTGGGGGATGTCAAAGCCACTAAAAAGACAATAGGTTCAGCAGACATACAAACTGTCAATATAAACATGGTTTGCATGTAATGACTGGATTACTCTAAGCTCCAGGGATGGGAAAGATTATTTGTCAGATGCCTTTTTGTTACAGATGGATTTCTGGAGAAAATAATTAGGTTTGTAACGCTGCAGCCAGCGTGTCTTTCCAGTGATCGTGGCGTTAACATTAGGCTGCCCTCTGGGCAATGTCAACTGCAAATAGAAGACTAGCTCAGAAAGGACAGAGAAAACAAGGTGTTATTTAGCCTGATTACTTTCCGTTTTTCTTGTGCCCGATGCATCTTTTTTTCTAAGACCCTCTTCAATGAAATATGCCAAAATGAGTCCTTACTTTACTCAAACTCTAGTAGGCAGTATCAGAGTATCTCTCTGCAACTAAAAGTACTATCAATACATCTTGCGTTCTAATGGCTTTCCTGATCGAGTTAAATTCCATAATTCAAGCACATCCAAAAGAGATGAAACACCTCATCCTCCCCTCCCAGGCTGCTGCTTCTGCTTTCCCCATTGTCCCAAGGGCAGAGGAAACACCAGAGCTGTTCCTGTTCCCATCTGCTCTCCTGTTCAGGCTGCACGTGGGTCGGGCTTTTCGCCGGTTTAAGTGGCTTTAAAAAGACTCCTGAGGGTGGTCTGCCTGCATTTCTGGGGGCAGAGGAGGCTGGGATGCAGCTACTCCTGCAGTGCAAGTTGTTGCCCCTGTACCCCACTTTGGGAAATCATGGACCCACCCTTGTCTAAACTGAATATGAGCCAGCAGTGTGCCCTTGTTGCCAAGAAGGCTAATGGTATCCTGGGCTGCATTGATAGGAGTGTTGCCAGTAGGACAAGGGAAGTGATTCTTCCCTTCTATTCAGCACTGGTGAGGCCACATCTGGAGTCCTGTGTCCAGTTTTGGGACTCCCGCTACAAAAAGGATGCGGACACATTGGGTAGAGTCCAGCAGGGGGCAACAAAAATGGTTTAGGGGTTGGGGCACATGACTTCAAAAGACAGGATGAGGGAACTGGTCTTATTTAGTCTAGAGAAGAGAAGACTGACGGGGGATTGAATAGCAGCCTTCAGCTCCCTGCAGGGCAGTTCCAAAGGGGATGGAGCTGGGCTGTCCTCAGTGGGGGCAGATGACAGAAGAAGGAGCAAAAGTCTCAAGTTGCAGCAAGGGAAGTTTAGGTTAGATATTAGGATAAACTATCTCATTAGGAGGGCAGTAAAACGCTGGAACAGGCTACCCAGGGAGGTGGTGGAAGCTCCATCCCTGGAGGTTTTGAAGACCTGGCTAGACAAAGCTTTGGCTGGGATGATCTAGTTGGGAATGGTCCTGCTTTGAGCAGGGTGTTGGACTAAATTACCTCTTGAGGTCCCTTCCAACCCTCATTTTCTATAATAATATAATCTTTGTTAGTTCTCAGGTCTCAAAGATAAGTTTTTTTCTGTTCCTGTATCTCAGCATGAAAGTATTACGGTGTCATAAAGCTTCAGTAGCATGAAAACAGGACTAAAAAAATCCCTGAGTTGAAAAAATGACATGATAAACAAAGAACTGGGTTCAACCAGCTTTCCAAAATGAAATGGTTCCAAGCCCAGATGAGCCATAACCATTTGCTTGAGAAAGTTTATGTTCATGTGTTGGACAGATTAGAGTTTAAAGCTCTAATATAGATCAAGATTGGTCAACTGAGTGCAATGGCTAATCAGCTAGAATTTGGGATGACTGGTGCTCTTTTTTTTAAAAGCCATTCTAAGTGACATGTTCTCAGCAGGGTAAACTGTGCTTTAAAGCAGCAAACTCTTGAAACCAATGTTCCCTTATTCCTTGGATATTCCCATATAAAACAAGTTAATTGAGTGATCTAATTATTAAGACTGCACTTCTGTGTTTGTCTTAATTTCAATGAGAGTCAGCTAAACATTATACAAGTGAATTGTCATTTATGCTGTCATTACTTCCATTGCTATTCAGTTAGGTAGCAAAATATTGTTTACACAGAGCAAAGTGTTAGGCTAAATGCTATGGATCATGTCTTTTCTTCACAGATTATAGATTGTGGAGGGAGCAGAGAAAATGGTGGTTTTCTATTCAAGTCCTATTTAAAATCCCAGAGTAGCTGGGTGTTCCTGCTAAAATAAGCAGCAGCAAAATAGTTTAAAATGTGAATTGTAAATTGTTATCATTATATTGTTGAGTTAAAGCCTACTATTTCTGACAGACTCAAAGAATTCTGATCCCTGGCTGTGAACCTTTTACTTAATCACCTGAAAGGTTTTTTTTCTACGCGGTAAATATAACTAGAAGGCAAAACTGGCTATGATTCATATCTTTAGTTATTTTTGTTCAAGGCTGTGCATTGATATACTTACTTCAAAACAACAAGTTGACTTTTTTACCACTGAGTTATTTTGAATACAGCACACAGTGAAATGAGAGACTCTTCACCCAGTGAAATAACTAAAGGGGGCGAATGACAACAGACGTATTATTTTGGTTGATTAATAATAGAGATGTTTGGAGTTTAGCCTTAAGACATCTCTTGTGAACAAGTCGGTACCTTGACCACAGGCTTCTCTTTAAAATGCATTAGAGGGTTGTCCAGAAGTTTGCCTCCCATGGGCAAGGCACCGCATATCTGTCTCTTGTTTTTTGTCCCACTTTCATAAAGTTTTCCTGCATCTCTCAGCTATGGTCTCATCCTTCTGCAGTGACCTTCTCCATGCTTAAGAAATGACTGAGCCACTCCAAATAGGTCTTTTTATGACAATGGCTTCATAAGCTGGAAGATGGAGGCAACTAGGAATCGGACTCTCTACATGTTCTGCCTGCTAATTCAGCAGCTTTGGCTCCCAGGCTCTGGACGTGTATTGTGAAGACCATCATCTGCTTGGAAGATGTGCCTATGCACACACAGATTGCATACTTGGTGAAGTGAACTTGGCAGTCCCCACATGCACTCATCGATTGCTGAACTTCAACCTCCATCCTCAAGGTTTCTATCCGTGACTGGGCACTAAACTGACCTAGTTTTAACCTTTAAATCAGAAGCCAAATATTTTTGTGCATCAGTTTATTTTACTTAACTAACTGAGCCACCCCACAGAATCCAATGTCCACATGAGTACCAGCTGGCTGGTATGTACACTGCTTTTCCCTCCTGCACTTTGAAGGCTGACTCAGACGCTAGCTAGATCTGCACTTGCTCCTTCCCAGCTCAAAGCACCAGGGCTTTCTCCCTCCTACTCACTCAGTACTGAACAATTACTGCATAAGACTCATACCTTTGACTCACTCACTTCAAACACTCACTGACTCACAGACTTAAAAGATGTTAGCCTGAAGAGGTTAGTTCAAAGACATCAGTTTTATTAGCTGGCTCTTGCCGCGGTTAGATTCCAAACAATTAGATTCTTTTTATCTCAGAAACACTGCCAACACTTCATCCTTTGACAACATCAAGGAAAAGATTAACCCCCCCAAAAACAAAGCAACCCATGAGATTGGAAACCTCAGAGTGGACCAAATTCAAACTTTGACCACTATATTGACTGCTTTGGGGAAAGAACGAAAAATGAAAAATAAATCAACAACAAACACCACCATAGCAACCTCTCCCTACCAGAGAGAAGGGCCATAGATCCAAGCACCATATACTAATAAATCCAGCAGATAAAGGAGGAGCTATTGTTATCCTTAACCATGAAGACTGCATAAAAGAAGCCAACAGACAACTCTGACACCACTTGCTACAAAAAACTAGAGGAAGATCCAGCTCCCCTTTTCACTACCAGGGAAAAGGCTGGAATAGTATGGGCCTGTTCAGAGGAGTTCAGAAGAATACACTGGAAAAAAAGTTACCAGAATGTCACTGCCAGGGAGAAGAAGAAGAGGAAGACCAAAGATAAGATGGAGAGATATAGCTGCATGAGAGAGAAGGAGTTGGATGAAGAAGATATGTATGATCAAAGCCAGTGGGAAGCCAGGATCTGCAACAGTGACCCCATTTAGACGGGACAAGCGAGGGAAGATGAAAAATAACTGTAAAAGATTAATTTATCTAAAAGGCTCAGATAATTGTGAGGTATAACAAAAAGGCCTGTCAGGAGTCCCCTGTGGTTCAGTGGTAGCATCCTTGTCTACCACACAGGAAACCTGGGCTTGATTCCCAGACACTTATACAACTACAGCCATGGACGCACCAAACATTTGGACTCAGTCTGGTCCTTGGATTCTGTCTCAGTGGCCTGGTGGGAGGTCTGGGCAATCTCTACTCCTCCAAAAAATTCCTGACTAGGCATAGACATTGATGGTCTGGGTGGCCCTCATGCATATACCATGATCCAGGAGGATTGACAGTTGCCACAAAGAGAACTGTGTGGTATAGACACAAATGTAAAATTGTGAGGGGGGAAAGCTTTAAAAAGGGCTGGGTTATCTTGAGAATGAAGAAGATAGTGAGTGCTTACAGGCAACTCACTAAGGCAAAAGCATGAGGATTTTACTTGAGGTTATACTCTGTGGCTAGGGACACAAACTGACATTAGTGACTGGAAACTGGTTCAGATCTGTCATACAACAGAAGTTCAGTGCACATAAACTACTTTCAAAATGTCCAAGACTGGTTTATGATAGACCTGCATGGAGTATCAGACTTAACTGATTTAGGTTAAATCGGTTTATTGAACTTCTGTCCCAGATCCCCTCTAGATTCCAGATACCTCTCAGTCCCCCGGCAGCCCAGGATGCTTTGCACCTCCCCCGCAAGACTCCCCTTGCAAGGTAGGTGGGCTAGTCTTGGCCCAAACTGTCTGCTCCAGCCAAGCAGGGAGGCGTGCACTAGTGCCCCAGCTTCTGGCCTGAGACATTGCAGGCATGTGGCTGCATTTCAGGAATCAAAAATGAATGCCTGTTCACTTGCTTATTGGTTCTATCTACCCAGTTTAGACTAACTTGCGAAGACTGAATTGATTCAGTCTCTGGATTTTTGACTGTCTATACTTAGCCCTGTGTGGCCCATGTTCTCAAAACCAAACTTTAAAGACAGTTTTTTTAACATATTTTAGCATCTAAACAAGCAGACATAATTTTTTCAGAAGTTTTGAATGTCTTGCTACACACATAGGAGTTACTGGGACCCATAGGATGCTCAGAAGTTTTGAAGATCAGGCTATAAACTTAGGATCCGAAGTATGCATTCAAGTGCTCATTTTGGTTTGGGTGCAAAAAAGCAGGGGGTTGGGGCAGGGAGCTGGACTTGATGACCCTCTGGGGTCCCTTCCAACCCAAATGTCTATGAAGTCTATGAAATGCAGCAAAGAACAAGGAAGCAGGGCAAAGAAGAGACTTTATTCATAATCATTTTATGAGAACACAGTCCTGGAACACTTAATCACCAAATTACTCATTTAAGTGTTGCAGGCTCAGAGCTTACACCTGGAACAGGCCTGAGTGTTATGGTTTATTGTCTAGAAAAAATAAAAAAAAAACTAGTCCTCTACGTGTTGGTGATCAAAATGATGATTGCCCTGGAACATGCAATGGTCTTAGTGTATGAACAATAGCATCTTAAAAATGGATTCAAGTCTCTTTGATTAAAACTTGATTACAATCAAAAACACTAGTTTCAAAAGGACTGTAGTGATCTTCTTGCTTTAATTAATGCAGAATTTCCTTCCTTCTGATATAGAAATCAGTCTCCTGGAAGAAAATGGCCTTAGATAGGATAATATTCACCACATTTGTTTAATTCATAACCAAAGGTCTTTGAGAAAATGAGCTGATTTCAGATTCCAGGTGTGATACACACTTACCGAATGCATAAAACAGGTATGTCAGCAATGCTTATAGGAAATTAAGTAAAGGAATGCACAGCACTGAAGTAAGACTTGATGGTTATGCAAAGTTAACCATTTAGGCAGCTTGAACCTGGGCCATCTCTGGGGATTGAGGACAAACGTCAGCTACAGGTTCTTTCCTTTTTTAGATAGACTAGCCATAGGAAATAAGTCTGCAAAATGACACTTCTCTCCACTGAAAGTAGTAGCAGCTTGCCCATTGCTTAGGGCAATGATGATATTTTGCTGCAGAGAAATCTTCACTTACTTTTTCACAGTCCAGATTTGAACTGCA
This sequence comes from Crocodylus siamensis, assembly GCF_052110815.1. Taxonomy (NCBI): domain Eukaryota; kingdom Metazoa; phylum Chordata; order Crocodylia; family Crocodylidae; genus Crocodylus; species Crocodylus siamensis. Next base: position 86,439,134 of record NC_143401.1, on the reverse strand, counting down.
ATACCAGTGCTGTCTTTCGGTTTTGCATCCTGCTTGGTCATTCTGGCCCTATGGCACTGTAGGAACCAATTCAATTAAACAGACTAGTCCGTCTGCCAAAGCCCAGGTGTAAGACACAATTGAGACGTAAAAGGCTAGACTTCTTGATGTTTAGCCTTTGTGATGACCAACCTACCATTATCCATACTCTGGGGGTTTATGAGATGTACATAATACTACAATCACTTTTAACTAGTAACTCAACAATTAATCTCTTTACTATCAATATGTTACTTCCAAATAAAGGAAAGAGTGCCAACAATGCCAAGAACTTAGAAGGAGACTTAGAATTTAGGCTCCAATGCCACTTAGATACTCCTGAAATCTCTAAACATTGTTTGTGGTTCATCTGATAGCAGTGTTATTCGATCTGGATCAGATAAACATATTTATTTAAAGTTTGATAAAAAATTGTAAAGGTATTAAACTAGTATTTATAACAGAAAAGAGTAGAGCTGATGGATATTTTTTATCTACCAATGTTTTGTTGAAATGTCCAACAGTAGTTGGGAGAAAAATAATAAAGTTTCTCTCTTCTCCCCAGTTTGTTGACTAAGTAGTTGCATAATAACCAAAATCTTAATAAAGAAACCAATTCAGAAACACATTCACTGAACTAGCAGTTCAGTTTGTCTGTCATCACATCCTTTTTCGATTCCATCTTTAGTAAATATGAATGCAGCTGGTTTAAATTTATACAAATATTTGTGGAGGAACAATTTTTGTTTAAATACAGCTGTGTTTGAATAGGATCTAACTAACCGAGCCCCCACCTGCTTAGTTTCTAGGCACAATTACAATATAATTGGTTAATAGCAATCATAATGATAATATTGTAACATATTTATGGGGAGGGGTGTCATAGATAATATTGCAGGGTTGTTGGTTGTGTAACCGTGTTGGTCTAAGGACATAGGCAAGGTTCTTTGGGTAGATGTGATGGATCAACTAAACAGTTGGAAAAAAGTTCCGTGCAAACTTTCTGGCACATACACTCACATGTAAACATGAGTGTTCAAGCATAGGTACTCATAGCAAAAGTGCTAGTGTACCTACCTGTATATATCTGATCATTGTGTGTCTGGTAATCAGTGTTCATTGCGGGGGCACAGGCAGAGACTCGGAGAGTGAAAAAGCTAATCTTTTAAATGCTAACCAAACAGAGTGGTCAGCAGCTGTCAGTACCAATGGAAGTATTGCAGAGGTAGTAGGCAATAGGGGAAATGGAAGTGGAAGAAAAATCTTTTGCTTAGAGATTTTAACGTGCTTATCAAAGCATCTTTGCTTTCCTATCCTCCGTACAGCACATGACATTCCATAGGAAATAGATTTACCGGCTGAGGTTGTAGGGCAGCTATGAGCTAATTCTCTTTTGAAGTTCTGTGAATACAAGAAGGTCCAACTCCTTTTTTTTTTCTTGTTGTCATGTTTCTATTGATGTTTTATTAAAATGCATCCTTTATATATGTTGTGCTCTGCTAGTCACAACATCTGGACATACATTTTTTTTCCTATGTGAGCAAAGTTACCTGTATGCATGTTTGCAGAACGGGGCACCTGATTTCTCTTCAGTAAAAATAGCGTAAATGTTCTGAGGGAAGAAAGGAATGTCATTCTCCCTTGTTGGTGACTTGGGAGTATAGCACTGGAGATATTGGTTAGGAAAACCATGCAAAAGTGACAATCCCACTCATACAATCTTAGCAAAGCGTATTGACATTAAGCTGATGGAACCGATGACTGCATATCAAAGAAGGTTTGTAGGAGGTACCAGAAGAACATATCAATGAAAAATCAAAATTTACCAATGTGGGAACAGAAATAAGTAATGGATATTCTGTTCAACAAATCTGGCATTATTATTATTATAAGAAACTATGAATGCACAGTAAATAGCATATTTTATGAAAATTTTAGTACGGCAAACAAGGCCTAATAGAAAGTCTTTTCACTGGTTTCAACAAAAACTAGAGAGCCTGTTATTGTCTATCCATTTTTCTCTCCTGTGTTACATCTCTAAGCAAATTCTATGATGGAACAGTCATTTGCCAGAGTGTAAAACTGTTTTGCTAATAAGTCTCTGATCCAGAGGCACTGGCAAAAGGTACAGACTAACAGGTTTTCCTCAACAAAATTTGCAGAGAAATCTGCACCATTTTTAAGGCTTTCTTAAGTCAGAACGTAGCACATCCTGGTTACCTAACTTTATAAAAACGAACAGCTAAAGCATGCAATTCGGTCAGAAAAATAAACTGGTTTTTTTTCAGTAATGTCACAAGTTAAGTCTGTTCTACTGGGACCTGACCCTTTGGATTCAGTGGGAGCATTTACACAAGATACTTTACTTAGGATCAGAGCAAATGACAGGGCAGTAAGCATTACAGTCTACATGTGCAGATGCTTACTGCACAGTAATTTGTTCTACTTGCGAGTAAATTAGCTACCTGTAAATACAAAAAGCAAATTTACTCAGGAGTAATTACTGCACAGTACAGCACATGTAAATGGCCGATTGGGAGCAAACGTGCTCCCAGTCAGCCGGGCAGCAGGGAGCAGGAGATTGTTCCCTGCCCCAGGAGCTGCCTGCTGCCAGGGTAGGCTCCACCATGTGACAATGTCACAAATGTGCATAATGATCACAAAGAAATATAACAGTTTGAGCAGAATGCATGGGATTCCATGCAGATGTGACAATGAAATGGACCAATTAGTGGTACGAGAGTCAGTGAGAAAAGAATAGTAAAAATACTGATTTTGCTCATTAAAAGACTCATTTCCTGAAAGACATATGTGGTGACCTTATGCAGCTCACTTCTAATTTGACATAGCCTTCCAAAGTATGCCATGATTGGAAGTGAGGCTAGAATTCAGGTGACTGGAAAGGATTAGAGGGGTAAAAAATCATCTGCATAACCCTATGAAGCTTATTACAGGTATTTCACTACCACTTTTTGGAATTGCTGGGGAACCTGTACATATTAGACTACAGTATAACTTGAATCATGTCCTGCAGTATGCTCTTTATCTGTCATGATAGCTTAGGACAGACAAAATTAGTCTGCTGTATCCTCTTCAGTGGTGCTCAGACTAGCCTGCTTCTCCAGCCTCTGATGATGCCGAGCTTCAGCCCAGAAAAGCTTGTGCTGTATCTGTCTAATCTGGTGAGCCTGTAGCAGTGGTTCTCAACCTTTTTGGACAGGAGGCACCCCTCTATAACTTTTGTGAATTGAGTGGCCCCCGGTTTCAAAACCTATTTATACGTTACAGCTCTAACTGCCTTACAAAGGACAGTAGGAGCAGGAAATTGTCTGGACAGGGATAGCCTGAGCTACTTTTACCTGTTTGGCTTATCTGCTTATCTCCTAACACCCCACTTATCTACTCACATCTCTTGCCACATCTTTCAAAGGATGTGGCAGTACCCTGGGTGTCCTGACACAATTACTCTGCTGAAAAATCACTGGTCTGTAAGGCACAAGGGAAAAGATATGGGAGTCACTGTGGACAGTTTTTTAAAAACATTACTTCAGTGCTCAGGAGCCACCAAAGGGCAAACAAAATGTTAGGGATTATTAAAACAAAAAGAAGAGGATCATTATACCCCTTTAAATGTCTGTGGTAGGTCCATACCTCGAACACTGTGCTCAGTTCTGATCTCCACACCTCAAAAAAGATACAGAAGAACTAGAAGAGGTTCAGAGAAGGGCAACAAGGATGATTAGCAGTATGGAGGGGCTTCCACATGAGGAGACTTTAAAGAAGCTGGGTCTCCCTGAGAAAGGGAAGACGGAGGATCTGGAGAACTACAGACCAGTCAGCTACACCTCCATCCCTGGAAAAATCACGGAGCAGATCTCCAAGGAATTCATTTCTAAGCACTCGGAGGAGAAGGCGATTAGGAAAAGTCAGCATGGATTCACCAGGGGCAAGTCATGCCTGACCAACCTGATTGCCTTCTATGATGAGATGACTGGCTGTGTGGATGTGGGGAGACCAGCGGACAAGACATACCTTGACTTTAGCAAGGCTTTTGATACGGTCTTCCACAACATTCTTGCAAGCAAACTGAGGAAGTCCGAGTTGGATGAATGGACTGTAAGATGGGTAAAAAACTGACTGGATCACTGGGCTCCAGGGGTAGTAATCGAAGACTCAGTGTCTAATTGACAGCCAGTATCAAGTGGTCCTAGGGCTGTTTTTTTCCCAGTATCTTTATCAGCGACCTGGAAAATGAGATGGAGTGCACCCTCAGTAAGTTTGCAGATGACACCAAACTTAGGAGATGGGGAGAGGGGGAGTAGTAGAGATGCTGAAGGGTAGGGCTAGGATTCAGAGAGACCTCGACAGATTGGAGGATTGGACCAACGGAAATCTCATGGCGTCAGTAAGGACCAGTGCAAAATCCTGCACTTAGGATGGAACAACCCCATGCACTGAGACAGGCCAGGGACTGAAAGAAGCAACTCTTCAGAAGAGGCCCTGGGGGTTTCATTGGACAATAAGCTGAATGTGAGCCAGCAGCGTGCCCTTGTTGCCAAGAAGGCTAACGGCATCCTGGGCTGCATTGGCAGGAGTGTTGCCAGCAAGGCAAGGGAAATGATTATTCCCCTCGATTCAGCACTGGTGACATCGCATCTGGAGCACTGTGTTCAGTTTTGGGTCCCCCACTACAGAAAAGATGTGGACAAATTGGGGAGAGTCCAGTGGAGGGCAACAAAAATGGTTTGGGGGCTGAGGTACATGACTTATGAGGAGAGGTGGAGGGAACTGGGCTTATTTAGTCTGGAGAAGAGAAGACTGAGGGGGGATTTAACAGCAGCCTTTAACTACCCCAAGGGGAGGTCAGAGAGGATGGATCCAGACTGTTCTCAGTGGTGACAGAAGAAGGAGCAATGGTCTCACTTTGCAGCAAGGGAAGTTTAGGTTAGACCGGAGTTTCCCAATCAGTGGTACACCTACCACCAAACCACCTGTCAGTGGTAAGCTTAACAGATCTATTATAATTACTTCATATGACAAAAACTTTCTGGTAGTACTTAAGGTCGAACTGAAACATTTGCTGGTGGTACTGAAGGTTATATCGCTTTCAGCTGGTGGTGCGCCATCTCTCAGAGTTTGGGACCCGCTGGGTTAGATGCTAGAGGAACCTTCTCACTGGGAGGGTATAAGAGGTGGTGGCACGAACGCTGCTCTGCTGGTGGCAGGAGCGTGGCGGTGGCAGGCGGGGAGCGCCCGCAGGCGGCAGCGGTGACACGAGCGTGGCGGTGGCAGGCGGGGAGCGCCCGCAGGCGGCAGCGGTGACACGAGCGTGGCGGTGGCAGGCGGGGAGCGCCCGCAGGCGGCAGCGGTGACACGAGCGTGGCGGTGGCAGGCGGGGAGCGCCCGCAGGCGGCAGCGGTGACACGAGCGTGGCGGTGGCAGGCGGGGAGCGCCCGCAGGCGGCAGCGGTGACACGAGCGTGGCGGTGGCAGGCGGGGAGCGCCCGCAGGCGGCCACGGCGCTGTCAGCCGTGGGACGGAGGGCGTGGCGAGCACTGCGTGGTGGTCCGCGACCACCGGCCCTCGGGGACTGCCTGCAGGCGCCACCGGTGGCGGTGGCCGTGAGGGGAGGGACAAGGGGCAGCCACCTGCGAGCGCCACCAGCAGTGTCGGCGGCCCCTTTCTGCAGGGGCACGCGGGCGCGTGACGCGGCCTCCATCCTGGGCGGTTTCGAAGCCCCCGTCGGACGGCGCTCTGGCCGGGGTGATCTAGCTGAGGGGCCGTGCCTCGTTTTCTGTCACGCTGCGATTCTCTTCAGCTTGAAGCCGGCCGGGGAGGGGGCAGGAGGAGCCAGCCGGCCATGCCTCCCCCTCCCCCCCGTCGGAAGTTGCCCGGCAGCTCTCCCCGCGGGCGGGGGCGGGCAAGCCCCGCTTGGCGGGCGGGCGGGGCGCTGCCCACGGGGTGACGTCAGGGGAGGCTGTAAGTGGCGCTGCCAGAGGCGGGGGCTCGGGACAGGCCGGGCCGGGCCGGGCCGGGGCGGGGGCGTGAGGTGCCGGCCGAGCCATGGCGTGGAGGGAGCTGGCCGTGCTCCGCTGGCTCCGAGACAGCCGCCAGTCGCGGAGGCTCATCCTGCTCATCGTGTTCATCGCGCTGCTGCTGGACAACATGCTGCTCACCGTCGTGGGTAGGTGCCGGCCGGCCCGCGCCCCTTCCCCGCCCCTCTGGGCTCGGGGACGATGCCTCAGTAGCCCAGGGATGGTTTCTTAGTAGACCAACTAAGAAATCTCCCCAGCAGCAGCAACAAACCCGGTTCTGCAAGCTTTCCTGGAGCTTGGGGAACATTAAAGGTGGGAAAAAGTTCCTGTCAACTCGCACGGAGGGAGCCGAGGGTGGCCGTGGGTGCCGCCGGGGCTGGGCGAGTTGCTCTTTGCTGTGCAGAGCAGGCAGGGTTTCTTGGGCGGACAGGCAGGGAGGCGTGCAACTCTGTCTTGCTGTTCAGCAGTGAAGCTTAAATTCAAAACGGGCTAAACTCTGTGTTTCAGGGATGTATCTGGTAGCCGTGTTGGTCTTTTCTTTATTAGATGCATTTTCAGGAACATTATTTCAGGAAAGTTCCCTGCAGCGCTTTTTTCACCATCAGAGGTGCGGCTGTCTGCACCCGAGGTCCCCCCACCCTGTCCTCCCAGCTGGCCCCATCAGTCCTGGTTGAGGGCTTCTGCAGAAAAATATTTCTAGTAGGAAAAAAAAAACCCAACCCAACACTTGTCTCAGTTTTTGAAGTCTCTGTAATGATGCCTTCCTTCCTTCTCTCTGCGGTCATAAGAACTGAAGGGAGGGCCAGATAACACAAGGCACATGTTTCCCTTTGATAGGATTCCCCCCCATCATTATTGTTATAATAACTTTTGTAGCACAGCAGTGACAACTAGATGAAGACATCTACTTCAGTTTGAAATAAAGCAGAATTAGGTGGAGTAAAAAAACCCAGTCAGCTTTGACCAGAACAAAGATGATCCTGTATGGTTTAAGACAACAGCAAAACTTCCCTTGACTTCACAGAGTCAGGAGCATATACAGGCATGGCTATAAATGCATTTAACATGAACATTTTAAGTTGCTTGAACACAAACTAATAGTTTTAAAAGGTCTTCTCTTAGTTTAAACTTTGATATAAGGATGCAGTTTTTAAACAAGTGAAAACAAGAGGAAAATACTTGTTCATGTAACCCTCAGACATAGATGCTACAGGGTTGACTCCTTGAGTGCACTGTGGCATCAGTTTTTAAACTGCACTCATTGATTTCAGTGGAAAGTGCAGTTTAAAAAGCCTGGTGCCATGATAGGACTTCAGAAAAAGCTGTGTATATATTTTAATTTTTTTTTATATATTTTTTTTTAAGAAAATCATTTTCTCGTAAATGTATTAGTGCCTCATTTCTTATTCAGTAACCTAATGTTAGAAGATCTTTTCAGGTCTGATGAATATTCAGATGTTGCAAGAGGTGATACAAGTAAGCAACTGGTGCTTGTATCACTATTATTCCTTTGCAAAATATATCGTGGCATCCACTTTCAATAATTTTGAAGAATGTATTTTTATTATATATGAGTATTTTCAGGAAAATTATACTAAGAAAAGAAAATCATATTAAGAATTTCACTTTTGATTTTTCTGTTACATGAATTTAACAAAAATCCAGTGATGAAGAGAGAATGAACATGAATGTTATAACTCTCTCTGTTATTATAAAGATGACACAAAATCTTTTCCCGTAATACTTTTACGCCATGCAGCAAAAGTAATTGCATGGGATAAAAATACATGTTACTAGACCATTTTCTTGGATTTTGTGGTTTTACACCTCAATAAGTGTTCTTTAAAAAGATATGCATCAGATAAGGCTGCACAAGCAATTGGGTTCTCCTCATACTTTGCTTGTTAAATAATACCTGTGGAAGACTTTGCTACACTCACGCAAACCAACAAAATCTGAAGATCTATGGAAAAAAGCTTACAGAAGCAGGTTATAACTGCACTTCCTAGTTATCATTGATACAGCCAGCATACATATTCCTGGTACAACTTTTATTAATATAATCCTGTGCTGTAGATAAAAATTAACATCAGAGCTCTTAATAATGTTCCAGCAAGATAAGCCCTATTTTTTTTACTTGTTCTATTATCATTTCGTTATCAGTGATAAAGCATGCAGGCTAATGAAGTGATGTCATTTGCAATGACAACTGTAGAGTAACCAACGTACTCCGTTTGTTTTTTCCAGTGCCAATAATTCCCAGTTACCTCTACAGCATCAAACACCACAAAAATGCGACTGAAACCCACACTATTAGGCCCAAGATAGTTTCATCAACATTGGACAGTTTTCAGAGTATCTTCTCCTATTATGACAACTCTACAATGGTTACTGGAAATCAGTCTGATAGGACAAGACCGAAAGAGTGGTATCTTGCTCAGACAGAACAAATGGTTTTAAATGTGACTGATACACCCTCAGATTGCCCTAAGGAAGACAAGGACCTTCTAAATGAAAATGTTCAAGTTGGTTTATTGTTTGCTTCTAAAGCAACCGTGCAGCTAATCACTAACCCTTTCATAGGGCCAATGACAAACAGGTATGTTATCTCTCTCATGCTATTATGATTTTCTACTGAAATTTTACTATTCATCGGTATTTCAGCATTATTTCCTTTAGTGGCCCTGACTCACTGGACTTCTCATGTCATAGCCAGATTTTAGTGGAATATGTCTGACTAGCACATCTTCAATGTATCAAAGATTTTTAAAAAATAGAAATCAACTGGTGTAGCTTACAGTGGCCATTTGCTAATTTAAGTATTATTCACTTTCTTCCCCATTCTTAGGTCTGCTGTCCCTTATAGAGGCTTTTATTTAAAGGGTAGATAAAGCTCTTTGAGAACTGGTCATGTAAAAACTGCATTATGTTGGCCTGAATGACAATATGACACAGCAATTGTAATGGTCAAACTATTGGAAAGAGATGGCAGGTTCTAAGACCGTCCATATTTTTAATAGGAAAAGGCCGTGCTGAGGTTGTTGGCAAAGTTCAGATTTTTTTTCTTTGTACTTGCATTGGAGGCACATTGTTTTTAGGGCAGTTTGAGAATCTAGGATCTGAATCATGGGCCAGGATTTGGGGATAAGAATAGAAGGTAAAACTGCTATTGACTTCAGTGGGAAAGGGAGCAAGTCTGCTTCTTGCGTAATTAATGCTTTGCTGCTCTGAGTCATGTTATGGGTGGCCCGATCCCCAGCTGTTTTAGTTAGGTTCGCATAACAAATCACTAGAGTTACCCCAGTTTACACCATTTGGTATTTTCGTTTAATGTCCTCAGACAAAGTGTTTTCTTTCGATCTCAGATGCATGGAAAAATTGAAAGGAAGTGTGTTGAAATGGTACATTTTTGAAAGCTGCTTTGACTGGAATCACAATGAGGGCTATAGTACTTAACATCCACGTGATTCAAAAAGGAAATTAAAAAAGCACTAAAGGTGTTTATTTGGAGCTAAACTATTATAAACAGGTTTTTAACATACAATGTACACAGAACTGTTCAGATAGTCGTATTGATAAACAACTCAAGTGCTCTACATGAATGATGAAGATGTTATCCTAATAAGGGACATGATGAGTACCTAATCAGGAGTGCCATGTAAATGAATCCTTAAACGATTGGGGTTATTACATTTTTTATAGTTAAAATTAACATCGTTATAACATTTGGTTTTATTAATAACAACTTGTGTGCGTGTGTCTCCACTGAACCAGTGTTACCCGAATATGAATATAAAACATATAAGGGGTAACATCCAATTAAGAATTATGTTTGGAATGTGAGCTGTTCTTTTAAAAAAAATCTGTCTCGGGGCTAAGCATTTTTTGTAGAGCTCTCCATTTTATTATTTTTTTATCAGATGATTTTCTTTTTGTTGGAGTGTGCAACACTTGTCATGCATACCAGTTATGCAGACAACCAGATCGTTTAAAATATTGGCTATTTCCATTTCTGAAATCAAAACCTGGTGGTATTCTTGAATCCTAGAGCTTGCCTATATGCAGATGTTGGAGCAGGGAAACTAAACTAGGAACCTTCCTATTTGTGGTGGTTTAACTACATTAATCAAAACTTTAATCTATGGTGCTTTGAAACTAGCCTTTAAAAAACACTCAGTCTGCAAGCGTGAGCGCTGCATGTACACACACCGTTTAAAATTAATTTTATGTAAACACACAGGCAACTCCATTTTTCTGATGAGCAAGCTGTTCCAATTTATGTATCAAGATTTGCTGTCATGATAGAAAGGGTTAGCATAGCAAATAGATGTTGCAGCTAGGTTTTTATTAAACTTTTGCAAGAATAGATCCCACATGCACAGAAACACTGATTTAAAAACCACCTCTTTTCATTGTGTCAGCTATCAGTACACTGTTGATTTTTCTTATTGATCTGATTAGGTTAGCAACCCATTCTACTTTTCTCTGAATTCTTACGTTGGCATCGTCGTTTGTACAAACTGCAAATGTTAGGGAAAGCGAAACAACATGCTTTATATGAAATCATGTAGGATTTATCAATAGTGTGATTATGTCACATTTTGTTTACCATTTCTGTTAGTTTCTCCAAAAAAATGTACAATGGAAGCTTTTGGAACCAAGGGGGCACGTGCAAAGATCTGTTTGTGCATTTGTATGACCCGAGCCCTAGTGAAACTGAGGTAGACTGGATGGCGTCACTCCTTGTAAATCATGCTATAAAGATTGGCTTGTAGGTGTGGCTGGATCTGTGGGTCCGGACTCTCCTGTAGACATGCAAGGATCAGCTAGGTTTGGAAATGGCCCTCCCTCCGACCCATCATCAGCTTTGTCCGCATGCTTCTTCTACCGACAGGATGATGTTTGTCAAATGATCTTTGCTGAGATTTTCTCCAGAAACTCTTTGTCTGTTTTTTTTTTTAATTTGAGAGTATATGGAGCACTACAATTTCCACCCCCCCCACACCTTTTTTTTTTTTTTTTTTTTTTTTTTTTTACAGGACCCAGACCCTTAAAAAGCAGGAAATGAATAGTGAATGACAATGTATATTTTGTGGCCGATATAACAAAGAATATCTTTTCTTGAAAGAAATGGATGTTGTCATAGCACAGTACCTCTGAGTTTGACTCATGGATTGTTGTGGGCTTTGAAACATTTTTATCTTTGTCTTAGGGGAAGATACTTTTATGAGGCAAGTTTAATAGAAAATATAGTTTCATATATTTAGCCACTAACAATGGATGTTTTAGGTGAAGTACTTATAACTACTGTTTCTTTAAAATATATATGTAGGTTAAGCGTGAGCTATTACAGGTGGACCCAGCAGTATCTGCTGAAGTTAAGGTTGTCCTTAATTTATCGTTAGAAGGGCACGGCTTTCAGCTGCTTACAGATTTGTCAGATTTTTACTGGTCAGACTGAAGTCTCTTTTGAAAAGTTTCATCAAAAGAGTTCAGCTGAGATTAGGAAGGAAACCCAAATAAATCCAAAGAGCCATATTGCACAAGGGAAATTTGTTAGGCAATCTCCTCAAAATAATTGTGCTTATGTATTTGCCTTCCTGGTGAAAGAATGATGCTGTGTTGTTGTTCATGGGTTTTTTTTGCAGAGCTGTACGCTAGTTTTTAAGTACTTGATGTTGTATAGGATATGGCAGGCTGTTAAGTAATCTTATTCTATAACTATTACTGGTCCTTTCTGTTGTTTTGGGAATTTTTCAGAGTTGCTTTTCTGGGTTCCCCCCGCTTTGTGTAGTTTGGAGACAGGGTTTTTTAAATTGTAAAGAAATTTAGTGGATAAAAATAACCTCATTGGTCAACTTAAGGAATGAGAGGTATGCATGCTCATAGAGCATCTTTCAAAGAATACCTGACAAAACACACACACGCCCAAGAGAGAGGTTTGCTACACATGCAGGGTTAGCATATTCTGCTTTCAGTCTAAATGGTAGCAGAGTTATTGTGAATTAAGAAGTGGATTGAACACAAGCCCCAAGCTACACATGGCACATGGCACCCCTGCTTCAGAGGCAGACCTAGGACAGTTTTAAAGCGCAGAGCTGCAATAATGTCCTTGCTTTTCCACCTTCACCTATAGCAAGACTGGAAAGAAGTAATCTGCACTAACTCAGCCCTTAATGTAGTTGTTTTTTGTCCACACAGGCAGAGACAGATATAAAGCTCTCTTTACTCTCTACTAAGTATTAGAATTAAGATTACCCCTAAATGTCCCACATATACTGTTCCTCTCTGCCATAATCACCCTAGCTGGAAAAATATAACGTCAAGCATAGTATTTTGCAGTTAACCTCACCTTTATTCATTTGTTGATCTGAAAGCCCTTCACAAAGGGAAACAGCCTGGGTAAATAGAGAGATTGGAAACAATTTGTGCAAGAGGAACTGTGGCATAAAAGCTGAGGACTGGGGCTACCATTTCCAAGATCATGGTTCTGTCCCCAGTTCAGATGGAATTTTTGGCAGGCTTCCTAAAGCTGTCAATTATCCCAATGGGAAAAGGGACCAGCACATATTCCACTTAGGACAGGGAGCATTTTGATAGAGAATACAGCAACGGGAGCCATCATTTACAAGATCCTCTCCTGAGCATCCAACTTGACTTCATTTCCTCCCCCAGCTTCATTGATAGCAAATTACAATAATCTAATTTATTGAAAACTAAATAATGTCACTGTTAACTTTGAAGTCCTTATGTTTTGAAGTGACAGATTTTATGACACCAGGGGAAATACTTTTTAAAAGGTCCCGATTCATAACTTGGAGCAGTCCCTTTTAACTGAGTGGACTTATTCACTGAAATACAATTACATACCTGTAAAATTTAAGTGAGATAACACTAGTATACTTTTTTCAAAACTCAGACTTTATAAAACAGTGCAATTTAAAATTGTAGATTTATAATGTGCAATAACAGTTTATCAAATTAATTTTACAAAGCATCAAGTGATTTTAAAAATAAATTATTAAAAACTTATTGAAAATCTATTATTTTAATTGCTCTGTCTTGCCAAAATTAGCATGGCAGTGGTAGCAGTAGAAGGTAGGGTAGATTTGCACTTTATAGGCTAACTAAATCAGAAATGCATAGCATAAGCTTTCGTAAGCCTACTGCTTACAGATACCATGCATCTCTGATTTAGTTAGCCCATAAAGTATACATCTACTCTGTTTTCTGCCTGATTTCAGGCTAAGACGGCTAACTACCTCTCTGCTCAGTGGGAGCGGCAGCCTCCACTGGGGAAAACATGCGTTCCGATTAAAAAACCAACCCCCCCCCCCACATACAAGCATAGAGACTGATACTGTTGCCCTTCAACACCAAAAGCAGCTTAGTAACCCTTGAACAAAAGGAAAGCTGTTTGCTTTCTCCTGTATCAGTGTTTTTATGTCTTTATTATGCAAGCGGCCTTAAAGAGCAACATGTGTGCTCTCTCTCTCTCTAACACACGCACACATATACTTAGAACATTTTCAGAAAGGCATTGGTCTTTCAATGATTCAGTCTCTGTGGGCACATCTACACATTCATTAATGCGTTTTTCCTAATGTGCGTTAAATTTGGTACCTTGATTTTGAGGTAATAGAGAAAGGTGCATTAACCTATTTTAATGTGCATTTAGTAAAAGTGCACTTTTTGTGATGCTTTAATGCACGTTACAATAAGATAACGTGCATTAAGGTGCCCATGTAGACACACCCTGTATGCCCAATTTAATTGGCCACCCAATATCAATGGTCACTTGGGAAAATTTTGGCCATCGTAGCTCATTAAGTTCCCGCCATAATTACACTGACCTTTATATAAACATTTTTCACAAAATGAGAGAGGGTTCTCAAAACTTTCTACAAGGATGATAACTCCCCACACATTAACAGCTTTGCTTAATTTTAACGTATGTTCTTCTAATATAACCAGTGCATGAATCTGTAAAAGGTAAATAAACAATGTGAAAAGTAGGAAAGGATAGTAACGAGGCAAGTTTGGGATTAAGCTAGAAAATAAAACAAAGCCATAGCTTCTCAAACCCAGGTATATTTGTAATTAAATATATTAACTCAACCACCTGACAGATTTCCTTCAGACTTTAAAGAAGCAATCTCGTATGCATTTAGTATCTCTAGCAATTTCTGGCTAAATTTTCTGAAACAAAGTTAGAAAAGCAATAAAAACAAACTTCACAGAAGGAGCTAGCTGCAACTCATATATGGAGAGCGATGACTTACTGGAAGTGTTACAAACCCTAATAATTTTCAGGCTGAGTTTTCTACTGCCTTGTATAATTGTTTCCATGAAAACAAAGTGAATTCAAAACACTGAGTTAAGATGGCAGCATTTTATGCCTAGTTTGCAGATGTTTACCTACCAAAGGAAAAGGATGTGGAAGAGTCAGACCTACTTCCCTATGCAGAGAGACTAGATCTACAAGACAGTAACCCAATCAAAAAAATTAAAGCCATCAGTGTTCAAACTTTGAGTAAAATCTGGCTCAGCCTACTACTAAAACTGTGTTGTAACAGTATTGAAGCCAACAGAAGAGTCAAATAAGATCCTGACACACAGTCACTGCAAGCATTGTTTTGTTTCACTGCAACACAAAACCCATCAATGGTTTCTCTCATCATAGGGTAATCTGCGTTAATAAGTATACTCACCACTAGACAACCCTGTAATCATGGATCCATCTTGTCACTGAATCTTAGCAATTTGTACTGTTTCCATCTGTAGCTGCTGTTTCCCCCTCAGACTAATGATAGGCACTTTTCCTGAAGTCAGAATACTTGCAAAAGCTTTCCTGAGTGCAGAGAGCCCTTTTCAAACATGTGGGATTTTGCAGCTGTCTCAGATTTACTACTGAGGAAGCAATTCTCTTTTAGTGGATTTAAAGGGGAAGGCAAAGGAGAAGTTGGAGAGAGGTTAGGGACAGAAGACATTTACGGGTGTACATGTTTCTGTCCATGGTAGAGCAACACAAAGTAGAGATGTTAACGTGGGGTGAAGAGGCATTGCAAAGAAACAGAAGCTTTAATATTTACAACTTCCTCCTGTACAAACAACTTCACACAGCAATAAAGCTAGAGTGGTCCAGAAAAGAAGTTGGAACAACCAAAGTCCTGTTACTTTTATGATGCTGGGGACTTGAGCCTGAATGTAGGAGCCACCCCTGTGCTAGCATGTGTCTGTCTGCAAGTGTCAGAATTTGAAATCAGTGCCCATGTGCGAGTAACAAGCTGCTTCATCATAACAGGAATGCTACAGATGGTTGGGGTTTCTCTACTCACAGGGTTGAATCTGATTTTTCCTCCTACCATGCCAATAATTGCCCATTAGGGCTGTGCAAAGCTTCAGGTGCTGATTCAATTTGGAGGAGATCCGGCCTTATTCGGGGACAGAATCTCTGAATCCTAATCGAATCAAATTGGGAGACCAACGAAAAGGTCTGAATCGATTCGAAGATCTCCAAATCAAGTTGGAAAAGATTTGAAGAGCTTTAGAGATTCGGGTAGTCCCCACTCACCACTGCAGGGAGCTGGACTTGACTCTGTGCTTGTAAGTAGGGGACGGGGGTGGAGGAGGGGACCGTGGGGGGTCCCCTGTCAGGCTCCATCCCCTGCCTGCTCCCCCAGCCCCACTGAGCGCCTTGACCCCTGCCTGTTCTCCCAGGCCCCACCATGACTGCCCCGCCTGCCCCAGTGTCCTGCACTTAAAAGGAAAGAAAAAAGCCCTCACTCACCGGCTGCTGCATTGATGGGGCTGGGAGAGCGGGCAGGGGATGGGGCCTGCTTGATTTGGAGATTCAGGTGATTTGGCAGTGGCCGAATCTCCGAATCAGATTCAGCTGAATTGATTTGGAACGGTGATTCAAATCACCAAATTGAATCACTGTCCCCCAATCGTCCGAATCTGAATCTGAAGCAAATACTAACTGCGTTGCACAGGCCTATTGCTTGTCATGGCTGTACCTGTGGTGCCACTGACAAGCACAGTCAATACCTTACTTCACAATGGGAGATTGCTGACCTCTTGTTTTAACAGTATAATCTTGGAAATTGTTAAGCAAGTCACTAGCCACCTATAGTAAAGTCCCATATTCAGGTTTCCTGACATGCTTTATTTTCAAACACAAAAAGCTGCTAGATATATTGTTGCACATTTGCACCTTGTCATCTACATAGAGGCCTAAGCTGAGATTTGAGCAGGGAATACAGAGAGAGAAAGTGAGATACCCAAGGCAGCTGCAGAAACTGGACTCAGATCTTCCAACTCCCAATCTCATTGTGTAACCACAAGATGATTTGCTTTAACTGTCATTTTTAATACCCATTTACATTTTCTAACTCTAAGAATGTCTATATGTGATTTCTACAGTATTGCTTTTAATAAAGAGGCAATATTTAGGGCAGAACTTCCCTTCATGATCCTGATTGAAGATTTCTGTTTAATATTTCATGTTTCTTCCGTATAAGACAGCTCCCACATATACTAGTGGGAGTTCTGCACATGGAATGAGCACAAAGTACTCCATAGAGTTCCATGTTGCTAAGATATTTGCATTTACTGTGGTCCATAATTAAACAAAAATCCCCATTAACAGCTACTAGAGTGTTGTTCAATTCAGGACCATGGCGTAACTCAGTAGCATGCTAGTGCTTAAAAGTGCAACACATGAACTACCAATATAAGGGCCTGATCTTTGCAAGTCACCAATAGCCAAGGTTGCTGGACACTTCTTAACAATCAATGCCTGGAAGCGTAAGGTTCAAAAGTTTAGGTCTTCAAGGGTTTTCTTTACAAATGCATTTGAGACAGATTCTTACATAAACTCTACATTACATTTACTAATTAAATAGAGTAGAAAAGCTCTTATTTGGAGTTGGCTGGTTTTGTTCCTGTGAATAGTTTTGACAGAAACAAAAGTTGAGATGAAATGTGTTAGGGTTTTTGTCAAAAATTAATTTTGCTTGCCAAAAAACAAAATGTGCTTGGTTTTCAGCTAAAGTTTCTTTTCTTTTTAAACAAAACCCTGAAAATAATAATCAAATAGTTATTTCCATTGGAAAGGACTATTTTGGTGAAAAAACATTTTTCCAAGAAAATGTTTCAAATGGAAAGATGTGATCAACTCACTTCTTATTCCAAGAACAGTAAATATCTCAGGAACAGTGTTATTCCCCAGACTATTTGAGCCCTTTCCAAGTTAGGCAGGATATCTAATGAAATCAATGGCACTTTTTCCTGGGTAAGGATTAGCAGACCATGCTTTTGACTGGCTTGACCATATCTCGCTGTTCTTAATGGGACTGTTCTGTGGTGGCCCCTGCCATCTAATTTCACTGTGTACATAGGAATAGAAAGAGCTGACCCGGACCAGTCATACAGGCATTGGAAGAATATTTCATAGTTCAGTATCCTCAAACAAGTTGTGATAGCTCTGTCCCATCCAACCCCACTGAAGCCCAAGTACACTGTAGAGGGTGCAACTATGGCAGAATTTGATTAACCAAACCCTGAAATGAAGAACTCCCTTGGGATTTCTGACACAGAATCTATTCTACTGAGTGGGAAGATTTGGATCTTAGGCAACAATTTATTCAGGGTCCAAAACCCCAAAAGCAACCTAGTTTTCTGCTGATTTCTTAATTTGTTTTTAAAAAGGCAACCGCCCCTTGCCTTGAGGAAGGAATGTTTCTGACTAAAACTGATTTATCCTGTACAGGGCAAAGTAAGTTCTGCTCCTAAAAATCTGTGTGTTCATTTTGTTTTCCAGAATAGGTTACCAGATCCCAATGTTTGCTGGCTTTTGCATCATGTTTGTGTCAACCATTAGTAAGTGTTTGTTTTTGGTGTGGTTAGGTTCAAATAATGTTCAGATACCCCAGCAGGATGAGGATCTTATATTCAGGGTGCCTGTTATGGGTTGACGATGGGTGCAGGGGTGGTTTTGGGTGGTGGGGCATCAGGGAGATTGAAGGATGCTCACCTTCCTTTCCTTCTGAGAAACCCTCCTCCCTTTCCTTTTCCAGTCCCTTGTGGATTTGACTCCACTGACCTGTTTTGCACGGGAAGCTGACTGGAGCCATTGCCTGTGGGAGGGAAGGGTGCATGTGATGTGCAGCCCCTGCTTATCCCCAAGTGCCAGGAGCTGTGAACTAGGCAGCACTAATGCAGCAGTTCAGAAGGACAGGGAAAAGGCAGGAACCTTGTTAAACCTTCACTGTGAAGCTGCATTAGACCAGGATATAATCTAACTCTTAGGAATGAGTAAAGATGGCTTTTTTGGTACCCTGTGTTACCAGGAGGCTTAGACACAGAGAAACAATTCAGCACTGACAAATCTAAATGCAATAAAAGAAAATAATGCTGTTAGCATTGAAAGTGACACAAGAGTTGCAGTAAATGCCTGGCTAAATTGAATGGAGTTTTTGCAATAGTTAAAATAGCTAACGTTGTAACCCAGTTAGATTTAACTTAATTAAAAAAAATCCACCTCTGCCTTTTGTGCAGTGTTTGCCTTCTCAGGAAGCTACACATTACTGTTCATAGCAAGATCTCTCCAAGGAGTGGGATCCTCTTGTTCTTCTGTGGCTGGTAAGTATGAAAATATGTATGATGGACTCAGTGGCCTGCATTGTATCTTGTCCCTTTTAACAACAGTAATTGCCTCGATTTTCCTATTTTGTCCGCAGCTTGAATAATTAATGTAGAATAATTCAATTAAATTCATTTTACTTTCAGCTGGCTTCTTTCATTTAAGTATCTGAAAAGCAAATTTCACTTCACCATTCCTCACTATTTGCCTTGTGCTTATGCAGAAAATATTAAGAACTACTCTCTCCCTGGGACTTGTGCACAAGTGTTGTTAGTCTTTTATATTAATTTTCACCAGTTTTAAAAGGTCATCAAGAACTGATGTCTGCACTTACATTATAGGTGGGGCTGACAGCCCTGACTATTACTGAAGCTGCCCGGTATTTACCATTACTGCTTTCAGTTGGTTGTAACTTCGCCTATATTTTGGCCAGAATGTCTTCATTCTGGGTGTTTGTCTCAGGCCTTCTCTCTTTATCCTTTTTTTTGAGGGGTGGAGGGAGAAGGGGACAGTAGCAAAAAGAAATTAGAGCCCGCACTGTTCAGTCATGGCTGTAAATAAGGAAGGGATAAAAACAAACAAAGCCCATTGTTTTTCCCATGTAAAAAAAAAATCTGTGAACCTTTTCCATAAAAAGGCTCGGAGCCCTCATACGTTAGGGGAAGGGTATGAAACAGGGAAGAGGGTAGCCTTTGTGCCAGGGATGCACCTTTTGCCAACTCCATGGAAATCTTTTCACACGCCACATTTTGCCAACTTGTAAGCCTTTGAGAAGAAGAAAAAAAAATCTCATGTCATGTATGTTCAATAGAACTTCCCCTGGGACTGTAGATCTGAGTGAATGGGGATTTTCAGAGCCCAGGTCCATGCATGTGAATTCAGAGCAAAAGGATTGTTTGTGCATCAGAGAGAGCACATGGGAGAGATCAGTGGGAAACCAGGAGGTCTGAGCAAGGGGACTGAGATAAGAATGAGGAACCCTAACAGTGGAGAGGATAGCTGGGTGGGGAAGAATATTGATTGGGATGAAGAGCCAGAGGTGGAGAAGAGATGGGACTAGGAAACTAGGGAGGATGGCTCAGGAAGGGATACCCATAGCCATATGTCATGATTCTCTAATATTCAGTAGGGTTGAAGTATGATGAAAATAAATTACTGTATTTACTCAATTCCAAGATGAGGTGTGCCCCCCTCGCTTCATCATGGAGAAAGCAAAGCCTTGTCTTAGCATCAAGCATCACACCTGGGAGCTGGGAGAAGCACCTGTGCAGAGAGCCCAGCTAGGCCAGGGACAAAATCAATAGCATGAAGATTCCTGTTTCCAGCATCTGCTCCCTACTCCTGTCCCTGTCTGTTCCACCTGCCCTGTCCCCTCCTGTTGCTTGCAGGGAGCCAGGCAGGGCAGGAGGAATCTGCACACTGCTGCTGTGGTCTCCAGTCAGCTGGGCTCCTTGGGAAGCAGCTCCTCACAGCTCCTAGCTGGGTCGGTCTGACTCAGTACAGCAGGCACAGGGGAGCTCCAGAGCCAATCCTGCCCTGCATAGCTGCTCCTTGCAGGGTGGGGCGTGAGCGGCCCTGGGGCTCCCCCTGTGCCCAGATCAGTGGAGGAAAGCAGAGAAAGGGGGAGAAAGGCAGGGAGGCAAGGGGTGGGGAAGTTTTGGGGAGGCAGGCACCAGGGAGGCAAGCAGTGGGAGACAGGCTGCCTACTTTCCCTTTGCCTTCCTTCCCACGCTTTCTTTCCTCCTGCCTACTCCCACCCCTGCCTCAGCTTTCCCATCTGCCTGTCCTTTGCCTGCCCCCAACTCTCATTTCCCCACTGCTTGCCCCCCTGCTACAACTTGCCTGCCGTAAACTTAAGATGACCCTCCAATAATTAAATTCTGGTCATGGACAATTACAACAAATTTATAATTCTCCATGTCTAGAATCTAATTTTGGGGAAAGGGTCATCTTAGATTCAAAGTCGTCTTGGATTTGGGTAAAAATGGCTTGTATTATAACTGCCTATTTTTTTGGACATTTGTTTAATTTAAGGCATGGGCATGCTGGCCAGTGCTTATACAGATGATGAAGAGAGAGGCAATGCAATGGGGATTGTACTGGGAGGCCTTGCTATGGGAGTTTTAGGTAAGCAAAACGTAATATTCATGGACTCAAAATGCACTTTTATGGGGTTTGTAAGCTGCAGAAGATTTCATATTAGAGCTCCCTTCTGTCCAACTAAGTTTTGTCATCCTGTCTCCAGAATAGAATAACAGGGCACACTAAAATTGTCTTAACAAAGTTAAAATATATTTTTTACACTTATACATTTAGCTAACAGCAGGCAAACCTTCTGATTTTCAGACTCATTTCAAACCTCTGGCACCAATATTTTCCTCTTCCTAACTGTGTGGTGAAGTCTGTCGATTAACATTCAGCAATATAATTGTTCTTTTGCAGTTTCATAACTGGTATTTGGTGGTACAAGGTAGTATTTCTAACTTCAAAGGATTTTACAAGCACTAGAGGCTATGTTCTCACCCACAACATTTTTAAATCCGAGAAATGAAAATAGGCTTCCTAAAGGTTTGGCCCCAACCCTTTCCAATTTAAGTCAGTGGCTGTGAGGAAGCTTTAACTTAGTAATATCCATGGTATAGCCATCCTCATGAGCACTACATCCATCCTTTGTCAGATTGCCAACTTGCTTGTATAGGGCAGATATCCTGCTTTCCTAACTTTGGCAAGCAATGTGAATGACACTGAAGGCCCTGATTGTGTAAGTTAAGGTGGCAGGATTTGGCCCATGCTTATTGTGTCTCTATCTGAGTAAGGGTTGGGAGGCCAGGTAATAACAATACGCTCCCTCCCACTCCTGGAGCCCCCCTCCCCAAAATACTTACTACTCAAATTGCAGTAAACTTGCATTCTTTGAACTTGTGACCAATAAGACTGATAGGAGTTTTGCCTTGGGCTGTCCATGGTAGCTGGGTCAGGCCCCTCAAAAGTTGTTTGAAACCTAGAAAGTGACATTATGAACGTTTTGCTTTTTCTCCTGTAGTGGGTCCACCTTTTGGGAGTGTGATGTATGAGTTTGTGGGAAGGAGTGCACCTTTTCTTGTGTTGGCAGCATTAGCTGTGTTAGATGGAGGTTAGTAAATCCTAATGCTGATCCCATTTTATATTGCAATAGTACACCAGCTAGCTTGACCCAAAGCTACAGTATTGATTTTTGTTTTACAGCTATTCAGTTATTTGTTCTACAGCCATCCAGAGCAGAACCAGAAGTAAGTACTATCATAAGACACTTTATGAAATAGGTGGTAATTTGCTTTTACTAATCCTTATCTTTTTAATCTGTTTCAACAGAGTCAGAAAGGAACACCGCTACTGACCCTCTTGAAGGATCCATATATCATTATTGCAGCAGGTACTATATATTTTACCATTTTATTCTGACTGCTCCTTTCTGATGTGCCTGGAATCCCAGCCTGCCTCATTCCAACTGTTCTCAGGCCAGCAGACAACTCTCTTACCATGGATCTCAATAATTTACAGTGTTCCCTTAAAAACAGATTTCAAATGAACAAATCATTCACTTAAGCAGAGATGGACTTGAGATGAGAAATTAGGATTCAGACCTGACGGGAGACTTCCCAAAGAGTTAAGATTTTTTGGTTTATGTTCACCGATAAAGGACAGTATGAAGCGTGCATTACTTATCCGGGGGAAAAAAAATCACAGGAAAAAAAACAAAAACCACCTAGAGTAATTAGGCTCATGGAAATACACACTTCTTGCCAGTTTAACATGTCCAACATCAAGAGAAGCATAGTGTAACTCAGGCATGGGCAATTATTTGGGCCTGTGAGCCAGATAGGAAGTATTGTTGAGCTGTTGTGGGCAAGGTAAGCACCCCCTCCCTGTCCCCTCCTCTCCATGCAACAACTCACCAAAATTTCCTGTGTGGGATGCAGGGAGTGATGTTCAGGAATGGGACAAGCAGGAGAGGCTGGGATCACAGGGCAAGGTCATGGGGTGGTGACTGCATGAGCTGGGGCCGAGCTCTGATCAGCAGCCTACACGCCCCTGCGATGGGTGCAGGTTTTGCAGGCAGGGGTGTGCAGGGAGCAGATTGTGGCTCTGTCCTAGCCCCATGCTGTCATCTCCCCACAATCCTGACCCCGGGCATGGGCACAGCTCCCCATGAGGCTCCCAGCCAGTCTCTGTGGAGGATGAGTGGGATGCAGCTGAGTGGCAATCTGGAGTGGAGACAGCACAGGGCCAGGGAAAAGCCACAATTCGCTCCCCACACACCCCTGCAACAGGGAACAGGGATAGGTGGGGAGCAGATTGCAGCTCTGCCTCAGCCCAGTTCTGTCACTGCCCCAAGATCCTGGTCTTGGCCCTGGACACAGTTCCCTGACCAGCTGTGTGCTGCGTCTGGAGCCTGGGAGCTGTGTCCAGGGGTCAGGGACCAGTCTCCATGGAGACCAGATAGATGCTGCATGGGCAGGGCATGTGGCTGGGTGAGGAGCTGCATCCATGGCTGGGGCTGGGATCACAGGGCAGTGACAGCACGGGGCTTGGGCTGGGGCTAAACTGTGATCCGCTGCCTGCAGGCCCCTGCGACGGGCATAGGTTCTGCTGGCAGGGGAGTGCAAGAGAGCAGATCAGCCCTGCGCTGTCACTGTCCCAGCATCCTGGGATCTCCTCAGCTCTGCCTACCAATCTCACTCCTGGGCGCCACTCTCTGCTGGCCTGCACAGGTCCCGTCTCTGGAGGCGGTTCCAGGGCAGATGGGCTCGGATGCACGGACAGCGGGGCTGAATCTGGCAGTGGCAGCCAGAGGGAACCACCTCTGCCAGGAAATGGAGTGTGGCTGCATGTGCCACGGTCTGGGCTGCCCTCTGTGCCTGGGCTGGGCAGGGCTGTGGGCTGTATTTTGCCCACCCTTGTTGTAACTGAATAGCAAGTTTGGAAGTGCTGGTTTGTTAACATTTATTGATCCCAGTGGGAAGGGATTGACAGGTTCTGCACTAGTGAGGCATGCAGCCGGCTGCTTCTCATTGGTACATGGACCGTGGGACCATTAGTTAAAGCAAGATTGAAAGTGTAGCTGAGTAACTGCGAGGGAGATATTCTCAGAATATTTGAGCCGGAGACATGGGTTTAAATGGGATTTTGCAAAGGTGTATGATTAGACCTGAGAGCAGTGTGGTCCTTCTCAGCCAATGTGCCACAAGATCCTTTTAATGGTGCTGCAGGGTACTGCAAAATATTAGCACTGTTACATGTGCAAACACCTACACAAGTCACAAGATAAACCCAGAGCTTTCAAATAGGAAACCACAGTGTCAAGAATGTTTTGACCTGCTGTATCTTTCTGAGTCCTGCATTCAGTTTTGGACTACAGAAGCTAATAAAGCAAGTCAAGAGCTGGCATTTTCTGAGGGATGCCTTGAGTCTAAAAAGTCTGTCACTGCAAAGTTGGGGCTGAGGAGCTGTTATTTCTTATCTCTTCACACAGGAGCAGAGATTGAATCTTTTGGTCTCCATTTTGTGTCACATTATTATGCAATTCAGCTTTTGCATCCATTCTCCCCTCTCTTAAAACTCCAGTATAGCAGATGTAGAACAGTAAGAAGTTTAGCCTCTTGTCTTTCCTACCAATGCACATCAGCCCATCTGCAGGCTTTCCTACCACATCAAACACACTCTTTGAGTGGCATTGCTTCCACTTCCTTTTGAACATGGCTTCTTACACTTAAGTGAGTTTGAATTTTCCCATTCTCTCTCTCTAGCAAGATGTTCTAGTGGGCTGCAGACCTCACTGTTGTGATGAGCCTAATGGGGAAAGATGGCTTAATGGTTAGGACACTAGGTGATGACTTAGGAGATTTAGACTCAGGTCTGTGCTGCACCACCAATTTCCAGCATGGTATTGGGCAAGTCACTTAGCCTTTTTATGCCATAATCCACTGTGAAATGGAAAGTATAGCATTTCCATTTCTCATATGATGACAAATTCACTAAAAATGTGAGGTGCCTAAACATTATGGTGATAGAAGCCATAGGACAAAGTAACAGCAACAAAAATGAGGCTCACATTACAGAATCTGAAATGTTTGCAATGCAGAGTTAACTTTCTTGATAAATATTTCACTCCCCTGGAATGACTTGTTAACTACAAGTATTATAAATGAATATTATAAATGAACCAGCATTTTTTTTTTTTAGAAGTTGTCCGTATTGCATTTGGAGATACTAGTTTCATAGCTATGTACCCAGTTCCTCTCTGTTTGATTTTCTTGTCCTTGAGGAGCCAAAGTGCAATTAGAGGTTCAAAGTCAAAGGTCCTCCCAAGGCCCATGAAGCTAGTAGGATTATTGCACACCATTTCTGTAGCCAGTGGCACAGAGAGGTGCGTGCATGACACGTTAAAGCAGGCCAAATGCTTTGGCACTGCTTTAATGGTGTCGGTGTTTGCACACCTTGGTGATGTATTGCACATTAATTCCAGCTGCTGTAGGAAATTCGGTGGCGTAATGTGCCTTACATGACTTGGGGCACAGCAAACTAAAATTCATCCACGGAATTTTAGTTTGCTGCCCCTACAGGTGCAGAGCAAAGCACTGGGCTGTGTGCAGCTCCACAGCTCTGCAGGAAGCCCTACAGACAGCCTGGCAGCAGCCCGGAAAGGCAGGCTCTACCCAAGAAAAGCAGCAAACCTGATCTTCTTAAAAATCCACCGCTTCAATTTAAGGTCCCTGTTTTGTCTTCACATGCCTCAAGAGAACAATGTGGCCAGCATCATCTCCAGCCACTTGTGACTACCAAGCCTGCATAAGTACCCACTTACAGCTGGATCAATTCAGGGAAGCTTCTCGCATAAGCCTAAAGCAGGGATCAGCTTAACAGCCTGAACCACAATTAAATGCTTCAATCATTCTGCTCCCATGACTCAGCTGGAAGGAGCAGCCTGAAATCTTCACATCATTTTAGAGCCTTTGCAAGTCTGATTGTTGCTATAATTATGAGGCATTTATTTGCTAGAAATATGGATTTCTTTTCACAAAAGATTTTGCCAGACAGACATGACAAAACCTAGTTATCTGCCTCCTGGGGATAGTGTGGTAGGTGGCATACAAGTAAATACCAGGTCTAGCAAAGACAGAAACTCTCATTCTTCTATTATCCCTTTGGAATATATCCTAGATGCTTGGGCTGAGATGAGGGCTGAGAGGCAGCATTACCAAGGAACAATTACAAGGTTGTTGCAGTCGCTGCATTGTGGCAAATTCTGGTGACATTTTGAATCCTGTGCTCACAGGAAATTGATGCAATCCACGTGCATGTGTCTTTCTAACAAAGTTTGGTATGAGCTGCATGAAAGTTTTGCTGTCTGAGCCCATCATTAAGTAAAAATAGCACTTCTTCCTAGAGCTGGACTTTATCTGGCATGAAATGGTTTTCCTGCATCGATGAGTTCTTTCAAGCTCAGCTGGTTTCTGGTTTGGGGCAGGGCACCTCTGAGGTATTTAATTGGAACTGCTGCAGTAGCACAGACTATATTGGAAAGGTTAACAGTTCATCTTTATTTGCAGAGCATTGATGAGCTGTTGCTTCTTGCCCCAGGAATAGGTAGGGAGTGGGTCTTCAAGTTGGTTTTAGGGGATCTTAGAGGCATAGTCTAATACATCTTGGCGTTTTTAAATGAAGAGTGACAGTGGTGCTCATACAGTGCTGAACTGCAACATGGAAAACTTATTCCAGAAGAAATACATTTCTGTTCTAAGACAAGTTGGACTTGAATATTAAAAAGTAATAAACTCCCTGGTAAACAGTTATAGAGAAACATGTTACTGTTCTTTAATGTTAGTCCAAGACGGCACTAGAAGTACTAGAAAGAAAAGGAGTGAGGCCTGCGTGGCTCAGGGTGTTGGTTACACTGATGGTTTCCAGACTTTCTGGGAGTTCATTTTATACTGGATTATGCCCTTCTGCCCTGCCTTCTCCAAGTTCTCTGGAAGACTGGAACAGGCTCATCGACTCAGAGAATCAGTAGTAATACCATCTCTCTTCAACAATGTACTAATCCTAGTTTTAAACCCAAAACACATCACAAGAAATGTGGTAATGATGCAGATAAAATTTACAGAGGAAGGTTTAGTAGGAAAGACTCCTTATTTTTCTGGCTACTAGAACTGAGAAAGAGAAGTTAATTGATAGACTGTAAAATTTGCGATATGTCCATAACTGAGACACATTATAGCACAGTATGGGAAACCTTGTACCACAACCCCATGTGTTGAATGCCCCAGGGGCTTGGAGGATTTAAGGCCCAAATCCTTAAAGTCTTTAAGTGCCTGATTCCCATAGATTTCTAATGAGTTTGGAGCCTAAATATCCAACTCCCCAAGGCTGAAAGTTCAGTCCTTTTGAAACAGTTAGATGAATACATGGGGTTTTTTTTTTCCTGGTTTAGGAGTACTCGGTGCCTATATATGAGCAGCAAGGCTGCTCCGACACGCTGTGTTAGAGCAGGCTTGATTAATTGAGTCTACTGGAGCGTGGTAATTACTGTGCTCCAGCAGACTCCAGGGTCTCGTGCATCAGCGCCCCCACACTTAACATGATGGTGGTGGGAGTGGGGAGATGGGCTTTAACTAAAGCTCATCAAATGAGCTTTAGTTATAGTGACCTTACCACCATTTTTAAGCACGAGGATGCTGATACACGAGACACTCCAGGCACTTCAATTAAAGCAGCTCTCAGAGCCACTCTATTTAAAGCGCCCCCTCCACCCCACAACTCCAAGAGCACATGTATAAATGCCCAACGTGGCCATTAGTGCCTCATGTAGACATAACTATTCTGCCTCAGGCTAGAAACATTTGTTTGGGCTGGAGGGGAACATCATCACCAGGCTAGAAATATCCAGAGGTGCGGGGAATTCATAACAACCAATTCCCCGCTTCCTTCAGAAATCCTCCATAGATCTGGGACCTTCTCCTTCTCTTGCTGGGCTGGTGAAGCTTGCTGCTGCAAGGGGCTGATTAGACCAAGATAGGCCCCTAGGGTTTATATTAAGAAAAAATACATAGACTCTCTTTTCTGGCAGGACTGCTAAATATGGGTCCTCCTTAGTCTGCTGGAGCAGGGCAATCTTTGCCCTCAGGTTCCTTCCTTCTGGCAGAGGAACAGGTCCCTCCTACTGAAAGGGTTACAGTTGTCTTCTGGCTGCCAGCTAACTGTGGGAACCTGTCACGTCCCAGTGAACTGGCATGGCAGTAAGGACACTTAGCCCCAGGTCTTCAAAAGGCATCTCTCTGCACAGCACTGTGCCAACTAAACTAGTCAGCCTGCTGCCTGGTGCAATTCTCAGCCCCCAGCAAAGGGGCCAGACAGCCCACACAATACATGGAGAGGGTTACGGCATGCAAGTGAGTAATTTTCAGCACATGGCTAGCTGAGCAAGGGAGCTGCCTAAGCAAACTGGAAAGAAATCAGGAGAGTGGCGGGGAGAGAAGGGGATTAGATTCCAAAGTGGTCAAACTGCCCCAGAGCACTGCTGGGCCAGAGGCTGGTGCTTCCCCCTTACTCGTTGCTTGGAGTTGTGTGCTTACAAGCAGAAGTATGCTCCCCCAAATTCACCCTATACTTCTGGCTGCTTTTTGCACAAATGCTCTGCTGCCCCTTCACTTCTCTGTGGCCTGCCTCCAGGTCTCCCAGACCAGGGGCTAGCAGCTACCAGGGTCTAGGCATGCTTTGAGATTGCTGGTGAGAGGAGCGTTCCCCTGTAACCTTGTTTCAGAGCCTCTGGCTTGACTAGAGCCCAGAGCAGGCTGTTAGCAGTAAGGTGGTTTCAAAAGTGAGGCTGCTCTGTGAAGGCCAACAGGCAGAAACTTGGGCATTAAGGGTACTTAGTTGCCTGCAGGAATAGGTGGCAGCTGAGCAGAAGCTTTGCAAATGTCAGTGGTACTGAAACAGAGGACTTCTTTACCTACGTATTTTTAAGGAACTGGATCTCCGTGTCCCCTCTTAGTCATCTTCAGATGCTTAGAGAGTGGGGTCAGAGTCATGTGCCACAGGGTTACAATTTTGCCCCCAGAGAACAGCTGTAAAGACCAAAGTAGTATCGTTAAGCTTATCCTTTATAGAAGTCAGAACTACTGCACTTTCTAAATGTCACCGAGTTCGCTGGCATCTTTGTTTTTCTCCCATTATGAAAATAGCTTAACCTTTATTGTACAATTTCTTAGAGGATTGAAATAAATAGGAAATCAGTTGTAAGTGGTTTTGCACTCCCTGCCATTTCATAGCAATCAATATTTGGTCTATGACAAAGAGCACATTTTTGTAAACGCTGGCTGCCTCTATTTGGCTTTTGCTCAGCATTCAAGTGAAATAATTTCTGTGTTTTTCCTTCTTTAAGGCTCAATCTGCTTTGCAAACATGGCCATTGCTATGCTGGAACCGGCACTGCCCATCTGGATGATGGAGACCATGTGTTCAAGAAAGTGGCAACTTGGTAAAGTACAATGTTATTCATAATTTGGTTCTAGTATACTTTGTCGCAAGACTGTCACATTTCTGGTTTGGTTGGCAGTGGTCTTATGTGCTCTAATCATATTAAGATCATCACTTTTTTTCAGTCTTCTACTTTCAACATGATAGCTGTGGGGGGTCCCATCCCCTGCCCCCCCCCCCCACACACCTTGCGCTATTTCCAGCTAATGAGTCTTTTTTATGAACCCTCAGATCTTGGAAGCCAGTGAGTAAGAATGAGTCTCTGCTTTCATTTTTTAAATAAAAAGTTTTAACTCATGATTCTGGAGACAAGCCAGAAATTTTACTTACGTGCCTCATAAAATGCTCTAAACCAGAAGGGAATTTTTAAAAAATCCCCTATTCCTTATTATTTACAGATCGCATGATTTTTTTAAGCTGGCAGAGCACTCAAAAAACAAACCAACCCACAACAGGTCAGACTTTTCTGACACTATGGATTCCTATTTGAAATGGTTTGGTTTATCTTATGAATCGTATTTGCACAGCTAACAGTGCTAACACCTGCAGTGCCAGTGAAAGGATCTCAAGGCACCCTAGTTGAGAATCACTGTCTTAAACCTACTGACCCTGTTTGATTGTTTCTCAGAGCTAGTTCCAGTAATTCTCTTACTCTTTCTATCCTGGCTTCTTCCACTTGCTGCCCCCATCAATGTTTGCCAGCAGGGCATCTCCAGCAGAAATCCTTACCTGAACTCTGAAGAACCTGACCGCATAAAGCTACTTGTAGTAGGACTTCTGTCCTCTGAGAGCAGGCTTCCTCTTACACTTCCCATTAGCTTTGAATCTCAGTCACCTGCTGTCTGTCATGTGATCTAGGAGGAGGGGAAGACCACGGGGGACAGGTCTTGAACCCAAGTCAGAGCTTCCCTCTAGCAACTCAAAGTTGTACAGCAAAAAACTATGTAGAAAAAAAATATGTATCTTTGATCCAAAATAACAGGTCTTATAAATTAGGCGCTAGGGAAGCTGGCATTGCAGGGTCAGAATGAAAATTACCCTGGATGACTAACAGGCTTAATTTTGTTCTCAGATTGAGTTCTAACAATTCTAACTTTTGACATTTTTAAAAAATGCTCTTCTAAAGTATTGTTTTTACCATTTAATTCCCTTTACATACACTTAGCTTTAATTCCTACCTAGCGAAGGGCCACACTGGCATTACAATCTCACCTCTAGAGCCGCTAGAGCTACCCTTGGAGTGAGATTGTGACTTGTGAAGTTGCAGTCCTTCTGCTCCAGGAAGGACATCAGCAGAACGCAGGCTCTGCTTCCTCCTGGTTCTTCTTGCCAGGTTATACTTGTAGAAGACAGATGCTCCTTAAAAACCACAATCCCCTTATGTATTGGAAGTAGTAGTAAATTGCATTGGTGCAAAGACCATCTCTTAGTTACAATGGGCTTCATCTGGTTAAAAGATGCTATATACATGGGAGGAGTATACTCTTGTTCTTTGTCTCTTTCATAAATCCTCCCCTCCAGATCCTTATAATTGATACTGAAAAACTCTTTTCAAAGGCACCATGATGCTGTTGCATTTGATGGGTAATCTCAAACCTCATTAGACTTCATGAAAGGACTGAAACATGCCGGATATTTGATGGCTAGGGCCAGGCACCTGAACTCTGTTAGATGCGCTTAAATCAAAATTGTTGCGTCTGAATTTATTAGTTTTTCTAACACTTCATTGAACTCATGGCTGATAAGCTCTCTTTCATATTTTTCAGGCATCGCTTTTATTCCAGCTAGTATCTCTTATCTTATTGGAACTAATATTTTTGGGATACTCGCACACAAAATGGGAAGGTATGCTTAATTAAAAAAATCCTTTGACATATTCTTGTAATATTTCTAGTGCTTCCTAAGGCTGTTACTTGATAATAGAAGCCATTAGATTTTACTAGAAAATTATGCCAAATAGTTCATTAAATAAAATAACGTTGCTATTTCTTTGGTTATGAACCTCTGCACTTCAGAAATAACACTGAAAAATGCAAAACTGCTTCTATTGTCTGCATTTGACTAATGTCTAAGAGAATGTTTCTTCTTTAATAGATGGCTTTGTGCTCTGCTTGGGATGATAATCGTGGGAATAAGCGTTTTATGTGTGAGTAAAATTTGTCCTAGCAACAAAACTAACTGCCAGCTCAACTCAAACTTTTCTGTATTTTGTCTGGTAGATTTTTATTGTAGTTGCTGCCTTGTGATACCTTTTAAAATGTTATTTTAATATTTCCTAGTGTCCAATCCTCAGTGCCTTCTGCTTCCATTATCCTTAATAGTGCTTATCTTTTGGCAGGAGGTTATAGTCTTGAGGAATCAGGAGCATAATTCTGTAATGTTCTCATCCAATTAATTATAGCTTACTTTATTAAGATGTAATTAAATGCAATAATTACATTATTGTTGTTATGGCGCAATTCTGTGAAACAATACAAAAGAGTTACTTATGTTTTAATTTGCCTTTCTGTGCAAGCAGTTCTATGGTTCCAGGCAACACACTTAATTGCTCTGAAGAGTTATTTGAGAGAAAGAAAATAATGCAATTAGCAATATATGATAGGATATATTACATTTCTGAAATTTAATTTTCAGGTACCATTTGCCAAAAACATATATGGGCTCATTGCACCAAATTTTGGGGTCGGGTTTGCCATTGGTAAGTAAAGCGACATGTAATCTGCTCTTTACTTTCTGTTGCCATGCTGAAAGAGGAATAACCATCCCTGGACTCTGATCTGAATTTATCTGTAAGCTAGAAATCATTTCAAGGGCTACACTCAAAGTGTTCAGCCAAGAATCTCATTAGCCAGGCTAGTTTAAACCCAGAACAATTCCATCTTTCAGATTATCTGGCTATTTAGATCATATTTTTACAATTCCAGAGATGCATTAATTGAACAAAAAAAAAGGCCTCACACACTTTTTACTATTGCCTGGTATTTACCTAGAAACAGGCACATTAGAAACAGATGTATTGCTGACCCAGTATAAATATCCTGGCATAGCTATATATACTCTTTCAGTACATTGCATATATTTAAAAAGAACAGTGCTTTTTGAGTTTTTGGGTTTTGTTATTTTCATTCCAAGACACAGGAGCAGACAGATGCCTAATTTGATATTTGATGGGCTTTCTAAAGTATCTGCAGAAACAAAGAACTTGTAGTAAGCGTGGCTATTATAGTATTCATTACAAACCTTGAATCTCACACAGCTTTTGGATCTGATAAACAGCTGATGCTGTTTTCTCATTCACAGTGACAGCATAGCTCAGGTGTCATCCATGTGAAATACAGTTTAATAATTATGATAGACTCCAAACTAATATAATCCTGTGTGTGTGTATAAACATGGACAGAATAGTTTATTTCCTGTAGGAACAGCTTTGGAGTGTTTTTTAAGATTAAAATCTCTTTCAGTTTCATTTAGATTTTTTTAGTTTGTATGAAAGCTAAAGAGAGAGAAAAAATGAAAGCTGCTTCATTAAATACATTTTCCCTCCTATCATCATCAGGAATGGTGGATTCTTCCATGATGCCAATTATGGGCTACCTTGTAGATCTGCGCCATGTTTCAGTCTACGGCAGTGTGTATGCAATAGCTGATGTTGCCTTTTGCATGGGGTTTGCATTAGGTAAGGACTAAATTTCTCCTGTTTGCATTGCATCTAAAGAGTTGTGAAAAGAGAAATGAAAAAGACTTAAGGGCAGTGACAGCTCTGTTAACTGTAAAACTGGTGTGCTTCTGCAGCCTGGGATTGGTGTGCAGTGGAAATAACACAGGAGCGCCAGGGTGAGGATTCCACACTGCCTGTATGCCATGGCTCTGTGTCCTGCACAAGATGCATCCGTGCTGTTAAAGATGTTTGAGGCAAGACAGGCATTGACTACAAAAGCTGTCTGCAGTGTTGGGCCACTGCTGTACTTGCAGCTAAAGCAATGGCTATTGCAGTCTGCCTGATGGAAGGGTTTCATTCTGTCCTCCTTCAGTCTACTGTGGGGGAACCTTGTGTCCAGCCTTTTGGCTCAGGCTTGGTGCAAAAAAGTGCGTGAAGGGTCTGAACTAGTGCCTTTGAAATCAATGGGAGGACCTCCATGAACTTCAGTGGGTGTGAAACTGGGACCCAGAAAAGGTTTGTGCTTAAACTTGAATTTAAAATCCATATTTACATTGCTCACCAGGCTTGTTTCTCTAATGATGGTCAGAAATATTTTGTACGTGCAGCATTTGTAAATAAAAAGCTTTTTTTCTAAAAGGTCCCTCTGCTGGCGGTGCCATTGCCAAGGCCATCGGTTTCCCATGGCTCATGACAATTATAGGGATTGTGGATATTCTCTTTGCTCCTCTGTGTTTCTTCCTTCGAAGTCCTCCTGCCAAGGAAGAAAAAATGGTGAGCAGATTTTCTTTAAAATCAAAACAAAATGTACTGTCTTTCTACTTCTTTAGCACTCATTTCTCAGCAACAGGACCTAAAGGTTTTCTGATATCTCTACCCTTTCACACATGGAGTATAAACTATATGCTCGGTGCATAATTTGGTATTCTTTTGCCCCTTCCTCCCACCTTTTGCACTACTTTTAACCAGACCCAATTCTTTAATCCTGCAAGACAATCAGCAATGTATGTTTTCTTGGGCTTGGAGCAATAAAGGCCCAATGAACAGTCCTAAAAAACAGTTTAATAGCTAGATTCAGTATAAAAAGCTGCACCTCCTCTGGGGTGGAGACTTGAGTTTACATAAGAGGTGTGCATGGGTTTTTTGCTGTACGCTGATTTATTGGACGTCTTGCCTTCCCTACTAGCCCCAGAAAAAGGTTTCTTGGGCTCAGCAGGTGCTGGCTTTTTCTGTGTCCTCCAAGGGGCTTTACACTGTATTTTACTCCCTCCCCTCCTTAGTTTATCTACCTGCAGACTCAGGCCTCTTGCTGAGTTTTACTTCTCATACTGCTGCGCACAAGTTTCCAGGGCCAGGCTTTGCTCTGAATATCTCTTCCATCTGTTTGGCAAGCAGTTTGGGAGTTGCCAGTCTGTAGGTGCTACAGGGGACATGATAAAACATTAGTAGGTCACGTGTAGCCATCACAGGTTTCTTGCTTCAGCACTGGGGTGATCTGCAAAACCAGTGGAATCCATGCAGCATCTCTCCCTGTGCTGTACAACAGCAGGTCTAGCTCAGCCCCTCTCCCTAGGTGCCTCGGAGATCCTGCCAAAACTGAAAAAAATGCTGTTCTGGCCCTAACTGCCCTTTCAAAGTAAGAGACTTGCAGTCACCAAATGGCAAAAAACAATTGTCCACAACTCCTTGTATTAGAAATGCAGTGGATATCTCTGAAAGGTATGAGCAGAACACAACTGATAGGAGCCTTCCTATTTGGGGGAGGCACAAACAGAATGGAACAAAATACTCGCTGAAATTCCAACAAGCATGGGTGCAACGGACCTCCTGTGCTGTCGAGTCCAAAAGCAATTTCCCAGAGATGTCTTTTGACTGCTCAGTCTGACCTTTCCAGACTGCACTAGTCATTTTACACAGTGGTTAGAATTGGGCAGCAGAAAAGAGAGCTGCTGCTATTTGCCAGGCACATGGACTTTGGCAACTTTGCTTCAGTCTTTGCTAGTTGCAGCTCCTTGCATTTTGAAATGTCTATTGGAAGACAGGAATGGGCTTGGTGAGTACCAGTATGAGGGAAGAGTACCTACCAGATTGCTCAAGAGATGATTCAGGTTTCTGAGTCTCTTCAAGAAAAGATCCTAGCTGCAGCCAGGGAAAATAATAAGGGTTAGCAAATGGTGGCCTAAGAGCAAGCCAGAAGTTCTGGAAGACTGAAGTTTCAAGGAGTATTTGATGAATGCAGTGCCAGAATCATGAACAGCAAAGTGCACTTCCTGGAGGGAATCCTCCATTTTCAGTTATTCCTGCAGCTAAAGTGCCCTTGGGGGGCGATGGGGGAGGAGGGAGCACTTGCCATGTGAACAGTCTTGGGCTTGTGAATTTTTGAGCCTTTTAGTTTTTATAAAAAACTTGTGCTGGTTTTACCTGATCAGACAAGTCTTCATACAAGCCAGGATAGACAGTACGTTATTTTGATAGCCCTTCTGAACTGCTTAATTTAGCCACTCTGAGGGTCAAATGAAGACATCTCTTTCCCATCTACTGTGGTCTTTTTTGTCCTCCTTTCCTTCTTCCTTTCTCTTCCACTGACCTATTAGCAAAGGAGCGTGGAACAAAGATTACAATGGGTAAAATTCCAAGGCTGTGGCTAGGAGAATCTCCTGTTTCCATTGATTTTTTTTTTTTACAGATTATCTCCAACATTTCCCACTGCTTTGAAACATAAGGCAGTAGTACAGGAGGGGAAAGCAAAGAGAACCACACTAGGCAAGGAGGAAACACTGCTTATGAATGAATGCCGGTTTTCATCTGCCTGTGGTGCAGATGAATTAGAAAGAATTTGTCCCATGGTGAAGACAACAAGCTTAGTTACAGCTGCCTTTTACAGATAAAAGGCCAGAGCTACATTGGAGTTATTTCCCAAACAAGTATTTAAACCTACACAAAAATACCGGATTTTTTAACCCTCAAGGACCTGAAACAGCATGTGTATTTTATAAGTTTATGAAATTAAATCCTGACCCCGCTGCCTTCTCTAGGGAAAGGGCCTCACTTCAGATGTTTATCCAGCAGTACCTTGATTGGGGCCTACCAGTAGTATTATATACTTTATAATCGCCAAGAACAACACTCTTTAAGCAACTTGTCACTGAACTAGCATTGTTCAGCTTTCAATTTGGAGGAAGAGTTCCTACTGTATTCCATTAGTGTTGCATGATTAATTGAAAGCCATAGACTAGGATGTATATAGTTCATAGGCTGTGCTCTGAATCTTGCGGAAAAACTTTGCTGAGGCATTAAGAAGACAGATTTCATGGTGATGGCCAAAAAGTCAATGTTATGCTTTTGGCAGGTCCTTTACGGTAATAAACAAATTTTATAGGGCAATTAGAATTTGGCGGCCAGTGATTTCAATGCAGTCAGATTACGATCACGCCAATCGCACCTTGTCGTGCATTAGCAGATGCATGACCAAGAGACTGAGGGAAGTGATACTTCTCCTCTATGCGGCATTGGTCAGGCTGCAGCTGGAGAACTGTGTCCAGTTTTGGGCGCCGCACTTCAAGAGGGACACGGAGAATCTGGAGAGAGCTCAGAGGAGGGCCACTCACATGATTAGTGGCCTCTGTGAAAGACCCTACGAGGGGAGGTTGAGGGATCTGGATCCCTTCAGCCTTCACAAGAGACATCTGGGGGGAGACCTTGTAGCTGTCTATAAGTTTATCAAGGGAGGACAACAGAGTTGGAGGTACGCTACTTACCAGGGCACCCCTAGGAGTAACTAGGAACAATGGGTACAAATTAGTGGAGAGTAGATTCCGGTTTGACTTAGGAAGAAATTTTTCACAGTAAGGGTGGCCAGAATCTGGAGCGGGCTGCCAAGAGAGGTGGTACTGTCCCCTAACTTGGAGGTCTTCAAGAGGAGGCTAGACAGGCACCTAGTCATCTGACTGTGGCCCTCTTTCCTGCCTGGGATAGGGGGTCGGATGCAATGATTCTTCGTGGTCCCTTCCAACTCTACAATCTATGAATCTCTATAGGGTGCAGTTCACACTTGGACCATTTTCTGTCTTGGATTAGGCACACAAGTCATGTGGAGCTCAAAGGATTTTTACTAGCATGTTCCTGGGCTTAATCTGGACTTTTCAGTAGAGCTGAGTCTGTCTCACTGTAAAACACTATAAAAGCTGTTACTTGCTTAATGTGGAGCCTGAAACCAGGGGAAAAAATTAAATGCATGTTCAAAGCAACTAATAAAATGTCGAATAGCAATAGCACAGACTAGTCCTATGGCTTTGCAAAGGCAGCAGAAGTGGTAAGGAAATCAAGCAATGGACAGAGCCTTTGCTCAAGGAAGCAGCTTTCCACTTTCTTGCAATTCACATAACTAACAGTGATCTGAACTAGAACTAATTCATTATTTGTAATGCATAAGAACGATAACACAAGCACCCCAGCTTAGCTACCTGTGGTGAAAAACAGTTTCAACTGAAGTTCACTATGGAGCTGGGGGGTAAAGATTTCTTTTACCTAGCCAGTGTATATAGGTTTGTCCTATTTTTACTGAAATTAGGGATGCTTTCCTGAAAGAAGTGGAAGTGTCTAAATCTGTGGCTGCAGTTGTGTAGTTACCCCCCGACCCGCATACAGCATAACTGCTTATATCTATGCTCTGTTTTCTTTTAGGCAATACTCATGGATCACAACTGTCCTGTTAAAACAAAAATGTACACTCAGAACAACATCCAGTCCTATCCCATAGGTGGTGACGATGAAGAGTCTGAAAGCGATGAATGATACCCAGAGCCATACCCAGTATTTTGGTGTTCAAAAAGCAGTGTTTCATGTGAAACATTTCATCCAGAAATATGTTTTAGTTTTACTGTACTTTTAATGGTGAAATAGTCAAGAAACCAAAGGTATATTATTAATTTCTGATGGCTATAAAGCAGACTGCTGCCTTATGAAGAGGGAAAATAAAAAGCTTTTATAGGGGTTTGTATAAACAGTGTTAAACTTCATGTATTTAATTTTGTTAAATATTATACAGTATATTTTTGATTAAATGTGTAGTATAAATCTATATAAATATAGTTTTTTTAAAGTTCACTTGTGGACACTTTCACACAAAACTTCATTTTATGCTTAGAGCCATTGGTGGGGCAAAGTCAAGTCAGTAAAACTCTTTTTTTTTTCCAATCTGTGGAATAAATTGAGTTTGAGGATGACACAGCTATCCCCTCTCGATCCTTTTTAGGGTTAGTGTGCTCCCTCAGGCACACGCAGACTGGAATGACAAGGCAGTGTTGCATAGTGTTGGGGTCATGCAGTGCCAGGTTTTTATTTCTTGTTGCTGACTCCAGAGTCAAGCTCTGCTTACAAAACTGGTGGCACAGCGAGAGTGCTGGGTAGGGAGGGAAAAAATACCCCACTTTTTTCCAAACATTTGTGTTCACACAGGTCAGTACATTTCTTTTACTACTTTGATTTTTAATACAGTTTGAACCCACAAGCTGGTTACATTGGTGGGAGAATTCATGAATATACATATTTAATTTTAGGAGTGGAAGAATAATAACAGAGCTAGTGTATATTAAAGATGGTTGATGTTGATGTATAAGATTTACCCTTTTTATATTCAGATTTATTTTGTCATATCTCTGAAACTTTATTTTAGATACTTACACATTCATTTAAGGTGTTTAATAGTTGATATTGCAGAATCACAGTATTTACTCGTGAGTCCTACAAGTAAGATGATAAACATCCATAGTTGCTTTGAGCAATTTGATTTTCAGGCTGATAGTTGGCTAGATACCTAGACATGTTTATGGTTTCGTCTGTTTGAAAATTAAGTCAAAATATAAATTACACTTAATAATGGAAAAGGAACAGACAATTTGTTTCCAATACCTCAAATTATCATTTGATGAAGCTAAATCTAATGGAAAGAAAGTACTGCAGTAAACAATCAACCTACACATCTGCACCGAGGAAAAGAAACTTCAGAAGTAAAACAAATGCTCAACAAAAAACAACGTGCACTTTTATCCAGTGGTGTGTGCATTTTGGTTTTATTTGTAACTGAATCTTAATGTGCCTTCATGTAACAGCAGATGTTTTATGGACTATAGCGTAGATATTCTGTGTTTACATATAGTTTTGTAAAGTTTATATAGTATGCTCAGAAAGTATTGAAATGCTGTGGATCAAACTTCAAGTATCTCTTTGTTGATAATTATGGATTCAGATGCCAGAAAAAATAAATAAAATACAACCTAAACTACATCATGATTTAATTGTAATAAAATGTGATAAAAGGTTACCATCTTTTGTGCCAAATGGAAAGGAGGCATGATGGACTTCACCTAATCCACGGGAAAACAACACTTAATTCATGTAGTGGATCTATGCTTTCCACTAGTGGGATTAAAAACTTTACCTCAAGGAGAAAGGCTGTCTGCACATAACCTGCTAACATAAAAACAAGATCTCCCAAATTATCTGTTGCTGAGTACTGATCCAAACTTTTGTCTACTATTTAAATAAATAATGCAGACAGATGTAGTGTGGCACATAGACTATTCTCTTCTAATGGACATGTGTAAGTAAATGGGAATTGTGAGAAAATATTGGTGGAGGGAGGGGGAAACAGACCCCTGAAATGGTATGAAGGACTTCAGTAGTAGATATATAGTGCTTTCGAAGACTGACTTCATACCAGGAATCTCTTTTTCTTCTAATCTCATTTTAATGGATGCAGCTAAAGAATCTTTTTCATCCTTTGGAAGCTTATGTGCTACAACATGATCATTTAAATTTCAATTAACTGACAATATTGACAATTGAGTGAAGTGTTATTTGCTTACTCAATAATTGCATTAACCAATTTACTGCTTAAAAGTTCACAAGGTTTAGATAACATTTACCTCTGTAAAATGAAACACAGGAACTTGCATCACAGAAGAAAAGGTGGAAGGTCTTGCTCACTGATTGTTTTTACATTTTTCTTGGGGAAGAAAAAAAATAATATAAACTAAGTTGGCACTGCTACAAAAAAAAAGCAACTGGGTGGTGTGGGACTTCTACGGAGAGACATGGGACACATCTACATGAGATGCTGACTGTGTAGTGGTGTGTCACAGCACTAACAGTGCTAATACACTACTACACATTATTATTCAGCTACTGTGAAGTCACATCACTTAAAAGGCATTTGCCAGCACTACTGTGTGGTAACTTGGAATCACTTGAAAACTCCTATACCCTAGTTA
Organism: Crocodylus siamensis; assembly: GCF_052110815.1. Classification (NCBI taxonomy): domain Eukaryota; kingdom Metazoa; phylum Chordata; order Crocodylia; family Crocodylidae; genus Crocodylus; species Crocodylus siamensis. The sequence goes on along the minus strand of NC_143401.1, from coordinate 86,398,992 downwards.
TTGCACATTAATTTAGTACTTGGTTATACAAGTACTGAATAAATGCACAGTAACCACTGCGCAATAGTGTCTTGTGTGGACGTGCCCACAGGGGTCAGACTCCTCCTTTAAAAGCCAAGGGCCAGACACAGAAACATGCGCGGCCTTGCTGTGACTGACCTCAGGTACTACTTCATCACGGAGCTTTTGGACAGCGCACCCAAGCAGCACAGAGCCAACTGGCTGTGCTATATCACCCTGCCCATCCACAGGGATGTGCGCTGAAAACTGGCACAGTTTTGTACATCTGTACCGCTGCCTCACTCTCCCCTTCCAAAGTGCAATAAAACACTGGCTGTAGTGGTGTGTTTTTGCAGTTGTGCTACATTGGGCATATTTGTGTATTTCTCCCTAAAAAGTTATTATACCTTAGATGATAAACTATTATAATGCAAATATATTAAATATAACATAGTGCAAAGAAGTTGGTAATTTAGCAAAACTATTTTATTAAAGCTTGTTCTTATGATAAAGTCATAGCCAACAAAATCATATCAGGCAGAATTTCCATAAATGCGTGTAGCTGCCACCTATCTAGATAGCACTAAGCCAAGATTCTGTTTTCTATGGTATTCTTTATTTTCAGCTATTTACAGTCAAGCATGGAAGCAAAGAGTACAACAGGAATGTAGTATTACAACTTTTCCCTCAAGAGCCAGCGCTTGCGTAGTTAATGCCAGATAGGAGTTTTGTTTTCCTTCTCATCACTAAAATACAACTATTTCACCCCCACCCCATTCAACATATTTAAAAATATTGCACTACATTTAATTTATATCTTACAATCATCATTAGCAATGTTATATGAAGAAAATTCTATCCAGCTTCTCTATCCATTATATTATACATTTATGTAATTTAAAATCCTGAATGTGTTGTTGTGAAATCAAAATTTGCATTTTTTTTCCTGCAGCTCCTTCACATCTGGCAGTATAAATGAAGTACTTGGATACACTTGAAAACTCCTTTACTAATCAATAATGAGCAAACACTGATGGAGATTTAATCCAGATCGCCACCAATGAATGGTAAGATACCCAGACGATAACAATGAGAAAGACATACTATGCATTTCAAATCAAGCATGGGTTAAATGACTTAATCAGTAAGGGGGGGATTTTTTTTTAAAATTATTATTTGCTGAAGTAGAATTTCAAGGAGTGTTATACATGCGTATTTATAGAATGGATAACGTTTTCACGTGTCAGCTGAAGAATTATCAACTGCTGAAAATACTTCACAAAAAAGTGCAACTAGTTGCAAGACTGAAAGTAACAGCTTTGCTTAAAGATAGAAGTAGTATTTTTTTACTGCTGGATCTACTGTTTATTGTTTTTGCCTCCCTATTTTATAGTGGACAAGTTTAACAGTGTAGTATGTTAGTGGCTGCCCACCAAAAATTGTTTAAATTAGTGGTCTAACTGAATAGTTTCGCCTCTGATTCCACAATCAGTGATATCATAGTACAGTACTTAAACATAAAAAATTATGGTATTTCTGTATTAAGATGAAACTTGAAGAAATTCATAATAAATAGGGATAATGCATTTAGTTAGATGATGCGTAGAGCCAAAATTTACATATAGCACATGATCAGACTGCTTGCTAAAATTCCTCCTTATCTCATCTGAACATATTTGTTTGAATCCAGTGGGAGAGATGTATGTAGTTTAAGATTTTTTTTTTTTTTTTTAAAGCTGGCCTTTTCGCTCTTAGCATTTCTTCTGGTTGAGTGGCTGAATGCAGTTCTTCAACATCTGATGATCCCAGGAGTGTTGACATACACAGCATTTATTGATTCTGTTCAAATCCCATATTTATTCTGCACTTAGAATGTGTGGCAAAATATTAAACCCTCTTGAAATAGTAATGTTGCTGCATGCCTTTCATAGACAGTGATAAGGATAAAAAACCCCCAGCTTCTGAGAACTTCAGTTTTCCTTTTGCAGGTTAAATATTACATTTCACAGCAGGATTTGTGTGTTATAAGGCTGCTGCCAGCTATTTATCTCAATTAAAACAAACAAACTTGCTACGTTTTCTGGCATACTCCCCATAAAATTACTACGCAGCATCAGTCCATATTGAATACATGAAACAATGTTTAATATCCCAAAGGTCTAACAAGGGATGCTTTTTAGCATAACAAGACCATATTGCAGACTAATCATGACTTTTTCAAGTTAGGGTGTTTAACAAAGTATGGAAAGCAAGTAATGCGATATGTAATGGTACTTTTAACTAAATATTAATAATAGACAAAAAGCCACTGTGTTTGGCAAAAATAAATACACAGCCGTTTAGAAGACATATTAATGCACCATGATCAAAATTTCAAAACCTGGTCCCTTAATGACTGCTGTGTTGTCACCAGGTTAAGCATGCAGCAAGCTTATAACTTTTTCATCACATGATGGAAATGAAACATTTTGAAATCCTGGCGGTTTCCTGTTCAAAACACTAGTTCAAAGAAAAACAAACAAACAAAAGTGTCAATAATGCTCTAAAGACACCACACATACATTAATGTGAAATGTTAAGGTTACATAATTAGAAAAAGTTAAAAATAAATTATTAAAAATAAACTCCCAGTATAAACCCAAAAATGTACTTCTAACACAATTTGAACCAGCCAGTTTAACAATATGGTGGTACCGTAGCTGGAAGAGAACCTCTACTAAACCATACTCTTGCACAGGCAAGTAACTGTGAAGAAGCTGGCTGTATACATTATACCAGTGTTTAATTAAGCTCTGATGTGTTTTTTGATTAAGTGCAAAATATTTTTTTCAGTCCATCCTTCTGAAGGCTAAATATCAGTCTGCTGATCGAGGTGGATCATATGGTTCTTCTGATATGCTGCTGTTTAATGTTGGAGCCTCTGTCAGATTGACATCTTCATGATCCATTTCTTCTGCAGTGCTGGTTTCCTCTGTGTTTTTAGTCATTTTTTTGGACTGCTGGTCTAAAGATATATTTTCTAAAGATTCTATATCCTCAATACCTGCTCGGTAGTGGATCATGAGCAGCGTAAGCGCCTGCAGTCTTTCAGCTGATTTAATCAATGCAGCAGAAATTAATGCTTTTTTCCTTGCATCGGTTGTTTCTTTTTCTTCTTTAAGCAGTAAATTGTTATTTTCTAGTTCTTGATCTATTTCATTCTGTAGCTTATCCAACATGAACTCCAATTTCTGGAATCTTTCCTCTGTAGGCAAACTTCTATACAGGTCACGGCCAATTTCTTTAACAGCAATGAAGACACTGTCATCTAGTCCTCCCTCCTTTCTTGCTAATTTAGTTGCACGTTTTGAAGGACTATTTGAACCACTGATTTCAGTGTCACTGCTTTCATTATCTGAAGTGTTTGGTGTGTGCTTTGGAGAAGGCTCTACGGCATCTGTTCCTGGTTCAGCGAGGCGAGTTTTAGGGACTTGCCGAAGATTTAAAAAACGAGTGCTTGTGTTGATAATATGTCTTGTTAAACCTGTTGTTTTGTTAACAGACTTGCTTTCTGAATCAATGCGAGAGGATGCAGGAGCCTGATTTTCCTGGATTTCTGTTTTAAAGCTTCCCATGGTTCGATCGAGTTTCCTTTCAGCTGCCACACAAAATGGAGTTTCAGTCAGACATTTTTCTTGACATTTTTTATGACAAACATAAGCGCAGAGCATGCACTGAGAAGCTGCTTTAGTCCAAACTTTCTTTTTGCAGTAATCGCACCACGTTGGATTCTGAAACTGAGTATCTTGAAAGTTATGCTTGTTTTCGGTAAACACCATTTGTCCCAGATACATATGCTCTTTTGGAAGCGCGTGAATTTCTTCTTCCGAGTTAGATTCCCGTTCTTGTTCCAGCAGAAAGCTCGAATCTTCAGCTTCACCGTCTTTTAAATATTTGAAGTGCAAAGTTACATCTCCATAGCAAAACTTTTCATTGAATCCCTTATGCACTGTCAAATTGCGAAATGCAGTTCTAGTGACGGCAGCTTTAGGAGCAGGGGCATCTAATCTAAACGTTCTGATGTATTCCATGGATGATGTAGCTATACAATCTAAAGCAATTTCTTCAAGTTTTATACTTACGTGTCCTAAGCAGATAAGCCCACCCATTTTGAAAGGGTCTCTGCACCAAAGTGCAACATTAAGGTACTTATGGTAGCCTTCCACTTCATATATACAGGAGGATGCTCTTGTCCTTGCCCATCTACCCTGTCGGTTGCGATATGGAATTTCAGGCGATTCCCATACTTGCTCGTCTCCGCCATCCTTAGAACCACGTGCATTTTCTAAAATTGTATCTTTTAATATTTCTTGTTTTGGTACAGCTGTTACTTTTGATAGCGCTGGGTCTTCTACCTGATCACTATTTTTTGTTATCTTCTCTGAACATTTATCTCCATTATTTACAGGTGGAGGAGGCCTCTCTGGTTTTTCAGAAGATATGTCGCCAGTTTCTATTTGAGTTTCACTAGAAGACAAAGTAAGTTTAATCTGTGGTCTCGGTGGGACAGGAGGTTTAGCACTGGATCCCTGTGGCGGTCTGACTGATTGCTGTGTTGGGTCTTGGCTCTCAGAACTTTTGGGTGCTAACGGTTTGGCTCCATCTTTTGATTGAGTTTTTAAATTTGTTTGATAATTTCCTAAGTGTAACTTGCGATTTAGAATTGGAGATATAGTTCCAAGTGGTTTAGCAGCAAATGTTACTACCGAACGTTTAGGACTCTGAGTTGTTGGAATCTCTTCATTCAGCTCAGCTGATTTTATCTCACATGCTAAGTCTTCAAATTCAGAATCCAAGTCTTTGCTCTCAGCATCTGCTGAAATGCTAACTTGGTCCTCTTCTTGGTGTGTCGAAAAAGTAGATTCCTCTAACTGTGCAAAACTGTCTTGCAGTGCTGCACCATGCTGATTATAACCCACAGGCCTCTCATAAAAGACTAAAACTCTATCGCCAGCCTGCTTGATAAGCTTTAACACTTGAACAGTTGAGGTGATTTTAACACCTAGGTAAAAAGTAAAAACAAAAATTAGCAAACTCAAAAGGAAAAAAAAATCCCTTATATAAGTGACCAAAAAGCAGTACGTGAATAATTCAATTCTGCAATATTTAGTAATTGTATCACTGAAAGCCGCTATAAGGTGGGGCTGGCAATGTCTTCTGGCAGGGCATTTGCATGACCCACCTCTAGTTGCACGTCAGCGGAAAGATTTTCAAGAGCAAAAGTTCTTGTCATTAGTCCCTAACTGTACAGCCTTACATGCTGGACAACTTGATAGTAGTCTCATGTAGCGATTAGATTATGGATTGCATAGGATAGTTTGGATAGGGACGATCCTGCCTCAGGCAGAGCGCTGGACTAGATGACCCCTGGAGGTCCTTTCCAGCGCTACTTTTCTATGATTTCACTCCACTTCTGTTACTACTTCAGACCTCAAAATCATTCTTGCTCTCTGATGTCCTGGTCTTTCTATCACAGTGCCTCCTATCTTTATGAGTCAATGTCATTAATGAAAATATTAAGGCAAGTCCCAAAACCAGTCCTTGAGGAACTCTACTAGTAACCTCTCTCCTACTTGAAATTTCCCCTTTCAATACTACCTGTTGCCATTTCCCCTTTAGTTAGTTCCTTACCCACCTTACAATACTGCACATGACTGTTTTCTCCAGCTTAACTAGTTAACTCTTATTTTGCACTATATCAGATGTTTACTGACATTTAGATATATGAGATTTCCTTTCTGGAGAAAATCAGTTGTTTTACCAAAGGGGAAAAAAAAAAAATCAGGTTATTTTGTTGTAATCTACCTTTGGCAAACCTGTGTTGCATTTTATCCTATATACCCATTTACCCCCATGCTTTTATGTTATCCATTCCTTCAAAATTTGTACCACAATATTATGCCAGATTTTAGAAAAATAAGCCTGTAGTTGCCTGGCTTACTTTTTTTTAAGATGTAGGTAACTACTTTTGCTGTTCTCCAACCATATGGCTTATGTTCAACAGACTATGATTTCATATGCCAATTCATAATCCTGGGATGAGACTGCCTCGTTTCCACTCTCATCTTGAGTGAATCAGTCTCTTAGTTTTGCTTCCATGTCAGTTCTGGTATTTGCATTTCCATACTGTCATTCCAGTTAGCTGCCCCACTACTGCCTCAACATGCTGGATCATCATTCTTACTGAAAGCTGCGGCCAAGCATTTATTTATTGTTTGGGCTGTAGCTAGGTCATCTCTAATCCTTACAAAACAACAACCCAAATTCTTCTTTCAGTGTTCTCTGTATTTGTACGTCTTATCAAGCCTTTTCTTTCTAGTTTAATATCCTTTGTAAGATCTAACTCACCTTGACTTTTGCTACTTCTTCATCCCTATACTTCTTGATCTCCAAGACAGTTCTCCTTACTATAAATCTTGTCTTCCATTCCTCATAGCTCCCTTCGTATCCTAAACATTTTTCTTGAATCAGCTTTTATCATCCATTCCTAAAATAATTTTGGCCCAGATTGTTTCATCCATTCTGTCCTCTTGTTTCTTTAGTCTGTATAATGATTATACTATAATCATTAAGGAGCACTACTATGATAGTACTTCTATCCTGAATAGTTTTATTGAATTTAGTAATATTTTGGTGATGATTGCTATTACCATTTTCTGTTATTCCCCATATATCCACTGTTAGATGCTACACAGGAAGTCAGTCCCATCATTTGATTATCTGGGTTCCTTGCATTGGTATATAAACACTTCCATTCCTTACTGAACATATTCCGCTGACTAGCTAGGTTAAACACTCACTTTCACTGACTGTCCTTCATATCCATCTACTGTTTTCATCCATATTAATACTTTCTTTTTCTTTGTTGCCTGTTTTCCTACCCGCTGATATTCCTTTTCCATTGCTGTATCCTGAAACTCCAGCTTAAGTTTTAAAAAACAAAGATTTCCAGGATCAACATAGGAACATGCTTTACAAACAGAGTACGCTAGACAAAACCCCTGTAAATCTATCTAGATAGAGGTGTCAACGTGAACCCAGAGAAGTTGAATTCGTTTTTAATTATGGACTATGAGCCTAAGTGCCTCAATCCACATCGGGATTCCTAATGAGTCTGGGAATTTTACACAAAAATCAAGAGTAGATTATAGTTTCTATGCAGCAACTAAGATTTTATAGATGTCACTGACCTAAATGTTCAGAATTTTCAGGGGCATAATGTTAAATGCTTACATGTTATTTCAGTTCCCAAATTGGAAAAGAAAAGGTCTAACACGTTAGTACTTTAGAGCTAAAACTTTTATGTTTGCCAGGATGGAAAAAGGCACTTGAGAGGACATAACAGCAGTCTTCAAATACATGAAAGCCTACCATGAACGAGGAGGGAAAACAGCTTTTCTCTCTTGCTGCAGTGTAGGACATGGACCTATGGCTTGAAGTTGTAGCAAAGTAGGTTTAAATTGGTATCAGGAAAAACTTCTTCACGGTTAGGAGCGGAAGGCAGTGGGCCAGACTGCCTAGAAAAGATGTGGACTCTCCATCACTGGAGGTGTTCAAGAAGTTGGATAGGTACTGGTCAGGGAATGGTTTAGGCATAGCTATGCCAATGTTCAACTATGGGTATATTTCCCATGCTTCTGGGCTTTGCTGGTCGCCACGTGCAGCTGGGAGGGAATTTTTTCCCCTCCTACTGCTACATTTTCTTCAGAAACAAGGCTGGGGATTTTGACTGGGGTGCACTAACGCTCCTGCTGAGATTGAAACCGAGAGGTTCCTGGCTACAGCATCTTGTCCCTTCACACAAGGTCAGACTGATAGCCATATCTGAGGTGAGGAAATAAATTTTACCCCGTGGTCAAATTAGTATGGACCTTGGGGAGTTTCATCTTCTTGTAGGCATGGCCCTATACCTGGGATTTCTCAAGTGTATTTTAGTAACCTTTGCAGCAGCAGGATATTGGCCACTATGTTCCCCCTGCTTTCTCTGTATCAAATTGGGGTGGTATGTCTTGTGCTGTGTGTGTCTGGGTTGACTGAGCAGTTAGACAATGAATAAGATGGTTTGGATAGGGATGATCCTGCCTCTGGCCAACGTCTGGATCGGACAACCGTCCAACCTTACTGCTCTGACTCTAAATATTATTTTCCTTGCAAGCTAAGCAGCTTTAAGTCATCAGAAGAAAATGGACCCCCCTGCCATTTCTCGACTGTTAGAGTATGACGCTTGAAATGTTTCTTCAACTTTTTCTTTTATATATAAAAACCAAAAAAATAGATATTAATATGCAGAAAATGGGCCTTAAATTATATTCCTTGAGGGGACATAAGTACAGAAATGCCAGTCTATCAATAGGGGTTAGATTGATTTTGCTCTCTGTTGTGACAGTCTAGTTGAATAGAACTGTATACAGCCATTCAATGAAAGACAGATGCCTGTGTTGTTTTAAATAAAAGATTTGATTACTTACCTCCAATAGCTATAAGTCTATCACCCCGTTGGAGATCAGCAGCTGCTGCAGGTGAGTTTGGTGTAACGGTTTCAACAACAACATGTCCTCCAATTTCTTCTTTAGGCTGCACTAGGCGCAGAGTGAGTCCAACACTTTGTAAGTTCCCTTTAATTAGTTCTGCCTGGAAAAAAAGTATAGTACAGTTTATTAAATATAGTAACTCCCTGATGTTATGGTTTCAGCCGTTACATATATTAACAAAATAGAATTTATAAAAACAGGGACCATGAAATGAAGCGTATAACTGGATCAATGCTCTGACTATGTGGGCATCCATTGATCTCAAAATCTTTGGACCACACCATCTGACAAACAAGTTATTCAATGGGTAAAAGGAACTCGCACCTCATAAGAGCTCACAGACTCTGAAGACTGTACCATGACTGCATTAAAAGGAGGTATAAGATTCCCATTACTTTAAAATATTGATGCAATCCCAGCCCTGAGCTACAGACACACTAAACAAATGTAAGTCTGAAGGAACAGGGTGCCAGTGGGGTCACTTTAACAACACCCTAATATTGAAACTTTGTAGACTTGTCCCCCTTATTGGGAAACATTCTGGAAAGGAAAATTGAATCAATCTCTTCTTAGACTTCCGCTTTGGACATAACACATAATAGTAATTATAAAAGCTGCTACCATCAGCAGCCAAACATGGAACTCGTCTGGAGTTAGATAAGGTAGAACAAATGTATTACGTAGATAAGAAAAACATATTTGGAGTGATTCTGTGTGGCATCTGTTTTATAAGTTTATTAAGGCATTCAATTTAAACTGAAAGCCCATAAGACTCTTGAAGCCTATCCCTGGCCTACAAAGAAAAATAAAACCATACTTTTCACAGATCATTTTTCTTAAACAATCTTCAAATAGTTGAAATATATAAAGCTTTTTAAATTTAAAAAGACAAGACTTTATTAACTTGGAGTGCCTTATTGAACTTGCTGTATTTTATTGCTAAAATCATTATTTTCAGGTCCAAACTTGCAAAATTTGGGAGTTCACTGCAGCTTCATTGTTTACTCATCCACCGACCCAAAAGTACAAAAAAAATCCAAATGTAGTAATAGGTGATGTTATCTGAAATGCCTACCAAAGTTCAGTGCTTGAGATCTCTATATTGTTTCTTGATATAGAATACCTCTGCTAAAAATTAAAAAGTTAATTTTTTTTTTTTAAAAGAGCATTATTACCTTTGGGCCATTTAAAAAAAATGTCGTCATCCCCTTTCATACGATCAGAAACAACTTTGGTGGAAAAGCTGTTTGGGTCTGTCATTCAGGTAGGATTTACTAAGAATACATAAAGGTATTTAACAGTAATATTTCAGGAAGAAAGGATCACATGCTTATAAAGGAGCTATCAGACAGAAACTAAGCAAAGGATCTTTTAACAAAGTGAGCAATATACATTTCACTTCCTCTAACTTATATACATCAGGACCTTAGGTTAAACAGCTCTGTATACTGCAAGAGAAAATTATTACTGCTGTGATTTTCAGAGGTGTTTATGGAAGTCACATACCTAAAAATCACACTGTGGTCTCTTTTGAAACTCCTACCTTACATTACAACGCAGAGGGAAGATCAGGCGAAAATATTTCTGAATCTCCATGCTTCTCATGACTGCTAAAAGACTACGTTGGAGAACAGATATTGCCCAATAGCTTAGGAGCTCTAACCAAAATATGAAGTAGCCTGACCTATGCTGTTTAGACAGCAAAAAAGAGAAAGGAAACAACAGGCCTCATTTTCATAGCAGACTATTCGTTAGCCAACTGAAGTACATAGCACTCTTTAGTAAAAGTGATAGCAAAAATGGCTCTGTTGGAAGTGGTAGGAAAAAAATGAAATGATCCCTTCTTAACTGCATTAGGTTTAGCAGGTTTTGTAAATTTAATTGCACTCTATTAATACTCCTTCAGAGCCTTTCTGCCATCTGCTTTGATGGTTTACAGTCCCTTGTGAAATCTAATTTCGAATTATGACTCTGGGCCTGAAAGCCTGGAATCAATTAACAAAATTCGACATTTTGAAAACACAGGACAAAATGGCTGGGTTGTGGGCTGGTCTGTAATATCAAAGAAGATACTGTACCTGTACTCCTGAGTTTCCCATCTGTTCTGATGACAAAGCTGCTAAGAAAGTTTGGCTTTCAGAAGATATTTTTCTGAGAACTGCTCTTCTGACCCGTTCAAAGTCGGATTCGACAAATGTTGATTATTTTTAACCCCTCTCCCCCACCGTTTTTTTAAAGCTGAAAACTAGTATCTCACAAGAATTGGGATTCTCTATTTTGTTATGATGGAGCAAAGACCACTAACAGTATACAACTATTACTTATGAACCACTGCAAAAGAGGTGGTGGGGAAAAGAAGAAATGGATGTCTCCAGCACAGTAGGTTCCCTTTCAGACTTCAACCTTTCTTTACCAGCTTAATGAAGTATGATAAATATTTGAATGCATAAATACCAATAATTCTAGCTTTACAGAGCTTGCTGCTGTATATCCCATTCTTAAAAGAGGCCTACCTGGGAAAGTATTGAGTCTAGGGTTTCCAAACCAGTCAATGGAGTGGTCAGATATTGTTAACTGTATATTTTTGATCAGTCAAAGATTATAGCAATTAAAAAAACCCCTACTTTTTTGTAGTTTTGTTGGCAGAAATATTTTATTTTTGACATATTTCTTAATGGAAAAATTGTGCTTTTTCTGTGCATTATTTGGACCTATTTGTCTTTTTTTTTTTTTTTACAATTTTTTATTGATATTAGACCAGTCAGTCAATTGACTGAACTTTATTTGACCAGTCAAACATTCAGCCTTAAGTTGAAACATTTTAGAAAGCAGGGACCATGTGAACCACACGTGCACTTCATGCAGAATATTGCAACTAAGGACTTTACAAGGGAGCAAATCAAGAGAAAGTAAGAGATGCAGAGATGTTTTTTATTGTTCTTATGCCTCTTTGAATCCAAGGACTCCTCTGAACTGGTGGTCTTTAAGGCAATAAACATTCCCTGCTCTGAATGCCTAGATGTTCAAAAGGTAGGTGCCAGCAGGGAAAACTTGGACTTCTATTCTTGACAAATGTGAATGGTGAAGAGGATGGGTAAGCCAAGTATTGCTTTGAAGAATTACTTTTACCAGTGATTTCTGGAATCAGAAATGTTGTCTCGTTCTTTATTATTCGGCTTAAGAAGATATGCACCTAGATTCTTTTTAACAGGATCTGTTACAATGAAGCACACCAAAAGGCCACACAAGCCAAAGGGTATCGGAATCAATGAACAGCGAACGTGGGAGCAGGGAAAAAAAAATTTAGACTGAACCCAAAACCTAGACAGTACAAACTAGAGGTGCTGATGTTAAGCAGATTGCAATAAAGGAATTGAGAAAAGCATGGGACCACAGAGGTGGATCCAGGGGGATGGAGTGGCACAGCTGTATCCCCCCTTCACTTATCTGCAGAGTCTGAGGTGTGGCTGCAGTCCTGAGCTGGCAGGGGATACTTGGGGGAGAGGGGGAGACAAGACAGCCAAGCAGGACAATGTAAAGGGGTGGGGGTGGGGGGGACCTCTTCCTATGCTTAAAGGCAACCATTGCTAGAGACTTGAGGGGGGGTGGGAGTGGAGGGAGATACCACTGTGCATCAGATGGGAAGGGTTGTCCAGAACAAGGTGGTGGTGGGCTCCGGGTGCAGGAAAGTCTTAGCTACTTTGGGGCCTCAAAAAAGTCCTTGGCAGCTGCTGCTTCAATGTGATCTGCCTGTTGGGGCAGAGACTAGGGAGAAGGTAGCTTCAGCCACCCCCTGCAGTGCCAGTCACATCACCCGCACCCCCGCTTTTGAAGTCCTAGATGTGCCCATGACCACAGATGCACAGATATTGTTGGGTCTGAACATCTGGGCTTTGATAAGGATGCAATGAGTCTAATCATTGGTAGCAGAGGGCCCACAGTGTAATAAAACCACTTAAAGGAAGTCTCTTTTTAAAAAGAACAGATAGCTCCTTTGAGCACAGTGAGCCCAGTTCATCTTAAGCTCAGCTATAGAAGTTAAAAAAAGAAAAAAACAAAACAAAACAAAACAAAAAAACCCCAAAAAAACCAGAAAAGGCCAAACAGATTCAGACCAAGCTGATTTCTTTCTGGAAACTTTTGAGAAATTCTGAGCTGCTCTAATGTTTTTGATTTCTCCTTTTCAGATGCAGACAATGGAATACGAAAAGATAATTACAGTATCCTTCCATTTCTTTGCTGATTCAGGTACGATCTACTCGGGCATTTACGAACAGTTGGATTTCTACAGTTTAACTTCATTTTTGGCATCAACGTGCTTGAAGACATTTCTCACTGTGGGACCATTTTATAAACTAGAAAATGCAAGACTCTGTCTGCCTGCATTATGGCTTTTTCCCCTTTTTTGTTGTAAATTTAATTGTGATCAAATCTGTGGATGACACCAGGTTTCTTGTGATAGGAAACATGCAAAAACAGAGATCAATGTTCTCAGTGACAGTAATTAGAACAATGGGGTTAAAGGTCATGAGAGATGGTTAAAGGGAGAAAAAACAAACAGTAAATACACAGAAAGGGATTTAGGGCCAGGTAAATAAACCAAACACATTAAATTAAGTTTATTTCCATTTGATTCTGTTAACAATTAGTCCCACAGTTGCTTTTGCATGTAATCCATTACTATAATTCCTCAAATAAGATAAAGAAAACGTCATCATAAAAACTGGAACACGTGTGATAAAACATCCTCCTCCTCCAGACTGGTCACAAAATAAAGTAGGTAGCATAAGGAGCATACAGAAATGGGACTAGTACTGGGGCTGGCAACTTGTGGCTTGCAGACCGCATTTGGCTCACAGAAGTCTGATCTGTTCTGCATCTGATTAATGGCGTGCTGATCCCCAGCTGTCCAGTCTGTTCAGTGTTTTACTAACAGTGTGAAAATCCCCTCTAGCCACTCTGGCCTTCAGTGCTCCATGCAGAAGGCAGCCCATTTACCATCACCGCCAAATTAATGTTGCAAAGGCACATTTACACGTGCTCCAGGGGTAGGGTGGCACTTTAATTCCAGCAGCTCTGAGAGCCACTGTAATTAAAAGCACCACTGCATCTTTTGCATCAGTGTCCCCACACTTAAAAATGGTGGCAGGGGTGCTTGAGCTAAAGCTTGTTCAATGAGCTTCAGTTCAAGCGCCCCCGCCGCCATTTGTAAGCATAGGGACACTGATACATAAGAAACAGGAGGCTGCTGCGGCACGGTAATTACCATGCTACAACAGACTCAATCGAGCCTGCTCCAAAGTGCTGTTATTACAGCGCGCTGGAGCAGCCTCCATACTTGTGTATAGGCACCCCAGATGGTTGCCTGCCGTGGTTTTCAGTCCTTCGCAATGCCTGGCTGCAGCTGGGGATTGAATGCGATTAAATCAATTGAAGTTTGATCCGGACAAGACAGAGGTAATAGTGGTGGGCAGACCACGATCTGCAGGGATTGGGATGTCTATCATTGATGGGGTTCAGCCTTCCTTTGTCATTCAGGATCAGCCCTGTGGCACTCCTGAATCCTGTGCTACCCTGGATCTTCAAGTGGAAGTGGTAGCTAGAAACACCTTTAACCAATTCTCTCTCACAGAAAGGCTATAATGTTGTTTTTCAGATTCAGACCTGACCACCATCATCCATGCCTTTATAACCTCCAGGCTAGACTATCGCCATACACTTCACATAGTGCTGCCCTGGATGACCATGCAGAAGCTGCAGCTTGTCCACAACTTGGTGCCCTGTCTTCTGACATGGATTGGTCACCAGGACCACATGACTTCAGCGCCCTAAAGTCTACACTGGCTTCCAAAAACTTTCCAAATGAAATTCAAGGTGCTGGTTTTGACCTAAAAGGCTCTAAATAGTCTGGACCTGACATATGAAAGGGATCAGCTGCTTTCCTGATGTCCCTTTGCGACCCTAAGGCGAGCCGAGAGCAATCTTCTGCAAGTTCCATCTGTGCACCAAGTTTGCTTGTTGAAAACCTGTGGGAGGTTGCTCTCAGCAGTCCCTCCTCAGCTCCTTCCCTCTGGCATGCCACAGCCTGAGTCTGAGCCTGGACATCTTCCAGACCACTGCAAGAGCTTCCTATTTGGGCAGCATTAACCAAGCAAGGGTAGGCTGGAGTTTTTGTTTTGTGTCATATTTTAATAACAAACTTGCTTTTATAAGCAAGTTATTTTGCCTCATTGTCTCTGGGATACCATTTGAGCTGTTGTTTGCCATTTGAACAAAACTGTGCCTGTAAAATTAGAGGATGCTTCGGGAAGCATGGGTAAAAGTCTCTTCAGTCATACCGTAGGACAGTGGTCACCAACCAGTGGATCTTGATCCAACAGTAGATCTTGGAGCCTCTTGGAGTTGATCCGAGGCTGGGGTGGGGGGCTGAGTGCCCACGTACATGCACGTGCCCCAACCCAGCAAGTCAGTCTTTGGGGTGGGGGCTAGATTGAGGCCCCCCCCAGGGTAAATGACAATGCTGCAGAGGCAGGAGCAGGGGTAAGCTGAGTGGGGCCCCAGCTGGGTGGGCCTCACCTCCTGGGGAGATGCGCCCCCAAATCATTTTTTCTCCCTCTGCCTTGATCTGCTCCCCCCCTTCCCTCCCCACAGACTTGTGCTGGGTGGGAGATGGGGGAGGTAGGTGGTGGTAGCTGCACACAGTAGATGTTGGGTTGCTTTTAAATGCCAAAGGTGATCTCCTACTTAAAAAGGTTGGAGACCACTGCTATAGTACCATAATCAGGATATAAAATGAACAGTATCTTCTAAAAGCTCAACTTAAGATTCAAACACTGGTTATGGTCTGTTCTAACTTTTCTTTTCTGGAGATTCAAAATGAAAATGTAAATAAGGCTCACCATTAGACCTTTCAAGGCAAAGCAAGGGCATCATTTTGACTAAACCTCTGGAACCTTAGGACTATACCAGAATGAAAATCTATGACATAAAGGGAAGAGATCATTAAAAAGAGTACAAGATGTATGTTGTTTTCAACAGCCACATGAACACTGCTCGTCAGAAGTTTAATTGCATTTCCCATAACACACGGGCATATATTTTCTGTTGGTTATTTTGAATGTCTTAATAAACATTAAATGCAACTGTTATAAGACAAAAACAACACTGATTTCCTCCCAAACACAGATTTTCTGGAAAGTCCTACTTCACTGTTTTTTGCACGAGCTTTTGATAAGCTTGACATTTCTTTTTGTTGCTGAATTGGCTTTGTAGGCTAAAGAGCCAGCTTTTATAAATGATAGATCTTCAAAGACATTTTTCACTGCATGAAGATAAGAACATTTTTGCAACTAATTCTTACTAACTACTCACCAAGACATACGTATTGATTGTTAACTATGTGGCCTTTAGTGTAATTAGTAGTAATTATATCTTAAGCTGTTGTCATTACTGAGCCAGATGTGCATGTCACAAATGATTTGAAAATAACTATCACTTTCCTCACTCTATGATTGACAGCATTCATAATAGTTTTTCAAAATGTGAAATATTACGGTTGAATCATCAAACTATTGTTTTCCAAAGCTGTGGAAAATATAGTCATGCGGCTTAACACAGTTTTACAAAAAGCAAAAATGAAGTCCATCAGCTCTCTCTGGAAGTAGAGCTGACAGAGCAGGAAATAGCACAGATATTTTATACCGATGGTAGCCAATCTTTTTGGCAGGGGTGGGTGCCAAAAGTTAAGCAGTGCCCCCACCTTGCATGCCACTCTGAACCCTCTCTCCACCCCAGAAGCATACCTGATTAAGTTTGCACTATGGGGCACCAAAGTGGAGGCAGAGCCCTGGCCATGCAGAGAAAAGCAAGGTAAGTGTTAACATCTGGGTTCAGGTTAACCTTTCCCTGGCTCTGTACCTGCTGCAGTTTCTGGTGAGCAAGAATCCGAAGCCCTGAACTCAGCAGTGGCTTCAGGGCCTGGGAAGCATTAACCTTGATCTTGGCTGTAACACTCAGCATCTCGTCTCACAAGCGTTTGCCCCCCATCGCTGGAGCGCCCTGCTCCCCGTCTCTATTTCAGCACCTCCCTTTATTGGCGTGCCCATGGCCCACCTGCCACACAGCAACTGCAAATGCCACTTGCACTTGGCCACCCCTGTTTTATACTAAAGCACTGATGTCATTATTTGGGAAGCAGTTTCATCGTTTCATAGTTTCTAGGGTCAGAAGGGACCTGAGCAGATCATCCTAGTCCGACCCCCTGCCACGGCAGGAAAGAGTACTGGGCTCAAACGACCCCAGCAAGGTGTTCATCCAGCCTCCTCTTAAAGACCCCCAGGGTAGGAGCCAGTATCACTTCACTTGGAAGCTGGTTCCAGACCCTAGCCGCCCTGACTGTGAAGTCGCGCCTCCTGATAGCTAACCTAAACCTACCCTCTGTCAGCTTGTGACCGTTATTCCTGGTCACTCCTGGCGGTGCTCGGGGGAACAGGGACTCCCCCAGTGCCTGCTGGTCCCCCATGACTAGTTTATAACAGGCCACAAGATCCCCCTCAGCCTTCTCTTGTGGAGGCTGAACAGGTTCAGGTCCCGTAGCCTGTCCTCATAGGGCCTGCCCTGCTGCCCCCGATCATACGAGTGGCCCTCCTCTGGACCCTCTCCATACTGTCGACATCCCTCTTGAAGTGCGGCGCCCAGAACCGGACGCAGTACTCCAGCTGCGGCCTGACCAGTGCCGCATAGAGGGGGAGGATCACCTCCTTGGACCTGCTCGAGATGCATCTGTGGATGCATGACAAGGTGCGGCTGGCCTTCCTGACTGCATCCCCACACTGCCGGCCCATGTTCATCTTGGAGTTGCTTCTCTTTCCTTGACTTGATCATTTTTTAGCAAAATTTCTAAAATACTTTATCAGCACCCCCCTCTAAAATTAACATCCAGACTTATACTTCACTACTTCTTCACCCCTATAACAAAGTACGCTTACTATATATTCCTCCAGCACTCCTGGGAATAGATTATAGACCTCTAGTTCTAGGCAAGGGGGCTAGGGAAGGGATCATCAATGTGCTGTGAGATAATACCCAGTTCTACTTGACCCCCTAAAAGCTTTTCTTAACAGATACTCAGTGGGGATTGTGATCTACAGGTTACAAAGCCTGGTCCCCCGCCCCCACTGGTCACAAAACAATGCAGCTATAGGGCCAGGGAAAGGTCACTGCAATTCAGCTCTGCCGCCTTCCTTTCTTTACTACAGAGCCGTGGTTCCTAACCTTTTTTATACTGTGGACCGGCAGGGCAGTGGGACGGGGCACACAGAGCCAGCTGCCTCCCTCCTGGGGCTGCCCAGCCACCCAGCTTCAACCTCGCACGCAGCTGCCAGCAGTGGAAGCCGCTTGCCCCGGCAGACAGACAGGGGTCCGACCAGGGGGGCTCATGCCATGACCCAGCAGTCAACTCTTCGTGGCCCGGTGGTTGGGAACCCCTACTACAGAGCATCTCCACCATGAGATGCCAAGGACAGCAATTGAAGGAACACTTTTTCACAGAAATCCTTTGAGATAAAGCAGCCCACAGCAGTGTCTTCTCCCATCTCCAAGTTGGAGACAGCTTCCATTGACCGAACAGGACAAACTCCATGCACCTGGTGGCCAATTAAATCTGACTTGCTTTACCGAAAGCCATTCAACACAATTTTCAAAAATTAATTCTTAATAGGCTATTTTTGAATTTATTAGGGTGCTAGGTACCCCATCCAACTGAAGTTCAACATGCACTGGCCACTTACTCCTGTCTGTCTGAAAATTATCCTCTTAAAATTTACATTTTGTTCACCATAACCAGTATTTCGGCAAGCGTATTGGTGAAATCCAAGACAAGACAGTATAAAAATGAGGAAGATATATTTCTGGATTATTTTGCATCCATTTTCTTACAAATCATGAAAGGAATTTTCCCTCTGATTTGTGTAATAAAAATAATTCCGACAAACTCGTGTCTTTCCTGAAGTCTTTTGTTGACCCTAAAAATGTACATATCTGGTAATTACTCTAGAGCACTTAGCACAAACAGTGTTTGGTAATTCGATCCAGACCGTGTATTGGTGTTCTAACATTAAGTGTATTTCATGAAAGCTCCTGTTGGAAAAACATAACTCCCGGAGAAACCGGAGTGTATTGGTGACTTACATGAACTTAAACGTACCTGAGAACTGTACGGGGGAGAAGGCAGCAGCAATGCAACTCCTCTATGATTGCAAGCTGTTGAGCTGTGGGGAAATGCCCCCTGCCCCTCTAACCTTCCCCAGACTGGAATCCCCACTCTCTAGATCACAGTGCCAGCAAGTACAAGCGTACAGGCATTCGTTATAGTGAGAGAGACTCTCTTACAGGGGAGATCTTCCAGATGTCATCCTGGAAGATGTTCATTCCGGATCAGGCATGATTAATCCTTTGAGGAGAAACTAAGCAACCGAATTTACGTTCCTAGTTTCCTACCGGAAGAGAGGCAGTTCTCTTGGTACAGCCCTAACACCTGGACTTGGTGGCCTAAGGACAGATTTTTCATTGGTCTTCCTCTCTTTCTGCCAGGTCAGCTTTTAACTGGTTAGCGTCCTTTTATTTTAGGCTCAGTCTTTACAAAATAAATCCAGTTATCTTTGCTGGTACCTGGAAGAAGTAAGAACCCCGGTGTTCCTTCAAGAAATATCTATGCAACAGGACCCGCTATGACCACAGCAGAGCATAAAAAGTTATCTTGGAGGAAGCTAGCAGCTGAGCTGTGCTGACATCCAAGTCCCCACTGGAGGAAGTTATAAATCTTTCTTTGCAAAGGGGTACCTGAGCTGATTACGTTCAAGTTATCTTAGGTGTGTCTACACCACATTTGATATTTTTCTGCTGTCAATGTACATGTACTTGGGGCTCACTGACGTCACTTCCAGCCAAAGCCAACAAACAGCTCAAGTAGGAGTTAACCTTTTAGAATTCAAGTAGGCTGCTGAATTCAGTTTTATAATCCTGCCCAAGTCACGTACAATACTCATAAATACAATACAAGCCCTTTCCCCAAATTTTTAACAGTAAGCCAAGTAGAACTCCAATGATGAACACACAAAGGAGGATGCCACTATAATAATCAGTAAAATTTCCCATTACAGTACTAAGCTTATTAAAAATGGCTACTTGCAATCAATTACAATACCAATTATTTTAACCTAGATAATTTACATATTGCACAGGGAATATGACACACATCATACAATATATAAATTACATCTCATTTTATTATTACGTAGTATGTATAAGATACAGTCAACACTGGAAGGAAGGATTTTAATTTTGTAATCAACAAAACGGACTTATTTTTTCACCCCAGGATTTTCATTTTGTGGGAAATGTCTACCTTCCTGTTCGGAATGAAAGTTTCATTAAGTGTAATCATGGACACATACGATACCTTAAGAAAAACCGTGTCTGTTTTTCCACTGGAAGTGTATAGAACTAGCTGAACTCGATGATTTCTTTTCCTTGGGAAACACCGGCCCTTTGAAGAAGCCACATGACAACACTGACAAAAGACAGTCTGTACTCTATTCCTGGTTTACTGCTAACAGAAATATGCCACAAAAGACAAAACAGCTTTAGCAGCTACTGAGATCTGAAGGTCAAAGCACAGATTTAGACTCCACTGACGTTATACAACATAAAAGGAAGTTTTTCAACATAGCACCTTGACCTGCCTCTTCCCCCTGAGAAACCCAAGACAGTGGCCAGTCTCACTTCCTGTGGAACACCAGGGATAGTCAGACGAGTACTCTTTTTCAATGTGTTTACTGTATTACTAAGTTGATGAGGTTTTAAGACTCTCATTCTGCAATTAACAGTGTACCAAGGAACTACAGCAACTAAGAGGCCCTTTGATAATTACAATTAAAGCCTTAAAATCACTTATTCATTAAGTAAGGAAAAGAAGATTATGTAAGGTCAATTTAAAAAAAAACAAACCCACAAACTTCCATGGGTCAGGTACCCAGCAGGGCTAACAGGCCACCAAAACTGTATTCTATACCATAATGCCCTACAAAACAGAGCGATGGATGTTACGTTCTGGACTGGGAAGGAAACAAGCAATAATTCATTAAAGCTATGACCCTGAAAACACTTACGCACATGCTTAACTTCATTAACGCAGGTTATTCTACTGCAATTAATGTGACTACTTGGGCTAGTAAAGTTAAATACATACACGTCTGCAGGATAAAGGCCAAAAACTTCTGACGTCAAAGTGTGAACATGTTAGTCGGCCAGAACAGACTAATTATTATGGAAGGAAAAGGGTCTGCACATTCTTTTTCCTCAGTACTTATGACACATGAGGAAAGCCAGGGCAGCTGCTACAAAATACTATTTAAATACTGCAGTTTTATTGTACAGAAAAACAGTGTCTGTGACATACAAAAAAGTGAACTGTTTAGCAATTATCATGAATTGCTGCGACACTCTAAACAACAATTACAGGAGTTGAATAGAGGAGTTAAAGGCAAACAAGGCAGCAGGCAACCTGCATTTAACTTCAAAATAATGTCAGAGGCAGGTAAAATGCAGACCTTCGGCTTTATGTGCAGCTCTTCCTTGGAGAGCAATTTAGCAGAAACACCAATATAGCTCTTCTTTAAGTGCTGTAACACACTGACATCCTTTTAGTCTTTATTAAACCCAACTGTGATGATTTCCCTTAGCCCTGAAAAAAATGGAAAAAATTGATTTTTTTTCAACTCTGATATTACTGATTATGCATTTGATAGAAAAAAAGGCTTCATCTAATATTGCTTGAGCATGACTTAGTCATTATATGAATATTTTGTAAAAACCTCAGGAAGTTTAACAACAAATATGAAAGCAGGTTTGCAGAAACTGAAAAAAAAATCTGAGAGAATAATTTTGGATTTCTAATATTAGGTGCAAGACAGAAGCCTAATATTAGTTCCCCTTTCAATCAATTTCTTATAGATGCTTGCGATAATGTCCATATAGCAGATATTGGCAAGGAACATCAGATGAACTTTCTTCCAAAAGAAATTTTTAAACAGATGAAGAAAAAATGCACATACAGGAAAAAAAAATGAGTATGCCTTTTACTAACAAAGTCTAATATTTTCAACTTGTTTTTAAAACGACTCATCTTGCAGAAAGACAGTATGACATCAATGTTCATCTTTGGAAATTTTCCCTTCAGGTCCAGTGAACATCCTGTTTTCCTATTTTAATAAAGTATTTGCCACATAATTAAAATCTGATACAAATAAACTTTCCAAAGGGGGGAAGGGGGGTGGGGAACGGAAACAACACACAAACACACACAATTAAAGTGTTATTGTGATTTTTTTTTTCCTTAAATTTCCAAATGCCCTTGAATACATCTACTGGTGATACTGTTACATTATCAATCCCTTCCTATTGCATCTTAAACTACCACATTTCTAAAGAAGCAGATGCAAAGAATAGCATACTGGATTGGTTTTTCTGTGGTTTCCAAGCAAGGAGTTTGTAACCCCCCCTGTTTAAATTAAGTAAATAAATAACTTTTAGGAAGTTATTTTAGCATTTCCAAAACAACAGCAACACATACACAAAACAAAACCAGTCACCCCATTAAAGGTCTTGGTCATTGGGATCTAAGCCTTAGTAACAGTTTTGGCACAACTAGTAAGAAATATTGTCAGTTTGAATGGATGAGAATCAGTCTGGACCAGAGGTGTCAAGCTCACCTGTGCTCCCAAGGCAAGATCCAGATCCCAAGGGACCTCCTAGGACCAGATACAGACCCCGTGGCAGGGTAAGTGGCAGTGGCTAATGCAGCTGTCGTTCACCGTCTCCCTTCCCACCCACTTCCACCAACATGCATGCCCATCAGGGCTCCATAGCTGGGAATTTGGTAGCAGATCTTGACCTGCCCCTGAATTTCTAGCCCCTCTAGGAGCCTTGCAGGCTAGGTAAAATGGCCTAGGCCAGGGGTATCAAACATACTCATGAGCTAGATCTGGCCAGTGGAGCCATTTCGCCTACTGGGTCTGCTATTAAGCTTCTGTGACAATTAGCATGCAGGTTCCTGGGAAATAACTCATGTAAAGTACCGCTATACGCCTTGCCCAGAAAAAACTACATTTTTCATTAACTCATATAAATACTATTCTCAGCATACAGTATTTCAATATTACATGTAGTCTGCATGCAACTTCTACAAACAAACAGGCCCCCCCAACAACCCACCCATTCAATTTAAAATAGCGCAGAACATGGATGAATGCAGTTTGTGATTCTTACAATACACAGATCAGACTTTCTGACTTCTTGATGAAAACCAGCGTTCTACCATGAGGGTTAAATAAAACGGCCTGAGTGATACTACAGAAAATAAGACAGCAAGCTTATTTATCTGCCAAGTGACCAGATCACTGTTTCAGAATCAAAATTATATCAAAATAGTTCATGTCAAAAGGAATGAAAACATGCTGAATAAAATGTATCCACATAATTAGGGTTCTTTAGAAAGTTTATCAAATACTGAGTAGTATGAAAATGAATGGTTACTATAACATTAAAAAGCTAAGATCTCAGTGTTATGAGACATTATGAAAGCTTGATTCTAACCACACTTTGAATAATTACTGTTAAAAGGTCAAAATCTGCAATGCATTTGTCCCTTTTCTATTAAAGAAAAAAAGCACCTCACTGAGCCTCTAGAAATCTTGACTTGATAAACACTGAAGTGCACACACACACAGAGTTAGGCACAGTAAGGAATGTCTTAGTCAATGGTTGTGTGCCTATTTTTGGTTATTTCACTGAACGTAACATGTCAAATCAATTTGTTTATGGTTATAGGGCACAAGTCGCTGCCAGGCAGTGAAACAGCAGCTCACTGTCACTCCTAATTAGTAGCAGCAAGAAGACAATGCACCTAGGGCCAGAGTTTCATAATGTTACCATCCCTCACACGTAAAAAGTTGCAACAACAACTATAATTGAAAAGTCCTTTACGTCAATTAAGTCCAAAGCTGAAAATTTACTGTGCAATAATATGTATGCATATTTACTTAGAAATGACTTGAATAAAGACATTGCCATTGTGGAAATTTCTTTCCAAACATGAACGAGAGCACCAATTCATCAGAAGGAATATTAAGGAACTGAACTTCTTCACACCAATCCCCATTTACAGCAAACAGGCTGTCAAACTTTCTGCCTCAACATATACAAATAGGATGTGAAGAGCAAAAGTCTGGATGTTTCTTGGTCTTTCATTTCCCTTTCACCACAATCAATTTGGCTGCATAATTGGATAACAATAATAGGATTCTGGTTCCTTGTAATCAGAAATTTGCCTGACAAGGAAACAAAATTGATAAAACTTCTCAATTTGTCTGCTGAGCCAAATGCCCTTCATCTCTAAGGTTTAAAAAGATTATTTTCAGCAAATACTTAAAAACACCATTTAAGTCACAAACTTTTTTTAAAAAAAAGCTTGGGAGAGGATTGTGCATTATTAATGCTCTACAATAGTGTTTTAAAAGGAAATCTAGCTATCTAATCATTTTTTCCACTGCCAGTGACTGACCAAAATGAATTTCTGGAGGTGGTTGGGTAAGAATCCATTCCATGATGAGGGGGAGAGAGACTCTTCCAGGAATAATCTCACTAGGAGTTCCCAAAAACTGACTGGCTGCCGGCCATCTGTGCAATCATTCAGTCTCCCCAGCACACCTATGGCCTTGCAAAATCCTGTATACCAATTCTAGGTATGTGCACCTCCACTGTACCTGAGTACAATTAGGAATGGGAAAAGCCAGTCTCAAGACAAAACTTCCTTTCTGGAGTGAATACTTGACCACTGTTACGTAGTCTAGTTCTATGACTATTGGCCTTTATGTAATAATTAAACTATATCAATTCCCAATGAAAATGTAATAAAGAGATTGGCTTAAGAGTAAAAATGTCCAACTTTTAAGTTCTGCTTTTCTTTTCAACTAGAAATGGGACTTGGCTGCCATTTTATTTTATTTTATTTTATTTTTTTTACCAACTCTGTTTTGAAAAATTAAATACACAGTGGAGTCTCTCGGGAGCTACCCCACTGCAGAACTGACTTGGAACCATGAGAAATTATCTTATATCAAGGTATCCACTGCATTCAAATGGCATCACTGAAAAACAAACATGGTAAGTCAATGCACTCTGAAGAGCAATCCAGGAAGAAGGTGTCCAATTTGATTTCTTTCCAATTGGAGTAGTGGGAACTCAACTTTTTTACGGTGCAGTTGGATAAATTTGAAAAACATTATAATATGTGATGCCTGATGCATCACAGGACTGGACCTGGTGATATAGCCTGGTGTTCAAGACAATGCTTGCCCCTCAGTTACACTGGCACAAATTAAGTCCACTAAAATAAAAAATTTACACACTGAGGAAAAAAATCTGGCCTATTCATTGATACAACAGAGATATCAGGCAACAAGTCAAATGACTGATGTGTTATTAGAAAAAAAATAGTTATTACCATCAAGTATAAATTTAAATATTTATCTTCCCAAACATACCAGTACTAGGTATCTGCATCAGGTCTGAATGCATGAGGGTTTTTTCAGCTTGCTTAGATTTGAACAATAATTTTTTGACTGTGAAAAGCTTTATCAATGCAGAAGAAAATGTGTTTGCAGCCTGCTTTTATTTGAAGGCTGGACATCCAATGGTGCCCCATGTCCTCTTCTCTGCAAGTCTGTCGAGATTTAAGGAAGCAGGCCGTGTCAACAATGCTAGAAAGGAGTTGACTCCCCCCAGTTCATAAAAATGGTAAAAATGGAAATGCACCCAAAATGGTGTAGTATTTGCAGAAGTACTGTCTTCACCAAGTCCTAAACTCTAGCCCTAAAACAGTCCCCCTCAAATACACATAACTCAGATCTTTTGGATGTACATCATAATTGGGTACTAAACACTTCTGCCTTTGTTCACTTGTGAGTTATTTTAAGGTAAAATAATTTTCCTTTTCCTTTGAGGTTTCTCTATAAAAAAAATAGTTGGCATGATTTTTGTCACCAATTCTTTGAATCAAATTTTTTATAAAAATGCACTGTTAAAAGCAATCAAGTTGAAATCAGAATATTCAGGTTCTGAAGATGACATATATATGCAGCCCGATGAATGCTTAATAGCTCTTAAAGGCAAGATGCATGGAATCAGCCTTCAGCTCTTTCAGAACTAGTTAGCGCAACTACCTACTCGCCTTATGGTTATGGGAGAATAAGGACTTATGTTAATCAACTGGGGGCAACTGATACCTGTTCTTCCACAAAACAATACTTCTTTCCAACACAATTCAAAACAAACTGAAGACCTATTAAAAAATAGTGAAATATTATAATCAAGTCTTAGAGAAGAATACAGCGGACAGGAGCAGAAGACTATACTCATCTGGGCCTACGGACAGCAGTCTGCCTGTCACCATGTGAGAAAATTGCTGCAAACTACATTTCTTGGTTCGCTTTGTCCCCCCCAACCTTTGGGTCACTAAAGACTGTTGAAGGTTATGCTTAAAAAAAGAAAAGAAAATCCAGGCTCCAAAACCCATAAAAGCAAAAGCAACAGCTGGGACTACACTGATATACTTAGTCTCTGGGGTAACAACAGCCAGACTGTTGTTACAGGACATTCTGCTGTATAAAGGTAGGAAGCACCATTTCGGTTTGTCTTGTGCAGACACAGAGATTAAAATGTTTTAAAATAATAATAAAAGTAAATCACAATACTAGTAATTTCTCATTTTAAAAAATTGCACAAACATAAAAAAACAAAGAAAAATGAGCATTACTGTAGACCTTTACACTTTGCAGAAAATTGAAAATCAAATTGTTCTTTGAAGTTAACTTGACAGTATAAAATTCAGCCTGTTAGACTGTGGGCAACACAAACTATAACTACATAAATAATATTTTTAAACCCTTAAGAAAAATTGTAAAGTGATCACACATCATTGCTGTTTGAACTCCAAAGCCGTGAAGAAAGAAAACCTACTGTATTTGAATTATTACCCTGAAATATTCTTGTATTTCATCTTTTTAAAATCCTATTGAAGTCTCATTTTGTGCTTTTGATTTGTAGCTAATTTAAATTTTATTTGAGCCTTCCAATAAAAATTGAGCTCTAAGTAAAGGAAGTTAGGCAGAGGTTGTTATGGAAACTCTAGCAAGCGTATGTGCTGGTTTTGCCCTTTTTTGTTACTACTTACAACAAAAAAGCATTATTTTTCTGTATTGTGTAAATAACACTGAACTATGCAGATTACTTACCATGATGCACCAGTAAGTTGCTTTATTTCCTACTGACAACATTTGCCATCCTTCAAATGTCAGTAGAAAATCAAGAGAACAAACCCATGTTTTCATCACATAGAGCTTGCTTTTCTTGTTGATCTCTCAGGGTTCATAAAAATACTGTTTGACTTGCGTACTTGAATGCCATCTAAAGAATAGCATAGTAAGATAATTAAAACCAAAAGAACGCTACACTACACTGGATTCTGGTATTTATATGACTTAATAGTTTAGATCCCAGAGTGGGAATATAACTTGATTTGTGTGCTATTTTATTGCAACAACCCTTTGACGGATTGAATTGGAAACAACTTTACTATGCTGCATGCAAAAAGTCAACAGCAGTGGGTAAATACAGTATTATTAAGAAGTGATGAAATGCAATAGTGTTTTGTTTACAATTATTAAACAGTCGTCATTTTAGAGCATGACAAAAATTAATTTAGTTATGGGACACCTGCATGTCTTTCACAACAATAATTGGTTGTACTGTAGTTAAGTGCTTTTTTATTTATTTATTATTGTGTTTATAGTTTACATTTATAATGTTATGAATCACTGATACTTCCTTCAAAAAGGAATTAGGTATTTCACCGAGCACCAACAATATTCAAAGTTACCAGAATGAACTACAAAACATTTGAGAAAAGATATTACACCTCGTGCTCGAGGGTTTAAATGTTGGTGGCAGGGTGCAGACAGTCCTATATGGCCAGGTACAGACATTATACTTGTACCAGTATAAGAAATCAGAAACCGGGCCACGCCTGTCACAGAACAGAAGTCTGGGATACAAAACCAGCCTATACCCATAGCAGAACAGAAGTTAAACACAGACTAGTTTAAAAATGGCAGAACCTGGTCTAAGACTTGCCCCCACTGCCACCCCAACCAAAGGGTGAACGCATGTTCTGTTCGCTACTGACCTAAACTACGCTGGTTATAGGAACCCATGTAATTCAGATCAATTCCACCTTGGGCTTTCTGAATGTCCGACACCAAGCCCAAATGCCTTTTGTAGTGTTCTTATACTGGATCACACAGACCTCTTACATAAGCCCCTGATCAGTACAGCAACACTTATACACAGGCACGTGTTTTAAGGTAACCTTAAGAATTTCATTTCCTCTGCTGATTTTGGGTGACTTCTCTTTGGCCCAGGAGAGAAGAACCTGTGATTATTTTTATTAGCATGAAGGATGGGTGATTCTATACTGGACCTAAAGTGGTTAATTTTCAGGTTACTACCTTTATCAATCGATTCAGAAGGGGAAAAGGAGTCTTTTCATTTAAAAAAAAATGCGTAACGAGGTAAGATTTTGATTATGTAAGTAAATAAATAACATCAAAGACCGGAACCCAAGAAATATAACTTGGTCCTCTCAGTAATTACCAAAGCCATGGGTGCACTGGCTGATCACGTTAGGGTGCTTTCTTTCATGGGATGTTGCTGTCTTCCAACTGCTGATGGCAGCAAAAGGCACCAAGTTTAACACGGGGCATTGCCAAGGTAATTGCTTTATCTTGGCCACAAGAATTTTGGTACTAGTTACAATTTTGAATTACAA
This sequence comes from Crocodylus siamensis, assembly GCF_052110815.1. Taxonomy (NCBI): domain Eukaryota; kingdom Metazoa; phylum Chordata; order Crocodylia; family Crocodylidae; genus Crocodylus; species Crocodylus siamensis. The sequence continues at coordinate 86,370,480 of NC_143401.1, read as the reverse complement.
GCTTTAAAAAGAAAAAAAAATTCTAAAAGCACACAATAAACTTGACTATAAGGGAACTGAAAATAAACCTTACTAAAACATTTAAGATACCAACACCCCCTTCCCCCCAATTATTTGTTAAGTTAAACAGAGTTAAATCAATTGCACAAAGGTACTTTCACACTTACAGTACATGATAATTATCAAGCAGGGATTTTATTGCACTAACTATTCAAAATAAATGGAAGTGACACTGCTTCTCTAACTGAACCAACCAAAGTGTATAGATAATGAAGACCACTGCACAGAAATAATGCGTTTTGCATGTGTAAAATCTATTTACTCTCAATTTGCATGTCAGCTACATGACCTTTGGGCAGCAGGCACCATTTTAAAATGCTTGCTCACAGTACAGTCACCAAATGCCTGTTCAGTTTAAAAACTTAATAGTTTTCCTAACCTTTGTTCTTCTCAGAAGCTGATGTGATATGATTACCCCTTACTCAAAGTGCAGCTTAAATTTTGGACCTCTTCCGTGCAGCTTTATTTAGTAATTTACTTGCAATTCTTTTACCGTGTGGCGAGTAATCCCATAACAATGCCTTCCTGTTTTAGCTTTCCTTTACTGCCAGGAATTAAACTCTGTTTTTCTAAAAATCATATTGTTCAGATCAAACTATATTAATACCCATGCTGTCACAGTTTATATTCAATTACATACAATTTTCAAACCTCAGCCTAACCTGTTAAGTAGGCAGTTACTACCACTAACAGCAGCTGAAACAAAAAAGATGCACAACTACAAGCTTTCAAAGCAAGAATTTTATGCAGGTTTCCTGTGAATGCACCAATTCCTTTCAAATGTTTCTAAAGCTACTGTAAAATTAAGCTTAAGCAAGCCAATGTTCATGCCAGTTTACTCCATCATATAAAGAAGCATTCTCTAAATTATGGGGAAAAAGGCAATCAAATTCACATATTGCATTTGTCATGCTACTTTGACCAAAGACATAGCCAAGTATGTTGTTACAGTGCTGGAAATTTAAGTCATTCTATATATTAGATTTATATCCTGCCGTGCAAGTTTCCTAACCTCTTCGTAACTTAGCACAAAACAGGTTAGGGTCATTCATACCTCATCACACAACACACGAGTCCTCTGTACAATTTAACTTCTTTTTTGAAGAACATGTTAATAATCTACCAGGTAGGTGAAAGAGTCACGATTTAAACATATATTGTAATGGTAGGTGCTTGCACTTCTCCAGTTCTGCTTCGTGATGGAGAGATGCCGCATCAGCACGGATTCCCTTAAACAGTTCCCCCTTCGCTCACTGCCCCCATTTAGTGTGCATCAATAGGGAAGGAAATTGCAGCCTTTTTCTTAGGCATACTTCCTCCTGACCCCAACACACCTTGCTCCTCTTACCCGTCTCACCTCTGGTCTCCTCTCCCCCGCAGCCCGCCCAGCTACCCACAAATGCCCTTTCCCCCAGAGGTTCTGTGGCGCAAACGCTAAGCTGCGTAGGGCGCCACGCAGCATCAGTGAGAATCCAGCGGGAGATACGCATGACAACTCTGTCCCACTACGGTATTTTGGGAGTTTGTGGAAGGGTAGACTCTTCCATGACTACTCTCGACTCGGTCCACACAATTCCAGCTCCTGAAACACGACCAGCAGAGAAACTAATTTCTGTGAAAGTCAAATTCTTCACTATGGCTAGAAACTGTTTATTTCTAATGATGAGAGGATAAGCCTTTAATGAGCTTTTTATATTTCCCTGGTTGCTGTATTTAAAGCCTATGAATTAGTGATACTAAGGTAAGCCCTGTATGTAAGCAGATTGTGGGGTCTAAAGCCCTTGTGCAGATCAAATGTTAAGAATCTGGAGGCTACTAGTGCTGGTGCATGTAAGCAAGGAAATTAGCAGACAATTTCTTCTTAACTGTGATAAATTTAGGTTAAAAAACCCTCTTTTTTAAAACCCTCTTTCAGCATTTGAAGCACCAATGCATGCAGAGCAAATATAGGAAGGACATACACTGATCCCTGTAAAAAAACAAACAAACCTCTTCCTTTGAAGAGACCAACAGCAATTCTTTGTCCAACTGCTAGTCTTCAAGGGATTAACTCCAGCGTAACTGCTCCCATGTGCTAAGCAAACATCTACTTTACTCGGGCTCAAGCAGTTTAGAGGAAGCGGAGGGGCTTTTGTGCTGTCACACTCAGAACGACAGCCAGACGTACCAAGTGTGGAGTCATGCTTTGGGGAAAGTTAGCCAACTGCTAAAAGCAGACCACGAACTAAAATGTTCCTTTCCAGAGTTTTTGGGAATCAAACATAATGTAGCCTCTCTGCCGTAGGATTCACCTATGACAGCAGAATCCAGAATTGCGACGGGAATCCCAAGAGCTGACCTAGTTGTTTTATTTTTTTTTTCCTTAAACTGGTAAGATTTTTCAGAGATTTGTAAAATTTCAGGAGTCGGTAAAAGCAGAAAAATAATCGTTTGTGACAGGGACACCAGAATAATTCATTTAAAGTTTGTTGGGTTTTTTTGTTTTGTTTTTGGCAATTCCCCAATGAGAGTTCAGTCAGGGAACCCCAAAAGAAACTGCTTTGGCTCATCTGCTACAGCAGCAAGCTGAGCTCCCAGGCTAGCTAAACCTCAGTCTCCTAGGTCCATGCCCTGACTTCACTTCAGATGGAGTACCACCGTTCTCTCTCTCCCAAGAAGGACCTGGGTTATACAAGTCTGTGATCCACCTGTTCTTACCAGGTGGTCTAGATGAGTATGGGCCTCTATCAGAGAATGACAAGCAAGGTTTTCTGAGTAACTTTTCAGCTTGGAAAGGACACAGATGTAAGGAAAAGCACTCTGGCTAGGGACAAAAGTTACACAAACTGGTTCAAGTGATCAGAAACTGGTTTAAACCCGTAACACAGTGCAAGTTCAGTGCATACAACCCAGTTTCAAAATGGCTGAAACTGATTTAAGACAAACCTGGGTGGATGTAGCATCTGACTTCACTGATGTGGGTCAAGCTAGTTTATGGATCTTCTGTCCCAGACCCCTTCCCGGTTCAAGTTAAACCAGAGTCCCTCAGCATCCCAGCATGCTCTGCAGCCCTGGGTTGGGCTGTGCTCTCTGCTCCATAGAGCAGGGCCAGCCCTGCCCCTTCGTTCTCTAGCCAGGGGCAGGTATGGCCAGACACCAGCCAGCATGGCACCCTCAGGCAAAGGGAGCAGGGAAAGGGGTTATTCCCACCCTACCCCCTCCTACCAGGGGACAGTACCTGAGGTCTTCATGGCCAGGATATAGTAACCTGTCAGGCATTCACTCCATCCCCACTCTAGTAGCAAGGGTGGGGCATGGCCAGAGCCAGCAGCCGCCTGCCTAGACTATGTACTGGCTGGGGCTGACGGTGTTCTTCTTCTTTAGCGGGAGCTTTAGGGCAGTGCCTGGAGCTCTGGCTCCAGTTCCAGCTGCCTTCTGCCCACTCCACCTGTCCAGCACAATGAGCAGCCCCTGTGGGGGAACAGGTGGAAAGCAACCAGAACTGGAGCCAGAGCTCCATGTGCTGAGCAAAAACTGCAGAGCTAAAGCTTCCACCCACCCAGAGCTGCACAGCAACAGCTGGAAGCAAGAAAGACAGAAGTGCCCCGCCAGCCCCGATGTGGCTGCTGCACGGGACAGAGGCATGGAAGGGCCTGCAAGCCCCTCTGGTGGGCAGCTGCCAGGTTCCAGGCCCACTGGTGCCTCCGAGCCAGCCTGGGTGGCCTGCTGCTCAGCCAGCCACCACCTGTGCCCCCAGCCCAATCTAAGGGCCTGGACCCCGTTGCCCAGTCCAGGCCAGACCCTGTGCATCCACCCTCAGTAGCACCAGCCCAGCTCAGCACTGCAGCCCCAGCCCCAGGCAGATGGCAGGGCCACGCAAAGATGCAATGTTGCCCTACTGATTGTGAGTGCCTCTTTTTTGGTCCCCACCTGTCAATATCTAAGTCCTGATTCCACCCTCCCTTCCACCAGGTACTCACTGAAAATAACCTCTAATGGAGCAGTGGAAACTAGATCAAAATGGCTTTAAACTGGCACCTGGAAAAAGAAACATCCCAAATTAGTGGGCACTTGAATAATTTGATTAGGTTAAGGTGATTGGGACCTACAGATAGATTTATTCCACCTGACCCCTTGTAGAGGGAGCATTTTAACTGACAGTAGAATGCAAATACTCCTTTTTTTCCAGAGATATTCAATATGCACTGTCTACAGGTTTTCTTTATGCAATTAAGTCTGCCATAGCCAACTTTATTAACTCTAAAACAATCTGGTAACCATTCATTTGCATTACAGTTCTCATTCTGCAATTTTACTTTGACTCCAAAAGTTTTTCCAGTACATCAACTAGGTTTTCTATCAATATATGTATTTTTGTTTGTACCACTGCAGAAGGCCTGAAGACACATGCAACATGTACCTGCTAAATACTTGCTTATATACGCTAAAACATTCAATCCAAAAGTTACCTTGAATTTTTATAAAATGTTTAACACTCTCCCTCTATCCATTACGCTACGGAAAAGAGGAGCTGGCAACCACTGAACATCATTCATTCCGAGTAAGAACTGTAGCTAAAAGCCAGTAAGATTTCCCTCCTCCTTCTCTGCAGAGAGGAAACTGCCACAGAGGTCCAGCTGTAAAAATGGAAGTGACGAGAGAGGCGTACTTCAAATGCCACCTTTTTCTCCTCCTCTCTTCTTTCAGATATTGGCCGGACACAAAAGTTAACAGCAATTAACCTTCAATTGATATTCAGATCATGGTCAAATAAGGAAAAAGCAAATAAAAGCAAATAGCTATGTTTACTGGGTAACAAGAATTAAATTATCCCTGGCTTGAACTGATCATGACTGAGTCTGCCTTATGCATATGTGCATGCTATTTAACGTTTTGTACACTGGTAAGGCCAATCACAAATCACCTGTTCTCTGGAAAATGAAAAGGGCTTAACTGAATACATATTCACTTTTAACAGAAGCAATATTATATTATTTTGCTATAGCCAAAAAAACAAACAAAAAACCAACAAGGGAAAGCTAAGAACTGGCATTTCTTGAGGGGCCCCTTGAGTCCAAAAAAGTTGAGAACCACGGTAATACTGGAATGGCATTTTTAAAAGCCATATAGAAACGGAAAAAAAAAAGACTTGAAGTTCCAGCAGCTTGAAATTATGGCAACTCTTCCATACTTCACACAAAATGCACTTCTTTCTAAAGAGATTTTTACTTTTTTGCTATATGTTAAGCCACGTGTCCTGACAGACAGGAAAAAGTTCATGCTAGAGTAAAGAGTTTAATTTTCATAATATTATTTGAAACTAGCAGTTACCTGGCACCGAAAACCAAGAGGTCTTGGCCACTCCCACAGTCTGGTTTCTGTCAGTCATATACATTTCTTTCACATTAAAAACTCTTAGGTCTTGGTCAACATTATTTCTCTACCTCCTCCTTGGTCAGTCAAATCAAGTATCATATGGATTCATAGATTCAGGTCACAAATCCATACAAAACAACAGGCCTTGCATAAGTGAAGTATGGCCTCTCTTTGTAGTTATTTGGATCTTGACCATGATCATGTCTGTCCTGCCAAGGGGATAATCTTAATTTGTATGCCCTTGCTTTAAAGTGAATATTATATTTAGCTTCGGTACCACTTAAGGATTAGTTACAATGGTATTTCAACTACAAGGACATCCCCATTCTTATGAATCTTATTATTCTGCTTTTTTTTTTTTTTTTAAATGTTTCCAACAGTTGGTTACATTGAAGTTCCTAAAAGATATAGCTTAGAAGACAATGTGCAAGTCCAAGTGACTTTTGTATATATAATCCCACACTGTTCAACATCTTCATCAGTGACTTGGACGAGGGGGTAAAAAGCACCCTGTTCAAATTTGCTGATAACACTAAGATGTGGGGGGATGTGGGCACACTAGAAGGGAGGAACAGGCTGCAATCGGACCTAGACAGGTTACAGGTGTGGGCAGATGAGAGCAGGATGGGGTTCAACACTGACAAGTGCAAGGTGATGCACCTGGGGAGGAAGAACCAGCACCATACCTACAGGCTGGGGAACTCCCTTCCTGTCAGTGCAGAAGAGGAAAAGGGTCTTGGAGTCATCATTGACTCCAAAATGAACATGGGCCGGCAGTGTGGGGAGGCAGTCAGGAAGGCCAACCATACCTTGTCATGCATCCACAGATGCATCTCGAGCAGGTCCAAGGAGGTGATCCTCCCCCTCTACGCGGCACTGGTCAGGCCGCAGCTGGAGTACTGCGTCCAGTTCTGGGTGCCGCACTTCAAGAGGGATGTCGACAGCATGGAGAGGGTCCAGAGGAGGCCACCCGCGTGATCAGGGGGCAGCAGGGCAGGCCCTACGAGGAGAGGCTCAGGGACCTGAACCTGTTCAATCTTCACAAGAGAAGGCTGAGGGGGGATCTAGTAGCCTGTTTCAAACTAGTCAGAGGGGACCCGCAGGCACTGGGGAAGTCCCTGTTCCCCTGAGCACTATCAGGAGTGACCAGGAATAACGGTCACAAACTGGCAGAGGGTAGACTCAGGCTGGACATCAGGAAGCACTACTTCACTGTCAGGGCAGCTAGGATCTGGAAACAGCTTCCAAGAGAAGTGGTGCAGGCTCCTACCCTGGGGGTGTTTAAGAGGAGGCTGGATGAACATCTTGCTGGGGTCGTTTGACCCCGGTACTCTTTCCTGCCATGGCAGGCGGTCGGACTCGATGATCTGCTCAGGTCCCTTCCGACTCTAGAAACGATGAAACTACGAAACTAAGTAGGCCCCAGACAAAGGCTTCCCTTTAGCAGTATGGTCAGCTATAAGTTTTTTGGAAAAGTGGACTGTCGTGGATGGTCTTTTGAAAATGGAGCAACAAAAGGGTAGTTCTTACCTGATGTTTTAAAAGAACAAAAGTAAATACTATCAATTTGTATTTTGCTTTTTTTGTTTGTTTGTTTCTTTGTTCATTACAGCATCAGTTTTGATGTACACTAATTTTACGATTTTATGACATGGAAGTAAAAATATATATTCAATCACATACATTTTTAGTGGGATTAGGAACACTTACTGGCACTGACTGCAATGTCCAAATATTTCCCAGTACGGAAGTAATTTACTTATGGCCAGCTGCCTCTGCTCTGAGGCTTCTTCCGTTTATCTTGCTCTGAATCAATAAACAGATTTTTGTTCAGTGACTGAGCTTTTTCAGCTAACCTCCTCCCCCTGCCCCCACCTCTTTTTTGGCAAGACACAATCACTTGCAAAAAGGACCAGTAGTTGCCCAGGCCCAGCCACTAATCTCTCTACTTGATCAGGTTCTGACATGGAAAGAAACGTTACCGCCAGTTAAACTCTGTCACATGGCAGATGGCCAGTCTTTCCTGTACATCATAGCTTTGACACACTAATGTTTCAGTAAGTCTTCTAAAATTTCTCCCCGGAGTTTTCTGACAGCATTACACTGATGAGAAAATGGGTCAACAGCAAGTGGATGGCTTTAAAACACGAGTAACAAGAAGTGAGAAGATAGATGATCATGGGGAAGAATCATCCTTAAAGCATGCTGCTAACAAATTCAAATACACTCACGCTTAGCACATCATGCTCATAGTAAAAAAGAAAGAAAATAAGCTAAATACTGATGAGATTATACACCCCCCCCCCCAATGAAGTCAGTGGAATTAGCACACACAAAGAGATCAGAATCAGTTTCAGTAAGCTGCTCAAAATGTGATACCAAACATTTGGGTAACCAAAAGCTAAATTTAAAACTTTTGTTTTTTGTAATTATGAGTGTAACTTGGTGAAAACATTTTTAAAACTAAGATTATATTTGCAGAGAGAATTATGTGACAGTTTTTCCTGCATAAATTTAACAACTTTAGGTGGAATCTCTCCAGAATCTAGCCCTATTGAGTTGCTTTTGTTCACTGAAAATATGCTTCATACTCCAAAATTCCATAAGAAATCATCTAAAATTAGGAATACAATTTTCGCTGGAAATAAGAACTGCTCTCTCATTTGCAAGAAACTTATCTAGTTCATGATATGATATGGAAAACAACGATAACTTTAATGATAATTATTGCCAGAGGTGACTGGGCAATGCAGCTGAAAGATAGCAAGCTAGATGTGAAAGCAGGAAATGCACAAGCTGGCAGTGATGTTGTCATATTTTCCCTGGTGAGACTATGAAAGTCTCTGCATAGGAAAGAAATTGAAGCCGTTAGAAGCAGACATACAAGATCATGCTCCTTTGGATGTGGATAAGAACCGATAAAGGCTTGGACAAGATGAAGAATTAAAAAGTAAAAATCATTACATTAGTGTTTATACAAATGGGCTTAAAACAATGTTTAGGCATTGTAGTTCTATAATGTATGTACTTGAACAAATTTTGTTACTGCATGATTCAGTGAGCTAGATTTTCTCTTGTAATTAGGAGGTTCTTAATATAGCTTACCTATTTGCCCCCAAGTATCTCTCCGGATTGGTATACTTGTGGTACAAGAGTTAACACATTTGCTGGGTGGTTATTTTTCTGTTTTTCTGCTTCTCTGTGGAATAGGTCATTCGAACACTGAAATGTTTTATATCAATCCTATATTTCCCAGTAGCACTGAGAGACCTGGATGCTATAAAAATACTTTATATTGATATTGAAAAATATAAATTTTCTTCCACCAAAAGCTATCTGAACTCTAGGAATGGCTAGTCTCTCCTTAGAAATAAATTACTAGGTCAGATATTTAACCGGGAGGTCAGAATAGTTCTACTGGTCTTCATGAAAGCAGGGAATATATTTTACAGCTGGCCCAGGTGTGGTCCGCGGTGAGCCGACTGTAAAAGATGGCAGGCGAGATCAGCAGGCGAGAAGATCCCCTTCTCTCCCCCCTCACCCACTGACTCCTCAATCTACATTTTCACTGACCGCCTGTCTTGTATGCAGCCCAGCCCGGCCTCTGGCTTCTTTACTTTTCATTCCATCCAGGAAGAGCACACACCAACTGCAGATACTTCCTTAGCCTGACAAAGGGTTTCTGAACCCGAAAATTTGCTTAAAAATTGTTTTCCAACTATTTAAGTTGGTTTAATAAAAGATATCAGATTCACCCAAAGAACTTTGTCTGCCTTGGAAGTATCAGTTCACTAACGGAAGAGTGTGGGTGACATAAACCATGTTAAAAAAAAAAGTAAGGCTCTCTGCCACCATCCTAAACACAAGCAACAGCCAATTTGAGCATGATCTCTGCAACGCTTTGCTGTAGGACACCACACAAACAGGTGAGGAAGTCATTCCAGAAATGTAGTGAATTACCCAGAAACCGTCTTGTTTACACTGGTCAATAAAACACTGTTATCTCTCTTACAATAGGCCACACTGTTTATTCAAACACAGTTAGCCTTCAAGCACAGGCCACCTATTTATTTAGTGAGATCAGCTATCACTGTAAATCAATTTCTTTGCAAATGAGAAATACAGCTGTCTGCAAAACCTACTTAAAACTCCTTCCTGCATCCAATATTTATATGTGTAGCAGAGCAGATTACCACGAGAATACAAAAAAGGTCATCAGCACAGTGTATCTGGGCAAGTGAAAATGGTGCTGCTACTCTTCAGTTGTATAGCTGATCTGAGGGACAGTCATGTTGCATTTACTTTGGTGTGCGTGCGTGTGTGTGTGCTCGCGCGCACATGCATGAGCATGTGTACTGCTTTACAAGCAGCTTTATTTCCTTTTTTAACTATGTGTGTACCACATTATCATCACAGGTACAGAGCTATTCTATTAAAAATATACGCAATTCAAAGATTCACAAAACAAGTGTGTTATCACCTCAGTCACCTTTATGAAGTTTGGCTGTATAGGACTCCACTGTTAAAATAATTTTTGCCTTTAACGTGCTGAAATGCTTTAGGAAAGAGGAGGCCCGGTCTCTTGATCCTGCAGGATGTTTCTGCAAGGTTCTCCGTATTGGAACCGTTATACAAAAGGATGCCCGAGGAATTAAGATTTAGCTCCACCCACAGATCCTGCAGGTTGTACACATTTCTAAGGGGATCAGTAGCAACACTACTCTTGCAGGGAATCCAGCAGCTATTAAACATGGGTTGTAAGGCCTTCCTAACATCTTCTATAGGACAATAAAGAGCAGCAGCAAACGCCATGTTTAGGGCATAAATTCAAATCTAAATCCCCAGCAGTTTTTGGTTGCTTATAAACTTTTGACTCTCATTATTCAGGTGGAATACTTTTTTTTTTTTTTTTTTTACTGCTTGTTATTTGGCTGAATGTTCAAAGTCTGAAAATTATTTCGAAGTCGGGCTAATCAAGTGCCAGAATGCCATTTTCATGTCAAGATTTCATGACTTTTGATGTACTCGTCTTACTAGCCAGTTTTCATATGGCGTGTTCGATCTGAACAACAAGCTAGGCTGTGTCCCACAAACCACAGCCACTGGTTGGGACTTGTACACTGTTGCTACATCTCAGGAAGACCCAAGAGGGATTACGTCTTAGAGGAGGAACATGACATTGGAAGCCAAGTGATAGCGAATACGAGAATTACAAAACCAGCCTCTGCACAAAATGCCCCTGGCCTCGCTGGCTGGCTGGCTAGTAGTATCAAAAAGGGGAGGCATGGCCATGGCTTTGCTCCTCCCTCATCTTCTCCGGACACTGCGTCCCCTCAGATGCAAGGAGTCCCTGATTCTCCACCAGGGTGCCGAAGCACCCTGGGGTGCCATGAGACCTTTTAAAAGGTGCTACAAGGTATAAAGAGACAAGGGGAAACTCAGGATTGTCCCTGCCTGGTCACTGAAACGCCTCAACTACCCTGACCCTCTGCAAAGAGTTAAGTACTGTAATAAATAAATTAGTTTTTGGAATGGGGTGCTGCTCAATTAACATAAGCTCTCAGGTGAATCTGATATTTTATGAGACCAACTTAAATAGTTGGAAAAAAAAGTTTTAAGTAAGCTTTTGGGTTTAAAAACCCTTCATCAAGCTGAGGAAGTTTCTGCAGTTGGGTGTGTGCTCTTCCTGGGTGGAAGGAAAAGCAAAGCCACAGGCTGGGCTGGTATGCATACAAGTCAAATAAGGGGTGCCTCAAATCTGAAAGGTTGAGAAACACTGCCTAAGCACAGGGCCTGCAAGGGTTTCTAACCTTTACACAAATAGGCAGAAAGAGGTGTGGTGTCATGTAAATCAAAGGTTCCTTCAGGCACAGTCTGGCCCAATGTGACTATGTTCTTAAAGACTATTGCACCTTGCACAGGTAAGAAGTGGAGATAAGGTTGGAGAAGCTGTAAAAATAGTTCCAACAGCTATGCACCAAACACAGTGCAACCCAGTTTTACAGAATGTCTTTGGTTAAACAGGAAAAGGGTTGTGTTAAGCCTGAAGTTAAAATGTTGAAAAGCTCAAGACGAGAGGAGGGAAAAACAACTTGCTGGCCTTCAAGTTTATTTGAAAGATGGATTACCAAATATTATGTAAGGCGCAAATCTCAGAACTATTCCCCATTGTATCTACAAATATTATCAAATTTTACAAGACCATGAATTTTCATAAAAAGTGACATTTTCAAAAAGCTTTCCTTGCTTTAATCCTTCTCTTTTTCTTTTGATAGGATTAGACAATGAAATGGCAGACTATTAAATAAGCACACCAAAATGCTAACTGTGAGGCATTTGGCTTTACATATTTATAAATTAGTGTTTCACAGTCACTTCAAATTTGACATTACAGTTCAGTGTCTTCAAGCAACTCATTGCAATAAGTGTTGAATTTGATTTATATGGTCCTTCATTTTCCACGCATGCCAAATAATTATTTTTTAAAAACACCTATAAATTTGGTTTAATGAAAGACCAAAAAAGAAACGTGACTTTTTTTTTTTTAAATTAAAAATGAAAACGAAAAACGTGAGCTTTCTTGCCTAAATCCATTAAAAAAAATTCCACACAGACAGTTAGTCATTCAGGGTCCAAATATTATCTTGCAAAAGGTGAGATCTCTGCCAACCTATTCATCTGAAAGGATGGACTGCTTGCTGTGGAAGTCTCTCCAGTCTTACCTAGTAGAAGCTGTTCTACCAGGTAAAAAGTTCAACACTTGCAGGCTGATGCTCTCCGACCTCCTTTTCCATTCATCCAAACATTCAGAGGACTGACTCGACTGAATTTAGAGAAGGCAAAAGCATGAAGAGAGTTTCTCAGGAAAATAGTCGCGGGAGGGAAATTCACCCATCTAAAACTATACACCATTTTCCACTGGGATGCAGTCTCAGGAATACAGAGACACTGTGAAACAACTGCAATGGCTAGGTTTGCTAGGACCAAATTCTGTATTTTATGGTGTACAAGTCAACACTGTATTTCCAATCAAAATTTAGGATTTTCATAGATCCAGTGTATAAGTAGTCCCTGCTACTGCAGCCAGAGTCCAGGAGCCACAGTCGCAGCTAGGTGGGCAGCAGAGGAGCTCAGCATGGGGGGTCATGAGTAGCTCCTGCCTGGCAAGCACTGCTCACTGCTGCCACTCTGCGCCCTGGTGCTGCTGGCGGCAGGTGGTGGTACTGTGGATCCCGTGGCTCCACCCCACTGGCCAAGATCTACCCGCGGGGCAGCTACCGGGCCGTGGGTAAGTGTCCCCAGGCCAGACTTGACGGGTGCAGAGTTTGGGCAGCCAGCCTAGCTCCAGTGTCAGGAGCCTGACCTGGCCTCCATCAACACCAGGAAAGCTCTTAGATGTTTGTTTGCTGCCTCCCGCCAGGGTGCTAACACAGGGTCCAGCTGAAGTACTGATACGGTGTATAAATTGAGATAGAAATTTAAAAAGGGCAAATATTTTGGCTTCAAACCTTGACTTATAACACTGAAATATGGTACTTTAACTGTATACAAGATACTCTCTATACTGCTTAAATTTACACAGTATATGGTTTATTTTGTTTTGGACTTTAAACAGCCCCAGATTATTAAGCCTGCAATTGGAAAATCTGTTCCTTGATTGGCACAAAAAACACAAATATACCTTGAGTGCCCTTGGGACTCCAAGCATTACCTGAAAATACTTTAATAACATGTCTCCTAATATTTCTCAGATTATCTGCCTAGCCATTTGTAAATCACATCATTTCTTATTTAATAACCATGGTAAAGAAGTTTCATTTTTAGTTGTGAATAGGTCTGGATTAATTTCTTTCAACAGATCTTTAAAGCTGGTAGCAGAGGATAGAACACTCCCAAGGTTAAAAAAAACAACACAACTGTGCAGTATGAAAATGTGTACAAACCCTCCGGCTAGTCAATACTTTGACAATCTTGCAGTACCAATAACAGTCGAATATTTGTTAGCACACAGATTATGAAAGGAAGACAAGTAAGAGTTAGGTCTCAGCTCCAAAAAAAACTGAATCACATTTGATACATAGCCCAAAGAAATGGAAGAGGCATTAGTCCAGCTACATTTTCCCCAGCCTTGGCATTATTAAATAACTTGATAAAGGTATTGTTTTGTTTAGTTTCCAGTACAACAGAAAGCATGCATACGTGGAGAGAGGGAGAGAGAGAGAGAGAGAGAGAGAAAGAGAGAACATATTACATATTATGGATGCACACTACTATTTGTATTATTTTCCATTTACACAAATAATAAAAAGGACATACTCTCCATATTCTACGTGACCTCCCTGGGCAAGACTTGCACAGATAAGTAGCTAGTTAATTCAGCTGAAATACCCTTTCTTCCCATTGTACAAGAGAGGATTGCAAAACCACTCACTGTATATACACAATTCTCACTTCTAGGCTTCTGTCCCTCTTGCTAGGATTATATACACTACTGCTTTTTATACCTGAAGAGGCCTGCTTTGAGAGCTCCTGTGGAATTAGACAGCCCTTTTGGGAGTTTTATAAGAGTACCTCTCTCAGCACAGGCATTCATCTCCATTGCTACAAAGCTGAATTTGGACTACCAATACTCTGTAGAGGAAAACTGGCAACTGAGTCTTGCTTCAAATATTACACAGAAGTGTTAGGTGGAGCTATTTTCATTTTATTCATGAGTTCTGCAGAAAAAAAAAATTAGTAATCTTATGCATTACAAAGAGTGTGAATAATTCAAGCGAATAATTCCCACAGAGCTCCCTTAGGCCAGGAATTCTCTCTGTAAATACAATTCAGAGCAAACCCCAAATTCTCTCTTATTATGTAGTCCTCAAACTAAAAAGCTACATGTCATTTCAATGGAAAATTTCCAAAACATCAGGAGCTAGTGCAAGGTATAGCTTCTTGTTAACACAAATATTCCAAATAACTAGCTATACATCAGGATGAGAAATGTAGGAAACCATCCAACTTTAATGATCTGCTCTTTGAACATGGACCCTGTTTATGCATACAATAAATGTGTACAGAAAATCCATGAATAACATTTATTCCAGTACTATCTAATAATACATTTAGAAATGCTGCAAACAATTTTGCATTGGAATGTGTCGATTCATCTCTCTGAGGTCACATGCATGTCTCAAGTTGATGTAATAAACACCTTGGAAGCACAAGACACCCTGGGACTATAACATCCAGCGCATTACTGAAATGTCTACATTTAATAACATAGCATCATTTTTCAAAACTGACATGTACTAATATTCTATAAATAATGAGATCAGATTAAAGTCTCACCATTCATTACAATATATTAAAACTGTCTAAACTTTTATCACCGCTAGTATAATAAAGAAGAATGAAAATGCCAATAACCACACACAGCAAGTTATGAATATTTTCCTTAGGAATGCTGTAGAAAGTCCAAATCAGATGCTGTGTCTTCATGTAGCTATGCAGCTCAACTGAACATATGCAGCTATCTTTCATTTCTCACAAGAATAATCTATTACCCCTTTTGTGTTGATGTATGCATACATGTCTAGTCTTGTTATCAATTCCTTTTCAGTTACTACTGAAAGTTTAACTGTTAAAAGATAGTGGACAACGCAAGAGCAGCAGCTTTCCATTGACTCATCTCTTTCCATTACAGCGGAAAGCCAACAAAGCATACAGCACTCTCCAAGGGTACTGGGGCAACTGCTACTGAGATGTGTTCCCAGAAACCCTCAAGTCAGTGCTCTGACAGACTCGCACAGCATGGTCCTTGAGCTAGCACGAAGGCAAAAACTTGTACGTTATTTTGAATCTAATCCACTGATTTTCAACCTCTTCCAACTCAAGGCACCCTTAAAAAACGCCAGCTGTTTGCTCCGACTTGTTTTTTTTGACTAAGGAAAAACAACAGAGCATTTTTTTTTGTTGCAAAGAACTCAGAAAGACCACAACAGGCGAGAATGTTTTTTGACACTATGGATTCCTATCTGATATTTCTGCACTGAGCTTGTACATTCTGTGTAAGGGCTTGCACACTTAGTGCTAATATTGTGCAACACCCTTTAAAGGCTCTTGTGGCATCCTGCTGAGATATTATTCTAGCCTTTCTTTATATTTCTTTTTGAATTTTTGACCATGAAGGGTGACTTCACCTTTTTATTATAAAAAGGTATTACCGGCTACTCAAATTGCTCACTTCAAATGCTATACGGGTCTTACGTTAAGATGATCTGTAATAAACACAACCCTTAAGTAAAATTCCCAGATTCCTTTATGAATGCATTACCCTTAAAAACCTGGGGCCCACAAGATGCTATAGACTACTGATTCTCAGCCAGAATACCACAGCACCCTGGGGTGCTTCCAGATCCTCTGAAGGGTGCCAAGAGGTGTGAGGACATAAGCGAGGTAGGAGGAGGTAAGTAAAAAGACACAAGCTCGGGCTTGTCCCTGCCTAGCTGATCCCCTACCCCCACGGCACAGCCCCTCGCAAGGAGGCAACCACTGTAATACATCAATTCATTTTTAAAAATTTGGTGTGGTTCACAAAAATTATGGAGGGGTGCCTGCAGTCCAGTGAAGGGTGCCTGAGAGTTCAAAAAGGTTGCGAACCTCTGCTGTAGTAAGCAGCTTAAACTTTTAGATAAATACATATGCGCTATTTATTAAAAAAAGAAAGATTTTAATGCTATGATGCGTGCTCCCTAACTTAAATTACTTCTGCCTGAGATGACAAAAAAAAATTATGTGGTTTTCACAATAATCAGCACAGTTTCAAGGGAGTTCTCTTGGTATTTCACCTAGTTTACCACTTGAAGAACTGCTACCCACTTACTAACAGCATACTAAAGGCTTTGCTGGATGCACTTAGGTAATTTGGACATTGCTTGCTAATGCACAAAAGTTAGCATACCAAAAATGCATTTATATAGCTGACAGCCTAAGTTACCTAGTTATTTTGTACTTCTTCCCCTTTGTTTTATACAATTAAATAAGAGCTAAACGTTTAAGAACCTTGCCCCCGATATTTTTCTAATGGTCTAAATGCTATTGACCCAGTCTCAACCTTAGTCATCAGTTTATTTGTACTGCCATCTGCTGTCAGGATTACACTACTGCTATGCCAGTAATATTTTAATTTTTGCAATTAATGACACAGCAAAAGGCAGGCATAATATTCCTACTCACACCTTATAAAATAAGTTTTTGTTTTGTGACATATGCCTTAAATAACAATTGTTCAACACCACATGCTAAACACATTTCTATATACAAATCAATGTAGTTTTAATTGCTAGCACAACAATCCTGCAGACATGAGGGAATATTGGTTGGGACTGCTTTCATGTGAGGAAGTACTAGCAGGACTGGATCCTTATCCCAAAAAATTACAGTATCATAATATACTAGTATAGTATCATTTACTTAACTGGGAGTTCTGGTTGCTATAGGACATATATTAGGAGGCTCAGATAACCTGTACTAAATGATAGTATACCGAGACAAGGCTTTTGCTTATAAGAGTTAATAAAAAGACGGAAAAAACAAAAGATCAAAACGCAACAGCAAAAAACAACAACAAAAAACAGATAATTAAATGACTTCATTATAGCAAAGATTTGTTAAAGTTTCTTTTAAAGATCTTTCAATTTAAACAATACTGTTCAGGAGAATCCTGATTCAGATTAATTACTAGCACTGCTAGCAGGATCTGAAGCTACAACCATACTCAGTTTTCACAGACTCATACACTGCACCTTTTATCTGAGGAACTCTCCCAGATCCTCCCACACAGAGAAGGAAAAAGCATAGTTTATGGACTGTGTCCTGCTAAAATTAGTGCAAACCATCAGTATGATCTGTTTCCCATATACAGGATCACAGTGCTGGAAGGGACCTCACAAGGTCATCTAGTTCAGCCCCTTACTCAGGGATGATCCTAGCCTGAGCAAACAAGGTATCCATCTGACTGCTCTTGAAAACTTCAAGGATGGAGATTCCAGAACTCCTCTAAATAGCCTGTTCCAATGCTTGACCACCTTCATAGTCAGAAGGTTCCTTCCAATCTCCAAACTCAATTTTCTCTGATGCAGTTTGAGACCGTTGCTCCTGGGTATTTGAAGAATTATTGAATTGTACCCCACCTCCCCAAGTCTTCTGCAGACTACATAACCCAAGTTCTTTCAGCCTTTTCTCACAAGTCATGCTTTTGTTGCATGCTTAATTTATGCCAGCAGTTTTCAAAAACTTTCTGAAGACTTGGAATCCTTTCACATCACTTCTGCTGTGGAACCCCTAAGCCCAACTCCACACAGTCCAGGGGCCCTGGCCCTGCAGGCAGAGCACTGCCTCCAGGCCTGCTCTGCCATTACCTCCAATCTCTCTGCAGAACCCCTGATGACCTACTGCAGAACCCCAGGGTTCCATGGAAAACGGTTTGAAAACCACTAATTTATATAATTATGGAAACGAAACTACAGTAATCGTACACAAGTTATTTGGACAGTCTAAACTTTAGGATAAATCGTTGATACTTAGCAATCCCCAACTGGTTCTCCTGTATACAGCTGATTGCTTCTCCTGCATGTTAATTTCTACCAGAAGAAGTTTCTTCCAGTAGAAAAATATCCAGGAACTGAATTGTATAGAAGTTCTTCTAGTTCCATGGTGAAAGAGCTTCACAGGCATGGTTTCCAGCCATGGGGCACTAGGGGGGTTGCTCCTGGGGCTATGCTCACTCTTAGGAGAGCCCATTAATTGACTGTCTGCCCTGTCCCCTGCCTGGGAAGGGGCAGGCTGTCAAGTGGCGGCTGGCAGCTGCTGAAAAGCAACAGCAGATACAGACAGCTAAGGAGGGTTCCAGCCCCAGGAGAATGCCCCCCAACCCCACCCATCGGCTGACTGGCAGGAGGGAGGCATTTTCTCATGGCGAAGAAGCAGACACAGCAGACTACCTCACCTTGTGCTGCTTCAGGCTGACCCACAGCAGTGCAGGGCAAAGTGGGGGCATTTAATTGCAGCAGCAAGTCTCACTCACCCCACTCTGCTCAGTGTCAGCTGGGCAGCCCATGTGGCAAGGGGAAGCCAGAGGCGCCGAGAACCAGGCATGCAAAGGCTTTCCCCAACCTGGACTCCAAGCCGCTCCAGCTTTCAAGCTGCTGCCCCCACTGCCCAGATAACAGCAAGGGAAATCAGACAGAGAGAATTTCTTGCTGTGTTCAGGAGTTGCTGCTTCCTGACTGCTTCTCTTTGCCCTTCCCTTCCCTCCTGCCACTCAGCTGGGTAGTGGGGGCAGCAAATTAAAAGCTAGGAGGGGCCAGCAGTCTGGCTAGGGGAAAACCCAGTTCCCAGCCACTCTGGCTTCGCCCTGCCATTCAGCTGACCTGGAGCACAGCTGGGCAAGGCAACCTGGTATGTCTCAGCCACAAGGCTTGGGAATCTTGCCACCAGGGCAAAATGCCCAGACCCTACTCTGTACTTGAACTTTAGAATGAGAAGCAAGTGGGGAGCAGCAGGTTACTGCTCCTTCTCTCACCTCCCAGTCTACAGGATGGGGGCAGCTGTCCCCTGCCCCACATCACCTTCTGCAGACCAGAGACCCCAGTCTCAGGAAGACAAAGGAGCCTTTCCCTTGGTTCAACTCCTCTTGGGCCCTGGGAAGAGTTAAGGCAGAGGAAAGTTTGGATGTTTAATTTCCTGTAAGGGAACCCTGGTTATCCCCAAATAATTTTTCCTGCCAGAGCAGCCATTTTTGATTTGGGAGAAAAAGCTTGGATATCTGCACACTTCGTGTTTCTACTGGGAGAACACCAATTCTCCCCATAAAAAATGAACACCTGTGTGTGGCCATTGACGACTTAAGCTAAAACTGGAACTCTACAGTCTCAGAAGAGTGTAATCAGAGAAGTTTAAGCCATGTACCATTTCTATGGAACTTACTGTTTTTATGGAACTCCTTGACTTTTCTTCCCAAACATTATTGCTCAGCTCCAGCGTGCAGTGAACATTTGTTTCTCTTTCATAGGATCCAAAAAATAGTAATCTGAAAACAAAAAAACAGCAGTACAAGTATTTTAACAGTTTTATACATAGTCAAATTAGATCAGTACATGCTTTAGGAACAACTTTTTAAAACTTATTCACCTTTTTCATACACTAACAACAGTTCTCTAGTGTTAAATTTAGTTTGTACCAAAAAGGAAGTTTTAAAAGACTTCTATGCCCTCTAGTGGAAGAACTGAGTAAATAAAACTGGCCACAGTTTTACTAAAGACAGGGAAGAGATGCAGTTATCTAAGTAAGTAATACTACAGAAATCATTTAGATGTACTAAATGAACAGTGCATAAATTTTTGTGAAACCGCTTCATCAGGTCCTGTGAAAGGACATGCACAGGAGTCTATTAAATAGGGGCAGTTTACTTTCAGTATCTTCTTAAGAGCATTTCCAATGCTCCATCTTTAAGTAGATAAACTGCACGTTTACAAGAAATGTTTTTTTCAAGTCTCTTGACTATTTAAACATTCCTCCCACTGCCAGAACTTCACTACTGATTTACTTGGTTCAACAAGATAAATAAAATTACTGCAACATTTAAGCTAAGATTCCACTTTATAGCAAACTTATTTCTACTTAATGATGCCCATATTCCATCATCAATATGGCTTTTCTCCACATAAATGCTAACATCTCCCCCCCTATTTTTCACGTATAAGCTTTTATCCCAAAAGATAGCAAAATTCTTCAACTCAATAATTTGCAGTATAAAATGAAATGCACCAGCCTCTGGGTGCAGAGACACACTCAGGATGCACATAAAGGTAGGCTGCACAATAATAGGTGGCAGATGGATAGCACATTTTGGGATGATGCAAACTCTTCATGGTCACAACAAGCACTGGCTTTTTATTGTCTATACCTTGAATGTCAAATTCATCCCAGACCCTGCGCCAGGGTGGCAGCAGGTCAAGTGGGGCTATATGGGTACTGCCCTCAATCCTGTTCCCTCTTTGCCCCATGGTTGCTGCCGATAACTATGTCCAACAGAACCCCAGGTTCTGCAACAGTTCTGCCCCCTGCTAGCTCTGCCCCCAGATTCATACAGAACTGATAAAAATGGGATCTAGGGTCCCAACCTAAAAGATACTATGTAAAATAACTTCCAATACTCTGAAAATCATCACCGTGAAAGAACAAACAGCAGGGTTGGAATTTTAACCTTAAATTAAAAAAAAAAAAGACTAGTCCTCCCAGTCCCAGGGCACCAAACTGGCAAGCTTTGGAAAAAGACTGCCAAGCAATTCAAGACTCTGCTATTTTTCTAGAGCAGCCACCAACCTGCCTTTTAACATTACATTAAATAGTAAACTGAGCAATTGACGTATTTTGGATTCTGATCAAGGAAATGTTTAAAGAGATTAACACACAAATGTGTGCACGTGCGCACACAGAGAAATGTTTTAAGTACAACTAAACTGTATGCAAGAGTGTGGATGTGTGTGGATGTGGGTGCAGGGGGAACAAGACAAAGGACGTTAGCAGCTCACAGAGGCACCATGGGGGGCACATACTCCCTGGATCTGTGGGGCAAGGGTGGGCTGCTACTGTGCGCTCGAGGCTGGAGGTTGAGCTAGCCTCTTCCCAGCAGGGGGCCTGGGTCAAGGCTGTAGCAGTGCTGGGAAAAGGGGTTATGGGGGTTCAAGCCATCAACAGCATAGTGCAGCAGCATGGAGAAAAAGATCCCAAAGAGCATGGATGTCAGAACACAACCCTGCTTCACTCCGTTTTTCATGTCAAACCTGTCAATTTGATCCATCAGACTGAACTGTGGCCTGCATACTTTCATGGAACGAGCGTATCCTGCTGTGTAATGTTGCAGTGTATTCAATTTTTACCAGGACCTTGAACAAACCTGCTCTGCCGATAGTCTCATTACTCCTACTGCAAGAAGAATGCAGAGGACAAAATAAGCCATGGTATGTAGCATTTATTAACCTGACTAAAGCCGTTGGCACTATCATGTCCACTTTTGATTTCCTTGCTCTGAATCCACAGTGATTCCAGGTAGATGTGGTCAGCAAGTTGTTGCAAGCATTTCAGGATGACTCTAGCAAAAGCCTTGCCTGTGACGTTGAGGAGACAGATGCCCCTATACTTGTTGCAGTCACTGTTGTCTCCCTTGTTCTTGAACAGAGTGATGACGATGGCATCACGCATGCCCCGGAGCGCTTGATTTTCCTTCCAGCAGC
This sequence comes from Crocodylus siamensis, assembly GCF_052110815.1. NCBI lineage: Eukaryota > Metazoa > Chordata > Crocodylia > Crocodylidae > Crocodylus > Crocodylus siamensis. The sequence continues at coordinate 86,348,782 of NC_143401.1, read as the reverse complement.
GCACTAGAAGTTGATGAAGATGCGGTAGCAGGTTAGCCTTCTGCACTTGAGAACCTCAGCTGGGATGCCATCCTCCCCCCGTACTTTTCTGCTTGTTAGAGAGTCTATGGCCTTGCCAAGTTCTCCAGGTGTAGGCTTTTTGTCTAGCTGTGCCAGTACACCTAGAGTTGGAAGTTGATCCAGTGCCTCTTTTGAAATGTCTGTTTCATGGGAGTAAAGCCCTAAGTTATGTTCAACCCAGCGTGACATCTGCTTGTTCTTGTCAGCGATTTTTACTTTGCCATCTTGAGACTCGAGGGGGAAAACTCTAGTGACAGCTGGGCCAAGGACTTTCTTCAGGCCGTCACACATAACTTGCAGGTTTCCTGTGTCTGGGGCAAACTATACATCTTGACATGGGTCAGCCCAGTACAGGTTTGTGCTGCATCTGGCTATTTCTGTACCACTGTCCCAACATGCTTCAGTTTAGCCTTGAAACTTTGTCGGATTCTGGCTGTGTTTCAGATAGGCTGTATTCTTGGCTTCAACAAGCGGTAGCTCTCTTCCAAGTATGCCTCAAACCAGTCTTTATTTGACAATTTCTTCTTCCCATATACTTCTGTGGCTGTTTCCTGGTAGTAGTTAAATTTTAGCATCTAAATAAATAATTGGGTTTTTAAAGAACTGTCAAAGAAAAGCTTTAGGAATGATTCAGGACCACAATCCCAGTGTGTCTTGGTTTTCTCCCAACCCATGCAACCATATGCCAAGTATGATGGGAAGGGAGAAGAAGAGACAAAAAGGTCCAATCCTCCTTGTATGGCAAGGGAAGATACCAATCCTTGTAAGCCTCTAAGGCAGTGGTCTCCAAACTTTTTGGCTAGAGGGCTACTTAATGAATTTTGTTGTCCTCGAGGGCTACACCTCTTTCTCTCTCTCTTTACTCCCCACATCATCCCCATCCCACCCTGCAGCACATCCCAAACCCTACCCCACCTGGAGCTGCAGGATGCCTTCATCCCCACTTTGCCCAGAACCTGCTGGCCACATCCACAGCTAACGCCAGCACCTGCCTGGCACAGAGGACGCAGCCCCGGGTTGGTGCCAACATCGGCTGCGGACAAGGCCAGCAGGTTCCAAATGGGGTTCAGGGAATCTGCTTGGATTCACAGCTGATGCTACTGCGTCAGCACTGGGCAGAAACAGTCCTGCCGGCTCGCCCAGTGGAGTAGAAATAGCCCCACCTAACCAGCATTGTGCAGCGGCCGGAGCCGGAGCTGCTGAAGTTTCTACGGCAGGTCTGAGGCACTGTAAATTAGGAACTTAAAAATTAGCAAGCCCAAAATTACTCTCAAAGTTACTTCCAGTGCCTCAGCTCCCCACTTATAAAGTTGGGGCAATGCCACCCTTTTACTTCATCAGGGAGCTAAAGTAGCTGAAGTTTGTGAGATACTCCAGTAACAGAAGTGATGAGTGCCATAGAAAAACCCAAGAAACAACAAGTTACTCTATCCTAAGAGCAGAGTTTAAAGTAAAAGCTTGGCACTACACACTGAACACTAAGAGGGGAAAAAAAAATATATAGCTGAACATTGTATATTTGTGCACTGGATGAAACAGGGAGTGTATGGAAATATACAATGATCCTATAATTAAATATTCATAGTTAGTTTCATAGTTGGTAGCGCTGGAAGGGACCTGAGCAGATCATCAGATCTGACCCCCTGCCATGGCAGGAAAGAGTACTGGGGTCAAATGACCCCAGCAAGGTGTTCATCCAGCCTCTTCTTAAAGACCCCCAGGGTAGAAGCCTGCACCACTTTGCTTGGAAGTTGGTTCCAGACCCTAGCCGCCCTGACCGTGAAGTAGCGCCTCCTGATATCTAGCCTAAGTCTACCCTCTGCCAGCTTGTGACCATTATTTCTAGTAACTCCTGGTAATGCTTGGCGGAACAGGGACTCCCCCAATGCCTGTTGGTCTCCCCTGACCACTTTGTAAATGGCCACTTGCAGTTGTGGGTGAGGCTTGCAGTGGGTGGTGTTTAGCTATCTTTGGGTAAATGGTTGCCTGTGAATGCAAGAAACTTTGGACTATGACCTTGAAAGGCCCTACCAGTCCTAGTTGCCATTATGTCTTAGAATTACAGGGGAATTTACACATTCATCAGCTATGCTGTGTAAATGTGGTCAGCAAATAAACAGTGGCCTGATAGCATTAATTCTTAAGCAAGCCAAGGCAAAGAATTTCATGCAGAATATACTGTCCTGTGGAAAGAGGGTTATCAAGCCTGTTGCAACTAGGTCAGGAGATTGCAGAAGTCTGGCTGGTCTTCAAATCTGAGGAAGAACCTGCTTTGTTGGAGGAGAGAGCACAGAGATCTCCATCCACAGGCTCTTTTAGAGGAGCTATGTAGGCTAAGCACACTTTTCCTTTCTACTCCCATTTCTATTTGCCCACCATTCTGGTCCACATGTGTTTGAACAAACTGAAACTAGTAAGCCGAAACCAAAAGGGATTTCCAGCAGTAAAGAGCCTCTGCTAACAACAACAACAAAAAAAGTCAATTAAAAAAAAAACCTGCAAAACATTTCTTCTTCAATTTTTAAAAAAAACCCTGTTGTTCTGTGGCAGGCAGGTCCAAATGAAGTCTGCCTGGAACTGGCGAGACAGACGGAACTTCAGGAGGCTCAGCTACTCTTCTCATGCCGACAGGTCTGGCTCCTGCTGAACTGGTTCCAGTTTCCTCTGGAAACTATATACGGGTCAATGAGGAAGGGAAGGGATGGGGTGGGGGGAGGGCTATTTTTATTTATTTATTTTTACAAAAGCATAAACTCTTTTGAAAGTTAGGGGAATTTGAGCACCTAAATCACTGGAGCCTTAGAAATATTTTATCGTTTAAAAGTTGATTTTTCATAGTTTATACAAACTGCAAATGGTTTAAAAAAACCTGCATGTGACAGATTGCCTTTAGTTTGCCCATTCATATTTGATGGGGTGAACAGAATTACTGAAAAATACAGGGGCTGTAACTCAAGCTAAGTGGGCTTCAGAGTTTACTCCTTCCCTACAAACTGGATATTGAATTGAGACTGGATACAAGAAACATGTAAAATGTAAACATGGGTAGCGCAGCTACCCTATCAGACAACTTACCATATTTACTCAAATTCAAGACTAGGTTCCGCCACCCCCATCAGCATAGGCGGAAAAGCACTTCATCTTATAATTGCATACAAGGAAACCTCATCAATACACTGTCTATCATTAAACTGCTGCCAAAAGTAGCATGTACTCAGCAATGGAACCCAATATGAAGCTGATTAAATGCAGCCAACATGGAACATGGCCCACATAGGTTCCCATCACGATGTTTGTCCAACTGCACGGATAGGTTAGTGCAGCCCATCTGAATAAGATACAGTAGTGCTCACTGCATGCAGTCTCTCTGTGCCAACTCATTTGCAAATCATGGTGAGCCACTTCATTGAACACATTTCAATATCCTCTTCACTCCTACAGCTGAGCTGTGCCTTTCTTTCCCATTTCCAAGTATTCCCGTTTCTTCACCACCCTGAAATGTCTGGAAAACATCAAATGGGGTCCCAAATAGTCCATCCAGAATCCCTCTAACATCTCCTTTCTCAGCCTGGCACATGATTAGAGTGGCCCTGCCCTCTGTGAGATGCAGCCAGATCAAGTTGCCTTGTGCTTCACCTGCATATACATTTCTGTAGGATCCTAGGACTTGTGACAAGAACACCCAGTTCCTGCCATGAGTCAAGGGCAAACCAGCACATGGATCCTTTGCTGCTGGGGAGGGAAGAGAATGGTATCTTGAGTATACACATACCGAGCAGCGCTGAGCTGTGGGGTCACCATGGCTTGAAATGCTGTTAACCCTGCTAAGGTCCACCCCAACAAACTATTGTGGTAAATCATGAACCTTTTGGCTTTAAACTAATATCATGCATAGCTTGTATTATATACAAGTAGGTACAAAAATGCTGCTTAAAACTGTGTGTACAGAAGATCTATGTTAAAACTTGCAGCAGTTTAAAAAAAGGCAAAATGCATCCATTCTAGATGAACTAAGTCTGTGGGTATCTGTAGTCATTGAACTATTTCAAGGTCAGCGTTTTAAATTTTCCCCTCACCTCCATGTGCTCAGGGAAAACAGTCTAATAGTAAGGAGTGGGGGAAGGGTGGAAGCAGAGGGCAAGGGCGCTTGACCCTCCAGATTAATTTTCCTGTTGAAGCAGTGGGAAGGGGACAGATTAAAGGCAAACTTCCAATAATTAGATCCTATATCTGGAAAATTATAACAAATGTATACATTCTCCATATATAGAAACTAATAATTGAAGGGTCATCTTGTATTCAAGTAAATATGGTATTTCTTTAAAAGCCTTTCTGAAGTTTTTAGGAGACTAGAAAAAAAAAAGGCCCAACAGACTATGTTTCCTAAGCACCAAATACCCTCACTGGATTTGAACAACATATAATGGATTTTTCAAAAGACTACCACAGACCCTTTGAGGGACATGTCTGTGAAAATATGGAAGTATATCTGCTACCAAATTTTTTAACATAAAAAGCTCAGTGTTACAGGGACTAGGATATCCCTCAAGCCAAATCACTGAAGCATTCCTACATTACCACATTCTGCACCTGTTATATGAACAATGATTAAAGGCTAGTAAGAAGACTGTCCAAGGTCTGGAAGTAACAAAAACTTGTTAAAGTCAGCAATGGGACATTTTGTTTTGGTGCAAGATCAGATTAAACACCTTATTTATAAATCTATTTTTACCCAACTAACAGAAGCTTGAAAAATAACTTCATACTTTCATATTTTGCCTTTATACCACCCAGTGAAAAATGATTCTTCAGCTGAATTATAAATGTGACTGTAAATAAGAGTTCTTGTTTATTCATTTGTGCACTATATTTATGTCGCTGGAGGTACAAGAATCTTCACTAACTGGCTGCTGAGTCAACATATGGAGCAAAAAAAATAATAATAATATAATGGATTTTACTTTCCTACTCTGCTGATTTTCAACTACATATTTTTTTTACTCCATTAATATTTCAGATTCAGTTAAACATTCCTCAGATTACAAGAGTTTCAAAACTGAATCATTTTTTGTGAATTGTGTAGTGAATGCTATACAAAAGACTAAAACATGCTTTCATATACCAGTGTTACTTGTGTTTTTTCATTTAGAGTTATTTTGTCAAGTTGTCCATTCCTGAATCATGCATTTCAGTTATTTTACTTATGACATATATTCCAATATTATAGGAGCTAAACATTTAAACCTCTTTACATTACAAATATGAAGTTCCATAAATAAATATTCAAGGGCAGATCTAGAGGAGCCGCAATGACACAGCTACATCCCCCCTTTTGGACTAGGCCCTGCTACCGGTGCCTCCAAGGAATTTGAAAAAGTCCCCAAAGCGGAAAATAATTCCCCTCTTCTGCTCCATTCTCAGTCACGTCCCCTCCCTTTCTCTCCATCCCCCGACCTGCCCTCTTGGGGCCAGGGGTATTTTCAGAGCTGTTCCTGCTCACTCCAGCTGAGCTGCATGGGGGCTGGGCTCACCTAGCACAGCAACAGCAACGGTGGCTTCCTGTGCCTGCTCCTGCAGGGACTGGCACTGTGAAGCAACCCACTACCTCCCTATTGCTGCTGCCACTGTTTCCCAGCTAAGCCCACCCCTCGCACTGCCTAGCTGGAGCAGGCAGGAGCAGTTCTTAAGAAGTGGGGGAATGCTTACCTGCTCTGGGAACTTTAAAATGTCCCTAGAGGCTCCTGCAGCGCAGTCTGCCTGCGCTGGGGTAGGCGGCTTGGAGCAAGCCTGCAGCCACTTCTCCAGTGTGTGTGGCTTGCCCCTGCAACCCCCTTTGCCACCCCTGTACGTGTTAGTTTACAAAACCTATCTGACAACAAAATTAGAAGGGATCATTTTTCCTATAACAAAAATCTAAATTCATATAGTTTAAGAATAAAATGTTTATACAGTTTGATAGACAAATCATCTGGAGAGTTTGAGACCTCAACAAAATAAAAGATGATTATACAAGTTGTCTGTAAAGACTTATTTCCTTGCACGGTTCTTAGAGAAAACACTCCAGAGTAAACTATGTTTCCCCCCCTAAACACTGACTAGATTTCTCTGTCCTTACACAAACATTTTATTTCATGCAGTGATAAGACTTCTAAGATTATCCTGTACTGGCAAAATTAAGTCTTCACACTAATTAATTACATTGATAAAAGGTACATCTGCCTACTACTGCTTTTTCATCAAGGTTTTGGGTCCTTTGTTTCCTCTGTTTAAAAAAAAAGGTTTATTTTTTTTGTTACATTTCTTTCAAAAGTTTAAGGGGATACTAAGATTCATTCCCTAAGTTCAAAAGCCAAAAAACCCAAAACAAACAAAGCCCGACACTTATCTGGATTTAAGATCATGACAGTCCTCTTAGCATCCAGTTTTCTATAGCTTGCAAGTAAGGAAAAACTCCATTGGTTTGCAAACTATTATCCCAACATTTTTACCAATTAAGCCTTGCATCTAATTCTTACTGATATGGAAAACCACCTAAATATTACTTATCTATCACTGCAGCCAGTGGGAAGAAGTTTAAAAATCATTTGAACTTTATGCAATTATATGTCTCAGAGGCTTGGTAACGAGGATAACAACATTCCATGTTCAAAGGAAATTTAAGAAATGCAAAGAGCATTCAGTGGTTGGCCATGTTCAATTCCAGGTAATGGTGCAATAAAAAGAGATCTTCTACTAAAATCATTCCCCTTCACATTTTGCAACAGAGATTGAGAGCCATATGAAAGGAAGTGAATTTTATTCCTGAATCTTAAGACTTGATTAAGGCTTGTTGTTATATCATGTACTTAGAAATCAGCAACAGCTTGTTAGTCTAGAAAAACAACCAAAGAGACCTGGTCATACCTGGTACATTCTATTAACGTAACTTTAAGTCGGCCTTCTGTCAGTGGAAAATCTTGTATGCTGAGATCCCGATCTTCATACTCTTCAGGTGACATTACTTGAAATGGAAAAAATGGCTTGAACCTGACAAAATAAAATATAAGAACTCTCAATTTTTTTTGCAATATCGTATCTTAGACAGTACAAAACACACAATTGAGACGGAAGGCACAAAGAACGCACATGTGTATGCACACACACTTTGTCTCTCTTCCTAATAGGGCAATAGTGTTTGTTGAAATAGGAACACCTTACTAAGAACTTGACCAAAAGTTTGACACCCAAAAAAAGCCCTTCGGAGCTACTCTAAGTTAGCTCCTGCAGAAGAAGCCAAAGACATATGCAGAAATATGAATGCTTCACTTCATTTTGATCATTTAAATGGCATAATCAACAGGGCAACTAATTCTGAAAATAAAGGAAGCTTATCAATTTATCACATGATAAATTTTTATATTACCAGTGTATTTTATTTGAGAATGTTTTATTGCAGTCATTATCTTTTGAGAAGCTTAGTATAAATTTGCAACTTATTTAAAAAAAAAAAAAAGTCAAGTGGATTTAGCTGATCAAGGAGAAAAAAACTGCAGAAAAGTATTTAAACACCATAGCATAAGTTTTCATATATTAAGATACTGATATACTTAGAAAGCTGAGACCTGACAAGATACTATTAGTATCATTATGCAGATTAGGACTCTATTTTTCAGACTAAAGCTTGGCATCATTTGAAAGAACCATCTTTAGAGTGCTGTTTGACTAAGAGGTCAATGTAAAAATAAAACCAAATATTAAACCACCTTCCTCTGCCTGTCATGTGCAGATTCTGTATGCCTCCATCTGCATTTTAATTTTTTTCTTTTTTCCTCCTTTTTTTTCCTCTTTAAGACTGATAAAGAAAAAGGAGCAGCAGATTTCCCCCCATTTGCAGGACACGCTTTATTAATGAATTAAAAACAGAAATATCAGGGGCTTGGTAAAAACCATTGCACTGTCACTCTGACAGTTGATTTATATTCTTAAGTGATCCTACCTTAGATCCCATTTGTAGTCAACCTATTTCTACAATAATATTTTGGAAACATTTGTTGAATGTTTAATTTACATGCAAGAACTTTAGGGTTTTTTTTATTGACTGTATCTTCATTTCCCACTGTTTTTTGTCCCCATTCTGCGTCATCTGTCTCAGTGTATTTTTAGTTATCAGCTTTGTTTGGAGTACTTGTTAACTGAAAAATATGAACATCCCTGCGCGTGGAACGTATTTGGTATGTCATCAGAATGAACAGACATCTTTCATGAACACTGTTTGACCACTGGAGTCAAGTGCTCATCACATTCTGGAGTGTATACAGGAAGCAGTCATATGCATCTCAAGTGACTTTTCTTTTACTTGAAAATAAATAATCAAATTCCCTTTCACTGATGACACAGCCATTAAGAGGAAGCAAAACCTTCTGACCTGAGACCCTTTAATTTTCATCCTACCTTCCACATATTCTCATTCAGAATAGTATGCCCCAAATCATGCCTGAACACATCATTTTTTTCTGTTCTTGTGAATAAACAGGCCTTAACTCTCAAATTATTTTTTCAAAAACCAATTTAATTCCTTACTCTATCCAGAAGTCAGTTTTTCCCTCTTGACTGTTTGGGGTACGGGTGCGGTGGAAACCCTAAACCTTGTCTTAGAGTAGTTTTAAGAACTAAATTCTCAGAGTACTCCATTTCTAAAAATGTAATTGCTAGGAGGTAGTAACAGTGTTTTTAAAAATAAGTCCCACATCTAAAGCCTCGTTGCCTGCCCTCCCACCACACTTTATAATGAGATAAGAATATGAAGCAGTAAGAAAGCTTAACATTTTTACTAGCTGAACCTTTAAGTCCCCAAATGCAGATCTCACCTAGCTTAAGCCTGGTTTGTTATTTCACCCTTAATTCTACTTCAGTGTCTTAAAACTTGAGACAAACTACTCACCTTTTTCATTTTGTATTAAAAACAGAATGATCATAGTTTTAAATAAAAAAAATAATCTGTGAGCTAATGAATTTCCTTGCCTTGCACATACCATCCTACCATCCAGAGGTCTTGATAAAGGACCAGTCCTTGCTCCACAGAACTTACAAATTTAGTGTAACTGACTGCATTGGGTCTGCATTATGAGATTTTTTTTTTCTTTTAAAACTGTGCCTTCAATTCACGCTTTGTTAGCTTAAAATGATTTGTTTCTGCAGCTAAAATGAAGAATGCTGTCAAATTCTGAGTAAGCAAATACTTTTAGGCTTAGGATCTTCCAGTGTGTGTATTAGCTTCATTTCCAACAGAATGAATGTGAATAAATACTGAAACGGAATAAATTTTTCCTATTAAATTCTAGTTCAGAGGCGGGCAATTATTTCGGGTGAAGGGCTGCTTACTGAGTTTTGTCAAGCCAGCTTCTTCTAACCTCCATACGCAGACCCTCTATAATATAAGCCTGCAACAGATTTCAGTGCCCAATTATTCCCTCTTCTCTAACAGGAAAATCCTTCAAGCCATTCCATTCTTAGAAGGCACACAGACCCCCAACAACAGTTGCTGCTTAGTGGCAGCATTGCGTGTAGTAAGGAATGCTCTCCTATAGAGCTGTCATTGTTTGACCAAACAGGATTGCTAGAAAACAACAATACAAGATGCTCTCCACTTCCAGCCAGAGGCCAGGTTTCCTACGTCCATGTCTCTGCAACAGACAAGCTTAGGAGCAATGTTTATATTACAGAACAAAAGCTTTGCAAAAATGCAGCTGCAATACACATGGTGTTTTAGTCAAAAGGCTATCTTAATATTAATATGCTTCACAAGACTTGGTCAACAGATCCAAGTTCTGTTTCCAGCTTTACAACAGATTTCTTGTTAACTTAGTGATTTAAGATCTCAATGTACCCAATGCCTATTCCCCCCCACCCCCTTTAAGGAAGGGACAATTTCAGTAGTATAACTGCTTTCAGTTGGATTTAAAATTAGATTTGGGCCACCTGTTTTTTATTAAAACTTCATATTGAATACAAACATGAGCAGATCCAGGCATCTGTAAAAACAGGGTATGGAAGCAGTGGCCAATGCTGCAAGAATGACTGCACTCTTGCTCCCCCCGCCTCCCCAGTCAACTGGGGCAGGATGCAGGAACAGCAGCCAGGGACTTCTGTTAAAACCAGAAGCAGTTAAGATTTCCACATCCCTCCATCATCCCACACACTCTCAAGTCCCTCTTCCCTTCCTCTCTGGGTTAAGGAGCACATCCCCTTGCTCCCCCCTCCCCCCAACCATGCTTCATTTCTGTCCACCGCTGCTGCCAACCCTGGCTGACACAGAGGCAGGAAGAACTCCCCAGCTGTTCCTGCCCAGCTCCAACCAACCTACACGGGGAGCTGGGCTCAGCCAGGGACAGCAGCAGTTGGTAGATTTCCTCCTCCCTGAGCTTGCTCCTAGGGAAACTAGGCAGGGAAGAGGAACCCATGCTTCTGCTACTGCTGTCCCCAGCTGAGCCAGTCTTCCCAAGCAGCCCAGCTGGAATGGGCCAGAAATTAGTCTGGAGCTTCCCTTACCCCGAAGTCAGCCAGGGACAGCAGCAGGCAGGAGAAGCAGGGAGATGGGAGGGTAGGAGATGTATTGCTGAGGATGGAAGGGAAAGGCTGGGGGGGAAAAAAAAACACTTTGGGGACTTGAGAGTCCCTGGATGCTGCTCCTATAGTCTGAAAGATGGTGAAGCCATGCTGCTGTACCTCCTCTAGGATTTAGATTCAGGGGCAGATCCACTCATTTTACTGACCTACAGAGATCCTGATACATAGGGACACTATAGTACACTGCTTCATCTTGCTTTCTTCCTTTAAGAAGTGCAATTAATTCTTCTAGCCTTCTCCTCCCCAAAACAGAACTACACAATATGGTTTCTTCTCTTTACACATGAAGACTATAGCTAAAACCTGATGCTTATGAAGGGTTTCTATGCATCTCCCTCCCAAGATGTGCATTATAAAAGCTTGTCCATATTAATTACTATGACCACTGCTTCTATGTAGATTCCAGCCTATCAAAACCCATACCCAAGACATTATATAGGCAAGATCACTCCAAATGCAGTCTTGTTGCAGTGCACAGATTGCATTTCTTTTTACCCTCTACATGTGCTTTCTCTGAGGTCTAGAATAAGTACCTGATACCATAGACAAGCTCCACGCCTCACTCCTTAATTAAAAAAACCTCCAACCTTCTAAAGCCCATTCACTCTTCGAAACACACTACATTATATAGTTAATACACGGTGGGTGCATGTACATGTGTGCTTTACTACAGAGCAGACTACCTAGTTCAGGGGTGGACAATTATTTTGGGCAGAGGGCCGCTTACTGAGTTTTGGCAAGTCATTGAGGGCCGCATGATAGGCAGCCGGGGCAGATAAATATTAATTTTCTAAACTTTTTAGGGGTACCATGGTCCAGACAGGATGGCCTCGTGGGCCGCATCCAGCCCCCAGGCCGCATTTTGCCCAACCCCGACCCAGTTCCACAGTAAAGTGTCACCACATACACATGCTGTCATATTATGGTGCAGTAAATGAACTGAGTAACTGGCCACGATGAAATACATGCGAAGATGGTGACCACAGGCGTAAACTGCACCCAGTCAGTCCAGGCAGCAGGGGGCCAGACTCCTGCCTGCCATCCAGCCATACGGCTCCGCAATTTCAGCACTCTTGTGCTCCAGCCATTGCCTGACGCCACCACCCCAGAGCCCTAGAGCTGACTTCTCCCCGCCCCCAAACCCCAACTCTGCCGCCAGCTCAGGTCTCCTTTCTGTCCCAGATGCACATGTAGATGCTATGCCCAGGAGCAGTGTTCTTGGGATCAAAGTGCTCCTGAGTTTATTGTGTTGCATTAATCGCATGTGTAGACATACCCAGTGTGTCACTGTATTAAAGTGAAAAGAACTGCCATTTCCTGGATCAAATTGCAGGTTCACCTAGCCCAGTGTCCTGCGTCACACGGTGATTTTAAGACTGAGGAAAAAAATGTCCAAAACATTAAGATAATTGAGTTAAATTAGAAAAATCAAGGCAGTATAATATGTATCCTGTACTTTTATAGTTCATGTCAGTAGCTGTCAACCAAGGTGCTTTCAAGGATGCCATGGAGCCAACACTGGTACTGCTACAGCTGGGTGAAACTGTCCAGCATGCCTTTTTCCTGGAGGGCCATATATAACCAGTTTATCATAAACCTAATGTGCCTGCTTGCGTCTCAGCTGCTTTCTGGTCTGGTTCCAAATGTTCCTCCTGTAAACTGGCATGCTGGGCAGAGCAGCAGACTGCACGTAAAGTAGGTAACCCAAGACGTGGAACAGTGGTTCTCAACTGGGGTGCTGCCAAATTCAGAAAAGTTATGTAGAAGCACCTTGAGTCTAAAAAGGTTCAGCATCACTGGTTTATGCTAATGCTTAGACTTCACTAAGGAAAACAGACATAAGAAATATAGGAATATCATCACAGCAACAAATCTTAACATGAGGAATTCACTGACTCTGTAACTTATGCTCACAGTTTACTGGCTTATGGCATTTAACCACCCTTAGGAAAAGAATGAGAGGCATATTTCTAACAGCCTGAAAGACGAAGCAAAAGGAATATAATGTGGGAAGCGTGTGGGGAAGGATTTTTGCTTGTTGGCTCATCTTTAAGCAGTTACAGACAAAGGGCCTATCTACACTGATTCTGAAGTTGTGCTAGAAAATACCACGGTGAAGTACTGCAGGTCTGCTCTGAGCACTACAGTCAGGAAAAAAAAAAAAAAAGAAAACGTAGCTGGTGTTTGGCACGCACCCAATGCAACCCTCTCTCTAGTGCTCTGCCTCAGGTGCGCTTGCTGGAATTCATTCAAAACTGCTCTAACTGTGGCTGCATTACATTTTGAGCTGCAGCATGGTGGAATGGATGTGCAGTACTTCACTGCAGCACTTCCTAACATGGGATGGAGATAGTAAGGGTATGTCCCAAAAGGTCTAAAACTTAAGTCTTGGAAGTTTAGGACTTTTACTTCAGAAAAAGCAGACAGATCAAGGACAAATGCAAAGTGAAACCAGAATTTGAAGAGAAGCAATTTTTAATTACATTGCTCAAAACTGAGTTAAATCCTAAGAATCAATATTTCAGAACTGAAAGAAAAGCTGTCTGCAAAAGTTTCAGTACTCCTGATCTTTCCTTTTTTAGACTCAAATAGTTCCTAATCTGTCTCCAGTTCTTCAAGGGTCTCAATCAAAATTGGGAAGAAAAGATTTGATAGTCTTTTATCTAGTTTGTTTCGACTTAGTTCTCCTCCACTATTGCAAATATCTTTCCACATCAAAAAACAACAACTGCAAAAGCTGTTCTCTTATACTTTCAGTTAAATATTGAATTGTTTCCTGTCCTCTAATATAGTTGTCATACTGAGGAACAGAGAAAGTCAGTCTAACCTAGCATCAGAAGTACCATACTGACTTGAATGCAAAACATGCCGCTCCCCCACCCCCCATTTAAACATGGACGGGGGGAAGCCTTTTCTTAGATTTAAATACTGAGCTGAAGCAGGAGGGTGCTATGGCCTTGGCTCCAGGACCAGGGGCGAAGCTGCAGTCTAATTATTAGGGGGTCATCTAAACTCCTAGTTTGGGATTTGGATAAACATGGTAGTTCTTAGAACATTAATAAGGGTTTTTTTAGACAACATACATTTGTTTAAGCAAAATACGCTGTTAGCATAAATAGAATAAGATTGCTCTTACTTTTCTGAAGCAACTGAACAATCAATTTCAAATCCAAATGACAAAAGGCATCAAATAAAGTTTTAAAAATACACTGAACAGTGCCTCCTTAAAAACAAATCAACATTTCTTCCCAAGCTGAGCTACAAACAACATCAACGCGTGTATGTGAAATTCAAGCAGAACATTATTAAAAAATCCTTATTAAATTGGGAAAGAAAGGAGCATTTCAGTTTGAGGCAAAGAACATATTTAGAGGCAAACTCATCCAATCAGTCTGCATAAGTAAGCTCTGTGAGGAACACATTAAGAATTACTTTTACAGTGTAAACAAGCCCTTGAATAGGAATAATTCATTTCAAATATAGCAACAGAGAAAACAAGCAACAAAATTATGTTAACATAACAGTGACACTCAGATGATTAGACCAAGGAAGAATTAGACAAAAGTACTCTTTGAGTGTAACTAATTAAAGATACTACTCTTAAACCAGCCTTAGACTCAGATCTTTTGTCTATAAAACCAAAAAAGTACTGAATACATTTATTCAAACCTTCTGTCTAAACCCGATTAGCATAAAGAAAACTTCATAATATTATATATATTCTGCATTTCACTATGCCGATAAAGCCATGAATGGTGGCAACTTCAGCACATTTCGACTTCTAGTTTTATCTTTAACTTGACAGATAACCATCTTCTAAATCTGAAAAACAAAAACAGCTTGGCACTTCCATAGTCATAGGGAACTCCTCCTGACCTCTTTTTTTTTTTTTTTAATTTGGGACGAATCCTCTCCATCTAATTAGAATGCAGCTGTAGTTAACGCTTACATTTAAAAGTGTGTCTGACCCAAATTAACATTAGTGTATTAGCTACTATACAGCAATTGTATTGTTGGCTTTAAGCCAGATTTTTGTACCAAACAGGAACAGTTTTTTGTATCTTAGTTTAACCTAATTAGCCTGTTAGCTAAAATGAACTGCTGCCACCAGTATCTACTTAGCAGTCATGTTTTCAGTAGCATCAGGAAACAAGGAGGAAAGGAAGCTCCATTTGGCTAAAGACAAACAACGACTTACTTCACTCTTTTTGGTGCAAGGATATCCAGAATCACAGGCAAAAATACTGAAGGGACAAACTCCAGAATATCTAAGCAATCCAGCAAAAGAATTGGACTGCTTTGAGAAAAAACAATCCTTTTTCAATGCAAAAGAAAAGTTAGAATTTTGTAGACTAAGTCAGCTTCAGGTGAAAGGTGAGAGCAGGATCACATACAATAAGTTTTAAAAAAAGAAGAAAGTTTTAAATTATTCAGCTGTTTGGCTGAGGAAAGGTAATGAAAGGGATGTCTAAAATCATTACTTGGATTTCGGCTTACCACTTGAGTTATATAACTTTCAGCTATATAACAATTCTATTACTGTCATTAAAAAGATTAGCTGGTGTTAGGTTCATTAATTTCCAGTAAAAGTAACATATTCATTTTAGAACACAACATATATTAACTTAATATTTTATATTATAATGCCCCTGCTTGAAGTCTTTAAAATTTAACAGGACAGGTAAACTAGCACACAAAAGTACAATAATACATAATGTGCACAGATTTAAATATTTAAATGTTTAGGGAAAAGGATTATTTTGTAAGGAGTTTGTAGAAGATATTTACTTCAACCATATTTACTAAAACATAAGAAAGTACAAACAAAGCATCTTTCAGGGCTAAACTACATTTAATAAAACATGATTTTTTAACTATTAAGTGAACCCTCCCACTCCCCAAAGATTCTGATTACTACGTCATGCTTGAAAGAATAAATTCTACACTTCAATTCTGGGGATACAGATACAAAGCAGGCTTTATTTTCCTATTTAAATACTACTTTTTTGGTTTCAATACAAAACCATAATTCAGATTTTTCATAAATCTGAATTTAAAAATTAGTTACAGTTAACAAACCCGATTCTTAACTGGCTGGAAAAACAACAACAACAACAACAACAACAACAAGAAAGCATCCTAGAAGGCATTAAGTTCAAATTCTCTGGCATTTTGTCAGCTACATGAAAAAACTGCTTAACAAGTTACATAATCCTGTTAATAACACGTTTAAAAATGTGTCAGCAGCTGATAAATGTAGTGGATCCAGAACAAGGGCTGATGCGATTTCCCTGCTTTTGCTGCCCAGGCAGACTCTTCCCCCCACCACCTTAAAGATAGTAGGGCCTTCATGTCATAGTGTGTGGATTTCGTAAATTTTATAAAAAACAAAACAAAACACACAAATCTGTTTCTGACCTTTTTAGTATTCTACCCACCACATCATGGATTTTATTCTCTTACCAATATGTGGGAAGCTCATATGTATAAATTCACAACATACTGAAGAGGCACATTTTAGTCAAAAATCACCACAAGGAGGAAGAAATTAGTATCTGTTTTTCTATGATGTTGTTCCAGATGCTCAGGTTACACTCTTCCCTATGACTAAGCAGTGAAACATGAGCAACATGTGTGACGATAAGGACAGAACTTATCACAGAATCCTTCACAGGAGAGTTCTTGTACACGGCGCGTGTCCAGATGCTGAAAGGGTTAAATTCATACAATCCCTGCAGTACCACGTCTACTCCACAGTAGCTCAAAATAACAGCACCACTTTCAGTCTACACTTACACTTTCTAGGACAGGAGCGGCCTCCTGCGTGGATGTCACAAGGGGCATAGACAGTTTTAGTGCACGGCCCATGCAGACTGCGTATAGGTCAAGAAGCAGAAAGCAAAGCAGCAGATCCAGAGGGGGTACAAGGCTGGGAGCAGAAAGCAGAGCCCCAGATTGGATAGAAGAATGGGATCAAAATGTCACATGGGGAAGGTACAGGGCTCATCTGTGGCATGCTTGCCAAAAAGGTTGGCCCTCGCTGCTCTAGAACAACTAGTGATCTTGGGTGCTGTACCCAGAAACAGTAAGTCTAGTGGGGGACACTTTTCAGCACCCCTCCATCTTTAAGGTGTCAAACTGGGCATTCAAAACTACTAGTTAGTTTTGAATATTTGAGCATCGATCTACAGAGCCACGTAAAACATGCACTAAATTCAGGGGGCTTCTTTGCAAATATCTAGAGCAGCAGCTTCCCCTGTTTCTTTATCAGAAGTCATCACACAAATGGTAGAGTACCTTAAATATTTACTACTAACTCAAGTGTTTCCGAGTGCTAAAATAAACAAGCTGCAAAATCCTGAAGTGGATACACCAGCCCGATTTCTTAAATTTACATAGAGCTACTGGAAGTTGGAGAGCAGCGAGGGGCGGAGGGGGGCAGCAATTCTGTAGAAAGAGCAAAGTAAGTCTTTAGCCAAATGCAGCTTCCTTCCCTCATTGTTTCCTGATGCTACTGAAAACACGACAGATAAGTAGATACTTGTGGTAGCAGTCAGTTTCAGCAACTGGCTAATTAGATTGAACCGGAGGACCTCCACCCACCTCAAGAACCACAGATCCCAGAAAAAACGTCTGAACGCCTGGCTGCCGGAAGACACTGTCCTCAGGACTATTCAAGACAGGCAAAGTTTTCTGCTGTTTGTCACGCGCTTAAAATTGTAACTTGCTGTACTCAATCAATGCTCCCTTTCGAGAACAAACCTAGCCATTTTCATAACTTCAGCAGCACCACCTACATTCTAACGCTAAGGTTGGGTATGAGCTGGTACAGACCCAGTCGCCTTCCAGCCGCTTCATCCATTCCCACTGAAGCAGGCCCACCTCATCAGCCAACACCCCCACTGCCACTGTGCGCTACATGGAAAAAGATTACACATGCCAGAGGTAGAGCCACCTTCACTGGGCATCCTGTGGACATGGAGGTACATGGCAGCAGCAGCAGCTCTGGCTCAGCCCTGGGACATGCTACCCCCTACCCGGGGCTGGATCCGGCTCGCAAGGAACCCTGGGGTCAAGATCCAGGGCAGGAGGCAAATTTGACACCCCTGACTTAGCATCTGGTTAAGATTTTCTGCAAACGTATTTCTGCTGTCAGTGGGTACATGTACACGTTCTAGCCCAATACTACTGTGCAGTAGTGTATTAGCAAGGGTTTTGCTCGGCACACTACTGTGCAACAGAATTAGGCTACTGCGCAGTTTGCGTCTTGTGTAGATGCACCCAATGTGTTTGGCTTAGCTGACGGAGGCTTTAACAGTTCATTTGTACATCTGACCACTATGCTGTGGTTTGTACAAAGGAGATTTAACTCAGATTCAGAGGTTGGTGACACAGCCCAGTACAGTTGCCTGAAGTTAAGTCCTAAATCCTGAAGGCTTTAAACTAATTTCACATTTTCCACTGGTCCCTGCATTAGTCAAGACCGACATGCTCAAAGAGCCCCGAGTCAAGAAAGCATTTCTTGCATATTTATCTTCAAATACATGCTTAAAAGTTAAGCAGGTGCTTACATGTTTTCCTGGATCGGATGAAGCTAGAGGGGTTTTCATTCATCTTTTCCTCTCCGTTTGCCTTTGAGGTGGGTTGGTCAATGTGGAATCAAAAGACTATGGTGATGGGCTACTGGGATAACAAAGGATGAGGCAGAGGGGAATAATTTTCCCAGGAGGAAGAGTAGCCTTGATAAAAGCACTCAAAAGAAAAAGAATTTGCTCTAGCCCCTGGAGGCTGAAAGACTGGACTAGGTGTGCCTGGTTCAATAAGTATGCCAGCAGACAGCTTTTAGCTGATCACAAAACAAATATAGATATTAAATGCTACCTCTCGCCAGCTTGATTAGATGTAAACTCCTAAAATTAACATTTATCCAGTGGAAGAGAAGAAGGTTTTTTCAGCCTACAGACAACATCATTTTGAAACAAAACATTAAGAGGCAACTTGAGCACTACATATCACATACAACATGTTCACGTTTTTTAAACATTATTTTTTAGGGCACTGAAAAAGAATAAACGCTGTCTCAGATCATTCTCTAGCAAAAAGCTCTCTTATTTCTGTAGTATCGTTGTTCATAAGAGTCTCAAACCTTTAAAAAATCCTGGAGAGATGGGTATATTAACTATAATTTTAGGAACAAAAAAGCAATACTGCTAGAAGAAATGGCGAGAATGAGGCATAGTTGCTTATTACCAGACTCTGCTCTTAACTCCTAATCCTCACTTTTCATAGTTCACCACCAATACTCTTCTGCTTCCCCAGTTCCACAAGACGAAAACCACCAGTATCCCTCACAGCAGCTTCTGCTAAGTCTAAGAGTTGACTGTACCTGCGAAATGCCTTTTTACTCTTGAACATAATGCAACAGTGGTAGGGGAATTGGCATATTTTTTAAAATGTACCATGGATACTACATTTCAGACTCCGTAGTTTTCAATCCAACATCCTCCACAAGCAAATTCTGAGAAATGACACAGGTTGCATCAGTCCCACTGTTAGTAAAAAACACAATCAAACCCATTTTCTATCCATCCATCAAGTCTTCTCTCCTTCAGTCACTTCAAACAAACAAACAAGCAAACAAATGATGTAGCAGTAATACTGTACAGATTCTTTAGCCCATTATCAGATCCATGCCCTAAAGACTTTTCAATATACTGCAAATAAACAAGTAAAATGGATGAGTCTATACTGGTCAATATGATGCAAAAAGCTGGTCTGATCCAGTCAGCACCGTGGGACTGCAGAGTAAATGGTCAAACTTAAGGTGAAAGAGTACAAAATCAGAAATTCAGGATACGTGATGATACAGCAACACTCAGATAGTTCCACAGTATTACTATCAATCTATGACTGCAAAAAGCACAGATATTTTCAGATTTAATACTTTAACATTTCCTCTAAATTGGTCTTTTACAGCCAAATAAAAATATGAATTTTTAGTTTTAAGAATAAAGTATTAATGCCTGCTTTGCTTCCCCTCTCCTATAATCCAACTAGTTCTATTAATGGTTGTAGCACTTGTAACTTCATTAGTTGTTCTTATTTGAATTTAATTAACATACCACTTCGAGAGTTTGTCAGCAAGGAGGTAAAACCATTAAGAACAATTAAAACAGGCGCACAGTCTTCATCTTGGGTCTGCATTATACTTCCTCTACCTAATTCAGTGTCTTAAATAGCTATAAAATGACAGAGATCTGTCTAATCCAGCTCAATTACAGAGGCAGTTTAGATCATTCCATGAACTCTCTTGCTCTGCAGTCCCAAGACTCTGATGCTCAGTTTCTACCCCTTCTACAGTTACTTTTGCATGGGCTAATGAGCTTTCTGGTGCTTAGTCATTTGCTACACCATTCAGTTATGGAAAATATTAGTACAGTCAATCTATCAGGCTTATTTCAAGCCTTGTTTTACAACATGGAATTCTCTAATCAATATTCTCTTCAAATCTCAAGGTGGACAGTTACACAGAGCAAGTGAATTCAATACCAGGCAGTTCAAGGATTTTACCTCTGCTCACACAGTAAATGAGATCCAAGGTACAAAATGCTTAAGCATTTCAAAATGACTACCTTGGCACTGAAACAAAACATGATACTCTGCTTAACTGGACTGCAAAGCCAGATCTGAATAGCTATACATACAGGCTACTTTCCCCCTGACTGCATAGTCTTTAGAGAAATTACGTTAATAGTTAAAATTGAAAATAAATAAATAAATAAAATCACAAACAGGGACATTTCAGAATGTCAAGAATGGTAGGCAAGTACTGAACAGTACTGTACTTGCAGGTAATTACTGGAACTTACACTGATCTACTTCACTGATTTCGTCAAACATATGCAATTATTTCAAACATTTGTCAAAGATATGCAAAAGTCTGCATGACATTGCATTGAAATGCACACCATCTCCACTGATTCCAGAACACTGTTTTTGAGTATAAAAGTTAGCGATCACAGTATTATGACTAAAACCTTGTTCCAAACTCCTTCACAAAATCTTCATAAGATTTCCAAATTTTAAAAATTTCTCCCTAAATGGCTGATAAAACTTTAGTTGTGGAACTATATCCTTGAAAATAATAATGAAGTGTTAGTGGGCACATCTACATATGCATTAACGTCCTTTAGTTAATGTGTATTAAGTCTAGTACCTCTGGGCACTTTTACACGTTCTCTGGGGGTTGGGGTGGAGGGGGAAGGGCAGCACTTTAACTTTTGCAGGCTACTAAAAAGGTAAATTGTTGCCACAGTTTCATGTGTTTAAAGGCACAATGGGAAATGAGGAAACAGAAATCCTCAGGTTCTGAGAGTGCAGGAAATAAATCCCTGGTTGTCTCCTAGTAGGAAGTCCCTAGAAATAAAGCTCTGCTTTGTCCCTTCGTGGTTCTCAGTAATGTAAGCCCAACATTTCATGTCATTGTTACACCTCTGTGATTCATGAAACACGAATTTATGCTTAAATCACAAATATTTTTGCTCGTCACTTTCTAAAAGGGAACGTTAGCCAAGGGTTAAGAGTTTAACACTTCCAGACTGCTCCAAAACAGGATAAGAGACAGACACTTTCAACACTGCAACTTTTAAATTTAGCATACAAATAAAATATGTATGCACTTTCACATTGCTTAAATACTTCCATTTTTCTCAAACTGTCCCATTCAGATACAAACCCAACTGACCAACTTTTTGTAGGCAAGTTCTTGTAATTTGTTACAGAAAAATACGGAAGGCAATAAATAGCTCTGTTTCAACCATCTCTTCTGTCAATTTGCAGCAGATGAGCATTTTGTTGAACAGAGGTACAATTTGATATCACATTGCTAAGGTTTTGATAATGAACTATAAATAGATTTTTAGCTCTGTGTAAAACCAATACTTTATCAAGTTACCAAAAATTCAAAAATGAGCATCTCTAGGTACCAATTTCCCAAATCAACACCTGCATCAAACACTATCTTTACTTTTCAGTAGAATTAATGGAGTCTTCAGTTATTTTATTTAAAATGGATAAGAATGATGAAATGGCTGAAAAACAAGCAAGTGTGAACATGAGTTGTGTACACAGAAGAGTGTTGGGTGACTTCAGGCAATCTCTGAAGGAATGTAGAATAAGCAGTTTACCATAGTAACCCAACAACATGAAAGGAGTACCTACAATAATGAAACTGTCAGCATGAGGCTAAGCTTCATAATGACTAGGGCACAGCATTCTGTTACACCACTATCACTGCTAAAACTCACTCCACTTGCTTTATAAAATATTAAAATGCAAGCAAAGAATTTGGTAAAATTTCCAAGACTTTCAGACTAAATGGCCTGTGTATTTGTACAAACACCCCCCCCCCCTTTTGGCACGAAAATCTAAGCGCTTCATTTCTGCATAAAGCTCACATTCTCTATTCTTACTGGAAGGAAGAGGGAGGTTCAGAAATGGATTCTCTCAAGGTTTCAAAAAGAAGTACGGGCTTACAGTCTGATGCCACATTTTGTACCTTGAGTTTCTCTCACTTAAAGGATACCTACTGCTTTTGCTTAATTAGCCTAATCATAAAAAATGATTTTGGTTTTCAAGATAAGATCAAGTTAGTTAAGATATAAGTTCTAGAGGATTTACTTAAAGCTCTGAAAGTATGCAAATTGATGGACCTATTCTGAGCCATTAAAAGTTATTCAATACTTATAACATGTAAGCATAACAAAATGTATTTGCTGGCTGTTAGCTAGGAAAAAAACCAAGACTTTTTCAATACGTGAGAACTGAAAAAAGTAAATATTAAGGATCTCTTTTCACACCAATGTCACATTCAAAAATCCTAAGACCACCTAAACTTTACAAGATCTCTTTCTAAATTCTCACCATAAAAAAAAACAACTCATCTATACTAGGATTTTTGTTCCCACCATCCTTTAACGTTACCAATATATTTTTATTTCATATTCTACACCTCCTTCATAGATTCCAAGCTACTGAAACTAATCACTTTCACTCGAATACAAAAAACTTCTCATATAAGATTTTTCCCCTCATACACAATTTAAGTCGCATGAAAAAAATTAGTATTTACTTAGCATTCACAAAGACCTCTACCCACCCGTAAAACCAAATAACTTACTGGCACATGCTAGGGGAGTGAATGATTGCTTATTTGAAGGACAGGACATTTCGAATGCCATTTTTCACCATGAAAATGTAAAGGATAAGCAAAACAGGGAGAAGAGGTTTCACCCCTATTGTCTTTATCAAATCTATCAACATACATAAAAATAAAACTTTCATTTTGACAAGAAATAGAACCGAGCGACGTCGGAGGAGCGGTGCAGCAGGGATTCTGAAGTAGGCCAAGTAAGATTATTAACATGCTGAAAGGGTGAAAAAAATATATTTTTAGTAAGCAAAAGACTGGCAAAGTTCCTTTTAGAATAATTATTCAATGCTACTGGAGTTCGGTTTTGTTGTAATATTATTTATGCCTTTATGTAAGTATCCATTTTATTTTTCTTCTTAAAAATACAATAAAGTTACTTGCCCCTGAGCTGCAAAGATAATCTGCCCAACGTGAAATGCTGCTGTCTGTGGATGACTCTTCTGCATCTGCTTAGCATAGCTTTGCCAAGAGACAGAAGGCTGTGTCTGGTCATTTTCATAGCTACTACTGAGTCCTGTCTGTGTCACGCTGCCATCTCTAGCAACAACAGCAAAAGCAGCAAGCATCTGATTTTTCCACATGGGAAAAGGACTCAGAAAATGAGAATGAAGAGAAAGTATGGGAATGGGAAGGGGATGAAGGGGAAGAAATAAGTGTCTCTTAAGCTACTAGAAACAGGCTTTCAAATCTGTAGGAGGAAGCTGTTTTGCTAGAAAGAAACAGATATAAAAATAGCAGCAAGATCCAGAGATAGCAACATGGTAAAAATGTCTCCACATAGTCTGCTTTTCCAGCAGAAGGGCAGCGGGTTTCTTAACAGGTTCCCACTCCCAGACGTTACTGATACTCCCAACATTACCTTTCAAAGGTAGGTCTTGTTAAGCAGGTGAGTCCACCTGTTAACTGGCATCAGGAATGTTTCAAAGCCCCTGATTACCATATTATTTTTGTCATTCCTATAGCAGGGAATCATCTTAAGACACAATATTGCTTACATTACTTTCTGGCTTATATTTCATGAAGGATCTGGAATCCATTTAAGGAAGTTATGTAAAAGTTTGGTAAACCATCCACATCAAATAAGATAGATTAAAGCTTTTGGCCACAATGACAAATGTTAAATTAAACTCTACATAATTGCTCCCATTATTTTGGAGTTTATTAAGTTCTCACTTTTGGAGTTTAGCTCTTAATAATGAAATGTTACTAGAATGCAGTCTTTTGTCAGAAATGTTTCTTTAAGATGGAGATACCAAGTAACATTATTACAGCCTCCAATAGCTTGCTTTACAATAAAGCAAAGTCTCTGAGAAGTTGTAAGCTAACATTAAAAAAGCCACCATCTCTTACGTAACATAATGAAACACCCAATGTCCTTAAAATATACAGAACTCCATCACTGGTTTAGCTATGCTAAGCAGATTAGGTATCTAAATGGATGAACTTGCAAGACCTTGAATGTGGAAGCACAACAGCTGTCAGATTTTCAATAATACTGCAGTCAGATCTGGAGGGGGAAGGTAACTAAACAATTCCACTCCAAAGAAAAACTTAGAGCTTCTTCATTCTAGCACAGCATGATTTAAACCGTCTACCAATGTGGCATAATGGTACCAAATATTAAGGCTGCGTATGTACAAGAGAGCAGCACCATTCTAGTCTAACAGTGTAAATTTCTGATAATTTAGTTGAGATTAGCTAAGCCTGCTGCAAATTTGTGCGCAAACAACAACTCAGTAGTTTTAAAATATTTCTACGTCAGCTTACATTTATCAGAAATCCGTTTGACCCATACCAGAGTAAGTATTCATCCAAGGGTGTACACCAGGTTAATTAGATCATTTAAAAACAAGTTCAAGTTTAAATGAGTAAAACTGTATTATGTAGAGAAGGCTTCTGAGACTGGAAGGCCCCGAAACAGCATTCATTCTCATGCAGTTAAAAGTAATAATGCAGACATGGTGGAAGAGAGAAGAATCTGGCTCAAATTTCATTCCTCTCTCTAACACACCTTGCTGGTGTTTCTATACACTGCTTAAATCTGCCATGACTATACATGCAGCAAATAAAACACCATCTCTCAAAGTGCTTTTCAATTTTGGTAACAAGTTGTAACTTCAAAAGGAAAAAGGTTGAGAGAGATTTAGAAGATTTAGATATTCAGAGCATTAAAGCTACCCAGTGACAATTGGATGTAAAAAGACTTGTTTCTTTTTTCATTCCCATGGCTCTAGCCACTAGGTAATTAGTCTCAGAGGTATAAGGTAACTTTGGTAGTGTTATCTAAAGCCATTTAGCACACAATCCTATATGCATTTTTCATTAGCTATTTTTAAATGCTGGAACTGAAATTAAACAACCATGGCACCTCTTTTAATATCTGTCAAAGAGAGATGTACACTGTGATTCCCTCTAAAAAAGAAAATCAATATTATCTTGATTCAGTGAGCCAATTTCTTATCCTCATGTTTACATAGCTAAAGAACCGTATTAAAATTAAGTATAGGTACTTTCAGACCTTGTCTACATCTGACTGGGAAATCTTTCCTCTTTGCCCTACCACAGGTATTAGCTAGAGTGGAAGCTCAAGCAGCTGTCTATGTTTATCCCACCACGTGATCTAAAAATGTGTGTGTCACTATTATCTTGCTTTACTCAGAACATCAGTGCCATGTACGTCCTAACACTTCAATACTTGCTATCAATAGATTTACAATAATAGCATGAAATTTAAGTCTGGCACTTATGGCCAAACTAATGCTAAGGCTAAACTAATGACAAAGAAAAAGCAAACAAAAGTTTAACATACCTTATATTTTATATCCTTCTAGTGTGGGTGACACTAGATAAGGTAAAGCCCTACTCCTGAACAACAAATATATCAAAACAAAAGTCTGGGGAAAATCTTGTATTGCAGCTTAAGACCCAAGAGAAACAAGCATTTTGGAAAGTTGAAATGAAAATAAATAAATAAAGCAAACAGAGTTTGTACGCATCTGTAACAGCAAATGAAGAGGTTTGTCCCCTCTTCTGCATTACCATTCTGTCTAGATGGGAAAGTTAGTGAGCAGTAAACTAGGATATGAATTTACAATGCACTAACCATTATATACTAATTCTCCCTATGAACACTTTTACTGCATTCCAAGTACTGTATTTACTCGATTAGAAGATGAGGGTTTTTCCCCCATTCATTGGGAAGGAGCCGGGGGGGAGAAGGCCGCGCAGGGGGAAAAAAGCCCAGAAGAAACAAAAACCAAGCCTTGCCTTACGATCATATCTGACTTAACTGAAACCTGAAAATGCACGTGGTCCGCCAACAGAGAGTACCCGAGCTCCCCCCAGTGCACAGAGTTCCAGGCCAACTGGCACAGGGTCACTCCAAGCTGCTTCTTGCCAGTGTGTACTGAGTTGCTTTGGCACCCTCTGGCTGGAAACCCCACACATAGATTCAAGTGACCCAGCAAGCACTGGGTGTGGGGTTTCTGGCCAGCACGCGCCAAGTCATTCTATGATGCCCCAGCAGCGGGCGCTGGAGCAACTCGTCATGCACTGGCAGCCTGCACAGGTCCATCTGCACCAGGTTGCTCCAGCACCCACCGCTTGAGCAGCAGCTCAGAGCAATTCGGCACTGTGTGGGGGATGGTGCCTGCTGGGTCATTTTGAACGGCTTGCAAGAAGCCTGGCCAGTACACACTGAGTTGCCTCAGCACCCGTCAAGCAGCAGCAGCTGGGAGCAACCTGTTCACTCGCCTGCCAGGCACCCAGCATGCTGTGGGGAGAGGCTGGCCGGGCACACAGCAGAGAGGGACCCCCACAGCACTCATGGAGGAAGAACCCCCCCAGGGACCAGCCAGGCATCCTGCACGGAGAGACCTGACTGCAGCGACAAGGGACTCTGCAAGGGACTGAGCGTGCAACAAGGGATGCATGGCAAGACTCCAAGCAACAGTAGGGAGGGATCCATGCAGTGAAACTCCTAGCAGTGGCAGCAAGGGACCCAGCCTGTGGTGATGAGGGGACCTAGCAGCAGCAGGAAGGGAAGCAGCATGCTACAAGGGACCCAGAAGTGGTGACCAGGGACCCAGCATAAGCATGCCAATGGGGGGTCAAGCACACACTGAAGCTCCAGTCAGCAGCAGCAAGGGAATGAGCATACACCATGGCACCTGACAGCAATGAGGCAAATGGCAACAAGATACCCAGCAGAGGGGCATGTGGCAGAGGAGCACCTGGTGGAGTAGCAGGGAAAGCAGCAGATTACAGGGGCTGATCACCACTGAGTGGCCAAAATTTAAAACAACAGAAACTCACGGCAGATTCTGTGGGGTGATCAATGGCAGAGAAACCCCCAAGACAAACCACACAGAAAAAAGAGGTACAAATATGAAGATACCAAAAGGAACAAGGTGCAGCTATAATACCAACTTTAAAATGAAGGTTATAAATTATGCTGAAAAAACAAATCATTGTGAGGTGGAAAGGAAGTATAATGTTACCGAAGCTAATGCGCCTTGATGGAGTCAATTAAAAGGGAAACTTGAGAATGCTAAGTCCACACAGAAAACACTGGGGAGTCCAACACAAGGTTGCTTTCCTGAAGCTGATAAGCAAGTTCTCAAGTATGTTCAAGAAAAGGAAAGGAGGGGATGCCAATCACCCAGCATTAGAAACAACAAAGAAATTGAGCATTCCTCTTCAAAAATTCAGAGCCAATAGTGGGCGGTGTATCTAAATGACATAGCAGCTTAGCCCTGAGACAAAGAACATCATTTGCACAAAAGTTACTATCAGACAGCAGAAAAAACTTGCTGAATTCCAGGAGTACATTACCGGGCTGAACTCAAGATTACCTGCTGGGCCAGATATGTAATGCTGATAAAACTCTAGTCTATTTTGACATGCCATGCAATGTTACCATCATGATAGGTGCAAAATCCATGATTAACAGGAAGTGAAAAGTCACAAATTACAGTAATGTTAGCAGTACTGGCAGATGGAAGAAAATTGCCTCGCTATGTGATTTTGAAATACAAAACTACCAAAATAAAAGCTTCTAAATCTCTCTCGATCAGGAATAGTGGTTTGATGCCAAAAACAAGGATGGATGTCAAGTGAACTGGTTAGATGTTGTATAGAAATGAAGATTGGGGCAGTGCTAAAAGAAAAATGTTAGTGTTGGATTCATTCAGAAAGCATTTAAGACCAGTTGTGAAAACAAAAATTTGGTCAATGAATTGTGATCTTGTGGTCATACCTGCTGATATAAAATTTCAACTCCAAGTACTGGATATCATAGTGAATAATCCACTTAAAGAAACATTTACAGTGTCAGTACTTAGACTAGCTCTTGGCAGGGAACCACGTGCTTATACCTAGTGGGATGACTTAGCAGCCAACCATAGCACTGCTTTGCCAAAGGATTCTGACTTCTTGGGAAAGACTATCTTCAGGATCCATTACTAAAGGCTTCAAGAAGTGCTCTATATCCAATACCATGGGCGCAACTAAAGACAACATTTTGTGGGAAGATGAGGGAGAAGAGAAGAGTGAAGAGTGTGAGAGCGAGGATGCATCTGCAAGTGACTGGTCTTAAGTCGTAGGATCTAAGAAAGGAGTAGCGCTCACCAGGTCCCACACAGAACCTAATACAGATTAAGTTACGTTAATGCCTGAATTGAATCGAAGCTAATGTTGAATTTATGACTTACTGGTACCGCTACATTTTTTCTCCCCGTAGATCTATTTATAAAAACAATGCCAAATTAAATTTTTTCCTCATGTGGAATCTAATTATTGGGGATTGTGCTAAATTCAGAGTCACCTTAGATTTGAATAAGTATAGCATAAAGTAATGCGCTGCACTGTCAAAGGGGAGTCAGGTAGCTCATACAAGGGCACAAAAAGCATTCATGCTGAGTTCAAATAGTGTAGCCAGCGTGCTGCAAATTCATGTTCTAGCATACTGTAGCCTAAGTTGCAAAATCAGAATGTATAAAATCAGGAACGCTAATTTCACTATAACAAGCATAAACACTAATTTAAGATCAGAATGTCTTTACTACTTTTTTCCTGAGCTAAACAGTGTGCTTAAGGGAATAAATTTTGCTGCAAAAAGACTTACTACAACTGTAATGTCCTGCTAGGCAATGCCACTTTTTGGATGACTTGTCTAAGAAAGGTTCTCTCCCCTAAACAGGAAAAATATTCAGCTACAGAAATTATATTGCTGGTTTCTTCATAGCTTTTCAGTTTGCTTTAAAATGACATCTTAAAAAAACAACCAAAAAATGAAGACAGGCATAAGGCCTTTTCTTAGATTACGAAAGAGGGGAAGTGGTAATGGGTAAAGAGCATTACCAATAACTATTTTATCATACACATTACAACTTAATTCACATTTGGAAAAAAATTGCACAAAATAAGCTATGTGCTTATTTGTCTTTAAACACATGCAGACACATGTGCTCTAACATTTCTATAAAAATGTACACGTGACAAATTAACATCTAATTTCCACAAGCCTTACTATAAGACTGACCGGCATGAGCTACTGACTATTGCAGGGATTCTCAGTTTTTGTCAGTAGACATCACCAACAAGCATGCAAACTTATTCTCTGGTCATCAGTCATCAGCTAATATCCCTAATGCATCTATAACAGTTCCCTATATCTTAGAAATATATCTTGTCAAAACAATATATTCTTAGCTTCTTTTAACGCTATTTTACAGCTGGAAGAAGATAACAGCTTGGTAGATCAGTTCTGAGGTCACCTGGCTAGTCTAAAGTCCCTTTTGAAGTGGTTTGACAGACAACTCTGTACATGCCAAGACTTACTTTTCCAAGGCTATTCTAACTATTCAATGATTTATTTGTAAAATTCCTAGACAGAATTAAGAGAAGAAACCACAGAAAGGTCTTGAACTACAGAGAGGCAAAACAACTTGTTTATATTATTACTAGGTAAATATACATCCAAAAAAGCAGAGGAAGGGAATAAAATACATTTGGTATGGAGGCGTAACAATAGTCTGGGAACAAGTTGTTTAGAAGGTGTGAAGTTCCTGACTGCCTCCTTTACCTCCAACTGCTTCTTACGCAGAAAACGTGCATCCGAAAATAAATTGGCATGACTCTAAAACAACATCCTAATGACACAGTAGCGTATGTTATCTTACAAACACATAATAAGAAAGAGCTTACCTTCCTAAATATGTTACTCAAAAAGCAGTATGATCCAGAGTTTAGAACAGTAAGGACACCTGGATTCTAGCCCTGATTATCTGGCCCATGATAACTGAATTTCATTGACAAGTGACTAGCTGGGCCTTCCATTACATCGGGGTCAATGGGCTGTAAGTTTTAACAGTATTTGTAAAGTACTTCTGGATTGCTTGATGAAAGAACTAAACATAGAGCAGGACCTTTTTTTGTCCAATACCTACTGGCCTGTATACTAAATGTACTACTGTGAAAAAGAGTTCTGCCACCACAAGTCTCGCCCCATATTGCACAAGCTAAACTCCCCATAAAATTTAAAAGAAAAACTAATTTAAGATTCAGCTGATGTTTTTAAATAGCATAAGTATAGCTCAGGCTGGGGTGGCACAGAGAGCTTCTGTGTGTTGCATGCAACAAATCAGGAAAGGAACAGACAGCGCAACAGCAGATGGGGAAGGAAGCAGAAAGCAGTGCAGCAAGTTGGTCAGGGAGGCACAGGGAAGGGAGCAGAAAAGCAGAGCAGCAACCTGGACAAAGGAGGCAGACTGGAGTGGCACACGGGGTGGTCGTGGCGTTAATTTGTGGCATGCCTGTCAAAAAGGTTAGTCTCCACTGTCTTAGACTTTCTTTTCCTCCTTCAGTTCTTTCTTAAAGCATAACAGCAGACCTCTCCTGTACTGCTTTCAATCACAAAGTCTTTCCGCTCCTTTCTCTCCCTAAATGGAGTTCTGCTTTCTTTCCAGCACTTTATATTTTTTCCATTTCTCCTTTCAAAATTTCTCTCCCTCTACTCAGTTTTAATCCAGTTACCTATTGCTTCCTCCCTCTCCCACTTGCTCATGCTCCTAAACTCAGCAGCTGCAAGCAAAGGGTTTGAACAACAAAATTACAGAATATCTAATACTTAGTGCTAAATTGAAGGGAGGTGGCTCCTTAGTCCCAGGGCATCTCCCAAATCAGACTCCATGACCCCCTTCCTCTCACAGCTGCTTGAAGAGGGGGATGTGCCAACAACAGACACATAGACACTGCAAGAAAAACAGAAGTTCCCTCTATTCCCTTCCTCCTAGCCAAAGTCAGTAGCTTCAACTCTGTTCCAACTCCCACAAAACAAAACTCCCGAGATACTTGTCACCGTCAATGCTGCCGCAGCTTCCGAACAGCAGCAGTTTCATAGTTGGTAGGGTTGGAACAGACCTGAGCAGATCATCGAGTCCAACCTCCTGCCACGGCAGGAAAGAGTAGTGGGGTCAAGGTGTTCATCTAGCCTCCTCTTAAAGACCGCCAGGGTAGGAGCCAGCACCACTTCTCTTGGAAGCTGGTTCCAGACCCTAGCCACCCTGACCGCGAAGTAGCGCCTCCTGATATCTAGCCTAAACCTACCCTCTGCCAGCTTGTGACTGTTATTCCTGGTCACTCCTGGCGGTGCTCGGGGGAACAGGGACTCCCCCAGTGCCTGCTGGTCCCCCATGACTAGTTTGTAACAGGCCATTAGAGCCCCCCTTAGCCTTCTCTTGTGGAGGCTGAACAGGTTCAGGTCCCGTAGCCTCTCCGCGTAGGGCCTGCCCTGCTGCCCCCTGATCATGCCAGTGGTCTCCTCTGGACCCTCTTCATGTTGTCCACATCCCTCTTGAAGTGCGGCGCCCAGAACTGGACGCAGTACTCCAGCTCCAGCCTGACCAGTGCCGCATAGAGGGGGAGGATCACTTCCTTGGACCTGCTCGAGATGCATCTGTGGATGCATGACAAGGTGCAGTTGGCCTTCCTGACTGCCTCCCCACACTGCCGGCCCATGTTCATCTTGGAGTCAATGATGACCCCAAGATCCTTTTCTGCCTCTGTACTGACAAGAGGAGACTTCCCCAGCCTGTAGGTATGTTGCCGGTTGTTCCTCCCCAGGTGCATCACTTTGCACTTGTCAGTGCTGAAGTGAAAGCAGTCAAAGTCTTTAGTCAATTTTCATTTTACTTCTCTGTGGGAGAACTATACCTAGCAAATGAAACACAAGAAGTACCCGTCTAAAGGCTCAGGAAGACCATCACATTAACTTGCCAAGTGTCAGATATTTTCACAACCATAATTTCTATGTTTTGAAAAAAGTAGGAAAGTTCTGCAAATGTTGTCATCCTGCTTATGTAGATTTCCCAAATTCTAGCTCATCTTATGTGCACCCACACATAAACAAACACATTTGCATAAGCTGGTCTAAATTATGGGGATAAAAAATAGACTACAAAAGCTGTAAAAGCGACCACTTCTTCCTTCCAAGCCTTAGGTTAGCTGGAACCCAGATCAACCTCAGTTATTTGGGCTGTTTCCCCTGCAGCGACTTTCAAAGAGGTGTTACTGCTGAGAAGTGTGCATACACAGCACCACATTGTAACATTTGGCAGGTGGTAATGCAATCTACAAAAGAACATTCCAGCAGGCGAGAGGGCAAAGGTAATTCCTAAGGCTGTAAACTACTGAACATCAACAGTAATAGACCAGGTAGAAATCAGACAGAAACCAGTAAGGTTCTTTCACTGGGCATCACATTACTTGGCATTTATGTCAGATAGGAGGTGCTCTTCATTCCAGTTCACCATGAGAAACATTAAGTGGACACCTGAAGGTTCCCCGATAGCTGGGAAAGCTGCTGGAAGCAAGACTGTTCCCAGCTAACTTTTAGGTCGGCCCAAGGCCAGACTGGAGGGGCACAGAAGAAAGCAGCATCTGCAAACTAGGGAAAAAGCATCTGTTAAACTATCTCAAAAGCACATTAGAGAATATGAATTACTGCCTCTCTCACCAGAAGCACTAGGATCTCTATTTTTACCGGGGGGGAGCCTGGAAGAGGAAGAAAAATGAGACCAAGAACTGACATGCTGTAACGAAAGAAGTGGGTCAAAGTTCTAGCCTGCACTTCTTCTTGGGAACCCTTTAGGAGAAGGAACAAAGCTGCTTCTTGGGGAAGTCCCAAAGAAAAGCTTCCCTCGCCCCTCCAAAAAGAGGCAAGCTGCTCCTCCTGTTCCCAGACACATGCCCAAGGCTATTCGCAGCCCCTAGCAGAGCCCCAATATCCCCCCCACCCTCCTTCCACCTTCTGCAGATGCAGATGGCTGAGGCTACAGCAAGTTAGGACCATCACGCCACAATGGCCACTTCCCCCAGCACTCTACGCTCTCATAACCCAGCCTTAACCACACAGCATCAGAGCCACACTTCAGCGGCCACTTACACTACCAATTTCCTATGCTCTCAGCTCACAGCTTAACCACACAACGCCTATGAGGGGAACTCCCCTTACCTTTGAAAGCACTGGGAACTCAGAGAAATGGCCCAGTGACACCCGACCCATAGTGCTAACACACCTTTCCATTCCTTACCTTATGCTATCACTATTTTTCTTGCGTCTGCTCCAGTACTATTTCCCTGACAACACTATTACTTGGCAAGTTTTCAAAAAGTGAATGAACCTTTATCTTCACCACATCAACTTGGAGACCAGTTTTCCCCCTAGCAGGCGGGAGCCCTCCCCAGGCACCCTGTCCATCCCCCTCCCCCAGGGAAGGGGGCCACCATCCATCCCCGCCCTTGGACATCCCCATCCACGTCTCCCCACCGCCCCTGGACAGCCCCATCCACATGTCCCCCCCCCGGGCCACCCCATCCACATCCATGCCCCCCACCCCGCCCCCGGCCGCCCCATCCACATCCATGTGCCTCCTCCCACCTGATCTTGTAGTTGGGCAGCGTGTGCTTGCGCTTGATGACCTTCTTGAACTGGTTGACGATGAGGGAGGTGAGCTGGGGCATGGGCCGCCCCTCAAACTGCGACTTGACCTCGAAGACGACCAGCGGGTCGTCCACGAAGGCGAAGGACCAGTGGGTGAAGGGCAGGCGGGTGAAGACCAGCTTGAGGCGGCCCAGGACCCGCGAGATGCGCACGAAGAGGTAGGCCGACTTGCCGAAGACCAGGTCGGCGTCGATGGCCAGGTGGAAGCCGCCGTTGTACTCCACGTCCACCTCGAAGCCCAGCTCCTCAGGGCAGCCCTCGGCGCCCGCCGCCACGGGCCGCAGCAGCCGCACAGCCTTGAAGAGGGGCACCACGTCGCCCAGCGAGACGTCGCGCAGGCTGAGCCCCTCCAGCACCTTGCCCGTCACCTTGGTCTGCAGCAGCTCCTCGAACTCCACCTTGATCTTCTTGGTGACCCAGCGCCGCACCAGCGCCGTGTCCCGCAGCTCCCTGAAGAGGAAGAGGAAGACGGCATTGAGGAAGTGGCACGTCTCCTCGCCGGGCTCCGCCTCGCCGCCCTGCAGGTAGTCGCGCAGGCTGGGCTCCGGCAGCACGCGGCCGTGGCCCGGGCCGGGCCGGCGGGGCGCGCCGGGGGGCTCCGGCTTGCGGCGGTACAGCAGCAGCAGCTGCAGCAGCAGCGTCACGAAGGAGCCGGCCAGCGCCGACAGCAGGATCACGTACAGCAGCAGCATCTCCGCTCACGCCGCCGCCGCCGCCGCCATGCGGGAGGACGGGGGGAGGGGGGGCCGCGGAGCTCGCGAGCCCCGCTCCGCCTCGCGCGGCGGCGGCAGCAACCGTCTCATCCGGGACCCGCCCCGCCCCGCCTCCCGGCGCCGGATTGGAGCACAGGGGCGGGCTCGTCACCGGCGCGCTGATGTCATAATGCCGCGGGGAGGGGGGAAGGGGAAGAGGGGAAAAAAAGGGAGGGGGTGTTGCGCATGAGCCCTGCACCCGGGCGGCACGAGGCAGGCGGGCGGTCGGTGCGAGCCTTCAGGCGCAGCGTGAGGGGGGAGGGGTCACGCGGAGGCTCTGGGTGATGACGTCACCGAGGAAGGGGGAAGCGGGAGGAGAGACCCCGCAAGTGAGTTGCGCGGAGCCCGGCGCAGGCCTGGGGGTGGGCACACAAGCGGGTTTGGGGGGGTTGTGAATCCGGTACCTTGTGTTACACCAACTCAGTAGCTGGGACAGTTGTTCCTGGCAAGCTTTTGGGGCTCTTCTTGTGCCTGACAGCTTGCAAAGAGCGATTTTTCCAATGACTGAGTTGGCTTAATAAAAGATCTCGGATTCAAAAAAAAAAAATCTTTATATATCTGTGTGTCTAGATACCCGTGTCTATCTATATCTAACTAGGTATCTATCTAGATCTATCTACGAAGAGCTCTCTCTCTATACACACGCACGCATCCTCTCGTAAACTTCACACCGCACCTCTAAACCGCGTTAAGAAACCTGCGCTCCTGTTACAATAAATGCAACTGCCCTTCCCTAACCCTGTTGCAGTTCCCTGGTCCAAGCCCTGATTTCGGGTTTATGTTCTCAGTTCATAGATTTACAGGGTCGGACGGGACCTCAGGAGATCATCGAGCCCGACCCCCTGCCCTGGGCAGGAGGAGCGCTGGGGTCAGACGACCCCGGCCAGGTGCTTGTCAGTCTCCTCTTACAGACCCTGGGGCGGGGGAGCGCACCGCCTCCCTTGGAAGTCCGTTCGCGGTCCTTTCCGTTGTCAGTGTCGCTGTCACTTCCACGGCTGCTGGCTTTGATGCCGTCGTCCTCGCTGTCTTTGGGTCCAGTTGCGTCGTTGTCCTCTTCCTTCTCCCCATCCGCCTCCCCTCCCAGGGGGCGGTTGAACAGCCTGTGCCAAGTGTCGCTTTTCCAGGTGGAGTTGGCTGTGTCTCTCTGTCCTCTCTCGTTGCTATCTAGTGGTAGGACTGGAGTTTGCTCAGACAGATATCGGATTTACGCAAAGACCCTTGTCGGCAGGGACACTGCTCTCAGTAATCCTGGCTCTAGTCCTTGCCTCCTTTAAGCCCCTCCTAGGAATGGAAAGCAAAAGTCCACAGGTGCCTGACGCCTTCCTTCTTCCTCTGCAGGTGTTATATATCTTTTTTTTTTTTTTTTTTGGTTTCTCTCTCTTCTTCCAGTGGGAACTCAAGACCTGCCTTAGCAACCCCTAAATTGTCCTCTTCTGGTGGCAACATGTGGCTTGTCTCCTCATAAAGGAAGGTCTGGGCTTGCCTGGAATGGCTTAACCCTCCCTCCTTCCCTGTGGTGTTAGTGCCTCTTCCAGAAACAGCAATATTTGGGGGCCCCTCATTACCACCCTCCCCCTCGCCAAAGAGGTGCACTCAGCTGCAAAGTGCTTGCAGTGGATGGAAGTGGCAGCCCTTCTGCATTCTTCTGTTTAAGCAGTATTGAGAAAATCAATATCACTCTGTGGTTACCAAATAACACAGGCAGCAGTTTTTCTGCTTCGGCATAAACACCAGCTATGGAATTGGGCTAGTCCTGGATACTCAATTTTCAGCAAAAAACCCCCCAAACAAACAAAAACAGGTTGACTGCAGCATAGACTGGCCTCTCGAAATCAGAGCTATTGACAGAAATAGCCGTATTCATTGATTTACCTTCCCACCCTACAGGCATCAAAAAGGATTTGCTCTTTTCCTCAAGCAGCTATTGGCTTGATGTAGGTCTTAGCTGGGGCCATTATGATGTCAGCACCAGAATTCAGTAATTAAAAAAAAAAAATCTCACTGGCATCGATAGCTTCTGACATAACTAGGACCCCCGTCCCTCAGAATATTGTTGGAACTTCTACAGCCAAACCACCGAGATTAAAAAAAAAAAAGGCAGGTAAATCTTATCCTGTGACAACCCTGACAAATCATTCTTGAGTAGCTATTGCAACGTTATGTGGGTGGTTTCTCAGCTTGCCTTGTGCGAACCAATATTAATCAGGAACTAGGATGAAATCACATGTCTATTTTTATTCGGGATGAACTGCTGTGGCTCAGGAATATAATACAACCTTCACTGGGAATATGGAGGAGAAGTATTGTCACACTGGGTGTAAGGTAAGACAGCAAGTCCATGCTACACATCCTTCCAGTTGTGGGAGGCCTACAGAAATTCCTGAGTAGGGATATTGCAGGATTAAGAGTCTGTAGTTTGTAAGGAAGCAAATATGTGACAGGCAAAACTGAGTTCTCTGTATCCTGCTGCCCTCAGGACCTGAAAGACCTCCTAAAAACCCATTTTTGTGTTAGTGGTACTAGCAGTTCACCCTCCAAAACTGCCAGGTATATTCACTGGCAATATGGGAAGAGGACAGCCAGTCACTCTTGGGGAAGCAATCCCATCAAGGAAAAGGGCAAATCTGAATGGTTGGGTGCAGGTTTCCTGCAAGGTTAGCCCTAGAGTCATGAGACCTAGAATTGTTTTGTACTGGACAGGTTCAAAGCCAAACCTCTTTCACTATCGTTAGACTAGAAAGTTACATTCTTTTTGGTCCTGATCTGGAACTCAAGTGCTCCAGTAGGCTTTGTATGAAAGACCCTTATTGGGTTTTCCAGTTGACATTGTCTTGGGAAATTTGCTGGAGCAGGGGAGCTGTCTTGCTCCGAGCATTTTGAACCCCATTCCACTGAGCTGTATTGTGGTCTCTAAATCACAAGTTAGCGTAAGTATGAGAACTGTTCTGAATTAGTTTGACAGCCACAGATACAGTAACTCAATTAACTTACAAACTAAAACTGAAATAGGAACAACAGGATAGAGATTTTTTTATTAAGTATCTTTAACAAGGTAGCTTGTCACTAGAAGAATTTGAGACATCAACATCTTCAAATCACACTTAATATTTTACTGCAGTGTGGGTGAATAAGACAAGATCACCTAAAGAGCAGTTTGCAAAGGGCATGTTTTTTATTAAGAAAATAGTTGCCAAGTTGACATGGTGAAGATAAAGGTTCATTAACCTTTTGAAAACCTGCCAAGTAATAGTGTTCATAGGGAAATTGTACTGGAGCAGAGACAGGGAAAATAGTGATAGCATGAGGTAAGAAATACAGCATTGAAGAAACCTGTTATTCACCTGGAAACACAGTTTCAGGGTAAACACTCATAGGCTGATAAGGCAAGAGGTGCAGTTTTGTGTGTGTTTGATGGGTGAGTCTTAATATATTCTGATATTAGAGTGTTCAGCATAGTTTAACAATGGTATTCTGTCCTGTTTATTTCAGTTACAACAAATACTTAAAAGTTGTAACAGGGAATGAAGGAATGTAAAAGTTGTGAAAAGAATAATAGGGCTTCAAGACACTATAATGTACATATAGCAACATGTTGATTGGTGACATTCGGAGCCTAGAAAAAATAGTCTTGGAACAAGACCCTGTTCTAGGTGCTGTGCAAAGATATACCATAAAGATGGTTCCTACCCCAAAAAGCCTACTATCCACAGGAAGCAGATTGCCAAATGAATGACTGCTGGAATGTTTGTTAATAAAGCATTGCTTTTCCACTCAACTGGAGTTTACCAGTGGTCCCCAACAGCTGATGGGAGAACTGGTGCCCTTTGAAATAAAAGCCACAGCTGCAGCTAGAGCATCTCTCCGGTCCCACACGGCTGATATGCCCCTGCATACTTCACAAACCTGCATCTTTGCTTCATTCGGTGGTGGCAATTAGGCCTGTGCTAGTCGGCAGCTATTCAATTCGGCTTTGGGTCCGGCCGCTTCGGATGACAGTGATCCGATCCAGAGCTCGGGACCGGGTTCCCACTTCGATCCCGCTCGGAGATCCGGCCATAGGGTATAATGGGGAATCAATGAAATATCTGTAACTGTTGTTTTTTGTCTGGTATGGATGAAACAGGGGGGGGTAGCCTCTGCTGAGAGCATGAAGCCTGCTAAGTTTCAAGATCAGTGAAGGTGTTCAGGGGGAACTGCACCCCAAATTCTTAAAAACAAAACTCATAGCACGTCTATATATTACAATGCAGGGGGGTGAAAACTGCAGGGGTGCTCACCCCTGCTGAGGCCACAAAGTCTGCCAAGTTTCAAGGAAATAAGTGCAGGGATGGAGGGAACTGCACCTCAAGCTGCTGACAAGCAAAACTCGTGACAGGTGACCCTGGGTCTGTTAAGGTGCAGCACGGTGAAAGCTGCAGGCCTGCTAGCCCCTGCTGTGGCCACGAAGCCAGCCAGCTGTTGAGGAGATGGGTGCAGGGGGTTCTGGGGCCCTGCACCTCTGGCTGCTGACAGGCAAAACTCGTGGGGTGGGTGCTTGTGGGACTGACTGTCTCTGTCCTGTGGCAGTTGATTGTCTGTATTGATTCTTTCCTCTCCTTAGGCTGTGGTTGTGTAGGTGTTAATAGTTGCTCGTTAACTTGTTCTCTTGATGCCACAGGTGGTTCAAAGGAGGGCCAAACCATGGACTTCTCAGTCTTGTTTCCTTTCCTTCCATTTCTGTCTTTTTTTTTCAAACCATGGACTTCTCAGTCTTGTTTCCTTTCCTTCCATTTCTGTCTTTTTTTTTTTTCTGTCACCATGTCTCAAACTAGTTTTCCCAGGTTGTGATGTCAAAATGCCACACTTCTTAATGTTTGCCTTCAGGCTGTCCTTGACGCGTTTCCTCTGGTTCCTGCATGCCCTTTGTCCTTGGCCGAGTTGGGAGTGTAGTTCTTTTGGTAACCCTACATTAGGCATGCACACACAATGCCCTGTCTACCACAGCCAGTGCTGAATAATCAACACGTCTGTGCTGGTGGTGTTAGCATTGGTAAGGACACTGGCATTTGTGCATTGATCCTCCCACTTTATGCCAAGCATCTTCTGGAGGTAGTGCTGGTGAAGCCATTCCAGGCTTTTCAGGTGCTCCCTGTAGGTTGCCCAAGCTTCACAGCCGTAGCAAAGAGGTGGGATGACCATAGCCTTATGTAACAGGAGCTTTATTTGAGTCCTGATATCATGATTATTGAACACATAATGATACAGTCTTCCGAAGGCAGAGCTGGCACATCGGATTCTGTACTGGATCTCCTTATCAATGTTGGCCTTCTTTGAGAGATGGCTGCCAAGGTATGCAAAGTGCTCAACGTTCTCCAGCTCCTGTTTGTCAATGAGGATCTTTGCCAGGGGAGT
The DNA here is from genome assembly GCF_052110815.1 of Crocodylus siamensis. NCBI lineage: Eukaryota > Metazoa > Chordata > Crocodylia > Crocodylidae > Crocodylus > Crocodylus siamensis. Next base: position 86,308,761 of record NC_143401.1, on the reverse strand, counting down.
TGAATGGCCTGGAGCAGGTTGATAAAGCACCTTTTTTTCTGACATTAAGGATCAGTCCCAGGCACTGGTATGCTTCTGAGAAGTGGTTAAAGGCCATTTGTAGGTCCTCCTCCATATGTGCAACAACACCACAATCATCGGTGTATTGAAGTTCCACAATCAAGGCCAGTGTTACTTTGGTTTTGGCATGAAGGTGGGAAAGATTGAAAAGGTTTCCATCCATCCCATACTTGAGGCTAATGCCATGTGGCAGACAGTCACGGATGAGCATCTTGATGACCACAAGAAAGATGGAAAATGGATTTGGTGTGATCACACAGCCCTGGTTGACACCAATTCAAATGGTAAATGGCTCTGTGGCAGAGCCACTGCATAGGATGGAGGCAGTCATCTAGTTATGGAGGAGTCTTAGGATAGTGATAAATTTCCTTAGGTAGCTAAACTTTGATAAGATCTTCCACAGAGCCTCGTGGTTAACGGAGCCTTTGCAAAGGGCAGGGGGAAGAAGGAAGAATCAAGAATCCAGGCTCTACTCTATAAAACAAAAGAAAACAGAGGCAGGGCAGTATGTGGATGCAGCATCAGACAGCAGGATAGGCTCACTGAAATGGGAAAGAAGGAAGTAATCCATACTTCACTGGGCATATCCTTTTCAAGGAAGGAGACAGATGTATCCTGTACAGAGGTGATGAATCACACTTAATCAAATCAAGGGCTATTGTTTTTACAAAAAGAATGGGTGTTTATAAGGAATATTTTAAAATCTACATGCCAGAGGAGCAAAGGGTAGTAAGCCTACTACGTAAGAGTCTGCGGAATATCAAGAGATGCCACCCGGAAGCTTTTCAATAGAAAATTGGAATTTTGAATTTTTAATCAAAAAGGCAGGTAACAAGATCAATTGTGTTTTATTCTGTTTCAAAAAAATAAAATACAACTAGAAATAACATTATAGTACTGATGGGAAAAATGATCTAACCCTAAACCTTCTAAAAAGCTTCTAATTTACATCTGGACATGTTAGCCTAAATAACTACTTTTAGGAAGTAGGCTACTGCTATTTAGAATTTATTTTGCCAGCTTCCTGCCTGTGTCATAGATAAGTGACTTGCTGTCTGTCATTCATCAAATAAGATTAGAGAATAACAACAAACAAACCAACTCTAAACACCAACCTTTTCTTGAAGCTCAACACGCTAATTATTGGTGTGTATATTATTCCAATAGCAATAACTATTTTTAAAACCCGCTGCATATATTAGCTCTACCTTGTATGTTTTAATTAGAAAACTACTGTATTTGATCACATTAATGGATTTTTGATACAATACTTTATTTTAACCATTTGTATTCTAACTTGAAATTGTGGAGGAGGGGAAAGGTTTGTGCAAGTTTTCCCTTTTAAAAATTAAGAAAGTCAACCTCCAAAACTACTTTTATTTATAAAAGGAACAAGGAAGGCGAGGAGGGACAAAAGCAAACCATTTCTTTAGTACAGAAAAGTACTAGTGCACTTTCAAAATAAGGGATTTTTGAAAATCTGGTAATAAAATAGAACCACAGATTGAGACAAGTGACTGAGAGTGTGAACTTTTAATGGGCCGCATGATTTAAAGCTGACATGGTTGGATGTTTAATAAAGCATGTAAAAATACCAAGGAGGTAATTAAAGAAAGGTTTTTAGTTACTCAGGCAAAGGTTCCTCCTATATAACAACAGGTAATAAGACAAGAGGATTTGGGAATGCTTTTTTAAATGAAGGGTAACGTGGTTATGGAGTTTATAAGAGACTGTTTGGGAATGCAAAACACCCCCTGCCTCCTTCCACCCAGACTGGAAATTCAGCTGTTGTATAATCTTTGATTTCCTGGAATAATCTTTGGATGATTGAACCTCAGTTAAATCTTAGCAGCCAAAGAAAAAAGAATTTTCAGTCAGATCATTTAAAACCAATTTTTGTTTTATTTAACTCAAAAATGTAAACGTCTTTGAGTCAACAGGCTAGATGCAGAACAGCACTTAAACATTCACCTAATTCATATTTAACTCCATTTCTGGCTTTAAATAGCTGTTTTAGTTCTTTCTTCATTTGGGACTGATACTGCTTCATCAGAGAGCAAAAACAAGCTATAGTTTCACCCTTTTTGGCCTTCTGATACCCTAGAAAAATGTAAAGCAGAAGGCCCAGTTCTCTCATCCTGCACCTTGTGGAACCACTCACACTTTTGCAGAACAAAATGCACCCATCCTGCTTCTGTGGCAATTCACATCCCGTCTGCTCAGACTTAGGTGTCATTGCCTACCTAAAATCAGCAAGTCACACCCTATATACACACACCTGAGATTTCCAAACCTAAAAATAAAGGGAAAAAAATATATTTTGATGAGGAAATTTCAGGCATCTTTTATATAGCAGAAATAACATCCATCCTATTTTCCCCCCTTTGAGTCACGTTTAAGAAAAAAAGTACGTAGAGTGCAAAAAAAAAATTAAAAGATCACAGGGTTGTACGTCTAAATGTCACTGTTCTGAAAGATACTGGAACAAAGGTAGCGGATAAAATGGCAAAATGTGAACGAAGGCATAATTTAGGACAGCACAGTCCAAATGGATTCAGTAACAGACAAATGTATTTAAACCACTTTTCATATGCAGTGAGCAGAAGAATGGCAAACACTGGGAACAAGCTTAGGTTTTTCAGTCATCATTGGGTTGGAGTGCTTTCTGGAGGACAAAATGTTAAGAAGCTTTTCAGCAAACACAACACAACACAGCAAAGGCAGTTGACAGGCACGTGTTAGAATTGGCCTGTCATGGGATAGTTGGGGGATGCGGGGGGGTGGAAGTCACCATCACAAGCTTAAGAAAGGATAGGAAATAAAAGTATGACTGAATTTCTTCTGACTACATATAAGGCAAGTGCTCCTTGAAATGAAAGAAGTCATGAAGGCAAATTTCTTCATTATTTTACTGAAATCACCAGCCACTTTTACAATATTTGTAGAGAAGAATGTCTTCCCCAGATTCTTTCCTGTGCTCCCCCCCACCCCTCCACTTTTTTTTTTAATGTAGCACATCTCCAAGACAGAACAAGCTGGGATACTACTGATCTGTCTGGGCTGAATAAAAGAGAATACTGTTCATAATAATATTTATAAACATTAAAAAAGGAAGAGAAACCATAAAGAAGACAATAATTATTTCCGAATTGTTACTTATACTGTTTGTGCAGGGCTGAAAGTAGTGGTCTCCTTTTCTCTATTAGCTCTAATGATTGCCATAATAAGCAGCAGGATCAAAATATATCACATAACTGTATACATATTATTTGGACATCATCCAGATTGCAATCCCAGACTTCTTTTCAATTCTGCAACTGTAAGGGCTAAACTAACAAATAAACCCACCCTCCAGGTTCGTGCATTGTGCCAAGGGGTTGTTCTATAGTAGAAACGCCGAGGAAGATCTATGCTTGACTCAGCTGGGGAAACTGGATATGCTGATCTGCAGTTTCCCTCTAGAGTACACACTCTGAGCTGATGACAGTCCGTACCCTTCTCTGGCATTTTTGTTGCCAGATCCCTCCAGCAGTTTTTAGTTATGAGCTAAAAAGTCCTCTACCCCAAAGTAGACCAGTGCATTCGGTGACTGCATTATTTCAAACACTGTGCTAGAGGTAGCATCTTTTATTAAACCAACTAGACGGTTGCACATTTTTTTTCTTTATTTGCAACTGTCTAGTTTTGCAACTTTTTCTTGCAACTGTCTAGTTGGTCTAATAAAAGATATCACCTCTAGCACACCGACTGCTTGTTTTCTTAGATCAGGGATGGGCAATTATTTTGGGCAGAGGGCCGCTTACTGAGTTTTGGCAAGCCATCGAGGGCCGCGTGACAGGCAGTGAGGGGCAGATAAATATTACTTTTCTACATTTTTAGGGGCCCCGCAGGCCGCATAGAATGGCTTGGCGGGCTGCATCCAGCCCCCAGGCTGAATTTTGCCCACCCCTGTCTTAGACCAACACAGCTACAACTTTATCTGTGTGTGATTTCAAATGCATTTGTGCTAGATGAATAACCACTGGCAAATTCTCAGTTGGTACAAACTGTCCAAGATCCAGAGTGGACATTAACTTTAATAGATCTAAGATTTATGACAGTTGAGGATGTATCCCTCCTTGATATTTTCTCACCCTACTCCATACTGGTAGAATAATTACTTCGGAAAATATATGCACTCAGTATGCTGGATGCTTAGTCAAGCTTATGTATCTTGTTTTCAGTCATGTTCTACTACTATCTGAATACCATTTAACCTTCACTGTGTTAGGAAACTAGATGCCTCTTAAATGTCTTTTCTTGGGTAAAAAGTTTTTATTTTTTAAAATGCAATTAATTCACAGCTTCTTTCTCCTTTATTTGTTTCCATTACCATTTCTGATTGACTTTTGCTTCTGCTCGTCATTATAACTTTAAGTCCAGAATATTTTTATATGGAACTGCATATATTTCTTTTGCTCCTTTAGATATTCGTCTGCCTTGCACTCACAGTATTTATTTATGCGCCAGCCAAAGTGTTATATTTGGCTTCATTATTATCAAGTTAGTCCATTTAGAATTCAATCAGGTATCTCTCCCCCAAGTATTTCCCACTCTTCTTTGAAAGAGATTCACCTTACATCAGAAGAGAATTTCAATCAGGCTCCCTGAGGCCATTTTGTATGCTCCCGAATCAGCTTTCCTAGAGTCAAGATTGTTTTAGTTACTTCCCCTAATACATTTCAAGTGTAATTACACTATGATCAATAAGTCTTAGATGTTCCACAACCTCAGATGTGTTTTTTATACTTGGCTTACTTCCTGGATTAGTCCAAAGCAGTTTCTGACTGAGGAAGAGTGTTCAAAGGAACTGTATAAAAAGCAATCCTGAATTATTCCCCCAGAAGGCCCTTATTGAATGTTATTTCACACTGCAAGGATGCAGTTCGCTTTTGTGAAGAGGGTCCATATAAGGCCCCATGCACAGTCTAGGGTTACCATACTTCCAGCAGCAAAAAAGAGGACACCTGGGATTGGGGGGAGTGAGGGGGAAGGCATATGATTGTGGGGTGGCAGTGATATGCCTGTGCCCTGCCTCTGCCCCTCACTCCAAAGCCCCTGTTCTACCAGCCCCCGCTCACTCCCAAAACACAGCTCCCAGTCCCCATCCCTGCCGCTGCCCCACACTCCTGACCCACATCCCCCTGCTGCCATCCCTGCTGGTGCCCCATACTCCCAACCCACAGACCCCTGCCCCCCCAGCCCTGCCAGCGCCCCTCACTCCCAACCCACAGACCCCTACCCCCCAGCCCTGCAGCCCAAGCAGCACCCGTGTATTCACACACGCATGCATACACACAGTGTCTCTTTACCTGGCTTGCCAGGGCATGCACAGGGAGCACATGACCCCCAACAGCCAATCACCTTATCTGCTGCTCCCAGCCCCAAGCAGCCAGCCCAAGAGAGCAAAGGAAATGCAAAAAACCCAGACATTTGCTCTTATTTTAAAAACCTGCCTGGATGCAGCACAGGGGGCCAAAAAAGAGGTCATGTCTGGGAAAACCTGGACCTATGATAAGCCTACTTAAGCTCATGTGTGTTAATCTGAAACTAGAGTCCCCGCTTCTCTAGCATCTGCTTCATCCTTGGTGCTTTATCCCTTTAGAGACAGAGGGTTATGTGCCCCTTCTCTATACAACATTGTCCCTTATCATGCTGAACTATGCAGGTTCAACTCGTAAAACACAGGATACAAAAACATCCTTACCTGGCAGCATCAAACAGTGGCCCCAACCTCTTCTCTTCCAATAAGGTTAGGGACAGACATTCAAAAAACCTGAACCTAAATTGATTCAATCTTTGCAGGTTAGTTTAACTCTGCTAGGCTGAACCAGTTTGTAGCCAGACAAACATTGTCTTTGAACTGAAGAAATTCAGGCACATGCCTGCAGTGTCTCAGGCTAGAAGCTGGGGGGCACTAGAGCAACCCTCCCTTCCCCTGCACAGTGCTCAGTTGAGGGGGGGAGGGGAGGGGGCATGACCAGGCCCCAGCAGGACCTCTGATTAGGAAGGTCTACCTGCACAGTCCCAGGCTTTCACCCACTGGATGCTCGAAGTGGGTGGGAGGGAGTGTTTTCAGACCCCAAACCCATGCTAGCGCTCTGAGGGAAGGGGGTGTGTGCAGTGCATGCATCTGTCATTGATATGGAGGTTTTCAATCTCCCTCCCTGCTTCTTTACACTGTCTGCAGCAAACTGACAGGTAAGCAAGTCAGCAAGAGGCTGATAACAGTGTTTATCACCTGATCAGCAAAAGAATAGCCTCTCTCCATCAGTTCAAACTCTTTTTAAACAGCTTACCAGCTGACCTGTTGATTAGCTCCAAAGAGCCCCTGTTCTGTGTGCCCGTCCAAGTAAAATTGGAGAGACACACACACATAAACCTCTTGGCATTAGCTAGCATACCACTTTCTTAGGGGCTGTGCTGTGGGAGATGGGAGGGAGGGAGATTTCCTGCTTGAGCAGCGAGCAGCAAGGGGGGAGGTATGGCAGGGGGAAGCCAGGCAGACCCTGCTGTGCCTGCAGTCTCTGCCAGAGCTCTGGCCAGGGAGCAGAGGGGAGGGGCCAGCCCTGCTGTGGAACAGAGAGCCCCGCCCAGCCCAGAAAGCATGCCAGGATGTTGCAGGTGTCTGGTTTATCTTAAACCAGCAAGGGGTTTGGGACAGACATTGCATAAATCGGTCTGAGCCAAATCAGTTGAGTCTGTTATTACATTCAGCCAGGTTTATCTCAAACCAGTTTCAGCCATTTTCAAACTGAAAAGCTCTTTTGTTACAGGTTTAAACCAGTTTCTGATCACTTAAACCAGTTTATGTGTAATGCTTGTCCCTAGCCTAAGATGTTAGAGTACTGTGGAGGGCCTCTAACCAGCCTGTATTTCACCCCTGTGCTCAAGCACAGTATAAGTAGAGCAACGAATCATTTTCACATTCTCTGTACTAGGTGGATTACTGGATTTCTCTCTATTTGTGCAGCTGAAGTAATCTGTGAACAAGACTCGTATGCTGGCCACTGCTTATGCTGTGTTTGCCTTTAAAAGCATTTTCTAATCTAAATTTTAAAAACTAAAGACTGAGGCCTGGGGCCTAGCAAGGTGACTGGTATAGTCCTGTCATTTGTCATCAACTACTTTATACACAGGGAATTCACTGGGACCTTTTGTCAAGATCCATGAGATTTCCTTTGGGAAAGTGAGTCTTGTGAATTTTTTTTTTTGTTTACTCTATCTCAGTTTGCATCTACATTTCAGCACCTGATATCTAGAAAAAACATGAAGAGATCCTGATGATGAAGTCTTTAAAATAAATCCTTGGCTTACTTCATATTATAGTTTGAACTTATCTCCTGTTACTTCCCCATCATAGTAGTAATAGTAGCATATGTATTTTGTACCCATCTATTTTGACTAACCATCTACCACCCCAATCCTGTGCAGGTTAATGCGTGTGCTTAACTGATCTCAGTGGGGCTTCTCACATGCTGTGAATTGAAACCCAAGTTTTAGCATAGTCAAAGCTTTCACATACTGTAAAGATAAAAATTTGGTTTAATTTTTTCACTTCTCACCATTTTCGAATGTTTCTTTCTGAGCAAAATATTTAAATCTTGAGCATTATGGGCTTTTTGGTTAACTAGAAGCCCCCCAACCATCAACAAATATAGCTGCTTTGATTGAAATAATTAACACTCTCCCATTGTCTTAGGAATCCATGGGTCAGATTCAAGTCAATAGAAGTTTGGCCAGTGACTTTGTAGGGCTATGATTACACATCTTTTTGCCTGCTATTTACTTGTTCTGCTTATTAAATAATTTCTTCTGTTGCTGTCAAGGGACATATACACTAATGAGCTCTATGTAAATACAGCAAGAGAAAACCTAACACTACCATTCCTGTCTCTCTTCAGGCAGGGAATCTTTAAAATACCAGATGACTATAGCATTGCCTGCTCTAACAGGATTATACCTGGATATAACACTTGGGAGCACAGGAAGGGGACTGACTCTTAAAGTATAGACAGTAAAAAAGCCTGAGGCTGAATTAATTCAGTCTTTGCAGGTTAGTCTAAACTTCAGAGATTAAACTAAAAAACAACTGGACCTACATTTACCTTTGATTCAGGAAATGCAGCCACACGCCTGCAGTGGCTTAGGCCAGAAGCTGGAGGGTGCTAGAGCATGACTTTCTGGCACATAGCCAACATTGGCTGTGTTTTCTGCCTCTTCCTGCTGCCCCTGAGGTCTTTGGGATTTGCAGTCCAGAATCATAGCAGCAGAACTCTCCCGGGTTGCTCATCACTTTCTCTTCCTGCTTCCAGGTGCCTCTGGGATTTGTAGCCCAAAGTGGGAGCCAGCAGTAAGTTTGAGCAGGGTAGGGAAGCTCTGCTCAGGGGAAGGTGGGTTTAACCCCTCTCCCTGGCCCCAGACCCCCGCCAGGGTTTGCTGGGCAGCAGGGGGGCGGGTAGTCCCTGCTTCCCTGCCAACCCTCCTCTGCTGGAGCAGACAGCATAGCTCAGCCCAGTTCTGTTACAGCTCTTCTGTTCTGTTACAGGTTTCAACCAGTTTCTGAGCATTTAAACTGGTTTATGTGTAACTTCTGTCCCTAACCTTAAGGCCATCAAATCCAGTCCCCTGCATTGTCCAGCAGTGGTTAACCAAAACAATCCACAAAATGCTACTTTGACCATTCATCCCCCATTACAGAGAATAATACCCAAGACTCCAAAGACCTATGTTGCTATGTCTTGAATAAACCAGACAGCAAAATGTGTGTGTGTGTGGTTTCTGTTCTGCTCCGTTTTCCATTGTTTCTCAGCTCCTAACTCTAGTTATTCCAAATGTAGGAGGATACTGAGCTGACTACAAAAGAAAATTTTTTGTCTACAGGTTAAAGAGGTGACAAACCTGTCCAGGATCCTCAACATCTCTCTAAAAATACAATTTCCTCCCACTACTAAACTACAAAGTATTTTTAAACCCTGCCAAAACAGTATCTCTTCTTCTCTGCAGTTGCTGGAAATACAGAAAATAAACTTTGAAGAAGTTCAGTGTCAACTAAAAAAAAATATTTATTTAATTCTTGATCTGAAAAACTGACAACTTGAATAAATACTTCTAGTTTGAAATAATCTCCTAATAATTTGTCTTAGGCCAGATGGCTTCCTAGAAAATTTTTGCCAGACTTAGTCATCCATATAAGGCTACTTCACAGTCAATATAAAGCGAGGCCAAGAAAATGAAATGAAATCCAAGTTTTATATTAGGACTATAGGTCTACCTCCTAATTATACCCATGGGAGAATGGGCAAAAGTAAAAACAAGAATAACAAAAAACCAAAAACTGTCGTAGAAGTTCTCTCATTTCTTTGTCAAGATTTTGAATTTTCAAATGTTTTTCACCATCCCTATTGCTTGTCATTAAAAAAAAAAAAAGAAAAAAAAATTATGTCTAGAAGACCAGGAAATACGCTGCTTTTTATATAACCCTATTGATTGGGTTATTAAAGAGGAATGAGCCTCAGATAAGATCATCCTCAAGCCTAGTCAATACAAAATTTCTTGTTGCTGTTTAAATGCTTTATATTGAAATTGCATTCTGTGATCTCAAAAAAGATCTCTGTTCTCACATGCTGCTAAATGTATGAACTAAAGTCCTTATGTTTTTATATCTCACTCAAAATGCACGGTCCGAATGTCTTTGGTTCAAGAAGGACAGAATGTATTTAATAATAGTAGTCTACTGATGCAGGAAACTATTAATGCAGCACATTTACCATTTTAAAAAGCCAGAAAAAAATGGAAGAGCCAACTAAAACTCTAGCATGACCTTTTTTGTGTCCTGTATACTTATGGTACATGTTTAATATTAATGGGATATTTTAAATTTATACTGGCCCCAGAGAGTCGGAAAACATTATGCAGGTGTAATATAATCAGTGCACACTTCTACATGCAGTCCTTGGGTAATATTACCAAAGTCTTAAAATTACTCAGGAAATACATTTTTAAATAAGACCCCTTAATAGTAAAGTAAAAGAAAGTTAATGCAATATTTTAAACACTACTGCAATAGAAATAATTGAGAGCTGTAGTCACTGCTATAAAGCCATTGTGCTATCACTAGAGGTACAGGACAGAGACCATCCTTGCTCCAATCTAACACAAAAATGCTGCAGATTAATTTTCGTTTTTGGAAGCTATATTACTTGGTGCTTAATGCCAAGGCATTTATCCAGACTCCACAATAGTTTCTAGCTGATTCTGTGGTTCTCAAGCATTGATTCTGGAACACAGACCCCCAAATTTTCCCCTTGCTTTGCTTGGGAAAGAAGGAAGAACAATGCTGTGAAGGACTTGCTGTCACTTAACTGGAATGATCATTGCAAGGAGGGGAGCATGAGAGCAGAGGAGCCCTTTCAGGCTAGGCACAGGTAGCCATGATCTGGCTGGAGAGTTGGAAAAGGTCCTGGATCTGAAAGCCGTAGCAGGACAAAGGAAAGGGCTGGACTGGGAACAGTAGCAACAGCTGCTGAATCCAAGCAACCTGGGCCAGGCACATGCTAAAGTTGACTCCTTTGTCCCTAGCAACGGTGCTCAGCAATTTGGGTGGCACAGAATAAATGGGCACCAGACTGAGTTTGGAGCAGGGAAGGGAGCCAGGACCTAGAGATGAAAGGTTGGAAGGGGCAGCACAAGGGCATGTGATATGGGAAGGAAATTCACTCAGACTCCAGCCAGAGGCTCATTTGCAAGGCAGCGGTAGTGGCCTGTCACAGCAGAAATACTATTGGCAGGGCAGGGTTTACTGAGGACCCTGAAGAACTGCAAATTGATTAGTGGAATGAGTTTTTACATGCGGGTTCAGAAATAACTGTGCTCCTGGAAGGGGCAGGAAGGTCAGTAATATTGTTCGATGGAATGGAGAAAATGGAAAGTGCATTTCATATACCAGTTTCAGTCCCTTATTCTGAACAATAGCCACTGTAGAGTTCAATGTCAAATTTATTGCTGCAGCATTACATGAGATTTCTAGAATCCAAGCACAGAAACTGGCCATCCTATTATCACAAAGCAACCCTCTCCAGCCCCCGTTCCCCCTACCCCCATCACTTCCCATCTCTGCATACGCAAAGTAAGAGCGCTGGAAAACAGACAGAAAATGAAGTGCAGCCAGGTGAAGCATGTGGAGTTTAGTTAAACAAATATCCATGTTTTCTACTGCAACTACAGTTTGATTACTTTCCTGAAGGAACAGGCAGCGCTTTGAATTCACAGTGGTGTCTTTTAGGAAATTAATGTTTAGGGCCTTAACAGGACCAACATTTTTTACACTACAGGCATACACCACACACAGAGGTCTTTCATTTAATTAATAATACATAAATACAAGTCACTGGAAGGAAGAAAAAACAGTCTTGTTAATTAACTTCTGAGATGCTAAGCTGTGTCTCAGCTTTAAACATAGCCTGGCAACACTGTTTCTACCTTGCAGAAATAACCTACTTTAGAGGAAACACAGCATAGTAAATGCAAGAATGTATCCCTCCATTATTTTCTTTTTAAATACAGTATTGCCAACTCTCATGATTTTTGGCATTGTTCTTAAAGTCTACACTTCAGGAATGTGAAAAGCATAGCTCTTTCTTTTATATGTATAAAAAACAAAGAGCCAAATGTATATATATATATAAAAGGAATTCACTTAGGAAATACACACACACACACACACACACGGTTTTCAATAACCAGTAAGAGTGCTCCAGGAGCATTACAGACAGGAAGTGGCAGTGCAGTGGAGCACTGCCATGACAGTGGGGACAGAATGGAGGGGCAGGGTGAAGCCAATGCTGCTGGCTTTGCATCCCCCTGGCTATGCTCCCTAGAGGCAGTGGAGCTCTGCCATGACGGTGGGGATGGAGCGGAGGGAAATATATACTTCTTTTATATATAAAAGAAAGAGCTACGTTTTCCACATTCCTGAAGCACAGAATTTAAGAACAACACCAAAAATCAAGAGAGTTGGCAATACTGTAAATATACACAGCCCTTTATTTGTTCTTAGCAGAATATCAAAGTCAAAGGAAGAGACAACCACGGATAAACATTCAGGTTAGGGACAGAAGTTACACATAAACTGGTTTCAGTGATCAGAAACTGGTTTTACACCTGTAACAGAACAGCAGTTCAGTACACATAAAGCAATTTCAAAATGGCTGAAACTGGTTTGAGATAAACCTGCTGGAATGTAGTATCAGACTTAACTGACCTGGGTCAACCTGGTTTATGGAACTTCTGTCCCAGACCCGTTCCTGGTTTAAGTTAAATCAGAGTCCTCCAGCATCCCAGAATGCTCTGCAGCCTGAGGCTGGGCTGGGCCATCTGTTCCAGTGGAACAGGACAAGCCCTGCCTCTCTGCTCCCTAGCCAGAGGAGGGGCAGGGGTGTGGCCAGATGCTGGCCCCACTAAGGCAAAGGGGGCAGGGAAGAGGTTTATGCCCCCTCCCTCTCCTGTCCCACCCCGGCGGGGTCTGCCAGGCAAGGGTGCAGCAGCCCATCAGGCATTTCACACTGCTTGAGCAGCAGGGGGCATGGCCAGCCCCACTAGCAGCATGAAGAGAATGGAGAGGGGGATTTAATTTCCCCCTCTGTCCCTTGTCCCACTGACAGGACCTGAACTGGGGTCTGCCTGGCTGAGGCAGATCAGCCTGTGTCACAGTTCCCCCCCTCACTGCTGCAGAGGCAGGGGTGTAGGCAGGTGCCAGTCCAGCATGGCCCCCTGAGGTGAAGGGAGCAGGGAGGGGTCTGGGGTCTGCACGGCTGGGACAGGGCAGGGAGGGGGGAATTAAACCTCCTCCCTCGCTCGTTCCCCTGAGGCTACTGCTAGTGCTGGCCACATCTCCCACTGCTCTTGCAGTTAGGGGTGGGAAATGCCTGATGGGCTGCTCTGTGCAGACCCTGGCTGGGGTCCAGGGGGAAAGGAGAGGGAGGGGGGAATAAACCCCCTCCCTGTCCCCTTCTTCTCTCCTGACATGGACTGCTCTACCCCAGCCAGGCAGACCTGGGCTTGGGTCCTGCTGGTGGGACAGGTGACAGAGGGGGGAATTAAACTCCTGTCTGCTCATTTCACACTGCTGCTGGGGCTGGCCAGGCCCCCCACCACTGGAGTGGTGATGGCAGGGGTGGGAAATGCCTGTCAGGGGTTGCTTCCCCGTCCCCCCTCCAGGCACACTGCAGCTGAGGTCCCTGCAGGCTAGGGTGGGGGTTTAAACCAATTAAACTCAACCTGCTGGGGCCTGGCTATGCCCCCTATCAGCACAGCTTCCCAGTAGCTGAGGGCTTGCTCTAGCACTCCTCGGCTTCTTGCCTGAGCCACTGCAGGCTCGTTCCTGCATTTCCTGAATCAAAAGTGAATATCTATTCACTTGCAAGTCGGTTCAATCTATGCAGATTAGAGTAATCTGCACAGATTGAATTAATTTAGGCTTGGACTTTTTGAATGCCTGTACTTAGCTTCACAGTTAAAGGGCCAAGATGGAAGGAGGAAAGGGCAGCTGGAACAAAGCACACAGGTGAAATGGAGGTTTCAGCTACAGGCCCTTTCCAAAAAAACCCACATAAGATAGTGTGGCAGATCAAAGTAGCTGGCTGCGTAATAGGCCAGCTACTTCAGAGTAGGTCAAAATGAAAGGGAGAGAGAGAGAGTGTACATGCATACACACAAAACTACACTGTTGTTACAGAACTGCCTGTGGGGAGAAGAATTCACATCTGTGATCCCCATCGCACATCTCCATCACAATTATGCTTAAGACATTCTCAGCATCACTGAAATAATCACTGATACCATCCCTTAACTGGAATAGGCTGATACTTTCACACCAGAGTGAGCTTATCCCCTGCCAGCCAGCTGGAGCTTTCCTTTCTTTCTCCTCTTCTTCCCTGCCGGTAAATCAACTGTACCACTTTGGGGAAGAGGAACAGGAGGAAAATCTCCCTTCTATCACCACAGAGCTATTAACCAAGATCTGTTGCCTTTGGCTTTGGACCTCCTTGCAACTAAATCCCTGGTTAACCTACGGTTATTCCCTTGAGAGAGACAGTCAGTGCCAATAACTGATCAGAGCCTAGGAGTGTGTAGAGAAAGGACATTCATCAGCAGCTGCAATGCATGACATGGTATAGTATACTGTTAGCAAGGTTGCAAAGCATCCCTAAATGACAGCAGCTGGGTAGGCTGCTTATAGGTGAGAAAAAGCCCTGTGTGCCATAGGTTGCTTATCAAGGTAATTGTCTGTGCTTAATTTTCCTCTAGAGATTTGTAGGCATGAATACCACCTCCACACCAGCTGCTCAGCAACATATCTGATTCTGTAATGTGAGCTTGCTTGCTACTTTCTGATCAGTGAAAGGGACAGTGTCAAGGACTTTTTCTCCATGCATATGCCAAGTTATGTGTAATGCCCTCTCAGTTTGAAAATAGTAATTCTTTCCCAGTCAGGAAACAATATTCTCACCACTTCAGCCATCAGCATGGTTTTTCCTTTCTGTCATGCTGAACAGCTAATAAAACAAGGGTTTTTAGGTGAGGTGGTTTTAAGTGTAGTGGCTGTTCTTGCAATATGGTTCAAAACTGAGGGGATGGAGGAAATGACAGGTGCGTTGAGCAGGCATTTCACAGGATCATTGCCTCTCTCTGCCCACCCACACAGAAACCCCTTGCAGGCAAGTCATGATTTCATGTACTTTGAGTCCTGTTGTCTACAAATGTCACCTGCAGAGATAAGCTCCTGCACAAGGTTCAGCTACAGAGCTATTGTTCCTCCACAAAGTTCAGTGTTTTGATGAAGGCTTTTGTACAAACCATATTCTGATCCCCAATTTCTACAAAATTGGTATGTCAGCAGATCTTTATGCATAAGAAATGGAGTGAAAGGGTGTTAACAGGAGACCAGGAAACCTGGCTTCAATTTCTTATTCTTCCCAGGCTTCCCTGTGTGAATCATTTAGTCCCAGGTCCCCAAAGGTATTTTAGTCTTTTTGCCTTCATTTAGTCACCTGTAAGCTAAAGATAATAGACATAATGAACAAAGAAAAATATTGCCATAGGTGCTAAACACCTCAATGGAGATGACATATGCAGTCACCCTATGCAGGATATCTAGCCTTACTCCTAATTTACAGTAATTACACTGAATATAACCCCACTGTTGGTTCTGCAGTCCCTTTAGCTAAGAACAAGGGAAGGTGCTGCGGTTGCTCACACACTGCATTTCCTTTCTCTGTGGTCTGGTGACTCATCTCTCTCGTTTCCTTACTGCTCTTTTTTACTGACAATACACATATCCATGTTTTAAGATGTTCCTCAGTTAGAACAAAGAAATGCTTTTTTGATAAGTGATATAAAAACCACTCGCTATCCATTATAAGCACTTAGCTTCCAGCTTCACTTCACAATTGAAGACTAGAGGGGTGGATTTAGGAGGAGCGCAGTCATGCAGTTGCACCCACCAAGCCTCCTCTTGCTTCCTGGGCTACCCAGACTTTAAAATCAACTGCCTGGGGGAGGGTGGAGGGGTAGAAGTGTTTCTATTCAGGCAGCACTGAGGGAGTCAATTGACTTTATGGCTTATTATAATCTACCTTGATAGTGTCTCGTTATTCCATAGGTGTTAAGCCCTCTCTCCTTTTTAATGGCCTTGATGTTCCACAATTTAAACTATCCTTTCCTTCTGCAACTTTGCTATCTGTTAGCCATTCCTGGTAATGCCTCTTTTCTATTTCACAGCCCTGCAGACTATTTTTAACTCTGTCTAAAAACTTTATCTCAGCCGTAGTAACATTAACTCAGTCATTTCTACATGTGACAGTGAAGTAGTGGAGGCGCTGCCATGGTACTCAAGATCACTAGATTTTGTTTTTATGAATTTGAGTACAAGACGTATATTGCCAAAAATGACTACAGAACAAATGAAACAATATATTTTGACCATTTTGGCCTAGTCGCTTGTGTTTTTTAAACTTAATATATTGTCTAGAAACTTAGTGAAAATTCCAATCAAGCTGTATTTGTTTTTGCTTTGATCTCAAACTGAATAGTCAAGTGCTAGGCCCATAGCACAGGGGTTGTCAACCGGGGGTACGTGTACCCCTGGGAGTACTTGGATTGGTTCTAGGGGGTATGCGCAGGAGGGTGGGGATGGAGCACCGCTGCCTCCCAGGAGCAAGGCCAGGGTAGTGTGAGGGCAGTGGCGCCCCTCTGGGGTGCGGGGAAACTTGTACGCAGTGGCTACCACAGCCACACACCAGCCTGGTGAGCTTTCCCATCCCATAGAGGGGTGCTGCTGCCCTCACCCCACCCTGGCCCTGCTCCTGGGAGGTGCCCCGCCCACAGGCCATCCCCGCCTTCATGCTCGGCATCTGGCCACTGGGAGTACTTAGACTAAAAAAGGTTGAAAACCCCTGCCCTAGCATGTCAGTAGAGATCCTAGTATCTCTCTAACTGGCGAAAAGAATACCTGTGATGTTATATGTCATGATGTCCTACACCATCTGCACCCCCCTTTTAAAATCCTAGATTTGTCCATGGAAGACTATGCATCTTGAATTGGCAAAATAAAGAACAGAGTACAAGTCTTTTTCTTGTTCCCCAATATTGGGAAATAGGACCATAACCCCTGTAATAACCTATCAGAATTGAATTGAAGAGTGCCTACACACTTCCTCAGCCTGACGCTAGGGTGTCCATGCCTGAAAGCTTGCTAAGAAGAATTTTGCCAACTGTTTGAGTTGGTCTAATAAAAGATATTGGATGTACCCAAAGAAACTTGTCTGCCTATGTCCTTAGACCAACATGGCTACGATCTACACCCCTGTATACACATACATATACGCACCCCAGTAATGTCACTTGGAGTGAATGAGTGGACATGGACTTAGAGGGGGCACAAGAATGCTATTGGGCAGGAAGTGCTGGTGCAAGCGACACCTAGGGGTTAAGAGAGGAGCCACCATTATTTTCACTGCCAAATTTATGCTTGATGGCAAAATTCAGCAGCATCTGCAGTTCGGGTGTGCATGGCTCTCTCATGCAGCACCTGGTCCTTTAACTCTCTAGCTGCTGGCTGCACTGAAACCTCCTCCAGTCTGCATGAGCAGCATCTGCATTGGCAGCAGGATGGGCCTGCCTTGAGCCCCATTGCTTCCAGCCCCAAACTCTGCAGCAGCTCTTCGTGAATCCTCCCCCTGCAGCAGGTTTGGCCCAGTGTATAAGTCTTATCAGTTGTGTCTCTAAGATGCACACACACAAGCCCCTTGCCAATAGTGTTTTTCTTACAGAGGGCCCAGACACTTGCTGCAAATACTTCTATCTTCAACAGTTACCATGAAGTAGGCCAATTCACTTCAGTGATAATACTCCCGAAATCAAGTACTTCATTGGAGAAAGACATCTTCTTGAGGTTAAGTGTTTGCAGGATCAAGTCCTTTTATTGGAAAATAAGAAGTACAGTTACCATATTTTCTTGCATACAACATCATCCTGAATAAGATACCCGGTTTTTGAAAGGCAGAATGGAAGTAGGGGCAGGTGGGGGGGTGGGGGAGGAAATCTTGCTTTGAAACTACAGGTAGGTTGCAGTAACTAAGTAGCAGACTTCAGGGCAGGGTGGGGGTTGTTCACAGCCCCATATAGCACTACAGTGTTACTTTAGCTTTCCTTGGCAAAGAGAAAAACTGTTATTACTGTATTTCTTCATGCATAATACATACCCCAATATCCTGCAGCTGCACTGTTGCAAAATTGTGCTGTTGTATATCAGAAAAATATGGTATTTCCCAGCATTGTTTGATTTTACTTTTTTCAGTATATTGTTTCTAACAATTTTACTTGGTATTGTTTGGATACCCCCTTCCCCACACCAAGAAAATCTTTGCTGTCACCAGCTTAATCTGTCTCATCCAAGGAATGTTAAATCAAAACCTGATTTTCTGATAGGCTCTTACAGTGGATAGGTTCTTATTTAACATACACACACACACACACACGAGACACACACACACACACGAGAGAGAGAGAGTTCCTTGTATGCAATTCTTTATTTCGCAAATTCAAGAAACATGCTGAAGGCACAAGTTAATAAGATTTGCTAGTAGTGCAGGTCTGGGCAGGCCTTCCCAAATAGATACAGTATGCTAGCACACTTAAAACTGATTACAAGACAAAAACCAGAAAGATAAGCATTATTAACAAAATGTATTTTCCTAGAGGAAAGTGTGGAGGACCCACCTCTCATCTCATAATACAAGTTTCTTATTGATGTTATGATTTTACTTCAGGTATTTAGTAAGGCTGTAATATATTCCAGGGCACTCCTTAAATGCTTACATATTTAATCACACAGGCTTAGTTAGAGACTTCAGGCTTCCTGTCCTACGCTGCAGGCACATTAATAAGCTCTCTGGCTAACCAATCCAGCAAGAGTATATGCTTTTATCAAACATCCAGTCTTGGAAGTACAACGAAGGTCCCAGACATGAATCCAACTCTCTCACCCAAGAGCCACCAGTGTATTGAAAGTGGTCTGGCTTGACTAATAAAAGCAGCAGATCCAGTCCTGATACCATCTATCCAAAACAATGGACCATTGTTTTCAAGTCAGAATGTAGACAAACAAGGAGGGAGTATTCCATACTATGAAATAACCCTGCCTGGCTAAATCTGGCTAAGACTTTAGTTTGGCCAGAGCTTAGTTTAAAAATAAATAAATACATAAAATATAGCAGTGGGTTAACCTGTGAAGGACAGAGGAAATCCCTTCAGGAAATGCAATGCACCCTGTATTGTCCAAAGTGGTCAGGCAGGGTAGTGCTGCTCTCACTAATGTCGGTAGGTGACTCCTGTTGATTGTAGTGGGAGCAGACTTGAATTGGTTATCGGTGATTGTATCCAACGGTAAGAACCTCCAATTGCCTCTTTCTTCATGAGATGAAGAAACACTAAACTAATTACATCACGATAAAACTTGATTGTGTTTGCATGTCAAGAAAATGTGTCTCGGCTATTCAGTTTTCTACCACCAGCTTGTACCGATGCAACAAGTGTGCTCCCCACAGAAGCATGACCCACATTGTTTGACAATTGCGGCAATTACTGGACCATGGATCGATTCTCCAGATAACAGTCTCTACTGCACAATGTAGTTTCCTCAGCCCAATATAATTCAAAACAGCTGTGCTACTTGTTTTCTAAGCGTGCCTTTTGAGACGTTAACAGGGCACTTTTAGTTTTCATCAGCAAGCTCTTCACTTCTCTCTAAGGAGCTTCTGTATTCTTCCATGTCAGTTGGTTGTCTGAAATGAGCAAGAGGTCTGTTTGCAATCAGACTGGGGGGCCCATTACTTTATGCTGAAATAAGAGTATGGGTCACTACCTGCAGCTGAGGCAATAACTTTGGGAATATTTGGGATTGCCTCAACTGCTAGCCTTTGCCAAAAACTAAGCATGTGCAAACTGCACACATCATCTAAGCTGCATAGCAAAAGTTTAGACAAGACAAGTTATCTCAGACAATTGAGTGTGTTATGCATGCATCCTTAGGGTTACCATGTTTCCAGTTCCAAAAAAGGACACCTCACTCCCAACCCACAGACCCCTAGCTCAACCAGTGTCCCTCACTCCCAACTTGCAGCCCTCTGTCCCTGCTGCTGCCCCTCATTCCTGACTCGCAGATCCCTGGTGCTGCTAGAGTTCTGCACTCCTGGCCCACAGCTTCCTGCCTCCCCAGTGTCCCTCACTGCCAACCCACAGCCCCCCTGTTCCCCTCAGCCCTACCAGAGCGGGGCTTCAGCTGCCCCATCCCGACAGGGCTGGGACAGCGGCTGCAGTGGCTCTGGCTTCTGTGGGTGGTGACAGAGTGAGTCTGGCCCTGGTGGGGGCTGGAGGGAAGAGGAAAAGATGCCTGTAGCATCCCACGCCTCAGACTGGGGCTCCTGCACCGCACCAGGTGACCTGGCTATGCCACCACGCACCCCCTCCAAGGCCACGTCTCCTGGCCACCCAACCCCTGCAAGCATGGGCATTGGCCCCTGGTGCCATGAGTCCAGCTGTGTAGATCCCTGCTGTCCCTGAAGGGCTCCCCGTCCCCTTCCCCTGCTGGAGGGACAGGCACCTCTCCCTGCCCCTGTGTCCTGCCACAGCCCTTGCACCTTGACACCATTCCCCACTACCAGCAGGCACCCACCTCCCCCACCCAGACAGTCCCCAAGCCCTGGCCCTCCAACCTTCACCCCTCATAGACTTACCTGCTTGCAGCTGCTCCCACCCCCCTGCTTAGCTGCATGCTGGCCACGTGTGTGTGTGTGCATGCGCACTGAGATGCATGGTGCCCTTGCTTCCAATCACCCTTCCCTGCACCCACCAGCAGAGTAGAACAGAATCCCAGACATTTGTTCACATTTCAAAAAACCACCCAGATGGAGATTGGAGGATCCAAAAAGAGGACATGTCCGGTAAAACCTGGATGTATGGTAACCCTGTGTATCCTACCCTATTCCCCTAAGCTCAAATCTCTCCACTGAGGGTGCCTTGCTGAACATCTCCTCAACTTCAATCCTACAGGCTGACAGTGAGTGCTTTCCTGATTAAAAGAATATATGCAAGAGGGTATTAGCTCTTTAAAAAAGTAGTACACATTCAAGTCATACATGGCTACTTCTTTCCTGAACCTCACTCTCTCATTTAGGTATCAATCACATGGGGTGAAATCTCCCTGCCTATTATAGTAAATGGAAGATGTCCATTCCCTCACAAATCCAGGATATCGCCCACAGTGACCTAGTAATGTTATTCCAGAAACCTACTTTGAGCTAGACCTCACTGAAATACTGTTGTTTCCATCACAACCAGTTTTATACACTTTCTCTCTCACCAAGGAGCATCTGCCACTGAGTAGGGAAGGGAAGGGGAAGCATGAGACATTCATTTACAGTGTTTTTTTGCAAGGATGAACAAACTCCATTTACTTCATAAAGCTTTTCCCTGAATGTGGTAAAAGAAACTATTCTTCCAAAATTTACAGTGGGACTACAAGTAGAAGAGTGGAGATACTGTCCAGTGCTTTATGACAACTTAAATGCAACAAGGCTTTTCCCTCCATAGGCAGCAGAAGCAGAGCACACAAGTACCCTACCTACAAGAGTAGATATTGGGAAGGGGGAAAGGGGGCAGGGGAGAGACAATTGCCTACTTTTCTGGAGGCTCTTCTGATGATTTGGTAGTGGGACTGAAGACACCTAAAAACAAGGATATCCTGGCCCACTACCTCCAACGAATATATGCAAATTACTCACTGCAGGATTGTTATCAAAATCTTAGCTGTGTCTACATGTGTGCAGTTGCCTTGTGCTACCATGTAATGTGAACCTGCTGCTACCTGGGTCCCCTTTGCAACCTAAACATTTCTTTTAATCCCAAAGGAGGACTAAGCACTGTAAGCAGTTACTAACTAAATACACAAGTGACAGTCACCCTTGACATCACAAAACTAAGCTAGCACATACTGGAAATGTCAATAGTCCTTGCAGGACTACACTAGTTGCTGCTAAGCAGACAATCTGGGGGTCAGCAGGGAATAGGGGATACTCTGTTTAGCAGGATGTCCCTTAGGGTTACTAGAAACAGCAGCCATAAACTGAAGGAGAGCAGATTTAGATTGGACATCGGGAAAAAAATATTTATGGTGAGGGTTGCCAAAATATGGAATGGACTTCCAAGGGAGGTGCTGCTTTCCCCTACCTTGGAGGTGTTTAAAAGGAGATTAGACAAGCCCCTGCCTGGAGTTACTTAACCCAACCACTCCTTCCCGCCCAGAGCAGGGGGCCGACTCGATGATATCATAGGTCCCTTCCAGCCCTAACATCTATGAAATGCAAGGTCTTCTATTAGGCTGCCATATTATATAAAATACCAGCAGTACCTCAAAGAGCTGATTTAGGTGCTTCCAAAAAGCATTTTTCATTTGTGATATATGAGCTCCACAAACTTCACGACCACCAAAAATGAAACCATTAGACAGTAAAAGTGGTCTTTACTCGTATACTTTTCTATGTGTAAATTAAAGGTGGTCCTGAAACAAAACCCTACATCCCATCAGCCTCAAACTTTTGGAAAGTTTCTATCAAGTGTCCAAAGCTTACGTACCTATATGTGACAGCCTTGTCCAAGCACTGTTTGAACAAAAGTTAGTGTAATAACCCTTGCAAGAGTGCTGCTGAGATGGCGTTGAACCAGTACTGTGAACTGGAATCAGAATACCCTGCATGACAGAGGATTACAGAAGGGACCAGAAATTCAACTTCCTAAACCAAGGGAATGAATGAAAAATGGTATTTTATTGTAAATTCACTTATAGCGGGTCCAGAGCCAAAATTTTAGTAGAAAAGACCATTTGCCTCTTAGAGAGATGTAAAAGTTAACATCTTTTGTGCCGAGCAAGTAAAGAGTATTTGTGAATTTTTAATGCTTCTTTATTTTCTTATGTGCCAAAGAAAAAGATTTATCAGTCTAGACATCTCTAACTTGAAGAGAGGGAAAAGGCGCTCTCTTCAGGCCTCCCAAATTATAACACTCAGCTGACTCACTTCAAACTTGCAGTGTTTCTTCATGCATGTATTTAGGTGGAACCTGTTGGGGTGAATATGCCATGTGAAGAGCCAAGATTCAGGATCCTGGATCCTGTCAAGAATCAAGCAGTCCAACAAAGTACTTATGCATTTGCTTAATTTTCAACAGATTTTTATGATGAAATTTAAGCATGGGCTTACTAGCATTACTAGATCCAGGCAGGACTACTCTGCACATTTTGGGCATTTATAGATGTGCTGTGGGAGGTTGTGTGGGGGGAGCACTTTAATTAGTGAGCTGTGCTAATTAAAAGTGCCAAAGTATCACATGCACCAGTTACCCTGCACCGAAAAATGGCAGCACAGCACTCTGAACTAAAACTCATGAAATGAGTTTTAATTTAAAGCCCCCTCATTGCCATTTTTCAGTGTGGGGGAGACAGGGGGACACTCATACACATGATGGCAGAGGCTGCCGGAGCTCATTAATTTCTGTGCTCCAGCAGACTCGATTGATCTGCTGGATTTACTGCACGTTGGATCAGCCCCACTGCATGTCTATAGGAGCCCTTTATGACGGATTCCCAAATACAGGGGTGGATCCAGGATTTCCCAAAGGGAGGTGCAGCAGCAGCAACCCGAACTGTAGGGGTAGTGGCATTCCCCTCTCCTAGCCTCTTCCCCTGCAGCGGCATGAGCTGACCTCGCTGCAGGAACCTCTAGGGAAAAAAAGTCTCTAAAGCATATGAAAGTCCCCACCCCACCTTCCTCTTCTTGCTCAGAGGCAATCCCTTCTCCTCCTCTTCCCCAGCCCCTTCTCCCCTCCGCCGCACCAGACTCCCCTGCCTCCTGCTGCTGTTTTCTCCACTGTTTGGGGGCAAGGAGGCTCCAGAACCCGCCAGACTGGACTCAGCTGGGGAAGGGACAGCAGCAACAGAGCGGCTTTTACCCCATCCAGGCCTCAAGTAGGTTCACGGCAGGAGAATCTCCATCCATCCTAGCAGCCCTTGTCTGCACCCCCCCCCCCAAACTGAGCCCCAGCCTAAGCAGGAAAGGGAAGGGAGAGAGGATTTTCACCTGCTTCAGGAGCCTTTGAAAAAGTCCCCGGAGGCTCCAGTGGTGCAATACATGCCACTGCATCCCCTCTAGATCTGCCCCTGCACAACTATATACACTAAAAACAAACCAACCCCTGCCCCCTCTGCTGTGTGATGTTATATCAATCTCACTGTTGTAACAGATAGGTTGACCAGAGTTCAAGCAATTCAGATGTTATCGGTTCAAAATCCATAGCTGGGTTGGATTTTTTGACTCTGTCCTATCCCAGTATTTTGTAGACATGCCACAAAACTTTTCCTTGAAGTTTGTACTTGGGGAAAAAAAAAAAAAAAAAAAAAAAAAAAAAAAAAAAGCATGTTTGGTGCACTTTTCTCTTTAAAAAACATACATTTTATTAGTAGACCTATTGTCTTCTCTCTACGGATTCAAACCCTGAGCAATATGCCACTCCTCACATAATTTATAACAATAATAGTACAGATAGCATCTCTGTTCAAATGTCGGGTGCAGTATAAGAAGCTAAAACAGGTAGGCAGAGTCCATCTAAGGAGCGCACAGTACTTTGCACGCTATAAGATACAGTCTTAGGTAGGAAATCTAACTTTCCTTTCAAACTGCTTTTGCTTTAATGTCCCTTTAAAATAGAAAGTTTTAGAATATTGTATCTAAACAAGATCTCTCAAATATCACGCAAAAATAATGGACATATTTTAAGGTGCTAGGTCTGGGGTCCACAGAAAGGCAACTGCTGGAGTGGTGATCAGCAGAATGATTCAGGCATTTTTTTTACTGTATGATTCTGCCTAGTCCTTTGCTTTCACTCCAAAAGGAGAGGTAAAAATCTTTGTAAATGCATTAGCATAAAGAACCTGTGTGATTAAATTTCCTAAGCAACTAATATATCTGGCTCATTGTATCTGGAGTCAAAAACATGGAAAATATCAGAGCCACCCAGTACTGGTTTGTGGCCACTGGAGGTCACTACTGATCCATTTCAGATAACAGATTTTTTTCTGGGAGAGAAACAAAAATCTTTTCTAATTTGAAGAAGGCGAAATATTGTTTTGCTTAATAATGTTGTTTACAAGACATCGTTAGCTCTTTTCCTGAAGTCAGTGTAGCGTGCCTGTCACCTTGTCCTTCATTATTTCTGTACAGACAAATTAACACATGGTATTTTATCACGTTGTCATGCAGGCAGCGTCCTCCCCTGGGGAACAGAAGGTCTCAGGAGCATGTGCACAGCTTCTGTGGGAATATACCTCCTGGGAGCACAGGGAAAAATCATAGGGAACCTGTAAGCCAACATAGAGTACACAGTCCATTTTTCTTGGAGGCTCTCACATCCGACAAAAATCTTAGGATCTTTATATTTGCAAGGATCCTCGGAGACTGGCTGACTTTGGCAACTTGAAACCACTGTTTTCTTTCCGTGGTTAGGTTTGGAGGCATCTGCCTCCTGTCCCTCTTGCTTTCTATGCAGAAGACAGTCAATCTATTCAAGAATTGGAGGCCCATGGCAGTGACCCCTGCCCCTATGTTTTATGTAACATGCTGGCACTCTCCTGGCTTTACTAAAAATACAAACCCATTGCACTCGCATAGATTATTGCACAAATAGACCCATTGAACAGATTATTTGCATTCCAGTAGAACCTAGTGGACCCGCACTAAATCAGGCCCAACAGATTAGAGACAAACATATATGTGCTGTAAAAGACTTTGCACTTAATTAGGCAAAACAGATAAACATTGGGAGGAAGGAAGGATTCCTATCCCCATTACACAGCCAGAAACTGGGGCGGAAAGACATAACATAACAAAGTCACAAATGGAGTTTAGGGCAGCGCCTTGCCCTTTACCACAAGACCACATCTTTGCCGCATTGGAAGCTGCATGTTGTATTAAATTTTGGCAATGTTAAGGGGGATTTAAAATCACTTCCTTACCACTCCCCCGGTGGGTTCAATGGACTGCTGTGTATCATGCAAGTGGTGTTACTGCACCATCCATTGGTATAAGTTGCCTATTATACCATCCTATTTTCAGTTGGTTTAACTTTGCTACATTTGAATAATTCCAGCTGGCATTTTCCACCCCAGGTGGCTGCCTCAGGCTACATTTCTGGGAAAATTTCAGACCAAAGAGTTCAGGCAGTTCACAAATGCTCAGTAGCAACTTGATGGAGTTCAACAGCTGGGATCTTCAAGCATGAAATCAGACTGTGCATGCGACATCCCCACAGAACAGCTGAGCAACTACAACCCAGGGCCACGAGGGCTCAGAAGGACTTTTTATAAAACTTCTGCTTCTAGCTGTTCTGGGAACCCAGAGTTGTGAGCAGGGAGCAGGTCTCCTGTGGTATTGCAATGACACCTGCCCTATTAGCACCCAGGCAGTGTGAGGGAGGAAGTGATTGGATTTGAATGCAAAGGCAACATGAGTCAGGGAAGTGACTAGTTTGGAAAGAGGAGAGCGGTGAGGTTGGGGCTTGGGGAGAGAAAATGGGACTTGGATTCAAGCAGGGAGATTGGCACTAGCGAGGGACTCAGGATCGGTGGGGCAAGGAAAGTGGGGGAGTCATGGGAGGACAGATAGGGCAAGGTTGTTTCTATTAGAACTGGGAAGATAAAAACTGCATGCGCTTGGGCAATGCAACTGGGATAGGAGACAATTGATGGGTGGGGGAAAGAACATAGGGATGGGACATGGAGCTGTGAACCAAACACGGGAATTGTAGAGGAAACTGGGACAGGCTGGGTAAAGTCTGGGAGAAGGGAGAGGGAAAGACTGTGCAGTATTGTTATCTAGAGTTGGTCCATGGAGAACTACCACTTACTATTGCTAACAGTTCCTGTTGGCTCACGTGGCAGAGGTCCAGGTGGTCAGTTTACAGGTTCCAACCATGCAGATGATGACCCATGATAACATGCCATGCATTAAAAGAAAAAAAGTGACCTGTGGAAGAAAAACACCATAATACAATCTTAACATCATCATATAAATCATATGCATGAGGGGGCTCAATTAAAGAGACACAGGAAACCTTAATTCTGATAGTTAATAACCTCTGACTTCTTGATTTTTGCAACCATCAAGCTTTTTATTCTAGTTTTTGGAGTGCTTTCCTAAATAGGAGGTCGTCCTCTAGGTGTACCCACTCTAGATAACAACGAGATGCACAACTGTGGGCAACTGTCACCAGTCTTGGTTGGCAGCAGAACGGGGGGATTCAGGGATTGGAGGTCCCACTCCAGGCTCTGGAGGAGAGGCGGGTGACCTTCACTCTTCTGTGCTCCCCCAGTCCTAAAGCTGGTCCCAGCTTTATTCCTGGTATGAAGTGGGTTAGTCTGAAGAACAGATCACAAGGTCTTGGCCCAAAAAAGGTGGGGGGGGAAAAAAAAAAAAAAGAGTCCTGCCTGCTGCTGCTATCCAATAACTTAAAACCCCCCCTGTAGATCCAACTGCCAGGGCTGCTGAACTCCAGGCTCCGAGGCAGCCTGCCAGACAGGTGAACTGGCAACAAGCCAAGCAGATTTCCTTGGGGAAACCACCTGGCATCTGTCAGAAGATTCAATGACATTGACAGTCTTAGAGAACATCATAACTTAGCCCAAATCCAATGGGCTTCTTGAGGGGCACTGCCCAAATAGGGTCTATCAGGACATCTCAGCCCTACTCTGGTAAAGAGCTGCAGGTCCTCAGCGCAGCACGATCAGCAGCCTTTTTTGCTTCCGGCTGTCAGAGTTTCAAGGGTGTCGAGCCTAGTGCGTGGAGCCAGGAGCGGGCCCCAGCAGAGCTGAAGGGCTGGGAGCAGCCCTAGTTCCAAACCGAGGAGTGGGGCCGAAGCCCAGTCTGAAACCGAGCGATAGGACTAACCAGGGATTAGCGGTCAGGAAGCAAGCTGAGGTCAAACCAAAATCCAAACGCCGAGCCAGAGGGTTAACCGGGAATGAGGGAGTCAGAGGCGTTGTCAGGAGAAGGTACGCGAGGACTAGAGACCAGTACCATGCAGCAAGGCTTAGGGGCTCCCTAAGAGCAGACCTGAAACCAATCAGCGGGATGGGCTAGGGCTCAGCTGATGCTGGTTAGACTCAGTTACTGTGGCTGCAGGGCAGCAGCTTCACTTAGTCTTGCTCCAGCAGCCTAGGGCTCAGCTGGCCCTGGCTAGTTCATCCAGTTAATTAGGCTGCAGGCATGTGCCTCACTTACCCTAGTCCTGACACCAGCCTCTAAAGAGAGGCAATTGTAATTGTTGAGCAGGGTATGGAGGAAAGCAAGACCATATGTAAGTGTGAAGAGAAAGAATGAACTGTGGTGGGTGGTTGAGCTGTTGGGCCAAACCTGTTCAGAAAAATAAAACAGCAAGTGAAAATATTTATGTACCTACTTCCTCATCCGTGAGGAGAAAAGTTATTTTCTTGTTCATGAATCAATAACACATGAAAGGGAACCGGTTCTCTTTTCACTGGCTCAGCCACCCAGCTGGCTGAGGGGGCTGCAGAGAGAGAGAAGCAGGAAGTAACCACAACAAAACCTGTCTTTTTGGAGTTCGAGACGTATGGGAATAGCAGCCATTCCAGCGTGCCTCTGACCTGGCCGATGAAGGTTTTTTTACATACCCTGAGAGCAGGCAGCAACCGGAGAGTGAAACCCAGGCATAGAGCAATGTTTTTCATTTCATGCACCATCCGAGATCTAGTGCAACATCAGTATGCAGAAGGTATTTAGCATAGAAATAATAATAAAAATATTCAGGACCAGATTCTGCTCACCCTTCTCATGCCAAGGAGTATTTTACCTTTGCAATTAGTCCCATTGGTTTTAACAGGGCGCCTTCTAGATCGCAGCCATCCAACTTCTAAGTAGATAGGGACTGCCTGCTCCCTGGGCTGCACCGGGGGGGTCATGGGTCCTGTGGGCCCCTGAGGCTGCATGTCCTATGTCTGCACCCCATCGCACTTTGTGCCCACCACCCTGCTGCAGCATGCATCCGCTTGGATGCTCCTCCAACCACCGTACCATGCATCAGAGAGTGCCCAACCTCACCCTGTGTGATGCCCCATGGGAGATGAGGAGGGGAAGGCACAAGGTGAGAGGGATGAGGAGGAGTCAGGAGCCCTGAGGAGGAAGAGGGAGCTCAGAGACTACCTGCTGTTCAATGGGGCAAGTCAAGGCTGGGGAGAAGACTAGGAGCTGCAACTTAAACCTCGCACAAGCTGCCAGTTAGACAGTCCCATCCTAGGGTAAGATGCTACTCAGCAGCAGTGAGGACGACACAATCCGGCTGTATTTTCCATGTAAAAGGTCAGTTGAAAGAAACTTCTTGCAAGTGTCATCAAGTTTGCTTGGTGAAGACATGGAAGTTTGTTCTCAGTAGTTGCTCCTCAGCTTTGGCACTTCTTCCCCCTTGAGGCATATCAGAACCAAAGTCTGGACATTTTGTGGGCAGAAATTTGGCAAACACGACAAGGCTATGATAGTATTTGGAAGTTTTTGTTTTATACTTTATTTTAATATTCTACTTGTTTATCATCATCATCGGCAATCCCTCGCAATTGAGGTTGATTGTCCTATCTATGGGTCCAAAAAAGTGCGCTAAAGCCATTTTCATGGAAGATGCCTATGTACAATTTCTTTTATGATGGAGAGGCTGCTGCACATCATTTTCCACACAGTTCTTGACAGAACTGGACCTGGATCCAATGGCGAGGAGGCCAATACAATTGGAGATCTCATTCTGCTGCAGCCTTCATCTGCCTTCACAGCTGTTGAGAGTCTTACATCTTCTTCTTCCTGCTCCACCACTGAGGACTTGCAGACCCATGGCTGGGGCCTGGACAGGCTGATTACAGTGGTGACCAGTACTCAACATGTCACAGCATCGTCAGATGATGGCTTTTCAGGAGGTAAAATAGCATCGTCAGATGATATGCGTGGCTTTTCAGGAGGTAAAATATTGCCATCTGCTGTCCCCATCACATCCTGGTGGCGCTGCCACTGCTTGGTCCATGACTGCTTATTCATCAGCGTTACCCCTGTATATTTTGCAGCTAACCTTCCCTGGAAATCATCCATTCCTCTATCTGCCACTTGTGGATGCCATGCACTGGGTAGCGGCACAGCTATTTTGTTCTTACTGTAAGCTGCCCTGAGCCTTAGTTGGGAAGGGCAGCATATAAATATAATACGTAGTGTACCATAATGTACTATTCCATGGGACAACGGGCACTTGTATTACTTTTTGGGCTGATACAGCAGGAAAAGCAGTGGTTCCCTAACTCCACATACTGCAAAAAGGCATATGACCCCAAGGGAAACAAAACCCAAAGCAATACACTATTTTTTTTCCTTCATGTTTTCCCCATGTCTTTCATAAAATACAGTGCTATTATGGGGTAGCACTGGTATAACTGGTATAGCACTGGTATAACTATTGATGCAACTATGCTTCTAGTTCCTCCAAATAAGATCCCACTAGGATGTTAAAGCTCTATCAACAGCCTTCTCTTTTCTAACATCAATACTTTCTCATACTTTGCATGTCTTTACTGAAGTCTCCTAAGCTGCTCCTGTGCTCTCCAGCGCTAACAATGGGGAAATCAAAAGCAGTCAGAAACACTTAGATAGGCCCCCTTTTAAATCCCCACCCCCTTCATATTCTCTTCTGTCTGTAAGAATCCTTAAACAGAAAATGACATTCACTGAAGTTGGGACCAGAAAGAATGAAATATTTTAACTAACAGTATCCCAAGCTAGGCAGCCGGAAGCCAAGTAGTGTAGTTTATAACTTGGCAGCAGTTACCCAAGTAGTATAGTGCATCTATAACTTACACACTAAAGAAGAAGAACTTCTCTCTGTGCTGATAGAAAAGTTTTTCTTTTGAGGATTTCAAAGTGGTTTGCACAATTAAGAGCCAGGTGTCAATACCCAGACTCTTGCTGAGTGCTGCCTTTCTCTGCAGATAACCCCATTAAAATCAATGGGATGAGTCACATGCTAAGGTGCTATTTCAACTTGAGGAAAGGTGGCAGGATCTGGCCCTTAACAGCTAACTTCAGATCTCCCTTCTTCTTTAAGTAAGAATTACCTCCCTGCTATAAACGGGGAAACTGAAGTGCAGGGAAGTTTAATGTGTCCAAAGTTGCAAAGTAAGTCAGCAATGGAATAGGACCCAAGAGTTTGCTTCAGCCCTAAGAAAAGTTCATTAGACAACTGGAGATGATTGTTCTTTAAGCTTCCCCTGGAAGTAACTTTCCAAGCACATTGTGAGAGCAGTTCCTTGTTCTCATACACATTTCCATGTACTTACTGCCAGCAAAAAAATGAAACACCTCTGTGAGTTACTTGTCTTGGTTCAAAGTACCTGCCTCCAGATAGAGGAATAAGTTTTGGGGTAATGAAGTTTAAAAGGACATATGCTTTCAATTAGTTATAGGATTTCAAATGATGATCCTTATATCATGGGCATCACACATACTACCAACATAACAGAAATCAGACTCAAGTTCACAGTCTAATCCAAATCTAGTCCATCATGTCTGTGAGCATTTAGCTCAGTAGGAAGATTAGGAGCTCTGGCAATGAGCATTACCGCCAGTGGAAAAAAAAAATCAGTGTAGTAAGATGCATAGTGTTTTCCAGTAGCCTGAGCAAAATTTTTATGAGATAATTTTAATAATGCAGTTAATCTATGTTTCGTTTGCACAGTTTTTATCTTGTTAACAGTATAAATTAATTGCTGCACAAAAAAAGCCTTTCACTAAGGACATTTCCAGTAAGATTCTCTCTGCCTTTTATCCCTCATTTTTACTTTGGACATCCTAAACTGGAAAAAAGAGTTTTGACAATTAAAAAAAAGTATAAAAAGTATAAGCTTATAAATTCACAGATGAAATACAGCTACAAATGAGGGACACAGAAATCTAGAATGAGGGACATTGTAAGTGCAGAGGGTAACATGATTAATGTAACAATTACAATAAAATATCCCAGTGAGATATTCAAAATTGTATGAAACTGTTTCCATCAGAGTAGAACAAAGACTTACCAGTTTAATAGCGGGGATATTTGATTCAGCACAGCAGGGGACCAAATAACAAAATGCTATGAACAGATTCTACATTTATAGCTTGTGAACTTGTCAATAGCCATGGCAGCTAAAACTTCACAGCACTACTCATTTACAATTAGCAGAAGAGAATCTTGCCCCTTTGTAGCAACAAAAAAACCTGGCAGAAATTCTCAGGCAATGGCTCAGTTTAACCGGAGCAGGGGCAGGCAATTATTTTGGGCGGAGGGCCTCTTAGTGAGTTTTGGCAAGCCATTGAGGGCCTCATGACAGGCAGCCAAGGGCAGATAAATATTAGTTTTCTCAATTTTTTAGGGGCCCCATGGGCTGCATTTTGCCCACCCCTGAACTAGAGGATTACTACTAGGCAGAAGATGGACACAATCATTACTATCTTTGAGCTGCATTTGGTGGTTAGGCATAGTGTTTTTTCAACCATCAGTAGAAGGTACACCAGGGACTTCGATGGAGTAGAGATGCCTCCCAACAACTAAGAGTCACAAAAGAGCTAAGGAAGGTGCTGCAGTGAGGCAAAGTGTCCCACATGCTTTTGTGTATGTACAGGATCAGGGGAGGCTCCAGAGCGGGTGCAGTGGCACAGCTGCATACCCCTTTTGGGCTGACCTGTGCAGGTGAAGCTTCTGGGGACTTTAAAAGAAATGGAAGAGAATTTAGAGAATCCCCCTTCCCCTCCATGCTCAGAGGCACGTCCCCTTCCCTCTGTCCCACAGCTCATGCAGCTGCTTTCCCCATGGTCCTGGGGGCAGGAGCATCTTCAGAGTTGCTCCTGCCTGCTGCAGCTGCGCTGTGTGGGGCCTGGGCTCACCTAGGACAGTGACAGCAGCAGCAGCTTCCCACACCTCCTTCTTCGGGGCAATGGGCAGTGTGGGGGAAACCACACCCTCCCCATTGCTGCTGCTGCTGCTGCTGCTGTTCCCAGTTAAGCCCAACCTCTGTGCAGTCCAGCTCAAGAGGGTAGGAGCAACTCTGAAGCTTCCTTCATTTCCAGGACAGCAGGGAAAGCAGCAGGAACTGGAGGAAGAGGGGACAGAAGGAGGAAGCATGAAGGGGAAAGCAGGGATGCTTATTCAGTTTGGGAACTTTAAAAAGTCCCCAGGGACTCCCACAGCATGGTCTGCCCACACTGGTGGATTGGGCAGGGTGGAGGCTGGGAGCAGGGATGCAGTCACCCCTGCAGCATGACTGGCTGCTCCTGCAGCACCTAGGGAAATCTGCAGTCCAACAGTAGAAGCATTTAATGAAGTCAGGAAGACTAAAGTGCAATTGGAGTTGCAGCTAGTAAGGGATGTGAAGGGTAGCAAAAAGGGTTTCTACAAGCATGTTGGTAAAAAGAAGAGGATCAGGGAAAGCGCAGGTCCCTTACTGACTGGGGGAGGCAACCTAGCGACAAGAAGATGCAGAAAAGGCTGAAGTGCTCAATGCCTTTTTCACCTCAGTCTTCACAGGCAAGGTCGGCTCCCAGACTACTGCACTGGGCAGCACAGTGTGGGGAGGAGGTGAGCAGCCAACAGTGGTGAAAGAACAGGTTAGGGCAGGGATGGGCAAAGTCCAGTCTGTGGGCCAGATCCGGTCAGCAGTGGGCTCCATTTCCCAGGCACCTCTGTGTGGCTGGGGCCTGTCTCCATGGCAACCCCAGACTCAGCTGCTGCGAAAGCTCAAGGCTGGGGTTGCCATGGAGACCAGCCGCAGTGGCACTGGCAGTGCGCACAGCCGTGCAGGGCAAGGGGCTGCTCCGGAGCCGCTGGGATCTTGCGATGGGGGCAGCTTGCTCCGGAACCAGTGCAGAGCCGCGATCTGCAGCCGGCACCCTGGGCAGGGGGGTGCAAGCAGGAGATTGCGGCTCTGTCCTTGCTTCAGACCAGGCTGTCACCATTGCAAGGAGCTGGGGCAGAGCTGCAACCCCTGCTGCGTGCCCCTGCCCAGAGTGTGCCGGCTACAGGTGGCAACTCTGCCCTGGCTCTGGAGCAAGCTGCCCCCATCACAAGATCCCCAGCGGCTCTGAAACAGCCCCCTGCTCTGCTCTCTCTGCTGCACCTGGTGCCAGGGGGCTGCCACTGGCCTCCATGGCAACCCCAGCCTTGAGCTTTCCCACATGCAGCTGGGGTTGCCATGGAGACCGGTCTCAGCCATGCAGGCAGGGGCAGCTGGGAAATGGAGTCCAGCTGCTGGCCGTATCGGCCATTTTGCTCACCCCTGGGGTAGGGCCTATTTAGAAAAGCTGCATGTGTACAAGTCCATGGGGCTGGATGGGATGCACCCGAGGGTGCTGAGGGAGTTGGCTGATGAGATTTCAGAGCCATTCACCATCATCTTTGAAAACTCACAGCTGTCAGGAGAGGTCCTGGATGATTGGAGAATGGCAAACATAGTGTGCATATTTAAGAAAGTGAAAAAGGAGGGTCCAGGGAATTACAGACAAGTCAGCCTCACCTCAGTCCCTGGAAAAGTCATGAAGCAGATCCTCAAGGAATTTATTTGTAAGCACCTGGAGGAGAAGGAGGTGATTAGGAACAGTCAGCATGGATTCACCAAGGGCAAGTCATCATGCCTGACCAACCTGATTGCCTTCTATGATGAGGTGCCTGGCTCTGTGGATCCCAGTGGATGTGATATACCTTGACTTCAGCAAAGCTTTTGATATGGTCTCCCACAACATTCTCGCAGGCAAGCTAAGGAAGTACGAGCTGGATGACTGGACTGTAAGGTGAATAGAAAACTGGCTGGATCATCAGGCTCAGAGAATAGCAGTCAATGGTGTGATATTTAGTTGGCAGCCGGTCTCAAGTGGAGTGCTCCAGGGACTGGTCCTGGGGCTGGTTTTGCTCAGTGTCTTAATCAGTGATCTGGAAGATGGCACAGAGTGGCACCCTCAGCAAGTTTACAGATGACACCAAGCTGGGGGAATAGTAGGTACACTGGAGGGTAGGACTAGGATGCAGAGTGACCTGGACAAATTGCAGGATTGGGCCAAAAGGGATCTCCTGAGGTTCAACAAAGACAAGAGCAAAGTCCTACATTTAAGACAGAACAACCCCATGCACTGGGACAGCCTGGGGGCTGACTGGCTGGGCAGCAGCTCTGCAGAGAAGGCCCTGGGGGTTACAGTGGACAATAAGCTGAACATGAGCCAACAGTGTGCCCTTGGTGCCAAGAAGGCTAACAGCATATGCATTGGTAGGTGTGTTGCCAGTAGGTCTCAGGAAGTGAGTCTTCCCCTCTATTCAGCCCTGGTGAGGCCACATCTGGAGTACTGTGTTCAGTTTTGCACCCCACTACAGAAAGGATGTGGACTAATTGGAGAGAGTTCAGCAGGGGGCAACAAAAATGGCTCATGGGCTGGGGCACATGACTTATGAGGAAAGGCAGAGGGAACTGGGCTTATTTAGTTTGGAGAAGAGCAGACTGAGGGAGGATTTAATAGCAGCCCTCAAGTACCTGAAGTGGGGTTCGAAAGAGGATGGGGCTGGACTGTTCTCAGTGGTGGCAGATGACAGAACAAGGAGCAACAGTCTCAAATTGCAGCAAGGGATGCTTAGGTTAGAGATTAGGAAGAATTGTCTCACCAGGAGGGTAGTAAAACACTGGAACAGGTTACCCAGAGGTGGTGGAAGCTCCATCCTTGGAGGTTTTCAAGACCTGGCTAGACAAAGCTTTGGCTGGGATGATCTAGTTGGAGATGGTCCTGCTTTGAGGAGGAGGTTGGACTAGATGATCTCCAGAGGTCCCTTCCAATCCTAATTTTCTATGATTTTTCAGTCAGGCACCGAGTTTTTGGGGAAGCTAGTATAGGGTCTTTTTCAATTAGTCTTTGGAAGGTAGGTACCTAAACTCTGTCTTGGCCCTGTTTAGGTGCTTCAGAATCCTGTCCTTAAAAAGCAAGTACAACCAAAAAAAAAAAGTCAGTTAATACTGTCAGGGAGCCATCTTTTCAGCTGCAGACTTCAGTGTGCTTATCATTTTTTGACTTTGCTGCATTGACATGGATTCTTGCATTTAATATCCAGTGTAGGAGGGAATTTGTGATCATGCTAGTTGTCTAGGCCTGATTTAGTAAAGGGGAAAAGGTGCTTAAAACAGGGAGTAAATATTTTCCATTTGGAATTTCCGTGTTTCTTAAATGATTGTTAAAAATTTATGACTGTGTAGGAGGTGATGAAGAAAAGAGGGAGAGAGCGATGATTGTTAGTTGGGACTTTGCCAGTGGGAGAAGTTCAGTTAATTCAGGATAATCTTCACAGGCATGGAAGTCTGGTCTGATAGACCTCTGAGCCTTTCACGTAAAGGACCTCATGCTCACTTATTTAACTGATGGTTACTCACAGCCATCCGCTAGTGGGTGTGTAGAGCGTAGTGGAAGTAGAAACCGTCCCAGCACTGTGCTCCTGAGTAGAGAGAAGGAAGACTGTTTGGGCAAGGTCAACAATTCTGCTGTTGTAAATAAAGTTATGCTAGTGTTTTCAATAGTGTTCATTTTGGGGGGTTAACTCTGCTGCTGCAATCCATGCCCAAACGTCCATTTACTTCAATGGTAGCCAAGTTAGACTGAAGTAGAGCACTTTTAAAAATCCCACTTCGAGTACACTGTAAACAAAAAAAAATGCTTCTTATGCGTAACGTCCGTCAGGGACCATTAAAACGTGATGAAATGAGTAACTGTAGCTGGTTCCTATATCATGCCTTTGAGTGAACGTGCCCAGCATCTGGAGCACACAGGAGATGTGCACAGGGATTCCCGCATGCTCCACAAGCCGGGAGCCCCGTCAGCTGGTTGGAGTTTCCTGCCAGGGGACTACAAGGTGTACTACTGCACCCTAGGAAGTCTGATTAACAGACAGAGCTCCCAGCTGGAGAAGTGCATGATCTGAGCAGCTGATGGGGCTCCCAGCCATGGGGACGTATGGAGCCAAGCCTGCTACTTGATGATGCAGGAGAAGTCTGGGATCAGGCTTCCCCTGCACCAGCAATATTGTGCCGTGGGGTCTGATGCAGGATCCCACAATTGTGCCTCCTCCTACGCACATGTGGCATGGCAGGAAACAAGATTATTGTGATCCCACATCAGATCCCATCATGCCTTTACTTTACCATCTGTCAGGGGCCTCTATATGAGACACTCATGTACATATGAGACACGGGTAAAGTTAATACAGGGTACTACAGGGGAAACCCCAGAATCTACAGGAGGAGGGTAGATACTGTAGTTTGTAATCACTGAGAAAGATCAGATGGTCCACGTGACCGTTTGATACCAGAGACCTCGTGAATACAACGGTGTATGAGTTGCACGTAAAGATTTGTCAAAGAAGTATTTCACGTGATGTGTATTTTTAAGACTTTAAATGATTTTATGAAAACCCATCTGGAAATAAATGTAGCTGGTCTACTGTATTTAATAAATTGAATGTGTCATTCTTCCACATTAAAGAAAATGTAATAGAATGATTGAGTGGAGGTGAGCTCCTCCAGGAAATTCCTTTATAATACATGATTGAATTATTGTTTTTCTCCAAAACATTTAGTGTCCTTGACAATATAGGATGTGCGCCTGACTCTGCCACTAAGTTAGGCACACTGTGTCTGGATATGTGCCCAGATACTGACATATTTCCACTTGAGTGATTTATTTATTTTCAAAAGAAAGATTACAGAAATTATACTAAATACTGCTAGTTCCTCTTGGATTATATGGCAAAACTAGGTGTCTTGATGCCAGATAAATAAGAACTAACCAATTCATGTATATATGCATCGAAGCCAAAGGTTTTCTTCAAAATGGGTACATGAAAATTAGGCTTTGGGGTGGGATATTTAAATTACTAAAAAAAACCAAACCTGAACTCCCAAATCCAATTTCAATAGTACTTGGGCATCTAACTCCCTTTGGCTCCTTTGTAAATTCCAGTCCCAAGTCCTGATTTAAGCACCTAAATAAGTATCTTGATTTTAAAAATTGCTGATCATTCATAGCAGTTCCTATTTATGGCAGTGAAAATGATTGGTCTCAGCACATATAGAAGTCAAGATACTTATTCAGACTTGTACATAGGAGTCTAACTCCAAGTACTCATTTAAAAAAAGAAACAAAACTAAACTGAAACCAATACTAAAAGCTGTGGCTGTGGGACAGATGAAAGTGCTTGATACAAAACTGACCCAAAGATACAGAACTAACAGTGCATTCATTCATGTTATAAGTAGGATGTCACTGTTTCAAATATTTTGCTCTAATTTATGCCATGTGGAAGGATATCTTTTAATTAAGACACAAGACTAGGAAGTCATGGTGTTGCCTCCTCACCCCCCAAATGGTGGTATGAAAATTGGTCAAGTCCCCTAACTATGCTGCATATCAGTTGTTACTTCTCTAATATAAGGAACAGTGACTTCACAAAGGTTTCTGTGAGAATTCATGAGTGTCTTTGAAATCTTTGGATGAAAAGCACTGTGCAGATGAAGCATATTATATACAGGAGGAAAGAGGCATGGCACCATGCCAACCTAACCCAAGACAATTTTTTTTATTGACAATCTGCAAAGTTTTTACTGATGACCAAGCTATTTAACTGACATAGGTTTTGCCCGACGTACGCTTTATAAAATGGAAATGTAACCTTCTGCCTGGACAAGGCAGGGTTCAAACCGTAGTAAGAATAGTTTGGAGATTATCAGTAAAAATAAACTTGGGTTGGCAATCCTACTTGACTAGGGTAATGCAACACCATGCTGCCCCACCCTATGGTCCCCTACTCATCCCTACACCTGACTTCACCTTGCACTGTGTTGGACCACAGTCTACCGCCCACTAGCCCTATTCCCCCCATCCCAGCATGGATCTTGAAAGAAGGACCACTGTCTGCCTACCTGCCACCCAGCAGTGTTACAGGCAAATGGGAGGAGCCCCACTGTCAACATATGGCTGGGGAATTGGGGAAGGAGCCACAAAACCCTAAAAAACTTCTTGCTGCTGAGCTTCCACTTACACCAGCTGGCATTGCTGTGCTC
Organism: Crocodylus siamensis; assembly: GCF_052110815.1. Lineage (NCBI taxonomy): Eukaryota > Metazoa > Chordata > Crocodylia > Crocodylidae > Crocodylus > Crocodylus siamensis. Next base: position 86,269,895 of record NC_143401.1, on the reverse strand, counting down.
CAGCTGTGCTTCAGCAATGCACCCAGCTTGTTTTCTCACCACCTCCATGCTTTTGTGGAGCTGTTTTTGGTTTGCAATTTATGGATGGCACAAGTTTCTTATGGAATTTATGGACAGGCCTTTTTAGCCTGGTTAGTGACAGGATGCATGTAACTTTGTGGACAGCTGGTGACCCTGCAGGGTGATGAAACTCCATGTGTTTCAGCTTCTGGAATTCGTCCCAGTTTCAGAAGGGGAAGAGTGCTGGGAAGGGGGAGTATTTTAATGCAGACTTCTAGCCAGACCTGTAGGTTCCCACAGCTCACTAAGTGGGCTACTGGAGCTTTCCTTCTGCTCGTCAGGATCGACTGGATCACGGACAGTAATTTAGCACATTCTGTAGGCAATCGATGGTCATGCCAGGTATCTGTTGCAGTCCGAGTCACCCGGCCAAGGGTTGAAGCAGTATTGTGGTCATAGCAGGTGGTAAATCAGAGGTGGGAGGTCCAAACAAGGCTGGGGCAGGGACTGTAGTAAGGCTGGGATCAGGCAGAAGCAAAGGAACAAGGCTGGAGCAAGTCCAAGAAGCACACACCCGAGTGTTGTTGATGGGACAAGTCCCACAGGCAGAAGGAGGGGTTTTATAGTCCCCGTGTCCGGGGCTTGCTGCTCCCAGAGGTTCTTCCTGGTCACTTGACTCATCAATGTCCTCGCAGGGGGGGCCAGGCTGGGCTGGGGAAGCATCTGACCAGTTGTCTGATGGTTTTGAGGAATTTGCATCTGCCTTCTAGCTTGAATGCTCTGTGGTCCTAAGACAGCTTACTTCCCAATTGATTTTTTATTTTTAATGACTAGAAGTATTATAACAGTTTCAGATCAAATTAGCAAAATGACTGCAGCTAGAAAATTGTTTTCCAACTCGATTCAGAGAACTTGGGAAGAGGAAGCATATGCACATTGTACTTTACCAAATGGTTAGGGCACTCATCCAGGCTGTGGCAGGTGCAGGTGAAATCCATCCTCTGCCTGGAAAGCCCAAATCCACTTTCTGTTTAGCTGAAACACCATGCGAAAAGGTGTTCTGAAGTGGAAGAGACATTAAGAACTCATTCATGCAAGAACACGTGTGAGTTTTACTCAGGAGAAAGATGGAAACCAAGGATTCAGCATCCTCAGACACAGCAGAAGTTTGAACAGTGGCCTCCTGTGTACTGGGACAGTGCCCCAGACAAGTTGGTGGATAACAGAACCAGCAGGACCACTCCTCCTTTTCCTCTTGGCCCGCCATTTCTATTGCCTTGTTCTGGTTAAAAATAGCAAAAACAGATGTGAAGTTTTTCCGTGTTTTTGTTTTCAGTGAGGAGAAACCATGACATGTATTAAATAGAAAAATCATGCATTTGCACATCCTCGTGTCTTAATGTCCGAAGAACTAGGATTCTCCTTCCAAGCTCTGCATGGCTGATGAGGGGAGGAGGGAAATGAATGGCAATGAATCCGGGGGGAGAAGGAGGGAACCTGCTGCCCCATTGTGCTGCTCCTCAGATCTCACAGAAGAGCTACGTCCTTTCCTACTCTCCTAATTCTCACTTCTGCTCGTAACCCCAATGGGGTTCATCTGGGCTCTCAGCCTTCCTCTGGCCTGGACTGTCTACCTAATTGTTTCTCCAGACTTAGAAAACTTCTTGGCCCCACAAGTCTGAAATGGAAGATGAACCCCAAAGACACAGCTGGTAGGGGTGTGCAGAGCAGGTAATATTCGATTCAACAGCCATGTCGAATATTAAACCAGGTCCCGCTTTGATTTGCTGTCCGCTTTGAGTCGAAGCGGGTCTGCTTCGAGTCGAGGTCGAAGCTCAGTCGAATATTCGAGCTGCTTTGACTTCTCCATAGGCTAGAATGGGGAAGGTTGAAGCAGGCTATAACTTTGACATTTCTAGTCTGATCTTGATAACTTGCAGCAATGATAGCTCCTGAGAAGCCCACAAAGCCTGCCAAGTTTAAACAAGATACTTTCAGGGGGTGCAGAGAAACTGCACCCCAAAATCTTGAGAGCAAGCCACCTGTAATGTCTATGTGCAAAGCCACAGGGAGCTCAAAACTGCTGGCTTGCTAGCCCCTGAGGCGCCCACCAAGCCCGCCAACTTTCATGGTGATAGGTGCAGGGGTTTGGGGGACACTGCACCTTAAGCTGCTGACAGACAAAACTTGTGATGCTGATGGAGCGAGGAGGGTGGTGTTCGCTCCGTCTGCACCCGGCGCTTGGGGCCCCCGGCAGCGGGAGGCTCACCTTGAGGGACACCAGCTGCTCCCCCAACCCAGGATCCAAGCAGGAGCTGCGGGGTGTCACAACATCCGCAGCCATGCCACACACCCTCTTGCTTGGCACACGGGTCGGTGGACAGGACAGGTATTCCCGGGCAACTGTGGCCAGATCCGGCCACACTGGGCTGCGGGTTGGCCAGGAGGCCAAGGGGTCGCAGGCCAGGGGCTCCACAGGCTCAGCAAGATAGGCAGACACCGCGGTGTGAGGGCTGGCTGCCTGATCCTGGGGTCTGGTGGGTCTGGGCCCCCTCGTGTTTGCCATGGCCTTAGCCCATCTTGGCAGCGCCTGTGGTGGAGGGGAAGACTGGCTCGGGGCTGGGGGCTGGGTTCAGGCAGTGGATCCCCCTGTCCCACTTCCCCCCGCCTGTGCCGCTCTGCCTCCATCACTTTCTTAATAAGTGCCTCCCTCCAGTGACTCGGTGTCTTGCTGCCACATACGGTGCCCTTCACCCTCGGGTCACAGATGGCAGCCAGCATATGCACTGTGTTGGACCCCAAGGGTTCACGCCTTTTCCTAAGGCCTCCTTCAGCCGCCTCATCAGTGCCTGCACATCGGGTGACAGCGGCCTGCCCCAGGCAGGGACATCGGCCCCCAGGAAGCTCTCCACTTGGCTGTGGAGCTCCTTCACTATGGGCACCACCTGGCTGAGAAAGGCATCAGCAGCATGAGGGGCTCAGTGGCCTCGAGGAAGGGCTTGAGGACCAGCAAGATCTGGGAGATGGCATCCCACTCAGCTTTGGTCAGGGGGCCGCTGATCCCAATCTCCCCAAGCAAGGCCAGCTCATGGATGGCCTTCTGTTGCTCTACCGGCCTCTCGAGCATCAGGTATGTGGAGTCCCACCGAGTCTCCACGTCCTGCATGATTCTGCGCTGCGGGACATTTAGCTCTGCTTGTTTGTCCCGCAGCATCTTGCCCCCCTTGATGCTCCAGTGGAAGTAGCCTGCCACCTTCCTCCATCTGGAAACGAGCCTGCTGGTGTTGCTGGCGCCATCACCGGCAGCCCTGTCCCCCTCCAAGGCATCCCTCACAATCAGACGTAAATTGTGTGCCACACAGCAAATACCAGCAAAGTTGGCATCACGGACTGCCTTGACCGTATTGGCCCCATTATCGGTGACCATGAAGCTGCGGATGAGCTCAGCCTGCCCAACGCCCAGCCACCCCTGCACCATGCGGTTCAAGGCCCCCTTATCTCTGCTGCTGTGTGGAACTCATCCATCACCTTGGCGTGAAAGAGAGTCCACCGACGGCCTGACTGGCCACACCAGTGCCCTGTGAGGGAGAGGTACGCATGATCTCCACCTTGGCTGCTCCAGATGTCTGAGGTGAAGTGTACGGGCACCTGCGGACCTGCCTTGTGCAGCTTCTCCCTCAAGTGCTCCCTGCATGCTTCGTATAGGGAGGGCACCACCGTCCTGCTGAAGGTGATGTGTGCGGGCACCTGGTAGGAAGGAGCCAGCGGTGCCAGGAGCCGCCTGAGCCCTGGCCGCTCAACAAAGGGGAAGGGCTGGCCATCCAGAGCAAGCATCTCCCCAATGGTCTGGGTGACCTTGCTCGCATTTGCAACTGGTCCCTTTTGCCCCCCATGTTTCAGGGTGCGCTGCCTCTGCTGTGGGGGGATGGGGGCTGTGGAACGAGCAGGGGCCATTTCTGTGGCAAAGGGGTGGCACCTGCGGAGATGATTCAGCGTCCCCAAGGTGGTCATGCGCTTTGTTCCCTTGCCCCGGCTGATTTTGGCTCGGCAGTGCATGCAGATAGCAAATGCGGGGTCATCTGCCAGCTCGTAATGATCCCAGACCATGCTAGTACCTGGCCTTTCCCTCTGGCGTGCGGGTGCATCTGTGGATGCTGCTTGAACTCTCCCCTCTCCAGCAGCCAGAGGCACAGTGAGAGAAAGAGTGGACTCGGCTGAGCCGCTTGCCTTCACCTGCACAGAGGCACCTTCTGGAGTGCCTTCTGGGAAAGACCTCGTAGCTTGAAAGGAAAAAACCTGGGGGGTGTCGAGTGCAAACTCGACTGATTCCCCCTCCTTCCCCAGAGCTTCCCTTGCCAGGGCACTGAGATCCAGATCCAGCACCAGCTCTTCTTCTGGCACTGGGAGGCTCAGCATCAGCAGTGACACAGGGGTGGAGCGCGCAGCCGTGCTGGTTGCAGTGATGGTGGGAGAGGTTGTGGCTGCTGTGTCTGGACATGAGAGAGTCTCAGGCACAGGCAGTGGCTCTGGTGGCACTGCTGCTCCCCTCTCTTTACTGCTTGTAGCAGCCTCATCCCTTGTAGTGGGAGGAAAGAGGCTGCGTCTGAGTTTGGTGGGGGAGAAACTGCAGCTCTCCCGCTTGCAACCCCCCTTGCTCCCCTTTGTGCAGGCTGGCCAGTGCGGCCACCTGCCTTTCCACCCCGCTTCATAATGTGTTCCCTCATAAGTAAACTGGCACCTCTAAGTGTGCTGTGCGCCACGGGTTAGATTTCTGGATGTTATGTAAATATTTGTGTGTGTAGATAATACATTGAGAAGTGTTGGTGTGGTGGAAAGAATGAATGATGTATAAATATATATATATATAAACTAAATTCCTATATATAGAATAGATCCTAGGCTACTACTAACCCTATCCAGTATAAGTGTAAACTAATATGAAAAGTAGTTATAAAATAAAAGCAGCGAGTTCTCAGAAATCCCTGTTGCTAGCATTGCAAGCAGGGAATCTGTTGAAGATCAGGGCTTCCAGCCGGCGCGGGCTGACGCGGCGGTGCTGGAGAACACCAGTGGCTCAGAAACAGGCCCCAAGGCAGAAAGCAGGGAGCTGAAAACCTGCTGCCTTTTATGCCTTTTTCTCTGGCCCTCCCCCAGAGCACTGGGATTGGACGGGACCTCAGAGAGTGCTGAGAGGTCACTGGCCAGCCACACATCAGTCATGAAACCACTCCTTCCCCCTCTCCCCCTCCCTCCCCTTACTTTCCTTTTCCCACCCCCCACAGGGAATCCAGTATAGGCAAGCTGAATATTCGACCCGCGCTGTTAATATTCGACTTCCGGTATGCGATTCGACAGCTATTTGACCAGCTGCTATTTGACTCGACTTTCACTTTTCAAGGTTGAATATGTCGAATATTTGTCGAATCGAATATTAAGGTTGAAGCTTTGCACAGCCCGAATAGCTAGGTCATTGGGTCTCCAGCATTATGGAAAAGGTCTACTTTTGCTTCGTAAATGCTCTCTTTGGTCACACAGTTCTGGATCTGGGCTGTCTGTATGACAAGGAATACTTTATTTCCACAGTTGTGCTCTCCCTTAGTTCCCCCCCACCTGAGGTACTAGGGAACATACTCCATGGTCAGGATCCAGATACTGAGTGTCCCATCCTGGGAGAGATCAAATTCGAGATTTTGGAAACATCAGATGAGCACAGGGCTATGGCTAATGTTTGCTGTGCTGGCTTTGTCAGGACCATCAATGGAACTCATTACACTTCAGCACCCAACAGTTTAAAATGATCTTAAGAGGCTCAGTACTCATCACAGCCAACCAACAATTAGTTTACCAAGTCTTAAGGCTGCTGGTCCTCTTATTGTTGCATACACCCCACAACCCTGCATTTAAAATTTATTAGGAATTTAAAAACTGAACAGGTTATCCCATCTGTACCGGGGACACAAACCATTTGAGCATTTATCATTCTTAAAGCATCCCGCCCATAGAGAGTCAATTATTTTTTTCATATGCACACACAAACACATTCAAGATGTTCTTGCAGCTTGGGAGTAAAGGTCTCTGCTTCTATCTAAATTTGAGATCAGTTAGCAGCTGATTTCAATGTGCCAAGATTCTCTCGAACTCGTAATTATAGTCATCTGTGTTTACTAATTCAGACTTACTGGAATCCTGAAAAACAAGTACAGAAACTATTGCACTGTGAACTTAAAGTCTGGATTGCCCTGGCCTTGAAAAACTCATTCAACATACCTGCAGCCATGTTGGGCTTGCCATAACTAACACCAGCTGAAGATCCACCCCGTTCACTTTGGGGTTCCAGTGAAAGGAAAGTTTCCAACAGAGGATTTAGTCAACCCATGAGTGTGTACAGGTAATCTCCATGATTGTAGGTAACATGGGGATTAAATAAAAGTGAACAATCACAATAAAAATTAAATTGAATTAAATGCTCAGTTCAATGAAAAACACAGCTAGATTGAAACCCACTTAAAACCAAACTAACTGGGACCTAAATTCAGTTACTGAGTGAAGTAGATAAAAAAGATAAGGCCATTATATCTTTAAAAAATCTTTTGTCCGAGCCACTCTTGCCAGTCTGCCTATTATTCAGTGTTCCAGGAAAATCTGAGAGATTCATAGATTATAGAGTCAGAAGGGATCATCGTGTCCGACCCCCTGCCCCTGGCAGGAGAGAGGACCGAGGTCCGATGACCCCAGCCAGGTGCCTATCTAGCCTCCTCTTGAAGACTTCATGTTAGGTGACAGTACCACCTCTCTTGGCAGCCCGTTCCAGATTCTGGCCACCCTTACTGTAAAAATTTTTTCCTAATGTCTAACCTAAATCTACTTTCCACTAGTTTGCACCCATTATTCCTAGTTACTCCCTGGGGCGCTCTGGTAAACAGTGCATGCCCAAGTCCCTGCTGTCCTCCCCTGATAAACTTATAGGTAGCTACAAGGTCACCCCTCAGTCATCCTTTGTAAAGGCTGAAGAGATCCAGATCTCTCAACCTCCCCTTGTAGGGTCTTTCATGGAGACCACTAATCATACGAGAGGGCCTTCTCTGGACCCTGTCCAAATTCTCCGTGTCCCTCTTGAAGTGCAGTGCCCAAAACTGGACACAGTACTCCCAACTGCGGCCTGACCAATGCCGCATAGAGGGGGGGCATCACCTCCCTCGATCTGTTGGTCATGCATCTACTAATACACGACAAGGTGTGATTGGTTTTGTTGATGGCCTCGTTACACTGCTGGCTCATGTTCATCTCAGAGTCAACTATAACTCCAAGATCTCTCTCAGCCTCTGAGCTGCTGAGAAGGTCATCCCCAACGTGTAGGTGTGCTAGGGATTCCTCCTTCCTCGGTGGAGTACCTTACATTTATCTTTGTTAAAATGCATCCTATTTTGTTCTGCCCATTGATCCAACCTGTCCAGGTCAGCCTGTATCTGCTTCCTGCCCTCAGGTGTATTAACTTTGCCCCATAACTTGGTATCATCTGCAAACTTGGAGAGGGTACTCTCCACACCCTCATCCAAATCACTGATGAAGATATTAAATAACACCGGTTCAAGGATTGAATCCTGCGGGACCCCACTGGGATGTCCTACCCTTGTTATGAGACCATGTGTTAAATATTTGTGTGTTACTGGACCTTATGGTCCAGGTATCAGTACTGAAATACAAGTGTATTTTAAAGGTTTACACCGTATGTGTAAAGGATAAGCATCTGCACCAATTTGGTTTCTTTCTTCTAATCTGTGTAGATCCCTACTTTTTGCCTGTATTATAAAAAAGTCTTTTAATCTGCCTAAATTATGAGAGCGGCATGTGCTAATTTTGGAACAAACACTGAGTAAGTAGCCAGAAAGTTTTACTATTCACACCTTGGAGTCTTACTAAACGCCCTCACCTACCATTGCATGTCTGAACATACTCTCCTTGGCACCGTTTCTGTTCGCATGCTAATGAACGCTTTGCCTTAGGGACTCTGCCTGTTTCCTGGCTGAATAAAGGTTGGAAAAGGTACAATTCATAAAAGATATATTTACATCCAACCAATGCAACAGCTGTGGTTAATATCAGACAAGAAATGGTCCATTACAATTATCAAAAGATAAGCAACTTAAGAAAGGTTAACTCATACTCATCTTACATGGATCTGTACCTAAAATCCCACCACTTCAGTAACCTGTACTGAATGTGACAATTTTTACCATCTCTGTGTGCTCTGATACCATATTTATTTACACAGTGTCCCAAAGGAAATAGCATCCATTAGCAGTAGTGTGGTCTAGTAGCATAATGGTATCCATTATTTTCCACTACATTCAGCTGTGATTCTCCGTTCTTGCTGGAGTTCTGTAATTCTCTTCCGGCAAACTGGTTACCATGGTGGATAACTCATCATGTGACAACCTGCAAAACAAGCAAGTGAAGTAACAAAACGTAGTGAAATTGTCCCTTGGCACAGCCTGGTCTCAAAGAGATATCATATATGGAATTGAACAAATCGTACACTGTACCTGGTAGTCGATACGAAGCCTTAATTAAGTCAACCCAACTGGTTTCTGCATGTTTCCCGAACCTTTATGTTAGCAGTTAAAAATGCCTATAAAATATGTATTTACTTGTCTTCCCCTGCACAGGTATCTGTTCTGAAACGAAGTGCAAACACTGGGCCAGGTCCTCTGCCAACATGGGCCAGGTGAGTATCTTGCCCAAAACTATTTTAAATTGGGAAAAGTATCACCAGGAGACACTGCTAGGATACCTGAGACTGGCAATCTGCAGACTACAGCCTCCACTCTATGTCCAGGGCCTCGACTAGTGTGTGAACAGGGTGCTTGTAAACAAATGGGACATAAATACAGGAAGCCGAGAACCCGTGAAGCTCCTTGCTAAAATATTCTGTTCCACAAACGATGAAATGTCTGTCTGTCATACATGCTAATAAAGAAATGCCTGAAACACCCAACTCGTGTTACCAAGTGCTCGTTCCTTTGCAACTATGCTGTGATAATTTAGGGCAAGAGGCTTGTTTCCCCAACATAAGGCAAGGGAGATGAACAGGACTCTTTAGGTCAAGATTATTCAGGCTGTGGAGAGAATGATTCTGTCCAAGGCAAGGAGAAGATTAAAACTGACTTCTTGTTCCCTCATTGTTAATGGCAGTGTTTCTACATGCCAGAAGGAGCTGCATTTCATTTCCCCATGCTTGTGTGGGTTGCCTTTCAGAGACATTTGGGAAAGGCACCAGTTTACAGGGTACTGCTCCAATGTACTTAATAAATAACATAAATTCCTCAACAAACATTAGTGTTCACTTCTGGCTACAGAATCCATCCCGTTGACTGGGACCTTAGGTCTAATTATTCAAACATGCATGCTGATGTGTTTTAATTTTGTGTTTTTCTGTAATGATATTATACTGTGAGCCTGTTCTAGAAATAACACTATTAAAGTTCCCTTTCAAAACAAAGATCAATCAAAGAGACAAGCAATTATTTCATTATCCTTCAGAAACTCATAACATAATGAAAGGAATGTTAAAAATAAACTAAATGGGTCTTCTTGATTGAAAGAATAGCTCAGTCATAATGACTTTCTCAACGAGTAAAAATTATCCAGGATTAAGTTTTCACAGCTTTGAATATATTATGGATTCTCCGTTTCTAATAATTAAATATGGGGGGTTTTCTCCAATAACAAAGAATAAAATTAGCAACAGTTGTATTTGAATGTAAGTGAATACACAAGATTAAAGTCTTAAACTAGAGCAAACACTACAAACATTTTGGGCCAGGCTGTTCCTTTTGGATCTGTGCTTGGGGGAGACTCTGTGCTCAGAGCTTTTAACCTTCTGGCACACCATGAAATCATCAGGTCACCACTATCATGACACCATCACTTCCAGTTTGTTAAGAGCTCGATGATGGTCCAGGGGTCTCTGCTTTTGGAGAAGGACCATGAGAAAAATATATCAACCCCCACACCCATCAAATTCAGGTGTCAGTCAGGACAACTTAAGGCTGTATGTAGTTCTTACTCCCAGGTAAGAGCTTGGGAATGCCCCTTGGAGGGCAGATGTGACATTATGGAGAAAGAAACCCAAATAGGATGGCTCGATGTAGTTATGCTGTCAGAAGCAAGAGTTCTGGAAGCCAGTGCAGAGAAATGTGTTTCCAGATGACCATGTGGCCTGATGTAGTTCTCTGTGTACCGATCAGCTTCTTTTGTAGGGAGAGAGGAAGAAATCAAACCACAACCCCATATTGCTGATTTAAAGGTTAGGGCGATCTCTAAGAGGATCCCAGCAGTTTCCTTCTGCTCAGGCCCCACCTATACTTGCCTTTGTCACAAATTGCAACAGAATTATCTGCTTCTGTGTACTGCCGATAAGAAAATCAGATGATGATCACTGAATCACCAGTCTGGATTATTGCAATTTGCAATACTGGATATTGTAATAGGAAGCCACTTAGAAGCATGACTACTGGAGAAAAGGGACTAAGGTAGTAAAAAATAGCCCTGTGTGAAGCGGCTAGTATTCATTTCGAATTCAGCCTATTTGGGGGACAGTAATTTGATTCAGTAATTCAAATCACTGTCCTGAATCAATCTGGCCAAATCTCATAGATTTCATAAACATTAGGGCTGGAAGGGACCTTGGAAGATCATCGAGTCCAGCCCCCGCCCAAAAGGCAGGAAGTCAGCTGGGGTCATAGGATCCCAGCAAGATAAGCATCCAATTTGCTCCTGAAGGTGTTCAGAGTAGGTGCTTGAACCACCTCCGCTGGCAGACTGTTCCAGACCTTGGGGGCTCGGACAGTAAAGAAATTCTTCCTTATGTCCAGCCTGAAACGGTCTTGCAGGAGTTTACGACCTTTCGACCCCATCATCCCTTGGGGCGCTCTGGTGAACAAATGTTCCCCCAGATCCTGGTGGTCACCCTGATAAACTTATAGGTGGCCGCCAGATTATGCCTGAGCCTGCGTTTTTCCAGGCTAAAGAGCCCCATGGCACTCAGCCTGTCATCGTAAGGTCTGTTTTCCTGACCTCTGATCATGCGCGTGGCTCTCCTCTGGACTCTCTCAAGCTTCTCCACATCCCTTTTGAATTGCGGAGCCCAAAACTGGACGCGGTACTCCAGCTGCGGCCTCACCAAGGCCAAGTACAAGGGGAGAATGACGTCCTGGAATTTGCCTGAGAAGCATCTATGGATGCAAGCCAGCGTTTTGGTTGCTTTACTAGCCGCAGCATTGCATTGCAGGCTCATGTTCATCTTGTGGTCAGTGATGACCCCCAAGTCTCTTTCTTCTGTAGTGCTAGCCAGCGTAGCACTGCTGAGCCTATAAGGGTGCTGCAGGTTTTCCCTCCCAAGGTGGAGAACCTTACATTTTTCGGTGTTAAACACCATCAGGTTCTCGTCCGCGCATTTGCTGAGCTTGTCCAGGTCAGCCTGGATCACCCGCCTATCTTCTGGCGTGGCTGCTTTGCCCCAGAGTTTGGTGTCATGGGCGAACTCGGCCAGTCCACTTCTGACTCCAATGTCCACATCATTAATGAAGATGTTGAACAACATAGGTCCAAGGACAGAGCCTTGAGGGACCCCACTGGTCACAGCACACCCTGATGATTGACTTCCATCAATTACTACCACCCAGGTCCGACCAGGGACCCAATTCCCCAGCCAGCAGATTGTGGTGGACCCAAGGCCACAATTGGCCAGTTTCGCCAGGAGGTGATCATGGGATACCAGATTGAAGGCTTTTTTGAAGTCAAGATAAATGACATCAATCTTTTCTCCCTTGTCCAGGTGATAGGTCACCTGGTCGTAGAAGGAAATGAGATTGGTCAAGCAAGACCTACCCGCAACAAAGCCATGCTGGCTATCCCTTAGGATGTTAGCCTGGGCCAGTCCCTCAAGGATGGCCTCTTTAATAGACTTTTCTAAGATGTTCCCTGGAACAGAAGTCAGGCTGATGGGCCTATAGTTAGCCGGATCCACTTTTCTCCCTTTCTTGAAGATATGCACCATGTTGGCCTTCTTCCAGTCTTCAGGCACTACACCAGAGCACCAGGAGTTTTCAAAGATCTGTGCCAGGGGCTGGGCTATGATGCTTGCCTGCTTCTTGAGTACCCTGGGGTGCAGATCGTCAGGGCTGGCTGACTTGAAGGTATCCAGCTTCTCAAAGTGTTCCTTCCTGAAGGTCAGCATTAATGGAGGGCAGGGGATCTCCCTCACCCGGACCTCCCTGTCCCATAGCAGGCATGGGCATCCAATGGGATTGATTAAAGACCAACACAAAGTACCCATTTAATAGGTTGGCTTTTTCCTGAGCATCAGATGTCAGTTGCCCCATCTGGCTCAGCAGGGGTCGGTCCAATGTTGCCCTTGCTTTTCCCCCGGCTCCCCACATATCTGAAAAGGGACTTTTTATTGTCCTTGATGCTCGAAGCTAGTTGGAGTTCAGTTGCAGCCTTGGCTTTCCTGGTTTGCTCCCTGCAGCACCAGACCAGTGCAGAATATTCCTCCTTGGAGGTGAATCCAATCCTCCATCCTTTGTAGGCCTTTCTTTTTAGCCTCAGAAGGCCTGCTAGATCCCTGGAGACCCAGGGGAGCTGCTGTGCCCTCTTGCTGCCTTTCCTCCAAGATGGAATTGAATAAGCTTGTGCATTGAGGATCACTCCCTTGAGGAGCAACCGCTCTTCTTGAACTCCCCTCTCCCTGGGGTCATGGTCCCTTAGGGCGTGAGACTGACAAGCCTTCTGGTGAAGGACTTCTGTGTTGCTGATTGACTTGCCAGCTTTACGGTTGTGTGATTCGGAGATTTGGCCACTACTAAAATCGACCAAATCTCCAAACTGAACAGGCCCCATCCCCCGCCCGCTCTCTCAGCCCCGTCAATGGCTGCCTTGCCCGGCCCCAGTATCCTGGCGCTTTAAAAAAAAAAAAAAAAAAAAAGCCCTGCACTCACCAGCGCCTGCCAGGTGTGTGTGTGGGGAGGGTGATCCCCGCTGCCCTGCGCTGCATCAGGGGGACTGCATCATGGACTGTGCCATGAGCACCCAGAGGCCGCAATGGCCAATGCAGCAGCTGGTGAGCGTGGGGCTTTTTTTTTTTTTTTTTTTGAAGTGCCAGGATGCTGGGGCTGGGTGGAGCAGCCATTGATGGGGCTGGGTGGCACTCAGGGGGCTGGGGGAGCTGGAAGAAAATGGGGCCTGGCAGGGGTCCCCCCCCCCCATAGTCCCCTCCGCCCCCTGCTTACCAGTGGAGAGTCCAGGTCCTGCTCCCTGTGGTGGCGAGCGTGGACTTCCTGAATCTCCAAATTGATTCGGAGGCTTTGAATCAATTTGGACCTTTTTATTGGTCCCCCAATTTGATCCGTGTTTGGAGATTCGGCTGCCGAATCTCCTCTGAATCACAATCAGCAACCAAAGCTTCGCACAGCCCTAGTAAAAAAGACTGAGTGAGAACATCCCTGGTAATAGCTCTTTTCCAGGGAACTTAAAAAAAAATCTATACTGCCAATAAATCCCATGTGGGAGGAATCTTTCCCCTCTCGGCTATCTGTTTACATCTAACCTAGCTGGCTAGTGACTGAAATTTGTCATTGTTTGGCACCTGTTTAGCGGCCTTGTTGCATAGACTTACTCTCTTACTGAGGTCCTTATGGATATACATATATGTGCCATATACCAGTTGTGTCAGAAGTGACACTTAACCCTCTTTCCACACCCCTCCATGTGGCCTGATGATGCCCACTGCACCTGCCCCAGGTGCTGGATCAGGACCGCCAGCTGGATCTGGCCTGCGGATGGATGAGGCACTGCTCATTTGGCCCATGAGGAGAAAAGATGAGCACCACTGATCTAGATCGCAATGACTTTATTATACTAGCAATGCTCCCCAGTGGGGATACAGCTTTCTACCAGCAAAAGTTCTTTCCTCAACTACTCAAATTAATAAGCTCTATGGGATAAAGGACTCCTTTGCTTGTATAAGTTACTTCTCCACATGGTCAGGGAATGGTTGCCATGATCTTAATACACTATAACAATATGTGGCTTAGGAAGGACTGTCCCAGGGCTTAGAGAAGATTTAGCCTGAAGATCAAATAAACCAAAACACCTTCATAGACCGTCAGTTTTTATCAAGGAACCAAACTGATTGGGGATTGAAACAAACATCAGAATAGCCAGAGGAGTGAGCTGCATATCTCAAAGCTCTTCCAAGGACATGGCACCAGATCTCCACTGCCAGTTAGTCATCTGAATAAAGCAGCCAAAGTGAGCTGCTGCACACTAAGCACTACTGAAAAAATCAGGTCGTGTCATTCAAGTGCCTTAATGGGAACACACATCTTGACAAGCTGGTTCCAAGTGCCTGATTCCACCTCAGATGATTGCTTGGCTTTAGCAGGAGAAAGAGGAAATCCAAGTTAGCAGAAATAAAAGCACGCTTCTTATCGCTTTGTCCCGACAGAGATGTAACAAGGCAGCACTGTGCCCAGGGCAATACTAGCTGCTGCATTGCCAGCTGCAGTGGTATGTCCAGCACCAGGTATGGTGACAGCTATTTTATGGGCCCACTGCAAAGGCAGTGCCTGGGGCTGCTGGTTTGGTCATCTATCCTCAGTTATGCCACTACGTCCTAGCTTGGTTCAGCCAGTAACATACACCCGTTTTTGAACAGGTAGAATCATGGCAGCTAGGGGGGTAATTAAAAAAACCCCAAACAGTTATACCAAGTGTAGGTGTAAATATTCCAGTCTAAAGGTGCCTTATTGCCTATTGTTGTGGCCTATTTCCCCTTCCAATGCAGGAGTAAATGATACTGGCATAAAACCCATTTATGTTGGTGTACATGGATGTACGTGGCAGGAAGGGGAGGGGATGTAGCATTTTACCTATATCCTGTAACTTTCTACTAACTTAGAGCAGCTTTCTAGCAAAGACAAGACCCTATACCGCAAAACAAAGTTGGCCTCACCTTTGCACATTTTTGGTATTCCTGCCTCTGAGAAGGCCTTGATGAAGTACTTCTTTGTACATTTAAAAATTGTTGTTTTCATAAAAGCAAGATACTACAGTTTCATAAAAGCCTAGAACTATATCTTTCTGGCTACATCATATTGAGGAGCAGTGAAGACTGGATATTGGCTGTAGACCATGGTAGACTTAGGATTTGGTAGTTAACCAGAAAAAATATTAAAACAGGCAAAGTCTGTCATCACGTAAGAGACAGCTTTCAGCTTTAGTAAATGTCTTTGTACTTAAAAAGCTAATGGAAACCAGTCACAGTGATAAAATCTGTGACTGTCTTAAATAGAAGGAATTCTTGGTTTCTTGTGGTAGAAAGAAGACTGGAATGTAAAGTCTTGGGCTTTCCCTCCTTGTTTATAGTTTTTCTCATTTGATAAAAAAAAAAAACTTAAAAAAAATAATCAACAATCCGTTCCAGAAACAGAGGAAAAGTCCACATTTCAATAAAGTAAAATACTAAGACAAAACAATACATAAAACTCCCGAATAGGAAAGCAAAACACCACACAGCTGAAACAGAAGGCAATTGGAGCCTGCTTTGAAAAGGTCCAACACAGGAATATTACCGGTGAAAGCTGATAAACACACAAAAGGAGAAACCACCACTCAGACCACTTGCAGTGCCAAGAAAAGAACAGCAAACAGGCCTAGATTGAAGCTCAAGATAACAACACATGGAGTACAGAGACTTTCTGAGAGAAATTAGAGGGGAAAATAAGAAGGTTTGCATTAAGAAAAATAGGAGATGACCAGATGGACTAGAAGACCGGCAAGAAGGAAGGATCATAA
Source organism: Crocodylus siamensis (assembly GCF_052110815.1). Lineage (NCBI taxonomy): Eukaryota > Metazoa > Chordata > Crocodylia > Crocodylidae > Crocodylus > Crocodylus siamensis. The sequence goes on along the minus strand of NC_143401.1, from coordinate 86,254,040 downwards.
AAGAATGATGTGTTGAAAAGAGAGACGGGGCATTTTTAAAGCTGCCCTATCATTTAAACTAATTATTGTACACTTACAAATATCTCTGTATACATCTCTAGTGTTGCTGCTGCAACCATATTACAGGCCAACCATTACATCTTTACCTAGCCAAACTCTCAGTACTCAGACTGTAAGGCCTTTGGAATAGGGACTTTATTTTTGTTTTGGGTTTGTACAGCATCAAGCACACTAGGGTCTGGTCCGTGACTGGTGATCCAAATTAGAAATATTGAAATTCAGTGCAAATCTGGCTGAGTTAGAGTTTAACAGATACAAACCTGAGGACTAGGCCCTGTTGGTGCAATGAAGAGAACAGTGGCCATGGTAAGAAAGCATATGACTGTGTCAATGAGTGTCTGTTGGGAATGAGTGTGTGGGCTATGTTGAAGCTCAGAGCAGATTTCTCTCCCTCCTTCCAAAGTCTCCCAAAGACAGCTGATGCTCCTATCTTCTAAAACTTGGGGATTTTCAAAAATTGTTCTGTTCTGCATCAGAACAAAATCAAATGCCACGGAGGTCTTTCATGACAAGGGAATAAAGAAACTAAAAAAAAATGTAAAAACCTTCCATCCCACAGTAGCAAATGGCCTGATGGTTGGGGCACTGGAGCCGGAAGCAAGAGACCCAGGTCTAAGTTCCTGCTCTGCCATCTTCCCACACTCCATCTAGGTGTTGTGATCACCAAGTTTTTTGTCATTATTGGATCAGTCTCTCTCTCTCTTTTGACCAGAAATTCCATCCTGGACCCAGGCAACTTTTCCCAATGAAAGTTTTGCTGAACTGGTAAGCTGCTGTGAAAGGTTTCAGTTTTGACAACCTGGCATTTTCCAAGAAAAATGACAGATTTTTCTTGGAAAAATTTATGTGAGCAAGATAACAGCTCAGAGTAGAGACCCAAAGGTATCCTGACTTTATACACTTCATCCTCACACACAACAATTTCACTTTTAATAACCAACACTTCCTCCAGACTGTGGGCACAGCTATGGGCACCAAAATGGCCCCATAGTATGCCAACCTTTTTATGATCCACCTAGAAGAGGAATTCCTCAAGGGCTGTACCACCAAACCCTTGCTACACTTAAGATACATCTATGACATCTTCATCATTTGGACTAAAACCTGCAATCGCTGATTGAGATCCATCAGAAATTCACCAATTATCATCCCTCCATCTGGCTAGCTCTTGAATACTCCAGCACCAACATCTCCTTTTTAGGCACAAAGATCAGTATCCAGAATGGTAAAATACTAGCCACGTTATACAAGAAACCCGCAGACCAACATACATACCTGCACAGAACCAGCCAAGCCCTCAAATACCACTGAATCTGCATTGAGGAGAACATCTGGGATTGCCACCTCACTCATTTTAGACAGGTTTCACCCAAGGACATTCCTTCAGAGACAGATCACACATTTGAAAGAGCCACCCGGATTCCACATAAAGAATTGCTGCAGTACAGAAGACAAACCCCCATGACTCGCACACTGTTGGTTATGACATATCACCCCTCCCTCATATGGGAAGTCCTCAAACAGTTGCAACCCATACTAGAAGGAGAACCTATTCTTAAAGAGATCCTCCCAGAACCACCCATCCTAGCCTTCAAACAAGCACCAAACCTCGCTAAGCTCATCACCAGAAGCAAACTTCCTACAGCCAAGAACACATCAAAAGGATCCAGACCATGCCAGGACAAGAAATGCAAAACCTGCCAACACAACTCCACCACCCCCACAATTACAACACCCCACAACAGAGTGTTCCTGGATCTTAGAGCTGCACCTCCAGAAACATAATGCATCTCATCCAATGCCCTGATGGAAAATACATAGGAGAAACCAAACAACAACTGTACACCAGAATGAATGCACACCGGAAATCTATTAAAGACAACAATAAGAAATTACTTGTGGGGGCACATTTCTCACAAGAAAACTACTTTGTCTCCAATTTCTCAGTTCTAATCCTCAAAGGGAATTTACAAAACACTTTTCACAGATGAGCCTACGAACTTCACTTCATCAACCTCCTGGGTACATGAAATCATGGTCTAAATATAGACATTGGATTCATGACACTTTATAACCTGACATCTGACTCCCCAGTATTCATTCCAACCAGGAAGAGCACACACCACCTGCAGATGCTTCCTCAGCCTGACAAAGGGTAAGCTTGCTAAGAATTTTTTTTTCCAACTATTTAAGTTGGTCTAATAAAAAATATCAGATTCACCCAAAGAACCTTGTCTGCAAATTAAAGAACGGAAGTCAGAGCTACTTGGAAGCAAAACTGTTACATGTATATGAGCCACAGCTTCATTTGAAAATCTACCACACTGAATCTAGTAAGCCGAAGTATCGGCTGGAAACCATTGATACAAGCAATGCCCACAATTCAAATATTCCTCCATTCAAGACTATGGAAGCTTGGTTATTGATTTCAAGAGAGATATGGAATTTTTTAAGTAGAAATATCTGAAGGCAGAGAATAAGTTAAAGACTCCAAAATCCACACCTTTATTTCAAGCAGCACACTAACAGAGGAATGATTAGGATCTAGGCTTTGGTTGATTTTACACTACAGTGAATCTCACAACAGGAGCAAAAGAAAAGAAAAAAAGACATCAGCCACCCCCTTCTTCCTCCCCCCAGAAAACCCACTTATTGATACTGATGATTTTCCTTAAATCTTTCAACTTTATAAATCCATACAATTTTAAGCAATTTTGAGCTTTTGGGGGCTTGAAATATTAAAGAACAAATCTATTAATACCATACATGTAATATTGTTATACCTGGATTTTGGTTGTTACTCCTGTAGAGAACAGAATGCTCCAATCAGTCTCCTTTCGCTAAAATCAATTTTAAATAAAAGTGCTGCTGCACAGAAGAGCTCACATGCACTTGAATAGCTAAAGAGCTTCTTTTTGTTGGCATACGAATATGAAGGGGAAGTGTTTGATTACAAATTAATTCTCTTTTCCTTAGTCTGAAGCAAAATTACATTGAGTAGGGAGATGTTGGCAAAGGATGAAGCTGGGGAGGGTGTCAAAAAAGGCTTCCTGAAAATGAATGCTGTGGAAAATGGAAGGAACCCCGGGACACCTAAGATCCTTCACTCTGCTGGATCTAGCTCCTGCCATAAGACATACGTGGCAGACCCCTGGCTGCACAGAGACCCAGCCCCTGCGTAGCGATGGGGTTGGAAAGGCTCTCGTAGGTTCCCAAAGGTAACATTTTCAAGAACACCTGGGAATGGGCTAGCTCTGTTTCCATTGATTTCAGTGGTAAAATTCCCATTGATTTTACTGTAAGCAAAACTAGGAACATATTTGAAAACCCCAGCCCAAGTACAAACAAATCCTAGTACAAGTGCCTATATAAATGGGAAAAAAGAGCTTGTAGTTCCCTCCCTCCATCCCTCTCTGCTAATCCAAAACTTCATCTAATAAGAGTTCAAGCTATTAGGGGAAAAAAAAATCTGTAATGTAAAGAAAAATTCTACTAGTTTTTCCTTGAAAATAGTCTGCATTTTATTTCCTTTTTCTTCTTTATTGGATGTCAACATAGTAGGTACTACAAATTTCTTTGTTGAATTTTTTGCATTCATTCTATACAGCTTGTTAAATAGGAGACTTGCTTTAGCAGAGAATTAAAAGAAAAAGAGAGAGAGCTTAATCCCAGAGCCTTGTGAGATCAGTAGGAGTCAAAGTAATGAACCATGAGAGTCAAATTCATTGAACTTAAACCTTTTTCCCAGGAAAGTAAAATATCTTCAAACAAAGTTTTATGACACAAAATATCTCTATAAATGTTTTTGTAACAAAAAGTAAAAGATCATCACTCTCACTTTCTTTCACTGAGATGGTCATAATCGCCTATTATTATATTAACGATATGCAGTCTCGTCTTTGATCTTCATATAGGATCTTAGGCTGACTATTGTATATACTGCTTCTTACTGCTGAAAGCTGAGGGTTGCCCCTTAAAAAGATACAATCTCCTTTTTTTTTAACTTTGGAAATTACAAACAGAAAAGTCTCTGAAGTAAAAAAGAAAATACATAAAGAGGCGCACACAGAAGGAAATGATCTGAGAGAGGAGCCTTTAATAAGCCAAATAGGTTTAGCCTAATGCACGTTCACGTCTTTGTTAATTTAGCAGATGATTTTCAAATGAATGTGCCTCTCTTCCCCTGTTTTAGGAAAAACGTAGTTAACCTCATTCTCCACTCCCCCTGCCGATTTGCCGTGGGTGAGATCATTGGAGATCACTTAATCTGAAGGGGAAAATCCTCTTAGTTATTTTCCTAAAGACTTGCTGAATAGGCTAAGTGTGTGCAATCATAGAGGGGGACAAGAGTTCTCCTGCAGATTTTCCCACACCGCAGTCTCTGCAATGCTCCCCCATATGCATTAGTAAGATTCTCAGTCCTCTAGCGTAGACAAGATTTTTCAGGGCTTATCCCAGACAGTCTAATAATTATCGTGGTTGTATTTGTACTGCATCCAAAGACAAGGTAGGCATCTCTCACAAGTGGGTCCCTGCCTCAAACAGCTTGCAATCTAGAGGTTAAATACAATTAAACAAGTTACAGCAAGGAGAAACAAGAGGGAGGAGTTGGGCAGAATCAAATAAACAAGAGCCTAAATAAATGGTAGCTTGTGTGGTACCAGTGCCAAGGCCAGTGCCGTGCCTGGGAGGCAGACTGGCTGACAGCGCATTGCAGTTTGCCCCTAGCTGCAGCCATCCTGCAGCACAGAAAACAACCATGCTTATGACCAATGCCCGTTGTGCAAAATAAAACAGATCTAAGATGAAAGTAGTTCTACCGTCTGGGATCCTCCAGCCTGGCCCCAGAGTAATGTTGAACCATTGGAGATGTTTCTGGGCCTTCTGTTTCAATTCAGATTCAGTGTTTCGGGCTTCAAAACACCTTCAAAATGAAACGGCTGCTGAAATTTCACACAGCCCTAACGAGTATCAATACAACTGTCCGCTCCAAATCAGGCAGGGGAAAACGTAGTACAAATTTGGACCAAATTTCCATGCTGCTCAACTAGTATTCGTTTATCTGGAAATGATTCAATTCAGTGAAGATACTGTCTCCCTTTCTGGGTTACTGACCATGTAACAGCTGCAGATTTGTTCAGTCTTCAGTTTATTAATTAGGTCAGCTTTTATACCCCAAAACTGGATTTTGGGCAGGGCAATGGTCTATGAACAAGTAGCTTTTAGTGTTCTAGTTCTGGCTATATATGTAGAAAGACTACCCCGGGGTGGAAGCGAACAGACAACACTTACCCAATGTAATTTACACCCGTGTAATTTTACCTCTGATTTTCACTGAGGTATCTCTACACCAGATTAAAGTAATTTACACTGATGTAGGGAGGTTACATAATCTGGCGACTTCTTTAACTTCTTTAACCTTTAACTTTGTCCATTTCCTCTTCTTATTTCTAGCCTCTTTTTGTTACTTTGCCTCATTTCCTCTCATCTAAATTTGTAGACTACGAACTCGTCACGTTCAGAAGAACGTGCTGCTTGTGTGTTTGGATGGCCTGCAGCAGACTTCGGGGCGATTAGGGAGCCACTGCAAAAATACCTAATTAGACCTTTGTGCAGTCATTTTTTGGGGGGGGGGGGGGGCGGGGGGGGGAGTGGGAAGGGGTTTTGGTCTATTTAGCATTTGATGGCTTTTTGGATGCAAATCTCTCTATGGAACCTGAGGCACCCATGTTACAAAGTTGCAGCCCCAGAACATCTGTTGGGTTGCTGTATCCCATTGAAGTGGTACCCTGCTGTCTGACTTGAAAGCGCTCTAGTGTCCACAACTCAATCCCCCACCCAGGACTAATTGGAAACCAGAAGGGAGGCACTCCTCTGCCTAAGGACTGGAGCCTCTCCAGGGGCCTGACCCACCAGGTTGTCTCAGAACAGACCTGTCACAGCAATTGCATTAGCTTTCTTTCCAAATGGGGCCCAAGAGGAGCAAGCAGCGGTGGTTTCAGCCTTGCCCAAGATATGGGAAGTGAGAGTTCAGGTCTCTTGTCAGCTGGAGAGGATTCAGACTCTTAGTGGTGCTTTAAACATCCGACTATAATCTGTTTTGAGCTAGCGGGTGGCTCTTTTTTCAAAAGAAATGAATAAATCCTGCTCAATTCCTTGAAAGAATGAAAGGAGGCACCTACTCTCAGGAATGAATTATGGCCTGTGGATACCCAGTGAATGGAGGTGACTCCCTGAAGCCCTGAGCCAGGTGCCAAAGCTTCAGAGAGGGGCAGCATGTCAGAGGATCCCTATTACCTATCTTGAAGGGATTCCCTGCTCTACATGTGGGGTGATTTTTGGAGAGCTTCACTCCATCCATACACAGTCAAGTGGATTCTGCACACCTCACTCAGAAGTCCAACGTCCACGGGAGAGCTCTAGTATCTGGAAGCTGGGCACTGCAGCACCTAACTTGTAGGTACTCAAGTCCTCCATGGGATTTTGCCCAAGATGAAGAGGCATTACCTCAATATGACACAGTGGGACATGCCCAACTCCATGCAGTTAACCTGCCTTCTAATTTTTCTTTTAAAAGTTGGATGGGCATTAGGATCCACCATGGTTTGACAGGCAGGCAACCTGGCTCATGAAAAATGGTGTCATTGTCAATATTGTCATGTTGCTCGGGAATGACAATATTATAATTCCTTTTGCCCTTTTAATGCTATTGAACCCATTTGAGTTTACATGTGCTCCCAACACTAAAGCTCAAATGTATATCGTCCGTTAGTAGAACAGACCAGTTCGTCTTTCCCAGAAGATCCAGCTCAAATGCCACCTCAAAACTCATTTCTTTCATCTTCTGTTTCGGCATTTACTTCAGGTCAAGTCTAATCTATTTCTCCTCTCACACCTAACAGAACAAAACTGAACTGAACCTCATCGTATGATACTCGGTGATGAGTTCAGAATAGGAACTAATACTAAACAATTAATGCCCTTCCAGGAGTCCTTATCCCTTCTATTTCTATAGTCTTTCCTCTTCCTGCCAGCCACAGGGTTTATGATTTCCTGTAATTTCACATTAGATTATACATCAGGTTACATCGTGAGCTCTGTGGGGCAGGGATCATGTGGCCTATTACACAGTCAGTACTTTGTAATGATGATAAATTTGCTTTCCAGGAGGCAGCCGAGTGGCATCGATCAATACAAATCAAAATCAACAGTATCGACCTCTCTCACTAGTCCCTGCAGCCCCATTTGTCACTATGTCAACAAATTATTTTCCAGTGATCTCTGGTAAATCCATCTGTCAATCATTCTCTTCTTGTAACTTCATAAAATGCAAGTATTCTTCAACTCTCTTGGGTGCAGTCCCAAGTCTTTCACTGTTCGAATACCATCTTTCTGCAAAAGCCCCAGGGTTTTTACTTGTACCGCATCCATGTGTGATGGAGTCCTTGCCTCAAACTGTCTGGACTATTGGGCGTCCAGTTTTAGACAGCTGGGGTCACCATCCACAGTGCCATTTAAATTCCCTGGGAACTGTGAGTATTCAGCGTCTCTGAAAATTAGACTTCATGGCCGCATTCCCATGAGTTAGAAGGTGAGTTTCCCCGGGGACAAGTAGCAGTGGCATACCTTGTGTTGCTATTTGTCCCTGGTGAAAACCCGTGCCGGGTGTGCTCAGGTGGTGTGCAGCAGGTTACCCCAGGTGGGGCAGCAGCCTTACCTGAGGTCCTGGGGCCCTCGGGGAACTGCAGCTGTGGCGCTTCTGCAGTAGGGAGCCAGGCCAGCAGCTGAGTGTGGCTCTGGCTGGCCAGGCTGCAGTTTTGGGTGCTGCGCGCTGCTGCCATGTGCGCCACCCTGCTTTTTTTGGCATGGGTTTTTTTGACCCTGGAATCCCCTGGGGTCAAGAAAACCCCTTGAGCTGTGAAATAGCAGCACGGGGAACACCTGCATGTGCAGTATGTGGCACACATCCGCGTTCATCTGGACGTGGCCCGTGGGCATATCCCCACGAGCAGGAACATGTGTTTCCCCAGGGACAATAGCAGCAACACGTATTTGTACCACTGCTACTTGTCCCCAGGGAATGCCCCTACACACATGCTCTGGCATGCAGCAAGTTGCCTCTGGTCGGGTAGAGGAGGCTGGGGCCAGCACCTGGGCTCACCCCAGCAGCCTTACCTGAAGTCTTGGGGTCGCAGTGGTGGCAGTCCGGGCATGCAGAGCCTGGCTGGCAGCTGGAGCATGGCTGTAGCTGGTCAGGCTCCAGTTTTGGACAGCATAGGCTGCTGCCATGTGCGCTGCCATGGTTTTTTCTGGCATGGGTTTTTTTGACATCAGGAGAACCCAGTTTCAAAAAAACCACCATGCTGAAAATTAGCAGTGAGGAGAACGTGTGCATATGCAGCGCATGTGGTTTGCAGAGCCATAGATGAGTTTGCAGCACCACAAAACACACGTGCATGCCTGTGGGGTTGTGCTCCATGGCTGCCTCCCCAGAAGTGGGAACATGCGCTTTGCGGCACCTCAAAGGCTTTTGAGGTGCCACAAAATGCACACGGCGCCACAAAATGCACACAGCGCATGTGAATATGTTCTCTGAGCTACATATTTGCAGCCTGGAGGCAAAATTAGATACCAGGATCTAATTTGTGGAGAGAAAAGCATGGCAGCACATGTGGTGGCAGTATGCGCCACCCAAAACGAAGTGGGCACTAGGGTCAGTTCCCAGGGAGCCCTGCCACAGGGCTGCTGCTGTCAGAGCAGAGCAGCAGCCCAGGAAGGTAAGGCTTCCTTTCGCACCCATTCCCTGCACCCCCTCAGTGCATAACCCCACACCCATGCCCTCTGCCTCAGGCACTCAATGAGCTTGCCGTGTCTCTACTTAAAAGTCTAGGCAGGGCTGAGTCACTCCTATTGCATGCCTAAGCCGCATCAGACTTCTTCCACCTACCTCACCTGTTCAGGTAGGTGTCGGCCTTTCTCTGGCTTAAGGAGCACTTCCCCATTCTCCCAGAGCAGCTGTTAGCACTTAGAGCACTCTTGGGTGAGACACGAATTTGAATCTTTTCAGCAGGAAGAAAGACTGAACTAGTCTCTCGCCTCCTGGCTGAGGGCTGCAAACACCAAGCCATCGCTCAAAGAAAGGTGCCGCTATACCTCCTTCTCTTCCAGCCATGTTTTAAAAGAAGCTTGCAGTCACTCCTGGATTTGTGAGCACTTACCCTGCAAATATGCATTAGCCTATTGCCCAAGAACACCTACCCGAGGGGAGATAGGCAGGTTCTAGCTCTTGGCCAGGCTGAAGCATGAGCAGAGATCAAACAGTACAGCCTTGTGAAGACCGAGAAGCTTCTGGGCATGCCCAAAAACTGAACTGCAGGCACTTGGGGAACCTTAGAGTGAATAAACTGAGGCCTCTATGGAAGTTAGGTGCCTCCAGAGTTAGGTTAAGCTGCACCCTAGTTTCCACACCTAGGGAACCGAGTTTCAGGACTCAGAGTTTGGGATTACATTCTCCTGAATTGCCATGTTGCATGCCCAAGTCCGTTTCTGGATGTGGCTCTTTTCAATGCAAGTTAGACACCTGCATGGTTTTGAAAAAAAAATCTCATTTCTACTTAAACGCTGTTGAAATCTTGACTTCAAAAATCTAAAATTGGGATTCCTAAAAAAGAAAAACACTCGCACTGGGGCAGGGGGCAGAATCCCTTGCTTTTGCCAAAACGACCCCTTTAGCAGCTCCCTAGTTAGCACTGCGCTTGCTACGGTTAACTGGCTGACCTCCCCCTCAGTCATTTGGTTGTTGCCAGCGGGTTTGCACTGGAGCACAGAGATCTCGGCTCTCCCAGCCTCCCCGAACACCGAGCCGCATCTTGCTCTACACGAGTCAATCACCTGCGAGTTCCGGCCTGCAGCCCAGCTCTTATTTTCTTTCTTTTGTTTCCCCCCCACGGCCCATTCTGCCTTTTATTAGAACTGCCCAAGACTCGTTCAAACTCACAGACGGCTGCTTTGGTTCTTAACCCAGCTCCACGATGATCAATCGTTACAACCCCTTTGTAAATCCTGAAGAGCACGGGCCTTTCCCACGCCAGTTTCATTTCCGGGAACGTAGTATTACCATTTTTCCTCTCTCGAGTTTTCTAGCATGTTTTAGCTCCTCATTATTTTAATCCCATTGGAAGTAATAATAGTTTGGCCCTACCTCTCATCTCACTTATGCCGGTGTAATTCCAATGACTTAATGAAGTTACTCCTCATTTAAGGCTGGGTGTGATGAGAACCAAACCTTGGCACACATTCTCTCCTGCCATATGTAGCAATGCTAAGTATCTCCGTGCATCTGGTTTCAAACAAAGCCCGCTACTACAGACAAGTGTGTTAAACATTTGCAAGCCTCCTTCCCAGGTTTCAGCAGCATCCCCTTCAGAAATAAGTGTTTAATGGAGTTCATTTTGGGTTGTTTAAGCCACAACTTGCTATCAGCGTGGTTTAACCACTTCAGCTATAGTAAAGGGGATAGCTCCAGTAGTGAGACATTGCTGATGTACATCAGTTGAAGATCTGACTCAGGCAGTGCAGTTTCTATTTGATAGCCAGGATAACAATTGCTCCCTTAAAAAAATACAACACAAAACCTTCAGCAGCAGTTTCTATACTTTTTTCCTGCTCAGGCAGTAATAAAAGCATCTTTATTTCTGACGCTTTCACATGTGTATTCTATTTTGAAGGCATAAAAAAATCAAACCAATCCTGCAAAAGCTCCAGGACAGCTCCCTTTATAAACTGGGCAGCTCACCCTGCCAGTCCCCTATCATGTAAGCCTCATTAGTTAGTACTTTGATGTTAGGCTTTTACAGCTGAAGAATGCACCTTGACACTGGCAACTTGAGTTTTGTTTTTTTTCCCCAGAAAATAACTTCCTAGTATTTTATCTTTTATGCACTTTTCTCTATTTTGAAACAATTACAAGCAGGGATTTTCTACTCACCATGCTCTAGGCAGGTCTGGCAGGCTTAGTGCCAGCTATTCCCTATTCCTTCTGGTCTAATTTTGCTCTTTGGTTGGACTCCCAGCTCTCAACCTTTCATAAAGATCCTCTTTGCCTTATTCTGGGCAGAATCAAGTAGCTGATCAGCTCTTCTGCAGCTACATGACTCTTTACTTGCCTACCCCCTTTTTAATACCATACTATCTTGATCTCATAGTCTCCAAGCAGAATTTCTGAAGGAGCCTCCATTTAAAGAGCTAGTCATCTTCCCTAATCAGGGAGTTAACTAGGTTGTCCTGTTTCAAATTAAACAATTATTATTAGGGTTCTCTAGCTAGCTGCATAAAATTATAGTAAGGGAAAAGGGACTTGTAAAGAATGAGACTAAATTCAAGTCCTACTGATTCTGTGGGATGAAACGACATCTCCCCTGGTTCAAGCAGCTAGTCTGGTACTGAAACGTGGCAAACTGGAATTTCTGCAGCTTCAAGTGAACCAAGAAATGGAGCATTTTATATGGACGTGGATAAAAGAGGTGTGATACTCCTTGAAGTATTAGTTATGTTGATGGCTAATTTCAAGGGGGTTTTTTTTGCCTGCCCCAGATTTTCAGTTTTCTTTGGTTTTTTGACTACTGCAGCATCCAAGACAGAAGGAAACTGTGTCAATTAAATACCAGTTCACTTAAAACAGACCTTTAATAGCAAGTAGTTAAAGGCATCGTACTAAAACCTGAATATTCACGTCATGTGCTTTGTAAGCTCTACCCTGGAGGAAGTTATTTAACTAGGTTAAGAGTACTACAGGTATTAAAATACACATTTAATTAGGTTGTGTTGCTGTGAGAGAGCAGAAAAGGCAGGGCAGTGTGATAGTGTGCTATTCTATGAGTCTCCATGGGAAGGAAGTATGGTCTACATAATCACAATTCCCTCCTTGCTCTCCCATCTTCAGGAGACACAGAAATTTGTTTTAGATCTATACCAGCAGCAAGAGCTGGTCAAGGACGTGCCCAATTTTCCCCAGATCTATTTTTGTCATCCCTCAGCAGCTGACTTATTTAATTGATGGGGGCATTTGGGAAGAGACACAAGTCTTCACCAATATCCAATCCGTCTGACCTCCACTCCCTGCTAACCTGCTCCTAAACTTTGCTTAGAGACATTACGCTCGGGAATAGTGAAGACTGAGACCTGTCATGCAACAGTAGAAATAACTCCTGGAACATGGACCTATGTGAGATCACTGGGGCTGGGAAATACAATTCAGTCTATTATGAGTGCTCATGTTTGTTGCATATTTATTGCATTAATAACAGGATTCATGAATATGATACTCCCAAATAACTCTGTGCCTGATCAGTAGTGGGGCATTGGTATCAGCTAGTTCCACGCTCCACTGACTTGCCAAATGTGCTGGTGTCTTCATATAAACACATGACTGAAAACCATGGCTTCTGAGACCCTGAGAGCTCCTTTCTTATACCTAGGTGAGATCATGTTCTTTATCTGCTGTCAGGAGACCACAAACACATGGTGAAAAAGAGTCTGATCCCTCCTAAAACCTCCACATCCTTGATTCTGCATCCCCCCTACGTTTTAAGTACACCAGTCAAAGCCAGTCACCACATCCCTACTGAGATATCAGTTCTTTTCCACTTACTCATGAGGATTTTTATTAGAAGTTTTTGGTCCTCATACACCAGCTGATTACTTTTCTCTGAATGCTTTAGCACTTCAGTTATTGTTTGTGCGGCAGTGCTCTAATCAACAAAGCAGAGAGAAGTATTGTCTTTTCTACTTTGTATGGCAAGTAGCTGAAAAGACAAAATAAGTGACTTGCCCAAGTTTACTCAGAAAGGCAGTGGCAGAGGCAAGACACTTTTTCAAAAGTTCTAGGCTTCCTGCCCTTAATCACTTCACTGGTGCAGACCTGAATGTGCTTACCAGTATTTTCTGGCTGATTTAACAAACCAAAACTGCCTCTTCAAGAGGGTGAGTCTAGGGTGGCCATCATAGAGGACATTCCGGTTTTCTGCTACTCTGTCCTCTATTGTTGTGAAACCCGACGCCTTTATGTCCTCTATTTTTCTCTTCAAGAAAATAGAGGACAGAGGACAACTGGACCATCCTCTATGATGGCCACCCAAAGTACCCCTGACATTTGATGCATTATTGAATGTATAAAAAAATGTAAATGTATGTTATATAATGCTATAAAGGGGTCTTGCCTCTGCCACCGACTTTCTGAGTAAACTTGAGCAAGTCACTTATTTTATCTTTTCAGCTACTTGCCATACAAAGTGGAGAAGATAGTACTCCTCTCTGCCTTGTTGATACATCCGTTGATTTATTTTATGTATACATAGGTATGCATGTGTGTGCATATATATAATAAATCAATTCAAGAATAAGAACTCAGCAGGTAACCCCGACCCATGACAACATACACCTAAGAGAGTCAATAATTTGCCAAGAAATCTCTTACTCATAAATATATATACATCCACTCACAGTGATATTGCAAGGCATACTAGGTACTGACTGGCTAGTGTAGGACCTATATCCAGACACTCCTGTATAGGCACTGCTGGAATGCACAGCAGTGTGGAGGTAGGTATATATGTGGGTATTTCCCACTGCCTTCCCATGAGAAATGAATCCCACAAATGATCTCTGCTACTAGCTTCGGATACATGAAGGAGCTCTCCGAAGGGTGTGTACCACATTTTCAAACTGTTAACAGGGTGACAGCAGAAAGGGCAAAGCCTGCCAAAGTGCCCACTTGCTTCCTTTAGATCTTTTGCAGACCAAGAACTGCTAAGAATCCTCACTCTCAGATGCACATTGGAAAGCTGTCAGGTTTTAGTAGAAAAGTTTGTTTTAGATATTTTCCAGTGAGACAGAAATGTCACTTACAGAGAGCTTGGGGGCATTCAGGAAGAAACACATCTTCGTGGCATTACAAATAATTACTCTGATTCAAAAATCGTCACGTATGCAACACTTCCTTGGAAACATCGGAAAAATAGCTGAATGGCAAAACAAGTATTTTTGAGTCAGTAGTGAGCATGACCTGGGAGTCTTTAACTGTTACTTTTATCCTTCTGAAAAGATTTCAGTTGACAATCCAGCACATTTCAACAAAGAGCCCATGGCTCAAATCAGGCCTTGCCCATCTGCTGTGGTATTGGCAGGGTCCATTATTACTTTCCTAGTGGACTGACATGTCCTGACAATGGTAAAGCCAAATGGTAAGCAGATTCTTTCCCCTTCCTGGCATACTTGCAAGTCTGCGATTATTATTAATAGTATTATTGTTGTTGTACCAGTGCCCAGAGGATCCAGTCAGAGACAGAGGCCTCAGAAGTTCTGAATGAGCCAGACACAAATGTTGGTCAAAATATTTGCCTTGCTAATATTTCTCAGCAGATTTTTTTTTGGCTAAACCCTTTTAAAAATTCTTGGAAAATGTCTGTTTTCCTTTCTCTGCCTCTCTCTTTCCTCCTTGGAAAAAGCGCACATTCACTTTGCAGCTGAAAACGTCCGGGTTTGGCCAAAAAGAAACTGGGTTTTGGATGAAATGTCAGAATTTTCAATTTTCAAGGGAAACTCCCCCAAGTATTTTAGGCTCAGTAACTGGGTACAACACGCACATAAAAAAAAGCATGGTTACTGGCTGCATATGGTCAGAGTACTCTTAAATATGCAGTGTCCACTGGCCATTTAAACGCACAGGCTCCATACTGGCTAAAAGACAGTACACACATGGTGTGAACTTCTCAGGACTTGCTGTGAATAATGCTCATCCCTACAGGAACAGCGTGGGGTTAGCTTTTAGCACCTTACTAAGTACTCCTATCTCATTCCCCAGAACTTTTACGTCTGGAACAGCAGTCTTGACTTGACAGCTCACAGTCACTTTAACCAATTATGCAGTTAAAGGGAAGACTAGTGCATTACAAGGAGGCAGCCAGTACTCAATTAACAGATTGAGTAATTGAGTAATCAACTCACTCAATTAACCAATAACCAAGGTCTATTACAATGAGAGGTAAAAAGTTGAGACTGGGGAGGTTTCATGTAGTTAAGCAAGTTACTTACTTATTTAATAGGTGGATAAAGAATATACACTGTATTTTAAGGCCCTAACTACCATCTAAATCTGGGTAGACTCAGGCTCCTTTCCTATTATAATTATTGTTGATGGTGTTCTTCTTGTCCTTATGTGCCAGCAGATCTCTTCAGCCTGTGACATACATACTCACGTTATTTTTTTTTTTCTGGAGGCAGATTCATAGCAAGGAGGGAAAAGGTAGGGTTTGCATGTTTTGTCATCTGGCATCCTCATTCACTCTAAGAAAGACTTCTGCCGAACGCTTTGCTTCAGCAGGATTTTTTTTAAATCAAACAAGCATGCACACATATTTAGATGGCCTCAGAAGGACGAAGTTCTGATTCAGATTTCAAACGCTCCAAAGTTTGGAGATTTTAGATATGAGGTTTTGATTTAGCCCAACACGAAGATGGGCCGTCTTTATCATTTAAATCTGCGTTTAGCCCCTGATTTGGAAAGGAATTTGATCTGTTTAAAACATGTGGTCTTTACTTTTGGCAGGACATAATGCAACCGATATTTCATAAGCCTCAAAGGAACTTGTACCTATAGAGCAACTTTCACAAGAGGGCCTCAAAATACTTCCCAGTAAAATAATTAAGACTTACAGAAAATATGAAGTAGGGAAATGTTATCCTTACTTTTTCTATAGCAAATTGTGACACTAAATGCCTTGCCTGACTTCAGGTAAAATATGACTCCGGGACTAGGAACAGAACCCAGGAAAACTGCAATTTTCTCTGGTCATTTGATCACTGCTTCCTGTCCTCCTGGGATCTTTGTTGTAATTTATCCACAAGCCTCCACTCTTATCTTTCTGGCTGAATTATTTGGGGACTTAAACGATCGTTCAAAATTGCTATGAAAATATGGGCAGACAAGGTTCTTTGGGTAGATGAGTAGCTGGAAAAAAGGTTCGTTGCAAGCTGTCTGGTGCAATCACCCTTCTTTAGGCATAGGAAGTCTTTGCTGTTCTGCTACTCCAAGGAACTTTTTCCCAACTACTCAGTCTAATAAAAGACATCACATCGACCCAAAGAATCTTGTCCTTAGATCAACACCGCTACAACCAAAAACCCTATGAAAATATGTACACTTAACTTCCCCCCAACTCCATTTAAAAGCTTTTCACAACCCAGACCGATTAAGTCAGTCAAAATGTGCAGTCTCCTAGGAGTAGGGAAGAGTCTGCACAACTGGGGGCCTCAGATGTGACAACGGGAGTAACCCCATGTTAACAGGACAACCGCAGTGCACATGTGTAACGTGGCTATTAATCTGAGTACCTCCCATTCTGGATGCCCAGTTTGAAACCGAGAGGCTGGCGGAGGTGCCAGACACTCACAGCCCCCCCTGCACCCTCAGTGGAGGAACTCAGCATCTATCAAAAGCACCGGCTCGGATTAAGGGCACTTTTAATGTGATGATCAGGAAATGACTGGACTGTCGCGCTTGTAAGCTTGCTCTCTCACAGTAGATGGCAGCATATGAATGCCGGAGAGGGCAGGGTGACATTGCACACCACAGGGACACATTACAACAGGAAGCCTCTTGCGCGAAGTGTGCGCGCAAACTGGGGGTTGCCTGGGGCGAGCGGTCTGATGAAGCATTGGGCAGCGCCACAGGACCTGGGCAACTGAAAGATGCCCCACGCCACTCCTGTCTTCCTCCAAAGGGCTGTGCCGTTTTTTTTCTTTTTTCTTTTTGAAACCAGCACCACTGCGAAGGGGGGGCAACGACACAACTCTGGGTGTGCGCCGGCTCCGGCCACCTTGGTCTTCAAGCACACAAGGGACGAGCCGCCTCCAGAGGAGCGCGGCACAAGGCCGCCCTCGATAGGACCGGCGGCGGCTTCCCGGGCTGGGGCCGCACCCAGCGCACCGGGGCGACCTGCTCTTGGGGCCCCTCTAGGACAAGCCAGCTCCTGCAGAGCGGTGACCAGCGGCCACGCACACGCGGGGCCCCGCTCCCCAAGTGCCGCCGGCCCGGGCGCTGCTCGCGCTTCCCCGGGTGGGGCCGGCACGGCCGCGGGGCGCCCCGCATCGTCCCCGCGGAGCTGCGCAACGGCACGGGGGCGACACGTCGCTGCTTGCACCCCAGCCCCGCCGAGCCTGGCCGGGGCGCCGGCTGCGGAGCAGAGGAGGAGAAAGGGGTTTTCTGAGCAGCGGCAAGGGCTGAGCGCGGCCAGGCCCGCGGGCTGCTCGTCCGCCGGCACCGAGCCGCTCCGCAGCCGCGGCTGCGGCGCTGCCCGGGCTGGGAGAGGGCAGCACACACTGCTGTCCCCCTCCTCCCTCCGGCCTCGTGCTTCTTCGTGGGGCTGCGGGGAGTTCTCGCTTCCACGGGGAGAAACGGGGGCCACGGCGGGGAGCACTTCCCCGCGGGCGAGCGCGAGCGCGGGGGGGCACGCAAACGTCTCGGGACGCGTTAGAAATCCTAGATACCCGGGTAGTGAGGCGGTACAGATCTGCGTTCAGCTCACTTCGTTACATTATTTATATATGTGCATACACACACACACACACACACACACACACAATTTATATATGCGTTATATATAATGTAATACATTACATTCTTGGGTGGCAATATAGAAACGTACACGCATTAGAAATTATATATATATATATATACACACACACATACATACATACACACACAATGTAATGAGGTTATACAGATCTACATTCATATAACTTCATTGCATTATAAAATATAATTTATATATGCATTATATATACACTGGAATATATTCTTGGGTGGCAATATAGAATATATTATATATATACAACGTAATGAGGTGGTACAGATTTGCATGCATACAACGTCATTACATTATATATACATATCATTTATATGTGCGTTATATATAATGTAATGTATTTCATTCTTGGGTGGCACTATAGATATGTATACACATCAGAAATTAAATATATATACTATGTAATGAGGTTATACAGATCTACATTCATATAACTTAATTACATTATTTATATATAATTTATGTATGCATTATATTTACTGTACTATATTATATTCTTGGGTGACAATATAGATAGGTATATACACTAGAAAGTATATATAATGTAATGAGGTTATACACAGATATATACATGTATTGCACACACACACACATACATACATATATGTGCGTGTGTGTATACAATCAGAAATACTTTGTTTGGGGTCTATTTTACCCAAAATATATATGGGTAGTTGCATTGAGGTATATGTGACCTCTTTGCCTGCCAGCTATTTCCTTTTTCAGGAAATGGCAATATATACAGGCAATGAGGTTTTACACACACACACATATATACACACGTGTGTGTACACACACACACATATAAAACGCACACACACGTAACGAGGTTATATATATCTATACACACACACACACATATATACACCCGTGTGTGTACACACACACACACATAAAATGCACACACACATAACGAGGTTATATATATCTATACACACACACATATATACACCCGTGTGTGTACACACACACACACACATAAAATGCACACACACATAACGAGGTTATATATATATATATATACACACACACATATATACACCCGTGTGTGTACACACACACACACATAAAATGCACACACACATAACGAGGTTATATATATATATATATACACACACACACATATATACACCCGTGTGTGTACACACACACACACACATAAAATGCACACACACATAACGAGGTTATATATATCTATACACACACACATATACACCCGTGTGTGTACACACACACATATATACAACGCACACACACGTAACAAGGTTATATATATCTATACACACACACACACATATACACCCGTGTGTGTACACACACACATATAAAATGCACACACACGTAACGAGGTTATATATATACACACACACACACACATATATACACCCGTGTGTGTACACACACACATATAAAATGCACACACACGTAACGAGGTTATATATATACACACACACACACACACATATATACACCCGTGTGTGTACACACACACATATAAAATGCACACACACATAACGAGGTTATATATATCCATACACACACACATATACACCCGTGTGTGTACACACACACATATATACAACGCACACGCACGTAACGAGGTTATATATATCTATACACACACACACATATACAACGCACACGCACGTAACGAGGTTACACACACACACACTGCCATTGCTGGCCGCCCCGCTCTGCGTTGCCCGCGGTGTTATTCGTCTGAGCGCCGCCGCGGCCGCGGAGGTGCCGCGCAGAGCTCCGGCCGTGGGGCTTAGGCGCGCGGGCTCCGAGCCGCGGCCGCGGCCGCATCCGCAGGCCTGAGCCCCGCGAGGGAGGCCGGGGAAAGCCGCGACTTCGCCGGCGCTTCCCGGCTTCGGGGTCGCGTGGGCCCGGCCCCGCGGGCAG
The DNA here is from genome assembly GCF_052110815.1 of Crocodylus siamensis. Lineage (NCBI taxonomy): Eukaryota > Metazoa > Chordata > Crocodylia > Crocodylidae > Crocodylus > Crocodylus siamensis. Next base: position 86,234,433 of record NC_143401.1, on the reverse strand, counting down.
GACGCTGGGCTCGGGAGCGGCGAGGACCTTTCGTGGCGGCGGGGATCAAAGGAGCCTCAGCCGGGACACAGGCAGGAGCGGGAGCAGCGCCGCGCCGCCCCGCAGCCGCGGGAAGCCCCGCCGGGGGGCGTCGCCCGCCGCGGGGGCTCGAAGTCCCGCCGCCGGCCCCCGGGTGGGGCTTTTCTTGCCCTCCGAAACCGCGCTGTCTGCGAGCAAGGCGGCGCGGGGCTCGTCCGCGCACACGCGGGAGCGGCTGCGCCGGGCTGCCCGGGCCAGGCGGGTCCCGCCGCCCGCGGGCTGAGTTCACGCGGGTGCCGCGCACCTGCGCCCGGGGCCTGGCCGCGTGAGCCCGGGCTCGCGTGGGCCGGCCGGTGGCAGCCCCGTCCACGGGCCCGGCCCCCCGCAAGCCGGGGGCTGCCCGAAACCAGTGGCCAGGCAGGCATTTTTCTTGCCCAGAAAGTACGGTCCCCCACGCCCCCCGACCATAAATTGGACACAGAAGGGCAGCTGGAGGCTGAACAGGAAGCCCTGGCCCAAGGGCAAGTGAAACAGCTGTTGCCATTGTTCGGGATGGGAGCGGCCTCTGCAAGCCCCCACGGCTCAGGCTCAGAAAGCAGATGTTAGTAATTACAACACATGAAAAGAAGGGCACGGGATTAGGCAAGTGACGAAAAAGCAATGGCACCACGAGATTTATAACTGGCTGAAGCGAAGCGGGCGAGCCCTGCACTCTGCATGCTGCAGGGCAGTGCCACTGCTCCTCGGCTCCAGGGGTTGTGCCCCGGCTTGCAAAGGCAGGATGGAAAGGACTGGGCATTTGCCGCTGGAGAACTAAGAGCACTCTCACCAAAAAAGCCGAAAATGCACCTCTTATTGATGCCCCCCGGCCCCCAGTTTGGTACAGTTGGTTACAATTCTTGAGTTCCAGGATCTGCCTTATACAAAGAGGGTTTGGTTTATGTGAGAGTTATGATTTCTGTCCTTAACATTTCTAGTGTGCTCTGAATTAAAAGCCAAACTAGTCACAGGGCTGTGGGGGAAATATTACCTTTGGGGGGGGTGGTAAAAGGCACAAGCGTAGGTGCTTAAATTAAGTCCCCAAATCTCTCTGTAGGCACCACAAACAAGGGCATTGACTTCATTTCCAGAGGTGTTGAGCCCCCAGAAATCCTGCAACTGTAGCTACTGACTGCCAGGAGAATCAGGCTATTAATTCAAGTGTACGAGCATTCACCGAAGGGCCCTGTGTTAGGGCACCCAAATTTGACAACGGAGGAGCAGGATTTTAAAGAACGAGTTTACAAAGCATGAAATCATTACTCAGTAAATTTAAGAGAAACACCCAGCAAGATGGAAAGGGAGTCAATGGGGTGAGACCAAGAGGCAAGCTGTATTTCATCGCTTCTTGTTGCATAAGTACAAAGGTATAAGCTTTCTGCTCTTTTTGAAAATTCTTCAGCACTATTTCACATAATCAGAGCTGCAAAAAAAACCCCCAACAGAAAACCTCTCTCAGTTTTCTGTTTGTAAGGAGTGGGTAATATAAGAAAGGTTAGTCAGAAGGTAAAGCATGTGTTTGCCATCTTAGCTCCTGATATGGAAACCATATGCTTAAATATACTAGCAAACATACTCAATATAACACTCTTTTTTATTAAATGTGGTTTTATAAAAACTATCTACCTTCCATCCACTGGTGACTTCCAAAGAGGTCACATAGTCTTCATTGCAACTATCAATACATATTTTGGGTAAATTAGACCCCAAATAGAGTGTTTCTGATTATTATTGCAAAGGGATCAAGAGGGCATTTCTCCCCCCCCCCCCCCCAATAAATTAAAAGAACTGTAATGGGCCATTTCTGCAACCTGTAAAAGGGCAGAACCATCTGTGACTCATTTAACGTCACTTTAAAGAAGATTTATTTCATTAATTCAGGCACAATACAGAAAGAATATAGATTTTCTTAACCCTATTGCTTAAGACGAAGAAGAAAAAAAAGCCCAACCCAGCGTAGACATTTCAGGAATGAAAAATGACTAACGTGTTATTAGAAGCAAGAAGTCTGTTGCCTTGCTGGTGAGATAGCAGATTGTTGCCCTGCCAACTAGAAGACCTCAGCTCAGGAGTGGCTTTAATACCTATCAGCCCAATGCCACAGATAAACAGTAGCAGGGCAAGAGTAACGCACCCAGAGGATTTGTACTGGAGCAGCTGTCTTTGCTGCTCTTCCAGTTCCTCAGCTGGCATCAAACCCAGACCAAGATCCCACCAAAACAAGCACGGGGGAGACTTCCCGGAAGAGCGTATGCCAGACCCATAACCTTCAAGTTCTGCAATCAGAAATGGCACCCGTTTGGACCATTTTGCTATTTATTGCTCTTTTCCTTAGGGCCTCAAGCAGGGGAAGGCTGAAGGGGTGGGAGGAAAAAAGCCAATTTTCCACCTTTGCAACTCACAAAAAAAAAAAAGAAAAAGGAAAAAAAGAAACAGAGGTTCCTCGCAGCCGCTAAAAGAGTTTGACCCAAGCTTTATCACCTCTGTCTTGCCTGACAAGCAGGAAGTACAGCCGAGATCAAAAGAAAGTGGAAATCAATAGGATTAAGGTATTGAAATTCTTCTGTTTTGCCACAGGCTGTCACCCTTACTCCATGCATTGCTGAACTGGACAGAAGGTCTTTGTGGAAGGCAACATAAAAGGAACAGCTCTAGAAGTTCAGAAGTTTAGCCTTGCTGAAAATGAACGCGTGTGATGATTTCCAGTGATACCAGTTCCTGCAGCAGCATAATAATAACAACAACAGCGATAATGATTCATCTATATTCTCGCGGGCTTGGAAGACTGGATCTGCCTCGAAAGCAAAGGATCTAAAGGCATTCCTTAATACTGCTGGAGCCTGAGCATGGCAGGGGGAGATGTGGGACCATGTGTGCCTCGGTTGCACTTTGGGGAATACTAAAAGTTACTTCTGGCTCCTAGTAATCAGATGCTTGTAGTAGGCCAGACTGGTCCAGGGCCAAGCTGCATTAAAATCAGTGGATGATTTTGCCTGAGTGCCTTTAAAATGTTTTCCATTCCCATTAGTAAAAGGTATGGGGCAATGTCCCAGGGTGGTCAGCTGCATAAGGCACCTGGATCTGATCCAGAGCCCACTGAGTTCAGCAGGAGTCTTTTTATTGACTTCAGGGAGCTTTGGATCAGCCTGCTGGCAAATCCATTATTCCGACTTCTTATTTTTCCTCATGATCCCTGAGAGTTGTAGATGTTAAGGATGCATTTTCAGTTTCAGTCGGAGGAATCTGGATGGGCAGCACCTCTTTTCTTCATGTTAGCGGTTCAGCGAAATCTTTACACTGACCAACTAACGCTGACAGCCGAGTCCTCTCTCTGGACTGCTTTGAGCCCACAGACCATGCCCATCTGCGGAGCCTGGAGTCTGGCCACCCTGCTCAGGCCAAAGTGGAGCAACCCAGACGGTCACAAGTATTTAGGAACCTAACTCATAGAAATCAATAGCAACTTCGTGCCACAATACCTTTGAACATCTAGGTCTTCCTCACAACGTGTGAATGCTTCTCATATAATCGCTTGTTAATAATATCAACCTAGTTGTACTACTAATATCAACCTAAGAAGTCCTACTTTCCCCTCACCCAGCTCCCTACATTTCATCTCCAGAATATGCTTTTTCGTCAGAGGGAGGCTGATTTTAGGCCCCTAAAAAACAGTGATGTTGTGGGATAAAGCCCCTCCTTTCCATTTGAAGTGTAGCTGGAAGAAGCTCCAACTTTATAACAACCCAGTAGAAAAGGCAATTAGATGGGGATGTGGATCATTACAAAGAGAGAACATAAGATCATTCCAGGGTGGCAGAAGTGGAGCACTGAGACTCTGCAATGCCCCAACTCCTGGAGAAATGGTAGAAAGCCAAGGAATACTAGGGGGAAGCCATTTTGTATTTTTTAGAAGTCAGAGTATGTTGGGTCCTGAGTTTCCTTGTTGGTGGAAGCTCATTTTGTGCATGTGTGGTACGTTCACTGCAAATTAGAGTCACCGTAACCTGTCCTTTGAAAGTCAGTCCTGATCCATGTGTGTCCATGTGTGTCTGGCTTTGTCATGACTTGTGCAAGTTAGGTCGCCACTCGTCAGGATTATAACTTGCCCTCTAACTCCACTGGCCATCACTGGAACCCAGGCTTCCCATCTAGAGCTGGGCAGAATTCTTAGAAATTTTGAATCTGACTTTCCTTTCCCACAAAACATGGATTTTTTTTCACTACATCATTTTTTGTATCATCTCTCTTCAGATGAATATTGGGGCAGCCTTGAAATTCTCATGTATTTAGTGTTTGCCCTTTTTCTTTAGTTAACTCTCTTTCTGCAACAGATTTGGGCTTCAGTTAGTGAGCTAAAGATGTCACTATAAGAAACTGCTTTCTTTTGGGTGGCCATATTCAGGATTATTTCATCACACTTGTTTAAATTATGTCACTAGTACCCACACATGTAGACAACATGCATGTTTTTGCAGTGGGGGGGGCGCAACTCCAGCTGCCTTCGTCATTGCTGCTGCCCTGACTGCTGCCAGGCTCTAGTTCCCACTGGGCTGCAGCCCTATGCCCCACTGCTGGCACAGAAATCTGGGGGGGGGCACATACCCCACTGTGTTCCCCCTACATGTCATCTATGGGCAGGGAGGGGCACATACCCCACTGTGATCCCCCTACGTGTCATCTATGCCCACACAAGATGCTCGGTGATGCTGACAGGTGAAACAACGTTATGTACACTGCATCCTTCTACAATCTGAAGAGGTTTCTCTTATCAGACCTATGTGCTGTAGTACTGTATCTCCATAGGCAGGCTCTTGATATCTGAATTTTCACATTACCCTGTGGTGTTGGGAATTAGAAATAAACAATCTATCCTTTTAAAAAAAAACAACACCTTCTTTCCTCCACTCCACTTGCTTTCTTTTTTCTTCTATTCTAAGATACCCCAGTCAAATATCCAACACATATACTCATCACTTAGAAGCTTCACTTACAATACATGGGCATGTCTGGGCACCACGTGAATATATCTTGTTGTTGTTTCACTGTCGATTATATTCTGCTGCTGTAATGCGCAACTCAGTGGCCCTTTGTGTACATGCTTCTATTGTGAAAATGTAATAAGTTATTAATTAGTGCTTTAATAAGTGAGCTGATAATTCCTCACAGCAACTGAGAATGATCATCACTTGGGAGCAGGCAGCTGGCTGAGGCTTAGGCTGGGTTTAGATGGAAATGATGCTTATGGGGGGAAAGAAAGCACATCAAAGACCAGCCGCCACCAAAACATCATCCACCACTAATTATGGGTGTGGAGGTCTTGGGGACCATTCCTCTTGCTGGATACCCAAACAACTATAGCTGCTAAGAACTCTCTCTTTCACCTACACCTGACCTGGTAACCCCAGCCTTTCTGTTTCCAGTTGGTTACTGTGAGCAAAGCATGCACAGCCTTCACAATTTGTATATACACACACACATGTATATACATATATATATATAATTTCTCTGCAAAACACTGACCTTGAAAAAACTTCATTTGCTTGAGAACGCACCGGCCTGCTTAGTAATGCAAGGCTCACAGGAGAGCACATCACCCCAGTGTCCGGTTTTCACCACTGAACAGGGGTTGATCCTAACCTCCAAAGCTCTCCCTGGGAATTAGTCCGAGCTGTCAAACAGATTGGCTCTTTTGGAAAACCATCACTTCCCACAGCAGCCATGCTCTACAGAATAAGAAGATCTTCAAACACTGGGGCTCATAGTTGGGTACATAGGAGATGCATCTTTCTTGATAGCTGACAGATGAATTACTAGAATGTAGTACAAGAGAGACTGGATATCATGAAAAAACTTTCTAACCACACTGGAATAAATTACCTAGAGAGGTTCTAATGATTCAAACAAGAATCTCATCAGCTCCAGAAATAAATGTACAACTCATTTTACATAACTTGTCCCACAATTAAAAAGCAAAGGATCCATCATTTTTACTAACAGAAACTAAATAGCTGTCTGCTTAACTGAAGGCATCTTAAAGGTGCCCGATGTTGGGAAAGGTTGAGTACCTAACTCCAGAAATCAGCTTCATTACAGGAAGTCTCAGTCTGACACATTCAAAAGCTAGTCATTTAAAAAAACTCTGTGCTTTTGATATTTTTCTAGCCTGCAGATTCCACTGTGATTGGTGCAGTATAAACACACACATTAGTTAAGAAATTGTTCCAGTTTTGAAACAGGTAATGTCAATTTTACATGGTGACTATTCATTGGTTTCTTAACATGCAATCCTATGGTTCCTGAGGAATAATCAATCTAATATCAAAATGCACTTTGGTTCAGTGTTCATTTTTTGTCAGCAGCTCTTAATAATATGTTTGGGAACTTATTAAGCTTATAAAGCAAGCCCCAGGGTTAAAGGCAAACCTGTATAAATACCTTATTATTTATAAAAAGATTATCATTAAACATCTGATAGAGAAATGCTGATCTAGGGCAGAATCTGCGGAAAAAGTATAGAAAAAATGGCTAATGTGTCAACTTTTTAATTAAATGTAAATACAATTTGGAAAGCTTTAACCAAGGAAAATTTACTCTGCATAATTTCCTTTCTGGTTAACCTTATAGAGTGAAGTGTACCTAATGTTGTTTGTAGCTGCAAGCCAGTTACCTCCTCCAGCCCTGGTGCTACAACCCGGAACATGTTCACTGATGGTTCATGTTTGTCAAAAGACAATCACCCTGATTTAAGTCACAACATTTTACCTTTTATAAATTACAAAATAAAGTTTGAAATCAGTGGGTGCAAAATGCTGCACTTACCACAGGGGGCAGAGGATTGGGAGTACAGGCAGTGGGAATTCAGAGGACAAACAGGCAAAAAGAGGAATGGAAACTGGAATCATTTGGTCTAGAGCCCTGTAAAGAAGAGGTTTTTAAAACATTAACGACATGACTTTCTTTAATTTCAATAGGAATGGTGTGGCTAAATCCCCTAAGCAGCTTTGAAAATTTAAGCTTTAATCTTCTTCCCTTTGCCAGGTTGACTTGACTTGCCGCTTCTGATTCACTGCCTCAAGAACTTTTTTCTTCTATTTACTAGATGTACTTGATGAATGGTTCAGGCTGGGGCACCTTATTCCCCTAGATTTTAATCAAAGTTTTACATGCTTGCATGTAATCATAATAATGCTTTGTATTATGTAATTTCTTTTCCTGTATTATCTCAAAAAGCTTCGAAGAACAAGGCACCTGGGTTAGACAAGAGATCTGGCACGTTGTAGTACTGTCATCTAATTAAAGGAATCAGAACAAATATAGTGTGTGTCACTGGCCTGGCATCTACCTGAACTAAGAGATCCTGCCAGCAGGCCCCTTCAGTATCAAATCAGTGAAAAGCAGAGGAAGTGAACTCTGGTGATTTTACTGTAGATGCTGAACGCCTTTTTGCTTATGCTGATGCCCAGGTAGTGCTATCTGTGGCAAACAGTGGAATCTGACTCTTCTGTGTGTTTTAAAGTTGGCTGTAGTCTGAAGAAGGTTAGGATGGGAGGTGTTTTGTTTGACTGTTTATTGCAAATAAAGATGTAGCAGGACAGGGAGTATAAGCTACATCTTGCCATTTTAGCCTGCTGCTCTGACCCTGAGAAAATATTATCTCCTTGTGCGAGAAACAGAGCCATAAAGGAGGATGAAATTCTGCCTCTGTTTAGCAGCAAAACTCTCATAGACTTCAGCAGAGCCAGGGTTTGCCCCCAGAGCTTTTAATTTGCCCGGACATTGCTTTTGAACATTTAAATGAAGCTAGTTCAAAACTGTTTGCCCTAGTTTACAACTTGTTTGGGATGCCTGACGATTTTTCATCTTTATTACTGGAGACACATAGTGAGGAACATATCTGCATTTACCTAATCAGAATGGTTCAAATTTAGGCAAAAGTGAATTCGTGGTTATTTTAATGTGAAAAGTAAATACATATATAAAACAGTTACCAATACATAGCCAGGATAAATATTTCCAACAGTACATAGATGTTTAAATTACTATCAGCTTAGTATTAACAATTCTGCAATGGTTTCTAGTTCAAAGAGTCCCATAAAAATCAAAGTTAATTTAAAATAGACAGCAGTCCATGGGAATATTTCTCATTCACACAATAAAGACTTTACTAACACTCAGCTCTGGTTATATCCTGTTGCTATGTAACACTTTTAGGTCCAGTTCAGGAAAGCATCTTTATTCAGCAAAGCAATTAAATACATGCTTAATTGTAAGGCTGAGCAAGTGCCCGTGTGCTTTGTAGAACAGGAATGGACTTACACACATGCTGAAAAATCCTTTCCTGAGTTGGCATCTTCAGAGTTTGCATCTTTGAAAACACCCACCAAGAACATTGACCTGAAACACAGTCCAGGTTGCTTAGTAAAACGTTCCAGTTTATTATCTATTGGGACCAACCAGGACTGAGGCCCGGTGTATTAAGTTTTGTACAACCACATGTTGGGAGACAGGCACAACAAGTTGTTGCTCTGAGTGCTGTGGTAGACCTGTTTCCTACACAGCATAGTTTGAGTCTGGGCACAAGTACAATAGGGATATTAAGCCTAAGGCTCCATCCAGACCATTGCCAGTAGCAGAGAGAATTCCTTCACTAAGGGCACCAACAGTAAAAAGTGCAAGCACATCAAGCACACTTGCTGTACCCCAAAAAACAGTGCAACCTAGCAGTTCAGTTTGTAGGGCAGTCAAGTCCAGAGGTATAAAAGCATTAGTGTCTCGGTTTCACCTTTTCACAATGTTCTCCTCCTGCCTGTGAGGTATGGATGGTACATGGATGGATCTAGATTTTTGAAACAGGAGGTGCAGATGGTGCAGATCATCGCGTATGAAACAACACGTTTTTCTCCATTTGCAAATAAATTAGAAGCTATATTTATATGCCTGGGGCCCAGGGATGCATTATTCAGTTTAAAATGGAAGCAAAAACAAATATAACTGCATTGGAAGGAGTGCAAAATAACCTGTAGGGTGGTGAAATAGGAATTGCATCACCAAGAGCAGCTTCAGAGGAAAGATTATCTTAATGAGCAGAACATCAAGCCCATTAAAAAAGAGAGGGTCATTAACACCTGTGGAATGAAGAGATGAGAAGCCATCAGGTAAATTATAATGAGACATGGAGTCAACTGACTCTTTCAGAGCTGCCTGAGTAGCGCTGCCACCGCCAGGTGCTTGGTTCTACACTTTGGGAGGAGCAGGAGCCAAAGGGGGTGCAAGTGCACCGGTGGCTGTGGAGTGATGTAGCTGTCCTGCAGAACATCTGGAATCTGCACCTGCCTGCTTTGAGACAAGATATATTACTTGATCTCTGTCTCTCTCGGACTAGGACCAAGCCTTAGCAGCTGGCAACTTAGATAACTCATGCAGAACAGCCAAGTTAACAGTCATCCTGCTGAGGGAACTACTAGACCTGTGCCCTACCTGTGCTATTTTATGGTTCCAAGATGCAGATATTACCAGTGTGACTTACAGAGACTACAGGCATTTTCCAGAGCTTTCTAACTTCTTTTGCTGGTGTAAAATTACATGGTTTTGTATGTAATGCATACGTCTGTCATATTACAAGGCCTGAGAATGCCAAAGCATTCAAAGACTTGCTTTCTTCAGACATATGGCAGACTTGAATTAATCTTTTCTTGCATACAAAGCCCTAAAACAGGTGAGGTGGAGATCCCCCCACTGGCTGGACTGAGATATCCTGGTCACCCTCAAGTATCTTGGATTCATCAAATACCAACAATGCACATGTAACTGTCAGAGAGACAGCCATATTGAGAGGTCATTGCATATCCTTCAGGGATCCATGTTCAGGAGAATAGCAGTTTTCTAACAGGACTTATCCTTGGAAGAAAACAGGGTTTGGTGACACTGCTGCCTTTGCCGGTGATCCAAGTAGTGGCACAACCCTAGACTGCCATAGTGATGCTTCCTTGCTGGAAGCTCTACTCCCTATGGGTGCTAACAGAAGTGACATTTTGTCATGTCATTGGCCACTGAAACTGCTCTGCAGTTGTGCACTGGCAGAAGTGCACAGATGCACAGCACTTTCAAAAGTGCCCAATCATGCAACAAATGAACCCTATAAAGTGAAGCGTCTTCATTAACTTGCGTTGGTGTGTGTGAGAGCAGAGCTGGGCTGAAGCAGCCCATCCCCATCCCTAGTGCTGTCTTCAAGATGCAGTTGGGGGGTGGGGGCAGGGTAGAAAGGGAGTTTCGTCTGGGGTTTGCCCAGCCTGTGCTGACAGCACGTCTGTCAGCACCCACTGATTGATTTTAAGGGGTCCTTGTGGATCTTCGTGCAATTCTGAGCTCCACTTCAGATAGACTTTCAGGCAAAGGAAGCATGGTGTAGGGGTCTGTGAAGGACACTTGCATAATCCTGGAATAAACCCCAACAACCAAGACCCTGCTGCGAAGACTTGTCCTTTGCCTTTGTGTCAAACACATGGAGTTATGAAAAAAAAACCTATATCAGTAGGCCAATAAACTGAACGGTTCCCAGTCACTCATGTGACTACTGGAGACATAAATGTGACTGTTGGAGGGAGAAAGTCAGGACAGAGAGAGAGACAGGCATGTGAAGGCAGTATAAAATCTAGGTGTGAGAGAAGCCACAACTAAGCATCATAAATAAATCACTAGAGAGGCTTGCAGCAGTGGGAGTGGAGAATCCAAGGATGAGGAGTGAAAAGGAAGCAGGCCCCCTGCTGCTGTTGAGAAGAAAGAGATAGGTAGAAAAGCAACGGTGATACCAGTAGGCCTACCAGAGATCAATGGGTTGTTTTATTATTAGGGGCAGAGAGAGAAAGCTCATGAGCTTGAAGAGATAGGAAGCTTTTATTTATATTTTTTGAAAGAACCCAGCCTGTAGGAGGGTTTCTGCAGCTTGAATGCTTTTATTTTGTGCCAATTACTTATACAGGGTCTGCCTTATTCCAGTAATCAGTCTAAATGCAAGTCAAACATAAAAGATTCCTAACCATGAGCTAATTGGAATGCCTTTGCAATTCAGATTTAAAAAGGTATTTGTAATAATAACTTGCCTCAGTCTGTAATGTTGTCTTATTCTCACTCTGATCTTTAAAGAGGATAGGAGTCAATATTAAACATTTATTCTGCAAGACTTTGAGTATAACCTTCCAAATGCTTGGAGCAGAAACGGATTCATTCAGGGCTTCCTCCGGGAAATGATAGAAAATGCAAGAGTTGGGAAGTGTTGGTATGTGTTGGTGACATATGGACAGTGAATATACACTGGTGATATGTGGACAGAAGGTATGTGTTTGTGTTAGTATGTGTATGAGAAGCAGAAAGCCAGAAAAAAAAGCAGAGAAGCACTGAAGATATGAGTTTTGGCAGCAAGCTAAGAGAGGGAAGTTCTTTGGAGCAGAGAGCTGGCCGGAAGCAAGACTGGGCTTCGAACAAGGACTGTGCTGCCTGTTGTTTATTCCTACTATGTGCAAGGAGACAGGACACTCTGAACTTCTCCATCTATAACCACGATTGTACCTAAGAAATACCTGACCCCATCCATTTTTGCTCCAAAGGGAAATCCAAAAAGACATCAAATACAGGCTAACTGCTCGGGTCAGAAGAGGCAACAGTATATAGTTAATTCTTATTTTAATAGAATGGGTCTCCTAAAGACATAACTTTACCTGGAAAGATATTCCATATGTTATAAGGTACAACAGCTATTACCAATAGGATAAATAATATTCCACTGCAAATCCAAGAACTCAGCAGCTAGTCTTGTGTCACGGACTCAACAAAAGGTGCCTTGCATGATAGTTAAAAGAAATATCAGATTGTCAGAAACTGGTAAAGATTATTGAAATCTATTGTGCTCCTTGGAAGACTGCATTTTAACATCCACTAACACTGGAGATTTAATTGAATATCCTTTATTACTCAGGTAATTCTAGGCACAGTTGATTAGCTGTCTTGCACTGTTAGAAGAGTATACTTTGCCTTTGAAAACTGCATATATTTCACTCTCACATGCTTCTCAGAGACTTAAGCCAGAAGCCATATGCTTAAAGTTAACTATATACTTCATGATTTTGCTGCTTTTTTGATTAAGAGAACATGAAAACCAACATGAATTAAAGAAGGTTTGCCAGAAGGGAGGGTAACTAGTATAGCGAAGGTGGTCTGAAAACTCAGTTGTTCTAATCCTGGCTTTGACACCTTTCACAAGTCATTTAAGTTCTTTGTGCTTCATCTCACTAATCAGAATAAAACACCTAAAAAATCAGAATAAAACAGGTAAAGAGTAAAACAGTGTCTTCACCTAGTTCAGAAGGTTGTTTTGTTTAATTTTATGTAATGTGTTTGGAGAGCCTCATATGAAAAGTGCTATAAATATATATATATTCTTAGCAGTATTTAATTCACTTCCTTTACTATTTCTCTGAGCCAACACATGTTGCCAGAAATGCAATACACTCTAAAAATGTCTTTTATTCTTATAACTGTCTGGATCCCAGAATTTATCTCAGCCATACAAAGTACTGCATATTGATACATCTGTGTGGTGAGTATGTGTGTATATATAGCAAAGACGATCACATGCTATTTTTCCCTACAAGAACACAGCCTTGCTCAGTGTAAAAGATGGATTGGGTTCAGCAGATGAAACAGCTGTTCAATATTTATTTTTATGCTCATTGTTTGCTGTATAGCCACATGTCTCAGATACTGCATATCATCCAACCTCTGTAGTGAGTCAGACAGGGCTCTGCCATAACTCATTCACTTGGACTACCCAACTCTGCTTCATTCACTATTCAACATACATATGTGATCACGTAATCAGAGACTGGATCATAAGGCAACTTTACATTTGTCATTTCCAAACTTCACTTTTCTGCCTTGAAGTTCTTTTAATGTAGTTTTTACATGGAAGTTGCCAGGGGTGGAAGGTTTTTTAATAACAACAATATAATCCCCAGAGTAATTACATCATGTGCAATTATTTGCTAGACAGCAATACACTGCCCTGCAGGATACGTAGGAACGATGAGGCAGAAGCCCCGAAATTGTTCCGTATGTGGCTTAACATAACATGTTGAAAGAACTAAAGCTCCTTTGGAGCCCTGCTTTCTCTTGTGTCCCATTGTGGATCACGTGCCAAATCTTGATGTCGATTTTGCATTTGGCTTTCTTAGACAAGCATCAACAGATCTGAGGTGCTAGGAGCTCATATCTTCAGTCGCCCACCTCTGATAAAGGCTCTGATAGTAGAAGGGTGATAGTATCATCTGTGTTTATTTCCTTTTCCAATGGAATGGGATTGTAAATCATCACCATCCTGACTTCTGTGAGCCTACATCATTATCACCATCAAAAGATCTGGCCTTATTTCTAACTCCTTTCATTGACTGGTGCAAACCAGAAACGATGTCTTTTGAGTTGCAACCATGTCAAAATCAGTGCATGAATCAAGGGCATTGCCTCTACAGAAAACCGCTCCAATAATATTTATTAACAATTCAGATATGTTTATAGAAGAACAGACAATGACAGAGTGGTTTAAATGATTACTGCCATCCAAGAGACCATTTGTATCCCACAGGGACAGAAAAACAGCCACTTCTGGTGGAATGGGATGCAGAAGGCACTGTGAGGGTAGAAGAAAGTAAAGGCCCCAATTTTGCAATGACTTATACGTGTGCTTCACTTTACACATATGATTAGATGCAGCTGAGATCAGCAGAACCTGGACTGAAACAGGATTGCTGGCACGCAGGGTGGAGGCCTAAGTAAAACAATGGTATGCCACATTCACTGTTTAAGAAATAAGCCTTCAAAAGGATTCAAGATGCCTCCACGGACAGAAGGTGTCCAGCTAGATAAAAGTAGTCAGCAGACTCCTGTACACTCATAGGAATCCAGTCTCGAGTGGATGGAGCCTGTAAGAGACCTGTGAGTCCATTACAGCCTCCAATGGACTTGTGAGGCCATTATAGCCTCCGTTGCAGCCTCCTTTGAGCTAGCCAAATCTGGTTGGCTAGCTCAAATGGGTGGGGCTCACACTTTGAGATCTAGTTGTCTCAAGTTTAATCCTTAAAGATGACCCAAATGAGGGTATCGTTACAAGCAGATACTGCCTGTCCAACTGACAGTTACATATAAGATGGAATAAAGGTTTTTCTAAATCACATTAATGCAGAATACACCAGCATCGCAACAAACCCGAAAAGCTTGTACAACAGCTTGTATGACCCAAAGTAGCCTGGGTAAGTGAGACATCTTCCTAAAAGAAGGCCATGCCTGCCACTCACCCCATCTTCCATAAATACGGAGAATTAGGAAGATGCATAGATGTGCCCAGTGGGTTTCATAAATACCAGCACCAGAGTTAGCTTTTATAAATTATTCCATCACTGTGATGTTCACTCCACTGTTGTGGATTGTATCCCCCCATTGCATTTTATCCATTATTAAACCCCAGTGCTGAAAAGACTAAGATACATGAATAACTTCCCACGTGGTACGTAGTCTCTTTGAATGCAGTTGAATTGCTCACATGACATGAAATATATGCTCAAGTCTTTGCAGGATCTGGGACTTGAGTGTAAACACTTTGAGACAGGAACTGTCATATTTTTTTGCTGTAAAATACATAGCGCAATGTGACCCGTTACGCTCACTGTAATAGAAATGCTAATGGCTACTATTATTAACCTTTACCATAATGGTGTAATTGATAACGAACATGGTAGTGAAACATGATAAATATTGTAATAAATGATAAGCCTTGCTTCAACCACAAGACTGCCAAGTGCTTACTTCAGAGGATGGGGTATGGCACGTTTGGTATAGCCCAAACTTTCATGCTTACTAGTCCATACTGCCCTTTTGTTTTATGGGCTTACATATCGTACTTTATTTTGAAGCCTACAGATGCTTCAAACTGTGCCTCTCTTTGAATGTGGTGTCACGACCTACTGCCAAGGTCTTTGCTTAAGATATAGTGCAGTCATGGGCAAACAGAGACTGGCATGGGGAAGGAATGTAATTATGGATATTACTTGAGGGATTAGTGTATTAATACTACAACTTCTGTCTCAAATTTACAACTGGAATTAATTCAGATCATTTTCTAAAAAACACCAACTGAAATGGTAAATGTGGAAGCCACAGATACTTGGAAGAGGCAAGAACCTTTGCTTCACATGTGCTTTGGGAGTAGTGGAGTTTTACTTATGGAATATTGCTATTAGTTTAGTATTAGAAAGAGGACGCTTTAAAATATAAGCAATTTAATTCTAAACTAGATATGCTTTGAAGTACAGTGATTTTCATCTACGATCATGTGGCTGCCATAAAGAAAAACTCTAAGACTAATACATTTTAACTCTAACCCTTTATACTGAAAAGAACAGGACCTTACAGAACTGTCAGTCTTTACTTGGGCCTAATCCACTGCAATAGGGATGAGTGGGCTAATCAGCTCAAAAGGGAATATATCAGTGTAATGATAAATAGCAGAAGATGATCAATTTTCAAGTGGGATGGGAATAATCATTTGCCTTAGTTGATATCATTAGGTTCCAAATTTGTGATTTACCAATCGTCTTATTTACTGCAGGTGTGAAAAACTTGTATTTGAAGTCATATATTTCTGAGATAGCATTAAAAAACCTAGGTGTTGTTACTTTCACTAAGAATGCATATGTGTTGCCTTTCCACGTTTCTTCTCAATTCATTTGGAGGCATCTTGTGTACACTGGATATTATTATTATATTTTATTATTCTTTTATTGCTTAATTTTTTTCAACATTTTTAAAAGGAAAAGGAAAAGAAAAGGAGTGTTTAGAAGTGTTTACTTTGTGCTGTATTAAGAACAGACCCTTCCACAGTTCTCCAAAATGGGCTAGATTAATAATAAACTGGGAACATCTGTAGAGCAACTCTTCTCTAAGTCAAGACTGGATAAAAAGAAAAATCAATGGCTCAGGGTTAAACATGGAAATTAAAAAGTGATCATTTTGGTCCATTACTCATCACAATAGGAAAGAGTGAAATCCACCTTAGGCATGTACTATTTTACAGATCAGCATGTGTGAATAGAATGAGGAATGCAAGAAAACTTTGAATTGTTTTTTAGTTGCAGTGCACTCTCTGTAATTACTGAAAGTTAGACTTTCCATTTAGCATTTGAGGACAGCATGTCTTTGGCATTGCATCATCCTGTTGTCTCCTTCTATCCTTCCAGTGTTAACCTGTCTGTTGGCAGTTTCTCTTTTAGAGAGGCAGGACATTAAATATACTAAAACATATCTCTTCTGCATGTGCACACTTGTGTGTGTGTATCTGTAAAATAGTATAAACCTGTTCAATAAGTGTTCAACATTTTTAATATATAATCAATTCTGTTATTACTTTTTTTTTTAAGTAATGTTCTTTTCAGGGAAATTTAAAAACTCATGAAAGCGTACAAAGTTTGAAAAGAAGGAGACTAGTAACTGTTACAGACTTTAATCAGGACAAATGCTGCTGTGACTTCTATGTACACAAATCTGGAATGACACCGCTAACAGCAGTGCAATTATTCCAGACTGATACCAGTATAACCCAGAGCAGACTCCAGCCTTTATTAACTGAGAACACCTTTATTGTTGTTATTCATAATGACCAAGAACTGCTAGATACTTTATACAAGAAAATAGGAAATCCGGTGCCTAAATAGGAGTTGGGTGCGTAAGTGCCACGTTCCTGCCCTGAAAAACTACTAATCAAGGGCTCCCACTGCACAACCGCCTTCAGATGGAAATGGCGATTACTATTGTGCAAACTCCCTTTCACTTTAGTGGGGCTAATGCCCAGTCATTTTGGCAGAACTAGACATTAGTTTTACACAGTATATCCTGAAGGGAGACAGCGGGGTACAGCAGTCAGTAAGAGGTTGGGGTTAAGGGCAGTGAGGACTGCTTAGATAAGACAAGGGAAAGTATAGGGGGTTGGGTTTTTTTTAATCTCCCTCCAAAAATTAATCCTATCACCACGTTTCAGGCATTAAACCTCTCCAACGTAAAAAGAATTAGACTAAATACTCCAATTACTTTTTAGGTACCTGAGAGCAGCGCAGAGTTCAAGTATACAATGCTCTTAAAAATACTGCTAAATTAAAGGCTATAGCTGAAAAAAGGGTGTTACAGCACATTATGTTTTACAGGCTACGGGTTTAAAGCCTAACATGAGTTACTTTTAACTAGAAACTTAATTTAGTATGGGGCAAGGTTTTCAAAGCGAGGCATGCACAAGCACCAGATAGGCACAAGCAAATCAAGTATTAGTGAGCAAACCAGGGCAGTTCAGCTCCTAACCTGACCATGTGATGACCCGCTTTTAACACACACATCTGGCGTTTGCTTGCATAAGCCAGGAGCACACAAATCTTGCTCCGTGCCTACGTTTGAAAATCAGGCTGCAAGAACACTGTGTGGTCTGATATTTAATGCTAAGTGATTGAGCCAATAATTGCAGTTTCAGTAAATTGGGGATGGGGGTGGGGGGGGGGGGGAGACTGTTTATGAATAATAATTCCAAATCAGTTACCTTGACAATTTGAGGACTGCAGCACAGTTTTTACAATTCATGAGTTTTCCTTCTTTTTTAATAAACATTTCTTACTCGCAGCATTGTCACAAAAATGAGTGCAAGCGCCATACTCAATATTTTTTCCTCCTGGCAAATAAGTACGACAGAAAGACACATTCTTGCCTTCTTATGCTTTTGCCAAGCCACAACCACAAGCCATCATTACAATCCCAAAATGCTTTTGGCAGTTTTGATGTGAAATGCATCACACATGGGGTAAAATGTATTGGCCCATTTATGTAGGCTTCGGTCCAGCAAATCACTTAAGCACATCCTTAACTTTATAAGTATGTGACTATTTTATTTAAGTCAATAAAACCACTCACACCTTTAAAATTTAGCAAGTGCTTAAGTGCTTCAGGACCATGGGCTTTTATGTTTGGAGGTAGCCACATCTAACTGGTCCTGAGATTCAGAAGCGAGAGATGTTTTCCCTCTTTCTATTGAATATTAATAATTTTGACAAAAGTATTCAAAGAAAACACTGTAATGAAATGTTATGCTATTGTGGATCCTGTCAAATGCCGGGTAGAAAAATAAATTGATGAAGAATTTGATGAACGAAAGCAGCCAGGGTGTTGAGACCGCCACCTATCAAATCAACCAGCATTGTCTCATCGTTTCCCTTTGTTCCCCGATCTGTCTCCACTTCTTGCTGGTTTTTTTATGCTCAGATCCTAAGTTCTCTGGGGCAGGGACCATCTTCGTTGTTCTGCATTCGTAGAGCGCCTCCCAGAGTCCTGGTTGCTGATGGCGGTGCTCAACAACAACCACCAGAAGGCTTCTAGGAAATCAAGCAGCCAAAGGACAGGAACATAACACTGAAGATGAAGATCCCATCTTCATTAGACAAAAAATGAAATGTGTACAAATCATCGTGTATACTTCACCCGATGGCAACTGTTTGGATATGGGGGTCATGTCTGGTTGTTTGCTTTGTTTCAGCTGCATGTATGGGTTGCATATTTTATTTGATATGCGCTAACAGTTCTGACCTAAATCGCAGAGTGGATTTAGTGTCCAGGAAAGATGCCAAATTGACAAAACCGACAGCAATATTTGTCACGTGGCAGGAACGACTTACCACCCTGCCAACCTGCCTTGGCCTTGCTGTGAGTGAACCTCTGAGGAGTTCAGATGCTGGTGAGTCATCAGCCCTTCTGGAGACACAGCAGACAAAGGGTGACAATGGAAAATTACACCCCTCTCATTTCTTGCAGACCCTAATTATCTCTTAATGGACATAAGTTGGATTTATACCAGTGATCAGCTCTTCAGAGACACTCAAGTGCCAGGTCAACAGAAGATGAGGGGGTAGTGGTTAAGCTGGAATTAAAACAAGGAAACTCAAGGTCAAAATAAAAGAATCAGCTGGCACAATTTTTTTACCCCAATCTAAGTCTGTTCTGTTTCCATCTCTTTGACCATGGGGAAGGACATATACTGACATTGTCAACGATGAAAATCTCAGGAATTCAATCCTGGCCTCAGTGGGGCCACTGAGAACTTTGCCATTGACTTCAATAGCTCTAGGATTTGCCTGGAGTATTTACTTGCCCCCATTCACGAGTTGTCCGATTTCTGTTTGTCTCTGACTCAACAAGCCTGGGTTTTTATGAGAAATACTCTTTTTTTATAATACCAGCAGAGCCCATACATTGCTCTTCTCATTTGGATCAAGACGACAGCAAATACTTCTGCTAGAACCTGGAGAAGGCGAACATCTAAGATTAGCCAGAATTGCTAAAAAAACCCAAACCCTCCAAAACCCTTTTTTTTTTAAACTTTCCTTTGGCATATGGGTTAGAATTCACATCTACAATATTCTTAATGCAAAGTATAACATATCTGACATCAAGCCCAAAATAATTCACCCAGCTATTGTGGGATAGCATTTTAACTGCTAAATATTTAATTACATTAAGCAATAAGGGATTTTTTTACATAATATGACCTGTTAATAAAGCACCACTTACAGTGATGCAGGCACTACAAGAGGTCATGTTGTAATTTACTTAAATCCATCTACCAGAATATTTTTGCTACTACCCTATGCACTATGATTTGTCAATAGCATGTTTTTTTCAATATAGTTTACTATGTATTTTCCTACATATTATTTTTATGACAGGTTTTGTCTATATGCAGAGTAAAAAATACCATTCAGGATACACATATCTACCTAAGATGGTAGGAAAATGAGATATTAGGTGACGTGATTTGATAATTATATAGGATCAGGAAATTGTTTAGTTTAATCATAACACACCATGAAAATCAATGGGTACTTTGTCATAGCAGGGCTTTTAAGCAGAGTAAAGGCTGGCCAGGTAGCCTTACCTTACCATTTTCCTGACTGTTGCATATGTCACTGTGCAACTTTAACATGGTCTTAACATACTTTTGGCATTTAATTTCCTTTCTTTTTTTAAAAATGTAGGCATGTATGATGTAATCTTACCTAGGTTTTTAGAGTGTAGACTTTCATTTTGTTATATACATGTACAGTTCCTTGCCCTGGGGGACTCTGATCTTTGTCTGGAGATACGGGCTGCTATAACACTGCAAATGCATTGTAAGTAATTAAACATAGGTCAGAAAAGGTCCCTGGACCTCAAAGAGCTTCCATCTTATTGGTGACTGTGAATAGAAAGAAAGGCCATGTTTTGTGCATGTGATATGTGTGGGGGCTGTGATACAGCAGGATTCCAGTAGTTCTCCTGGGCTGTAGGTATTGCACTAGCATGATGGGATGGAAGGGGTGGGCTTTGTCTTTCTTTTTTCCCCCTCTCCCTTCTTTGAAGTAAAGTAATTAAGCAGATCTCTAGCCCTGCACAGGCATGCAGCGCCCAGCTATGCTCTGGCTGCTCCCTCTGCAGGGGTCTTTGACATCCTCTTCTCATGTTCTGCAGAATTGCACAGAGCCAGTCGCAGGCTCAGGTCCATGGTGGGGCACCCACAGGCAGGGGCACATTAAGCAACAGTTCGGTCAAGTATCTGAAGCCATACTTTGCCAGCCTTTTGCCACCCACTCTTCTGTGATAACTCATGGCAGCAGCATTATTTTCCTTCCCTGGGTTTGTGACATGAGAGGCGAGGTTCTTTTCTAGGACTCCCTGGCTGCTTCACAGGCTAAGAACAGATGTTGCATTTATCCCAGGATAAATTGTGCTTGTCCCAGAACAAAAATATCCTGGGATTGGCATGTACACACATCACCCTTCTACTCAGGGTCTAGCAAGCAGCTGAATACAGTGCTGCTTTTCCGCCATTGATTCAATGATGCAATCCTGGTACAACTTTACAGACATATTTTGCAATATCCTGAGACAAACTGTTTGTACCTCTTATCCTGGAAACTTGTTTAGGATTTATCCTGGAACAATGGGCATGGATATGTGCATGATTGCACTTTGTCCCGGGACAAATGTGACATCTGTTTGTACCCCCCAGCAACAGAAGTGTCAAATTTGCAGGGCCCCTTTGGGCTGGAGGCCGTACAATATGGCACAGTTGGTATCTAGGTTAATCCCGCCCTGTGCTCATGCCCAGCGGTGGGGTTTAGCTTCTGGAGACCCGGTGAAAAAATTTCAATGTCCAGCCCCTACACTTTAACCAAGCAACTGCACCCAAACGTGTTATAGAGCAATGAGAGCCACTGGCAGTTCGAAGCTACTTGAGACTGCAGGGTTTGCACTGCCCTAAAGCTGCAGCTTCTCATGCCTACAAATTAAGCACAGATTGGATCACACAAGAGAACTTTGCACCTTGCATGACAGAGCTTCACCATGAGCAATAGACCCGTGCACAAGAAATAAGGAAAGACACTCTGGATAACACACAGCCACCCCTCTTCTTAGCCAAAAGTTCAGATTCTCTTGGCAATAAAATGCTATCAACTTTTTTCTCTCTCAACTGCATTCATTACTTTGGATAAAGTACATCCATAAGGCCATAAAGCCATGCCGCTACGTTGGAAATTTGCCACCCGTTGTACGGTACTTTTTTTCTTTTGAACAAGCGTGTGTTGTCACTGGTCACTGAGGGGGTATATGCTGTTGCGGCTCTTTGGTTACCACAGACTGCTCATGCGGCTCCTGAGATATTCAGCACTGAGGATCACTGCTTTAGAAGGCATGTTTTAAATGGGATATTCTATGGTAGTGAACTTAATGGATAAGCTGTTTTAAGGATAAAATTATGCTAATTTCTTTGTTAGTATTAATTTACAAAGTATTCATTTCAGGATGTGCTTCTCTAACCCCCTCCCCATACCACGTTTTTATGTTTTTCTATTCACCTCTTTCCAAATGTTCATTCTACTCCCATTCCAGCTGTATCATTTGAAGTTAATACTTTGTTTGGTTTCTGTTCACATAGGCTGTAAATTTGCCTTCCCCAGGAAGCTTCCCATTTACTGAAGTTGTAATACTTTAACCACTGCTAAAAATTTTTAGCAATTAAATCTTCCACACAGTTACATTCAAAGAGTTGATTATGCAGTTTCTGTCTCAACTATGGAGTTAAATTTCCTAAAACTTTCCATGCCTCCCTGTAAAGCAGATTTTTTTTTTTTTTTTGCTGTTTTTCAACTGCATTCGTTTGGAGATAGGTTTGTTATAGCTTTATCATTCTGAACAGCTATAATTTTCCTCTCTGAAAATATTTTCTAGCTGTTGCCTCCAAACAGTTAAATTGTAATTGTATAAACAATGAAGATCTTCTCCCTATGTTAACAGAATAAGGAGCATCAAGCGCCTTTTACTTAGTATTTAAAACCCAGGGGTGAAAGGGTTGTATTCATCTACTAGACACACCCAGCTACATGCACTCATTTTACTTCATTACACTAGTTTATGGAAAACAGAAATGTTCAGACTAATGGAATATGTCCCTCTCCTCCCTGCCTCCTAAAAGCCTAAATAAGATTTTCACAACATGGTGCCAATTTCTGAGCCGGTACAGTGATTATATATATACACAAACTTGTGGCATAAGTTCCAAAGCATCATTACCTATTCTTCCAAATACCTATTCTGCCCCTAGTTCTGACTTAATAAAGCAACAGTAACTACACTGAAGTCATGCAATGGTAAAAATGACAGGACAAGAGGATAATTTCTCTGTGTCTTACTGGTTGGAAGGAGCTGAAATGGCTGTGAGATGTCAGCTTTTCAGCAATGCAGTAGTTTGCATCCACAACACAATGTTAAAGCCCAGACTCTATACAATGTTGTTTTGTTGACACCCGCTCCCCCAAAAACCTGGCCTGAATCTGAAAAAGTCACCGTGCATCACTACGGATTAAAATTACAATTAAAACAAATCCCTTAGGTTCCACCAACCGACCAACATACCTGCATATACACATACACGTACTTTACTAAGTGAAAGCCATCTGGGGTTTCTAATCTGCTAAACACACTCTTGATACTGTTGAGCCAACAACCAACTAGCCGCACAGCAGTTCCTCCTCTCAATAGATTCAGTGACTGCAGTGTCCCCAAGCAGGGCCTAAGCTATGTCCTTTCCAAGCCAAGCTGAAAGCAACCCTTCTTTTGCAACTATGCCTCTGCCTTGCTCCCTCCCTCTGTTATCATTTACTGAGTCCAAGTCGCTGAAGATGGTGGAAAAGGGCAAAAATGCCCCTGGACCCAACACTCCCCTCTGCTTTACACTAGCAGAAACCCGGCCCTCTCGTTTTCTCACTGAGGAACGGGGCCTGTCGGCCCGTGACACCCCCGCAGGCTCCTCGCGGGAGTGGGGCACCTCGCCGTGCGCCTTGTCAGCCGCGGGGACGGGCCGCGGGGAGTGCGCAGCTCTGCCGTGCGTGGGCCGAGTGGCAGAGCCGCGGGGCCCCCGCGACTCCCAGGGCCGGGCTCGATCCTGCAGCCCCGTGCGAGCCGAGCCCGTCGTCCGCGCCGTGCAAACGCGGGGCAGGGCCGCGGAGCCCCTGCGGGGAGCTGCGGCGGGGCTCCTCTCCCGCCGCCGGGGCCCCGCGCCCCCACCCGGCGCCCGCTGCCCCCGGGAGCCGAGCCTTACCGGCCCCGCGCCGCCTTGGGCTCCGCAGGGCCCTTGCCCGACGGCGGCGGCCGCCGCCTCTGGCCCGCCGCGGCGGCCGCCCGGCTTTAAAGCCTACCCCCGGGCCGGGCGTGTGTCCCCGCTGCCCGCCTCCGTGGCCGCTGGATCAGCCCCCTCGAGGCCAAGCCGCCGTCCAGCCGCGGCCCCGGCGCACTTGCCGCCCCGGCTCTCGGGGCAAGGAGCCGCGAGCACACGCACGCCGGGCAGCTCGCCGCCCCGGGGGCCGGCCGGCAGCAGGGCCCGCGCCCCTGCCCCGGGGTTGCCGCTGGGGAGCTGGGCAGCTGCAGGACACCGCGAAAGTGGCCGGCTTGGCGGGTGCGGGTCAGGGAAGAGCTGGGCAGGTGCTTTCCAAGGGGGCAAACACCGCTCGTGTCCCCGCGAGCCCAGCTGCTGCCCAATGCTGCCCCCCCCGCCGGCGGGGGCCCGCAGGATCGGGCCCTCGCCCGGAGCCCGGGCCCGAGCTCGGGGCGGGGCGGGCGCGGGGATGCAGCGGGCGAAGACGGACTAGTTGCGAGTGCCGGGCGGGGGGACACGCACGAGGAGCAGCTCGCCGGGGCAGCCCCGGGCAGGGCTCCGAGGCAAGGCGGGGCCTTCCCGGGCGGCGAGACGAAGGGGCCGGGGCTTGGCAGCCTGTGCGGGGTGGAGGGCAAGGGGGGCCAGGCGCGGCGCGCCGCTCCCACGCTCCCTCTGGCCCAGGCACGGGACTGCGGGGTCGCCATCCCCCGCCGGCGCCGGGGAGCGGAGGAAGCGCCCCCCACGCCGGGTGCAGCCCCTGCCCCCCAGGGCCCTGCCGCGAGTGGGGGCGCGGGCTGGGGCGGGTTCACCCCTGCGGGAGCAGGGCGGACCCGGGCCCCGGCGAGGCTGGGCTGAGCTCCCAGCCGATGGGCAGAGCCCGGGGGCGAGCGGGGGCCCCGAGCCGGCAGCCCGGCCCCGCAGAGCCCTTTCCAGAGGCCCCTTCCCCGCAAACCCGAGTTCAGCTCATCGCCCCCTTACCAGCAACACGCACAGCCCCGCGTGGGCTCTTTCGAAAAGTCGCTCGGGACCGTCTGTGCCCGTGGGGCTGGGACGGGAACTTCAGCTCGTCACACCTTTTGGTGTACACGCACACACACACACATTGGTTACATAAACACACACTATATATCTGTAAAATCTCTATGTATACACACGCATACATATATATACACACATATGAATATAAACATACGCACACTTGGGAGATATCTATATCTATACCCGAAGTGCTTGTGTCTGTGCGCGCGTCCGAAGTGTATGGATATATCTACATGAATAGATCTATAGATTTGTCTATATGTATCCAAATATCTATATATATCCTACACCCAAAGTGTATGTGCGTGCGTGTTTATATATATATATAAAATATATACACACGCAATACACATGCAATGTGTGTATTATACTTCGTGAATTATATAATACACACACGCATACACGTGCACTTTGAATCTATCTATCTATACACACACAGACGGAGACACAATATAGATATCTATCTCTATATGTACCCAAAATGTATGTATATGCGCGTGTGTGTGCGTATAATATATGTAGCTCCATACCCAGTTTGGATACCCACACACGCAAACACAAGCACTTCGGCGCTGTATCTGTATAGATGTATGCATGCATGTGTACGCACACGCACACTTCGGATAGTCTGTACCGTGCAAATCTACCCGCCTGCTCCCGCAGTGCAGACTGCGGGACACCCCCGGCGCTCTGCTCGTTGCACTCGGCGTCACAGCCCTCCGTCCGCGGCATGCGTGTCCGGGGCGTTTCACCTGAGCGGGGAAAGTTGGCAACAGTCCCCCTCCGCCCTGAGCTGCTGCCACTCGGACTGCACGCGGAGCCCGAAACCCGGCCTCCGCACTGGAAACCATTTGGGAGCCGCTCCTCCGGTCCCGGCCCCTCCATCTCTCCTGCCTTCGCTCCCGGGCGCCGTGGTTTCAAAATGGCACGGCTCCCGGGGCCGGCCGGCCGGCAGGCGGCGCTGCGCACACGCGCATCCTGCCGGCCGGCGCGGAGCCGGGGTCGGCGGAGCCGGTCGCCGCAGCAGGCCCCGGCCCCGGCCCCGGCGCCTCGGCCACGGGCAGCTGGTCCCACATGCACGTGTGGCAGGCACCCTGTCCCGGGGCCGGGGCGAGCAGCCTGGCGGAGGCCCCCGCTGGCAGCCCCCCGGAGCGGGGGCGCTGGCGGGGAGGCCGGCCCGTCGGGGATTGCGCGGCGGTGCTGCTCCCACGCAGGGACACTGAGCGGCCGGCGACTCCGGGCGGGGCGGCTCGGACACGGCCGCAGGCCTCGCCGGCAAGCTTGCGCGGCTGCCGCGGGCAGCTGGGGCCGGGGGTCCCGCTCCGGCCCCGCGGCAAGGGCGAGCGGCGCCGGCCCCGCGGTGCGGCCGCCTCCAGGCCGACGTGGCTCCCGCAGCTGGGGCGGGCAGCGGCATCGGAGGGGCCGGAGCTGCGCTGCCCGGCCCGAGCGGGGGCCTCGGGCCGGGCCGGAGCAACCCGGCCTCGGCGCCAGGGGCGGCCGGGCGCCTGGGCCCGCGCGGGGGACGAGGGGAGGCTCCCGGGCGGCTCCGGCGGAAGGGGGACAAAGATGGTATCGGCGTAGCTAAGCTCGGGGAAAGCTGTCAGGAGAAACGCCGGGGGGGACACGGGAAACCGTGATTCAAAGGACCCCGAGCCCAGCAGCCACAGGAGGCCAAACCCCAAGCCCGGACACACGTGCGCCGGGGTGCGGGGCTTTTTGCGGCAGGCGCAGGTAGCTGCAGGCTGCGGCTGGGCTCAGCTTTCCTCGCACAGTCGTGAACGCGCAGATCAGCGCTACGGACCTTTCCCACAACTCCCCGGGCTGGGGATCTAGGAAAGAAAACTATAGCGGTCCAGACCGCCACATCCCGGGGACAACGCGGGTCATCAGCACCCTGCCGACAAAAACAAAAAGCACTCGCGTAAATACTTATTCACTCATCCGCAATATTTAAGTGCCTGTATATGACATTATACACGGCGAGGATATTCGCCCAGCGCGTCCATATCCGCACATTAGATCTCCGCGGAGCCTGCATCGATGCGTGCAGACGTTACGCGGCGCGCACAAATGCGGCCGTTTCTATTTGTTGTTATCTTGAAAATATCAGCTGGCCGGCCCCGGACAACTTTTTAACGCTGAAGGTGGAGGGAGGGGGGAGGATTAACTCGGCAGATAGTAGGGGGCAATCGCGTGTGTAGTTCTCGCTATCTTCCTGTACCGACTTCAGGGGGTTTTAAGGCTAGAGAGAAAATGGATATTTTTATTTAAAAGCAGAGGGGGAAGGAAGTACAAGAATAAAAGCAGGGAAGACCAGACTCCCGTTGCAACCCCCCCCCTCCCCAGTTCAGCAGCAACAGTCATTGACATGAGTAATTCTGCATCTTGAAGATAAATGACACCGCGGCGTAATAGATTTAAAGCGCGCCAGATTTTTTTTTTTTTATCATTAATTGTAAATGTGCAAAATACCTGCTGGTACTTCACTTTAGAAGAATGTAATTGGCAAAAATAGGAGGCTGATGAATAGATAATAGATCCTTAACTACCAATAAACAGTAAGCAGCAGCCAACAGCATTCGGCCGTGATCATCATTATGCCGCCGCGCCAGCCAATGGGAGCGCGAGAACTCGGCCCTAAAATCATCCCGGAACCCAGAGGTAATCGCGAAAATCCGGACAGGGCCGGAGCTGCGCGGCTCTGGCCGGCTCCGCGGGCTGCCCGCGGCTTCCCGGCGCCGGGGTGAAGGGCAGGGCAGGGAGGCTGCAGCAGTCCCGGCTCCCCGCTGCCCCCGAGCAGCGAGGACCTGAGGGCGGCCCTGCCCGGGGCTCCCGCCGCAGCCGGGGAAGGGGTGCCCGGGATCTGGCCCGGCGCCGCTGAATCCACCCGCGCAACTTGAGCCGGCGGGGATCCCTCCCCAAACCCTCCCGCAAGGCGCTGCCCTGCTGCCTACCTGGGGGCGCAGGCGGCGAGGGGAGGCCGGGGGCGGCGGGAGGGGCCGGGCCGGGCCGGGGCCGCGCAGACACACGCGCCGCCCGCGCGCCAGTCCGCTCCGCTCCGGGATCCAGCCCTCCAGGATCCCCGCGCCCCGCTCGCCTCCCCTCTGACGCACTTTAAAGAGTCTCCCCCTTCCACCTCGAGGCGAGTAATAGCGACCAATCATCAAGCCATTTACCAGGCTTCAGAGGAAGCTGTTGATGTGATCCCCGCGCTAATTAGGCGCATGCACTAGGCGCCCGCCCGCCCGCCCGCCGGCGCGGGGACCGCGCACCTCCATGGACCGTCTCTGGACGTAGCGGCGCGACGGGAACTTCTGCCGGCAACTCGGGGCGGGCCCCGCCGCTCCGGCCGCTGCGCCCAGCCCCTGGATGAGTGCGCCGCTGCCTCGGCCAGGCACCCGCTCCGGCGAACTTCCCCGGCCCCGGCCCCGGCCCCGGCCCCGGCTCCGGCGGCGCAGCGCGGGCCGCGGCCGTCGGGCAGCATGTTCCAGCCCGCGCCCAAGCGCTGCTTCACCATCGAGTCGCTGGTGGCCAAAGACAGCCCCCTGCCCGCGTCCCGCTCCGAGGACCCCATCCGGCCCGCGGCGCTCAGCTATGCCAACTCCAGCCCCATGAACCCCTTCCTCAACGGCTTCCACTCCGCCGGCCGCGGCGTCTACTCCAACCCGGACTTGGTGTTCGCGGAGGCCGTGTCGCACCCGCCCAACCCCGCCGTGCCCGTGCACCCCGTGCCCCCGCCCCACGCCCTGGCCGCGCACCCGCTGCCGTCCTCCCACTCCCCGCACCCGCTCTTCGCCTCGCAGCAGCGGGACCCCTCCACCTTCTACCCCTGGCTCATCCACAGGTACCGGTATCTGGGCCACCGCTTCCAAGGTACGTGCCCCGCCGCGACACCGACACGCGGGGGCCCGGGCGCGGGGGTTGGGCGGGCTGCGGGCAAGCGGTCGTTTGCAACCAAAACACGGGCCCCGGGAGCAGCGCCGCAAGTTTCCCGCGGGGCTTCCCGGGACGAGGCCGAGCCCCTCCGCCTCGGGCCTGCCCGGCCGGCCCCGACCGCCCCTCGCCCGGCTTTCGTTGCCCTTCCCCGGCCCGGCGCAGCGCGGGGCTCCCCGTGCTCCCCTGCTCCGGGGCCGGCAAGGGGCGAGCAGCGGCGGGGGGGCGGGGAGGTCTCCGGCCTCTCCTCGCTGGCTGCCGGGCGCCGCTCGGCCGCGGAGGCCGCGGTGCAGCGGGCCGGGCCTGCCACGCACTTCGGGGCACCGTCCCCCCCACCTCTCGGCGCGGGGCAGGCGATGCCCCCGCTCCCCCCCACCCCGTGCCCCGCTTCCTCCGGGGGCAGGTTCCCTCCCCGCGCCGTCCCGCCCGCTCCCCGCACCCAGCCGCTTCCCGAAGGGAAAGATAAATAAAAAAGCCAGCAAGGGTGGGGGTGGCGGGGAGAGTTGTCCTTATTTATTTACTTTTTAAAAAGTCCCCCCCCCCCCGCAGTCCAGTTCAGCGAGGCGGCTGCCGCCCTCCCGGAGCAAAATGCCAGGTTTCCCCGCCCGCAGCATCGGTCCCAGCGCGGGCTGCCGAGGCCGGGACAGCGGCGGAGGCCTGCTCCCGGCCACCCGGGGCGGCTCCTCAAGGGCCGGCCGGGGGGAGTGGGCCCTCCTCTTTATTTGGCTCGGCTCCCTGGCGAGCGGGGCCCCCGGGCCCGTGCAGCCGCCTTGGGCCGGCCGGGCGGCCTCTCGCGGGGCCCCGGGAGCGGCCCTGGCTTCCCCGCGCGGGTTTGAGCCCTCGGCCCTCCCCGGGCCCTGCAGCGAGGGCAGTGAGCAAAGGGGCCCCCGCCCCCCGGCAGAGCAGCGCGGGGCTAATGTGTGCTCTTGCCCCGTCGGCCAGGGAACGAGACGAGCCCGGAGAGCTTCCTCTTGCACAACGCCCTGGCCAGGAAGCCCAAGCGCATCCGCACCGCCTTCTCGCCGTCCCAGCTCCTGCGGCTGGAACATGCCTTCGAGAAGAACCATTATGTCGTGGGAGCGGAGAGGAAGCAGCTGGCGCACAGCCTCAGCCTCACGGAAACTCAGGTGAGAGGAGGCGCAGCGCCCCGTCGGGTTTGCCCCGCCGCGCCCCGCGAGGCCTGGCGTGGAGCAGGGGGCTCCTCGGCCGCGGCGGGGCTGAGTTGCGCGAGCACTGTCCCGCGGCTGCCCGCGCTGTTCGGGGTCAAGCCTGGCGCGGGCGCGTGTTGCGCGTGTGTCTGCTCGGCCCCGGATGGATTATTTAGCGCGCGGGTTTCTGCGCTCGGCTTCTCCCGAGCTGCATGTCTCCTTCTCCTTGCTGTGGGTGCAGGGTTTGGCGTACATATTTTTTCTCCTCCCTGCCTGAGGGACGTGTCCCTGCTACAGTATGTGGCACTGTACTGGGGGGGGGGGGATAACCCCCAGCCGCAGCCTGGTTCAAAGTTCTCCGTAAACAGATGGGATTAAGTTGTAACACTTCCCCCCCCCTTTTCGGGGGGAAGCAATAAAGAGGTTGGGGCTTTTGTTTTAAAATGTCTGGCTAACAAAACAAGACAAAGGGATCGCCACTTTTATGAGGTTCTCGGAACAAGGGA
This sequence comes from Crocodylus siamensis, assembly GCF_052110815.1. Lineage (NCBI taxonomy): Eukaryota > Metazoa > Chordata > Crocodylia > Crocodylidae > Crocodylus > Crocodylus siamensis. The sequence continues at coordinate 86,203,990 of NC_143401.1, read as the reverse complement.
CCGGTCACAGGCTTATTTCCAGTGGCAAAGCTGTATTTAAGGTGGTCTTTGTCCCGTCTGATTCCGAAGCTGCTTGGGGTCTTTTGTCCAGATGTCAAACCCCCGGTTCCCTACAAACGAGCTCGCTCTGGGGAGATCAGCGGGCAGAAATGAACCGTCCTCCCCTTCAATTAGCAAACTAAAAGCAAATTAAACTCACCCCTTGTTCCCCGCTCAGCTTTTTAATGGGGGACTTTAGGAGAATATGAAAATGCGGCGGAGCTGTGTGTCTGGCACCGCCGCGCTCTCTTCTGAAGAGGCAGCGAAGCGGGTTAAACCAGCTTATTAAAATGCTCCCGTTCCCCTTTCCCCCCCTCGCTGGGGCCTTTATCAGGCACTTTCAGACAGAACCAGAGTTTAAACTGCTTTTAAAAAAAAAAAGAAAGAAAAAGCAAAAGGACCCGTGTTTACCTTTGGCCGCTCCGAGGAGTGTGGCCAGCTCTCGAGATAACTTCGGGATCAATACTATCTGTAATTAAACGACTCCAGTAATCTGGGCTCTGGTTAAGTCAGATTTATTCGACTCGGAGCAAATTCAGAGAGGCATTTCCTACGGCACTGGAAGGGGTTTTGCCTGAGCGCGATCGCTCGCCGGCAGCCCCTGCGGGACGTGCTGCGGGCCCTTCGTTTTGGGGAGGCGGCGGCGAAGATGCCATCTCCTTCCCTGAGCCCCTCTCGGAAGAGGAGCGGCCCGGCCCGGCTGGCAAGGCGCGCATTCAGGCGGCAAAACAAAACGCCGAAATCTTCCTTTTCGAGGGGGTTGAAGCACTTTCGCTTTCGCGCGCGCAGGGCGTGGTGGGTGCACCTGGCCGGTGCGGGACCCCCGACACGCGGGGAAAGGGCCCGCTGCAGAAAGGCGGGCGGGCGCCCTGGGAAGGGGAAGCCCCCCTCGCCCCGCCACGGCTGCGGCGTGGGGAGGCTGGCGGAGGATTTGCAGCTGATGGTAGCCTTGATGGCTGTGTCGGCGGGCGTGATGCGAAGTGCGTGTGCGGAGACGAGTGTGTGCCTACTAGCTCCGCAAGTCGCGGCTCTCTGTGTCTGTGCAGAGGCGCGCACACGCGCATGTGTATGGACGTGCATGTGTAACCTCCGCGGGCACAAGCAAGCTGGAGGCAGACAGATGTGTGCGCGTCTGCCTCTGGGTGTAGGCAGTGTGTGGACACGCACGCAGTCCCGGACCCCTTTTTCATTGCATTTGGCACTTAGTAGACGGGACACACGCATCACCCCCCGCATCCACTGGTCCTTACCGAGGGAGCCCGCGCAAGGAGCGCCCAGCCAGCTAACCCCCGCCTTCGTCTCCCCTCCGCAGGTAAAAGTATGGTTTCAGAACAGAAGGACAAAGTTCAAGCGACAAAAGTTGGAAGAGGAAGGGTCAGACTCACAACAGAAGAAAAAAGGGACTCATCACATTAACCGGTGGAGAATTGCCACCAAACAAGCCAGCCCAGAAGAAATAGACGTCACTTCAGACGACTAAGACCTGGCGCTGGGACTTTTCCGACGAGCAAACAAAACAAAAACCCAAGTGTCGCAGGATCACACACCGGGAGAGCGGCGTGCGGGGGAGAGGCAGAGGCTTCATCAAAATGCAGTTCTCGTCTAGGAGGCAGCTGAGAGAGGCGCGGAGCGAGAGGTCCAAAATGTGGCATTGCTGGCACAGCTCTGGCAAAGGGGGATCTGTCAGTCAAAACCTATCCACCGAGACACGATGATTGACAGGTATTCCGTTTCTCGCAGTCCACTTTTAAAATCCAATAACGACAAAAAAAAATTAAAAGAAAAAACCCCCAATATATATAGATATATATACACAACCCCCCCCCCAACACCACCTAACAGGACATTTTTTTGCACTTCACAGTTTTTTTTCCCAGCCTTTACAAATGCCGTGCACAGTCCAAATCCACACCTGTTTCAGAAACTTGAATTGCATGTGTTTAAAAAAAAAAAAAAGGAAGAAAGAAAGAAAAAGCCGTTTGGGTTTTTTTTAAAACGGTTCCTAAAGACAGAAATGAATTGTATTTTTTTTTCTTTTTAAGACAGGTTCTGTGTGCTTTTTAATTTTATTTTACGAGAAATGTGCAGTCTGTAAACATTTTATGATAACTTCTGGCGTCAAAGTGATTGTGAAAGCTAAATGAAGTAGCAGTAACTAAACATAGTGTTCCTTCCAAACGGACAACGCGGGGAGGTGGGCGGGAGGGAGCGGAGGGGTGGTTATGACTTTTTGCTGCAAAAACAAAAAAACAAAAAAAATCCCCCAATTAAAAAAAAAATATATATATATATACCCCATGGTGCAACTTAATTAATATTTTTTAAATCCGATGGCCACTGTTCGGTGGTGCCGGCTCTTAATTGGCAGGTCTTCCAAACTAGCAGTATGCAGGAAAAAGGACTCGATCTCGAGGATTGATCAAAAATGGCCATTTTCATTGGGGGCAAGTTTCAAGCACTGAGCTTATAATATTCCAAGATCATAGAGCTACTAAAAACAAGTGACAAATGTTTCCTTAATGTCTTCTATACCAGAATGTAAATATTTTTGTGTTTTGTGTTTAATTTGTTAGAATTCTAACACACTATATACTTCCAAGAAGTATGTCATTGTCAATATTTTGTCAATAAAGATTTATCAATATGCCCTAAATTTTTTTTAAGCCATATTTTTTCAGGGTTTGCAAATCCGTAGGTCCCCCAGATTTGGGGGGGGGACCGTATGGACTTCAGGCCATAAACATCTCTGCTCCTTTCGATGCCATTGCTCAAGCGGGGGGCGCTGATTTGATGCCTTCACTCCATCCCTTGTAAACAACGCTTAGAAAATAACCCACGGGCGTCAATTTATGTAGATTAAAACAAAAAAAGAGTCTCATGCGAAGTTTAGATTTTTTTTTAAATGAAAAAAATTGAAAATGATCCGTTTGCAGCTTTTTTTGGGGGCGGGGGGGAGATCAGGCATTTTATTTATTTATTTTTTTGCTAGATTCCTGACTTTTTCAACCAAACAGCCTATGGCGGTTGTGTGCGGGTTTCTTTGTGTTTTATGTTGAGATGAGGGTGCGGGAGTTGGTGCCGTGCCTCCGGAGCGGGAAGTACCTTTGTCCAGGGGGCCGATTCTGCGGACATCGTTAAAGCTGTAGCCCGGGGGGGGAGGGGAGCTGCAACCAATGCTCAGGAAAGGAGCTGGTTTTCTGGGGGTACACAGTTGTTTTTTCATGCTTCATTTGCTCTTTAGCCTGATAGACTGCATTAATCAGTTTTATTTCCATTGATAGAGAAACCTCGTCTGCTCTGTTCGAGCTACAAAGAATCCTGCAAGCTTTTGTGAAAGTGCAAATCAGTTTAGGCAATTATCATACCAGGAATATGAAGGGGAAAGAGGAGGCATTGCCCAGTGGTCTCCTTTAATCTCTTAATCCGTGGATCCAGGGGGGCTAGTTGGACATAATTTAGGACAATCTGACTACCCTTTACACTGTGATAAGGCGAAGTTACAATGGATCGCGAAAATACGAGCTTTGTTAAGCGTCCTGCCTTGAAAAGTTAAGATTAGACATTCCGCGCACGTGTTGGCACTATAGGATACTATGTACATTAAAAAAAAAATCCGATCTGATTTTTTTAACATCGTGGATCCCATGCAACGTAGCGGTGACTTTCCATTCAGAGCTGCTCCAATATTAAAGAGGCCCAGATAGGGTGCGATGCCTGCCGCAATGCAGTCCCCCTTCCCTTTCCGCCTAATTATTGAGCAGAGCCATTCCCAAGGTAAACTTCTCGTCGTCCTCCGCCACCACCCCGCAAAATCCCGGCGGATTGTGCAGCTCTTCCGATGCACCCGGGCGCATTTTGCACCACAGCCCGCTCGAGTTAGCTCGAGTCCGACTTCAAACCCATGCAAATGCGCAAACATTAAACAGAGTGCAGATTTGGGTCTTTCTATAAATTGTTTCCCATCTTGATAAAAGGCTTATTTCTGCAGGAGCTATATACTTGATTTTTTTTTTAACTGCAAGGAGAGAGAGAGAGAGAGAGAGAGAGAGAGAGGGGGAAAAAAATTTAAGCGTCCTATGTAGCGTAACAGCAATAAAATCTTCAGAGAATGCCATTAGCTTTGAAAAAAAAAACCCTAAAAGCTTTATTACAAACCAAGCTTTGAAAATAGGGGGGATTAGGAGTCTGAAAGGGTCCCACAATGGTTAGAAGAAAAGGTTTCATGCTAATGAGGTTAATGCCCTTTGTATCTCAGGACTCCACAACTTCATTACTCCCTATCTCAGGCTGCACCAAGCGGCTCAGAACAGTGCAATCCACTCCAGCTTTTCCCTTCCCTGCCTAAAGAAGGATTTGATAGCAGCTCTGTTCAAACTAGATAATTATATCTTTTCAAGTCGGAATTAAGATAAAGAAAGTGAAGCAAAGGCGGCTAGCCTTGATCCACTGCAAACAAATTTGGCGCACTTTCTAGTCGCTCTCCCCCTGCCTCAATAGGCAGGACAGTCCGCTTATTAGACCCTCATTTGCTTTATTAATTCATCTATTTAAAGTGGCAGGATTAGCGAGTCTAACGTGGACGCCGGATGCCAGGCAACGCTGACAGAAGAACCGGCGAGGGCACTGCCCGCGTGGGCGCTGCGGGGACACACGAAAAAGACGTTTTCCGGGAAATACCTGGGAGGGCCGGCCCGGGCTCTGCGGGGTCCAGCTGCTGCCCCGGGCCGGGGTCCTTGGCAGGGGAGGGCGAGCGGGCTTAGCCCCTGGCGGGGTCGGGGGGCGCCCGGCTCCCCGCAAAGCGGCGCGGGGCCGCACCACTGACCTCTCTCTCCCCTCTTTTGTCTCCCCAAGCCCAGGCGGGGGCTCGGCGGGGAGGCTGCGGCCGGAGCTGCCAGGGCCGGGGCGAGCGGCTCGGGGGAGGAGAGGTGAGGAGCTGCCCGGGGCGGCGCGGATCCGGAGCGGGTCTCCCGTCTGCACGGGCCTCGCTGCGGATCGGGGGGAGTAGGGGCCTGCGCCTTCCCCGGGGGCAGCGCAGCTCCGGCTCGGCACCCCGGCAGCGGGGGTCAGGCCCGGGCGGGAACGAGCCTCCCCTCATTAGCGCCAGGATCCGCTCGGGACGGCCCCGCTTCCCGGCGGCGGGATCCTGCAGGCCGGCGGGCCCGCGCTGCAGCCAGGCGTGCGGAGGGAGCCCGGGCCGCCCCGTCGGTTGCCCCCGCGCCCCGGGGCCGATTCCCCGCCTCCCCCCGGTCCCGGGGAGCCCAGCCAATATTTATAGCCCGGGTCTCCATTGCACGGGGCTGGACCTGACGTCAGGAAGAACCTGATCTCGCCTGCCTCGCTCCTGCCTCTGAAACCGATCCTTGAAATGAGAGAACAGCCTCTACACAATTCCCATGGCCTTGACATAAGGTACAGCGATAAATATACACCACTAATGAGCAATTACCATATAATCACCTTCCAATTAGCTCGCATAATGATGAATTAAACATTCGAGCCTGCTGGATTAGGTTTCTTACTTTGTATATTATTTACGAAGGCGAGCTGCCGCGGAGCACCCAATATCGAGTGAGATGGGGAGTCTGCAGCCGGGGGCGGCCGAGCAGGCCGGGCATGGCCGGAGGCTTTGTCGCTGGCCCGGCAGGGTGGTGGCCGCCGCTTCGGCCTCCGCTCTCGCCCCCTTTCGTTTCCTCCCTCGAGAAAATACCCCACAAACGCCCCGCACCTCCCGGCTCTCGCCCGCGCCGCCTTCACCGCGGTGGGAAGCACGATGCGGGCCCCGAGGCCGGACCCACAGCGCAAACGGACCCCCCCGGGGTTTCCACGAGTGGCATGAAACCATCGGGAGTGTGCGTGTGGGGGGGGGGGGGCTGGGGAAGGCAACTGGAGAATTAACAGTGGTTTTTCATTTTTGCCGCACAGATACGAATGCCCCCGAGGCTGCTGCGGACCGAGCCCGCCGGGACTCGGGTGGGAAGCCTCGCCCCGCGGACGCGCAGCCGGGCCGGGCCGGGCCGGGCGCTGCGGCGGCACCGCGGCTGTCCGCGGACTCAGAAGTTAGACCAAGTGTGTGCAAGGGTTGGGGGGGGCGGTATTTAGGGGGCCGCTCGCTCCGCGGGCCCCCTGGGTCGGCGAGTGGGGGCGGGAGAGGTGCCCCCGCCCCTCCCACGCGCGCTCCAGAAGCCGCGGGGGCAACAGCGGAGCCCGCCCTGCCCTCGGGGGCTTTCAGGGGAGCCTGTTAATCAGCCAGGGACCCTCCGCCAGGGCTTTCCCACCTGGCCGCAAAAGCGGGGCTCGGCTCGGGGCAAACGCCGGGGGAGAAACCCGCGCCGCCCCCGCCGCCTTTTCTTCACGTCTAAAAAAAAAAAAAAAAAAAAAAAAAAAGCAGCCCCAAAACTCAAAAGCGGGTGCGGGTCGTGTCCAGGACACGAGCTCGAGGGGCCGGGGCCGCGGGGACACGCTCCGGCCGCCAAGGAGAAGGTCCCGCGTGGGGGCGGCGGCGCCCGGCCGCTCCCCGGAGCCGGAGGAGCGCGGGGCTGGGGTCTCCCTACGGGAATGATGCATCTCTACCAAAACCCCCAACCCCGAAACAAACAGACAAAAAAGAAGTGGCGTCCACCCCGCGGCAGGTCCAGGGGCAGCTCCGGGAGCCGCGGCCGCGCTGACCGAGGTGCTCCTCCCCAGAAGCGGTGCCGGAGACGCGGGTTGGGTGCGTGGGGGAGCCGAGGCGGGGGGCTGCGGGGTTAAGTTGGGAACCCGGAGCGTTCCCGTCCACGGGGGAGGGAAAGCGGGGTGGGATCCGGAGTATATAAAATTTATCCGCCGCTGATTCACTGTTTGAACAGGTTGAAAGTCTGATAATGAGGTTTTTAAGAGCCCTAAACAAACAGGCTCTCTCTAAACCTGATTAGCCTGTCCGGGGTGGGAAGAGGGCAGGGAAAGTGGTCGGGGAAGATTGTTTGACTTCCAGATGATGAGTGCCTTCCCAGTATCTGCATGCACACGCATCCACCTATCAATCAAGCTTTTTATTGGGTGTCACCAGCTGGGGTGCTGGGAGAAAAGAGTGCGTGTTAAATGATGCCATTAGACTAGTGCAACAAGCAAAGAGGAGGTAATTGGCAGCAATTCGCAGCCCCAGTCCGGCGACCTGCTAATCTGTCGCCACTAGCGTGGCACGGGGGAAACAAACCCGCACGGAGTAGAAATAGTCTTTCCCTTTTCTAGGCCTGGCCGGCTTGTTAATGTTCAACCTGACAAGAGAGAAGAGCTGCTAGGTGGGAACCTGTCTCCATTCAGTCAGGCTAATACCCAATTGCTGAGGGTAATTTCTGGCCCCCTGTTTAATTTGTTCTCTCAGCTTCTTTGGATCAGGCCAGGCTTTGGCATCAGGGGGTTGCAAAGGAGAAGCTGAGGGTCTCGGTGAAGCAGGAACCCCCTTCAGCATCTCTCCATTTGCACTTTCCCAGCCAATATGCTTGTGCAATCAGAAAGTTTCCAAGGTACTGTAGGCCAGTACCCCTACACGGTGCCTCCAAAAAACTTGGCTAGAATCACGCTCTTTCCTTCATTCATAATAAAGTGTCTAGCTAGTTCCCGTCCAGCTTACACAGGCAGGGGATGACTTGGGTGAAAGGCTGTGCACAATGCCCAGGTTCCTTGCCAAGGGTGCACAATGCCTGTAGGTGTAACAGCAAACATAAAGAGACCAGAAGCCACTGTTTAAAAAACAAGCGCTTCAGGGGTTACTCGGTTTCCAAAAGAAGAGCTGGTCTGTGGCGCGGCATCGCAGACATCCGCACGGGTACCTGAGAAACAACCTCCAGAAAGAACTGAAGTAACTCCCCCCCCAGTCTCCCTGGAAGGAGACACAACATGCTACCAAGGGAATGTTTTCCAGCAGTAAAGCAGGGAGAGAAAGTCCAGCTCTGTTTGTGTTTTGTTACACCCAGCCTCCCTGGATTTTTACACAGTAAAGATGATGTCTTGTTTGCAATGCAGACAGACCCTGGACTGTGGCCCTTGCTCAGAAGCTTCCGCTGCCTGGGAAATCACCACTGGGGAACATAAAGAGGGTCAGGAGTGCTTAATGCCATTCGCAGACGTTTGCATCAGACTTGTTCCTTGTTCCAGGCACCCACAGCCTGACGGAAGAACATCTATTTGGTTTGGGGGCCAAGTCTATGAACAAATGACACAGATGGAATTGATAGTTTCTATATTTGTTGCATATAATTGAACAGCAAAACTACTCAGCTTCTTAGGATGGTTTGTGACATGTTAGAAGGCCCAAATATGATCCGGGGGAGGGAAGGCTGCCCTTTTGTGCCATAAAATAATTGATGGCAATATGAACAGCTGTGGTTTCCACAAGGCCTCTTCTTTAATAACACACTACTGGGAATCCTTCTCAGAGTCCAACAGCAGCAACCAAATAAATACAAGGATTAAAAATAACTATTGCTTGAAAGGGTACATTAAATGTTTTTGAAAGTTTTTACTAACTCCATCTAATGAAGCTATTTTAAGTTGCCGATGGCCCTGAAACTGTCCTTCATCTAAGAAATAATTGCCTATTTTTTTTAGATAATCTAAGTATTTTCAATACTTTAGAAATGTGTACAGTGCTTCAGTTAAAACCTGAGAAAACTTATATGCAATTAAAAGCAACAGTCCTCAGAATGTTTTCATTTTGATGACTGCAAAAAGAGCCATGCCTGCGTGTACACAGCCCTGTACCTGCCAGCATCAGAGTGGTTTCCTCTTACAGCGAAGTTGCACTAAATTACACTTTCTTTCCTATTCATTGTCACCATTTTTTAAAAACTTTAGTCCAGATCACTAATTTTAACTGGAACTTTATTCCAAATGTTTCAAACTTCCTATTCTATTCAAAATCAAAAGAAAAAAAATGCAGCCTATGATCTTTTCAAGGAAATCTTGCTGCAAACAAAACAGTAAACAATACATACTGAGATGCACTGAAGAAGCTTGCTGGCTTTTTTCCCCCCTTTTCTTAATGATTTAATGAGGCTGTCTTGCAGCCTGACTGCTGTAGTAAACCTTCTGTCTCTATGTCGGGTTCCACTATAAGTGACCTTGCGATGCTGTAGTGTCACTGGCAACCTTTTGGGTAATGGTGTATCGGACGTACCACAGGGGCCGTTAAATTTCTTGCTCACCATTATTACCTCTCGCTTCTAAATTCCTATTGCCATTTCTACTTTACAGTTCATTTTGTTTTTTATCCTGGCTGCCCAGAGACATGCTGTGCATTCTGCAGAGGGACTTGAATATTTTCTGAATCATGGAAACCGTGCTAACAATTATGCATCTCTTGGCCAATCTCCATTTAAGGAGACGTTCCATCAAAGACAAATCACTGACCGTTTGACGACATCATGAGCATATTCATGGCTTAATGAGACTCTCCTTGCTTACCAGCCCACCTGTTTTGGCCCACATGAGCACCCGGTGTGTCGTGAAGACCCAACATAAAGAATAGATTGGATTTTTTCCCCTATAAATACAATTTTCCAAAATCTCGGTATTCTGTTTATTTTTCAGGCAATTTTTTTTAGTAAGGAAAGAAAGGGGATGGACGACATGAAATGGGTGTGGAATGTAGGCTGCTTTGAACTCAGATGAGAGACCTTCCTTGAAATGAAGTACAGCTGAGAGTTATGACTGCAGGTCTGTGAAAACCAAGGGAATGGCAGAGCTCTTCTCTGAGAACCAAGCCAATAACCAAAAGGAAGATCTTGATCAGACCCAGGCTATTAAAGCACCCAACTGGAAAGCTAGTTATGGGCACATTGCTATGATTCCTCAATGGCAGGGTCACTTAGGGCATAGAATAAACGTGTAAAACAGCATTATTTGGCACGCATGAGAATGCAAGTGTCAGTCAAAGCCCATGGTCATCCAGAAAACAGAAACCTCATAGGTGGTGGCCTCAGTGTCAGGGAGAGAAGCTGCCCCTGCTAGGGGAGGGGGATTGTGTGTGTGTGTGTGTGACATGTCTTCACAAGACTTCATGCTTGTTAGTATGTTTGAAACATTTCCTCAAAGTACTTTTGTGCTAACACTGGATAGTCACGGGCTCTAGAAAATATATACTACACTTCAATGCATTGTACAGTTAAGTGGAACCAAGCCTTCCAGTTCCCAAACAAGCTATGCCTGTGCAAGGGTTTAGCAAGCTACACAACTCTGTGGGAGCTGGTTGATCACAGGCAGGACAACCAGCACTTCTGTCCCATTTTCTAGAAGAGATATGGCACAATTTCCTCCTTGCAGCGGATTTATGCCCATCCCAGGTCCAAGCTTAGGGGTGATATGAAATGGCCCAAATGTTTTGCCCCCCCGTTACATCAGGAGCAAGAGACTATTTCAGCTGACTTGCCATGCCTGAACGTTATTTGAGGTTGCATCCACGGGTGTATTAGATGTAACACACGATGCGCATGTCTACATGTGCCCCCGTGGCACAGTAAAAGCCTGTACTGTGCCATGCTGGTGGCACATGGTTATTTTTAGCTGCTACGTTACCACGCTAGAGCAAGGGGGCACATTGCTACGGCAATGTAGCTGCAGCATCATGGGTTGTGCCTGCCAACGCTAAGTCACCGTAGCATCTAGTGTAGAAGTGCCCAATCAGTGCTACTGCCAGTCTATTCAGCAACGGTTGGGCCTTATTTAGTGTATTGTGTGCAGTTCCCCATTTTACGAAGGATGTGGGGAAGTTGGAGAGGGTCCAAAAATAAGTGCCAAATATGATGAAGGGGTAGGAAGACAAGGTTGAGAGAACAAGTGTTTAGCTTGGAGAAAAGGAGGTTAAGGGTGGGCATTATTGCTTTGAAATCTTTGAAGGTTTCCATAAAGAAGAACAGGGCAGGGTACGAAGCAACTGCTTTAAATTGCAACAAAACAGATTGCAATTAGACCTCAGGAAGAATGTCCTTGTTCCTTTCTTTTTGACCATCACTAATGCACTGCACCAGATTGCCTAGGGAAGTTGTGGTATTTCTCTCGTTGGAGGTTTTCAGGAGGAAGCTGGATAAGCTTTGGTCAGGGATGATTTAGGAGCATTGGACCAGATGACCCTTGAGGTCTTTTTCAATCCTATGATTCTACAAACTCTGAAGTGCAGAGGCAATGGAGATCCATGCCTTCCACCAGTTGCAAATGTGGCCCTGTCTGTTTCCTAACAGCCAAAGAGGAATTGTTTTCCATCAACTTTGACAAAAACATTATTTTAGAAAGAGACTGAATAATAGATTCATAGAAAAACAGGCATGGGAGGGATCTCAAGAGGTCACCCAGTCCAAACTGCTACTTACAACAGGATCATCCCTGTCTAAACCATCACAGATGAATATTTGTCCAACTATCTAATGATGGAGATTTCACAGTCTCTCTAGATAAACTGTTGCAGTGCTTAACAACTCTCAGTGAGAAAGTTTTTCCTAATAGCCAGCCTAAATCCCCTGCATTGTAATTTAAGCCTTTTATTTGTTGTCTTGTCCCATACACATCTTTTTGTTCTGTTTGTACACTACAGCATACAAGGTCCAGGTACTATGATACAAAAAAATGAGGACACGCTATACTATTTATGGGTGGAGTTACAAAACTTTACTATTATTTGTGTGTTGATCTACACAGGGGTCGAATTTTAGTCCTAGTTATTCTGGTATGAGAGAGCTCAGGATTGGTCCCTACATCCCTCAGATCTATCACCAATGACTATTTCTAATATACTCATCATGGAAGTATCTTGGCCCTGTGTGGTTGGACTCTAGCGCAACTAAAATAGCAAAAAATTATGCTAAACAAACATAGTTTGATTTATAGATTTGTGGCAAGAACAGTTCAGTTTTTCAGGGTGTTCAAATTAATTAACATTCTCTTGGGGGGAGAGGAAAATGCTATTGTTTTCCTAACCGCGTGCTTTCCAATATAAAATAAACTCTTGGTGTTGTGAATGTGTGGCTTAATCATCCTAAACGGTTGCTTCTGAAAGTTGTCTAATGACCTGTTTCTACATTTCACAGGCATTGAGTGTCATATTTCTCAGGAGTGTTGTATCTACCTGTAGTTAGCAAGAAATAGATACCGGGTGAATTTTAACACTGGTAAAATAAGAATGCTACTTGCTGGATGCAGCATTCCCAAGTGCAATGCACGAGTGAGGCTGCAAGGACAGTTTATAAAGCAAAGTGAATTGTAACATCACATGTACAGGTAATTCAGATCATCATTACAAGCAGGCAGATGTCAGGGTATAATGTTACATGGCAAGTCCTTACATGTGTACTCTATACAACACAACATAGAACAATTATGGAAAAATATACTTGTCTGGCCCACTGGAGGCTAAATCCCACCATCAATTTTTAGGTAGGGCTTCTCTACAGATTTCACCTTTTTCTGTCTCCTTGGTGCGCAGGACAGACCGACATTGGCTGCCTTAGCGTTCTTTCTACCTACGGTGATGTGTAACTTATACCACCTTCCACATCATCTCTGCATCTGGCCCCTTGCTTGTAATGTATCGGTTTTATAGGCACTCTAGTTGCCGTTAAATAGGGTTGGGTTTCAGAAAAAGGAGATGGTGAGACTGTCCTGGCTCCGTTCATTTCAGTGCTTAAATGGAAACAAAACTGGACCCAGTGAACGTGACAATTGTGATGAGGATGACAACAGTGTGTGTTCTTTCATGTCCTTGAGTCAGCAACGAAAGCTGGTTTTAGTTGCCTTTAACTGCACATAATAAAGGACTCCACCTGCATCATGCTGCATTGCTTAAGGGCTCATAGATGCCAGTGGGAGTTTTGCCTGAGTACCAGGCAGATACTAGGTCCTACTTTGGTACTGTGCCTTCTTCACACATTATAACCCAAAACACCTTACAGGGTTAAGTATCAGCATTAACTAACAGGGGCAGGAGAGCGAAACTAAGAAGGAAGGCAAAGAAAGACAGAGGTGGATAGGGGCAGCTTGCTTACTTCTTGTACGTAAGAGTTATCTGTACTTAATACCCATAACTGAAGGAATACCGATTCAATTTATGGCCAGTGCTATTCAGCAGGTAAAACCAGAAGATTCAAAGAGATCCTTTCTAGCCTTCGGTCTAGGAACCTATGCCGTGACTCTCCATTATTTTCTTCAGAGAACAGCACTCAATTATTCTTCTGTTTTATTTGGGAAAAAAAAGTATTTGAATTTTAGTGAAAGGCTGGAAATATATTTCTTTGTGATTTAACGTGCAAACAATTTAATGAATGTTCCCAGAAGACAAGCTGTGGCACAGTCTTCATCCATCCCTTTTTTTAAAAAAAATGTGAAACACAAGGTTAAAATTTACTCATCTGCTCTTGAGTAAATACTCACCAAAAAAAAGTTGTCAAAACAGCCAGAGAATTTCTTTATGATATTGTTGTTTATGGTTCTTATCAATGAGAAGGCAGCTTTTTTTCTGCTGAAAAGCTTATTTTTAAACAGATCTAAACTATCAGGAGAGTCAGAGCCCAATTTGGTAACAAGCTGTGAAACATTAAGGGTTCGTCTAATGAAGAATTTACTCTGGAAAAATGTCGGTCACAAGACATGGGTAAATGTTTCCATGAGTACTAAAACTCCCAGGCTCCTGCACTGACTTACATTCAAATGTGAATCCACACAGAATTGGTTTACCAACTGGAAGAAGAGGCCTTTGACTCAAAATAGCCAAGGGCACATTAGTGCAAAATGCTCAGAAACAAAGTTGTGCCAATGAAGATTCATGAGGCTTGATTTAAAGTTTTCTCTAGTTGACAAATACTATTTATAACTTGGATTATTAAAATGAGGTGCATTACATCATACTAAATATCATGACAAATATATCATATGCATCAAGGGCGAAATCCTGAATTACATTGTAGTCAATGGCAAAACTCTCACTAATTTCCACAGGGCCAGGTTTTTATTCTGAATATCTAGCTGATTAAGAAAAATCACACCAGTGGAGTGTCTGAATGGCAATGCTTTGTCTGTAAAAAAAAAAAAAAAAAAAAATTACCTGTACTAACTGTTTAGGGTAAAATATTGAAATACAATTATATGATCTGCTTGGCCTTTATAGAGCAATTAATATTTTCCAAGAACTGCATGGATATTAAGGTTGAATATATGAATACTGGATATGTATTATGTATACCTGGGCAAATAGCAGAAGAAATGTCTGAATGTTCTTCAACTTCTTCAAACAGAATTACTCAAATAAGCTCATGGGTTTGTATCTGGATGATCCAAATGTGAATATTTTTCTTTCTGAATGATGCAATATGGTTCCAGAATTTGGCTGCAATGAATACAATAGGATTTTTTTATCACTTGCCAGACATAGGAAAGAACCTGTAATTCTCTCTGTCTTTCTTGGTCCTCTACTAATTGAACTCAGCTTTGAGGACTAGCATCACTCTCTGGTCTTAATGCAGTCATGGGATGGACAGCTGCCTTTAGTACAGTCTCCACTGTACAATGTGAATCTAATGTGAGGATTGCATTGTTTTCAGAAAGGTCTGAATGGTACAAATGATCTGAAGGGCCCAGCCTCATGCCTATTTTAAACAGACAGGATATTATCGGGTCTTTATGCCAGCATTTGAGTGTAGACTCAAAGTATTTGAGACTTTGAATAAAGTCTGACATATTCTTCCAGTTTTGTAGAGATCATACTCTGGTTGCCAAAAACCCACAGGCAGAAGAAAGAGCTAACAGCTGGACAAGCACTCAATCTGATTTGTCTACAGGCATGCAATCCTGGAGCATCTTTAGTGACCATAAATGATCTGGAGCTCTGTTCTGCCCTTTAATGAAATACAGGGACATTATAAAAAGGGAAAATACTTCCACAATTAAAAAGTATCAATATTTTTGTAAAAAAAAATTGTGGCAAAATCCTGAGTTTCACTCACTGAATTTCTTTTTGACCCCAAAAGGATAATTGTCCTTGTTTTGGCCAGCTCCAATCAGAATGGGTACCTTTCCATAGTACAATATTATCTGAATGCCACACTAGTGCATGAATTGAATATGAAGAGAGAGAAGAGTGCATACATGTTATCAGGACTTGAAGTACCTGGACCTTAGATTTTCACTGGATGTAAAAAGGACCCCTTTGAAGTACTGACTAAGGCTGATCTGGTTTAAATAATGAGAATGCACTAATGCACAGCCTTAGGTACTATGGCTGTAGTTGAAAAAAATATTTAATCTACTTTGTTTTTAATTTTTCTTAAGCTGTTGCAAGTAAACTGGGAAATTATGAATGATAGATAAATGTCTGTTCATATTTGGAGCTAATATATTTTGCAGATGCTTGTGCTTTCCTAAGAAACAGCTTCTCAAAAGGAATAGCTCCTGTTATAGTCAGAGGAGAGGAAAACGTGACATCCTCTACACTCACCCTGATTAAAAATGTGCCCCATTAGGCTTCACATCACAGCATTGGAGGATCCACCTGATATACAGGGGGGAGAGGAAAACTTAAGAGAACCAAGAGACCCCAAGAGGTCTCAAGGGACAGGCAAAATAATTTGAAACCATCTTGGAGAATCAGTTTAGCCACAGCTTGATGGAAAGCCAAGAATAGGACAGATCTGGCTCTGGAGTTTGGTAGTGGGATAAAAAAATCTTTTCATTTCTAGGCCATTAACTTGAATCCATTAAACAATAGTCATGACCATCTGATAGTTATTCATTGTCCTCTATGAAACAAACTGATGCTCTCAGTCCAGGTCTTAGTGGGTATGGGACCATCTGCAAACATCATAACACTTTTGTACTTGGTGACCTTGTTGGGCATCCCTATAGAGAGGCCAAAGGATTGTCTGGGGAATTGATGTGACAACAACAACAACAAAATGATGACATCACTGGGGAAATTGTAAGGTTTATAAAAAGCTGGGAGTAATTTTGCATCCAGCTATGATTTCCAGAAGTCAGAGTAAAAAGGTACACTGAAGGCACCTGGAAAGGATTTATGTGGCTGCTGCTGGTGTTGAACTTTGGACCTCCAGGCTAAGATACAGACAGTCAAAAAGCCCAAGGCTGACTCGATTCAGTCTTTGCAGGTTAGTCTAAAATGCAGAGATTAAATTGAGAAACAACTGGGCACACATTTACGTTTGATTCAGGAAATGCAGCCACATGTCTGCAGTGGCTGAGGCCAGAAGCCAGGGGGCACTAAAACATGCCTCTCTGGCATGTAGCCAGCATGGGCTGTGTGTTCACTTCCTCTTCCTGCTGCCCCTGAAGTCCCTGAGATTTGCAGTCCAGAATCACAGCAGCACGACTCTCCAGGGTTGCTCATCACTTCCTCCTGCTTCCAGGTGCCTCTGGGATTTGTAGTCCACAATCACAGCCAGCTGTAAGTTTCAGTAAGTTTAGCAGCAGGGCAGCTCTGTACTTGGGGGCCCAGACCCCAACCAGGGTTTGCCTGGGGGGAGCAGTCCCTGCCTCCCCCCCAATCCTTCTCTGCTGGAGCAGACAGCATAGCCCAGCCCAGGGCTGAAAAGCATACTGGGATACTGGGGGGACTGTGATTCAACTTGAACCAGGAAGGGGTCTGGGACAGAAGTTTCATAAACTGATTTGACCCAAATCAGTTAAGTCTGATACTACAGTCAACCAGGTTTATGTTAAATCAGTTTAAACCATTTTGAAACTGATTTATGCGCACCAAGTTTCTGTTCTGTTACAGGTTTAAACTAGTTTCTGATGACTTGAACTGGTTTGTGTGGAGCCTCTTTCCTTAGCCCCAGAGTTAAACTGTTAGGCACTACAAAGTATGCTAAGGAACCAAATTCTTCAAAAGGGGAATGTAATAACTTGCATCTTATGTGGATTGGCATGTACCCATGGTATATGCTCACTGGTGGGTTACACACTTCCTTTGGTCAGAGGAAGCTTTTCTAGGGTATCTGGGGCCAACAGAATTCACTTCCCAAGGTAAAAACATGAGCTGATTCAAGGTCGAGCTAAACAGCCCATCGCTCTGTAACTGGAAGCTGTAACAACTCATATCCTCTGTGGACTGGCCCAGATGGGGATCTGTAATACACACTCAGCAGAGGATTACACTTGTAGTACCTCTGGCTGTGTCTTTACTACTTCTGCAGATAAACAGAGCAGGTCTGTTACAAGAGCTGTCAGTCCAGATCCTTTCATGAGCTCTATCGTCATATGTAAAAAGAAGACTATCACCAATCTCATCATAAGGACTTGAACATAACACTTCATTATTTCTGTGTTGGCCCTAAGGTGGTAATTTAAATGAATTTTGCATTATATGTTGATTTATGGCAGCTAAATTAATGTAATAAAACTTCACAGTTCCTTTTCATGTGTATTATTGATAAAAACACTCACTCACAGAAATGTGAAAATCCATCTTTGTGAACTTTAATACTTGGTTGTGGCATCTGTTTTTCATTTAACGAGTTGACTGAAATGAATGTAACTACAAAAACTAGAAGAGCCAAATGAATACATATCATTGCTCAAAAATGGCCGTTTCATCACTCAGTGATAATCATTTCTGATTTATTTGAACAGACTTTCAGGGTCTGATTCCAGATCTTGCACAGGACCTGAGTTCAGCTGGAGTTTGGCTTCTATGCCAGGATTGCATGAGAGGACCCTTCGACCTCCATTTGCACAAGAACCCACTAGAAGTAGGTGCGGGTAAAGCAAAGGGAGGAAATAACAATTGAAAAGCATTTGATTTTTCATTCAGTGGTGCTTTGACGTACCACTAGGACATGTTCTAAGTGAGTAGAATGTCTCCTGCACACATTTACACTAACACAACCTATTTATGGGCCCAAACCCTTCATGGATACAGGAAAATGCCTGTTATCATACAAAGACCTGTGTAAAGATCACATAAAAGATTCAGGCCTGACCAGATTTGAAAACAGCTTAAGCATGCTGTATATTACCCATAACCATAGGAAAATGATGCACCGTAAAAGAAGAGTCTCCAGAGACTGGTTTAATTGTTAGCAACATTTGTGGTTATAATGGAACTACACTCTATGGTGGATTCAAATATACTGTCCATAGCCTGGTATGTGAATGCCGTGCTTACACATGAAAATGAAAGCACAAGAGAATGCAGGCTCAGTTGGTGTGAATCATCTCTATCTTAGCATAGATATAAAATGCTTGTCATCAGTAGGGAGCAAATCCAGCCCGGTAGTGCCGTAACTGCTGAGAATCCTCAACAGGGTGTGCAACCTCCTTCACAGTAAGAACAGACCAGGTAGGGGTCTGGGGCTTGGCTGATGCATTGATTTCCCAGTCTTATCCTTTACAGTAGGCTACATTTGAGGGTTGAGAAATCACCTTTGGAGAATCTTTTAAGGACATTAAAACCTTTCTAGTGCAGCATCTTAGTGACATATCCAGAATGCATGAGGATGTGAAATGCCATGAAAGTTTTATGGACGCCTCTTTAGGATCCCTTGCACAGGTTCCACTTGATGAGGAACAATGAATAATGCAGCAAATCAATAAAATCTTTAGCTACAGGACAGCATCTGGACAGCATACATGAAGTTCCTTCCAGATGCAATGTGGCTGCTGTTTAACATCACAAGGAAGTACTGAAAAGTGCAGGAGATGGTCATGTCCAAGGGGACTGCGACGGGGTTAAGATAGGCAGTGCCACCTACTGAAGCACCAGCCAGTCTTGCAGTTTTCCTTAGTGATATCTCATTCAAGGGCCATGTGGTTCTGACTTTGCTTAATATCAGAGATTGTAGCCCAAAGAAACATGGCTATGGTCCATAAGAAATAATGGGCCAAATCCTGAAAAACCTCAAGATTTTATCCCAGTAATCCCTTGTTACATGACCTGATCTGACTTCCAATGAAGTCAATAGGAGTGCTACCACTTGCTTTCATGGAAACTGAGCTTGGGCTCACGTAAAATTTACCTGTTTGTTGCCACACAAAACAATAAGCGGTAGGGATTTGTTTCTTAACCAGACACTCTATACTGGCTTTGGCAGGTGATGAAACAACTGTTTACTTCCAAGGGAGATAAGGAGTGAATTGCTAAAGGATGTTAGACACATGGTTAGACACATGGTTTAAGAGCACTTAGTATTTATATGACATCATTTTGGGTAGAAATGGGCAAGCTACAGACACACGAGTTATTTTTTTTCCTACCCTCAGGATGTGAAATGAGATTGAACAATGGCAATAAATATTAGAACAATTAATATTATGATCACAATATTATCTTTATGCACACATAGATCTGTATGTATAGTCTATATTACTGATAAGCATATTCACAACGTTACGATGATAATAAATAAAAATAATAAAACATAGAACAGTATCTGAGATGTTAGAAATCAGGAGACCAAGTAGTCAAAAGAAATGGCTAGCAACTGTTTAATAAGGAGTTAAAGACGAATTTAACTCCACTCTGAGGAAAATACAAATTCCCAGTCACATGATAACATTGGCATATACAAATCAAACAATATATCTTAACTGTCTCCCAAGGGTAAAATAAAGAGGCATTAAGCAGGGACTTGTCTGTCATTGAAACCTTTATTAATAACAACTGCGGTTTAAAAGCGGGTGGTTTCACTATTTATAAAGTATTAAATTCCAGCAATCCAAATAAAAAAACTATATTTAGGAAACAAAAGAGAAAGCATTGGGTAAACAAATTAAACTAGCTGGCTGCAATGAGATCTGGGAGGCTATTAAAACATCCTTCACATGTTACATAATAAGAGGATATTACTTTCAAATACTGTATTAGACTTATTTAACATGCTTGGAAGCAAACATATGGCAGGGGAAGGAGCAGTGATGCAGGTTGTATGGTCAGAGAATGGGCTTCATCAGACACATTGGTCCCCGACTGCAGTATCTGGGTTGTTCACAATAAGAAATAAAAGCTACCGTGAATCCTGCTTGATTCATAGGTGTTCATGTTGAATTAACCCCCGAGTAGAACCTGGCTTGCGACATACATTCTTCTATGTAGCACCCCGTTTAAAGGGCTTTGTTTATGAGATTTCTGTGAGACGTGGAGGTTGTAGGGCAGAATCATCGTCACTGAGGGTACAAAGAGATATACCGAGAGAAGCGGGTTGGAGGAGTGGGGGTGCAGTTTGCAAGGCATTAAGCTTCGGTGCAGTAACTGTTTCACATGCTCATTCCTATCCCTTTGTAAGTGAAAGCTTAACTGGGGCCACTTACCCAGGAATGATTAAAGCTAAGTTGCCATAATTTAGTTTCCACTTAGCAAGGAATAGGATCCAGGCTCTCAGCCCTTTCAGGGTTCAGTGGAGCTCAGATGGAGGGGCTCATTTGTTCTGTTTTTATGGGGAAATGTTACTCTCTCCATCAATAACTTCCTTCTCATATGAAAGACCCTCCCCTCATCATTTTGGCTTGGGAATTTGGCTTGGTCTGGAAGTTGCCAACTTCTCTCTGAAGACAAAGGAGAATATTTCTGCAAAGGCCAAAGAAAACTCTTCAAACATTTTTGGGTTATAATTACAAAGTAAGCACAGCCACATTTCTCTTATCAAGTGCAAGTAAATGCATGTGTCAAAACACAACATCCAGCAGTGACCCAGAGTACGTATTTTTCCTTTCATCCATAATCTAGAAATAGAAACACAAATCATAGCCCTCTGAGAAAGACACAACTCTCCCGGGCCAAGCCTTCAGGTCTAGCTGAGCTGTGATGGCACAGAACCTGAAGTGCAGGGAAAAGATGGCTTACATTTAGATGTTGCACAAAAACGCATGGTTGCCCCAGTCCCATTTGCTTGTCTCGTCACTTGCTTGTACTCTTTAGAGTAGCCTGATGGTAAGGACCACTGAAGGATATTCCACTTCTTAGGAAAGCTGCACCCTCACTCCCTACTGTCTCAGACATGTTCCCAACATGTTCCAGCTCCCAGCATATTTTCTGCATGCTTGGGGAAAGGAAGGGATGGCAGAGAGCCAACTATGCCCTCTCGGTGCCATGTGGGAAATTCCCATGTGGGGAATCCCAATCTATCCTGTTAAGGCAGATTCCTAGACCCAGTTTAAAGCATTCGAGGTAGGAGCTAACAGTGAGCTCTTTCATATCTACAAAGTAATGTCAGCTGGATCTGCCTCACCTACAAGTCCTCAGACTTCCAGATATAATTTTAACATGTATACATAATGTACGCAACATTCATTTTTAGGAACAGTAATTATAAGTACTTTGCCAAAGTTTGGTCCTACACAACACAACACAACACAACACAACACAACACAACACAACACATCCCAAGGTAGGCATTCATGTGAGTACACACATTTACCATGTATAGTATATACTTACACATAGTATACTAGATGTTCTTCTAATAGTACTTCATAAACCAAAACATAGATACCAATACTGACATTTGAAATGTCACTGACTGCATTTAAAACATTTGCAACACAATCCATGGGACAGTGTTAAGTTTTCTGGTGTAACAATGAGAGCTCCTCTTGGGCAGTTTAAGTTTTATGGCATCCTTAACATTAGCAGTAGTACTGAATAGAAGAAAAAACGGGCTGTGGTTGTGCACAAGATTTTCTTCCAGTTTGCAGGTCGGTATATAGATGTCTTTAATCTTCTACTGAATTTAAGGGCCAAGCTCTATAAAGAGCATGCTGGGGTAGTTCAGAGCATTATTGTACTCATGTACTTCAGGTACAACGGGTAGATAGCAAATAACCCCAAGTATTAGGATTTTTAATTGTTCATTTTTTTCCCTGAAACAGCCTACATACTTACAAAGGGCTGAGCATATTTTAAACACTTTTGTAGTAACAGTAAAAGCACTAAGAAGAAATAAGCAGTAAGAAAGAAATGATAGGATTATAAGACACTAGGGGTGCATCCACAAATGCAGGCACATGCACTTGCAGCGGCTCAAATAGCAGCAGCACAAATTTGTGCCAGAGATTTGTGCCTTAGCACACGTTCCTGAACGTGCATTTTGGTGGGGGGCAAATTGTGCTCCTTGGGGCAGGCTGCCCAGCTCCTGCC
The DNA here is from genome assembly GCF_052110815.1 of Crocodylus siamensis. NCBI lineage: Eukaryota > Metazoa > Chordata > Crocodylia > Crocodylidae > Crocodylus > Crocodylus siamensis. The sequence continues at coordinate 86,181,846 of NC_143401.1, read as the reverse complement.
AGCTCTTCATCCAGGGGAGCTAGAGTGCTGGCCCCAGCAGTATAAAAACCTGTCCTGGTGAGCAGCTCAGGGTTACTTGCCCTCAGGACCTTCTGAGGCCCAGCCAGTTGGTATCTGGGGACACTACCCTTTGCGCCAGCTGGACTGCTGAAGCAGCCCTGACCTAGAGTGGACCCAGCACCCTCTACCCACTGCAGCAGCCTGGTAGCGTGGTTGGCTGAGGCCTGCTACCACCTGTGACAACATCCACCTTTTTGGATCCATAGGCCCATGGCTGCGCATCTGCAAGACCCAGATGGGGACCACACGCCACCTGGGCTGTGGTATGGGCACTGCATCAGAGCCTCCTGTACCTCTGCTGGTGGGCCGCATCTGCACAATTGGCCTTTATGTGGAACTGCTGTCATGTCTTCTGGTGCTGCTGCTCTGCCATCTGGGCGGCTATTGCTGAGATGTGCTTCTTGTGGTGGCCCACTTTGAACTGTCAAAGCATGTCCTCCTGGCCCCAAATGGCCAGGTCAGCCACCGAGCCCTCCAGCTGGGTGCCCAGTGCTGGCCCTGGGTAGGGTCTTTTGCCCAGGTCTTCTCAGTTGTCTCACCAGTAGAGATCCTGGTGTTCCCCATTTAAAAAATTGCAAATTCTCTGATAAAAAACCCAAATTCTTTCATTAAAATACCCCAAATCTGTGTTCTTTCATGATGAAAATGAAACACTGCTATATCAAGAGAGATCAGTTGGGCAATGTTTTATTGATATGTTTACAATTTTAAAGCAATTTGGAAGCCTATCTGTGCCTCTATCATCATCATAAAATGAATTCTAACTATCTATACACTTTGGCATTTGCTTTTGGGTTTTTTATCATCGAAAAACCAGATCTGCCCCTGCCCCCTTCACTTAACAGGATGTGGGGTGCTAAGCAGTACTGATATGCGGGTGTCCTGCCCCTGCCCTTGCCCCTCATTCCCAACCCACAGCACCCCTAGTCCCCTCACTCCTGACCTGCAACCCCTGCCTGCCCCCTGCTAGCTCGCTCCCAGCAGCAGCTCTGTCCCAGCACTAGGACATGGGTCCTTCTTTGGGTCCTGCTTTGTAGCTATGAGCAGTGCCAGCCCTTCCTGTTCTGCTCCCTGTGCCTGTGCCCAGGCCCCAGTGACCCCCATGCCATTCCTGGGAAGCCTTTGACTGGGGCTCAGGGACTGGGCTGGGCAAGCCCCTTCCCTTCCAGGTCGGCCTCCTCCTGCACAGGCTGCTCTAGAAGGGCTCTAAACCTGGATCTGGTGGCCTCTTCTACCTGGAGCGCTCCCCCACCCCCGGCTCCCATCTGTCTGTCACACACACCCCTGCTGCCACCTCCACTCCTCCCTCCCAGCCCCCAAGGGGTTCGTGGGCCCAGGAGCCCCTCACCGCCCCCCGGCTGGGGACGCATGTCCCAGCACCGGCGTGGACATGGGGCAGAGCTTCAGTGTGGCAGCTGCCTCTGCAGCCATGGCTCCTGCCAGCAGGTTCAATCCCATCCCATTTGGCCAAATGGGCATGCAGGGTGTGAGATTTGTGTGTGTGGTGGGGTGAGGTTTGGGAGGGGAAGGAATGTGGGAGGGTAGCGGGGTTTGTGTGGGTGAGGTTTGTGGTGGGGTATGAGGCTTGTGCAGGAGTTTGAGGGGGTGACATTTGTGGCTGGGTATGTGGCTGGGGGGCTTGTGGGTGTTGGGGGGACTGCTCAGGAGGGGTAGGTCTACCACTCCCCACCCCCCCGTCCACACTGCTCAGGGGCCCATCTGACATGTGGCTCAGTGCTGCCTGTGCCTCATATTGTGGGCCCAGCCCAGGAGTGTGCACCTTCAGGCAGAACTGGACCACTCTTGCTGTCACCCAGGGTCCCGGTACTGCACTCAGGGGCTGTGTGTCGGGCTGCGTCAGGTCTTGCCTCCATGGAGTCAGCCTGACCAAATGCCACGTGGGGCACTTGGAAACAGGACCCAGCCCGACCCAATGCACAGCCCTTGTATGTGGTGCCAGGACCCCGGGTGACAGCAAGAGCAACCCAGTCCTGTCCGAAGGTACATGACCCCGGGCCGGGCCCGCGATGTGGCACAGGTGGTGCTTGGTCTTAGGCGGCCAGGGCCGCACCACGCTGCAGGGGGCTCTGCCAGCGGTGGGCCCTGAGCACTCAATGACCACTGCTGAAGGAGGGCTGAGCACCGTGCAGGGCATGGGTGGGTGACCCCCACCAGAGCAGTCCAGTCCCCCCTTCCCACACACCCATGCCCCTACTTACTAGGTATGGTGCCTGGGTGTGGGTCATTGCTGCAGCCTTGCCCTGCTGCTATTTGCCCCAGTGTGCTGCCTCAGGGGAAGGGTGCCAGAGCATCTCCTTGGAGGACTCAGCCTCCGGTTGCTTCAGGACACGCTCCTACACTGCTTTTTTCAGCAGCTATTTTTTTTGATACCAGGACTTCCTGGTATCACATTTAGAGTCCGTGCTGGAAATATGCATCCCGGGGAACATTTTTTAGCTCCCAGTATGCCTCTTGCGGTTCTCAAACTGCTTTGAGATGCTGCAACAGGCATGTGTATGCTTGTAGGGTGTGTCTACACATGACACTATGTCACTGTAGCAATGATGGCAATGTAGCATTCATGGACATCTGCAGGTGACCAGCAGCTACTTCGCAGTAGTGATGAGCTCCCCTGGTGAAGCGTGCCACTACAGAAAAACAGCTGCTAAAAAATGACCGTGAGCCGCACGCACAGAGCAGTACGGGCTGTCACTGCACTGTGATTTAGTACTTCCTAAATCACCGCGCAGTAACGACATCACCACAGTGACACGTGTAGACGTGCCCTGCAAGTACAAAATCGAATGGCTGGATGCTGTGAGGTGGGCCAGGCTCTTTCCTTCACTACCATCCCTTCGTGCTGCTTAGGGTACACAACTATTCAGATTTTCTCATCTGCAAATCCCCTAGTAGCAGAAGTCATTGGCTGACATCCCGTAAACCTCCCCACCCTGTGGACTCTGGATGTGTGGCAGGGCATAAAGAAAGTATATTCAAAACACTATTGCACTCTAGCTACTTGGCTGCAGATAGCTCCTAGGGGGGGATTACAAGCTGGGATAGTCTAGAGGAGCCTCGAGATATGGACCCAGAATTAGTGACCTGCAACCTATTCCTTCGTCTCCTCTGCCCTGGCATGCTTAATAGGCACTGGGTACAATAGACATCCTTCCTTTCTAGATGCATGTTTCTCCTGTATTTCCACATTTCTTTCCTGCCACTAAAACAGACTAAGATGGGTCATGCCACAACAGATAAATGGCTCAAATACAGTCTAAGTGTGGCCATAAATTAGCCACTCTTCATCTGAAGCACATTTTTTTCTTAGCTTTTTCTTTGGAAACATTGAAAGGAAAAAGAGAAGCATCTCCTCTGTTTTGTTTAACTGGGTCAAAAAAGCTGTAGTAATTATATAATAACGGCTTGCAAAGGCAGTATTTCAGCAGAAGGTGTATTAAGGCAACAGCCTCAGTAGGCAGAATGACAATGGTATTTATTGCAGGAAATCCCTTGCAAGAAAAATATCTGCCTATTACAGACGGCAATAAAGGAAAAAATTTTGCCTGGAGCATAATTCTTCTTAAGGCTGATCGGTAAATATCTGAGTCAGAGCAACATTAAAATACCTGGAAGTGGTAAGAATTTACTGTTCTACAAAAAAAATTGTTGGCAATATGTATAGGTGCTTGAGAGATAAGTCGGTATTTACCAAAGATTTATGGATTACAGTGTACTGTGACATAAAATGTGGGGAATCTGAACATAGGATTGTTGACTGGTCAGCGATGGAGTCTTCTTAGACTATTTGGACTTCCAGGTCACGTCATGCATCGTTTCTAAGGTCATTTCCCATTGAGTTTTTGAAAGAGGTGCCACATTATTAATGACCTATATTTGCCCTGTGACCTTAAAAGCTGAATCTCGATACTTTTTGTGCTATTAGCTGTTGAAAGCAATACCATCTGTCTTTCAAAACAATCTTGCCATCTCTAGGTTAGAAATACTGTCTCAGTTATAACCCATGACCTCAATAGCATGCTAACCTCAAGTCAACTCATTTCAAAGATTGGCTCCTCCACTATTTATATACTGAATGGATCAGATGCTCCTCTCACACTGGTATAAATCAGCAATAATTATGCTTAAATTACTGGACTGAGACTAGTTATAACTGGTGTAAGTATGAGGAAAACCCACCACATGAATTAATTTACTATCATGGAGTGAAATCCTGTTATCACTGATGTTAAAAGTGAGTTGTGAGAGCTAGTTAACCAGATTAGTCTGAACTCAGGCAGAAGGCAGGGTAGATTTATAATTAACTAAAAATCAGAGATGCATAGCATAAACAGAGGGCTTACTTCATCCGAAGCTATGGGTTTTGCCTTTGACTTCTAAGGGATTGGGATTTTGCAAATATAGTCTGACATACAAGTAATACAACAAAATAGGAGAGTGTGTTGCAAGGTTTAAATGATACTGCTTATAATGTATGTATTGCATCATGACTTCACTCATAATGTATATTGCATCATGACAAGCAATATAGATCTGATTAGGTTCAATGGGACAAATTCAGAAGAAGTAAATGGCGACATAATTTCTACAGGCCAGATGTAGTGAGAGCAGTGAGGGCTGTATTTGCTTGTAAGCAGAGCTGTATTTGGCTATTGTATTTGTAAATCCTTCTTTGTTTTTTCTTTACTCGCTGTCTTATATCTTCCCCTTTACCCTCCCTATAGGACAGAAAATCTCTGCTCCCCAGAGTAGCTGAATATATTGTACATCAAAAACTGCACCGATCCTCCCAGTGGTGACACAAACACACCAGTGATTCTAGGGCGGTTTAGGAACTCTCTTTACACTCTGCTTGTTTCCTCTTTTTCATGTAGTTTGGAATATATATTTTTTTCAACTGCAGCTAAAGGGAGTGGGAAGCAGAAGTAGCTTTTTTGTTGCTGGAAAATGGCTTGAAATGTAAAGAGCAAGGGAACCAATCAGAAGAGATGAATTATGATGGCCGATTAGAATGGAGAACTTTGCATATTCATAGTATAGGTTACTGGGAAATAACTATACACTGGTTATGCAAATCCCTTTCACTCTGATTGGCTAAATAATATCTGATTGCCAGAGAAAAGGGATCCACATAATGTAATCGATCTGTGCAATGATTATACAGATTATATACTCACAACCAGACTCAGTACCATGGCAAGGAAGTTTGGCACCTGGGGCAAAGCCCTCCACGACAGCCTGCGCACAGATCCAGGGGGCACATGCCCCCCCCCCCCCCCCATGCTTGCCTGGGAGTGCACGCAGTGGTGGAAACCGCCTTTTTCCCATCGCCGTGCCCCCAAAAACGAGCCGCTTGCGGTTCTGTCCTACGCCCTGCCCCAGTTGGACAGCACCTTTTGACACCCCTTTGCTTTGGCACCTGGGATGGTTGCCCAACTCACCCTCCCCTTTCTCCAGCATTGGCTGAAGGAGGGAAGCCAGTAGTTATGTATCAGTTACTTTGCAGCAGGCCTGTACTCCCTCTGGCTGAGGGCATTGCCATTCACATGCAACAGCTGCAGTTTATTGTAATGTTGTGCTGCATTAAAGTTAGCATATATTAGGGTGGTATCCCACCTTCACTTCCAACACTTGCAAATCATTACAGCGCAACCTATTAGAGCTAGTACATGTTAATGAGATAACCTGCACCTGAAAGGGGACAACTTTGCAACATTGTGAGGGCACTTAAAACTAAAGCGAAATTGCTTGAATGTGTGCCTGCTCACATTTTAACTGTCATTTGTAAGTGTTAAGCTGAATGTGTGACTCCACCTTGAGACAATTCCATCCCCTGCTACATATGAGTACCTTCCCTTGACCCCCTTCACGTCACTAGACCCCTAGGACAGCTGGCAGCTCATGTAGCAAACAAACATCACTGCTCAGGAAAAATGATCATCATGCTGATCCTTCTATTGTAAAATAAAAAGTATATTCACACAGATTAGTAACACGGTCATTTTAAACAAACCAAAACACAAACCAAACACTGCTGTCATTCCTCAACTCAGAGTACCAATGAAGCTCTGACGGTTTCCCCAGGAAAGGATGCAGTAATTTCACTGACTAATGAAAGGATCTACCCTTCACTTTACTCGACAGGCTGCATGATAATAACTGTGAGAGATGCTAGCAGAGATAGAGCCCTTAATTAAAACAATCTGATTGTTATTTATTATTTAGCTGATGCCATGTTAGGGCACAGAGACATTCAGATTTGTAAAAAGACAAGGGCACTGCCTGGAGGTGCTTACAATCTAAATTAAATACACAGAAATCTCTTTTTGTGCCAGGGAGACTCTTGTAACACTATTTGGATGGATTTGGGTGTGAGAGCTAACTAACATCAATCTTCAATTTGAGCTTTTTGAGATATATATATATATATATATATATATACATATATATAGATTTAGGTATCTATGTATATATCTATATCTATCTATAGATATAAATATAGATAGCTATAGCTACCTATATAACTGTCTATAGATAGATATAGATATTCTGCTTAGGTGTGAGAGCTAATTAACATCAATCTCCAATTTCAGCTTTTTGAGATATATATATATAGAGAGAGATAGATATATATAGATATAGATATATAGATAGATATAGATATAGATCTATATTTATATATTTGTATCTATATATATCAAAAAGCTGAAATTGAAGATTGATGTTAGTTAGCTCTCACACCTAAATCCACCCAGATATAGACAGCTATAGCTAGCCACAGCTATCTATATATTATTTTTTACTTCAGCCTCTCATGTCTTTGATGTTTCCAGGAGTGTCTTGCAAAATAGGATCTCCCTCCCACAGACAGCTAACTCATCAGCACTTCTGTAATTATCAGAGCAGAATGATGGAATAACGCTCCTTAGAAACCCTGGAAAATACAAATCATTACACTGGCCATTCAATTATATTTTGGTGTGACCATCTGTAGTTTTCTTAGGTAACAGGTAGACAGATGATCAGATGCCATGGTGATGGGTGCAGTACAAGAACCTGAATATGACTGATAGATAGCTGGATAGATTGCAAGGAAAGGCATAAACTTGGCACAGTTATATTTCAGACACACTGGTAATTTCATATTATTCTAGGCTCCTTGAAACAATACTGAGGAATAGCAAATAGCAGTTTCAGAAATACAGGGTAATGCCGCATTAGGAGTGGGGGAAGTCACCCACGCACCTATGAAAACCCACCGGGAAGAGGAAAGACATTTCCCTGAGGTTTTCCCCACTGAGTTTTCTCTGTAATTGTTCCATTGTGTAGGCAGGGGCTGGCTCTCCATGGAACAAGCTGTGGGGGCCACTCACAAAGCTGTGAGTCCCAGGGGATCAATTAATTTTAATGGAGGCTGTAGGTCCTCTGCTTCTCTGAAAATCAGGCACCAGGGTCCGCTCCTTTTCTCGTACAAATCAGCATAGTCCTGCTGAAACGAATGGAGCCACCTCGATTAGCCCCATATGAGGAACCGGCTTCAACTGGACACCCACAATTGAGGCTCGCAACATGAGCAAACGCAGTCAAAACACAACTTTCTATAAACTCATCAAGCCCACCTAGACTAAGATTTGGAAACGAACTTGCGGGTTTGGTTGTTTTGATTTTTTTTTTTTAATGCAGCATGTAACTGCTTCTTTAAAAAGTGAACAAAATACACCCACACCATCTTCGCTGACTGTGAGGCACAATATCTTAAGAAACACCTGCTACATAATGAAATGTGGAAAGCAGTAGCTTAATTAAGCTGTTATTCTAATTATATCATTTACTTTTCTAATAAACCAATAAATATTCTAGGAATCACAGTGTGTAATGACCGAGAACTCTTCAGGGTTTTTTCTCTCCCATCCTTTCTGGAAATACAGAGTGCTAAAGCAGACAAATATTTGGGTATAAGAAAATTTCACAATCATTGGTACATAAAAAAAAATATTAATCTTATGCTGTTTAATGCATTCACCATCCACATACTGGACCATTATAAATATCCCATGCACAAGTTATTTCATTATTTGCTTGCCGAAATTCAACGGGGCTTGACAGATTCCTTCATCTGGATTTTTTTTTTTTGAACAGTATTTTGAAAGCATTTTCTCCATGCAAAATTCTCAGGGAAATTTTTGCCTTCTTTTGCTCTTCTTTTAAAGAAATGTCTAATGTAAAATTTCGATCTTCTCTCTCTCTCTCGTTTTTTACCCCCACTTTGTCTTGGCTCATGGCAAAATGCTAACAGGAGAAAAAAAGATAAAGGGAGAGAAATAAGGAGGGAAGGGGATAGAGTGAAAAGGAGGGGGAGAAAAGAAAATTTGCACATGACAGAACCCTCATACAGCTGGCAGATTTTCATGGAAAATTAAAAAAAAGTGGGGAACTTTGTATGGAAAATACAGGGAGCTTTTCAGGCTGGTTTAAAGATTGCGGAACCAGTACAGAAACAATCTGAGTGGGCTTAGAAGTGTGTATGTCCACTAACACACCGGTCCTATTCTTAGGGCCTTTCATTTGGTGGATCCTGCACCCTGCATTGATTATAGCCACTGGAGTCATTTTTCCTTGTCACGGAAGTCCTTCCGAAATCTTCGCTGAAATAATACATCTCTTTAATCTCACAGTCTTACTGCACAATATTTCATGACTGTAAGGGAGTGATATTGTAGGGAGAGGTGGAACGTATATAGGGGCAGTGTATTTGTCCAAGTTGGAATAAGGGTGGGATACAGGAGCCAACACTTGCTTTTTGCAAGCAGTGCTATGGAACTTCAAATAATCGCGAGTGAGCTGGGCCTTGATTTTGAGGAAATCTAGAAGCTAGAGAGTAAAGGAAAGTCTGAGATCTTGCAGTCGCACATCTGCTTTGGAACCTGCTACCTTGCTGGTAATGTGGTTAGCACACCGGCCTCCCTTTTCTTCCTGGCTCTGAAGGAGTCAATCCTGCATTCAAATCAAATGGAGGAGAACAAAGATAATCATATATCATAAGGGAAATAAATCTTTGAAATATATAATTTGTTGAAAAGAGGTTGCTGCTGCTGACATCAGCGCCAAGGTTTCAGCCTGGATCTTACAGTTCCTTCACTGTAATGACCAGGTCGTTTTTTCCCCTCGCTATTATACATTTGCAATCTCAGTGAAATCAATAGATTTTCATCTGTGTAACTAAGAGCAGAATTTGGAGCGGGGTTTTTACACTGAGCCTCTACCAATCATGTGCTTATTAAGTGGAGAAACAGGTCATGCAAGGCAAGGAGCACTAGCACTAGAACAGAGGTGGGCAATTATTTTGGGCGAAGGGCCATTTAGTGAGTTTTGGCAAGCCATCGAGGGCTGCATGACAGGCAGCCAGGGGCTGATAAATATTAATTTTCTAAATTTTGTAGGGGCCCTGCGGGCTGGACAGAATGGCCTGGCATTGCTGTCTATGACACTTGTACATCATTTTGATACCAGTCAAAATCCCTTTTAATTCTACTCCTGTCTCAGAAGTGCGCAAGGCACGGTACTCTTTTTGGCCAAATCCAATCACCTAAGGGCCAAATGCCTACACATTAGTAAAGAAATCTGCTGGAAGGAGACAAAGAGGTAGGAAAACTGCCTCCTGGATTTTCATTTTTTATTGTTCTCCCAGGGCAGCTGATGCTGTTTGCATGAGGAATAAGCAGGACTCGTGGTCCTAAACCTCATGGAGGATACCTCCCTAGGATTCCTATGTGCTACGATAGTGTTAGGGATACTATCAGTAGATCTTCTTCCCCACTTCCTTACTCCAGAGCTGCACAGCTCTATCAGACCTTCTCCGCAGCCCGTGAGTAGCTCTGAAATAGGACAGCTTGGAAGCTAGTGCAAGAAAGTTTTCAACTGGCGCTAGCAATAACAGCTCTGTTGTGGCATCTGTCGGGCCCTGGGGACCTGAAGCACATCCCCCAGGAACCCAGCCCACCTTCTCTTCTTGTCGCCTCCCTACCGGGTACAGATTATTTCCGCTGCACAAAAAAGCTCCCGTAGGACTCGAGGGGTAGAGAAAGGCACCTGATGGCCCTTGCTCTGTGGAAGGACAGAAGCACAGGCATTTACAAGGCAGCTTCCACCTGAACAAACTGCCCCTTGATATGGTGGCAGCTTGACAAATCTGAGGCAAAATGCCAAAGACATCAGTTTTTATGGAACATGATTTTTGGCTGGTTTCACAAGGAATGAGAGTCTTTCTTGGCATTTGCACAGCCATAGCCTATACCTGCTGACTCGCAAAGTCGTATAAGCAACGGCTACAGATGAGGCGACGGCTCCTGCTAGCTTGCCAAGAAGAAAAATGCCTGAAGGGTCAGAAAAGGATCAAATGACTGTGTGGAATGGAACTTGGTTAAAGCCTTTTCTCCAGTAGCTCCTCTCTAGCTCATATCCAGCTCGGGTTGGTAGCAAATGAAAGTCGTGACAAGCTGATGGCTGCTTGGTAACCTGTGAAATTATTTATCCACTGTTGCATCCTCACTAGGTACGGCACTCGGTTGGCTGGTGATCTCAGATCTGTGCCTCGTGGGCAGGTGTCTCTAGTACATAAACCACCACTTACAATTGACATTAATTGGCACCCTTGTTGCAGCCTCAGAGGAGAGGCTAAGGATTTAATGGGCACTCAGAGTGAATTATCCCCATATGCCTACAGGTGGTCCCTGCAGAGCTGCACTGTGGCAAGGCAGTGTGGGGAAGTCAGGAGCACTGCAGCTTGGGCTGGATTTATTTTACTTACATTTTAAAAGTGAGAGGTAGGCCTGAGGGTCAGCGAAGGGGAAGAATTTGAGTCCCAGAATAAGGGTGAAAGGAACAGCTCAGCACTCTGTCGAAGGCCAACCCTGAAAACCGTACTAATAATGAGGCAAAATTAATTCACGGCTGAATTTGAACCAAATGTAAACTGATGACTCTCCCTTGGCTTTGATGAAGCTAGGCCAAATCACACCCACTAAGAATCTGGCCTGAGGAGTGCTGCTTCTGAAGAGTAAATGAAATTGCCAATCACTTAGTGATACAATCTACATTTTACCATCAGCATTAAATTCAGTGTTAAATACCTTCATTTTTAAGACGGAGTCAGCTTCATTCAGCTCAGCACTGCTCCTGTTCCCTTTTCTTTTCCATTTGTTATGATTTATCCCAAGTGTGAGCCGCATACCGTTTGTGCGGATCGCAGGGTTTAGATACCATAAAAAGAATGTCGTGGAAATGTGTCGTCTCAATAGCTCGGGAGGCAGGGTTTCCCAGCGCTAGCTACTTGTGTGTTAGCTATCTATCTTTATGTCCGAAACAATTTACTTTAAGGTTGACTATAAAGGCAAGGCATCACATAATTGTCTGGTATAAAATATGTCAAGTATTGCACTACTGGGGCTCATTAGCAAAAGCATAGAAGCTGTGTAGTAATCCATAAGGTGATACTTGTTAATGAAAGTTGCAAATTATGCTACTAACTACCTAAGATTAATAATAGATATGTCTGCTGCAACAAACAAGTCTCAAGTCCCTGGAGAAAACTGGAGAAAGTGGATAATAATTAGAATAAAGGCACAACAGAGAATTTTATATTTACAATTTTGGAACTGCAGCTCTAAAGTCAGTGCGTGTTTGTTTTGTGCGTGCTGTAATACAGCTCCAGTGAGTTTCTAGATTTAAAATAACCATTCGCAGCCACGTTATTTTTATTAACGGCAATTGAAGATTTAAAGCCCGATTCCTTAGCATGCAGGTGTTATGGCTCTGATGCAGCAAAGCAGTCAAGCATATGCTTAATTCCTACTGACTTCAATAGGAATTGAGACCAGGCTTAGGTGATTTGCCGAATCAGGGCAAAAATGTGATCAAACCCTCACTGACATTCATGGGAGTCTTTCTGTTCTTGGTATGAGAACCTGTGTTCAGTGAGAATATCCATTATTTTTATGACATATTTGCTTAAAGTTTGCCACAGCTCCCTAGGAGCTTCCCATTCCCTTGGGTATAAATCAACATTTTTTAGTTATTCATCTGGTGGCCTGAAATGCCAAATGGAGGTAAATAAGAAGAAAACGGGTGTCCTGAGCTTTAATGAACAAAATATGCCCGACACCAGAACACTAAATCAGAGTGGACATTTCCAAGGCTCTTAAGTCAGTCCAGACTTAAAAGTTGTACCTCTAAGAGAGACATCATTTAGGTGAGCACTCGGTGGCATAACTTTGGAGGGTGGGATATAACAGTTCGTTCACAGCAAGGTGAATACAGCATTTCTGGTAGGTTTAGGTCATCATCAAAACCCCACTGCCTGTAGTCACCTCTAATTGGCAGTGTCTATACTGTTTATTAAAATGAAGGGCTTGTCAGACTGGCTGGAGGAGCCACACAGGACTGGGGTTCCCACCTAGCAATGCTTCATGAAGGCACTTCATTTTGGACTGAAGGGCTGATCTAAAGCTCAGCGAACCAGCAGAAAGACTCCCAGCTGACTGACATAAGCTTTGGATCAGATCCCTAACTCCAGGGAGGATGGTCCTGCAGTTCCTGCAACTTTAGCAAAGCCTGCCAAATTGTATGGAATTGAGCCAACGTCTCTGGTGATTTCTGGGAAACAGACACTTCAGGGCAAATACAAACCCTTTGGTTTCGTTTGTCACATTCATATCTTCAGAGGAGAAAGGCTGATTTGTCCTTGGAATGTACCTGAATGCCTCAAAGGTTTAAACCTTTTGTCTGTTCAATCCAGCACCAAACCATGGCCAAGAAGTCTGCAGAAAAATACTCAGAGACAGACGATGATTCATAATCGAGTACTATACAGCATGCATGTACTAATGCTATTTTATGTAAGCATGTAATTTTATGTAAGCTGTACTGTATGCTTATGCTTCAGCTGGACTGCTCCCCCATCCTGTTGAGAAAAAAAGTACTTGTTTCAAATATCCAAATAAAAAAATAAATGATTTTCGCAGATTGTGCTATCTAGATTTTGAGAAACTCAGCACATTCATAAATTTAATCTTGGAAACTAATTGTAATACTACTACTACTACTATCGTGCCAGAAAGCGCTTAGTATGTTTGGTTGCATTTGTCTCTCTCACTGGTGGGGGAAAAAAGACTATTCTGACACAAAACATAAATCAGTCATACTCAGGGATTTGTTCTGCTATGGGTCTGATAAAGTACTTGCTATAAGAGAACATTTTCCTAATCTTATTTTTCCATGATGGGCCCTGACACCCTGATGTTGAGTTTCTCACAGAGTTTCTTCCGCAGGCAGGACACTGAACTGCGATGCAGGAGATCTAGATTCATTTCCTAACTACTTGGAATAGGAACTGCTTCTTCTCTGAATGAAAGTGGAGACTGACCAGAAGTTTAGGCCACTGGAAGTCAATGGTCAACATCAATGTGACTTTGCAATGTATTAAAAATAAAAATAAAATCAGCTGCTTCTTATTTCAGAGCACAACACATTAGTGTTAAGGGGGACTAAAGACCTGAATCTGATATTTTACTATGTGTACAGCTCTTATTTATTGTTTTAATCAATAGGGTTTAATAAAGCACTTTAATTTTTTTACGCATAAGCCTTATTTCACACTTGTAGGCAAATCTCAATAAGTTCTAATAAAAACTGAAGTTCACTATGTTACCCCTGGCAACAGGACGCAAGGGTGAATTTGTTTCTGATCCCACTTACTCTTTGGTGGAAATCAGAAGTCCACTGGAATCAACGTTGCTACACAAATATGAAAGTAGTGTGACAGAAGAACTAGATCTAGTAAATACAATAATCTTTGTAAAAGGGCGATTAGATATTGCACTAGTGGATAGTATGGAAATATACGTAACAATTTAGATAATTAAAAGCACTTGCGCATATGGATGAGTTGGAGGTATGCAGGTATCAAAATCTCTCCCTTTAGGAAGGTTGTTCAGCACATATTTTCATGTTTCACAAGACTATGGGTTAGGCAAAAAATATAGCATGCTGCCTACAGAGAAATTAGTAGGAAAAAAAGAGATCACCTTGCATACCCACCTTCAAAAGACTGTTTATGGCCTAAGATTTGGAAACCCCACACTTAATTTCTTAACTCATTAAGGTGGCTTCTGTGCAAGTGTTTAAAGGCCTGGTATCTGAACCAACTAAAGAGTAATAAGCATGTGTACATGTGTGCCTACACTCATTTGTTAGTTTAAAAATATCCTGATGATGTAACTTGGTTGTGTTGACACATTAACCTAATGAGAAGAGATTCCCACCATGTCTTCATTAGACAAAAATGTGCAAAGTAGATATTTACAGTACATTAACTCTTGAGTGGTTAAGGATGATGCACACTTTTGTGTGATATATTGCACTCTGAATGTATTTCAAGATCAGCAGTCACTCATCAAGGAAGCATTTAATAAATCCTCTGATTTTGTTTACAGCCATTATTTTGTAATTAAACCACATAGAACAACTGCACTTTGTTCACTTCTTAATCAACTACTAAGCAACATAGTAAATATGTCACCAGATTGAATTCACTATTCTTATTAGTACATTTTTTTTCCCCCTCCAGTTCCTATTTCTTCTCATATCTGAACTGAACACCCATAGACATCAGGAGTGCATGGCTTCTTTGCAAGGACTAGATACCTTTGTTCATGTTGAGCATTACTTTACTTCACAAGAAATATCACTGACTTCACAAGAAGGTACTATTCATGTGGCTCAAGGTAAGATCCAAAGCCCAAGTAAATCATTAGACTTATTTGGATCAGGTCTTAATTGCAGAAGCAGTCCTGCTGTGAGCAAACTACATATTATACTACTTTATCTGACACACCTCTATGCTAATACACATTTTAAAGTATTTAAATTGCATTCCCATGTCACATTCATCTTTTTGCATTCTTTGCTCTGTAGCCTGTATATCTACTTCCAGTCTCCTAATACACATAATAGTTGCATCTCTTTTTCTCCCAAGTGACTCTTCATCATGTACACAGCTTTAATGAACTATACCTGGAGGTCGTTTGACAGAGGTTTTCCCATGAGACTCGAAGCCTGATGTTAGAAAAAGCAGCTGGGAAGAGGAGTTCATTACAAACTGGTGACTTACAAATTAATGTGATTAGCAAATTAGAAGTGCACTTTAGCAGGCACAACATTCTGGCAGGGCTACTCCGCTCCAGACTCCAGTGATGCCCACACATGCCTTGATGGGGTGCAAAATCAAAATGAAGCTGTCAGTGAGAAGAGACGTGCTATAGCCAGAAGTGTAAACTGTGAGAGCAGTGCAGCCCTGGCCTTTCAGCTTGTTTTATAAAGTCCTGTCTTATGAAAATGTCTCTTTACTACAGCCTAATTGCACCAATGAAACAGTCAGCTGCCTCATACACTCCGTGCAATACCTCTTGGAGATGACTGCTGGGAAACCTGGCTCTTGCATAAGTGCCCGCAGAGAATGAAGTCCAATAGCGTTGTTTGTTTTTCCAGAGCATTGGGAAGAAAGGCGGGGGGGGGATGGACTGACTTCAATTTGTCTCCTCAGTTTGGCTTACTCTTGGCAAGTGGTGCCATGTTGGGCATGCAGCCAGCAGGAGGCAAGCTTAATCCTAAGATTTAAAAAGGTTACAGTTGAATAAAATATATTGCAGAGTTCAGACTATATTCTGATTTTGGGGGTGTTGGCTGTAGCTGTGTTGGTCTAAGGACACAGGTGGAGAAGATTCTTTGGGTAGATGTGAGATCTTGTATTAGGCCAACTAAGCAGTTGGGAAAATTGTTCTTTGCAAGCTTTTTGGACTCTCCCTATGCCTGAAGAAAGGCGTTTGTGCCTGAAAGCTTTCAAAGAACAATTTTTCCAACTGCTTAGTTGGACTATTAAAAGATACCACATTTACCCAAAGAACCTTGTCCAACTATATCCTCAGTATTTTTATTGCTTAGGAATGTGCAACTTTGTACATCTGGCGTAGAAAACCAAAAGAAGTGTTGCTGTATAATGTGCAAGCACAACTTTATCCTGACAAAAACGGCATCCCTAAAACTTGTCATTTAGTGCTAGGACAGATCAATTACTATTTGTAACAATTGCATATTATATATCCAGATAATGGCAAAGCCAACACATCTCCATCTTCACAGTTCTGCTGTGTTGCCTTTATGCCCAAGATACAATTGATGAGCACATTACCTCCAAGCACATTATTCACAACAAATAATTTACTCTGTGCCTCTAATTACCTCTTTTCTCCTCTCCAACTCTCTAGTCAAGTTTCATTTAAACAAAATTATTCACATTTACTTAATGGGTTCCTCTGAGAGGTTTTACCATTTGCTTTCTGTAGCAAGAGTTCACTGCAACTATAGGCTATTCAAAATTTGAGTTGTGTTAGGGACTCCTGACTGGTTACATATGCCATAATAGCATTGTCACTAATCTCTGATGGGTTAAACATTGCTCTCAAAATCAGATATGAGGCCTTAAAACTTACTGTGGTAGTGGTAACAAAGAAGAGGAATCGGGGCTTTTTTAAGAGACTGTGAGCCATTTGATTTCTGCACCACATAGTCTTCTACCCAAGGACTAGTTCTAGCAACATTAAATGACTTTATATTCATTGTCAGGCTGCAAAAGTGAAGTTTAATTTCTCTTGTGACACTGGCACCCAGTGGCTGCATGGGCATCTTTGGTGATGGTGTGGACTGAGGGGCAGTGGATACATCTTCTTTGCAGTTTGTGACCATTAACAAAACTACATTTTTCTTTTTGTTCCCAGTACTTTGGTGATTAGGGCATGAAGAAAGAGAAAGATAGTGCCTAGAGCATTCTGGACTTTACAAATTATAGTTAGTAAAATTGATTTTCACTACACCCTGTACCAGAAAGGCAGCCTTGGCTATGGGACACTGAAAAAGTTTCATGCACTCACCAACTGGTCCTACTCTGAGTGAGGGGACGGAAAAGTAGAACAGATAGAGGACATCCTGTGTCCTAAAGAAACTGAAAAGAGATCAAATGAACAAAATAGGAGGGGCATGAAATAATACAGCTTCCAGTGAAGCTACTTCTAGCTACTCTTTGCATATTAGTCTCCATTTCTTTCACATATGTGTTTAGATCCTTGGGCAGGTATTGACAAAAATCAGAATACATTGCACCTCTGCTGCCTAATTACAGTGGTGACAGAAGAAGACAAAGAATATACATGAGATCTGAGCAAGGTGTTAAATCATAATAATGTGTGTTCACACTTTGCCCTGTTCCTATATATGATATGAAAAAAAATCCCACTAATTAAGGTTACTTTGTTAGACTGATAGGTAATTACCAGAGCAAACCTTCTAACCTCGTGGCCCATAGCAGTAAAAGGTCAAAAGTAATAGTGCGGTTCTTTAGAGACCAATGTGTCTATCTAAAAGAAAAGGCAAGTAAATACTTGGTAACTTAACATGAAGGAATTTTAAGTTCTTCCCCATACTCTCTAATGCTTCTTAAACAGCGCTGCTTAGATTCATATTTCTATCAGCTTACGGGACACGCTGAATTTAATCTCTCTCTATCCGCTAGCCTATGCTGATTTCAGCTGCAGGTCACAAAAGGGAAAAGATAACAGCTCCATTGCAGCCTTTCTGCTTTAGAGGTCAACGAACGTTTCTCAAGAAGCATCATTCAAAAATAATATATACTTTCACATGATAGATTAGTTAGGAGAATTTGATTCCCCCCCACTTCCTATGATTGAACGACTCCTCTTTGATTAAGATGAAGCAAAGTGAGATGCTGAAAACTTCCCTGACATCACATGGCCATCTTAAAGAGCTGGAGTTAACACCAAGTTCAGTCCCATAATATGAACCTGTAAATTTTGTTGGTCCAACAAAAAATATGCATTTAAGACAACCGCTATGAAAAACTGGTGACATTTAGGAGGCCTATTAACACTCCATCAAATTAACAATAGAGTCCTAATTCCCTTGAGCGTCACTTGTGTTTTTCTTATAATATTGGCTGATTCTTTCCTACATTAATGAGATGGACTGCTGCCAAAAATATGCAAATGAAAGAAAGTCCACTGGACCTGTCTTAGTAAATTCAGATATTTAGGAAACTCCACTTAAATCTGAGGGTATTTTTAAAAGTTGCTCTAGAGCTTGTACCAAAAAGGAGCAAATTCTTTCTGTTAAATTACTTCTTGTTGTTGTAAAACATCAGTATGTAGATAGACTGAACTCTAAACTCCTGAAGTCCATATTATCTGAATTTTTACCGTGGACGTGTCATGGTCCTTGGAAGACTCTGCCCCCAAATTTAAATATAGCTCTGCAATCAAATTATAGAGCTCTATTCTGGAAATAGCAAGTCATGAAGTTCCCAGATAATGTATACAAACAATTCACATTTTTATGGCTTCTTCACCTTTTCTGAATTAAAAAAATATTTTTAAGCTCAAAATCATCCTAGAATAAGTAAAAATAGTATTCTTAAATGCACACGCACACGCATGGGCATGTGCACGCACGCACACACTATAACGCATTTATTACAGCAATAGGGTGTAGTTCACCTCTTTTAAAAATAAACAATAGAGCATTAAATATACAAACTGATTTACAACTTGATCTCTAGAACCAAGAGATCTCTATGAAAAACTTGGTTGGTGACCTTCATTTGAAAGTTGGCATGCCTTATGTATAACTATGGGTTTTAAGGCCAGAAGACACCAGTAGGGCCATCTAGTCCAACATAACAGACATATATTTCACCTGGAGGGTCTCATGTCAAAAGCAACAACTTGTAGATGACCTGAGCGTATCTTCTAGAAAGTCCTACACAATCGATATTATACGTGAACAATGGGCAAGCTGGTTCAAGTGGATCTACTTTGAAACAGAAATTTTCTTTCCCAGAACGGAGTCGTTCTGTTTCTTCAAGGTTTCAAGGCAGACAAGGTTCTTTGGGTAAATCTTTTGTTAGACCAACTCAGATAGTTGGAAAAATTCTTCTCTGCAAGCTTTCCGGTACAAATACCAGGCAGAAGGTGCTTCCTTTGCCTAACGAAGGGCTTTTGTACCGGAAAGATTATAAAGAAGAATTTGTCCAACTAGTTGATTTACCCAAAGAACCTTGTCTGCCTATGTCCTTAGACCAACATGGCTAAAAGCTAAACCCCTGATTCAAGGTTTTAATATATTTGGATAAGCTATAACTCCTAGTGAATCACCCTCCCCCTCCTGTAATTTAGCTTTTTGCTGTAATTTACTGTGAACGGTGCACTGAGCTTAATTTGATTTAAAAGCTGTCACTTGTAAATGGTGACGTGACAAATTAAAACAAACCATGTCCATTTTTATAAACCCATTTAATTTAGTGAGGATTAAACCCCGTCATGTGCACAAGCACCCCTAGAAGCCATGCAGGGCTCCATCCTTTCTTTTCATTCTCAGTGTCCACCATTGTACGGTCCAGGACCAGGTAGGGAGGAGAAAGCTGCAAATAATAATGTTACTCTTTAATTAGCTAGAACAGCTCCAGTTTCTAGAGACTAACAGTATCCTTCTATACGGTCGGATCCTATTCTGGGAGTAAGTAATGTAAATCATATGAAAAATCCTGCAAGTGGTTCCTTGAAGTACATTTCCATGATATAAATTGACATTCAGTTACATGGTTTTTAAAAGCAAAAGGTGACTCATTCATACGTGAGACAAGTGATTAAGAAACAGGTCCAAAAGAAGGAATACAGAAAAAAGGTAAGGAGATGGAAGATGTAAAGTTAGATTTGTGTGGTATTTAGTGGCTTAAAGATATAGAGAGATGTCAGGTTTTGCAAGAGCACTTAGGTAACTATCTGTATCCTTAAGTACCTTTAAAATTGTAGTATTTCTGAATAGGATGGTATTCCTTTAAATAGTTTGTGAGCCCTCTAGCGGGACCCATTGTGTTCCATGTTCTCGAAGTTTCGAGAACCTGATCAAAGCAGCATTGAATACGTATGACTAGGTCTTGCACGATGGTTCATATTTGTGCAACAAATATTTATTTGGGACCCAGCTGTTCCTACATGGTTTTTTCATGCTGATTTTGGTGTAAAGGGCAAAAGATGCATGAAAATACTTTGCAAAAGAAATCAGCCTCTCATGCTAGATTGGCTCTCTATTTAGATCAAGCTAATTGTTTAAACAGTCAAAATAATCCTTTGGCAAAATTGTATATCTGCATTGTGAGAAAGTCACACTTATTGCTTGTTCAACTCCTCTTATTTCAGGGAGCTCTCACCAGGGAGAAGTCTGACCCGCTAGTGATGGCATAGCTCATGTTCAGAAACACTGAGAAAATCTCTCAGCCATCAGCAGACCTTCCATGGGCATGCATGTGCTCATGAGTGCTTTCAACTCACTCAACAGAAAACAACATGGCAAAGAATAAATGACTGCCTGGAATCTCAGAAAATTGCGGGTGGCTATCACAAGACAAAATCAGCACAAACTGGTTCCTTATATTTAATAAACGTGACAGTCTTCTGTTTCTTCTTGCTGGGTTCAGAGTTAATTCACTGTTCTCACTCAGTGCCACTCCTAATTTTCACTGATTGGGGATTGGAATCAGGCAGCCAATCTTCCTTCTTTATACCATATATGTGTTTTATACCATATTAAGTTATCCCTAAAATTGCTTGAAACCATTTACACTGCCTGTTTGGACCATGTGCATTGACCGATTAATAGTTGTAGGAAGTTAGTTACCTTTGCTTCAGCTTTTAATTATATTGTGCAATGGACATAAAGACCTATTGCTTTCATAAACGTCTAATTTTTGTATACCATATTTATTGTATGCCCCCTGAATATCCCTATAGGATCATTATGGTGAACCTGTAGACATTACTTTCATGTTCATTTTAAGACTATTGTTATGGATGTGGGATTGCAATTCCTCCATACAAGCTACCCAGATGAAGCTGGGTCTTAAGAAGACAAGTTTAATATTCAGATACAAGGCACCTGAAATGAAGGTAAAAGGGAATGGAGAAACGACTTGCAAAAAGAATTATTTTCCTCTCTAAATATACATCCCTTCCTCTTCTTTCGCTTAAGTCTGAACATTCCCCTTTAAGGGCCTCTAATTGTTTGAGGAGGACAGCAAACGCCAGTACAAGAGTTTCTCTTCGCAGAGCCCAACGCAGAGGCCCCTAAATGTCCCTCCTTTGGGAGATAGTGGTGTGCTGCAATGAAGCCAGGTGCTTCCTTCTCCTTTCTTCATCTTCTCATTGGAGGACGGGGGTCAGAAAAGAAATATTAGGGCTTTGAAATGTTCAGCTCTGAATGACAGCCTAGGCCTAGCAACATTGCCTATATTTAACCACATGATGAATGACTCTTCTCATCACATTAGTTCTGCTAAAGCTCTCTTTCATTATTACCAGTCATTACTTTTAGCAGCTGTTACTGTATACAGTCCTTGACGGCACTTAAAAATGACGTAAGAACTCTCTGCCATGAGGGGGTTAGAGACCAGAGGCACAAACACTGCGCTCCGGGGCTGGGGATAGACCAGAAGTTGCATATGGACTCCCTTGCATTTTCTGCCTGTTACCAGTCACCATGCAGTGCAGTGGGAGAGCAATAATAAGAAACTGGAAAAATGGAACAGCATGGATTTGATGGAGAAGAGAGTGGGCAATTAGCAATCTTACCAGGGTGGCTGTGCTTGGTACAGAAGTCCATGGGACTTACCGGATGGAGGCTGGATGGGTGTGTGATGGGGTGAGCCAGTCAGTGGAGAAGTTTAAACTTTAGGTAGAAGGAGAGTGATACAACCGTGGCTGACAGAGTGGGTGAGGCATCACTTTCATTTTGAGAGACTAATTTGGTAGGGAAACTGCATGTAAGAGAACACGTTTGCAAGATGTGATAAAATTTCAGGTAGACCTCATAATACATATGTAGCTAAAGGAAATTAGACAAAATGTCATGGGATGGGAGCACAAGGTAAAACAAGGAGTTAGTTAACTTGCTCTTCTCTCTTCTTCATCATCTTATCAGGATTGGAGCAATGACATTTTTGAGCTCCCTCTGTCCACCTGGAACTCTGAATGGACGCAGAGTTCTGCCTCGTCTAAGTCACAGCAACCTCGAGGCTTCCTGGAAACCATTTCTGTTCTCTTTCAGGCCCCTTTATACTGCTACTTCCAGGTAAAGAACCACTGTTTAACTGGGTATTAGAAGATAATAGGCAAGATTACCATATGAACAATTTTTTACTAAAATGGGAATTGAACTGAATGTGACTGTAGCCTGACTGTGTTCTTCGCATTCAGCGTCTGATATTGTGTAAAAGAAAAATAATTTTTGGCTAATTTCATCCATCTACACATGCACACAAACAGTTCAGATTTCATCACATTCATTTGATGGAAAATATTCTGGTCCTTTGGAAAGAAGTGTTTGGTCATCTCGCAGTGGTGACACCAAATCCTCTGTTTATTTGAATGATTATTTCCTATTATAGAAAAACATATATTGCACAGCCAAATCTCTCTTGCTCTGATGATGCGAGTGTCCTCCCTTTTGGTTGTTGCGGACAACGTGGCTGTAACAAAGACCTTGATGCTTTTGGAATCTAAAGCATGAAGTAGTTGTAAATCTGTGCCCATAGGTAACAATTACTCCACTCATTAACAGATCTCCCAGGCCTCTCATAAACCAACTTTGAAAGCGTCTCTCGGGACAGGGATGGGGAAGTGCGTTTTATGATCATGAACAAGCTAGTACACCTTGTGAAGCTCTACAATAACTGTTTTAGCTCTAAAAGTTATCATAGTATTTGAGCCAAAGAAGAACAGATGACACAATGACTACAAAGGGTCTAGACTAGAATTGGTCTTACTGGGGCTACTGCATGTGAAATAAGGTTAAATTATATTTTAACTCTTTTGCAGTGGCCAGTTACAAAACCAAACCAAAAAAAAGGGACATGGTCAGAACGGGAAGAGAAAAAAGTACTGATGTCACACGACGGGACCTGAGGAATAAAAACCCAACATGAAAAATCTCATAGGCAATATTTTTGGGGAGACTAATGAATAAGTGATTTAGCTTAAAAACAATAGGTTTGCTATGTTCTTAACAATATGATCGCATTTCAAAGTGGGGAACCAAATTGACTACAGATATAAGGGGGCAGAACCTCCAAGTCAGTAAAAGCTGTGCCTGTTTTGGCCACTGCTAAGTTTGGTCTCGGAAGTGTATCATTGTGTTTAAAGGTAGTCTCCATCAATCATTTATAAATAGCAAAGCCCTTCTGAGGGGCATAGACAATGCAGGTGGCTGAGAAAGGGGTCACGTGCATCTAAATTATTGCCCCAATATCCAGTTACCGGTTTACAAAACAACACAAAAAACGTTGCTCTGTTTGCCTGCGATTGGGATCCCATGACACCTGTCTTCAGGGCCTGTAAAACAGGAACCTTTTCACTGGCTTCCCCACGAGCTAACCTTTATCATAAACAGCTAAAACAGATCATTTCTTGCTACAAGCAAACAGCAGCATGTTCTTTAGATATGATTTCAAAATGCACTGCTAAAATGCTTCCGTACCTTTCTTGCTAGGGTAACGGGGGAAATGTAATGTAACCTCAAAACACAACGCAAAAATAACATTGGGGGAAAGATATGTGAGACTGGGCAACAGAATACTCCCTAAGAAAACCGGCTTGTCATCCAGGACTGTCACGGAAGGGTCCATAAGAAAACCTCAAGCCTTCTGTTACTGACAACTAGAAGGAATTGCGTGTCTCCGAGTGTTAGCACCACATGTCAAAGTTGTCCAAATTAGATTCTGCTCTTACAAGATGGATTAAAATATAAGTAACTTTTTTACCACAGCACTTAGAGATGCCAATCAGGTCTTGTTTCTGGAAAATAAGTGTCATTTTAAACAGCTCAGTCAATTTCCCTCGTGTGTCTTCTCCCCGCTTCAGGCCAAATCATTCCAATCTTATTATTAATTATTTGTATTACAATAGTGCCCCCAGGCCCCACTCAGTTTGGGGCTCCATTATGCTAGTGATGGAGGAAATGCAGAGCAAGAAACAGTCTCTTTGCCAAAGAATGTTCAATCTAATGTAAGACAGGATGCAACATGTGGGTTTAACTAACCATACGCTGGAAGCATAGAGGTAATAGCAACATATGATTGTGTTGGCTAGTGGTTTGCATAATTAGATGGTTTATAGTCATTTGAAGCATCTAAAATTTATAAGTCACCAAGTAAATAAAATAGCTATTGTCACTTGGGTTTATAGTGTAGGCTGTCAAAAACCACGTGACGTTACATGCTAACTACAACAAAGAATTATCCAAGTAATTTTCTTTCCAGGATGTTCAAGTTTTGCCTTTTTTTCAGGCTATTTGTGAAGTAGAGGTCAGCGATAATAATGGCCCAAGTGTACAAAGTGCCACGTGATCTTAATTCCCACCACAGCCAACGGGGGACAGAAATTGTTCCCCTTTCGGACGCGTCCCATCACTTGAAGGATCAGGCCCCAAAGCAAAACTACCCATTTACGACACAAAAATACATGTTGCTCTTAGAGGCCTCTAAAAGTTTGCCTCCGAAACTTCTCAGTTGTGTTTAAACAACGTGTCAACTGAACACTTCATCTTAAGAAGACAGATAGCTATTCCGCCTAGAGGTTGGAAGAGTTGAAAGTGTTTTCATACCATCTGATAATCTGTCAGCGGGACAGAGGTCAATGCTGTTAAGAACAAGATATTTTATGGTAATGTCTCCATACTTCTGTTTTTCTGGGGGAGGCTTGGGTTTGTGTTCAGAGCAAAGTAAATACAGCCCAGAAGGGATAAAAATCTTAATAACCATGCAGCTTAGTGAGGAATATAAACATTAATCACACCTCCGTGACCCTAAGAAAATATAAAGACTTGATCTTCTCCTACTGAAATCAGTGCCAAAACTCCTATTGGCTTCTATGGTGTAGTATTAGGGCAGCGGTGAAGAACAAGTGGCGTTAGACGAAGTGGGTGACATCACACGCAGCCCCCTTCTCACTGGGGGTCTGATTCGATGCCCATTCAAGTCAATGCTTTCTTCACGGCTTTAAGGGAGTTATGACCATATACACTAGCTAAGGTCCTGCCCTGAAGGAACTTTTTTCTTTGACTTCAGTCCCCGCTGTGGCAGATGCTGGTAGACAGACCCTTTTAGTTAATGACAAAAGGATGGAGGCACTTGCTACCTAAAATCCTAATTGCAACAGGTAAAGAAGGCACATTTATTTTCTCATTGTCAGAGTGTCTTGCCCTGCTGTCACCAAGATATGTCATTCAGATGTGATGTGAAAAGCGCCTCCAATATTGCCTGGTGGAAGCTGCTACTGCTGTCACTGCTGATCTGAAAATGATCTAGATGAAATTTGAAAACAAAAAGCATCTTTATAACTGCCACCCACTATAATTTAATGCAGCAAATAGCAAATAGTCAGTCTGCATATATGAGAGGAGAAACAGTGCAGGTATTAATATATCTGCTCTTCTCACAGATTGGCAAGCAGCCTAAGTCCACTGCTACCTGAAATTATGCCAACCTGTTCAGCACATCTGAATTTAAAACTAATCTCTTATTTACAATCAAAGCATCTACAAAGCTGATGCTTGTAATGGGTTTTATTATACTGCATTAAATACTGTTGTGGAAATTTGCATTTGCAATGGCCAATTAGTATATTTATTTATTAGAATTTAGTCATGCTAGTTCTAGTAAATGAAATGCAGAACATAAGAACATAAATAGGATTATTAGCTACATTCCTCTCTTTCCTTTTTTTTTTTTTATAGGCTTCATTATTTTTGCACAAATGCCAGGATTTTTTTTTTTTTTTTTTGTGAAAAATTAAGTTTGCATGAAGACTTGCCTACTCTCCAAAGCTGTGATGACATTCAATTTGATTGCGAGTAACACCACATTAAAAAAGACGTTTTTCTGAGAGCAGTGGTTAAAACCCAGACGCCTACATTTATTTACATTTGCAATGCTTTCGCCATGTGTATAGTGATACAGTGAACTACCAACTCGAGGAATGAAAATAACTCGTGTCTGTGTTAAATGTCAGAGGAAATTGTCGCACTGATTAATAAGTAAAGAATACATAATTAGAAAAAAGTTGCTCCTTGCAAAACTGCTGTGTGTGTCTAAATTCTCACTCAGCTTTGCACAGAACGAACAGATTAAAATAAATACAGGATGGGTCGTGTAATGAGATTTACTCTCCACTTTTAATGGGGGTGTTTGGGTTTCAGATGAACATTGTTTCTTGCTATTTTATTTAAAATGGAAGACAAAATAGTTCCATTCTTAGCAGGCGCATTTTGTTTTGCCTCAGAAATTATTGCAAATATGAATTAAATGATATCCTACATGAGTAGAGAATAGAAGCTTTTATTTCAGCTTTTGCCTTTCCTTTTTTCCCCCGCTTTTTATGTTCAGTCAATTTGGATGAATTTCGGAGGCCGCAAAGAAAGAAACAAATGACAAATGAGACGGGCCTGAGCCAGAGCCGTGACGTTCAGATCTACATCCAAAAATCACCAGAGTTTACATCCATGTTGAACGGCAGGCACATCCCTCATTATTTACAATATCTCCTGGTTATGGCAGGTCCCTTGGAAGATCTGCAAGCATTTCGCATATAATAGTAGAACCCAGTAGTCTGATGGCATAAGGATTATTTTAAACATTTCTCAGACAGATGAACCAAGGTCTTGACAGGTTGATGGTTTAAAGGTGTGGAGCAATTTGTTCAGAAGGAAACATTTGTGGGTCTTAAGAATGGATTCCCTCCTCCCTAAGTTGATAGACTGCCTTGTACAGCAAGATTGAGAACAGGGCACCATGGGGGAATGGAAGATACAGATCTACCCGTTCTGGCGATGTCCCTATCCATGACCCAAGTAATTCCCTTCTCCTAGCAGTGAGCTCTGGAAACCTGCTATGGAGATTTTTTTCTGTAGTAAACTGGGGAAAGCAGTGACCTTCTACATGGGATGTCATCTGATGCTACACAGCATTTTTTAGACCCTTTGCTAGCAAATAGATCATCTTTGATTTAACCCTTAGATCTGTTGAAGTTAGGAAGCTACAGTGCATCAATGGCAGAGAACAGACACTAATGGTCCCTGCTCTAACCACTAGCAACTATTTCCTACTTGCCTGCATATGTGTCTTGGCCAGTATTTAAAACTGCTCTCATCCTTCCTGGTGCGTCACACCATTTCCCCTTATTCCAGTCTGTCTATCAAGGAACACACGCATTCATTTAACACACCAGCGTGTCCGACTGGACACGAACGTTGGCCCAAAGGTGTTTAATTTTGCCAGAAATGATCTTCCTTTAGCTCATGTTGGCAAGATCCTGTAAAAGGTTTTTACGAAGTAGCAGCTATGCCCCACAGTAATTCTATACAATTCCCGAGGACTGAATTAAAAACAGATAATTTTCCAGCTTGGTGTGGGTCCTTCAAACGGAGCTGTCAATTTTACTGTAGGCAGATGCCAGTTGAAAACTAAATAAAACATACAGTACATGCTCCTAAAATATTTGTGTCCCTCCCTTTGGGCAGTAGTGTGCATTTCTTGGGGAAACTACTTTGGTACAAATAAGGAGGGAGAAAAGTATTTATTCTTTTCAACAACTAAGTATATTATTAATTTGTTATTAGTAAACACCTAAAGCAGTAAGCATTCATGGTGCTATTTAAGCTGGGAATTAAGACACTGCCATTTGTCTGTTAGAGTTTGCAGTCTAAGTAGTTCCTTTTACGGTGGTTGGAAATACCATATTTTTCTGATTATTAATCAAACTTTGTTTTCCCTTCAAGCAGAATTAGATATTATAACCAGCTTAATTTTAAATACCACAATCAGTTCCCGTGATCTCTTTTTACTCTGCTCTCTAAGAAATCCCAGGTTTTGAAATCTCTCAACGTGTTTTCACCCTGTCTCTCTATATTGACTTTGTGGCATTTCTGTCACACTTGTACTCTTAGAACAACCAAATGAAGACATTTCATCTTTCAGCAGAACCAATCCTGAGACACTACATACATGAATGTCCTTCATCTACAATAAAGCACCCGCCCCGATAACATAGTATTACTTTCCATCCCTCAGCTAATGCACCCAAGCGGTCTATTTTTTTTACTTGTTCTGGTATGAAAACGTCTTGGTTTGATGGCTATCGTTATTTATCTATCCATGGTGACCCTTAACTCCTTCTCTTCATAAGCTCATGTAAGATCAAAGGCCATGGATGTGAGTAAATGATTATTAAAAACAATGGGAACCATTTCTTGGCCTTAGTGAATGTTGGTGTAGGTCTAGAAACATAAATGGGAAGGTCAAACTTACGTCACCGACGTAGCCGACCTGAAATTGTTTGTCCGCCGCTGGGCTGCATAGCCACTCAAGCATATTTAAATCTATTGGGAGATTCGTCATAACCCAGGAAAGTTTTCCACTAACTGAAATCTCACTTACAAAGATCAACAACTTGCTGTTCATTTCTCCTCAAAAGCATCATGTGTGCTGTTCATTTCTCCTTAAACCCTGGAGCTATATCGTCTGGCCCTGGGCTGCCCATGGGCCTCAAAACTTCATGGTGGGTGAGTAGTGCATGCCCCCCTGCTGACAAATGTGTCCTTGGCAAATGTGTCCTGAGCTCCTTGCTGCTCCAGTTGTCTTGCTCTAAGTAGTTGAAAGCTCCCTTTAACTAGTAACTGAGACAAACTAGTTATTAGCTCAAGCTAGCTTAGGTAAGATAAGTCTGTGGGAGTTGTTACACTGAGGAAGAAAGAAGTACTTGCTCATGCTTTGAAGCACTCTGGCATCTTTGGCAGCACTACATCGGAGCTGGTGGGAGATTTGCAAATCTACAACCTTTCAGCAATTTTGTGCAGGTGGTGGGTCCTGGCTTTGCCCAGGCTCCTTGCAGCGGTGACAGCACACTTTTGCTGCTGGGTAAACCAGAGAAGTCGGACAGGCTGGATAGTATGGTTCTGCATGCTATACCAGGAGCACAGGTCAGTGTGCGGCCCAGTCCTGGTGCAGGGCCTAGCCAGGGGCAGTGCAGGGTGCTAGGGCCTGATTTAGCCATGAATGGCTAGTTGGGACTGTATCCAGCCTGCAGACTTGCCCTGTGCCACTCACCTGGGCCCACAGGGCCCAAAGATTGAGCAGCACTTGTTCATTGGTTCAACAGCAGACAGTGGGTGCATCTACATGAGACTCTAAATGTACAGTAGCTAAATGTACATTCTACTGCGCATTAGCGCATCATGGCAAAAGCTGTGCTATTGCGTTAATGTGCAGTAGAATTAGTCTACTGCACATTAGCATCACTGAAAAGGCGTGCACAGGCACTACTGCACATTTAATTAGTACCTGTTATTCCAGTAACTAAACTTACTAAACTTAATGCACGGTAACCGTGTCACGTTCATGTACCTGTAAACATGTCCAGTGACTGCAACAGAGCTATTTTGGCCATTAAAAAAAAAATTACAAACACTTCATTCCTTTTCTGCAGATTTCTTTTCTTTCCTCTTGTATTAGGCACGAACTCAAATCAAACCACTGTATCCAAACTCAGCCAACCTTTAGACCTTCGGATGTACATTTTAAGGTTGGGACACACCTTTGCTTTGTATGCGAGGTATTAGGAAATTTTGAAAATTATTTTAATGGCATTGTTATGACAACAAACAGGGTAAGTACCTCATTGCGCTACCTCTTATAGAAACACAGAGTAGTACACCATTCCTGCTCTAAAGAGGCAATTCAATTCAAGTAAAATTCAGAAAATGATGTATTGTTTTACTACCTGGTACACAGAATTTAATAAGGTTATAGTGCTTACACTTAGGCAAAGGTTGATTTATCCCACTTGGTATTACTAATATTTTTTCCTGATACTGAGGTATTATATGGTCTATAATCCTCAAAATTTCCTATTTTCTAGGAAAAAGAGGTATACCATAGCAACAGTCTAGATTTCAGAAACAGTAACAGTATTTTTAAAGCTGGAAGATCAAGAGGAATCCTTAGTCTCACCTCCTGTACAACCAACACCATAGAGATTCAGATAATAATTATTACAATTGAGAGAACTTTTATTTCGTACTACATAACTGAAAAAAGATGACTATTATGCTCCATAATTTTGGTTGAAGGATCATATTGAAAGTCTAGGTGGATTTTCAAAGAATCAATTTGTTTGGCAATTGGCAATGTTTATTACCCCTCTTAGGTCTTTTTCTTAATAGTAATTTAGAAGAAGGGCCCAGACAGAAATCCCTGATCTAACCACCACCAAACTTGGAGGAAAAGTGAATCTGCCCTCAAATTCCACAACTAGCCTCTGTCTCCATAGCAGGAGAGACCAAACTATGAGCCTATTACCTTGTGACTATGAAAGGTCTGCATCCAGATCAGTGTTGGTGGATTAACTGCTCTTTCACTGGAACGCTAGACAACCGATGCAGAACTCAGAGCTATTGTACGATACCTCTGCCAATATATAGTCTCCTGGGCATTTTTGAGACTACTTTCTTCTAATAGCCCCTTTATTGGACAAGTCTTTGGAAGTAAAAATAGCAATATTATTTTGCCATATTTTGTACACGTGTTTACATTGTAAATTCTTGAGCGGAAATATTTTGTCCCTATCACCAAATGCAGCAACCTAGAATTAAGAGTCTTCAAGCAAAAGGACCTGTCTTAGGGTTATAATGCAGTGGTGCAGGTTGCTAGGAGATGCTGCCTTTTTTTTTCAGCTTATGGCCAGAAGACAGTCTATGTGAAAAACTAGAGAATCAGAAAATAAAGAGTCAGCTGGTATTCATCTGTGAAAACTAGGAGTCCCCTCCTTGCCAGCTGACTGGCTTAGGCGATCTTGTAACTTGCTTTAAATTCACCTGTCACTCATTTCTATTCTCCTGCTTCTACCTGCAGTCTAACTTTTAAAACTCATCACTGTTCCCCCCTCCTGTGACCTCTCAAGCCTACTTGCACAGCAACCACAGTTGCCTTTGGAGTCCCTAGCTCCTCAGCTATGGTTGTCATAGATGCATTGGGCTGCGAAGGTAGAAACCAAACTAAGGCTTTTCCCCAATATTTGCTTTTAACATATTATTTAAGACTAAGTCAAAACTGTTCCTTCTTTCTTTGGATACCAAACCAAGTAGTAATTTGTGGTATCAACAAATTGCTTTTACTAACTACGTGCAGATGTGTCATTCAGTTGGTTAGCACACATATAGCACCCTGCTAACGTGATTTCTGGAGATGTTGTAAGTGATATCATTTCTAGAAAGGTGATGAGTGTTACCTTCGGGTAGCGTATACCTAGAGCAAGGTTGGGATTTCACTTCCTGGGGTTTGTAACCAAGTAGATTCAATCCCTTAATCCTTTCTAGCATACCATGGTCTCTCCGTGGTATGTTTAATCTTCCGCAGTGTACAATATATGCCTTCACCCTCTAATCTTAACTCCCTTTCTTGTATCACTTACAGGCAGAAATAACTGTAAACCCCCCATTTTCACTGTCCTGCTCCTTTTCTGAGATACTGGCCTCCTCTTGACAAGCTCAAGAACCATAAGCACCAATGCAGTTAAGAGTCTTGCATCTCCCCTTGGCAGCCAATAGCTAAGCTCATGATTATATGTGCTGAATGTTTTGCAGTAGGCCAGTAGGAAACTAGTATTAAGCAAAGATAATATATTGACTAGTCAGCTGTACAAGGAGAACTTTATAGAATTAACCAAGTTTTGGAAGCTTTGCAAAGTAGGGTAGTTTTGGTAGGTTGTTCTTAGCTCAAGGCAGCACTTAAACATTTGCTATATATATTGCATTTAGGTATACATATCGCACACGCATCCAGAGATCTAATCTATTATAAATGTATATAGTGTCTAATTCTTCATTGTTTTATTCCACATTTACCTCAGTGCAAAAACCTGCAAACCCCTCCCTGGACTTGTGCAGTGATGATTTAAACCCACTGCTCACACACACACTAGTATGTAGATACAGCAACTATAAATAGAAAAATCAGAGACATCAGAAGATTTAAGAATAACCAGCATTTTAGGCGCCATCCTGTAAACTGCAGTATTATTTGTTGACAAGTAGAGTAACAATCTATGAAGAAGTTAAGAGAATTTTTTTCCTTTCCTAAGCGTCCTGACCCACCAAATTATAAAATAATTTTGCTTCAGATGTAAAAGCCAGATTAGATCATGACAGCTAGCTTGTAAATGTATTAAATGGACAGAGGCACAGTGAATGTCCTTCAAGATGAATTTCTTGTCATCTTTTCTTGTGAAAAGAGGTTTATCCCATCCCTTCAAAATCTGTAGGGTATCCTATTTTTTTAGTCTCAAAAATATATTTGGTTTTCTTTGAAGATGAATAAAACTGAGATGCTATTATATTCAGTTCCTACTTTGCAGCATCCAGAAATTCCTTTGCTATTAATACGCCAGAGAAACAGATTTCTTTGATTTTTTCAGTTTAGAAGATCAAAAGCTGTCAGAAATTGTTTCAAAAGAAAAATAAATCTTTGAGAAGTTGGATTTGAAATAATGAGGCTCCAGCATGTTGCATATACAGTACTTAGAACTGTTTAATGGTCGATGTTGTTATAATTGTGGTGTTTGTCTCTTTGCTAGCATCACACACCTAAAGGATATTTCAATCTTATTTCCCCCCTTCACCGTAGGTATATCATCACATAACGGAACGTGAATGGCATTTATTGCAACTTCTAGCAAATGCCTCATCAGGTAGAGTGAAAAAACCCTCTGGATTAATGGAAACGAAACATTCAGTCTTAACTGTGGTTTGGAAAAATACAGAGATTTCTGCAGGATTTTTTCCCCTAATATCAAAGCTTAGATTTTTTTGGCATTAGCATCAAGCTGCAAAACAGAGATGAAATAGCTTCTCATTTTCCCTTTTTTCCTTTTTGTTTTTAATTTTACTTTGGAAGGTCCCTGGCCTGAGCCATGTATTTTGTAGATGGCCATATCTATGCAAGTTTCCTGTGCGGAAAGACTGCAACAGCCATTGCTCTCTCTGAACATAATGTTCCTGACAGACCATAGATATGTATGTGCTGCAGGACTTGGAAGCCTGATAATTTTATACTCAGCGTTTGGATTAATAGCATCAAGAAACATGGTCAGAAGATGTCTGTGCTGTAATGACTGCAAAACAGGTAATAAAGAATGGGAAAACAAGAGGATTAAATATTGATAAACACTAGACCCCACTGGAAAGAGCCTCAAATGTGTATAGCCTAACCTGCAGCTAGAGATTAAGATGTCATTGTGGCTTTCAACTTTTTCAGTGTTAAAGCTTTCAAAAATCAATTCTAAACCTCCAGCCCAGCTCTGTTATGTCACACTTACAACTGCGTCTCAGGGACAATGCAAATTAATTCACGATCAAGGAAATTTGTAATCATTATGCTGGCAAATAAATAAGTCAGATACTTTTTTGGAGGAGGACAGAATATACTTTTACTTGTAAATTAAAATATTTAGTGCTTTATAAAGCAGTTGCTATTTAAACTGCCAATAATGTTTAACATGAATTTACTCACCACTGCCTATCCTCATGCTGTATAATTTATAACACTAAGCCCTTTCAATACTCCAAAATGCCAGATAAACTTTTCTCATTTGCTCTTAATTTGGTCATGCAGGATAATACCAACATCTGAAGGCTCTTTAAACTGCTTTTTAAAATGCATTCCTGAAAGCACCCCCAATGCCACCTCTGCTCCTTGTCATCTTCCATAATTATTTCGAATCCAAAGCGGTCCTTAATGCGCTTATTAATCTGGCATTCTCCTCAGTGTGAAGCACATTCAGCTCTATTAATTTTTAAAAACCCTTTTTTATGGGGGACTGCAGATGCTTGGCTATTACTGAAAAGCTATTAGAAGTTAACACCTTTCTCTCCCCAGAGACTGGCATCATCCTATGCCTCCAAATGCCACCCTATTTTACATTATCAGCTGCTAAGACTAAGTATTAGAGACTTTTTTTTTTTTTTTTTTTTTTTTACTTCTGAACTGTTAATGCTATTATTAGCTAATGGCAGAGTTCTGCATAGCGCGTAGATACAGACACTGCTGGTACGTCTACAGCATATAGGTTTTTATTTATCTGCCTCTAAACAATAATGCCTTTCACTCCCCCGACTCCCCTGAAGGGAATTCTCAGGTGAGCTGTGCTACCCGATGCCCATGGGTGCTGATTATTTATGCCTTTTCTTAATTTGTGTATTATATTTAGACCAATTTTTTTGGTATAGGAAAAAGGCAAAAAGACCCAAGTGGTTGCCCCATAAATCAGCAACTGCTTTATTTCTGGGGGAGTCTTTTCTTAAAGAGATGTGTCATGGCCCTGCCTTCATTCACTGGAGGCTGGGGAGCTTAAGGCACATTATAAATATTACAAAACACTATGTTGGAAGTGGTGTGGTGGTTCTGTTTCTTTCTTCCTTTTCTTTTTTAATAAAGAGCTTCAAGTCCTGCCTATTCATCTCTAAATCTGACTGCTGCTGTGGAAATAGGACAGGGTTTAATCTCAAGGATGGGCTGTTGTGTGCCATGTTACCAGGTCTTGAAAGCAAATAGCTTTAGAGAGGTGCATAAATGTGAACAAGACCCTGTGTTTTCTGCGCCTCACAATGGCACCCCACAATTCTGTCAGGGTTTTTTAATGCTTTTTCCCCCACTTTTTTTTAACTCTCCTGCCATTGCGAAGCAAAACTTCAAATTGTAAACCAATATAAAGCAATATTGCCTTGCTGAGTTTGCAGACCATTGGAAACCAGGCATGTGTGTGGGTCTTTCTTCATGCCAAAGGGGTGTTATGTATGAAACGTAAAGAGGACAAACTGTAGCACCTTTACAATCTGAAGAAGCGAGGACAGCTTACTCCAAACAGAATGGATCGTCAGAATAATTAACGCAGAGGCTACTGCATGGATTTTTTTTCCATATTTTTTTTCAATTGAAAAACTCTATTTCAATATATCTATATCTATATATATCTACTTCCAGAGCTTTCAGGGCATTTTCTACAGATTGCTGTAGCACCTAGGACACTTGGTACTAGACTGCCGTAGCAATTTACAACCGACTGCCACAGGAGACATGGGGCTAGACTATGAGCTCTGTTGACTAGATCCATTGCATAAGAATTCACTGTTTAGTCATCACCAAATGTCTACCCCGCTTCAAAGTGGGCTCAGTATAAAATAAGCGGGTATGGATCTGGGGGCATCTTTCTGAGCTGTGCCACACTGGTGGCCAGGAGCATGAAGGCATAACACCTGGAGATTATAGGGAGAAGATTAAACATAACTTTAATTATTATCATGTATCAATATGATTCGTATCACTAGGGCCTAGAGAGCCCGGCCAGAATCAGGGCACTGTTTTGGACAGGTGCTGTGGACACAGAACAAGAGACAGTCCCTGCCCAGAAGATTTTCTCTCAACAGGTGTCCAGATCATTTTGCCCCAAAGGTTTTAGTCATCAGCAGCAACGAAGGCCTCAAATTTGGTGGTGGGCAAAGGGGTGGGGGTGAGCGGCAGGAGCATTCACCCCCTGCTGCGCTGAAAAGCCCTGAGGGCCACCAGTTGTGCAGTCCTGGTCTATATTAACAAGGAGAAGGTTCGGTAATGCCTTTTTGTTTCGAGCCTTGTTGGCATCTGGGGCAGGGCAGCTGAGACAAAAGCCACTATCTCATGACAGCTGCTTTGCAGCCTCTGTGAAATGAGAGTTGACAGTCTCAGCTCAGTACCTAAAAGGCAGGTATACTATAAAAAGATATAGGTATACTATATACTATATGGGTATACTAGATATAAGCATACTATAAAAACTCAGTTCAGTACCTAAAAGGCAGGTGTTTATACTATAAAAAGAAAACCAGCACCCCCAAATCACTGGCACTGCCACTAACTCCAGCTTACTTGCGTCCCTGGAAAGGTCAAGTGTTGAATGGACCTGTCTGGAGATGTGACCAGGATCAGAGCTTGATTCTGGCTTTGGTCGCCTTACAGGGACCTCAATGGATTTTCTTCTGACAGAGAAGAAATATCCTTGGGTGGCCTAAGATTGACAAATGTCTCTTTAAGACACCTGCTCCCCCTCCTTTTCTACCCCCAACCTCATTTAAGGGACATGCCAAGAACGGTTGGGAAAAGTACACCGTCAGCTATCTGATCCTCAGCTAGCATTGCAGTCCCAAAAAAGCCTGGCGGCTGGTACAGGGGAGCAGGAAAGCGACCGCCTTCCTTTCCTCAGCTCCCACCAGAGTAAACTTAACACAGTGGAAAGCCAAGGTCTCAGTCTCTACTCTGAAACCTAGCAGTCTGATGAGCACCAAATTAACTTGGAAAAACACCTCTGTGGTCTGGGACGTGCGTGATGAATCTGAATAGTCCTCTTAAAATGGACGTCATCAGGGAAGTCACGCTCTGGGGTGGCACTGGGCCTGGGCTCTTGAATAAGCACAACTTTAATTGCGTTATTTGCAAGATATTGATGTAAAACCCAAGCTGCTGATTTCCCTACTCCCAGATTTATGAAAGCATGTCACTGTATTCAAACAACAATGCTGGAAAACAAAATGGAAACAATGACAGTGGAGAAAATTGTGATTAAATTACGCCTTAAAACATTGTTGTTGTGACACACAATGACAAAGCTGGGACACGCTGACCTGAGTTAGCACCGTTTTGGGGAAGAAAAAAAGCCAGAAGGAATGCTGGCTGTGTTAACTGTGAATTCCCTGGCAGCTTTTTGTTCATGTGACAAAATTAAGCATGATACTGAATAGATGAAGTGCTTAAGCCACGCTGTGGCTTTGAAGTGTAGGGTATAGCTATTTTTATGAATTTCTACTTTCCCCCTCCATTTAACTTGGAAAAAAAAAATCTTTATTTGAGGGTTACATAATAAATGTTAGCAAATGTTTACCCTCTGGAACCTCACCCCACCTTATGAATCAGTACACTCACTGGTGCACACTATTATCAGTTATCCAAACCATGGCATAGCTGTTTTGAAAATTAGGAAATGAAGCAATTAGTTGCTTTTCTTAAAATGCATATTATATCCTCAAAAAGACCTAAAACTGCTCCCTCAGAGTCATTTCAGTCCATCATATCATTACTCCATTCGTATATGTGCTGTCAGTAGAAGACATTCTTATTTCTTTGCCAATTTATATTGCACCTGACAGAAGGTATTAGGACTGTTGTATAAAATTAGAGAGTTATAATATTGACTAGCTTTAGACCTATGTCTGTCCTCATGTAAAATTACACCAGTCAGTCTATCTGGGGAAATAAAATGGAAAATGAAAAGACTCAAAAGGACGCAGAATAGAAAGCACTGATATGGAGCCCTGAAGACAACAGATGCCTGGCAGACAAAAGGGCAAAGGCCTGACAGAGCCTCTGAAATGAGAAGCATCTGCCCCTGGCTCAGGTCAGGAAGGGCCTTAAGATGGAAAGCAGAAACAACCCAGTGGATCACAGTTTCTTTGGAAATCTTGGAGGTAGATCCTTAAGAACCTCATACGCCAGGGAAAGGGGCAGTACAGTCTGGCAACTCTTGCAGACTATGGCAAGGTCCTAGCTGGAGAGAAAGAGGTAGCTCTTAACAACTCAGGAACACAAATGGCTACTCTGCAAAACTGTTCAAAATGCTCCCCCTGCGTTCGGAGAGGGATCGCCAAGGGTCCGGCCAATGCCATGCTTGGTTTTCTCACGTCCCTGAGACAAGAGAGCCCGTGCTAACCTGAACATGCCCAGGCACTCTTCCCTTGGCGCCAGAAGCGAGTATTTGAGCTGGAGACTGCAATAACTGCTATGCTTGTAATAAAGAACTGAGAAGCCACAAAATGTAGCTAGGCCCCTAACTAACTTGAGAGAGCCCAGCACAATATAAGGAATACGTCCCTGGACCAAGCCATCCTTAGCCAGGGTAGCTACAGGCATAAATACTAATAACAAGTCTGCTCTGATTCTGCACAGGTACCCGTGCCTCTGCCCCCGTTCAGAAGATTACTGAAACACAGGAGGAATACATCATTCATGCCCTCTTTGCGCCAGCCACATATCCTGTGCCAGGATGCACGGGGAATTTGCTGTGGGGAACACACAACCACCCAGTGATTCTGCTTTTGACTTGAATAGAAATGAACTTCAGATTTTTTACTTGAATAACTCATTAATCCTCAAAATTTGGGGTGGTTTTGTGCTGGTTAAAATATTTGCTCAATCCTATTAAACATTGAATAACCGTAGTCATTTAAAATGCTGGATATTTTCCCTGTTAGTAAAAGCGCTTTTCCCTTTCCAAAGGTATAATTCGTTCGTGTGAGATCCAGAGAGTAGATATTGACAGAAGAATAGATAATAGATAATTGATGTCAAAGGCTGAATGAGAAAGTTGTCGATCAGCCAGAGTATATGTTATCTCTCTATATAAAGAAATATAAAATAATGATGATTTATTGCTTGCAAAGTTGCTAGACTGAAAAATTCTTTGGAAAGCCTAGTGAATACAGATTGGTTATTCTAAAGAACTCCATCAAGGCCTATTTCTTCTCCAAAAGAACT
This sequence comes from Crocodylus siamensis, assembly GCF_052110815.1. NCBI lineage: Eukaryota > Metazoa > Chordata > Crocodylia > Crocodylidae > Crocodylus > Crocodylus siamensis. The sequence continues at coordinate 86,142,992 of NC_143401.1, read as the reverse complement.
CTGCTGGTTCTAATTATATGTATTTTACAAAAATTGCATGTTTTTGAAAAGTCGGAGTGTTAAAATACCAAACATTACATTTCTCTACTGGTGGAAAGAGAAGTTTTTTGTAGCTGTCAAGTTTGATAGAGCACGGAGATAAGAGAAGGTGGGATTTGATTTTACAACGCTCCCCTGTTGTGCACCTTCACACTCTCTGCATCAGTCTCACTTGTGAAAACCTAAACAAGTATGATAAATAACGATAGGCTATAAGTTATTGTCCTTTGGGGAACAGAGTGGTATCTGAGGGACGCTAGGGTTATTTAAACAGTTTTCCTTTAATCAAAAGCCCTTCTTTAAGACACCTTTCCTATTTTACATCTGTGCTGGGTCCAACAATCTTGAGCCATTTTTAAATATTTTTTTTCTAAAATTTACCATTCCCAAAATACCAGTGACATGGGCTGTACTACACAGTGATGCATCGATGTGGGAAAGAAATGCTAATCTGTATCTGAATTAAGGCTCTAGCTCTGGTCTTTGTAACTGACTCCTAAAAAAGTTACTCTCAATTCTTCAGGATACCTACCTAGATACTGCCTCCTTCTTTACTAAAATGGCTGGTTCCAGACAAACTCTCATTCCTGAGCCAAGCAATTCCCTACTTGCACTATGCATGAGATCCCACATGTAATATTTTACTTTCTTCACCAATCCCCTTAACTAGTCCTACTATAGTTTGGTTGATGCTACCTTTGCATGCAAAGAAGGCATATGCTCAAAGGGATTATGAAGCAACCACAGAGCCAGAAAAAGTACTGCTGCCCTGAAATAGTAACAGCTAGCATGACTTCACTAGAGTTACACCAGGCATAAAATTGGCCCTGTGTTTTGTTTCAAATCACAAGAAGTTGACTTCTTAGTGCACACCCCACTCAAACAGAGGACCAAAGAAACCTGCAACACCACAAACCGCTCATGTTTCACCCCCTCCCTGCTTTCCCCAGCATTACAGAGCAACCGGTGAACCAGGTTTTTTTTAAGCACACCAGTGTCAAGGCAGCTGATTCTGCTCACACTCGTTCTCAGCTGTTACTAATGATGTCATCAGTTAACACTTTGCGGCTCCGTAAGCTGCACAGCCAGTAAATATTGTCTCTTTCTCTGCAAGGCATCCACTGCTGCAGGGACTCGACTGAGGTTAATCTACTTCCAGCAGGGACAATTATGGCTTATTACCTCTTCTGTCATATTATGGTGCATATCTATTATCTTCCATGAGACTCTGCTGGCTTAGGTGAAGGAATCTGCATTACTGCATCAATATTACTACACCTAGCAGAGGGAAAGGAACACATAAATGGAGGCCTGAGATATAATCAGACCTCTGACCTGAAAAACAGACAAAAACTTTGGAGCCCATTACAATCTTTCATCCCTTTAGGCAAAGCTGACCTGAACACCTTCTCTGACACTGAGCTGGGGCTTAACAACTGCTGTTCATTAGACGGTCTATGATAGCTAGCTATGTCTTCATGGCCACTTATAGTCCTACTGCGGTCCAACTCACTGCACCCACCAAGTGGGGGATATTTCCATAATATGCACTCAACATCCAATACAGGTATCCCATAGTGCTTTGTCTTACTGTTGGCCTCCTGCACTGTGGGATTCCCCCCCCTCCCAGTACACTGTGGGTTGTATAACCAGCTGTAACCAAGGTAATTCTGGGAGTTTGGGGTCAGCTTCACAAATCCCTGTGATTCTTCTCTCAGTTTCCCATGCTGCTGCTGCCGCCTTATTTATTTCCTTTTTTTTTTTTTGGCTTTTTGGGCTGTTTTCAGGCTGTTAAGAACCAGTGCACAGGAGCCAGCACCCTGTACCATGATGCTGGCCTTGATATCCAGTTGCTAGGTGACTTTTCTTTTTTAAACTTTTACACATTAGATGTGGAGCTCTTACAGTGGTTTTGACAGCAGCCACACCACTGTCCTGTTGCTAGGAGGGGAGTAATTAACTTCTCATGGGTCACAGCTACATGTTCATTAACGTGCTGTAGTTATGACACATTAAGTTTAGTACCTGTAATGATAGGTATCATAGTGTCATAGTGCTTAGGGTTGGAAGCGGCCTAAATAGATCATCAGGTCCGACCCCCAAAGGTACTAAGTTAATGCACCATTATTGGCACTACTAGGCATTTGCGCAGATTAATGCTTTTTGTGTGACACTTAGTGCCTTTTGAATTATTCTGCTGTGCATTAGCAGGGTTTTTGCTAGCCATGCTAATGTGCAGTAGAATTAGTCCAATGGGCATTACGTGTCTCATGTAGACGTGCCCCATGGAAGACCACCTTCTTAGCAGGTTCATAAGGTACATCACCATTTTTGGACTCATTAAACCAGGATCAGCTGGTAGGAGAGAACCATGCCTGTAGCATTTCAGGATGACAAATCAGGAAGACCTGGGCTGGGCTACCTTACAGCTGCAGTGGCTGTACCCCGACAAAAACTTCTGTAAGCAGCCTTTTACTAACACGTGGCTGTTGCTACTGGGAAACACTCTTAATACACCTCACTGCTACTGGTCCATAGCTAACCAAGTGGCCGTGGACAGGTCAACTCCTGGGGCTGTTGTAGTAGAAATGAGTGCTGCTACTAGGAAGGTACCAGAAGTACAGGCTGTGAGGCTTGCAAAGATATAATTATTTCATAAGCACCTGCTGGATGATGGCAGAGGACGTGCTTGTGACACTAAGGGTAGATAGATCTAAACTGGCTTCATGCTACTCTCATAGCTACTGCTGAAAAACAAGCCTCGGCTACCCACTCCTGCTCCATACATGCCAACCCCAGAACTGAGGCAATGAGGCCACCCCACAAGCACCCCACAGTTGCTCTCAAGATCACTGTCCCTCGAGATCTTGACAGAGATGGTAGGGTGTGCCCTGAGGGTGTCTTCACTGCCTCTGCCACTATATGGGGCTTAGCTTGATGGCGATCACCTGAAGCACGACATCCAGCCAGTGGGGACCTCCCCTAAAGGAACATGAGGCTGTCTCATACCAAGGGTGAAGGCTGCTGAGAATCACCTGCTTTTTATTATTATAGCTTGATGTATTTTGGAGAATATTGATATCAAGAGAGAGATTGGAGGCAGAGATTCAGAGACCTGCAAAATGGCATCACCGAAGGCGTGTCTATACAGATGCCGTGTAGGTCTACTATGAGGAACGGAGCCTGATTTCATGCTTCACTTCCATTTTATTATTATCACATTTTGTGATGTGTTCTTTAACTTTTGTGATGTGTTCTCTCGTGTCGTGTTTCATGAATATTGCTAGGCACAGGAACTGAATATTGTGTGAGGACTGCATACTTTGTAAAATAGATCATGAGACCCCATGCAGCAACATTAAATATTGCCTGGGTATCTATAGGGTCTGAGTTTTGTGATTTTAAAGTAATATGGTATTATAATCTTGGTTGTAATGGCTTCTTTATATAATATTGCATGCATATGCCTGAAATACTTCATGAGAGTGCCAGGAAATGTTTCATGAACTATTCCACAAATAACTGGATGAAACGTCATGAATATTTGTATTCATGTCTCGGAACTGTACTTTCATGGGTGGGAAATCAGTTTTTACACAATTTTACACAATTTTTGTTCATAAACTATTCATAAAGAGGCTATTAATTCTAGTTCAACAAAATTAGTATTTACTAAAGTCAAGAAATTATAAAACTGCATACTGTATATATATTTTTGGCCATGGCAAAGGTGGTATCAATTTGTTTTGTTATCTAGCGGTGGATGTCTGCTTACTTTCTGGCGTTGGAGTGCCTGCAGCCCCGAGCTGCCCTAGGCAGGTGCTCCAGGGGTTTGATGGGCCAGATTCTGCAGACCCTGAGGGGCAGGATCTGGCCCCTCAAACCCCGGGAACACCTGCCCAGCTCTCCCCACTTACCAAGAGGTGTTCCCTGGATCTCTGGGGTGCATCTTCATGAGTGGAGAAAGTCAGGGTTTTGCCACGTACTGCCTGCTCCCCCTGCGTGTTCCCTGCCATGCAGGTGCAGGAGGGGAACCTGCCCATCCACCCCCGTCACCTCTTGTGCTGTCTCAGGCTGAGCACAGCCCCTGCACAGCCTGGCTGGAGCAGGATAGGACCTTCCCTTGCCTTCAGGACAGTAGGGACAGAGCTGCAGTGGTAGATGGAGAAGGGAAGAATGGGGTGGGGGGGAGGGGATGTGTCTCTGAACACGGGGGGAAGGAAGGGGGAAATTCTTACTTTCTTCAGGAGTTTCAAAAATCCTTGGCTGCTGCTCCTATGATATGGTTTCCCCTGCCCCCCTGTGGTGGGGAGAGGGGAGTAGGCTGGCAGCAAGGGTGCAGCCATCCCTGCAGCACCTATTGCTCCTTTACAACCAGCTTTATAAAATCCTGGATCTGCCTACGGGGGGGATAGGTAGGTTTCTGGGGCAGGGTTAGTAAGTATTTCCGCAGACAGTCTTTACTTTGGTAAGATGTGTTACTGATCTATGTGACTGGGACTGGCAGAAAAGGCATTTGCTTAACAGGATAAAGGGGAGCCCAGAAAAATATGCGTTGATGCTATTTACCAGATTCGTCCCCCGGAGGTACTACTGGGCTGGGAGGTTTTAACTCTCTACTCCAGAATGTCAAGCCAGCTCCTCTTCCTAATGCAAAAGCCATAACCAAACCTTTCCTGTGCTTTAAATTTCATTCACATCTCCTGTGGATATATCACAAGCAGAATTTCCACAATTGTCCAGCACCTTAGGGGTTAACAATGTTCTTCGCCTCCTGCCCAACTGTTTGTCTCGCCATCGCTCAGCTTTTTCATGTCCGTGAATGTCTGCTGTAAACTATTCACTAAAAAGACTTTACCTACTGCTATGATGCTATGCTTTGTACTAGATGAAATGCCTTGATAAAATCCTCTGAACTGTACTTGTTGGAATGCTGTGATAAAATGCAATGCAATACACTTTGTACGGCGCTATGATACAATGTTATTAAATGCGCTTCAAGTATTTACGGCACCTGAGACCTCAAGCAAGGCACTGATCAAACCGCGAGGCAAACTAATTTGGCTCGTGCCTCGCTTTCACAGTTCTCCGTCAAGATACTTACGTCGCGAGGCTTTCTTATTTCATTCAGGCTCACAGAAAGGAGATCCCATTGGGAAGACGTCATGGAGGATGGTTTGGAGCAAGCGGTGTAGGGAGGCGGTGAGAGAAAGGAGGGTCTTGAGTTGACTCTAGGGCCAGAGAACTTGCAAATTTAACTCACTGACATTGCATTTTAGCACGGGTCTTTCCCTGAGGGTTGCCATTTTGAGCAGGTGGGGGGTGTGGAAGGGAAAGAGTGCTGTAAAGCTACCAGCTCACATCCGCCCAACATGGTTGGTCCCTGAGAACAAAACAGGCCCGGGCTGTGTCTCAGAGTAGCAAATACCACCTTGCAGGTGTGTTTACATGTGCGCTTTAATGCTAATACGCTAATGTGCAGTAAAATTTGGTTATTGAGCAGTACACGTCACTAAAAAAGCATGTGCCTTTGCTACTACGCATTAGGGAAGTCTAATGCACATTTAGTTAATATGTCACACTACAGGTACTAAATTTAAAGTGCAGTAGCAAAAGTGCATTAATGAATGTGTAGATGCACCCACTAAATACTATTCAGTGCTATTTGTGCCACAGAAGCTCAAAAGTGGAGAATCCACGGTGGATGCTAGATGGAAATTCATGCATCCCTGGCCTGTCTAGGGACCCTTCTGCTGCTATCCAGCCCCATCAGGCCCACAGCTTCTGTCCCTGTCTTCTGTTTCTCCTTCACGCTGTTTTATTTTGTTTTATTTCTCATCTCTCCAGTCTATTGTCACTCTTTCCTTTACCTCCATTCTGCTTTGTACCAGAATAGGAATCACCAAGAGGAAAGCTATGAGAACAATTGACAGTTTTTATTCATGGACAGTTGCAAAAAAATCAAACAACATTTGGTTCAACCTGAAATGACCTTTTTTTTACAAATAATGTTGCTTCTCCAAAAATACTATGGGTCACAATAGTCTATTCAACTTAAAATGAATAATTTCTGTTCAGGTTTTGAGGATTTTTAAAGTTTCTTTTTAACATTATTAAACCCCTCCCCCCCCAACAACCCTAAAAATGGAAGAATATTTCCAAAAGGAAGAGTGTTTTAGAACAGAAAGAGTGAAATGCTTCATTTGTCTCTTTCAAAAATGTTTCTGACAAGGACAGCTCGAAGAAGCAGAGATTGATACAGAGTGCTTTGCCACTAAATCTTCATTTCTTACCAAAAACAAAGAGAAAACGCTTCAATGAAAAATCAACACCCTTCCCCACAATCATCCAGCTTTAATTGAGAGCACAGTCTTTTAGCTCTATGTTGAGGTGGCTGGTGCCACTGTCTCCCCGACTTTCCTAGTGGGGACAACCAATTGTTAGGAGACCTGCTCAGTTCTTGAAGCCCTAGAAGAGCACATACTCAGTCTGTGAAAATGGCTAGGTAGAGACCAGCTGGTATGCAAGAGCGGGGAGGGGTTGGAGCATGTCGGGGGACAAAGGGATATGTTCAGCTGGAGAACTTAGCTGTCATAATCTACATGACCTAAGCAAAGCCATGCCAGCAGAGACTTTTCAGATTACTACAATAGTTACATCTGGACAGCTTGTCACAGGAAAAGCAAAAACCTGACCCTGCCTCAAAGTGACTGGGGGGACCAAAGTTGAACTTCCTGCTCCAAAAGTATGAAGGCCATCTTAAAGAAAAGCAATGCCACCTTACCAAAGATGACTTCTGATTCTGACCAGGTGCAGACAGAAGTGACAATTTTCGCCTGGTCTGGCCACAGAAAGCAGTTTATAGCCATGACCAAACACAAGTGCACGTCTGCAGACAGCTTAGGAAATGGCCGATCGGGGGAAAATCTGAATCTCCGTGCACGAGGGGTCAGATGAAGATGTTTCGAAACAGAGCCTCTTCTGTAACTTGTGTCTGCGCTGCCTGCCAGCCTCCGAGCCATTTTAAGAATGGGAGGGGGGACAGGGAGTGGAGGGAGTTCAGTCTGGGGTTTTTTCAGCCCCCTCTGGAGGGTGTGTTGGAGCCTCCCCAAGGTGGCGGAGGGCTCCCATTCACCCACCTGACTCTCCAGTGCTGGCGGGGGGCCCCTACAATGAGCTCCCTCTGCTCCTTTCCCCCCTCCCAATCTGAAAACAGTGCGAGCTGGGAGGGAGCAGGGGTTGCTGCTACGGGGAAACTGGCTGCGGGCTGGCGATCAGTACCTAGATTCTCCTTCCCCCTGTAACCAATGGTGAACTTATAAGAGGAGTAAATACAGACATTGGATTTATGACACATTATAACCTGCCTGACTTCTGACTCCCCAGGTAAGCCTTCCACTTTTTACCACCTATATTCACTCCCTTCCCCCTCTAACCTGCCCCCGTCTCTCATCCATTGACTACATTCATTCCCCTTCCTGCCCTCGCCTGTCTCTCACCTACTGACCACCTCAATTCACATTTTAACTGACTGGCTTTCTGGCATATGTACTGGCCTCTGGCTGCTTTACCACTGCATCCAGGAAGAGCACAGGCCGTCTGCAGACACTTCCTCTACCTGATGAAGGGTAATTGTACCCCAAAACCCTTGCAAAGAAGATTTTTTTTTCAATGATTTGAGTTGGTCTAATAAAAGATATCGGATTTACCCGAAGTACCTTGTCTGCCTATGTCCTTAGACCAATATGGCTACGACGTACACCAGTGAACTTGCAAAGCATTCTCAGTTACAGCAGGAGCAGCACCTCTATCTGTGCCCACTGAGGGCCAAAAGACCGCATGTTGGCAGCTGAGAAGGGGCAAGCTGGGGCAGGGCGGTAACGATGCTGGCCACTGCTGCAGCTCACAGTAGAGTCCCAGGAAGCCGTGGTGATTTAGTGTATAAATTGCACAGGGGGCTGCTCTTACACTGAAGCAGGCTAGTAGGCTTGGGAGAATGTGAAGGTGCTATCAACCCCACTTCTCCAGGGCTGCACAGAGCAGGCAAAGAACAGACTCCCACCCATAATGGTTTTTAAACCATGTGCAGCCAGGACCTGGTCAAAACGTTAGTGACATCAACGGAAAGACCTCCATCCACTTGAGTGGGTTTTGGATTAAGCCCTTAGAAGGTAGATTAAGCCCAGTGCAGAGTCATGAAGGGTGAAGTCCAAGATGAATCCAAAGAACAAGCACAGCAGTTAAAATTGTGTCAGTTAAAATTAGCATCAGTTCAAATTTCCCCACATAGCCCTACCTTTCTATTTGCACTGGAGTACTGACCCACATGGTCATGTTGGCTTAGAGAGTGGAAATAATGGTGCCAATAAGTGCCACGTGCACTGATGGATTTGTGATGGAAACACCTGCTAAGTAAAAATGTGATCCAGTCTGCCATTACATCACTGGAGAGCTAGAGAGCTTCTGGGATGAGATATAATTAATAATTACAACAGGAGGTGAGAAGGGTTTGGATTCTTAGAGCTTTGGATTAAGTGGTATTTAGATGCCTGAAGTCATGTTGATGGCAGTTATTTCAGGCTATCTAAAAAGTGTTGCAAGTTACAGTCAAGCCCCAGGATTTGGAAGGCTCAAAAAATCAGGTTGATGGGAGGTCAGATTTTGCAGATGCTTGTCACTGTTAACATTTGGAGTGGGGTGGGTAATCAAGTCCAGGGGTGAAACCCTGGCTTAGTGAGGTCAATGGGAGTTTTGTCACGGATTTTAACAGGGCTAGAATATCATCCCCAAGTTTTTGGAATCAGATGCCTCTTTAGCTGAACTAATTTGCAGTGTTCAGCAGGAAAACTTGCAGCCTATCATTATAATGAAGCAAAGTTTAAAGTTACCATGCCATAGAGGACTGCTTAAAGACAAGCAGAAAGGAATGGGGAGGACTTTAACAGATGATCAGACTCTTCAAACTTAGACCACCTATCCTTCAGCTCTGTGTAGATCTAGGCAATTAAGTTACTCTAATGTATTTCAATAACTTGAGTTTGAGCATTTGCATGTTTTGAGAATGTCCTGATTTATTACATACTGAGAATTAGGCTTTGAGAACATCCTAATTATATCAAACGTACATTTTGGTGCCATAGTTAGCATTTTAAACTCTTCTTTTGAAGGCTAACAGTTTAATATTAAGTATCAGTTTACTTTCTGGGCTTCCCTACGGGATTACCAGCATTTCCATTTAAACTAAAACATTCAGTCATAACCCTCCAAAAGATGTCTCTTATTTAAGAAGTATGCATGTATTGTAATTTTACCAGGCTGAAATGAAAGATGTTAAACGATGCCAGTGCGCATTTCATAATTGCATCTCTTTTTATATCAGGCTAGTGATTTTCATTAGTTCAATAAAAAGATATTTTAGCACTTGAATCCTTGCCAGAAACTATTTAATAGATTACCAGAAGCTACTCAATTATGCCCAAACCAATGGCCAGATTCAATATAAACATCAAATGAACCTGATCATGTATTGCTAGGAATCAAATTCCTAGAGAAGCAGTGCCACAACTATGCGAGTGGCTATAGCGGTGTCCAAATTCCACATGATGATATACATATGTTGCATTGTGAGCAAAAGCTGACTTTGGTCATGACTGCTTCCCTTAAACTAGTTTACACTCAAAACTCACTGAAGTTCCCATGTGTACACAGATGTATGAAAAGAGAATGAGTTTAAATAAAAAAAACCCCAGAATGCACAGATATAATATACATATGTTATATCGCTCTCAGTAGTTTGAACTCTTTGTAGGGAAATTAGAAAAATTCAGACTTCCCTTCTGTTTGGGAATGGGAAGGTAACAACCTCACTTTATATTACGGCCTGCTACATTAAAAATGCTGGAAAAAAGCTGAAATCCTTAGTTGGTCAGGAAAAGATAGAGGCAGTGGCATACTGGAGGCAATTTTGTCCCTTTTTAAGTCAGGGGTAAAACGCTCATTGGCTTGCACGGAGCCTAGGAGTTCATTCAATATGAACATGTACCTGCCTTGATTTGATCATTGTAAAGGGTAACAGATCAGGGGTGGGCAGAATGTTGCCCGTGGGCCCAGTGCAGTCCACCAGGCCATTTTATCTGGCCTACAGGGCCCCTAAAAATATTTTAAAATTAATATTTTAAAATTAATGTTTACGTACCCCTGGCTGCCTGTCATGCTGCCCTCGATGGCTTGCCAAAACTCAGTAAGTGCCCCTCCGCCCAAAATAATTGCCCGCCCCTGGTATAGATCCATCTCCATGGACCATTCAGTCCTCAGGCTCAAGATCATTAATAAATACAATTTTTAACAATGGCTTTCCAAATCGAATTGAGATGAACAAGCAGTTTCAAAGAAGCCACCCATTAGTCAGCAGGCGACACGAACTTGATCACCGCCATATGGTATACAGCTGGTGAACTTACATTTAAAAGTTGCATGTTCTGATTTTCTCATGTATGGCATAGTCATCAGTAGTGGGGGGCCACTCATGCAGCCCTGTGATGGATGCGTGCATGTCACCTCTGCCACGGTATCGGGGTCCGGCAGACTGTAGTATTTCTAATGCAGTTCACTTTCTATAGCTTGTCAGACATGGCAGGCTTCCCAGTGTTAGTCTAACACTCCAAACAAGAATGAAGAATTTACTGGATTTTGGCTTACCCTTCCTCCACGTGGGTCTGACTCTGTGTACTAGATCTCAGTGAGATATTTTTAGTCAACCTAATTTGAAGTCTGTACTTCAGTTACAGAGGGTGTGACAAAACAACATGAAAAGGACATCCAAACTGTGTCTAGCCCCACTTATTTTTTTTATAAATCATGTCTGAAAAATGTCTTCATATTTGGCCAACCAGTCTCCTGGTTGCAGGCTACTTATGCCAGATTTGTGGCTGAATATATTTTATTATTGATTTGAAGCAGTGGAAGTGCAATCCTGGATTTGGAATGGAAACAGTTGCAACCACAGTTGCAGTCTAGCTGTCACTGTACCACCATAAACAACTATTTATTACTGAAGGTTGGTTTTTTTCATTATTGCTTTTTTGTTGCAGCCAAGAAGACTCATTACAGAAAAGGACACCTGCATCCCACAATGCAAATGTCTATATAAGCAACATTTCTCTCATATTTAGTTATTATCATATCATCTTATTTTAGCTATTTTTTCTCTAGTTTCCTCTAGTGCCCATCATCGTGGTATTAAAGCAGTGGATACTATGGCACATCATGTTTGTACTGCTCTTGGCAATAGATTATCATCTCCTCTACAGGTGTTATATGGTGTAGAAAGATATCAAATCAATGACAGTCACCTCGATTATTCAGACTTCTCGTCAAACTTATCCTTACTTAATTTTTAAACATAAATAGACATGCTTTGTTGGCAACTGGGGATCTCTTTTCCCTTCAAGTTACAAGAAGGCAGCCAAAATGCTAACCTTAATATTGACCACTTTTCTTCTTCATAATTTTCTGGTTGATAGACAAGGAAGAACCAGCAAGGATGATCAGGGGTAACCAAAATACGCCTAAGGCACAATGGAAATGTCATCATTGCAGCAACTTCCCTTTGGAATAGTTACTCTGTGGTTGCAGAGGAAATGTTAAAAGCTTCGTTGGATCCGAATTCATGGAGATGCCGTCTCTAAACGAGTCCCCAAACCAGCCACTTGGAACCTGTAGCATGTTGCTTCCTTCATTTTGTGGCTCTGATGCACATTACCTCAAACCAAACCCGATACATGTGTTTTCCAGTTTTACTGAAGTTTTCCAGCACCATTTTATAACAACCACATGTACGACTGTAGCATACGCAGTGTTAGGTTAACTATTTAAGTCATTTAACTTATACCTTGTTGGGAACTAGAGGACTGTGTGCTTTAGCAGAAGCAAATATGTTACAGTACCTGTAACCTGATATGGATAGCATATATTGTCTCTCAGCCTATCTCAAGCTTTAAAAAAAAAAATCCAATTCTAATCCAATATTTTCTAAACTTTCCCCAAACTATAAATCGAAATAGAATAAGCTGTCCATTCTTTCTCATTATCAAGGTTTTTTTTCTTTCTTTTTTTAACCCACTCCTAATCCATTGCGATCATATTGCTCATGTCTGAATCTTTTCCATATTTCACCTTAGATCTGGTCTGATGAGCATTTCTCTAACTCCCATTATTCATTGTCTTGTGGAATTGCTCTCTAGGTAGAGAACTGGTGAAGACCATTATCATTAAGAACCTGGGATGGTCACCAGATTGGATAGGTCTTATAAATCTTACCTGTCTTATATTGTCACAAAGATTGGGCTGAATTCTTCCATTGTTATTTCAGTTGTCATCCCATGTACCTCTGTAGCTCTCTGACAAACCTGAGCAAAATATGGCTCATTAACTCTTTACAGGCAATTAAGGCAATGATACTTCTTTATACTTGTGTTTGGGTAACATCCTCAATTGCAATAGCATGCAAGTACATCACATATTTATTGCTGCAACCCCTGAGATGTCAGGAAGAAATAACATTCCCATTTCACAGATGAGAAGTGAGGCTTATGGGAACTAACAGCATTTCTACACCCCCCATTATTGTGCCAATGAATGTCTTCTGCTAAATGTCATACCTCCTGCCATGGAAGTGCAATGCAGGGGAAAGCTTATCCCACAAGGGAACATGCCCCACATAGCGCTAATGCAAAACTACATTATCTCTTTTTCAGCAGGAAGCACATGAGGAGCTGGCATGGTGTGCTCCCCTGTGGCATTCCCTGGGGCAGTGTCAACATGCCCTGAAATCTTGTCTTTACTAGGTGTAACTCTTGGTATAACTCAAATGTTGGCCCAACTTTGACAAAACCCTTGCCTTACACGTGGTGGGTTTTTTACTGTGAGCTGAGATGACCAGAAGCCTTGAGTCAGGGTGACTCTTAGCCCCTTATTCAATGACTCTTAGTAGCTGGATTGTTATTACCTCGAATGGCCACTCTGAGCAGCATTAACTGTGGAGTGGAGGTGTAACCTAAGGCAGGTCTGTCCAACTGGCAGGCCAGCTTCATTTGCAGCCCCTGGGCTCCCACCAGGCTGCCACTCCTACTTACTTCTGTAGCTGCTGCTGCAGCCAGGGTCTCCAGACTCCCCCTCCCTCCTTCTTTTCCTGAACTCAGCACAGGGGTCGTGCAATGCAGTGTGGTTCAGGGTGCAGTGCTGGAAAAGCCCACAGCATGGTGCAGGTAGGGAGTCCATGACCAGTGAGATGAGATGAGGGGGATGCCACCCATATCACCCAGTACAGCAGTGGAGGCTGCCTACATGCTCAGTGCAATGAGGGAAGGGGCTGCCCATCTGGCGGCAGCCCCAGTGACCCTGTAGTTCACAATATTGAGGCCCAGGAAGGTGCAGCCCATAAGGGGCGCAGCCCCTGGACACTTAGAAGTTGGACACCCTGTAAGAAGTTTATGGAAGAGCAGGGAATAACACACTGGACTCCCAAGTTTCAGAGAAGTTCCCACTGAACCATCCTTCTTTTCACAGTGTCAGCCTTCTTCCTGTGGTTAAAACAAAGTATCTGGACCACTCCGTCTCATGGACTCATAGAGGTCATAGATGAGGGGTGAGCAAAATATGACCCACAAGTCAGATCTGGCTCACCAAGGGATTTCCATCTGGCCCATGGCAGGTCCCTCAGTCCCACCCAGCCCAGGTGCAGAGGTCAGCTCATGCCGTGGTTCATGAAGCTGGTCCCACCACCTCAGGGCATTGTGCAGGGGCAGCGTGGCGGCTGACTTGTTTCCTGGCAGCCCCAGTGCTGGCAGCTCCTTTTGGCTGCTGCTGCTGGTGGACCTGGCCCTGCTGCCTGGGCACCCCAGCCTGTCCGCCCTGCACCCACTGGTGGAAGCAAAACCCACACAGGCAGGGGGTGTGGCTGAATGGATGGGATGGAGCTACAGGTAGGCAGGGAGTGGTGTTTGGGAGCAGGATGGGTGGGTGAGGCTGAAATCACAAGATGGGATTGTGGGGTGGTGACAGCATGGGACTGGGGCTGGATCCACTGTCCACTGCTGGAAGCGGGGCTGACCTAGCCTGTGACAGCTCACCAAAACTCCCTATGTGGCCTGTGGGCCCAAATTATTGCCCACCCCTATTATAGACCCTGCTCGTAAACTAGTGGATCCTGGGGGATCTGTGCCTTGCCCCAGAGATTTCATAGACTTCATAGACTTTTGGGGTTGGAAGGGATCTTGGGAGATCATCGAGTCCGACCCCCTGCCCTGAGCAGGAAAGAGTGCTGGGGTCAGATGACCCCAGCCAGGTGCTAGTCCAGTCTCCTCTGAAAGACCCCCAGGGTTGGGCAGAGCACCACCTCCCTCGGAAGCCCATTTTAGATTCTGGCAACCCTTACCGTAAAGAAGTTCTTCCTCATGTCCAATTTAACTCTGTTCTCTGTCAGTTTGTGGCCATTATTTCTAGTTACCCCAAGGGGCACCTTGGTAAACAGAGTATCTCTTACTCCTTGCTGCCCCCCACCCCTTGATTAATTTGTAGGTGGCCACAAGATCACCTCTCAGCCTTGTCTTGTGGAGGCTGAAGAGATCCAAGTCCCTCATTTGGGAAGCAGGAGCAGGCAGTTGGGAAGGAGGAGCAGAGGGAGCAGGATGCATGTGTGTCACACGTGTACCCACCTTACCTCGGCGGCGAAGGCAGAGGCTGCAGAGGAGACAGCGGCGGGGGCAGCAACAGCTGATTTCCCCCTAAGGTAAGTGGGGCAGAGGGTACAGTGCAGCTGAGGCGGATCCTGAGGGGAAGCCCTCCAGAGCCCTTTTAGCTCGCCCAACAGGGAACTGTCCTCCCGAGCTGTGCGCGGGCAGCGCGCACAAACAGTGCGTGCAAACAGGCACAGTCTGTAAGGGCGCGCCAGCATTTGCGCTGGCATTTGTGGAAGGTGGGCGTGAGGTAGCTGCCCACAGCGGCACCTCCAGTGAGCAAAAGCAGCAGGTGCAGTTCTGCAGACATGGTACAGACATGGACCGCAGCTGCCAGGGGCCCTGCCCGGGCATGGCTGCCTGCCATAGGGTCTTCCGAGGCCTCCACCCAGATGGAGCTCATGGTGGGGTCGGTGGCCCCTTGCCCCCTTGTCTGTGGGGGGGGCTCAGTAGGGTCCTGGGGGGGGCCTGGTGGTCCCCTTGCCTGCCCCTCCTGTGCACAACTTAAGGCCCTGGAGGAGCAGGTGAGGGAACTCCAGGCAGAGGTGAGCAGGCTGAGGGGGATCAGGGACGCAGAGGAAGAAATTGATACATATATCTGTTCTCTGCAGGCTCGCTCACCCACTGTACAGCCCCCACAGGAGACACATCCAATGCAGGAGTGGCAGAAGGTGTCCAAATCCAGAGCTGCAAGGCCTAGAGTGGTGGAAACTCCCCAGGTTCACCTGGGGAACATGTTGGATGCCCTGGCAGCTGTGATGGAGAAAGACAGTGAAATTGCTTCTGGCGGGGGGGATGCCACTCCCCACATGGTAAAGAATGAGCAGAGAGCGAACACCAGCAGGAAGAAACGCCGGGTCCTCGTCATTGGAGACTCCATCCATCCTACAAGGAATGGAAGGTCCCATCTGTTGGCCTGACCCCATGATGCGAGAGGTCTGCTTCATACCTGGGGCTCAGGTTAGAGACATCACAGAGAGGATCCCAGCCTACATCCAACATGCAGACCAGTACCCCATGGTTGTCATCCATGTGGGGATGAATGACATGGCCAGGGGCAACCCTGACCACATTATGAAGGATTTCAAGGCTCTGGGGGACAAGCTTAAGGAGACAGGGGCGCAAGTGGTATTCTCCTCTCTTCTTCCAGTGAGTAGGTGGGGAAGGTAACACGAGGCCTGCATTCGCAAGGTCAACCGGTGCTTATACAGTTGGTGCCACCAGGCAGGCCTTCGGTTTCTTGATAATGAGCCATGCTTTCGGGCGGGGGACTTGTTGGGGTGGGATGGGCTTCACCTCTCTCCTAAAGGCAAGCATTTCTTCTCTTCCAGGTTGGCTGATCTCGTACGGCGAGCTTTAAACTAGCATTGCTGGGGGAGGGAGTTGCAGGAAGATGAAGAGGCACCACCTGAGCAGGACAGGTGACAAATGCAAGGAGTATCCAGGTAAGAAACAGGGGTCCAAACAGTCTCCCAAATTGGGGGGGCATGGCACACGCGGGTAGGCAGGGCCTTAAATGCCTATATACCAATGCTCGTAGTATGGGGAATAAACAGGAGGAACTCGCCCTCAGAATAGCCAGTTCAGACCCAGACATAAAAGGGCTTACAGAAACTTGGTGGGATTCATCCCACGACTGGGCAGTTAGCATTAGGGGTCAGAGGCTTTACAGGCAGGATAGAGAAGGAAGGAAAGGCGGGGGTGTGGCGCTCTATGTCAAGGAGCAATACACATCCTCTGCCAGCAAAATGGGGTCAGAGGGGCAAGCTAAAGTGCTGTGGGTCAAGATACAAGGGGCCCGTGGGGAGAGGGATCTAATGGTGGGGGTCTACTACAGACCCCCCGACCTAGGGGAGGAGCTGGACCAGGAATTTTTGGGCCAGCTTGCAGAGGCACTTAAGGCAAGGGATGTAGTTGTCATGGGTGATTTAAACTACCCGGACATCTGCTGGGAGGAACAGTCAGCCAGGTCGGACCGTTCCAGGAGGTTCCTGGCTGAGATACAGGACCGCCACTTAATTCAGGAGGTGCACAGTCCCACCAGAGGAAATGCCCTATTGGACCTGGTCCTGGCCACAGGCATCAACCTGGTAAGGGGCATCCAGGTCCTTGACCACCTGTGTGATAGTGATCATTGCTTGCTGGAATTCACCATCCAGCGCAGGGTGTCAAGGGCCTGCAGCAAGGCGGTAGCCCTAGACTTCAAGAGGGCCAACTTCAACGAGTTGAGGAGATTAGTGGGAGAGGCGCTATGGTCCTGGAGAGCAGGGGAGCTCAGTGCCCAAGATGAGTGGTTGTTCCTTAGGGAGACGATACTCCGGGCCCAAGGGGTGACCATCCCAACAAAAAGCAAGGGGGGCAGGAGTGCGGGAATGCCTGATTGCCAAAAGGACGGAGTACAATCAGTAGAAGGGGGATGCTATCTCCAAAGAGGAGTATACCTCCTCTGCTTGGGCCTGTAGGGGGGCTGTCAGGAAAGCTAAGGTGGATATGGAGCTAGGACTTGCGTCCAAAATCAAAGATAATAAAAAGTCATTTTTCAAATATATAGGGAGGATCAAGAAAGCACCAGGAAATGTGAGGCCCCTGCAACGTCTTCTGGGCAATCTGATGGTTGCGCCAGAGGAGAAAGCAGACCACTTTAACAAATTCTTTACCTCCATTTTCTTGGGCAGGGATTGGGACTTCCCCTCTGTGATGCAAGATGGACTCGAGGGGAACGCCTCCAGACCCGGGGAGGACCGGGTTAGAGAGCTTCTGGAGGGATGTGTTCAAATCAGCGGGTCCACATGGTCTCCACCCCAGGGTGTTGAGGTTATTGCAGGGCCCTTGGCATGGCTTTATGAGTGCTCATGGTGCTCGGGCCAGGTGCCAGATGATTGGAAGATAGTTAACGTGGTCCCCATCTTTAAAAAAGGGAGGAGGGAGGACCCAGGCAACTATAGGCCCATCAGTCTTACCTCAATCCTAGGGAAACTCTTTGAGAAGATCATCATGGAGCACATCTGTGATAAGCCAGCCTCAGAGACGATGCTCAAGTGCAATCAGCACGGTTTCATTAGGGGCAGATCATGTCAGACCAACCTGATTGCCTTCTATGATCAGGTCACAAAAGCATTGGATGGAGGTGTCGCCGTGGATGTAGTCTTTCTGGACTTCTGCAGGGCCTTTGACACTGTCTCCCACTCCTTCCCCATTAAAAAATTGGGCGACTGTGGCATTGATGCCTACACAGTCAGATGGATTGCAGATTGGCTGAAGGGTCGTACTCAGAGGGTGGTGGTGGATGGGTCATATTTGACTTGGGGAGAAGTGGGCAGCGGAGTCCCCCAGGGCTCGGTCCTTGGGCCTGCGCTGTTCAATCTCTTTATCAGCGATTTGGATGATGGGGTGAAAAGCAACCTGTTTAAATTTGCTAATGATACCAAAATTTGGGGTGAGGTGAGCACGCTAGTAGGGAGGGAAAGACTGCAGCAAGACCTGGATAAGTTATAGGAATGGGCTAGCAAAAACAGGATGGGTTTCAATACTGACAAGTGCAGGGTGCTGCATGTGGGCAGTAGTAATCAGCAGCACACTTATAAGATGGGAAACTCCCTTCTTGAGAGCACGGAGGCAGAAAGGGATCTTGGAGTCATTATTGATTCCAAGATGAACATGGGCCAACAACGCGAGGTCACGGTTGGCAGGGCTAACCGGATCTTGTCGTGCTTCCACAGGTGTATTGCAAGCAGAGCGAATAAAGTGATCCTCCCCCTCTACATGACACTGGACAGGCCACAGCTGGAGTACTGCGCCCAGTTCTGTGCGCCGCACTTCAGGAGGGATGTGGACAACATGGAGAGGGTCCAGAGGAGGCCACCCGCATGATCCGGGGACAACAGGGCAGACCCTACAATGAGAGACTGCGGGACCTGAACCTGTTGAGCCTTCACAAGAGAAGGCTGAGGGGGGACCTGGTGACCGTCTATTAACTCACTAGGGGGGACCAGAAGGGTTTGGGAGAGACCTTGTTTCCCCTCGTGCCCCCTGGCATAACAAGGAATAACGGCCACAAGTTGTTGGAGAGGAGGTTTAGATTAGACATCCGTAAGAACTACTTCACGGTCAGGGCGGCTAGGAGCTGGAACCAACTTCCAAGGGAAGTGGTGCTGGCTCCTCCCTGGGGGTCTTTAAGAGGAGGCTTGATGCCTTCCTAGCTGGGATCACTTGAGCCCTGTTTTTTCTCCTGTCCAGGCAGGGGGTCAGACTTGAAGAGCTACAAGGTCCCTTCGGACCCGACTTCTATGATTCTATGATTCCATCTATGATTAAACTGTCCTCATAGGGCACTACCTGCAGGCCCCTAACCATATAAGTAGCCCCCTTCTGCACCCTCTCTATGTTGTCCACATCCCTCTTGTAGCGCAGCGCCCAAAACTGGACGCGGTACTCCAGCTGTGGTCTTACCAATGCCGCACAGAGGGGAAGTCTCACCTCCTTAGACCTGTTTGTGATGTACCTACTAATGCATGACAGAGTGTGGTTAGCTTTGCTTATCACTTTGTCACATTGACAGAGGGAATCCTCTTCCCCAGCTCTCACTTCCGCTTCTGATAGTCTCTCCCTACTTTTTCTTGGCATTGGAGTTCCACTAGCACCAAGCCACTGATGTCCCTTGAATGATAAGCTTCAATAGAAAAGATAATGCAGGCTCTGGGAATTTGTGTGGCTGATAGTAGAGGCCAAACCACTCACCTGACAGCCAGGGACCTGGACTTATAAGGCTCCTTGTGTGAGTTAGAGAAGAGGAGAGGAATAGTACCGTGAGGAAGCTGCTACTGTCACTCCCAGGACAGTCCCCTTCTGGAAGTGGGCCCTCCATATCCCTGGGGTGCAATACCTCCCCCGAGCTTTGTGACAACCCTCTCTGTGCATCATTTAGACCCTGTTCCAGCAGGTTGATTCCAGGACTATCATCATGACAAGTGTCAACGGGATTCAGGCAAGTGAGTGTGAAATGATACACACCTGGATTTGTTACCTAGGCGTCATTATGTGAGAATGTGTTGATGAAAAGGCCAAACAAATGAAGAGGGGGTGAAAGAAACAGGAGCCCAACAGCCCTCACTTAAGTGGACATCACTTCCTGGGCATTGAGGCAGTTAAGAAATCTTACACCAGTGCTGAATTTGGCTCTCCATGCTTTGGGGATGGAGCTCTTTTCTTTGGGTTACACTATACAGATTCTCAGCCCCAAAGGGGCGGCAATAGTTCAGCATCGTAACTGCAAAAACAGACTGACCCAAGGAAATCTTGAGGTGTGGCACTGCATTTTGTACACATGTGCCTGCGCTTTGCCAACAATTGCTACATAAATGATTCCCAGATTTCCAGTTGTATTTTGTTTATTGACACATTTTGCTTATTGCCAGTTGCATATGGTTTTACCTTTAGTGTCGGCCTTAGTCCTGCACTCATTTCATGCGCAGAGAGATTGACTTCGGTAGGGAGCAAAGAATCATCTCTCTTGTTAGCAGTTCACTCAATATAAAACAATCTATTTTTCTTTTCTCCCTACAGGCCTGATCCTGGGAGGTGCTGAGCTCCTCTAATCCCCTGAGAAGTCAACAGGAGTTGAAACACTCATCACTTCCCCAGAGGTGGTCAACAGCTCCCCGAGTCAGGCACCATGTTACTTAAATATGTGTAACAAAAGGTAAAGAAAAAAAAAACAAAGGCCATGCTTCTTACAGTCGTCCTAAAAAGCCAGGTCCTCCGTATCATAATTATTTATGTGTTATCACATTTGCACATGCAGAATGTGTTGCATGTTTTTTGTTGGACTTTCAAGATCAGATGGATGAAGGGGAGCTCAGCTACATGGTGCAAGAGACAAAGGTTTAGTAATGAGTTCAAAATTTACAAAACACAGGAGCAAATATGGCTTTAATACATGATGTGACCCTTTATAAGGTTTGAAATTGCTCTTCAAAAATCATTCTGGCTTGACTTCAGAGCCGAGTGGATTGTGGGATACCACAGATTGACTTTGAGTAGTGGGTTGGTATTGCAGGAATTTTTTAATTTCCTGTAACTCACAACAATTTTCTTCCAGTTAGACCTTATCCTGCTACAGTGTATTTACTGAACAATTTAATAGAAAGTATAAGCCAGATCAGAGGCATACACATGCACACACACACACACACACAAATCAAGAAAGGGCAAAGTGTTAATATCAAAATACAAAATTATTAAAACAGAAGGTTTGTGTATGTGTGTGTATGTGTGCACGCACATTTATTTATGCTTATATCATGAATTCAATATATAAATAATGATTCTGGAGAACATGAGTAAACGTATGTATGAAGCTTCTATTTTTTTTAATTAAAATGGCTTAAATTACATTAATGGAACGAAAATAATTTGGCCAAACTGATTATTATTAATTGTTTCTAACAGCCTTTTAACGACCTGTTCAAGCACATTTTCAGATACCCCCAAAGGTGTCTAATTTGCATGATTTGTTTTTATTTTTTTTTAAAATCCTTACATGGACAGAACTGCTTAATTATTTATTAACATTAAAACGGCATTGAAAGTTTTCTGTAGTTCAAGGGGAAAATATATTTTGAGCAACAAAACATCCATGTGTTCATTTCATTTCAGTTGTCCCCAGGTATTGTAGGGAAATTATTAATATATTTGACTACAGAAAAAAACAACCCCCCAAAAACAAATCCGTTATAACATAATTCAGCACAGAAGAAAATTACAGGAATGATCACCACGCATGAGGATGTATAGCAATGTATTAGGGTCCCTGGAAGTATAGGGCTAGATCCGTGATAATGGATACCAACTGACCACCTTCCCCAGAAGGTGGGTAAGCCATTGGGCTTATCATTTGGTAATGGTAATATAGGTACTAAAATACTGGGCACTACACATAAAATACTGGGCACCACAAACCTAAAGCTGTTTACATGTACATAATTTTCTAGCACACTGAAGTCAGCAGAAATCTTTACATCATCTTCATCTGGATTTGAAACCTCATTCCAAGAACGGTTTTCAAGTGTGAAGCGAAGCATCTATACCATCCATAACATTATACTGCATTCATCGCTTAAGCATTGGAAAATAAACACGGTTTCACTTAGAACAAAAGAACAAAAGTAAAATATCAAGCTTAGTTTTCTAAACTTTCAAAGAATCGCTAATAAAACCAAGTAATATTACTTGGCCCTATAAAGGAGAATCAAACAGTATTATAAAAAGGGAAACTGAGAAGCCCCCAAGTGAAATAATTAAATGTAACTTTAACTTTTGGATAGGAGAGGATTGTAACCTGTAGCATTTCAGAAAGCAGGAAGTATGATGGGATTTATTAACAGATATAGAGCAAATATTGCTTATTACATTTCAAGGTAACTTTATTTTTTTCTTACCTCCTAATAGAAAAGACTCTTTTGAAATAACACTCATTAGAAATTGAAGATTATACTGGCAAAACAGAGTAGAATCCTTCAAAAAATAGCCCCCAGTAAAAGTCATGGAAAGATCTGAAGCTAAGCCTGTCACAAAAAAATGAAACTGAATATGTAGGCAAATTTTTTAATATGTGAGCCAGACACAGAAATATCTGTGCCCTTTGAAATGAGCACGAATTTGATGAAACCCTAAAGAGTTTCCTTTCAGTTTATTTTATTGGATAATAACAAGTAAGTCGCTGAAAGAAAACCCTTAGAACTTATGAAGGTTTCAGAGCTTCATCCTAGACCCAAATGGAGTCCTTCATTTGTCTTAAATGGGTTTGGGATCAGGGCCCAAAATGTGAAGGGACACATACTATGGGATTCTTATTCAGATCGCGATTGTTCACGGGAGGTGTCCACCAGAGACTTTCCGCCACTTTCTCCTGTTGAGATGTGGTAGAGTTTACACCATCATGAGAGAAACAGGTTGTTTTTTCTCAGCCCCCCACAGAATCCCCTGAAAGTTGAGGATTCATTGAAGGTGCATGGCTCTGGGCCTCTGCATTGACCTTCAGGCACGCGGGACCAGCTGTTGGCTAGAGCCCCCCAGGAGAGCTGTATTTCCAGAGTATCCTCCAGCACACAACTCATTTTATGACACCTACTCATTTTATGGACATTTCACAGCATGGAGGTACTCCACAGCTTCGGCCTGTCTTAAACGATTGGTAAATTCTCTGTGTAGGGTGATGATACATATTTCTCCCACCCCGAATTATGGCCTTTCCCTCCTCATCTTCTTCATAGGTAGTCTCTGGATTGCTAAGAGAGCCCCTGCAGTCTTGGAATCGCTACCACCTCACTCAGCGCATAGGTCAGGATATGAAAATTGTATGCCACTTTTTTCTTAATTGAAGCTTTGCAAAGCGAGTCACGGGGGAGTAAGTAAGAAGGTGATTTCCATTCCTGACAAATGATTATTATAGGCCCAGCTTGCATGGCAGGTGAGTGCTAATGTTTCTCATTCTAGAAATGCTCACTGGAATCACATTTTGCCTGATTTACCAAATAATTTGAGTTCCACCATGCCTATTACAATCCCACCCACTTCCTTTGCTCCATTTAGCATTGTATGCAGCACGTTATTGGTTGTGTTTCCAATTTACTGTCTATTTACATTTCTGGGAGAATATTATTTTATTAGAAGAAGCAGCCACTTTCCTCTTAGTGTCAATGCTTTGGGAAACAGAGGCAACAAATACTCTGCTCTCTCCTGAAACCTTTACTTTGGAGGCTTTTTTATTGTGCCTTATTCCACAGAGAAGTATGAAAAGAGGAGTCCATGCCACATGCATACCTTGAGATACTGCCCCGTTAAGATATACAAAGTGCACAGAAGTCATGAAAAAGTAGGACTGGAAGGGACATCCCGAGGTCCAGTAGTCCAACCCGCTGCCCTCTATCTCTTCTGTAAAAACTTTCTAAAACCCAGCTGTTCCAACTTTGTTTCAATTAGTATCCATCTATAACTAGTTTCTCTACAATATTGTACAGTTTGTACCCATGCAATACCTGTGTAATACATGATACCCATGTAATAAACTATATTTGTTCTTTATTTTGGTCACTCCTATCACTAGTGCATCTCTATTGAAGCCGCTTCAAGCAGTCACTGTTATTTAAGAAGGCTTAAGGTTATTTGATCGCTTCCAGATATGGAGTTCCCCACAAGAAAGTTTAAGACATTAGTTTTAGAACAGGCAAGATTCAGTGATAGATTTAATTTACGATATATTGTGAACTATGAAGTTGGAAATGGGTGGTACTTCTCCATAGGAAAGGGAAATACCCAGATTCCTAAGGGCTACAGTGTTTAGCTTTGGGATGTCCCAAGACATCAGACTTTAAATTTACCACATGAATAGGTATAGGAAATCCATTTGAGGAAAGTTTTAGTGGTTTTTAAAATATATACATCATAATTTCTCTCTTCCTCCAAACCCTGTCCAGATGGACTCAAGGTAATAGTGAGTTTGTTTTACAGGCAATAATAATTCTATTTTTAAAACTTCCTAAACTATTCTCAGTTCAGTACGGAACAGGTATAGAATACACAATGGAGTGGTCTGGTATTAAATTCATTTATTGGTACTTATTTGTGTGCCTGTATGACTCACTTCTGGCTTTCTGCCGCTATCTAGAACTCAAGCTGATAAAATAATTCAGAGAGTGGTGAGGGCCAAGAGCTCATCTTCTCCAGGGATCCTTGCCATAATCTGGGAAGTCTCACAGGGATCCACATACTTGCTGCTTCTCTTCAATAACTACATGAAACCACCAGGAGATATACCCAACCTCCCTGGGATTAGCTTCCAATAATATGCCAACAGGCATACTGTATGCCAACGGTATGCCAACAGGCTGCATTTGGGGCAGAATGAGGTTGTTCATCTTTCCCAAAGAATGAAAGCAATCTGAGCTCTGCTCAAGTCCTCCACTAACTTTTACTGAGAAGCCAGTTCCAGTTTAAGGCCTTGTTGTAAATCTTCCAAGCTACTGGTGGATCGTGCTGTGCCTACATCAAAGAGCCTATGAAACACAGAGACAACAGTGCTCCTCTGGGGAAAGGCAGTTCACAAAGCCAGATAAAGCACATAGGAGCTCAGGACAAAGTATTCACAGCCAAAGGAGGGTCCAGCTAATGAACAGTCTACAAATCCCAGTTTGGAACTGGGAAATGTAGCAGTGCCAGAGACCCCATGAACTATGTGGGGGGTTACGCTATTTTACCTGATTTTCCACAGAAGGTGCTCACATGCTACAATAATAGACAACAGTATGAAAACTTAGGACAGATAAAACCTTTCGATCATGCCTCTGGTAGATATTATGTATGCACAGTATTTTTTTAATCACACCTTGATTGCTAGAATGGTGTGAACTTCACGTAAGAAGTTTTATGAGTTTATAGATGCAGACTGGAAGGTTGTGTCTCATCCGAATTGAGAACTATAGAGGAGAAGTCAACTCGAGTGAGACCACAAGAGCAAGCTTCACAGGAAGGTTGGTCTGGATGCCAAGGCCCTGTACACAGACTGCTTGGTTCAGGATTCAGTTCCCAGCTCTGCTGGGGCAACTTGGTTAAGTCACTTAATCTGTCTATACCTTAGCTCATCACCTGGGGTGAAGGTTGCAACTCCGTTCTTTTCCTTATCAGGATTGCAAACTCTTTGGGGTATTGAACACAATGGAGCTCCTTTTCAGGACTTCCTTTTCAACCCTATGGTTCTACTTTTGCAAACGTGATCTGGTAAAACAGGGCCCTTACATCTGCAAAGATTTGGGGCCTCTTAAAAGGGGCGTTCAGCAGAGCAGTTGGTTCATATTGGTTGCTCTCAATTATTTAGTACTGTATCCTACCTAGTGTCATACAGGGGTAATGCAAAGATATCTGCCTACTTTAGCTACAACCAACCATATATTACGTCATACATTTTGTTCTAATTGACCAAATTATAGAGCCTTGATGGAGAATAAATGTATTTTCATACCACATTTACATTGTGCTGTGGGTTAGAATTTTAACCAAACTTTCTCAGTCAGTGGCAGGTTCACAGGCAGCGAACAATGGGAGCAGAGGCTGCTTCACATTTCTGACATACCAGTGATACCAATTTATGAATTCTTCTGCAAATCTCTGGAGATACAAACCATCTGCAACATCTGACAACAACATTTATGCATTTGGTTACACATAAGAGGAATGAATACATTTTGTTTAGACAATTCCCATGAATTCTAATCCCAAGAATCCCTGACAGTATATCTTGTTTATGAGCTTTAAGTAATGACTTCAATACATTCTTTCTAAAGAGCTACTCAAAAACAGAAATGAAAACAAAAGGCCATCTTAAAGTTGGTTTTCAGCATTGTGTCTTTTAAAAGAAAAAGAGTCTGATAGCTGAGCAGAAATAAAAGCTTATCTACTAACTGGAATTTATCTTCTAAATCAAAAGTGGCTGTTGTGCCAGTATTCATGAACTCAGAACAAGATGCTTACTGAAACTCCTTTTTTGCAAGAAAATCTGGACGGGACTGTTACATGCATCAAATGCACTTCAGGATCAGGCCCCAAGAAATTTAGGAGCTGTTATTCACCCAAACTTTCCAAGACGGATACTGTCAGCTTTTCAGTGGTATGGCCTAATTACATTGCTATGAAAATACCAGTACAGAATATGCAAAACTATCTCCTTGATAGTATTTGAATGACAAACTACAGTGCAGATTCCTACCTATATTATTATAACAAAGAAGCCACCACATAAGAGGAAAAAGCACAAATATTCACACTACTGTGGAACTTATAATGAATTTACTAATACAACATTTTTGCTTACATTCAAGTAAGGTGAAACCTTAATGCATGTGAGTAGGTGATTTTATTCCTTTTACAGAGAGGCTTTACTCAAGGTAGGTGAAGATTCACTCCACTGGTTATAAATTCCTGCCCAGGTTCTGGAAAGTAGCTAGGATCCCCCATCTTTTGGGCCATAAATTTGGCACTCCAGGGATCTCTCTTCTCCCACCACTCTGCTCTGGCAGCGTGCGGGAGACAGAAGAGGCCTCTATTCTATGAAATGAATGGATTCCCAATCATGTGTGCTGTGTCTAGTGAGGAATGAAGATCTCAGGCTAGTTTGTCCTACAACTACTTTCCACTCAGGTTTTGACAACATTAGAAAAATCCGTACTCAGTCTACATCCACAGCCTGCAATACTGCTGCTGCATTCACAGTAGTGCTTCTGTAGCTTTTACTGTAGAGACAGACAATGTTTTCTTGCAAGGCTAATGGACGCACATAGCGTCCTGGCACCGATGGAACGGTAGAGTACCTGGCTCTTGGGATATGATGGTTAAATGCTCTAATGCAGATATAACTACAGTGCAAAGCTGTAGTTTTCTAGAGTGCTGTATGCACCTTACAGTGGCCAATTATCCCTAAAATTGCACAGCATTAAAAAAAAAAGAGCCCTACTATCTAAGGAGAGAGCAAGGGGTGTTTTGTCAGAGGTGTTCTCTCCTGTTTAGATGAAACATAAATTCAGGTAACAGATACGGTATATAATCACGCATAATACTTGAAGGTTAAACAAAACTGAGATTGTTATGGTGTCAGTAGGCGGCTACCAGAATCTCTCATTCACTGCTGGGATCATATGGCTTCCAGTTAAATGGCTTAGCCAATTAGATCCAAATACTTCTGGTAATTTATCTCATGAATTAGCCAAGCACAAATAAAGAGCCTGATGTAAAGATAAACTGTGAGGGCAAGGATATCCACTAAGATATGGGAGTTTTTCTCTGAAACATCATCAGAACTGCATCGTTGCTGTAAGGAGTGACTTGAAAATCCAAGGCCATTAAGGCGAGTATGAGATCAGCTTTCCATGGCTTTGCTGAGAAAGGCTAAAAAAAGGACAAACTGCTTTAGGCCAAGTCGGAGTGCAGATGTTAAAAGAAAACAAAAATCAAAAGTTGAAGCATGACCAATTTAATGCCTGTCCTAACTTGTACATGAGATATCCACTTGCAAGATGTTCAGAAAGAGTTTGTGACCTGATTTCCCCTGGCACATGGGTAGTGTGTATTATTTTCTCGAACCATTGCAGAGTAATCGGAAGCTTTTGTTTCCAAGTGATAACTTGGACAGATGCAAGTTATTTTCCAGTAATGCAGGGAGTAACATGTGTTGCCACTGGAGTTTGAAATGTCCATTAATTTAACAATAAATCCCTTATCCCTGTAAAATGAAAACACCGTATTCTACATGGGCAGAGTAGGACGTACAACTCTGTTTTTCAGATGTTAGAGCCTCCAGTGGACAATTGTTCACCATTTTCAATTTACACAGCTGGCTGTTTCATCCTAAAAAGATGCCTTAGGACTGAGAAGCATGGAAAGTAAATTACCATCTCATTCCAAACAACATCATTTCCCTCTCCCCCAGGCTAAAATTGAGGTATGTTAATACAACAATGTTAGGAAGTCAGCCTTGCTTCTGTTGGCACAACATTTGACCTATGTAAAGATGCCAAAATTCTCTGAATCTATAAAAGTGAAATTTCCTAGATACAGGGGCAAGATATAGTCTTTTCTTCCTATCCAAATATGATTGTACACTAGGTATGAGACTGAAGAACAAATACCGTTGAAAGATTTCCACTTCCATTGGGATAAAAATTAAAACAGAGTCAAAAGAAGGGCTCTGAGAAGTTAAACCAGTAAGGGACACTGCTATTTGCAAATGAGAAAGAGAATGGCGAGTGTACTATTTTCTTCCCGGCTGTGAAATGTAGCAGTGAAAAGTATTAACTGTAAGACAGTCCAGTGTATTTCAAAGATATTAGTCAACAATTGCAAGGGGGTAATCTGATGCATCAAGTTCATTATTACCAAGGATACTTAAGCATGCTGAGTTTATAAATTTGATAATGCTCGGTTTATGAGTTTGATTACTGAGTTAAATTACAGCTCACAATCATTATCCCAATTAATGCGTGCTCTACTACTGTGCTGAAAATAATAACAAAACCCACAGCTGAATGCTAATCAAATAAGCTCCAGCCATGAGTCAGATTTGGGAGGGAGGGGGAGAGGAAGTTTTGGGGAGAAAAAAAAAATAGAATTAGTTTTCATTATAGTGCTATTTGGTTCTCTCAAATTGTTTTAACATTTAGGAGTTGTTTCCCAGATCTGGAAATGAATCTGGAAGTGATATCATTTCAAAGAGCATTGTAAAATAATGTGACTTTTCTTAAAGTGTGGGTCCTAGCAAAACTTTAAAACCATTTGGAATTATGGTTATTTAAATCATCAGAGATGTTTTTCTCCCTTAGGGACACAAAGCATTCAAAACAAAAAAAAGTACGAGAGGAGGAGATTTTCAAAGGCATACAGAGCAATTAAATCCCCAAATTACATCGAAAGTTCATAAGGCGAGGATTTTTGTGGGTGATAGCTTTTATTGGACTAACTGTATTTGGGAAGGACAAAGAAAAGCTTGTGGGTACTGCTGTACTTTCTGTTAGGCCTCTGAGAAACTGAAGAGCCCTGAGGAAGGGTACAGTGGTATCTGAAAGCTTATTGATATCCATCCTAAATATAGAATTGGTCCCATAAAAGATATCACTCACAAAAATCCTTCCCTTTCACATTTTTTCCTGGACCATTATGGCTACAGCCTCACCCCAACACTACTGAAAGTTCAGGAGAGGTAGGTGCTTCATTCCCCTCTACACATGAGAACTTCCCTCTATTTATTTATTTTTTAGCAGCATCATGTCAAATAAAATATCTTAAGCCAAGAGGCCTGAATTCTCAAGCAGATCCTAACCCAACTTGAAGGTCTGTTTGCAGCGGTATGAAGGGCTCTTAATGTCCACGACAGGTCCAGCACCTCTTTAATTCATAGCTCTCTTTCTTTCATAACTTAAAATGAGTTATTCAAGGAAATGAGAGAGGCAAGGATTTCTTTGGGAGATATTTTTATTGCACCAACTATGTAGGTGGGATAACGTTAGACACATTTTCAAATGCGAGTCATTCATCCTTAGGTCTGATCTTTTTCCTGGGTCATCTTCAGTCCTTCTATGGCCTGAACCCCATAGTGAGGTCTTTGGGGCACACTGCAGTACCACGACACGCCCTGAGCAAGCAGGCTCAGGTATGGAAAGCAGTATGGTATCGTGGTGCTTTGCTCGGGTTCATTTGCCTTGTTTGTCAGCAGGACTAATTAGCGGCACACGTACGACCGTACTGCTTCTGTTAGGCTCTGAATAAGTATCTCTGTGCATCCCTGTATGGGGATGGCTGTGTGTATATGCTATACATTGACTTCAGCTCCCTCCTCTGCCTCAGGGAGTTCAGATGCATGTCTCCCACCTCCCGAGAGACTGCCTTTACCAGCAGGGTAGTATTATTGGCTGACATAATACTTTTTCTTCAATCCAAGTCAAAAAGGGGCTGGGCGGGGGGGGCGGGGAAAGAACATTAACCTATCGCTCAGTGGTTAGGGCACCCACTTTCATAGATTTCATAGACATTAGGGCTGGAAGGGACCTCGGGAGATCATCGAGTCCAGCCCCCTGCCCAAAGGGCAGGAAGTCAGCTGGTGTCAGAGGATCCCAGCAAGATAAGCATCCAATTTACTCTTGAAGGTGTTCAATGTAGGTGCTTGAACCACCTCCGCTGGCAGACTGTTCCAGACCTTGGGGGCTCGGACAGTAAAGAAATTCTTCCTTATGTCCAGCCTGAAACGGTCTTGCAGGAGTTTGTGACCGTTCGACCTCGTCATCCCTTGGGGCGCTCTGGTGAACAAACGTTCCCCCAGATCCTGGTGGTCACCCCTGATAAACTTATAGGTGGCCATCAGATCACCCCTGAGCCTGCGCTCTTCCAGGCTAAAGAGTCCCGTGGCTCTCAGCCTGTCATCGTAAGATCTGTTTTCCTGACCTCTGATCATGCGCGTGGCTCTCCTCTGGACTCTCTCAGGCTTCTCCACATCCTTTTTGAATTGTGGAGCCCAAAACTGGACGCGGTACTCCAGCTGCGGCCTCACCAAGGCCGAGTACAAGGGGAGAATGATGTCCCGGGATTTGCTCGAGAAGCATCTATGGATGCAAGCCAGCATTTTGGTCGCTTTACTAGCCGCAGCATCGCATTGGAGGCTCATGTTCATCTTGTGGTCAATGATGACCCCCAAGTCTTTTTCTTCTGTAGTGCTAACCAAAGTAGCACTGCCGAGCCTATAAGGGTGCTGCAGGTTTTTCCTCCCAAGGTGGAGAACCTTGCATTTTTCGGTGTTAAACACCATGAGGTTTCATAGTTTCATAGTTTCATAGTAGCTAGAGTTGGAAGGGACCTAGGTAGATCATCTAGTCCGACCCCCTGCCTTGGCAGGAAAGAGCACCGGGGTCAGATGACCCCGGCAAGGTGCTCATCTAACTTCCTTTTAAAAATCCCCAGGCTAGGAGCCTGCACCACTTCCCCTGGAAGCCAGTTCCAGGCCCTAGCCGCCCTGACTGTGAAGTAGCGCCTCCTAATATCTAATCTAAACCTACCCTCCGCCAGCTTGTGACCGTTATTTCTGGTCACTCCTGGCAGCGCACAGGGGAACAGGGACTCCCCCAATACCTGCTGATCCCCCCTGACCAGTTTGTAGCAGGCCACAAGGTCCCCCCTTAACCTTCTCTTGTGGAGGCTAAACAGGTTCAGGGCCCGAAGCCTCTCCTCATAAGGCCTGCCCTGCTGACCCCTGATCATACGAGTGGCCCTCCTCTGGACTCTTTCCATATCATCCACGTCCCTCTTGAAGTGTGGCGCCCAGAACTGGACGCAGTACTCCAGCTGCGGCCTGACCAGTGCCGCATAGAGGGGGAGGATCACCTCCCTGGACCTGCTCGAGATGCATCTGTGGATGCATGACAGGGTACGGTTGGCCTTCTTGACTGCCTCCCCACACTACCGGCCCATGTTCATCGTGGAGTCAATGACGACTCCAAGATCCTTTTCCATCTCCGTGCTGGCAAGAGGGGAGTTCCCCAACCTGTAAGTGTGGTGCCGGTTCTTCCTCCCCAAGTGCAACACCTTGCACTTATCAGTGTTAAACCCCATCCTATTCTCATCCGCCCACCGTTGCAACCTATCAAGGTCAGCTTGTAACCTATTGCACCCTTCTAGTGCACCCACATCCCCCCACATCTTAGTGTCATCAGCAAACTTGAACAGGGTGCTTTCTACCCCCTCATCCAAGTCACTGATGAAGATGTTGAACAGTCCCAAGGACCGAGCCCTGCGGAACCCCACTGCCCACGTCCTTCCAGGTCGAGAAGAACCCATCCACTACCACCCTCTGGGTGCGGCCCTCCAACCAGTTAGCGACCCATTTGACTGTGTGGGCATCGACACCACAGTCTCCCAGCTTTTTGATGAGGACAGGGTGAGAGACAGTGTCGAAAGCCTTGCGGAAGTCCAGAAAGACTACATCCACAGCAACCCCTGCGTCTAATGATTTGGTGACCTGATCGTAAAAGGCCACCAGGTTGGTCTGACAAGACCTGCCACTGATGAACCCATGTTGGTTGCCCCTGAGCACCCTGAGGGTTCTCGTCTGCCCATTTGCTGAGCTTGTCCAGGTCAGCCTGGATCACCCGCCTATCTTCTGGCGTGGATGCTTTGCCCCAAAGTTTGGTGTCATCGGCGAACTTGGCCAGTCCACTCCTAACTCCAATGTCCACATCATTAATGAAGATGTTGAACAGTATGGGTCCCAGGACAGAGCCTTGAGGGACCCCACTGGTTACAGGGCACCATGATGATTGACTGCCATCAATCACAACCCTCTGGGTCCGACCACGAAGCCAATTTCCCAGCCAGCAGATCGTGCTGGAGCCAAGGCCACAACTGGGCAGTTTGGCCAAGAGGTGATCATGGGATACCAGATCAAAAGCTTTTTTGAAGTCAAGATATATGACATCAATCTCTTCTCCCTTGTCCAGGTGATAGGTCACCTGGTCATAGAAGGAAATGAGATTGGTCAAACAAGACCTACCCGCAACAAACCCGTGCTGGCTGTCCCTTAGGATGTTAGCTTGGGCCAGTCCCTCAAGGATGGCCTCCTTAATAAACTTTTCTAAGATCTTCCCCAGGATAGAAGTCAGGCTAATGGGCCTGTAGTTAGCCGGATCCACTCTCCTCCCTTTCTTGAAGATCGGCACCACATTGGCCTTCTTCCAGTCTTCGGGCACTACACCAGAGCGCCAGGAGTTTTCAAAGACTTGGAGGAAGATGTTTTGGGTTCTGGTTGCTGCTCCCAGGACTATTTTGGTATTTTATCTGCCAGACTCTTTAAAATATGCAGACTTACGAGCAGAATCCAGGATTGCCGCCCTCCCGAGTGCCCTCGCTCGCTGGGTGCAGAGTCATGAACTCTTCCAATTTCTCTCTGGTGAATTTTCCACAGTGGTACAGCAACAGCAGGAGAGGTAAGGGATGCTCTCTCTTGGATTAGTTTATAGCCTGGCATTTTCCAAGGACTTGAGACATGAATTTGAGCCCCTTCAGGCTAAGGAAGGAATACAGCCCAGGTCTCTCACTTCCTGAGTAGGTGTTGTAGTGCCTATGAATTGTATAAAAGCAGGTGTGGGGTGGGCATGATGACCACAAATGTGTTATGGGAGGATCCTGATCCCGTCAGTTGTGCATCAGGTGAACTCAGAGCATGCTGACTCAATTTGGGCCCTCTGGGGACTTAGGTGAGAGACAGCTCCCAATAGGGCTTAGGTGCTGAGCTGCTCCGATGGACGCAGCTCTGGACATGCCCCAAAGTAGAACTGTAGGTGCTCAGGGATCTTTGAAGTCAAACAGGAAGGTGCTTAGTGAGATGTGGTGCTTTTGGGGTTAGGCAACAGCTATTTAGGAAGTTTTGGATTGGTTTTGCACTTGCGTGCCACGTAAATCCTGCTTTAGGGCACTGTTACTGAAGCTGCCTCTGAATTCTTCTATGACGTGCAGGCTGATTCCCTTCTTACTCAGCTACTGTACTCTTGCTGGCTGCCAGACTCCCATGAAAGCGTGAAAAGTGCTGTTATTCATGCACAATAAGGTGTGATCTTTATCTTGTTTTGGTTTTGCAAGTGTTGTTAAAACAAGACAATATCTAATGATGCGCAAAGGGTGCTTCATTCTGATGCAAAGCATAACATTCCTAGCAAGTCAAAAACTGTAGCACGTGTCAGAACTGGGTAAGGCATAGTATTCCCGACACTGATCTGCATACGTGCGTGCCTCCCATGAGATCAGTCATTACTCATAAAAACAAAAGAAAACAAAAGTACCATCAACAAAAAGTGTTTAGCTGGTGTGATTTACCTTCCCTCTTCTTGCAATATATTTATTATACACTGTGAATAACTATAAAAGCAGACTTTACACTGGTTCTTACTTCTCCTTAAAACCTCTGCCTACACTGGAAACCCTCCAAGCCACGGAATTACTCTTTAGTTGTCTATAGAAGGATGTGCGTGCATGTTGCTATACAAGTAATGGGTCATAAGAAACATCACCCTGATGCTTACATTGTGGCATAAAATGAAGAGTCAGCGCTCACTGTCTATAGCAATCTTGATTCTCAAACCATGCTTGAGTCTTATCACTTTTGAAAAAGGAGTCTGTACTGTATCTCTCAAGTTTCCAGTATATTGCCATAAGCAGAGTTTATAGTTCATATGAGAACAACATGGAGGACTGAGTGGGGACAGAAATCCAGCTGTGGAACAAACTTTGAGGGATTAGACTAATCTCCACTCCAACCAGGTGTAGGTCACTCTGCAAAAAACCCGCTTTGCTAAAGCATTTCCATCAGAAGCAGAATAAGGTTTGCAACAGTCTCCACCCCAACAAATACTTGACCTTATACAATCAGGACTCATAGTAGAGATGATATCTTTTATCAAACCAACAAGATTTTTGCCTTTTCCTCTAGACCAATACAGCTGCAACCTGGATACCTTACCCAATACAGAATTTCTTATGAACAAGGGGTGCAGAAAATCTGCAGATCATGAGATCCTACTAGAGATCTTCTTTTGCTAAGCTCTTAACTCAGGAGACCCTCAGATACAGCAGCGATGGGACAAAACCTGAAGGATATACAAGCAGGTCAGACTCTGAACTGAATTCCCCCTGCGCAGTCAATGCTACCTTACTGCTGTCAAATCAAATCTGATGGCCCCGAATAGCTTCAGATCATAGCATATTAAGCCAGCAGATGCTAACAATCATCAGGGAGAAGGCTGGTGTCAATCTGTTTTTTTAGCTTGTGAGTGAAGTCACAAATGCAGCAAATACTTTAATTTTCATGAGAATCTTGAGGACAGGGAAACCCCACCCCCCCATTATTTGGTATTTTCAGGAAGCCGCAAACATTCAGGGGAAGTTTCATTGTTCTGTGTATCATGGGGAAGGCTGTAGTGGCTGCTCTCTACTACCAGCTCCAAGAGAGAAAGAGAAAAGGGCCATGCTGTTTAAAAGCAGTCAAGGAAATCTGACACACCCTTGAGTGTTGTGCTCTCAAAAACAGGAGACTTCAACAGTTCACAAGTCAGACATGCAAGCTATGGCTGGGTCTGTCCAGCTTCTTACCTATAAATGCTAATCTACCACCTGAGAAACTGCAACTTAGAGGACTGGTCTCGCACTGCTTGATCTGATCCCTCACAGTCCCTGCCACATTTCCATGTATGGAACAGATGAAGGAAAGCAGGTGAGTGAGTTTTTTGGGGGAATATCACAGCTGCCACGGTATGGACATGTCCTCCATGTCAGCTCTCCAGCTACAAAAAGGCAATAATTACCCTTTACGTGGGTGGCATGAAAATAAACAGATTAAAGATCTCGAAGCATTCAGCTATTGTACAGGTAGCGGCCTTTAAGTACCTAAGACAGGCAAACAGAAATCATTATAGCCCCACCTTTGTAAAATGGCTGTGAGCACTTTGGGGTACACATGGTTACCTACTGGTGTTAGGCATTTCTATGCTTGGTCCATTTATGGTGGAAAGCAGAAAACACTTTTTTTTTTTTACTGGGCCTCGGTGCTTTGTGTTGAAGCAGAAATTCCTGGAAGCTGTTGTAAATTATTTTTTTTCCCCCACCCACGAGATTTGAATGCATTTTCCTTTTAGCAACACACAGGACAACTACTGAGTATATACAGTGTGAGACCATAAACTTCCAACTTCCCCTGGACACTGCATCTCTTTGAGTGGGAAACCAAGCTCAAAATGTAAAATTAATAATGATTAAACACTTAGAAAATCTGCACTTGCCATGTGATTAACACACTGAGTTTGCCAATGTCTCTAAAAGCGGCCACCAACCATACCATTTTAATGACTGCTGGAAATGTGGATATCAGATGATCTAAGCTTCATCTGCTGTAAATTAAAACTCAGATTTCTTTAGATCAATTGTGTTTACCATTCATGCAGAAAATGAGATATGATATCAAAAGCATAAAAAGCTCAAAAGGTATTAGGCAACCTTTATCATCCTGTCAAATATGATCATCAAGTCTGTGCATTTCTTACACCTGATATAGGTAGTAACTTTTTAAAAATTATAGTTACCGGGACTTTGTCTCCGATTGCTTCCCCTGAATACAATAACAACTAATTATTTAAATGGGATGTAAAACCTTATTATTCAGGACTCTAATGTGTCATACAATGATTGTGAAATGAGATCTCACCATCCACCCAAGTGTACATTGATATTACATAATCATTAGCCTTGTTTTCCTAAGCCCCAGAGAATGTGGTTCTGCTAGTATGTTCAGTTTCCCTCCTTTATTCCTCAACCTCAGTCATCCAGCACCCGAGAACAAACCAACTACTGCTCATATGTATCGTGCCCAAGCCAAGATGATTACCGGGAATTTTGATAAAATCTTCCCTTATTTGTCTGACCCTGTTTGATTAGATATCCTTGTGTGCTGAACTTTGGTACCTTAATATTAAATCTAGTTGAGTCATTATTTGTGATACTTTAATTTCTTTGTGTTCCCACTTAATGGCCCAGAACACTACACATGCTCAACTTTAATTCAACCAGTAGTCCCAATGCCTTTTAAGAACTCTGCTAAATTGATCTTTCAAAGCAAGCTCAGATTAGATTAGATGTCTAATCTCTCAATGGCTAGGGACAGAAATTACACATAAACCAACATAAGCGATCAGAAACTGGTTCAAATCTGTAACACAACAGAATTTCAGGGCACATATGCTGTTTTCAAAATAGCCCAAACCTGTTTAAGATAAACCTGGATGGATGCAATAGCAGACTTAACTGGTTTAGGTTAAATCAGTTCATTGAACTTCTGTCCCAGATGCCCTCCAGATTCAAGTTAACTTAAAGTCCTCCAGCGTCCCAGGTTATTTTGCATGAATCCCACAAACCAGCCCTCGCAGAGTGGGTGGGCTAGCCTTGGCCCAAGCTGTCTGCTCCAGCCAAGCATGGAGGCGTGCAATCTATGTAGGTTAGTCTAATCTGCAAAGATTGAATTGATTCAGAATCAGGTTTTTTAACTGTCCGTACTTAGCCAATGGACAAACTAAACCAAAACCATAGTTTTAAGGGCACAGGGGATTGGCCTACCAGGAGTTTACCAGTGTTATAACCTGACAAGTGAACAACAGGCCAGAGCCCCGATTCAGCTTCTGATGTCCACTAGGAATTCCCACTGATGTCAATGGGAAGTACTTAAGGGCGCAGCTGCAGAGTAAGGACCATTGTGGTCAGACACAGCTGCAGTAAGACACAGCAGGGTAGATTTTTCCTAATCAGATGGAGAAAATAGCAAACTTGCATCATTTCTATTTGTAATAACATAATTTCCAGGAGAGATTACTGGGTGGTGGGTTTTGGCTTTTTTTTTTTCTGTTTCAGATGCACGCTTTCCTATGGCACTCAGCATTACAAATCAGACACATGTCAGACATGAATGAAATGTTCCTGATAAGACCCCTGTGAGGCAGCAAGGTAATATTATTTCTGTTTTACAGACAACCCACTGAGGCATGCACAGATTTGAGTGGCTTGCCCAAAGCATCACTGGGAAGTCTGTGGCAAAGACAGGAACAGCTCCTAGAACATCTCATGTTTTGACCATAAACCCTATTCTACACCTGGATATTTTACACCTGGATACTGTCTTTCTTCCAAACATAGGCAAAATAGAGTCATAGACACATACTCTGCCCATTTAGGAAGGGATGCCAATTCTCCTTGAAAGGAGGCATTAATATAAAGAAGATTAATTACTCTCTGCCAAAAAGAATTGGTATTTCTTGCATTCAGGTTTCAAGCCTCTTAGTTTCCACACCAGACTACAAGTTTCAATACACATTAAATTATTCTTCAAATCAAACTTTTTATAACTGATTCATTTAGTTATACACAATAAAAACAGCTACTTTAAAAGTGTTTCCTTATTTAGACGGTCTGTTGTTCATTATTCTCATTACTATTTTCCATTGTATGTTGAAACTCATGCAATTGATATTGTGTGTGGGTAGCTGTTGTCAGATAATTTCACATTATGTCTAGTGTCTGGCCAGGTAAGGGGCAGAGGTTTAATGCAGTTTCATTACACTTAATCATTTAATAAGGTCAATCTCAACTCCATACAAATTCAGATTAGTATAACTTAATTAAGCCCTTTGAAAATGATCAGCTTTGCCTTCTACTATGAGCCTCAGAATATTATTCAGACCAATTTGGCCTTTCCTTTCAATGGAGAGGGTAATAGAGGCTACTCATGTTACCTTCCCAGGTGAAGCAATGTGGCAAGCAATTTTGCCATGATGCCAGAGCATATCACTAGCAAATTGCACTAACCCTTCACACACTGGTTTACAACAGCAGGATGCTGCTGTTTTACCTACTGCATATGAAATTACATGCACCACACATCCCTAATTCAGAAAAGGCACAGGAAAGCCCAGATCATTTATATCCTGGTGGTTCACAACCTATCTCATTTGCAGCAGGTTGTTGAATAAAATACAAGCCATTCAGCTGATTGCTGTGTATGGCTTAAAAGGGTGCTACTTCTCTGCTGAGCTGGAGCACCTTAGAGGTCCCACACAGCTGTTCACCAAGTCTGTACAGACTCCTGCTGCTTCGCATAACCTTCATTTTTGCAAGGGCCGTGGAACCTAACCCTACAAACAATCCAGATTTTATTGCATTACAATTGTGAAGCTGAGCACTCAGTAGTATTTCAGCCCCCTGGTGTGTCGACATTATGATACGTCTTTAATGACCTGTTTGCTCAGTATTTTTCATAGGAGTCCTGTGCCATTCCAGTGTGCAAAATGGACAGCATTCACTTCACAAGCAACTATTCAGGATTTTGTTTTTGCTTTCTTCAGCGTGTGACCTAATGCCTAATTTAATGTACACTATTCAAATTCTGCTCTGAAACCAGAAAAGGTTCATTTCCTCCAGGGCTTTTGGTGGCACTAATGGCTAGAAAACGTGACTGTTTCACAAACATTAACACATTCATTTCCACGCATTTATTTCCTGGGAGAGAAGGGGGCATGAACATCCCCATTTCACAGATCTGACGCAAAGCACAAGGAAGATACAGTGCACATATTGCATTGATACCAGATTTCCGGTTTGAGAAACCTTGAACCTGTTTTTTTCCAGGGTACTTCAGAATTACACGTCACATTATATGGCCAAGGCACGGCTCTTGCTGACTTCAGTTACAGGTGAGAGTGCTCAACATTTCAGGGCATCTGGATAGGCACCCAGGCAGTGAAGGATAGTACCTGTGCAAAATGTAGTATAAGGGACTTGCTCATCCTCACAGGGGAACTCTGTGTCAGAACAGGGATCAAACCCAGTTTTCCATGGCCAAATTCAAGTGCTTTAAATATGAGGCAATGCATTTCCATTCTGCAGATCCCCGTCCCATTTACTTCGCACCTTTCAACATCTGTAACCAATGAGTTAGGAGTCCTACAGCTAGCAAGCTCCTTTACCACGCATGCCTGACGTCCCCAAGCAGATCTATGCTCTGTATTTGAATGGGGCCAGGATCCCGTGGTGAAAAATAACATGGAATAATGTGGAGAAGGACTATTATATTGCATAAACACAAAGGAGTGACATGAAAGCAACAGAGACAATCTTACTAGCATGATTTTGCATTTCTAAGTATTTAGGGAGATTTTTTGAGTGTGGCTGGTTTGTAGAAAGTAACTTCCTGACAAAAAGGACCCAGAAATTCCATCATGTGACATCATCTTGGTACC
This sequence comes from Crocodylus siamensis, assembly GCF_052110815.1. NCBI lineage: Eukaryota > Metazoa > Chordata > Crocodylia > Crocodylidae > Crocodylus > Crocodylus siamensis. Next base: position 86,102,866 of record NC_143401.1, on the reverse strand, counting down.
CACCAGAGTCATCAGCAGGGTTGGGACCTTCAGATTCACCATATCAACTTCTGCCACTTGAGTTCATGGAGTAACTGATAGTAGTAGTAGTAGGTTGTCATCCTCTATGCAGAAAGCAATGTGTGTAAAGGGGATGTATCCTTGCTAGTGGGCTTTGCAGACACTGGCTGACAGCACCAGTATTGTGTGCTCCTAATCAAATTGATTCCAGTTGCCTTGCCTCCACTTCTCATATTGGTTCCTAGCCCTTCCCCCATTTCTCTGATCGTCTCAGCTTCTTTTCCCATCCAGTCGCACTTCCCAGGGCTCTCTGTCCCAGTCTCTCCTAGCTTCCGATTTTAGCCTGAGTTTCCCACTTCCCCTTCCTTGGCAGCACACAATCCATGCTACTTTGATCTTTGACACTTGAATTTTGAGTATGAAGGACTGTGAGAAGTATCTTTTAGTGTTATTTGGATTACGATTTTTTAATAAAACTGTGTATTGCAGGAAATAAACTATGCTGCACACTGTGTTTTTGATTGAATGGGAAAAACGCTTCCGGCCTTTATACTGATATAACCTCTGTTCCTGAAAAACCATGTGAACTTGTTAATTATGACGTATTAATTACATCCATGTGATGTGTAACATGGCTTTTTTAATGCACACAGAGTTTTATATTGTCATATCGAGGGGAGATCTTCACCTTAAAATTGTATTTCTATCTTACTTTTTAAAGTTACCGTCATTACAAAGGCTGCCAGAGGCTACCGTAACTGAGACTCATTAAAAAACAGTCTCTATTTTTGGTCAAGTGTGTTTCTTTTATTTGTAGATCCCTTTTTAAAAACAGACGCATGTAATTTTCTATGCATCAGTATTCCTGGTGAGGTTACGGAGAATGTAGTCAGCTACATGTGGAGCTAGTCACATCCAATAACTGCAGGGTGGATCAATATATGTGCCAGCCTCTGTGAAACCATGTGGTGCTGCAATTAGTACTAGTAGCATAATGGGGTACAGGGAGGAGGGGGATACCAAGGCACCAGCCCTGGGTGCCCATTTAGAAGGGGAACAAGAATGGCAGCCACTACTGCCACTAGCCCAGCTGCTACAGCCAGCCCAGCCCCTGCTGCCACCACTGGTGCCTGTGGCACCAACCCTAGTTGCTTTGCCACTGGTTAGTCCATTCCCCACGTTTGAGTCATTCACAAACCAGTAATGGAGGAAAGCAACCTTTAAATGATTATTGGAAATTGATTGGATTGTATCCACTGATTCTAAGGACAGAAAGAGCCATTACATCCGACCTCTATAACACAGGCCATGAAATACAACTTTGAAAACGCCCCATTCAAGCATGCAGCACATCTCAAGCAGCTTCATGGCAGTGCATGCTTATTTTTAAACAAGGTTCAATACTACACAAGAGTGAAAGCACATTGGTGAAGAAATAAATGATCATAGCATGTCAGAAAAGCAGTAGTGGAAGGGATCTCAGGACCTCTAGTTGGACTCCCTGCTGCAGGCAGGATTGTCCCCGACTAACCTGTTCCAGTCAATTGTTTGTTTAACCTGCTCTTAAAAACGTCCAAAGACGGAGACTCCTCAACCTCTCTGGGTACACTGTCCCAGGTCTTGAGTCCTTCAAAGTTCTTCCTAATATCCAAGCTAAAATTTTGTTGCTGCAATCGAAGACCATTGTGCTTCTTGTGTTCACCCTGGCAGCGACAGAGAATAGTTGATCTCCATTCTTCTCATAGCCACTCTTCAGGTATTTGAAGACTGTTATCAAATCCTGTCAGTCTTTTCTTCTCCAGACTGCATAATCTTCCTTCTTTCAGCCTGTCCTCATAAGTCATATTTCCCAGGCCTCTAATCATTTTTGTTGCTCTTCATTGGGCTCTTTCTAAATTGTCCACGATTTACGTGAAGTGAGGAGCTCAAAGCTGGACATGGACTTCCAGAATGGGAGAATCATTTCCCTTGGTTTTCAAGTGATGCCCGTACTAATACAGCCCAGCATGCTATTGGCCTTTTTTGCAATGTTGTGAGAACTTTACCAAAATGAAATATATTCTAAAGGAAATCCTTGATAGAATATGATACAGGTCGGCTCAATGTATGAAATCCTTGGAGGTTCTACAGTTAACCAAGCAAAATACTTTCTTAATGATAGCAGTGATATGAACTGTTAATTAATGTTTGAGCATTCTTATTTGTGTTAAATTTTCCTGGCATTAAGTATTATTTTTTGCCTTTGAGATATTAAAAAGAAGTTTCAGAATAAGTTAGGTGCTTTGGAATATGAGAAAGAGGGAAAGATAGGGGTATAAAGGGGAATTAAGAAAAGAAATCGGAGCTATGATAAATCCCAAAACCTTCCCCATCATTTGGTGGGAAGCTTAATTTCCTTCTGTTTTCTTGAATTAAAATTTCATGTGAGACTTTCACAAATTTTAACATTACCTAGCATCAGCCGGTGAGGTGTACCTGTTGTTTCTTGTCTCATACTTACATTGTAAACTCTTGGGGTTAGTACTGTCCTTTTTTTTTTTAAGTGTTTTCCTAAAAATTCTGTAAGAGAGTAGGTAGGCAGGCAAGGTTCTTTGGGTAGATGTGATATCTTTTATTAGACCAACTAAACAGTTAGAAAAAAATTCTTTGCAAGCTTTTGGGCACAAATACCCTTCATCAGAAAGGTGTTCCTGCTTGAAAACTTGCAAAGAACTTTTTTCCAACCATTTAGTTGGTCTAATAAAAGATATCCGACTTACCCAAAGAACCTTGCCTGCCTATGTCCTTAGACCAACACAGCTACAACCAACACCTTGTAAGAGAGTAGATGGCACATTTGAAAATCCTGGCCCAATGAGGTCATAATGCCATTGAGCTCATTTAGGTCAATGGGCATTATGGCTCTTTTACAGATCCCATAAATGTAGTACATAAATATCTTATGGTCTTTCACATATTTTGCAATTGACTTCTAAGGGCCAATATTTCACTTTTCAAGAAAACCAGTTCAAGGTTATACTGTTGTGAATCAAACAAACAAGACTGCATCCATTAAAATAACCTTCTTATTGAAAGAAATCTGTAAGTAAGAATCATTTTCAAATACTCATTTACTTAAGAAGTTGGAGGCAAGGTAATTGCTTCATCCCTTTATACAAGAGATGCATGGTGCTGATATTTTCCATGAACACTTCCAACATTGTGCCTCCAAATGGAACCATTTTAACCACTTACAGTAATTTGTGTATGCAAATACAGGTTTTACTTATGTAAAACCTATGACCTCCATTTGTGTTATTTCTGGAGAGTGCTGCTGGACCATGCCATCAAAACAGCGATTTTATGTTCAAAGTAATACAACCCTAAATCTAAACCTCAATCATCTACCAAGAGGACTAAATTAGAATCTTTTTTTTGCTATCAATAGTAGTAAGGCTTTTCTTATCATTGAAAACCAGCCACTGGAGGGCAATACAATAACACATGCTTGAGCAGGTCTATTGAGTTGAAGATGATTGTACAAATACATTAAGTCATTTATAATATCTTTTTCCTGATCAGACAAATCTCATGATTGATTGTTTATTGTTTACAGGAATCTACATTCAAAAGCTAAAAATGTATAATAGTCTGCTTGCTAACGAAACCAGATTTATTGACACTCGAGGTAGATCCCAGTTCATTTAGCTTCGAAAATCAGTTATGTATCACTTGAACTGAAGTAAACCTAACCAAATCATTCAAATTAATTTATTTTAGTTCTTGTGTACCTTATTGATGCTTTCTTTCAGGTAGAATAGAGACAGAACAGCTGAAATAACAAGAGAAAATTCCATGTTTGTGCTGTTCCTCAACCAGGAAACAGCAATTTTTTATGAGAAAACATCCTGAGAAGTCTCCAGCCCCAAAGGAGTTTGAGAAACCAAAGGACTGAAGATGAGCATATGTGACAACGATTAGGATTTCCAACTCCCAGCCTTCAAAGTGTTGGATGTTTGGTATGAAACGGTTGGCTCAGCAAACTTATAAACTAGAAGTGACCTTCAATACTGTGCAAACTGCTGGAATAAGCAAATCCATAGTTCTGGTCCGGGGCTCCAGTCATTCAGAAAATCTTGAGACGTGGCCATGTGCCCACTCCGTCCATTGAGATCTGCCAAGGTTTCAGTGGACAAATCATCCTCTTTACAAAACCCACCACCCCAACCAGCAAAAACAGACACCCGGACTGTTAGTTTCACTGGAAGACCAAGAGCTGTCTTGACTACAAAGCCTAAACAACTCACCTCAAAAGGTAGTTCAGCTATGTTCACCACTGCCAATTGGCAACAGTGGCGTATGGAAGCTGCATTATATTCTGCGGACTCATCCTCCAGACCAGCCAACTCAACACTTTTCACCAGCATTGGCCCCTCATTGAGCAAAGCATTTAACCAACTTCTTAACTTTTAGTCCATGCATAAGAGCTACTCTGAACAGGGTTAGGCTGATGACTCGGGCACATCTGTTCATTTTAGACTGGGAGGAAGTGAGGTTGCGGGCAAAAGATAGATCCAAAAAAGACTCTGAAATTTCTGACAAGCAGTTATTAGCTGTGGAAATGTTGTATATTGAATAAGTTGCAATAGGCTAACTGCTTATTTATTTCCAGCAAACTAAAGCATTCCTTAAAAAACGAAAACAAACGTAACCTGTTCTGAGATTTCCCTAGATGCAAGTTATCTACAGGTTAGGTTAGCTAAAAATTAACTGGACTGCTAAATAAATAAATGCTTTGTTCAGTTGTATCTCCAACAGGGATATGAATGTTCATTATAAATAGAGGCTGAAGGCTTCACTGCTCAGTAGTTTATAAATACTAATGAGTGACATATTGAGAAAAATTGTACCTACAAAAGCAAAGTCTTCTGCCATGCAAATCAGGCCCCAATTCCCCACAGATAAGGATCTTTTTGATGGAACACATGCAAAATCTACAGCTCTTAATTCTTTCATTAGTATTCTAGGCAGACGATTGCCAAATAACAGGGAAAACTGTCTGAATTGCTGTGTCTGAAACCTAATATTGATTTGTTTAATAGTGTCAGGAAGTCAAAATTCACAAATCTCCTGTCGATTGTTTATGAGGCAGTTAGCACAGAATTGGATGCCCCTGCTTAATTAATAACTCATTACTGAAATTTGATTATATGCTTGAATGGTTTAAATGGGCTCTAATTCAGTATCTGCAAAGCAGTGTTGCAACAAAGTAAAATGGATCTAAAAGCTTGTTTTTAACACGACTGCTGTCGGCATTTCATGATCTCCATTGGTGAGGAATACGTTGACCGCTGAGTGTGTTCATACACTAACATAAAAATGTGTCATTTTAATGATGTTATGAACTGGATGCCAGTTAAATTAGACATACAGTATAAAAGAAACACTCGTGATTTAAAAAAGGAAACCTCAATCTTCTTTATTTCTTGACTGATATGGTGGACTATGAAAGGATAGGTATGAATAATATGATCCCAATGAGTAAAACTTTCAAACCATCTAAGTGATTTAGAAGCATAAAATCAATGGATTTGGTCATGTGTTCCTGAAAAACCTATCCAATCTTTTTCATTCTGGCTTAGTCACGTTCTGATGACTTGTACTTCAAAGGAAGAAGGAAGTAGGCCAGTAAAATTATGGTGGTGAACCAGTTAAGAAAATATTTTGCTTTATCATTCTTTCCTCAAGCCTTTTGCAAAGCCAGAACCAAATCAATGAAAAAGGGGCAATTTGTACACATCCTCATGTTTAAAAGGGTCAAAATGAGCCCACCAAGATTTATAGCCATGGTATTTGTTGTCTGACAGTGCTTGGAAAATGGTCAGAACTATGCAATCACTGAAGTTTCACAAATTATAAATTATAATTTATATTTGAAAGCAGGCTAACCTTAATTGCTGTTTGTTATTCACTTGTTTAAAAAGTTTTTGGGCACAAGTTCTTTTCCACATAGAAATGGACCCAAGTATGTGCTGAAATACATTGCTTGATTAAAACATCAGCCATTTTGCCAGGGAGACACTGAAAATGTAACTTCTAGGGCATTCGTTCTCACCCCTGTGTGGTAGCTGGTCACCTTCAGTTCAAGTGATAGGGACATCTTAGCTTTGAAGGCCTCAGGTTTATACCTTATGGATGACATACTTTGTGGGTTACTTCTCTTACAGGCCCAAAGCCTGAAAATTACGATCGCCAAGGGATTTCCTGGAGATGAATTCCCAGATGAATTCCACTGCATATCACTTAAATACAATTAAGGGAAGCACCTACTGCACATGGCAGACTGTGACTAATGTATACCATGAATGACAATTAGCAAATAGTTAAAAGGGCACAGTTCACAAATAATTGGTTGAAAACTATTTGCCTACTCTATTCTACAAAGCATTACAAATCAAGTTACCCCTCCCCCACCCTCAAATGGTGCAAATTCACAACAGTATTTACATCAAAGACAATCAATCAGCCACAGCATGAGGCCTCATCAAAGCACTTCAGATCAGTAGCATAACATGGCGTGGGCAAGCAGGGCATGTGGAGGGGGAGGGGGTACTTCACCCTCAGGAGAGGTGCCCAAAACATGGGGAAGGGGTGGCTCACCCTCCCAACCCGTTTCACGGAGACAGAGGGCTCCAGGAAGAAGTCGGCACAGCCAACATGAGTAATAGAGAACAAGACACCCTGAGAATCGTAGTATTATACAACAACCGTGGAGTTTGCTGCTGTTAGGGAGTGAACCAGACCCCATGCTTTGCCATCAAAAGTAGCATTTTTTGGCCCTTGTAACATGGCCCTTTGTAGTAAAGAAAAATGGGGTGACAGTTTTCCTCGGCAAGTTTTCCTTCCAACTCCTGTTGTGCCCACTTCCTGCAATCATATGTGCAAATAGTTAGATATCCATTTTCTAGCTATTTGTGTTGGTAGTGGCAATGGCTGGCAGAGACGCAGAATCACTCCTGCATAGTGCTCACACAGCTTGTGCGTAGCCCTCAGGCACCTGTCTTTAAAAATGTGATCTTCCGTGTGTCATATGATACGTACATCCTAGCCATTTATCAAGTTAGTATTTTTTTTTTATTACAAATTTCTCTTTGCCCTTCCTCCTACACTCACGGGAAGGCTTCCAGATTACATTACTGGAAGCAGACTTTTAACTACATTTACCAAAAGACATACCTTAAAATACAGGTGTGATATACCCTTTGCAATAATTTTCCTGAGGAGTGGAGGATGCTATGGAATCAGTCACCTATAGAGCTCCATGGAAGGGTACCTTATCCTTCTAACCCATTTCTATTTAGTAGGAAGCCAATGGTATTCTGGGTTTTCTGAATCATCTCAAAACTTACCTATCTCATAATACGAAGGCAAAGTCAAAGGCCTGCCTGAACTTAAAATGCCCTCTCAGGCTGGTGTGGTCAAAGAACATCAGTTTCTTACACTTGATTCCTGTCCAAATCCCCAGGTGGATTGGTTAGGGGCTGCCTATACCATCAATCTAGAATAGGGCTGTCCAACTTCTGAATGCCCGAGGGCCATACACCTCTTGGTCCCATGCCACATGGGCTACATGTCCCTGGGCCATACAACGTTAGGCTGTGCATGCTCCAGGACACATGCTTCATGGGCTGCATACTTCACGGCATGAATTCCCTACTGGATTGTGCAGGAGTCCTGGGTCCCCAACAGCACCCCAGCTGCAGCTTCCCATAGCCCCGTGGACTATCCTGCCTGTGGGAGAGGGGGCAGGAAGTAGAAGGTGTCGGAGGGAGGCAGAAGCCAGAGACGCCAGTGCAAGTGATGGGGGGAGTGGCCCCTAGACCAGGACCCCGAGGGCTGCAGGTTAACCCCTCGGGGCTACATGTGGTCTGCAGGCCACCAGTTGGACAGTTCTGGTATAGAGCAAGGCTTGAACTCATAGCCCTGTAGCAGTAGCAAGCCACCTTAACTGCTCTGCCAGCACACCCAAGGCACATTAACTATAGGTCTTGAAAACAGAATGAGCAGATTGATTTGAGAAATATTTTTTTTATCTCAAAAGAGAGTCAACACAAAGCACCCATGCTTTCAAAATTTTAAAAAGCCACATGCTTGTCTGCCTTTTACAACTTGGTTTTGGACGTACCATTTTTACTTACATTTTCCTGTAAGTTTGTGATGGCTAGGACACCAGTAACATTTTTAGATGTCAAGCCATAAGCAGCTGAAGAAGTGGATTTTTTTTTTATTTTGATGTAGTCTATGAGTCTAAGAAGGTTGTCGATGCTAAGATGTAAAATAATCAACAAACAACTAATAACGCATTTAGGATTTCCCTTAGTTAAGGAAAAAAGAAGATACTTTAATTTTCCGTGCATGCAGCCGTTGACAGTGTTAGACTTCACACTATTGCTAACTTTCCCCACTGATGGGCAATTTGAACAATTAATTTATGTCAAATAATTAGCCCAGGGTAACTAAGAACATTTTGAACCACGATTAAAGGCAGAAATACCTTTTAAAAAAGGTTTTAACTTGTACTAAACAGCACTATCAGGAAGAATGCTGCTTTCTTTCTGCTGTGGGCCGATTTGTCAAAGTGTTATTAAGAATTTTCTGTTATAAAAAAATGGAGTGAACCTTTATTTTTTTCTCTAATTTATTATGCTTGATTACGCAGCTGGAATGGGAAGGTAGCTGCTGTTTGTAGTTAAATAACTCCTCACAATTTCTTAAAGAAATGATCTTCAAAGCTTTAATGGGTCAGCGGCTCAAGTACAAAGGAAAGATTGATTTTCATACTCCCACTCTTTGTTCCCAAAGTTTAAAACAGACACGTTCTGGTAAATTAGTTTGTCTATGTTATTAATGGAAGAACTTATTAAACTCCCATAAATACATGGTGGTATCTCGCTTAAAACACAGAATGCATTTGCTTTGAAAAAAAAATACACGTCTAAAAGTAAACAGGGGTGTACTATACACACACACACACACACATTTTTTTTTTTTTTAGAAATGTGCCTCAAAAGACAGCAAGTTGGAGAACTGGGGGTTTGCAAAATATATTAGGTATGCATAATGATGAACGACACAAAGAGTGAAAGCTCGAGTCACTCAAAAATATGTTATTTGCATTTAATGAAAAGCATTCACATATTGGTATGTGGCAACGCTACAGGGAGGGCGGCTGTTTTAAGCAAGAGATATAGTCTGGGTGAAACACATCTTATATAAGGTCCATGTGTGTGTTTCTAGGCTGATCTTTGGGAGGCTACGTTGCTAAAGCAGAAATCATCTTTGTGCCATGGCACAGTGAAATATTGGCATGGAAGAGTACTGCTGTGAGAGAGATTCGCCAGCTTTGCATAGCAGCCAAGGCTGTGGCTGAAAAACAGGGCGGGAGAGTGTGTGTGTGCACGTGCATGTGTGTGTGTGTTGGGGGGGGGATCACAGAAGAGCAGCCTCCTCAGACTATGCCTTGCATGGCTCCTCAAATAATTTTTCAACTTCTTCACGAGAAGCAGGATTTACTTTCTTAGCAGGGTGACAATGGCTAGGACATCAGGATCATTTTTAGATGTCAGACCGTAAGTAATTAAAGAATTTACTGAACTTATGAATTTATAATTCACAAGTTCTCTGGTAAAAATCTCTCTTTGTCAGCACCCAATGCCATTGTTATTTCTGCAACAGCCTGGGTGAGCCATTTGCAACTTGCAGATTCACAGTTTAGGGCTGGAAAGGACCTTGTGAGATTGTCGGGTCCAGCCCCCTGCTCTGGGCAGGAAAGATGGCTGGGGTCAAATAACCCCAGCAAGGTGTGCGTATGGTGCTATTAGCGCTGCTCAGAAGTAATCTTCTAACTTAGGGCCCTTGGGAAGAGTGAAGGGGGGGATGCCTCATCTCCTTTGACTTTGCCGCACACGTGCAAGGAGCTCTCTTTGCTCCTGGCTGGCCAGCATGGGCTCCTGCTGGAGATCTGCCTGGGCAGGGACCTCTCTGAGCTCATGAGCTGTTCGGCATAGGCTCTTGCCAAAGCCGCTGCTTTCGTGCGACTCCCGAGCCCCGGGGGTGTGTGCTGCTGCTGGTTGCCCCTCCTTTCTCCCTGCCTCTGAATTTGGGAGTGGGGGAGGGCAAATGGTGGTGGCACTCACTTCCACGGGCTCTGAGCTCTCTCTGCGCTCAGAGAGAAGAGGGGTGTGATCACACCACCACCTCTGCTAGGCCCGACTTCTGCAAGGCAGGGGCAGAGGATAGCTGGTACTAACTCCTTATGCCAGCAGTCGGCCTCTTGAGATCACTTTTACGCCTAACCAAAGTTTCAGGACGGTGTGACTCATGCTGAGAAGTTGGGAAGGCTCCTTCTGGCTGGGGCTGGTGACCACCAGGGGAAGGTTGAAGGCCGGGCTCTCGTTACCTTTGGTCCATCTCACTGCACCAGGGCGGAACACCTACTTAGCGGGCACATGTACACGTGTCCCAAGAGCGCCGTTGTTACTGCGCCGTTATTTGGTACTCCCTTTTGGAGGTACTAAACGATGTTGTAGTAACAGCCTGTACTGAGCCGTGCTGGTGGTGCACCGGTTTTTTGTGTTCCCTATGTCACCGTAGCAATGTGCAGTAATGAGGGAGTGTGTTGCTATGGCAACGTAGCTGCATTATCACGGTTTGTGCCTGCTGATGCTATGTCGCCGTAGCACGTTGTTACAATGACATAGCGTCATGAAGGGGATCAAATGCTATGCTGGACAGGACAAAGTCTATAAGCCACTGAACATGACCGAGCTCCTAACTGGCACCCGTGTACCACTGCCACAAGTGGAACGGCACTTGCTGCCAGTAGTGTAACTAGGGGTGGGCAGCTGGGGCACCAGGTCCCAGTGCTCCCTTAAACAGGGGGCAAGAGCTGGAACCTGATGGCCACGTCCCCTCTCCTTTCCCAGGGTGTACATCCTGGTTGTTATGCCTGCACTTGCTGCAGCCCGTCTGTGCTCCAATATGTAGAACAGTCCAGAAACTTTCTGGTGGAACATGTCTCCATTGGAAAGTGGAGAGAAGTAGTTAGCTATGTTAATCTAAAGTCAGTCACAAGGCAGGGTAGATATGTACATTTATGGACTAAGTAACTAACTAAGATACATAGATATATCTATATAACTATATCTATATATCTACACATGTATATCTATCTATATTTACAAAGATCTATCTAGATACAGATAGATAGATGCACATACATGCATACATAGATACAGATATCTATCTATCTATCTATCTATCCCTTAGTCCTTAAATGTATATTCACAAATATAGATAGATAGACAGAGTAGGGTAGATATGCACATTTATGGACTAACTACCCTATCAATCTATCTATCTGTGAACATAAGCTTTCATGAACTCAAGTTCACTTCATCAGATGCTGTGAAAGGACATGCAGAAATATATTTTATCTAGTTAGTCTATGAAGAGGCATATATATCCTAGCTTCTATTGGAAAGTGCCATTTTATTAAACTCAGTACTTTTTTGGGGGGAAACTACCCATTTCAGCACTATTTTGTTTAGGGGAAAAATACACAAATAGAGCAGTCTAATAAGGGCATGGAACTTTTCATTTTTCCTTTACAAAATGGCATATTAGTACAATATTTCATAACCAACGGCTGCTGTCAGATGCATCCACAGCACATAATCCCTTTCAGAAAATCATCAAGCTCCATTTTAAAAGTAGTGAGGTTGCTTACTCCCACCGCTCTGACTAGAACCTCACTCCTTGGAATTCCCAGTCTAATTTTATTCACCGCTGATTTATATCCATTTGTTCCTGTGCCAGCATTGTCCTTTAACTTAAACAGCTTTCTTTCCTCCCTGGTGTTCACCTTCTTCCCATATGTAGAGAGAACAATTGTAGCCACTCTTGACCTTCATTTTGAAGCCAGGCTTTCTGTTTCGTCCCATAAGATAGGCTCCCTATACCTATGACAATCCTTGTACCCCCTTCTCTGCACCTGTTACAACTTGAAATACTCATCTTTTTTCAATATGGATGGCTGATGAGTCCGGTGTTTGATTTTTGGATGTTTACTATGCAGTAGTTCATATCTAGACAGAAAGATCTCATGGCCAGGCAAGGCAATTGTGGTACTGAAGTGATCACAGCGATGAAAAAACTGTTTTAGTTAAAATTAGCAGGGGACCTAAATTAAAAACCCTTGAATTCTGAGAGCAGTGGGGGCTTGCAGTAACGCCAACTCTCACAAAATTATCACGAGAGCTGTGTTTTCTAAATAAAATTAAGTCTGACTCATGATCTTGTAACAGAACTCTCAAATCTTGAGTTTTTTTTCTTGTATGTGTAGAGCAGTGTCCAGCAGGTAAGTCTGTGGAGGGGAAGGGGCAGAAGGGCAGATTAAGGCCACCACAGGGAGGGAGGGAGTGGGGCAGGGGCGAACGGGGCCCTAGGGCTGGGGTGGGTCATGCAACAGAGCCATGGGGTAGGAACAGATCCAGACCTGCCCTGCCCAGGTGGCAGGAGGCACAGCATGGCATTGTATGGCTCGCAGGGCAAAGGCAACAGGGTACACAGCCCCAGCTGGCAGCAGGTAGGCCACTTCTGCCCTGTGCACAAATCTGTGGGGCACATGCCCCCCATACCTCCCCTGGGGGTGCATGCAGCAGCAGGGAGCCATGTCCGTCCCCTTGAGCCTCTGGACAAGCTGCCCGCAGCTCTGTTGCACAACCCACCTTGGCCCTGGGGCCCCATTCACCCCAGCCCCTTCCCTCTTCTCCCTAATTTTAACTCTTCCCCTCCACAGACTTACCTGCTGGGTGCTGTCTGTGTCTATTAGGCCCATGTGACTAAGGAAGTATTCGATTTGGATTTGGCCAGTTTGGAGGACAATGATTCGATTTGGAGATTTGGATCACTGCCCTTAATCAATTCCGCTGAATCATCTTCAGAAGATTCAGTGCTGATTTGGAGAGATTCGGTGATTTGGATTGGCCAGGGAAAGGCGGGCACAGCTGGGTGGTTGCAGGTTCTTCCACGGCTCCTCTGGCTGTGCCTCCCCTGTGAGGGGAGCTGCAGGAGAAGCCCCCAAGGCTGCCCTGCCTGGCCCCATCCGCTGCCTGGCCCCAAACTAGTCCCAGCACTTTAAAAAAAATTTTAAAATCCCCATACTCACCAGCTGCAGGAGCGGTGATTGGGGCCTCTGGGCACTTGTGGCAGAGCCCTGAGCAGTGGGGGCAGCAGGGATTACCCCCTGCCACTTGGCACCCCATGGCATGGGTGCAGTGTGGCTTGGCAGGGCACTGCACACTGTCTGGGAGCTGGGGCTGAGTGCTGCTGGGCTCTGGCTGACATGTGGAGCCACCCCAGCTCCCAGACAGTGTGCAGAGCCCTGCCGAGCTGCGCTGCACCCACTCCACGGGCCAGCTGCCGTGTGGGTTACACTTACATACAAGATGAGGAAAAGCACCATTATTTCCCTTTTTTGGAATATGGTTTGGATGATTTACTAGCCTACAAGGTTTTTTTTTCAAGCTGAGGATTCGAGAGTTGCCTACCACTGGGAAGAAAGCATTCAACGGTTAAAAATGCTGCTTATTCAATTTGTAAAGTGGGATGTGGTAAGCAGTGCCACTGATGTAACCATGCTGGATTTCCAAGGTTTAACGAATCAGAAAGAAAACAAGAAGTTTTTTGTCAGTGTGAAAGCTAAAACCTTCATTGCCACTAATGAGGCAATGCTACACTTAGAGAATGCTACACTTGAGAAGTTCTATGCTGGAGTCAGAAAATTTATTTTGCAGCAGTTCAGAAGCTACTGAAAAAATTACCACTAACAGACAAAATTTTTCAGGCTCTGGGATTGCTACATCCACCCTGAAAACTGGATTATGGTGACGTTGGGTTCTAAACTGACTGACATGATTTCCAACTGTAACGAGATCTGATGATGAAAAGCAAATAATCATAAACGACTGGAATCAGTATCAAGTAGATTCTGAACTGCCCAATTTCCAACCAAGGGGTAACAAAACTAGATGAGTGGGGTGGGGTGGGGTGGGGGTAAAGTCCTAGATCTTAACAAAATGAGAACACAAGAAAAGCAGTATCTAGCTCTTTTGAAACTGATTGCAACACTTTTGATTCTCCCTTATGATCAAGCTAGTGTACAGCATTTTTTCTCTAATGCGGAAAAACAAAGCCACCTTTCAATCCAGAATGGGTGTCAAACTTTCATCTGGTTTACTGGTAACAAGAACAAATGAATTGGCCTGCTATGAACTAAAACCTTGCTAACAGCTATTGGAATGTGCTAGACACGCAATAGGGCTGTGCAAAGCTTCGGTCCCCGTTTCAATTTGGCAGAGATTCAGCCTGATTTGGTGGTCAAATCTCCGAATCCGAATTGAATCAGGAGACCCTTTAATCTCTCCAAATTGATTCGTAGCAATTTGGTGATTCGGACATAAACACAGCTTTAAATGTTTTTTCTACATACCTCAAGGTACCACGTGACTCATGAATGCTGCAAAGGTGGGGCAGATAGAGTATCCCACAGGAGTGCAGGGTGCTCCACAGCACGCTCAGCAGCAGACCCAGAAGTGGACCAGAAGCACTTCTGGGTCCATTGGGGAGTGCACTAGGTGCCCCCCCAGACCCAGAAGGCACTAGGGGTCCACTTCTGGGTTCGCTGCTGAGCATGCGGGCCCCCCCCCATGCTCCTGTGGGACGCTCCATCTGGCCCACATTGAAGTGTTCATGAGCCGAGCCAGGTACCTTGAAGTACGTAGAAAAAACATTTAAAGCTGTGTCTATGGCCAAATTGCTGATTCTCTGAATCAGCATCGAATCTTCAGATTTGGATTTGGCTGAATCAAATTGAGGACAGTGATCCAAATCAATGAATTGAATTACTGTCCTGAATTCTGGCTGAATCTGAATTGAATACAGCCCATTTTGCATGCCCTTAACACACAACAGTCCACCAGATGTTGTCCTAATCATAACAACAGGTAGGAATTTAATTTTTTTTCTAAAGCATTATCAGTTGTAGTAATATATTTTTTGTATAAATCTCTGACCTATTAGAAGTTAAATAAGTGACTAATTGGATTTATAAACCAGTGGTCAATATACCTATATTGGTTTATAATTCAAAAATAGCATCTCATGATTTACATACCAAATCTCTCAATTTTTAAGAGCTTGTCTCTTGATTTTTGACACGGTGGAGGCTGGCAACACTGGGCTTCGAATCCAAGTCTCTCTCCTGTCAGCCTTCTTCTCAAAATGGAACTTCAAGGAACCTAAAATCTAAACCTCCTCCAGATGTTCATAGAATCATAGGATCATAGAAGTTGGATTGGAAGGGACCTTATAGATCTTCAAGTCTAACCCCCTGTCAGGCTGGGGGAAAAACTGGGCTCAAATGAGTCCAGCCAGGTAGGCATCCAGCCTCCTCTTAAAAACCCCCAGGGAGGAGCCAGCACCACTTCCCTTGGAAGTTGGTTCCAGATCCTAGCCGCCCTGACTGTGAAGTTGTTCTTACGGATGTCTAATCTAAACCTCTCCAACAACTTGTGGCCGTTATTCCTTGTTATGCCAGGGGGCGCTCGGGGAAACAAGGTCTCTCCCAAACCCTTCTGGTCCCCCCTAGTGAGTTTATAGATGGTCACCAGGTCCCCCCTCAGCCTTCTCTTGTGAAGGCTCAACAGGTCCCGCAGTCTCTCATTGTAGGGTCTGCCCTGTTGTCCCCGGATCATGAGGGTGCCCTCCTCTGGACCCTCTCCATGTTGTCCACATCCCTCCTGAAGTGGGGCGCACAGAACTGGACACAGTACTCCAGCTGTGGCCTGACCAGTGTCACGCAGAGGGGGAGGATCACTTCCTTGGCCCTGCTTGAGATGCACCTGTGGATGCACAACAAGGTACGGTTAGCCCTACCAACCGTGACCTCGCATTGTCGGCCCATGTTCATCTTGGAGTCAATAATGACTCCAAGATCCCTTTTGTGCCTCTGTGCTCTCAAGAAGGGAGTTTCCCATCTTATAAGTGTGCTGCTGGTTACTACTACTATTGAAGCGCATCCTGTTTTTGCTAGCCCACCCCTGTAACCTATCCAGGTCTTGCTGCAGTCTTTCCCTCCCTACTAGCGTGCTCACCTCACCCCAAATTTTGGTATCATCAGTGAACTTAAATGGTTCCTTTTTACCCCGTTGTCCAAATCGCTGATAAAGAAATTGAACAGCATGGGCCCAAGGACCGAGCCCTGGGGGACTCCATTGCCCACTTCCCCCCAGGTCGAATATGACCCATCCACCACCACCCTCTGAGTATGACCCTTCAGCCAATCTGCAATCCACCCAACTGTGTAGGCATCAATGCCACAGTTGCCTAGTTTATTAATGAGGATGGGGTGGGAGACGGTGTCAAAGGCCCTGCTGAAGTCCAGAAAGACTACGTCCACAGCGACACCTGCATCCAGTGCTGACCTGATCATAAAAGGCAATCAGGTTGGTTTGACATGACCTGGCTTTAATGAAACCATGCTGGTTGCCCTTGAGCATTATCCCTGAAGCCTGCCCATCGCAGATGTGCTCCTTGAGGATCTTCTCAAAGAGTTTCCCTAGGATTGAGGTAAGACTGATGGGCCTATAGTTGCCCAGGTCCTCCCCCCTTCCTTTTTTAAAGATGGGGACCATGTTGGCTATCTTCCAATCATCTGGCACCTAGCCCGAGCACCACGAGTGCTCCTAAAGCCGTGCCAAAGGCCCTGCAATAACCCCTGCTAATTCCCTCAACACCGTGGGGTGGAGAGCATCTGGACCCGCTGATTTGAACATGTTCAGGCCCTCCAGAAGCTCTCTAATATGGTCCTTCCCAACCTGAGGTCTGGAGGCATTCCCCTTGAGTCCCTCTTGTATCACGGTGGGGAAGTCCCGGTCCCTGCCCAAGAAAACGCAGGTGAAGTTGCATTTCTTTTGGGAGAAAACCTTTTGACCTGGGATCTTACAAGTCTATTGTCTTGCTTTAAGTACCTGTGAAGTACGCGAGATAAAATGTGCTAACACTTTTTCCCCAGGACAAGGCTGTGTACATCTAAGTTAATCGTGGCTCATTCAAATGGATTGCCAGTCATTTTAGAGACAAGCCTGTCAGCCTGTGTACTCTCCCCTGGCCACCTATTGGTAGAGGAGTAGGAAAACAGTTTGGAAGGGCTATGTGTGTAAAGGGCTGTGCCGCTCCTCTGTCCTGGCTTTTGACTCAGATCAATCAGGATCAACTAAAATGAAACGTCTGTTTATAGCCCTTCTGACAGTGGTTTTCAAGCTCATCTCTAGTACATATGAATCACAGTAAGATCATATCTACATTATAGAGAAGATAGAAAATGACATAGAAAAAAACACTGACTACCAAAGCTGCTCAAACATTGAACTCCACCCCCCACAAAACAAACCCTCTAGTAGTCACCAGCACTAGTGAAGGCTAAAGACTTATGTACAACCCCAACCCTGGAGAACACTGCATTTAAAAAAAGTCTTGTGCCTTCTTGTTAGGGCTGTCAAGATCATAGGCCCACAGACATGCTCACCAAGCAAATGTTCACCATATCCTAGACTGTAAAAGCTCAGGAACAGAAATAAACAGCTATTAAATTTCCTTTGGCCTGAACTGCCATCATGTGATCAAAGTCACCAACC
The DNA here is from genome assembly GCF_052110815.1 of Crocodylus siamensis. NCBI lineage: Eukaryota > Metazoa > Chordata > Crocodylia > Crocodylidae > Crocodylus > Crocodylus siamensis. The sequence goes on along the minus strand of NC_143401.1, from coordinate 86,085,131 downwards.
TGTCTATACTTGCTTGGGACAGACAGCAGAGTCCCATGTTGTATTCCCCAGTGATAACAATGGAACATTTAGTGCCATCAGATTTTGAGCAGAACTTCCCAATTAAAAAGCCTGCAGTGTTGTGTGATGTTTAACATGCAGGTGGTAAACTGATGCATCTTTTGAGTTGCAGCAGATACAGGGCTCGATTCATGCAAACCTTGCATTCAGTTCAGTCCTTACAACATCTCCAGTGGAAAAACAAGTGCCAGTATAGGGAATTCATCTAGTGAGTTTGTACACAATTGTAGGTGTAAGATTTGTGCAAGGTGGTTAACAGCAGCAAAAACCTTCACACAGAAACCTGGCTAAACTGAATATGCTCTTACCAGGTGCCCTTAGGTGGTAGAACTGTGCTACTTACTGCAAGATGCAGTACAACACCAACAAAAACATCTCTACAACGGGGAAAGAAACACATTTGAAAAACAAGCTTGGAAAGATGAAAAATCATAGAATCACAGAAAATTAGGGTTGGAAGGAACCTCAGGAGGTCATCTAATCCAACCCCCTGCTCCAAGCAGGACCATTCCCCAACTAGATCATCCCAGCCAAGGCTTTGTCTATCCGGGTCTTAAAAACCTCCAAGGACGGCAACTCCACCATCTCCCTGGGTAACCTATTCCAGTACTTAACTACCCTCCTAGTTAACCTATATTTCCCTTGCTGCAACTTGACACCCTTGCTCCTTGTTCTGCCATTTGCCACCACTGAGAACAGTCCAGCTCCATCCTGTATGGAACCACTCTTCAGCTATTGAAGGCTGCTATTAAATCCCCTCTCTGTCTTCTCTTCTGCATACTAAATAAGCCTCATTCCCTCAGCCTCTCCTCAGAAGTCATGTGCCCCAGCCCTTAAACATTTTTGTTGCCCTCCGCTGGAGTCTCTCCAATTTACCCACATCCTTTCTGGAGTGGGGGGCCCAGAACTGAAAACAGGACAGATGTAGCCTCACCAGTGCTGAACAGAGGGGAAGAATCACTTCCCATGACCTGCTGGCAACACACCTACCAATGCAGCCCAGTATGCTGTTAACTTTCTTCACAACAAGGGCACCCTGTTGGCTCATATTCAGCTTATTGTCCACTGTAACCCCCAGGGCCTTGCAATGACAGAATGGAATAATAGAATATGCAGGAAAATGAAAAGCAAGATACCTTTATCCCACTTTCCAACATATTTAACAGCAGCCAGTCCAAGATTCTTTCCGCCTCCCAAGGAGAATGTCTTAAGGACAATAGACACTTGATTGCACCATTGATACTGTTTGTATCGGCGAGTAACAGTAGTCAAAGAGTCTCTTTGCAGGTCTGCATGAAACTGCAAGCTGGGTCTTCCTGGGAGGTGCCACTACCTAAATCATGTGGGTCAGTGGAGCTTTCCCTAGACCTACTCAGCTCTGCCACCATGATCTGCGTCCACTGTCACGGTATAGGGTGTAACATCCCTTACAGCGAAGTCCCCATAGCGCAGCAACCAAGGACCTTTAAGATCCTTGCTGGCTGCTTAGAAATGAACCTTGCCACAAAGCGTCCCTATTGCTTTCTCTCAACCTTTTTGGGAGTTTGCTACTATATAAAATCAAAATTCATGTGTTATGGGGGCTTTACAAATGTCACGGGGGAACTGCGGGTCAGTTGGTCATGCAAATGAAGATCTCTATGGCAGTACTTTTCTCTTTTCACCAACAGAGGATGAATTGAAAATATGTTTTCTGTTAAGAGGTTCTGTCCAGTCTACATACAAAAGTAGGGGGGTGAATGATAGTTTTGGATTCTTATTCATGTTTGGACAACAGTCCAGTATAATAGTTTTTCAAACGTTAATACTTAACTTTCTTCACAGCCACCACTGAAATGCATTTGCTTCTGAGATGGAACGTGTTTCTGTCAATGCAATGCATACAACACCTCGGGTTGGGATGTGAAGAATAACATCATATTGAATTCAAATTCCAAATGGTTTGTTTTTTGTAAGTAAGCAACGTGTAATATTATTATGACTAGGTTAATAGTTGTCACTTGCAGGAAGTGCTACGGGGTCGTTAACGTACACAAGTGGTTTGGTAGCTGCTAAAGAGAATACACGGCCTCCTAGCACTGTGCCCTCTGACAGGTAAGAAAGTCAGTTACTGAATCACGATCATCACTTCCAACAGCAAACAAGGTTTTCCATGGTGGGTTTTAAACCCTGTATTGCCCACCATGTTTGTAATCTCACCCTCATTATCACCACATTATCAGTTCCATCTAACCTAGCTATCTGTTGATTGACACGACTGCATCTGAGTAGCATGCGAGGGCTGTCTCCTATCGAATTAAAAGCAGTGAAGCAGAAGTCATACCTCTTTCTTCCTTTCACTCCCGTTGGAGATCTATGTTCACGAATGCTTTGCAGTGTGTATGTGCATGTATGACTTTATTGAAACATAACCCAGGCTGAGCTCTGAAAGGGAATAACTAGAAGGACCATACTATTTAGGACTCTACAGAGATTAGGAGGGGAAATATTCTTTTGTCTTTGAAGCTGAGCTTTCAGCCATCTGTATGGCTGTGACAACAATTTCTCTGTGAAGATTCATTCCTGATTCATGGTTAAAACAAGAGATGAACATACCTCAGCAACCCACCTCTCTCATCTGTGCATGTCAAAAATTTTCTAAAGGATAAACTCTGCATCCTCAGACTTCCTCACTGAAGACAATCTCAAAGATTTCTGAGAAAGCTTTTTAGTGAAGGGAGCAGAGACGAGTTTTTTTCCCTCCCCTTGGTATCACTGTAATTTAAAGGACTCACATAACCATATACCTACCTTGTGAGTATATGGGAAACACCATATAAATACATCGTAATTACAAGTTCATGCAGATCATTTAGTAAATATATCTGAAGTTATGGACTAGTTCAAAGATTAAGTATCCTGTATCTTACAGTATTTAGACTATTTTCCCCCTAATATACAAATACATTTACAGAGACTTCCAGACTAGCGGAGAAGGGGTTATGATGGTTATGATCTGAGAGGAAAAAATGAAATTTGACAGGCATGGGTTATTTAAAGCATGCAGATGTGAGCCATATAACCATTACACTTTGATGCAAATCATAGAGGAAAGTGCAGGAGGAATGGCCTGTACAGAAAGGTGGTGGACAAAGTAAGGATTTCCTGCTATAGACTTGAAATTTAAACAAATAATCATTTAAGTGGCGGTGCAGCATTACATTCCTTGCTGCATGCATTAATGTCAACATCTGGTACCAACATTTTGACAATTCTATTAAAATGCTTCACCATTCCCTATCTAACACCTGTTAGCTCTAATTTTCTTTCCTGAGACGCACATCAGTAGACAGTGTAGATTCCAAATCATTTATCACTTTTAAAGTGCTTCCATATGTTTTTTTGGGCTTATCTTGGCCTTAGGCAAACCTTTTCTGAATGTATTAAAATTCAGTACTTAAAGGAAGAAAAAAAAAAAAGTGTAGACACCAATGTTTCATAGCATTCGTGTCTGGTAATTATTAGCCTAAATTATGGCTCGCACATGACTTGACAAAGTGGACCATGCATTTAAAAAAGCTGTTCAATAGATATGCACTACTCAATATGTTCCATGTTATTGAGATGTCAGTCAGTAATCATAAAGCAAACACCCCTCACCGACAGGCCCTGCTAAGAGGGGTATGACGCCCTCGGGAATAGGTAAAAATGTCAGAAATGTTACAGTCTAAATGAATGACATCAACAAAAGAACATGTGTTTAAAAATGCACCCTATTAGTTAATATATTATAATGCTGAAGCCCAAACAAAATAGACTGGAGTAGCGGTATACAGTCAAAACCAGAAAGCAAATCAAAAGGGTTATTGGTGTTCTAGAGCATGAAGAATGCCTGCATTTAAAAAATATTATGGTCAAATGGGGAAAAAAAAGATGCTTCAGCATGTTTATAGCTGTGGCATTATGGAAACAGCAAGAAATGAGTGATAGGCTTTATCTACATGGACATAATAGACTCGCTTATCGTTATGTATATTAAATCAATCCTTGTCTGCCTGTATCATGCAAAGTAAGGTGTACTGTGAATTAATGTGTTATTTGTAATCTCTCACCTTTTACAATGCTGACCATACAAGTTAATCAGCTTGCACTGAGATGAGTGTTATGTACAGTAGTTTAGAAGTATTTGCCTTTGCAATGCAATCTCCTTGTATTGGAGATAAGGCCCAAACCTGTTTCCATTAAAGCATATGGGAGTTTTGCCAGCAAGGTTAGTGGGTGTAAGAGTGGGCCCACAGGCAACATTTGTAACACTGGTATTCAGAGGAGTAATGTGTTATTGTACAGGTAGATCTATCTGCCCCTGGTTATCTAAATTACCGGACAACGAAAATGCGTTTTTATCACCTGAAGTATGTACAAAAACCCCAAAACATGCTCTGGAACGGCCAATCGCTTGAAAGTTTTGGATGTTCCTTGGAACATCCGTGAAAGCAGACTTCATCTGTTTACATTTTTCGAAGGCACATTAGAGACGCACACAAACAAACGGGAGACGTATAATGTAAAACATCTGGCAAGAGCTGCAAATGTATAAATCTGCGGACAGTTAAAAATGTCCATCAGCACACATATGTACACCTACACTTTCACACGTCTGCTGTTTACTAAATAACATTTCAGCACAGTTTTCATCTTATAAGGAAAGTGTCTGAAACTTGGAATAAGTGCACTTAATTAAAGGAAGACTGTGAAAATGTGCACTAATCTGATATGACTAATAGCAAAGTGCATGAAATTGCTAATTAGAATTTCATTAAAGGTGCTGCTTTATCAGACTGCGAATATCACAACCTTTAAAATTCTTTCAGGAAGGCTTAATTCCTTTTCAAACAGAAATATTCTTTAAAGACATTTGATTTGCTCTGAAGAAATTTATAGCTTAGGCTGGAACATTAAATGTTGCCAATATTCCACGGAAGAAATATTTGAATAAAAATATGTATCAGGTATTTTCTTTCATCAGCCAGATGAATAATTTTTTTTGAAAACATTATTGTTCAAATAATGCAATCAGCTAAGAAAATATAAAGTTTAATTTTGAGATTGTTTCCAACACGATATATATTTTTGCTTGAACAGTAATGTTTGATATTTTTTGCTTTAAAGTAGGGAGGAGAGGAAAAGAGCTCTATTCAAAAGTACTTTGCGAGCATTTTTAAAAAGAGGGAGGTAGATGTGACATTTAATGCAAAAGCAGAAGGTCTTGAATGTCCAGGAAAAGCAAAGAAGTTACTTTCAAAAATCATTTCAGAAATCTGTATCAGAAACTCAGTCATTCTGCACATCTATCTTCAACAACAGTAAATACAAAGTTACTTAATTCTCTTTTTTAAATGAAACAAAGATTAAGAGGAAACAGCATGAGCTACCTGTAAGCAAATTATTTTACAGTTAGAAGAAATATTAAATGCATTTTTAGGTAATTTTTTTTCTCCTTAATCACATTATTTATTCTTGTTCATTGCTATTTTTTAAATCCGCCCAAGCTTTACTTGTATCTCTTTTCTCAAGACATGCACCTTTCTTTACTGTTAGACGTACTTTTAATGCAAAGTATTTACTCTGTGCTTTATCATTTTTTATACAAGATTTTTTTTTCTCCAGTCATCGCCTCAGTTTGGATTCCTTCATTATGGTTTATGACAAAATACAACCGCATACATCTTTACTATCCAGGTTCTACAATCCTGCTGCCCTTCAGCCTTAAAACTCCTAATGCTTCCCAGTTGAAGTGTTGCATAAGTTTTCCAAAACTCACCTCTGATTTCTTTAGAAAATGCCTTTATACCTTAGAGCCTGATCCAAAGTCTGCTGAAATCAGTGTCAAGACTCCTATTACCCGCATTAGGACATCTGCAGGTCTGACTCAGTGACTCAGACAAAATTTCCAATCATTCTTGCATCAATACCTGATCCACCTAATTACTTTTTTCCCGTCAAGTGATTGACAATTTTTGCTTGCATGAGAGAGAACCGCAGGATTGGGTCCTAAATGGTTTTGGGTCTTGAGACTATCAGTGCTTGAGTCAACACTCATTGCTAACCAGAGTGGGTAACTAACACTAGTCTTTCACTGAAACTAAGGATCATTGAAGCAGTGTATGTTTTATAGGTATTATGAAATACCCAACAAGGCCCCACATCTGTGGATCATAATTATTGTTATTAATACTGGCAAAAAAACCCGTTCTACTTTTGCAGAACTTAGTATTCAGAGCACATTTTTCGAAACTCAAATTAAAAACTAATCAATGCAAATTTACATGACAAAAAGATTCTTGAAAATGGATAAAGTGTGAACAGAATAATCTTTATTTAAGAGATAGTATATTATTACTTTGAACATTTTTAAAACCACACGTCAATTAGAGTTTGGTACGGTTTCAGCTCGTTATAGGTATTTTCATGCCAGTAGGTATTTTATCAGTTGGACAAAGTAGCACATAAAAGTCAATTCAGTTTCCTTCATAAATATGCCAACTTTCTTTATGTACATTTGCTTTCTACAATAAATACATTGATAAAAAAATCAGTCTAGACTTAAATGAATGAAAATTATGCTTATTAAATCTAATGTCTGGAGTCAAAAGTGAGGTGTCAATCTTAGCTATCTTACTTCTAAGCAAGGCAAACAAAGCTGCTAATTATAATGTTTAAGTTTAAATTTAGAATTATTTTTCAAATATAGAAAACAATGGCATGGTTGTTCTTTTTATAGCCGTACAATTAAGACTACTTACCTCTCATTTTATGCAAAATAAATGACACATAATTGTGATTTAATTCATTTAAAGTAAATGGCTAGAGGGATTTATGACAAGAAAAGCAATGGCAATGCCTACCTTGTTACATGTCAATAACTAAATTAAGAATAGTAGGCAGTAGTTAAAATAAATAATTGTTTTGAAAACTCATGCACACACACACTTGTAATATCAGATAATAATGGATACCATCATTGTTATAAGGCTATTAGTTATACTATTGTAAGTGGTATTAAATGAATGGATTTCTGTACTTTATCGCCTTGATTTTATTCTACAGTCTTTCAGCTTCAACATGCTTAGATGTCCGTTGCTAAGAATTAAGACTTTTAGTGTGCTTCATATATTAACGTGGAACTCCTACTGTGAGTTGTATCTAGTAAACTATTTGCTGAGTAAAGATAAGATACCCACATTTACAATTTTACAGCTCAGAAATGAAATATATATATTTCACTGCGAGGAAAGTCAGAACATTTAGAGGCTCTCTCTGCTCCCTCTCTAGCAGTGTGTCTATGTTTCCTTTCCCGCGCTGGGTGGGTAGGTGGGCTGCCTGCTATCGAGTCAGGAGGAGTTTTGAAATATGTTCTCTCAGGCCAGTGGGCGGGGTTTGAGGTTGGCTTTATACACGACCACAACCTTCAAATATGGGCAGGGGGTGTCCCTACCTCTCATTTCTTTTTGACCGTATAAAGTAATTACAGGAAAGTCTCAATGCTCTCTGCACTTTATAGGGAATTTCAATATTCGGTAAGAAAGAGGCAGACTCAGTCAGCGTACAGAGCTCTGGAACTGATTAGTGTCATGCATGGAGCAGAAGTCTCCACTGCAACAGGATTCTCGAGTGCAATCCTACCAGAAAGAAACCCATGGGATAGTCGTGATCTGGTGCTCTGTTTATATTTCAGAACACTTCACAAGAGACAGAAAGGGATTGTATGTAAATGCAGACATTGGTGGTGGAGTGTTGCCAGACCATTCAGGCAAAAGTCTAAAGTAATGTAGCTACTGGCATTGTCATTCTCTCATTAGTCCTATATGCTGTCTCAGGGCTATATTTATTTACTTATTTAAACAGAGTTACTTTTGAAAGTTTATTTTAGTGGGTTTAATGGCCATGACCCTAGCCCCAAATAATGAATACCGGTACTTTATATTAGTGTAACAAAAACTTCTATCTACTCCACAGGATAAGTAAGTTATGGGGAAGCAGCAGTGCAAGCTTTCTTACAGGGTTGTCCCATTCAGCCTCAATCCTCTTCTTTTGCTCTATGTGGTATTCATCCTCTGTGATGCAAATAAATAAAGAAATGAATGCTACACTAGTGAGAGAAGCCTGTGCATGACTTGTTGTACATGAGGAGACCATTGTGCATTGACAACCACACGGATCTTGGAAGAGGAGAAACCTGGGCCCAGTGGTAAGTGGATCCAAAATAACTGGGGTTACTCCTCCATTGCAGCCTTCATCCACCTTCACAGCCATTGAGAATTATGCCTTCTGCACCCGCCTGCTCCACCACTGAGGTCTTTGTGTTGTGTTGGACTGCTCTTCATCTGATACCTCATTTTTGACCTTACTACCATGGGTGATTGTGAGAGGTGGTGCCCATATATGCTGTGCTAGAAGGCATGAGCACTCTTATTCCTGGGAACTCTCAGGGCTGGACAGTTTGATCCTTAATGTGTCCTGCTTACCAGGTTTGGCCCTTGCTTCTCCTGCCACACCTTGATCTTGAAGATTAGAGGAAGGGTCCTTAGTCATATGTGGGGATCGAGGTGAGCTGTGTATACAGGTGTCATTCAGGGCTCCTTCTTCCCTTTCACCCCTTCTACATGCCAACTGGATCTTAAATTAGAGACCACTCCACCACCCCTAGGGTACGGCATTCCAGGCTACTGACTTGATCAGCAATCAATTTAATCAGGTTGATCCCACTCAACAGCAATTCATTGCATCCTCTAGTTAATGGACAAATTAATTCTTCCAGTAAATAAAATAGTTTATATAATCTCAATCAACTCATAAACAAAATAATCAGTGCAATCAAGCCTGGTGGCAATTCATTAAATCCTCCAGTTAATGGGTAAATTAACTCTTTCAATGAATAAATAGTCCATGTAGTCCCAAATCAATTCTTAAATTAATCAGTTCAATCATGCCAGTGGCAATTCATTAAGTTCTCTAGCCAGTGGGCAAATCAATTCTTTTACTGACTAATGAGCCCATAATTTCCAACCAATTCATAAACAAATTAAATGGCTGATTCCCAGTAACCAAATGCCTTTGACTCACGCATTCAGTGGGGCAGTTATGGCAAGCAGCGGATCATGTGCTTTGCTCCTGCTGGGCTCTGGCCAGGTCACCTGGGGCTCGTGGCCCCTGCCACCCCTCTCAGGGTTCTGGATCCCTAATGCCAAAAGTGCATCTAAGCCTTCAATCTGTGAAGTTGGCCCCTTCACTTGCTCGTCCAGTGCTGGCCGAGATCTCACAACTGTGGGGCTCCACGTACTGCCTCCACGCTTCTCTTTCTCCCCTGTTCACCGACTTGGGGCACCTGATATAATGTCAGCCCCGGCATGCATGCCAGTGCACAGTAACCAGGAACTTCTAAAGTGGGGCTGCCGCTGAGCCTGCTGCTCTGGCACTGTCACCTCTGCAGGTGCATAAAAACCATCTCCCACCCTTACTGGGCTCTCATTTTTCCCATGTCATATGGGATGCCTCCTGGGGTCCTGCTTCTCCAGCACTGAGCCGCTGGGTACCTCCCACTATCACAGTGACCCTACCATGAGTACAAGACTCCTGATTGTGTTGCTCTTATGGTTATCAGTACATGCAAGCCTCTCCACCCCATCAAGATGGCCACACATGGGGAAGAAATTAATCCAACAGTGTTGAATAATGTGGTGCCTTTCTTATATGGTTACCAATAGGTCTGAGAGGGCCACTTCATTGCAAAATGGCCCTCTGACCAGACAGATATATAATAGCCAAAGATTTGGGACACTAATACTAACCTGGGATGTCTTTTAAAAACAACTGGATGTGAAAGTGATTAATCCTTAATTAATCCAGTCCTCACAAAGTAGCTTCCCTGAACACACAGAATATGCCCATTTTAAATTTGGGTTCTACCTGAGCTGTTATTTACAGAAATGGTTTGACTGTTGTGTACCCCTTTATTCGATGCATATAATATGTCCTCCACTTACCTCTCTCATCCTCAGATGATATGAGTCTAACACAGCTACCAGTGTGGAGGACTTATTATTTTTTAGTTTCAATATGTGTTGTATTTGTTTAGTGGTGAAAGCTCCAGGTTCACCATCTGGTAATGATCCCTAATGGTGGTTTTTTGATGTACAAAGTCGAAAACCATAATGGCAAAAGGCTTTTACCAATAACATTTGCAAACATTTTTTAAGGCATTTGGGCAGCTGAATACACCTTCAGGAACATCTAATTGGATGCTTTCAAAAATACCAAAATATGGCTTCAGTTACATGAATTCAGATTCTCATATATGTCAATAGTAGCATACACTATTGTCAGTGGCCAATGGTATCTCAGTAGGGTATCAGAGATGCTTTTGATCATGCATGGGCTAAATTCAAAATTAGTGGGCTGGGCTTCACCTCTTCTAAAAGTTCTGTTTTTTTAATACATAATTCCTTTTTCTAATTGCATCGATGCACTATATAAATACCTGGCAGGCTTCATTCATGTAGTCTACTGCACAGCCAGAGAGAAAAGAACATTGTTTTTTCTCTTTTCATTGTGGGATCACAAGAACTAACTCTACTAGTTATATTAAAGGCTGTGGTGGTCTTCCAATATCTACTATCTACAGTTAAAGATGTGAAGAAAGAACTCAGCCAGCTTTGATGTAGGCTTTGAGGCTTTATGGGGCATGCATACATGGAGCTTGTATTCCTCCTACAATCTTGATTTTTTTTCTTTCCTTTTCCTTCTTCTGCCATCTTCGTTCTACATCTTGTCTTTCTTCTGCTGCTGGTGTCTTTTGACCTCTGTCATTGCATTGTTGTTCATTTGGTCTCTGTCAGTTATTTACGTCTCCATCCACTAGCTCTGTTTGTTGCCCATGGCCCTTCTTGTCTCTCCTTTACTTGCTCTTCTATTTCTCTCTTTGACCTGCCACATTTCTGCTTTTTGATGTATTTGAGTCTTGCTCATTCTCCTATTGATCACATACATCTACATTATTTTGACTACACAAGTCATAAGATACCAACTGCGTTCAAAAAAACCCAAGAAAGGTGCTTTCCCATTAAATACTAATGTCTACAGGAGGTCCTTCTCAGAAGGGAGCTCTTCAGCCTATGTGGAAAAAGTCTAGTGAAGGTACTATTTTAGAAAAAAAGGAACAAAGAAAAAGTTCCCTTTTTCTTCTGCTGCACAAAGCTTAAAAACACAGCTCTGCTCATGAGTTGCCAGAATCTGGAATGTTTTATCCTAACCTTTATATGTAATCCTGAAAGCCTACCTAATCAATTGAAGATCATAAAATATTAGACTTAATACTGCAAAGTGCTGCTTTATAATTCACATAACAAGCTCCTACATAATTCAAATAGCAAACATATCCTGCTATTCAGTGATGGGAGGTTGTTTAGATCAGCAGGAGAATGTCAACACATGCCACATTTCATGGATCTACTGCATTTCAAGAACCCTATTAAGTTAATTGCTGGTTTGTGACAGCAGAGAGCATGCTGGGAGCACAGTGAGCTTTATTAGCCTTTCGGGCATTTGCAGACATCAGCCATTTTGCCCCTACTTGCATATACTAGGAACAGCATGGAAAACGTAAATCAAATTATAAGAGAATAAGTGCTTTTGGCATTACCTTCATATTAGATTCATTTGTGAATTTAAAAGGGTTCTAATGTCAATTGTTTGGCAGTTAAATTTTATAACAATACCATATATACATTGAAAAACCTTAATAAGAGGTAACCAAGAAATTACATGATTTTGCACTGTATCTCTACTGCACATAAAACAGATAATCAAACCGCAGTAGCTCACATCTTTCTAACAAAGCTACTTCAAAGATTATATATATAAAATGCAGTTTTAGAGCAAGTTAGCAACACTGTATGCTTTTATAAGTCATCGGTATTGTTGTATTTTTGTGCATAAGCATTCTTCCTCCTTACAGATTGTTTTGCTTTCTAAATACCCAAGACAACCTATAGTTTATTTTTTTTGCTTCTGCTTTAACTTCACATGATTAAGTGATTTCAAATTGTTCCTGTTCAGGGGGAGGAGCAGAGATAATAAAAGAGTCTCTGGAAACAGGGATTTGAGATGGACATTTAGGATCAGAACCAAAGCTCATTGGGACCATTTTAGAAGGTTTCCAGAGAGTTCAGTGGTCTTTGAAACCAGAGACTGTTAATCTATTAATTGTGCACATTATGTACCAGCCAGCTCTTCAGCTAATGTAAATCCTTTCATTAATTTTGATGCACGTATGCTGATTTACTCACCGTCTGTATATTAGATATACAATGTATAATGCTTATGGTACTGTAGGGAAATAATTCAGCTACTTTGTCGAATGATTAACTCCAATATTATTGTAAATGTTTCTTGCAACCGCAACATTAAACCAATTTGCCGATATAGGGTTCATGCAAAAATAGAAAAGTTATACTGAAAGGGTGCATCCCCACAAGTGGAAATGTGCATTTCCCTGGGGACAAATAGCAGCAGCACAAATAACAAGTATGTGCTCCTGCTAGTTGTCCGCAGGCACACCCCTGCATGCATGCACTGGTGCATGGCAGATTGCTCTGGGTGGGGTAGGGGTCATGGGGGCCTCTTGGGGCTGCAGCAGCTGTGTTCTGGACAAGTGAGACCTGGCTGGCAGCCAGAGTGTGGCTTTGGTTAGCCAGGCACAGGTGTTGAGTGGTGCACACTGAGCCATGTGTGCCTCCTGGCTTTTTTCTGCCATTTTTTTTTTTACACTGGGATATCCCGGTGTCAAAACCCCACTGTGTTGAAATTAGCAGCGTAGTGAATGCATGAACGTGGCACATGCAGTTTGCAGTGCCATAAATGGGTTTGTGGCACCGCAAACTGCACATGCCACATGCATGCATAAATGGGGTTGTAGCACCACAAACCACATGTGAGCGCTTGCGGGGACATGGCCAAAGAGTCGTTGAAAAAAGTCATATCCTCTAAAAATCTAACCCATTGCTGGTATGGAAAAAACCTCTCTGTGTTTTGATTTTTACAGACTTTCATGGATTCATAGTTTCATTTTTGATTTCATTATTTGTATCATTACATAATAAAATATATAAATATTAAGTAAATACAGAATAGATGAAAACACTGTAAGCTAGATGCATAACTGGCTGGATTGTTGTACTCAGTGGACACATCTACACAGGACACTTACTGTGGAGTTGCCTACTTAGCTTTCCGGTAGTGTCCCAGCATCTACACATGTGGTCCTATTAGGCCTCAGGAAACTAATAAATACAGTCACAGGTTAGTACTTGTAAACACAAGCACTATCCTGCAACGGCAATATTTAATGCGCTGCAATGCACATGCAGACACTGATGGACCTGGCTTGGGTATGAGGTTGCTTCAGTGCGGGGGGGTTGTCTGTTGGATAGCCCCACACTAGAGCACCCCTGTACCCAAGCCAGTCCCTCTGCAGCACATTGAGCCGGGTTGCCTGACCACCCAGGGCCCCTGCCAGCTCAGTATGTTGAGGTACTGGGTGCACATGTAAGCACAGTGCCCAAGAGCAATAAGCTCCAGTGCATAAAATATAATCATAGAATCAAGGAATAATAGAAAATTAGGGTTCAAATGGACCTCAGGAGGCCATCTAGTCCAACCCCCTACTTAAGGCAGGACCATCCCCAGCTATGTAATCCCAGCCAAGGCTTTGTTTAGCCGGGTCCTAAACACCTCCAGGGATGGAGATGCCACAACCTCCCTGGGTAACCTGCTCCAGTGCTTTACTACCCTCCTAGTAAAAAAATTCTTCCTAATCTCTAACCTAAACTTCCCCTGCTGCAATTTGAGACAGTTGCTCCTTGTTCTGTCATCTGCCACCACTGAGAACAGCCCAGCTCCATCCTCTTTCGAACCGCCGTCAGGTAGGCTGCCATTAAATTGCCTCTCAGTATCCTCTTCTCTAGACTAAATAAGCACAGTTGCCTCAGTCTTTCCTCTTAGTCATGTCCCCCAGCCTTCTCACTATTTTTATTGCCCTTTGCTGGATCCTCTCCAATTTGTCCACATCCTTTCTGTGTTGGGGGACCCCAAACTGAACACTGTACTCCAGATGTGACCTCAACAGTGCTGAGTAAAGCAGAAGAATCACTTCCCATGACCTACTGGCAACAATCCGACCAATGCAGCCCAGGATGCCATTAGCTTTCTTGGCAACATGGGCACACTGCTGGCTTATATTCAGCTTATTGGCCACTGTAACCCCCAGGGCCTTTTCTGCAGAGCTACTGCCCAGCCAGTCAGCCGCCAGCCTGTACTGGTGTATGGGGTTGTTCCATCCTAAGTGTAGGACTTTGCAATTGTCCTTGTTGAACTTCATGAGATTTCTTTTGGCCCAGTCCTCCAATCTGTTTAGGTCACTATGAATACTAGTCTACCCTCCAGTGTATCTAGTACTCCCCCCAGCTTGGTGTCATCTGCAGACTTGCTGAGGGTGCACTCAGTGCCATCTTCCAGATCATTGATGAAGGTATTGAACAAAACTGGCCCCAGGACCAACCCCTGGGACCCTCCACTTGATACTGGCTGCCAACTAGACATCAAGCCATTGATTACTACCCTCTGAGCCCAACGTGCCAGCCAGTTTTCTGTCCACCTTACAGTCCTTATATCCCATATTTCCTTAGTTTGCTTGAGAGAATGTTGTGGGAGACTGTATCGAAAGCCTTGCTAAAATCGAGGTACACCACATCCACTGGTCTCACTGCCTCCACAGAGTCAGTCAAGCAATCAAGTTGGTCAGGCATGACCGAAGACTTCTTGCATAAAAAGCCAACTGCATACTGGGTTATATTAATGGAAGTGTCACTTGCAAATCAAGGGAAGTAATTCTTCCATTGTATTCAGCACTGGTGAGGCCTCACCTAGAATACTGTACTCCCTTCAAGAAGGATGTTGACAATTTGGAGAGAGTCTAGTGCAGAGCAACAAAAATATTAAGGGGCCTGGGAAACAAGATTTATGAGGAAAGGCTAAAAGAACTAGGGTTATATAGCTGGGAGCTAAGAAGACTAAGGGGGGGATTTGATAATAGTCTTTAAATGCCTAAAGGGTGATTATGGAGAGGATGAAGATGGACTTTTTTCTGTGGCCATTGGGTACAGGACTAGGAGCAATGGCCTCAGGCTTATGCAGGGGAAATTTAGGTTGGCAATTAGGAGGACCGTTCTGACGAGGAGGGTGGTCAAGCCTTGGAACAGGCTGCCTAGACAGGAATCTCTGTCTCTGGAATTTTTCAAGCGCAGGTTAGACAGACACTTGGCGGAGATGATTTAGTCAGGAATAATCCTGACATAAGCAAGGGGCTGGACTAGATGACTTCATGAAGTCCCTTCCAACCCCATGTTCCTGATTTCTGTGATCCTATTATTAAAAACAGTGGAAGGTGGGCTGCGTTCCTGGGGGATGTGCTTCAGGTCCCCAGGGCCCGACAGAGATGTCACAACAGAGCTGTTATTGCTAGCGCCAGTTGAAAACTTTCTTGCACTAGCTTCCAAGCTGTCCTATTCCAGAGCTACTCACGGGCTGCAGAGGAGGCCTGCTAGAGCTGTGCAGCTCTGGAGTAAGGAAGTGGGGAAGAAGATTTACTGATAGTATCTCTAATGCTATCGTAGCACATAGGAATCCTAGGGAGGTATCCTCCATGAGGTTTAGGACCGTGAGTCCTGCTTACTCCTCATGCAAACAGCATCAGCTGCCCTGGGAGAACAATAAAAAATGAAAATCCAGGAGGCAGTTTTCCTACCATTGTGGGGTAAAAATTCCCTCTGATTTGGCATGATACCTACTGCTATGCCCTAGACTGTTGAAAACAGCATTCCTACATCATTTTCTAGGGAAAGATAACCCTGCCTTGTGCTTTCTGATGCAACAAAATATATTACTTTGCAATGCACGCAGACTATATTAAATATTCAGGCTATAACCCTAAAGCTTCCTTGAAGCAAGGAATTTGAGTGTAAGGCTCACTGCTGCAACACTAAACATTAAATAAATGAACAGGCCCAAGATTTACTATGAAATATCTTTTGTGTTGCATGACATATCATTCCACCATAGACTTGATAAATTGAAAACCTTTCACATATAGACTAGGGTTCAAAGGTGATCGAGTCTTATTTGGAAATGTCTCTTTAAAGAAAAAATTGGTCAAGTGGTTTCATGTCCTTGAGTGGGTACTTGAGAATGTAGCAGCAGATGTAAATTTTAAACTGAAGTGCCTCTCCCAGGCCACTGTACACAAATGAAATAGGTAAAATCATTGTAAGCACTCATTAGAAGTCTTTCTCTATGGATTTAAGACAGCAGCTACTAGATTGTAGTCGTTCATAAGGTAGCAGGATAGTTTTGTATTCCCTGCTATAGTTCTTTTATTGTTTGCAGATCACACAGGACAGAAAGCGCCTTGCAACCTGCTTGTACTGCAATCATGTTTGATGTCTGATGAAGGATCCTATTGTGCATAGTTTGAAACAGGATAAATACGTGCTATTTATCAAAACAGCTTGTCTGTCTTCCAAGGCTGCCAACAATAATGTTACCTAAGGTTAAACAATGAAATGACAGCTCTCTGGATATCATGTCTGTAAGTGGTCTCTGATAACATAAAAAAAAAGAATAGAAAATAAGTGGTTGGAGAGATGTGGAGGTTCTGAATCTTTTGGACTATTCTACAGTTTACTAGAAAGTATATAGCTCTGAAATGTTGGCGTTAAGAAACCAAGGATTGTGGAAGCTAAATATTAGGCACCCAGTAGAGTGTTATACAGTAGCTTCCCCTAATCTAAAAAACATCTGTTCATTTTTAAAAGAAAATCTGTACACAGCTTATATTTCAAGAAGGGTCAGATTCCAGTCTTCAGTTGCCTTCTCCCTGTTTTTATTCTGATCATTACTGTATTTGCAATCAATGCTTTCTCTACTTGTGCTCTTTTTTATTGGCTTTACCTGGACATGGAACTGAATTGCTTCCCCAATCAAACGATACTTCAATCAAAATGATCCCAGTGTGGTTGTGATGCTGTAGCACCAGTCCTCTGCCTGTAACCTCAGTACCGCACACAGAAAACGCTGTCAAGAGACAAGGAGGAGATTGGCGTTGTGTTCAGAAGCTGCACAACTTCCAGGGCACATCAGCGTATTGATTGTCCATTCAGAACATTTTGTTCCATTTCATAGCGCAAATAAGATTTACCACAATTTAGAGATGAGATGAAGTTTTGAAACTTCATTTGATTTGCCCGCTTCAAAGAAGAACAGCCTCGAAAACACAGGGCTCAGGTTCTCACCACACAGAATTGATTTTTCTGGAGGCAGCTCATCCATTCTGCATCTTGACTGGCGGCTTTTTTCCTGGGAATGCCTATCCAGTGAATCAAGGCTTGCCAGCAAAAGCAGGGAGATGATGACGGGGAGGTTTCTTTCTTTTTCTGTAACCACCGGTGTTGGTGTCCAGATTGCCCGAGGCACCGCGGATTTGTTTTTAAATAAATCTTCAAAGCAGACAGTCTGGTTGTGTGATAGCCATAGTAGGATTCTGTCTCCTTTTCTTAGTCTCTGAGCTTCAAATAGACACACAAACAAAACAGAACAAAAAAACCTAGCACACAATCCACTGGACAAGCACATCCCCCATTCATAAGACAGTTTTCTAGTGGCGTCAGAGTAGTCAAACATAGGAAGGGGGAAAGAGAAGCCTTTATAACTTGCTCACACAGCTTGTCCCCTTAAAAAAACTTAATGTGCTTCTAACTCACTAGTTACCTACATCCCTATCTGTGCCGTATCCAAGCTCCTCCCAAAAACCTAGCCAGAGAAATAAAAAGAAAAATCACCATCTTTCCCCTCTTTTTGCCTGTTGGAAAAATCATGCAAGTCAAGGCTTTTCTGTTTGATTGCTTGTGTACAGTGCTCTTCTTGGCTGAATGTTTCATTGGCTTAGGTTGGGGAATGAAGCGGTCAGGAAAGGTCATGGCTGCAGAGCAGACAGGAACCGTTGTGTAGTGAGGGCTGCTGCACTAAATAGATAAAGAGGCACCTTCAACTAGGGACTAGTAAAAAGAACAGAGTACCAGAGTATTGTGCTTATGAACGACCTGTGTTAAATACCAAGTTGCTGCAATTTGTATTGGCATGACAGTGGTCCCTCGAAGTTGAGGATGACGTCCGTCAGGCTTGATGGGTCCTCAGGTGCTCTTCGGCAATGGGGGCATGTTGTTTCATGGGGGAGTGCATTCACAACCCCGGGTTGGTATTGCGTCGTTGGGCCTTGACGTGGCCTTGGTGGACCAGGTGGTGCCATGCCGAATGATCAGCAGCTTGCCCCTCTCAGCCATTGGTGTTGATGCCTCCGTGCTTGAGGGCAACCTTGAGCGTGTCTTTATACTGTTTCCTTTGGCTGCCTTTCGAGCATTGAGATGAGAATCCAGGACTGGGTCAACTGCGCCAGTGCCGCCTTCTTCAAGCTGCAACAATGTGCCTTTGAAAATACGGACCTTCAGAAGTCGATGAAGGTCTTGGTTTATAAGGCTGTTGTGCTGACCACCCTCTTCTACTGCAGTGAAGCCTGGACCGTCTACCGACACTGCATTAAGACCCTTGAGAGCTTTCACCAGCGGCGCTTGTGTCGACTCCTGGGGATCATATGGGAGGACCGACGGACCAGCATGAAGCTGCGTCCACCAGCATCAAAGCCTTGCTCTTGAGAAATCAACTCTGATGGACGGGCATTTTGTATAATTTGGTACTTATCAGGAAGGATCCTGGTTTTCTCTGATAAAAAACAATTCCCAATTTTTGGATTAAAAAAAGTAACCCCATATCCACATTTTTTCTGTGATTAAAATGAAACGCCACTACTATATAGATACATTTCACTAAAAATGTGGATTTGGGGTTACTTTTTTAAATCTGAAAATTGGGGATTTTTGAAAATCAGAGAAAACCAGGTAGGCAGGGGGACTGCAGATCAGTCTCTCTTCTCCCACCTTAAAAGAGGGGGTTGTGGTCATAGAAAGGTGCTTTCATCTCCCTTTCTTTCATATTTTCTTTCTGTCACTGGATTGAATGCATGGCACTGGAGCTTGCTTCTGAACCCATTTCCTCCTTGTTCAGCAAGATCCAGGAGTCTAACCCAGTTGCAGGGAATCCTCTCGGTGAAATGTGATGGATTTGAAAAGAAATCCTGAGACCAAGAGAGGCAAAATACAAACCCAGAACTGAATTGTGGAAGTGCTCTTTTCTGATGAAACAGAAATATAAACATGCATTTTCAGATGAAATGTGCTTTCTCGTCTGGGGCATGGGGGAAGGGTAGCAGGGTGGCGTTCCCTCCGCTGCATCTGCAGTTCCCTTGCAGCGGAGGGGTCAGGAATCTGCAGTGAGACTGAGTGCAGCCAGCTGGCCACTCTGGGGGTGGAGACTTCTGGTCTGTGCCAGCAAAAGGCTGCTGATCCCTGTGCTAAACCATAGAAAATCATGGAAATCTACAGGATGGAAAATATAGTCTGAGCAGGGAGCAAGCCCAGGTGAGAATGGGAGTATAAGGAACCCATGACAACTTGGATGAGCCATTGCAGCAACACAGAGGTGTCAGATGATATCAGTTCAGTCTGGTATGAAATGTTTCTATTAAAAAATGTCAAAAAATGCTTCATTTTGATGTTTCCAAATCAGAATATTTCTCAACTTTCATTCACTATAAAGGGTCAATATTTCAATATTTTGTTCTAGTTCCAGATACAATCCAGCTTTTAAATGACTGGAGTTTCCTGCAGGACAAACTCATTGCTTTTCTATTAACTCTGCAGCACACCACCTAGTCTTTCAGATGCTTAATATTTCAAGTTGTTCTTATTTTGCAGCTTCAGCACATATCTGGTTATAACCATTGTTTTTAGATACTTTAAAATAAAACTGAAAAACTTGGGAGTAGAAGGTTTGGATTCCCAGGTATGAGATACTGAGCACATTGGGAAATATCATTTGCAAGGGGGCTGGTGGCTTTTTGCGTATTTGAGATACTGCAGTATTTGTATCCGTCAATCTACAGAGCATATTTACTATTACTTGCTATGAAAAAGTTGACAGTTTGCTGGATGGAAGTAAGGGGGAAAGTTAGAAAATGGCTCCTAATTTGAAACTTTGATCCAGACATCCTTTCATTTTGGTGGGTTGGATAAAGAGAGATGTGGATTAAGACAAGGTTCACAAAACCAAACTCAGACTAAACAGTAGAGGGGAAACCAATGTAAAACTACCCTGGTTTGCTCAAACTTTTATCTGTTCACCCCGCAACTCTAAACTTTGGTGGATGAGATAAAATAGAAACTGAATCCAAACACCCTGGTTTTGCAAAGCTCCTCAGCTGTTCTCTAAAAATAAGATTAAAGAAATCCTCTAGGCTGTTGGAGATGACTTTATCCTGTTACACTGCAAACCTCATTCCCTTATTTTAAATCTTCTTCTCTTTTACTAAAGATAACTAATGTGAGTGCAGAGAACTATCGTACGCTGTTGACATCTTTAAACATAAAGCAAGCTATTGATATCTGGCCTTTGAGGGGAGTTCTCTACTCTTGTTCTCTAGTGCAGTAGTTTTGCTATTATAATGACAGGTATATTGATATCATTATGGAAAAGATGTACTTTCTACACATGCTAATTGAAGCTATTTGTGTGACTCTCTACATTGAGAAAGCTGGGCTCAAAAGATTTAAAAGGATAACTCTACTAACTTGAGTTGAATGTCTTCTGCTTAATACCACAGTAACTTAGAGCAGTATGGGATAGAAAATCCAAGGAGTATGGGATAGAAAATGGAGTGGCAGCAAAATTCAGTGCACCTGTTTAAGATCAATTCTTCTAATAGGATAGATAGGACAAATTGTATCCTCATACAATGTGACACAGCTCTGTTGACTTCAATGAATTTGTACCAACTTATCCCAAGATAGACTGTTAAGTTCTGCAGTTCTGTTAGCAGTGAGTTGCTTGTACCGATGCATGTTGTAAAGCAAATGACCCTAGGAGTTGTTAGTAAATATGATGTGGATACATGGTATAGAACTGTATTAGTCTGTTAGGCACATTGGATAGGGGACAAAATCCCAGTTCTAATCTTATTTATATCACTGTGAAGTTTGTAAAGTTACTTTAGATTTGTAAATAAAATTGGGCATCAATCTGGCCCCATACTCCAGTCCAGCAGAATGTATTGAAGATACGGAGTGGCACAAGAATGAAAACAGAGCATTACCTGAATTTTCTTGTCTCTTAATATTAGTTTGCATAATTATACTTTTCTTCCCTTCTGCCTCTACTGTTTGTGACGAGTCCATTCCAATGCTAGCATTTGAGTGGGCCAAGATTATCTCCAGGGCAACTCCATCGCCGAAGCCGAATGATTTACACGAGCAATCAATGTGATCCCTTTTGTCTGTACCACATATAACTCAGATTCTAAATTATGTATTATAATTTATTAGCGTTAATTTGACATTGCCCATGACTACATTGGGTGCAGATGTCTACAGGACAAGCCCAGTCCCATAGAGCGGCAATTGAAGTGATTTTGGCTTGTGAAAAAGTGATTTTGGCTTGTGAAGAACTGGCTATGTTTTATGCTCAAGAATCAGCTCTTGCATAAAATCCCTGCAAAGCATGTGCAAAGCCCCTCTGTGGTAAAACAGAGTTGTTTTGACTAGCCATATATGTTTCCTGTGTAAATCCACCACATCCTGGTCTGTAGCTCACTTGCATAGCGAGTGTTCATGTGAATCAGATTCCTATGGCATCTCTGCAGAATAATGAAGTCATACATGCCCATGTGAATGATATCCCTGAAAAAGCCCCTCAGTTGTCTTTGCAGAGTTATTTTCCAAAACAGGATTTACACTTTCCATTTCAGAAGCCGCTCCGATAATCACAAGAGCGCTCTACTACACTCGGCTCTAATTAGTCAAAACGGACTTCTTTTGTCTTCCTACGACAATAGCTGTGTGTATCTCAGAGAAAAGAGGAGATTTATATGGCACTGGAGATGCGTATTCTAACTAAGAGGACACATCCCTTCCCCCCCTCAAAAAAAACTTTAATATAAGTAAATTAAAGGGACAGTTTTCTGGTCATTTAAATCACAATCTGTAGATTTCTTTTATCATTACAATCCCGGAGAATATGGTAGATACAAAAGCAATATAACACATTAGCAGTAGATAATAGAATCTAAATAAACATAATAAGCTTTCCTATATGTCTCTAGACCAAACCTTATCTAAAAATACCCTTATGAAGCTGAACCATCCAATTACTTGTTTCTTGGAGGAACCCCTTATTAATGATATTGCAGTAAGGGAAAAACATTAATTATTGGACACAGTGGGATCTTTTACATTCTGTCTAGTCTGGACAGCACCAATTAATACAACAATTATCATCAGCCACCATGGCAGGTTCACTGAGCAGAGCTCCTATCTGCTGATTGGGTGGGGAATGTGGGACAGCTCTCACGGTGTGCAGCTTTCTTGTACTTAGAGGGTTTTTTTCTTTTTTGGCAGTGTAAGGATAAGAGCCTACGAAAGTGGGGGAATTACTTTACTCTTCAGCTGAGCAGTCTCATTGAGCATAAAGTTACTCATGTGCCTCAGCATTTTTGCAGGATGTGACACTACCGCTTCAGGACATCATCCTGAGAGAAGCACCAATTTCTGCGTCATCACGCGCCAGCTTGCTGTCATTTTAACACAGACACTTTCTGCATAACATGAACTTGATGGTGGAGGATTTTAAAATGGCACTGTCTTTTCCTTCTCTCCGGCTATTCTGAAATTACAGTTTGCAACCCCACAAATTTCAAAATGATTTATTACTCGCCACTACAGGCTCAAATGTTGAAAAGCCGTCCTCGGCAAATTTCAACCTGAGGCTGACACCAAGTGTGGGAAAACTTCAGCTGAAAAGGTTCAAGTCTGTAAAACTTATAAGCACCTGAATAGAGAGGCAGTTACAATGGAAAGCGTTAGGCAAGTTGAACAACAGGCCTTACGGCAGCACTGCCTATAATAATAATTCACCTTTTATCCGCCGAAGATAAAAGGACACAATGAGGGAAAATTAAGCTGTATAGACATCTTGGGTAGATCTCATCTAAGATCACACACCACTTCTTTCTTGTGGTTATCATGATGTTATCAGAGCCACTTTGATGTCTGTATAGCCTTATAGCTCAGTTATCTGCATTTTATCCTTTATGTATTTATTGCAGATGGCCCTAAGCTGCCTAATTCAGACCCAAATCCAGTCCCAATTTAGAACTCTCCAAGGTCTGTGGCCTCTTGGAGGTGGATTGAGATCATCTCTCTACCTATAAGAACAAAAGGGGGTTTTTTGGTACCATCTTCTGCCCTTCTCCTCCTGTCTCTGTATTCTGCATGCTGTATACACACATAAACAGAGGGAAATAGCACTGAAGATACAATTCAAGACGGCATACATTGTTATGCGTAGGTAAAAGTGGGAGGTGACCGAGCCTTTATTTGAGCATTCCTTGATTTGGGAGTGCTGAATTTCAGAAGCTTAATATCGTTGTATCCTTTTTGTTCATGGAATGCAGACGTGTCCTCTCCCAAACTATGCCTGAGCAACATATTTAGCAGGCCTTTGAGACCGTCTGCTTTGAGATTGCCTCAGGATGGTAGGATTGTAAAACCACTTTGTGCTGATAGCTACTGTAGGAGAACAGAGCTGGGTGCTGAACACACAAATGAAACGAGGGAAGCATCATCTCTGCTATGTTTTGTATCATTCTGGCATAACACATAGGGTCTCAATACCTACACATCCTGGGCACAAAAGCTGGTGCTACGTATAGTCTTTAGGTGCTGGCAACATCTAACCAAGTGCACATTAGAAACTGAAAATCAAACAAGGATAAAAGAGCTGTAATTTTACATGAAATATGTAGCCCTAAACTTTGGTCCCATTCCACAGATCATTCAGGATCTTGCTCTTATTTCAAACCCTGTCATTTGGAGGCATTTATCATATATTTCACTGCATAGTATGATATGGTAAGTCAAGGCTGAAACACCTTCTCTGTTCCTTTACATCCTTCTCCATGTGACCACCCAATCAAATGATAAAATGCACATGATAACCCAGAGATAGACTTCAAGATCGCATCGACACATTATCTATGATACTTTTTTCCCGTCTGTTGTTTTGTGTGTTTGATGTGTTTTTGTGTGAGCATCTCTCTTTTCCTCTCTATCATATCACTCTTGCTTCCTAAAAGTAAAGAGGTGATAAAATGCCTCCACCAGGGGATAATCCATTTTGCCAATATAATTTAATTCCTTCAAGCTTCACATCTGGAAGAGACTTCCAGAAACTACATCTCAGCAACAGGGAACTGGCATTTTCAGCTCTGAAATATTCCTAGAAAATAAAAGCACACATTGTCTAATTACACATTTTGTCTGGAAAAGTTGGGGGAAACGATTTTCCTAAGAGCAAATGTTTAGGTCTCATTATAAATAATCCAAAATTAATTAACATTATTATGAACGCTGGCCAATGTTACACAGTAGTAAAGCTAGTAGGTGTCATTATAAGATAGCACGTTACACGTACTTTGTTTCTCTGTGTAATAAAAACTAAAGGGAAAATGAAGTTTTCAATTTAATATTGCTATATAGATGGTGTTAATTTTGGTCTGCAGCAGAATAGACGCTGTTTTCATACAATTCTTAGGTCACATCGCAACACATTTAATCACCTAAAAGCCACTGCCTTAGGTAGATACCCACTTCAGTAAACTCTTGTGTAACTTCTCTCTATGTATAGCATTACGGCTGTGGGCGTCTTTCTTTACATGTGGAAACACCTCACCTTTCAATATATGGTGAAGATAACCAAGAACCTCTGGATTTGTGTTGTCTGCACCAGCAATTGAGGATGCCCACCAAAAACACTGATAAAATTCAGCACTGCAGCAACACACATGCATTTTCTGCTGGAATAAACGGGTATAAGTCCATCAATTGAAGAGAATTTTCTCTCAAGTTTTTAAAGATCACTTGCTATTAAAAAAACCCCCCATCAGGACTATAAACAGCCTTTCTACATATTCAAGCTCTTTGTAAACACTGCAGGGACATGTTTAATGGTGTTATTACCAAGGGATGATAGAGATCCATTACCTTGTCTCAGTGCGCGCTCTTTCCGGTCCCATTAAAGCACCCTGCCAATACAATGAAAATTGAGCAAGTTTACATAAATTCCTATGGACCACTGTTAGCAATGAGTCAGAAGAGGCTCAGAAGCTTGGTTCTGAAAAGCACCCCTCTTTTTACATGATCTTACTTTGAGCTCCCAAGTAATCACATGCTGTCCCCCGAATATCCTGCTCCGCATCTCTGCTTCCCATATATTAGCTATTTCCAACAACGTTATAGAAACATCCAATGGATTTGATTAGCAATTGAACCAACAGTGTGCTACAAAAATGAACAGCATCCGGCAAAAACTGCTCTGAATGAGGGTTGAAGACATTCTTTCATTCAATTTTTTTTTTCCCCAGTAGAAAAATTGCTTTTGGACTAAATGGCCATTTTTCATCCAAAAAAAAAAAAATTAAAAAAATTCAGGCTTTCATCAACATTTTAAAAACTTCTTTCATTTTCCAGAAGATATACTTTCTTTTTCTCTCCTGTACCACAGATCCAATATGACTGTCTCATAGCTAACAGGCAAGCTGAATTAGCAGCTTTCAAGTAGACGAAAGTCATATTCAAATCAACTCATATAGAAAACAGAATCTGAGGCAGGAATAGGGCATGTAAAAAGGGTCTTGGCCACTTCACATGAAGTATAAAAGAGTTTTTATTCCTTCAAAAGAGAAATATTTTCATTAAACCTGAAATGTACTGAAAAGGCCATCAAATATACTGTTAATTTACAGGGTGATAAAATATGACGGAATATTTCTTGAGTTTTAGCTGTCTTATTTTAGCAATGAACTACAGCACAAACAACAGCAACAATTAATTCATTTTCTTTTAAGAAGTCTCACACTATACGTAAAAGCCTGTTGTTCTGTCTAGTTAAACACTCATGCATTAAAATGCTAATAATTAAACTGTTACGATTGACTAATGAACTCTGCCAACGATAAATGATGGTCTTGTTAGATTCACTGAACAGCAAGGCTTCCTTTGTACTGAAAAAGTTAAAGGTTAAAGAGCTCTTGAAAACAGCGAGCAGCATCTAGAAGCAATTACATTTTTTTTCCTGGAAACTAATAGTTGCTACAATAATGTTTCAATTCGCACTCAGAAAAAGGAAAAAAAATACTATGAGCTCTATTCATTTGAGGAAATCTGTAGCTTTCTACACCACGGCAGGTTGCTGCTTTGGTTCCTGCATCCAGTTTAGTCAGCCTATAAACTAAGATTTTGCAGAACCTTTTATTGGTCCTTGACCAGAAGTCAAAAACTTCAGACTTCATTTGCAATCCATGTTAAGAAGCACTCACTCACCTCACTTTAGAAATACCATTGAAATGACTGACTTCAAACAGACTACTCATGTTTGCAATTGCAAGTAAGATACTTGGACTATGTTATTCAGTCACTAGATGTTCCTGTGCACGTCATTTCAGACAGTAGGGTCCTTGGTAAACCAAGGAGACAAAGCTCGAAATCAAGCTATGTAGTGTGGTTTTTTTGCAGCTGTAGCTGTAGCTGTGGTTAAGAAGACCTGCAATTACTTGCATTATAATATTATGAACAAGTGCTACACAGTGGCCATATCTACACAAGATATTTACTGTGGAGCTGCCTAATTAGCTGTGCAATAAACATCCTGGCATCTACACAGGTGGCCCTATCAGGCCGCAGGAAACTAATGAACTCTGCTGCAGTGTTTTTAACTTTGTAGTACCTCACATGTAGACAGTGACATGGCTGGCTGGGGCACGAGGGTACTTCAGTGTGGGGGCTGCCTTCTGGCTAGCCCCACACTGAAGCATCTTTTTGCACCAGCCAGCTCCTCTGCAGCACTTTGAGCTAAGCAGAAAGAGCCCTGGGTTGGCAGGCTGACCCCAGAGCTCCCTGCCAGCCAGCACTACTCCAGCTCAGCTTAGTGTGCTGCAATCCGAGGTGCACATTTAAACCGGGTGCCTGGGAGCAATAAACTCTGGAGCAATAAGTGCCAGAGTTTATTGCTTCACATTAATTGCATGGGTAGATGTGCCCAGTGTGAACAAATCTAACAGGCCATGCATGGCAGACTTAGCATCCATATTTTTGTATGGAAGCAGAGGTTATTTTTTAATCTATTTAAATTATTTCAGTTTACACTTAGATTAATGCTTGATGAGGGCTGTTGCAGGGCAACAGGCCCGAGGGGCTAGAGGCCCCTGTGCCAGAGCCAAAGAGGTGGCAAGGGAAACCCAAAGGCCCAGGGAGAGAGCCCAGAGAGAGTCGCCATCTGGAAAAACTTACCTGGTCTGGGCACAGCAGCAGGAAGTGCAGAATGATGGGCAACGCCGCCCACGCAATTTATCAGCGTGCTCTTGGGGTGGGGGCAGTGGGGCGAGCAGCAGTGGCCCAGCAGCTGTAGGCTCCCAGTGGGCATATCCGGTTTGCTACATTGTGGAGATGCTGGGGATAACCCAGAGGGAGACACTGAAGAAGAGAAAGGGGCCCAGGATATGAGGGCCCAGCACCC
Source organism: Crocodylus siamensis (assembly GCF_052110815.1). NCBI lineage: Eukaryota > Metazoa > Chordata > Crocodylia > Crocodylidae > Crocodylus > Crocodylus siamensis. Next base: position 86,057,249 of record NC_143401.1, on the reverse strand, counting down.
ATCAGGGATGCGTGAGTGGGAGGAAAGCCACTGCCTCCCTGTTTTCTGCATTATTTTTATGATTACTCCTGGGGTCTTATTTTGAAGCTGTATTCTTTTGCTGCCTTGACTGGAGCTGGGAGGCCAGGAGCTCCCAGGGACTCTGGGGAGGAAGACTGTATTTCGACAGGGCCAGAAGGCCTATCTAGACAAGAGGAATAGTCTCAGAGGGCAAGACTATTCCCCAGGAGCTAACTAATACTGTGGGCAAGATTTTTTTTACTTTGTTTACATTTCATAGTTGGACTGTGGCGGTAACCCTGGCCATTCTCCAGAGGATCCACGGCCACTGCACAGGCCAGTCAATCCACCTAGAGCACTTGGTTGACCTGACTGTGGCATGCCAGATCACATAAGAGCCCAGACTATCAACCACATGGCTAGAGACCAACATGCTAAAAAGTTTGCCCCACAACTGCCCTAGACCAGTGGCAGCTGATTTTATAAAGGCCAGGCCTTAGACTGCAACATGTTCAGGAACCTCAGAGTCATTAACACAGCTATCAGATTCATTATGAATAGGACAATCATTTTACAGCTTTGGGGAAAACCAAGGATGAGTCATTCTGGTAAGTTTTGGCTGGTTAGTGTCTTCACTGCGATCCAGAAACAAAAGCCTGGAGTGTAGCCTCGGGACTAGGCTGGCTTCTCTGCAATAGGCCTATTGCCAAACCTGTTGCCTTTGCATAGCCGTGCTTCCCTAAGAGATATTTGTTTTATTATGGAAGTCACTGTCACACACAGTCTGCCCACCCAGATGTTGAGCTTGCATATCATTACAGGTTCCAGCAAAGTGCATCTGTAATACTATGGTTGCAGGCAAGACGTCTAGCCCTCCTTTTTTTTGTCTGCTGCTTTCTGTATTACTCTACCCTTCAGAGTGATGTGTCACAACAATTCAGTTCAGAACTTCCCTCTGTCTCTTTTGCAATACTCCCTTTCTTGATATTTGTGATCTCAAGAAAGACTGTGTGTCTTGGTAGCCAGGGGATCACTGTGAACTATATCAGTATTAAGTTAAACTGATCATTGGCAAATCACCATTAAGGATGGCTTCAATTAAAGATGAATTTAAGCCACTGTATCCAGCAAACCAGAAATTTCTTCAAGGATCAAACCAGCAATGCTTGCTGCAGCTGGTCTCTATGCTCCCCCACCTCAAATTAGTTCTGTGGGCTCATGGTTATTCCAAAAAAACCCAATCAACCAACCAACTAAATAAAACACCCCCCTTACCCCTTCCAACCCCCCCCCCCCAGCAAAAAACCCCCAACCAAACAAAAAAAAACCCCTCCAAACTTTGGCCAGGCTTCAGGAAAGGTACAAAGCTGTAAGCCTGACTTAATGAAAGGTACTATTAATTACACTGCATTGGATAATCTATAATGGGGCACACCTCAGCATGCACAAAAATGTGCCTCAGGTGCCTGCAGGGGTTGTGAAATTAAGTCTTGTTTTTAACTGCATTCACTTTAAAAATAAACACATAATAATACATTAGAATTGTATTTATGGATGGATGGATGAAGTCTGTAACATCAAAGCAATATTGCAGCACAGTAGTGCTATTTCCTTGTAGAAATACTACCACTGAAGATGATAATGATTATAGGAAATAACAATACATTTTGAGCAATACATAACATTGAAAAACCTGTCAGGCCAGATGTCATACCTTGGAAAGCATTCACCATGTTGCATGTTATACAGTACTACCATAATACAAACAGTTTTCCTTTGAGACAAGCCTCAGGAGAAGTTTATGATGGGGAATAGTACCTACCACAGGTATACCAGTGGTTGCAATTGCAGGCTTATAGAGGCCTACTTTCCAAAATAAGAGAACAAAGTTGAAGGCAAAAAGCCCTGCAGAAGGGTCAGATTTAGAAAATAGAGATATAATTATTAACTACAAAACATATATACTAGAGATGAACCTGAACTAGGCCATCAGAATCAAGTGACCTGGGTTGTGGCAATGCTCCCATTCAAATCTGAACCTCATGAATTTACCCCCATTAGGCATACGGACAATAGTTTTCTAACTACGCAGTGTTTTTTGGATGGGACTCTCATGTGCCCGAACCCTTCAGTGTACTTCTCCTAGCATACAGGAAAACTCGTTCAAATCAATGGGAAGTGACCTGAATGGAACACATTTCAATGTTAGAAAAATCTGAATAAACTTTTGCTCTTATTTTGTCCCTCCATATTTTCAGGCCTGCATAATTCCTGATCTGGGACAAGAAGCATAATCAGCAAAGTATCACAGAAAAGGTCTTTCTCATCATGTCTCTAACTGGCAGCTTGCAAGAACCACGGAATTTCAGTTGGCAGCATCATCTCATGAGATTTCCAGCACAATTTAAGCTGAATACCTTGGATAAGGCTTGGTCAAGCATCCGGTGTTCAACTATAGTTGTGATGGTGACCATCACAACTGTAAGTGCGCTCTAACCTTACTACAATCATCTGGTGTTCAACAACCTTACTACAACCTGGAGAATGGGTTCAGATTAGTGATTAGGAGGCACTGTTTCACTGTCAGGGTGGCTAGGATCTGGAACCAACTTCCTAGGGAATTTACCCAGGGTAGGTCCTCGCTCCTACCCTGGGTAAATTCAAAAAGAGGTTGGACGAACACCTGTCTGGGGTCGTATGATCCCAGCGTGTACTCCTACCAGTGGCAGGGGGTCAGACTAGATGATCTGTTCAGGTCCCTTCTGACCCCAAACTACTATGAAACTATGAAACCAAACCTTTCTGAGTTTGCTCATCAATTGGTGCTGCCCAGCCGACACTGCTGGCAAACAGAAACTAGTAACAGGCTATTAGGGTCCAATAGGTCTACTGAGAAAAACAAACAGCTCTTCCAACTATACAGCTGATGCAACAACAACATCATAACAATCCTTGCCTTGGATGCCTTTTTGCATTCTTTCATCCTACTTTTCAAAGCCAGCGTGTCCCGGTGAGTTTGGAGTCAGGTGGATTCACCTGTATTTCTTGTTCAGTGGTTTTGGGGTTTATAGGATTCTCCTCTGCTTTGGTATATGTTCTGAAGACTTAAATAGGCTGTTACTAGTTTTGGTTTGCCAGCAATGTAGGTCTACTGAGGAAAGGCACCTGCTGCTTGAAAGCTTGTCCAACAGCTCTCCAAAGTATATGGGCCAATAAAAGATATCACAAGAAATCCTTGCCTCTCATACATTTCCCGGACCATCACAATTATAATTGCACTCTAACCTTACTACAAAAAAGCATCAGAAATAACAGTAATAATAATACAAAAAATCAGTGACAAGATATGCTAAAGGAGGAAGCAAAAGGGGGCAGAAAAGAAGCAAAACAAACAGGACTAAATTTTAGGACTTTATCTTACCAATAGATCCATTGAAGTGACTGGGACTACTGGCCAAACGAGGCACTATCCCACATGATGGTGACTGGGTCAGGTCTAGGTAGTCTTGGAGGCTGCAGAGAAAAATATTCTGAAGGGATGGAGCTACAAAAAGCAATATAATTTACTTGTGCTAGCCCAGTTTCAGTGATGTTCCTCTCTCTATTTCTAATGTAAGCAACAGCTACAATAAAAGTCCTTAAAACCTGCCCCCAGCAATTGAACTGGGAAAAAAATGGGTTTAAAGTGTAAGGAAGAGGGCAGAGTGGTTGATGAATCTCAGGACAACTCTAGAGAGGTGAGTTCAAACCTTGCTCTGGATTTGTGCCGAAGCTAACCCCTAGTCAATCCAGCTATAGGGTATCTAGCCATTCAGGCTGATGTGGTTGGGGTCCAAAGAAGCCTTCAAACTGCATCACCCCCTCATGCAATGTGCAAGCCCAGTAACTAGCATGGACCTTTGACCCTATTTTAAAAACATATAAGGAGAAAAAATGTGAGAATCTACTAGCTTTTCAAGCCTATAGCCCATCCCCAAAACAGTAAATGAAGATCACAGGGCTAGAGCTACACACATGTTTATCTCTCCCTATGTGGTAAGTTTAATACTTTCTTTTCTTATGCTTTAAGGACTTCAAATGGGGTTTGTGCATTTGACTTCTCTTATCTCTTTTATAGAGTTCTCTCTATTTTGAAATCCATAAGCATCTTGGTCCTTCCCCCCTGCCATTCCTTAAAAGATCCAGGACAGCACAAATAATGCCCTTTGGCTTTGAACGCATGAAATGAACACATTTCGCTGAGAGAGGAAATGATGGCTGAGCAGTTATCTGGTATAGTTTTACACCAATCCATCTATTGTCTGTTCTTGACCTTCAGCTGGGATGCAGTTTCAGTCAAATTGTTTGTTTAGCAGACCTTTAAAAGGCCTTCCTGAGGGCCAGATCCTGTCAGCTGCAAAGTATCCAACAGGATCAGGCCATCCAGGAGAACTCAGGGGACTTCTGCAAAAACATCAAAGGAGACAATAACATGAGAGAGGTGCTCGTACCTGGAGTCCTACACTGTTCTTTGCAATATGTGCCTCACTGCATAAAGCACCACAAAGCTGATGTGCAAAACTGGAGGAGGAAGAAAAAGGGCGGCCTCACACTTCCTTGAGGCCCCTGTACACGTTACACATATTAGGCAATTAACAGGTTAATTGTGCAATTAATGTAGACCAGCCACACATGCAAAGTAATTTTCACACAATAAAAATAAGTATCAGCTACAAAAAGAGGCAACTAGCTACAAAGTTAGTGCTTGAAGGTGCATAACAACTCTATAGCTGGTTTTGATCCAGCTTTATTTTGAACATGTAGCAGGGCTCTGAACACGTAGCAGTACTGTAAGCTTTAGTCTTAGCATCATCTGTTTGTGCAGGCAGTTTTTTAATAAGGACTTTACTGTAGTACTCACCTCTGTAACGTTACGCACACGAGGGCTTTCAGAATTGGGGCACTTGATTGCAAAAGCTTCATGACAAACTTGTATTTCTCTTGGAAAGCGCCCTTTATTCTTTAGGGTCCTGTGAAAAAATAAATATTGTGATCATCATGAAGCGTTCACTCTCATTTCCCCAGTAATTCTATTTAATCTGTACTTTCCGATCAACTGATATTCCTGCGACCCCGTGTTTATACTCTATGCTACGAATGCTGGCATAAGCGGGACAAAAATAAAGATAGCAAAGAAGGGACTAAGGCCATCTTTGAACTATAATTGAGACTACTGGAGTTCTGAGTTTCTACTAAGACAAATTTGCAACAGTGAAGATTAAATCATAAACAATAGAAATGTACCAACAGTGCACATTGAGAAGGATCATTTTAAAAGAACTCATGCCACGGTGAAGACAGGTCTTTAAACATGATTAAGATGGTATGTTTTTATTCATTTTTAAACATCCAATTTGCCAGTTAAGGCAATAAATCTCAGGTGTAAAAAGGGATCTATATAAATGTCACATACTCTAGTATTTAAATATTGCTGATTATAATAAAAACTTTTGGTTTCAACGCTAGCATAGACAAGCGCCCGTGATATATTTCATTATGCAACAGTGGATGCATTGTGGCAGGTACTTCAAAGCAAAATGCAAATACTTAACCTAGATGATAGTTGTGTGTGTGCATGCACACATGTGTGCGCTGAAGTGTGTGTGTGTGTGTGTGTGTGTGTGTGTGTGTGTGAGGGGGGGGCAGATTCTTTGCACAGCTCCAATCTTGACTCGTTCATTTGGTCTCATTGTTCATTAACTATGTAGTTGACCTAAGATGAGCCTGAAGGATTACAGAATATTTGTCAAACTGTTTAATAGAAGCTTATAAAATAATAGTATTTGTAAAACACCTGGGGTTTCCTTTTTCCCTTCTCTCTCTTGTCTGTAATCCACAAATGTGAAAGGGCTGAATGGGAATGAATGTTGAGGGAATGCAGTTCAGTCGGATCTGATGTGACAGATCTGTTTGGCTGAGTAGGTAATTTGGCCTCCAATGTAATTAAATTTAAGAGTGCCTTTGAGGAAACACTATCAATTGTGTGATTTCATGCTGATTTGTTTTCTTGGTGGGAGCTGCTGTTTTTTATTGGGTGGTTGAGTAGCTGAGATAATCAAATGCATGTCACCTGCAAGCAGGAGTGGACTGAAAAGCATGACTAAAGTGGGAGGAAGGCCAGGGTAGAGTTTCCCCATTCACCTATGTCCGTCTAAGGTTATTTCTGCTTACCTTTAACACTGATCTCACAACAATGTCTCATGAGAACTCTGGAGCCACAAAACAAAGCTGACAAAAGACGTTCAAAGGGAAGACAATTTTGGTAATGCTGCTGGTGGAGATCAACACCAACACAATGAGCACTTCCTTATGGAGGGCTATGTTCTTTCAACCTTGTTCAAAAGGAGGATCAATTCCATCGCAAGAGGTCTCATTGATATTCAGACTTTTGCAGCATGAGGATGCAGGAAAGAATGTGGCTGAGAAGGCCACGAGAGGGACCCATATCCAGGGGCTACATGCCATGCAGGCAAGCACCTCCCTGGCACCACTCCTACTGCATGGGATGCCCAGCACCCCTGCCCTCCTGGCTGGGCACGTTGCGTGGGCACTCTCCCCCACCCCTGCAACACATGCAACCTGGCTCTCTCTGTCTGCACATGCAACACCCTTCCTCCTCTGCCCTCGCCTCCTGGCTACATGCACCACCCATGTGCAGTGCAAGCAGCCCAGCTCCCTTTGCCACACATGCAGCGCAGACACTGCAACCCTTCTGGCCTCAAGGGCAGAAGCAACTGGCAGGGGGAGGGGGACATGGGCAGGGAATGGAGTTGGAGCTGGGCAGGAGCCCAAAGGTTGCATATGCTAACCCTTCAGGGGCCACCTGAGGCCCATGGGCTGCCAATTAGACAGCCCTGATTGAGACCTACAAAAATTTCACGTCAAGACCCAGTTCTGAATTTCCCAGAAGGCAAAGCAATTTTTGATCCAGGATTGTGCGACTCATCCTGATAACACAGATAAAGGGTCAAGTGAGAAGTTGGCAGTTTTGGATCTGCACTTGATCTGGGGTTTGGTTTAGACCAATGTCCAGATACAAAGTGCTCATCAGTAGCCATCTCTTTTAATCAGAGAAATGAAATTTGTTTCAGAGCAGCCCTCATTTCCTTCCTTTCTTTTAATTACTTTGCAATGTTCAGTTCCTACTGCATGTTAAAGAACAATGTGACCCAATTTCTACCTGCTTTATTGGGAAAAGCTGCTATAAGAGAGCTGCAAATGGTTTAATTGATTGAACATACTGTGTAATTAGAGCCCAATCCTGTGTTCACTTTTGTCTGTGAGAGCTTTGCCATTGATTTAATTGGGACTAGGCTTCCAGGGCTTTATCTTGCATGGATCTGAATATTGATCTTACAAGACGGTGAATGCCCAGAATTGGGAGTTGAGAGCAGACAACAAAGACTTAAAACTTGACTCCATTTGGAGACAGTCATCTTAGTTCAGACTAATATCCCAGCTCGAAATTTCATCCATAAGTGTTAGAGGTTTCCCACAGATACATTGAATAAATTTTGACCTGCCTCACAACCTAAAGGATATCACCGGGGCAGCAGTGGGTGAGAAAATGACCAGAAGTCAAACTCTTAAAGTCTTTGAATATAATTCCTTATTAGTGCTTAAGTATTTCTTGCTGGTTAAAAAGGTACTTCCTTTCTAAGACCCTTTATAACTTTCCAGGAAAAAAAAAATTACCCCTTTAGGCTGAAATTTGTTGTTGTTGTTGGAAAGTTTGGTAAAATTCCATATGGTTGGTTTTGAGCATGCTTAAAGAATTGATTCAGATGTATTACTTGTGCTTGGGTAACTGAAAACAGTTCAGACTTGGCATGTAGTCTCCAGTGAGAAATGTGGGCTTGGATAAGTTGGAAAAAAATGGTTCAGAAAGAAAGGAGTTATAAACAAATGGAAATAGTATGCTTGAGTTATCCAGATGTATGTGCAGGCAAGCACAGTTGTCTGGCTAGCCACATGCTGAAATAAATGCATCTGTATTTATTTAAATGTGTGATGTAATGTTCATGTGCAAACATCTCAATAAATGCTAGGCATGTTAATTTTTCCCATCTCACAAAATAAAGAGAGACAACACATGAAATGATACATATATGTATAACTTAAGGACATCTGACTCACCAACGAAAAAACCCAAAGCCCTTTGAAGTGAATGAAAAGACTTTGTTGACTTCAATGGAATACGGATCAGATGCCAATAAACCAGAATCCTGTACATACACTGAAAAATAAAAAGGGCAAATACACATGTGAAAAGTTAAAAAAACCCCTCATCAATCCTTAAAGTTTCCATTACTCTAGCTCCGATAATACCCAATGCCAACTGTCATGAATTAAATGTTTCCATGGCCAACAAAAAGCTGTGTGAAAACTAAAAACATAATATAGGATTATGTTGATGCAACATTTCAAAATCCAGCTTTTCAAATAGAGGGCCAGTCATCAAAACCACTGAAGAAATATCACCAGTTGTCACTGACAATCCAAATTGCCTGGGTGCCTGCTCCGTAGCTGGTTTAAAAAAGCGCTGCTTCCATTGCCTTTATGGAGCCATGACGATGTCCACCAGCTGTGAATCTGGCTCAGAACTAATTTCAGTTAATCAGAAATATTTTGTATTATATATTTCATTTTTATGGGCTATGTGGCAAGGCATTTGCTTTTGACGTCTCTAATTTGAGGCTTTGAATGTTTATTTCTCTGTGTGAACATCTGTATGGTTTTATTATTGCACTCTGAAATAATTTTGTGTTTGTATCATGGCCTCTCAGCACTCATGGATTAAAGGAAGAACAACTATTACCACATACAGCGACGGGAAATAGCGTCCTGGTGCGAGAGAGCTAAGTTGTTGTTGATGTGGGAAGCATAACCCTGAGCACTAAATGAAGTGTGGTTCATCTAAAACTTTAGCCATACCATTGTGTTAAGCGTCATTTTTTGCACTTATTTCTATCAGCCCCGCTTTACAGTTAAGCATGCATATTAGTAGTCATCAGTTTGTTTTAAACAATTCACTTGGCAGGCTGGCACAAAGAAAATGACATTCTGGAAATGGTGAACTGCTATGAATGTTGTATTGTATTAAACGGGGGAAGCCAGTCTTGTTGCAGCTTTTTACAAATGACCTCTATATTCATAAAGCCTAACTGAAATTACACAGCCTTGCTTTTGCCTTTCTTAACTCAAAACCTAGAGTGTGACCCTAAAATTTGTAGTAACCTTCTAAGGCAATCTGGGCTCATGGTAGAGGTGATATCTTTTATTAGACTACCCTTCTGGTCATCTTCATTGTTCCTTGTCTGGATATTGAACTCTAGGGGAGGGAGGGGAGGTTGGGATTTGCATGATGCTCAGCAAGTTTCTGCTGGGTGGTGGCATGTTGAGATTTGGCGGTGAAAGGATGTACATTGTATCCCCACCAGTCTTGTGGGCAGTTCGCAGAAACTAGTGGGAGCTGTGTTGCTTTTTTTCTTTGAGATCCTTATGCTAAGGGTAGTGGAGACTAGCTGGGCTCTGGCACATAGGTCCCATTCCAGCTATAGTGTGAGTACATACAGTCCTGGCATTAATGAAGTTTGAAAGAGAAACTGTGGTTCACTGCATAGGCAGAAGAATAGACTAGACAGAAGGACTGGAAAGGAACTGTACAGAACAACCATCCTCTGTGGGCTCTACTGTAGTATTATCACTATTGTGGTACTACTGCTATCACTTCTGACTTTGAGTCCCATATATTTGCTGTAGCTAAGCCTTAGTTTGGCTTGCCCCTTCTACCTGTTCAATAAAGTTCAAGCATCTTACTTTCAATGCAGGTTTGTCATTTATTATCTGACCTCTGTTGTAGGCTTTTTGGCTAAGTACAGACAGTCAGAAAGTCAGAGGCTGAATCCTTTCGGTCTTTGCAGGTTACTCTAAGCTCCAGAGAGTAAACTGAGAAACAACTGGACACATATTTACTTTTGATTCAAGAAATGCAGCCACATGCTTCCAGTGGCTCAGGCCAGAAGCTGAGAAGTGCCAGATCACAGCTCGCTGGCATATAGCCAGCATGGGCTGTGTATTCACTTCCTCGTCCTGCTGCCCGCAAGGTCTCTGGGATTTGCAGTCCAGAATCAGAGCAGCAGGACTTTCCAGGGTTGCTCATCACTTCCTCTTCCTACTTCCAGGTGCCTCTGGGATTTGTAGTCTACAGTTGCAGCCGGCAGTAAGTACACTGAAAGGTTCAGGCACATGAGAGTCTCATCCAAAAAACATCATGTAGTTAGAAAACTATTATCCATATGCCTAAGTTTCAATAAGTTTAGCAGGGCAGGGCAGGTCAGCTCTGTACCTGGGGGAAGGAGGATTTAATCCCCCTCCCTAGCCCCAGATCCCAGCCCCCATGCATCCTTCTGTGCTGGAGAAGACAGCCCAGCCCAGGGCTAGAAAGCACGCTGGGGGACTCTGATTTAACTTGAACCTGGAAGGAGTTTGGGACAGAAGTTTCATAAATCGGTTTGACCCAAATCAGTTAAGTCGGATACTACATTCAACCAGGTTTATCTTAAACCAGTTTCTGCCATTTTGAAACTTGTTTATGTGCATTGAACTTCTGTTCTGTTACAGGCGTAAAACAGGTTTTGATACCAGTTTATGCATAACTTCCGTCCCTAGCCTTTTTCTTTAAGTGCATTAGGCACAATTTTCAAGTGTTGAAGCATCTTAGGATGTCATAGCCCATTGGCTTTTGGCGGGGATTTAAGGAGAGGACCACAGTCTATCCAATGATTTGCTGTAAAAATATAAAAAGAGCCTTTGGTGCAGGACCTTCTCAGGCGAGTAACTGAGCTGCTTTGCTACAGCCATGCTTCATTTTCCTCTTTCTTTTTGGCCCCATGACTCTTGGTTTCTCTAGTTACCCCCACCCTGTCCTGTAGCCAAGTACTAAATCAATGTGCAGGAACTTGTGCTACTGCACAGTAGCACCAGCACACAGGTTTTTACGGATGCTAACTGTGCAGTAGCCTAATACTACTGCACAGTAGCGTATTAGCATGGGTTTTGCCCAGTATGCTACTGAGCAGTGTTATTGGGCTACTGCACAGTTAGCTTATCATATAGATGCATCTGCAGTCTTCCTAACACCCCTCTGAGTGGGAAGTACTGTTATTCTCACTGTGCAAATGGGAAACTGAGGCACAGAGAGGCAAAGTAACATGCCTAACAACGTGTAGGAACTCCATGGGAGAGCTGAGTAGCAAAGCAGACTCACTCATTTCCTATATTAATGCCCTAGTGGGTTGATCAGCATTGCTCTTGCATGGTGCATTGACAACGGGGCTACATTTGCTTTAAGAGATAATGAAAGCGAAGTCTACAAGAGCTGAGGATACGTAGGTCAGTGCTAAACAGTTTAACAATTCAAGAAAGGGTTAAGACACAGGAAGACATATCAGTACTTTCCTTCTGTGCTACATATGTAGATGGGTATTAAGGACACACATCGTTCCTCATCTAAAATCATGAATTTTCATGAAGTAAGCCCGGCTTTCCCAGAATTCAGTAGGGTGCACTTTGCAGACCCTAAAGTGCTGTCACTACAGAAGGTTTCATTGCTTGCACCTGCTAAAACATTTGAGGTATTTGAGAGGCAGTGAAACACATTTGCTTTTCATTTTATCTGACTTTGAAAATCTTTGAAGTGTTTAATAGTAGTCCAGAAAAGATTTCTGCCTCTTAATCATTTACTTGTAGGGCACATTCTCCACTGGTAGCCTGTCAAGCAGAAAACAAGTTTAGCCCAGTTTTATTAAGTGCCACATGCCGAGTCAGTGTTCATTAAAGGTGTTTTAAGGTTTGAATTATGTAATTTATGAGAAAAAGAAATAAAAAATGCCATTGTTTTATTAATATGCAGCACAGGACATACTTAAAAACCCAACTAATATATACTTTTTGAAACAGAAGTTTTATAAAAATACTTTTATGGGGGGGAGTACGGATTGGTTTTCAAAACAGGTCTTTTCCCCTCTCCAATAAAATGCAAACATTAAAATTTAATCAACCTAGATTTGAGAGAGGACCTATTCTTAAGGATTCTTTTAGGAAACTTATCCTGGTGCACGGTGAAGACTGAGATTGTGTCCCCCCTCTCCAAGAGTTAAAAATAAATCAGACTGTTGTTTATTTTTCTTTAAAAAAAAAAGAGAGAGAAGTGACAGTATATGGTATTAAAATCAGGTCAGTGTTAAAACCTGTGGTTGTACACTAATCCACTCCGTTACAAGAGAAGGCCACATTATAACCCCAGGAAACCATGCATTTAAAAAAACCATATATTTTAAATTGTCCCCTACAGAGTCATAACTAAAAGGATATTTTTAATTAGACACGGCTTAATAGAGTAATTTTGGTAATCCACCAAACTATTTTGTAGTCTACTTTGTTTTAATATTGTAAAAAGGGTGTTTTTATTTTTTAAATGCACATGGGTAAGGACCAACTGAAATCACAGCGAGACAAGGGTTTTTGCGGCCTCCTTGGGGCTTGTCGAGCTGATTTTGTGGGCATTGCATGGTGGCCCCACAACTTGGCGGAAAGGTCTTGGCAGGGGGAGGGGGGGATGAGAGGGCAGCCACCATCTTGTCCGCTGCCCTTCGTGCAGCCCCCCAGCTCACACCTTCCCCTCCCAGCAGCAAGGTCCGCTGGCTCCTACTAGGAAGCCATCATTTTACTTTTATTACCATTAAGGGTTTTTTTTGGTTGATTTTGTGAATTTTACAGACAATCCCAGATTTTGTGGTTTCTGTGAAATCTGTGAAACCACGAGTTAAGTAGGTTCCTACATATGGGAAAAATAAAGCTTTAGAAGTAGAAGAAACATACACTTTTCTCCCAGAGATGTCTGGTTCAAGTTATTTGGACGTAATCCTGGACGCATCTATACAAGATGCTAGCTTCTCAGTAACCTAATACTCCTGAGCAGCAGCGAGTCACAGCAAAAACTGTGCTAATATGCGACTGTGCAGTTAGTGTCACTAAGAAGTCATGTGCTGGAGCTACTGAGCTGTAGCATCATTTACCGTGCATTGATTTCGTACTTGGCTATACAGGTACTAAACTTAATGTGCAGTAACTGCAGCACATTAATGAATGTGTAGACACGCCCCGTGTGGATCTGATTATGGTGCTGATCCCACAAATGGCTATACAAGGGCAACCTCACACCTTCGACATTCCCTGAGGTCAAATGGACTTTCTGGAAGCATCTGCTTTTCCCCACCTTGGAGAGAAGTCTACTGGCATCCAATAGTTTTGCTTTAAAAAGGACTGCGTGAGGCCTGAAGAAGCAGGACTAGTTGAATTTAATATGTTTTCTTACCACCAGAGAGTCTTAGTAGTCTAAACTTTTTTTTCCAAACTGAGTCCTTTAACCCCTTATTGCCAACCATTGCTGCAGTTCCTGTGTAGTGACAGCAGTAGGGGCTTTGTTTTTTTAATGGTACTGACCTTTTGGCATTCGCTGCAAACACTTGCTAGAGACAGAGTATACATGACAGCTAGATACTTCATGCAGTGTGGAAAGAGTTGACATCTGTAATTTCTGATCTTATGGGTTTAAGAAGATAAAACATTTCTAAAGGGAAGCGAATCATTAATTTGTTAAGTAACATATGACCAATCCTGTTAATATTTTAGTAATAGCTGTTGGTGGACATCTCAATCCTTGAAGCAGTTTATGAAACCATATAGAAGAATCAGTACCAGACCTCTCTGATTTGGAAGACCTCAGAGAATTCTAGATGGTGAAGAGATATAGGAAAACATGTTGGTGAACGGTAGACTTGACAATAAGGGCCTGATTCTCAGATGGTGGACATCAGTATAACTATATAGCCCTATGGATTTCCATGGACAGTAAGGAGTCCTTAAAATGGTGTAAAATATGGAATACTTTACAGTCAGTCAGAACTGGCACTAAAAGGTACAGATTCCTCAGAGCAGCAAAAGAAAGGCATTGTGAAAAGGGGTAGCAGATAGAGGACAGTAATTAGTTCCCCATTATAACTGTGCAAAATCAACAATTTTTGGATTTCAATATAGAAAATAAAAGTTTAGGCGTTTTACTCTTAAGAAGTTGCAGATTTGGCCAAAACAACATTTTTCCAGCTTCTACAAGAAAACATTAATATTTTTAAGCTGACAACTACTGAAACTGCATTTTAGATAACACACACCCCCCCCCCCCCTTCCTCACCCTCCCCCACCATTTTCTCTGGACAGAATATTAATTTCATGGCTGTGTTAGATTTATAAAAATTGCCATTTGTTTGTGTGGAAAGAAAGAAAAATCTCTATGAACAATAGCAGAATATATTCACTTGTATAACCCCACCCATTGTTAAATTGGATTCTTCAATACTGAGCTCAGGTTAGCAATCATTGGCAGAGCATGGGAGTTTGCCTTACTAAGGACCTAAGGGCCTTGCACTTGGCAATTAGAAAGCTGTGTCAACAATTTCCTCCAGCTTTTATTTATGGATCCCACAGATGAGTACTCCCATCATTAAATCCTAAAAGCTAAGGCAGGATCTCACCAAGAGGGGCTAAGTATTACAAAGGTGGAATGTGACATCACAAGTTAGCTGCAAGATAGCATCCTGGGTAATTCCTCTTCCACCCCTGGAAGAAAAACGAGGAGGGCAAATGGAAGATTGAAGGAAAACAACCTATGAGGATAAGAATCTCCCTTTTAATGAGCTAAATTGTACATACAGGACATATTCTTTAGTCCTGTGTGAGTCGGCAGCGATCTGATCCGGCTTCGGATCTGGCCACTTTGGATGGCTGCGATCCGATCCGAAGCTCTGGACCAGGTTTCCACCTCGATCGAAGCAGCTCTGTCTTGAGGCAGTTGATTGTCTGTATTGATTCTTTCCTCTCCTTAGCCTGGTTTTGTAGGTGCTAATTGATGGCAATTAACTGGCTACATTAGCTAGGTCCTGTGTATTAAGCTGGTCCCTGAGTGAAGCATGATTGATTGGTAACTGGTAACACAGTAGCTTAGCAGCCAGGCCTGCAGTAGTTCCCCCGCTCCCGCAGCCCCCAAGAATGAGACACTCAGCCCCACAAGCACCCATGTTGCCCCACAAGCCCCACAAGCACCATGACACAAGTTTTGCCTGTCAGCAGCTAGGGGTGCAGGGCCCCAGAACCCCCCTGCACCCATCTCCTCGACAGCTGGCTGGCATCACAGCAGGGGCCACCATCCCTGCAGTTGTCACCCCGCTGCGCCTTAACACACGCAGTGTCACCCATGGCATGAGTTTTGCTTGTCCATAGATTGAGGTGCAGTTCCTCCCAAGCCTCTGCACTGATCTTCTTGAAACTGGGCAGACTTCGTGGCCTCAGCAAGAGCTACCAGCCCTGCAGCTGTGACCCCCCCCGTGGTGTAACGCATACATGTGACAGGAGTTTTGCTTTCAAGAATTTGGGGTGCAGTTCCCCCCAAGCCCCTGCACGGATCTTCTTGAAACTTGGCAAGCTTCATGCTCTCTGTAGAATCTATCATCCCCGAAAATTTCATCAAAATCAGAGAGAAAACAATAAAGTTATAGCTATTTTATTGTTTCCCCATTATACCCTATGACTGGATCTCTGAGGTGGCTCCGAAGCTCTTCAGGAGCTCTGAACCACTTTGGGAAGCCCAACGAGGCCAGCACTTCAACCTAGATGTGCTGCTTTGGACCCCGAAGCATCTGAAGCTTCTCTGGATCCAAAGCTCAGTCCAAAGCCTTGCACAGCCCTAGCATTCTTGCCTTTTCCACTATGGGTGGGTTTTGAGATGGTAAAATAAGAGAACTATTGTGCTTCCTTAGGGTAGGGACAGACATTCAAAAAGCCTGAGCCTAAATTGATTCAATCTTTGCAGGTCTAACTGGCTAGGCTGAGCCAGTTTGTAACCATACAGACATCCCCTCTGGACTAAAGAAATGCAGGTACATGCCTGCAGTGGCTCAGGCTACAAGCCAGGGGATGCTAAAGCAACCCTCCCTTCCCTTCCAATGTGCTGAGCTGCAGGGCGTGTGGCCAGGCCCTGGCAGGGAGGGGTTCCCCCCACACTGGTCCTGACCAGAAGGGAGCCAGCAGGGAGTTGATAACAGTATTTAATTACACAGCAGGGAGTTACACAGGGAGTTGTTAGCATTTATCAACCCATCAGAAAACAAAAACCTTTCTCTTTAGTTCAAGCTCTTCTTAAACAACTTTTTCCAAGACCGAATGGAGGGATGTTACCAGCTACCTGTTGATTAGCTCCAAAAAGCCCTAAGTGGACACTGATCTGTCAGCCCTTGTCCTGTCTCCCACAGCAGGAACCATAGCCAGTATGTGGCATGCTAGCTAATGCTGAGAGGTGTCTGTGTAAGGCAGAGGGGAGGGGGGAATCCCTGCTTGAGCAGGGAGTGGGGGGTGGGGGGAGGGGAGAGAGAGAGCAGGAGGAAGCCAGGCAAGCACTGTTGTATCTGCAGTCTCTGCTGGAGCTCCGGCCAGGGAGCAGAGGGGAGGGGGTCAGCCCTGCTGGGCTGGAGCAGAGAGCCCTGCCTGGGGCTGGAAAGCATCCGGGATGCTGGGGGACTCTGGTTTAAGTTGTGGCCTGTGAAAGATATTGCATAAACTGGTTTGACACAAATCAGTTAAGTTTGATATTACATTCAACCGGGTTCATCTCAAGCTGGTTTCAGTCATTTTCAAACTGGCTTATGTGAACTGAATGTCTGTTCTGTTACAGGTCTAAACCAGTTTCTGATCACTGAAATGGGTTTATGTGTAATGTCTGTCCCTAGCTGTTATGGCCAGGACACCACACCCCTTGTGGAATCTGTCACCTGGGGACAAGGCAAACTACCCCCCAGTTGGCTTAACTGTACCCTTTAGTGACAGAAAGAGGGAGCACACTGTTCCTTTTCACAGGGCAAGCAAGTGGGACAGCACATTTTGGGGATCTTTGCCTGGCTCCTAGGATCTTGAGAGCAGAGGACTCATCAGCCAAAATGAGCGAGCAAGATTTGACCCTCTGAGGTTGTAGTAAGGGGGTGTTTTTAATCTGAGCTGAGCAGTGAGCTGGCTGAGTTTCACTGCAAAACTATGCTAGCAACACATCAAGATTACTGAAACTGATGGTAAGGAAGTCAATTTATAATTACTTTGCCATTGTCCTATTGCTAACATGCCACATTTGATTCTCCTCTACTGTTTGCAAGAAGTCTTTGAGGAAGGAGGAGATAGCACCCTTACTTATGAAAAAGGCAAATTATACCCAGAGGCAACATCACTGCACAACAGGAAAAGGCCAGCCTCCTCCCTGGAGACATGGCCCCAAATTAAATGCAAGTAATTTCCTGACTAACCTGTGATTTCTATCTGGTTGTGGCTTCTGGCATATAACTAAGTCTCAAATTCTGCTATTCCTGTTTAGCATGTCTCACATGTGCTTTCACTTTCATTTCCAAACTTTAATACAGAACAGCCTATCCACAGCCTGTGCAGTGCGCAGAGGCAGTGAAAGGCTCTGCATCAGGCTGGCCTGTTCAAAGGAAAGGCTGGCCTGCTTGGCCAGGAACCCAAACTTTTCAGCACATACCAGCATGTTCAGGCAGAGAAGGTAGGGAGCTGCCAAGACAGGAGGGAAATTATGCTCTTTGTCTCCCACAGCCCATAGCCCCCTTATCTCTGATCTCACTGCATTCCCCACCATCACAACGCAACCCAGAGGAGTTACGATAGCCCTCAGGTTTGAATAACCCTTGTGCTACAAGGTGAACAGATTTTCTGTTTAGGAAATGTACCTCACTGAATATATGGGGCCCTCTTAGAATAAAGAACAGCAGTCATAGAAGCCAGCCGAGCTTCAAGGGGCCAAAACTGCAAAACTTTCATTAGTAAAGTACTCTGAAGTAATTTGTCCTAAACCAGTGGTCTCTAGCCTTTTTAAGGGCCCCACTTAACTTATCCCCGCTCCTGCCTCTGCGGCACTGTCTGTCACCACGGGGGCCTCAATCTACCCCCTGCCCTGTCCACCTTGCCCCCCACAGACTGACCTGCTGGGCTGGGGCATACATGTGCATGCAGATAGGCAGTCAGCCTCCCACCCCAGCCTTGGGTCGACTCCAAGAGGCTCCGAGCTCTACGGCAAGAGGCTCCAGTGGTTGGTGACCACTGTCCGAAACAGTAGAGCTCCTGCAAGGAGCACTTCGGGAAATTGTTCTATAGATACTGTAGCAGTTCACTTACAATGGGTGAGTGTTGGTAGAAAAGCCCCTGGTAGATGTATGGATATATGTCATCTACCTTCTGTAGGAACAAAGTTGACATTGAAGCTAATGTTGGTGGTGACGAGAAGGCGAATTGGTAGCATATCTGATGTCTATCGCTAACAGCAAAAATTGAAGAACACAAATTCAGATGTTTTTCACTTATGGATTTAAGACATGGGGGTAGGGGGATATCCGTTTAAGATCTGAGAAAGGGAAGCAACTCAGTAGGACCTTTGCTTATGGTAGAAAAACAGTATCATCCTTCCAACATATAAGGCCACACCATAACCCAGTTCAGTACACAGTATTTGTAAAAGCATGACTATTGCAGTTACAGGTGATATGTCAGTTTTGGCATGGATACAACTATATCTTCATAAAGATACCTTATGCAACTCATACCCTCTCCCATCTGGGAATAAGGTCAATTAGTATAGGCACATCTGTAGTAATATAACTGCATCCACATTGTGGGGGCAGGGACTATGCCACTTTTCCTGTACTGGCGTAGTTATAGTGGCACAGCACGTGTTTGTAGCCATGTCCTACTGATGCCATGTTTTACAGAAAAAAGCAATAAAATAATATATTGGCATATACATATAGCTACCAAGGTAGGGAGTAAGTCAAATACGTTGGTTTAACAACACAACGTACGTAAAATAATCATTTCCATTAACTCAGCAATTGAAAGCGGTGTGCACAAGTGGTGATTTTGTGGAAGGCTATATACAGTGCAAAACTTAGAAGAGTAAGTGCACACAAGGTTTAGTTGGGCAACATCTATTTTATTTATTTCAAGTCAGGTGGATTCCTGCTACCTGAGATTCAACTGCAGTTTTGGAAAGAGACTAACCTGTATCAAACCTCAAACTTCAGTTGTGAGCTATCATTATTCTGAGGCCTTTCCATCGAGCGTTTGCCTCGGGACATCTCGAAGCGGGGTTTAAATGAACCCCAAAGCCGAAAAGTGACACTCAGTTAAAATTCTCCATTCCCCCCACCCCACTTCCTTTTCTGATTAAAATCACACCAAGAAACTACTGACTTTGGCAAAAGTTTCCAGAGGAAACTGTAAATGGACACGGGCCTGCTTCGTAGGTTTAGACCCATTTTGACAAACCCAGGAATGGCTTGTAGTTTGTAAAAAAAAAAAAAATGGTTTCAGGTTTTGTTAGGGAATTTTCACCCGGCTGCCCTACATATACACATATGCATAAACCTGTTCATCCAAAGCATTTCCCCATTGGCTGCTATAGTGGTCATTCCTAGCATTACTGTTATTTGCAGTTGCTGATTTTCTGCTTTCGAGAATTTTAGCAGGTGATGAGACCAATCTGTTCAGGGTTTTGTATAGAAGCAAAAACCTGATGATACCAAGAACATGTTTTCCTCAGCTTTTCTTTCTGGTCTTGTAATTAAACTTTGGCTTATGTGAACGTCTTGCACCATGGTAATGCTTGAAACAGAAATAATAGGTATTTCAGCTTTTTCAAACATTGCATCTGAGGAAGGGCCACAGAATCATACTTCCAAGATACCTCGAACTGTCAGTTTCCTTGAAACACAATGTATTTAATACAAAGCCATTAAGCCTTGTAAAACTGTCAAAAACGTAAAGGACACTTGTAATAAAACCGTGTCGCGTGACCAGCTCTGGCTAATCAGGGTTGATGATATCACTACAGTTGATCACCGCTAGTGCTATGTACATTTGGACAGCTTTATGATCTGCATGGTTTTGTGTTATTAAAATTGTACAGTTTTGTAAGGAATTTGGGATTTAATAAAGCAGCAGAGAAACTACAAAAGGAGCAATATATCCCACTAAAAGTGAGTCAGGCTAAAAAAAAAAAAAAATTGCAGAACTGGGAGAGGTTCCCCTTTCCTGAGTCGTACAGGGTACAGGTTATTCATATAAACCACTTTTATGTATTTATAGCTCAGCAAATACCTTGCATCTGTGAGACCATAAAACAAATTACAATGTATCCAATTGCTTCAAGGTGGCGAATTGTGCTTAAACTTAATGACTTGTACAGATTATAGGGAAAAGGGCATTACCTGTTTAATGTCTTTTTTAATAAGCAATTCCCAATAAGAATTGTTAAAGTGCGTGCTTGGTTTTTTTTAAGGGAAAATATTTAAATCGAACTTACCACCCTCCATCATCTGACATTCAACAGGCCAGTATACCATTTTATTTAGTTTGCAAAGTACACAACTGCTCGTCAGGGTACATATGTCAGAGGAAGAGAGACAAGGATACATATTCTCCCAATAATCTATAAATTCAACCTAATGGGGCAGATATCAGAAAAATGTGTTGGATTAAAGGCAAATAAATCACACCTGGTTTCCTGGCATAAGCTGGCACTGTGTGCCTTATATTTCAGTCAAATTATTCCATTTGTTTCTAAAGATATTTTAATCCCTCCTGACCTCAAACTTCCCGTGAACCAGGGCCTGAACAAAAGGCCGCCCACTGTCTTTGCAGTAAATCTGTTGTCTCCCTTCTAGGCCCTCAACCTGGGATCATAGATCACCCCTGAACTGCATCTTGCTTCAATTTACTCAATTAACTCGAGTAAAGCACTTGTAAGTTTGCAGATGTTGCTTTATTATCAAGGCCTAAAATGTACAAGAGAGTTCAGGAGCCCGAGGTTATGGGAAGGTTGTGTTGATGGGGGAAGGGCAATAAAAAGTGCATGCCTCCCAATTGTTTCCTCAAGATGAGCGAGGAGGCCGAGGATATTGTTCCTCTCCAAGTTTATTTAAATGGTAAGATGTATCCTGCCTTGTGGACCGGGAAATGTTTGATGTTATCTCATGGAAGGATAGGAGATGAGGAATAGGTATTTCACCTCAAGATGAGATAATGTTGTGATTAACAGATGCTTAATTGAGCCATTAATCAAGTGAAGAACCTGCCTAAAAGTCAGTAAGGCTAAGTAAATTATTTCCAACCCTGCAGGTGTTGGACTGGCAGCTCTATTACTCTTCTAGAAATGGGCTTTAGAAGATTTTTATATGAAAAGATAATTTATTTCAAAGGGGAATTCTATTGTACTTGCATTTATACAATCTGCCTGAAGATTTTGGTCCAGACCACGTTGTTTTGAGCAGTGACATGAACTAGGGAGGCGCAGAAGGAAAGCGTGCTGGTATAGGGGATGATATTGGTGCACTGTGCTTAGTTTCATTGTAGTGTTAAGCGTCTGTCTTATGCTCATTTAACAGCTTCCACAGTAACCTATGGATAACGTAAGGGGAGAGGTACATACATAAAAAGTTCGGAGTGGATATTCAGAAATCCAATACGAATGGGTGAATTTGTTGACACGCTTCAAAGTATTGCTCCTCAAAAATACAGCTTCATGCAAAGACGTACGATTGTCTCCTCTGCCAGTAGGATAAAGTTTTTACAGCATCTCTGTTATAAGCGGAGATTGCCTCAAGTGCTTTAAGCCAGGTTTGGATCAGGGCTTCAAATGGCCCCAGCTTTTTTGGGGTGGGTGGATCTGAGCCCCTGAATATCATTCAAATCAGGTTATAAACTGATCCTCAGTTTTGATCCACTCACCCCTTTCCTCCTTACACTTTGACCTCCAAGGTGGCACTTAGATTTGTAGGTTCAAATGTACCCAAAGTCTCAAATAAAACTCTGTCGAAAGCAGCAAGTTTCAGCTGTTTTTGGATTGAAACCATGTGAAAGCATACGTTCTGCATGGGTTTGATACAAAACCATAAATCAACTCAGCTTTGCTTGGAATAAGGTGCAGGTTGGATCAAAAATGTTGCCCAGCTTCAAGAATCTTATGCTGGGTCAGTACCTCACCTAGTGTAAATGCCTGTAGTCCATTTATGTTAACAGATGTACGTGGGCTATAATGCTAGGCCATGAATTGATTTTTATGTGCAATTAAGTGTGGTACTGTGCGAGTTAGCCGTAATTATAAACATCTATTTTCATGGAATTTGAACTTTATATTGATTTGGTTTTGTCTGAAATGCCTTCGACCAGATTACTAATTTCAGGTGCTTTTGCAGTTCCTCTTGAAATCTAAAACAGTGCGTCTCATTACTCTACATCAGGGCTAACTGGCTGAATGGATTTTTTACTTTTGATTTTTTTTTGTTTTAATCTTTCACTGTTTTATATTAGTTCAAAAACAGCAAAAAGGTCTCTTTCTATTAGTAATTTATCACTATAATTTCAGCAAACGTTTTGGTTGAAATGTAATTTCAGAACGTTTCAACTCTTTCCATAGACTTTTTTTATTTTTTTCAAAGACATAGATGCACAGTAGACAACTAGGATAGTTAGCTTCGATAACGAGTTTAGGGTGAGAGCCAGAGCAGCAGCTTAGACACCACTGCTTTACATGATACCATGCCTAAAAACAACCTGGGTGATTTAGGATAATGGAGTTAGGTGCCTACATTCCCTAAACAGTCAATGGGGAGAGTCTGGTGCCTCCAAAGAGTAATGCTGGACAAGGAGTCAACTTAAGCTATCCAACAGGAAATAATGAGCACAAGGTAGTGTCTGAACTCCTGCTTATCTTTGGAGTTTGACTCAGGGCTGCATGTTAGGTAGGCAACTCTGTCAACTCAGGATCAAGAGTCCAGAAGCATTCTTGAGGGTAGACGCCTATCTGAGCAAGGGCTATTGCAAAGCCAACTTTTTACTTAAGAGTCTAGTGGTTAGAGCATTCTCCTCAGTTTAGGCATCTGAGGATCTGTGCAATCCAAAATGTACAGACTGAATGAATTCAGGCACCTGTTGAATGTCATAGCCAGAGGAGGCAGAGTATTTTGGATCACAGCTTGTGATGTAGACCATTACATTGCTTTGAGTGGGCGGTTGGACTAGATGACCTTCTGAGGTCCCTTCCCACCCTCATTTTCTAGGATTTTATACATTCTACTGAATTCTAAGCTCCCTTTAGGCTTCTGGTTGACCAAGTGGGATAGGGTCCTCAGTGTATGTGCATGTCATTCTTCCTCAAAGAAAGTATAGACAGTCATGCTGTAAGGCTCATCCTCGCCTCTGACACCTAACACAGGACTGTACACTGTTCCCCTTACTCCAGAGTTTTGTGCCAGGGGGTCCACAGAAGTGAATACCCAGCAGCTCTTGCCCTGGCCATGAATCTGTAGTTCTTACCGCAAGGACCAGTGGTCTTTACAGCTACTAGGAAAACCCTTTGCTACACAAATTTCCTATACAGTCTCCCCATGTCTGCATAACATAATGTGAAGTCACTGTAGGCCTTTTGTCCCTAGCTGGATTTCTTCCATAAGGTATTTCCAGAAATATCTGGGGTGTTATATCATATCCTTTCAATAACGTTCCCAGGCACCACACAGTTTGGGCCTTATGCATGCAGTAAAGTTGTCACGGTGAAATAATAATAAAAAACATCAAGCTTTACCTCACCTTTGTATGCTGGCTTCAGGATCTAGCGCCATTGTGTATTTTCCATCATTAGGGGTGTACTATGTGGATAGCTGTGTTGGGACTGGATCTCTGAAAGGGGGGCAATGAAAAGAGAGTTAGTCGTGGTTAATTCCTAAATGTTTCGCTTACTGTATACCTGAGGCTGACAGATTTATTTATTTATTTTCAAACATCTGTAAATCATCTTTTGGTGCTTTGGAAGATGCAGTTCTTCCTTGTGAAGCACCAGCACCACTGATAATCCTGTGTGGAACTGTAATACCCTCCAGGCACATAAAAATGAGTTATTCAAGAACTTAATCTTACGGTCTCTACTTAAGCAAAATTTTCAAGGACCTGGAACCAAGACTTCTCTCCTCCATCATCTAAACAAGTGACTGGGTTCTTGTAATCCTTGGGGCTATATTTTTAGAGCCCTGTGAAACATTTTAAGTCTACATGACATTAACTGCAGTGAAATCTGAACATGAAGAGGTTAACGGTATGCCTATGCAAAATTTTGCGTGGGAAAATCTTCTTCTGAGACCCATGTCTGCTTTTAACTTTCACAAGGAGATTTTAAATAGTGGTCTGCTTTGTTTCTACATATAATGGAAGTTAATAAAATATGTGCCAGCAACGAAAAATATGATGAGCCATAAGGCATTTATCAGACTCTAATTAGTAAAAATAAAATAAAATAGCTGGCCCATTATTCCAAAGGCTGTCAACATCTTCTTTGAAATAGATATCACTTCTGGTCTGTTCCCCCAAATGTCTGACAAACATCTCATTCATTTTCCCAGTTTCTAATTCTGTAGCTCACTGATGTATGTGTGTGTGTTTTAAAGGATATTGTCTGGAAAGATGAACGCTAATTCTTGGCTAAGTTTCTGATGCCGATACTTATATCTGTCATCCGTGGCTGTATGACCTGGTACCCAGACTAGGTAGCATAAACCAAATGCAGGTGTGTCTTATGAATTGGAGTTACTGTAATGTAGGTATTATGTTAGATCACTGTTCACCAACCCATCTCCTACTATTTGCAAGGGACTTGGATCATGCCTTTGGTCTGTAGGATACAGAAACATATTCTTGGGCTTGGAAATAGTTTCATGAAGTAGCACATGGAGTTTCCATTTCCTGCCATCATATTTATATTTCTGTCCCTGTGCCTAGTCTGAACTTCCTCTTCCTCTAGATCCTCCTTCTGCTTACTGTTGGTGTGCCCCCACTGCATATGTATTTGTAAGGGCTGTACAGACAAATACCTTATTATAAAAGGACACAAAAGAGCTTCACAATAGAGCAAACTCATTTTTCTCCAGAAAAGCGTGTACAAGAGAATGGTCCCCCGCTCTGCAGCTTTTTTCTTACTTTAAAGAGCGTTTGTGCAGTCTTTAATGAAATTAAACATTTTGTTTGGACAAAATTGAAATGTGGTGTGTTTGGACCATTTTAACTATCTTAAAGGAAACTTTGTAGGAGCGGCTTACTTCATCAACTGGAAAGTCAAAAAAAATCATTTTAGAAAAGCAAACTAAATGCTTAGATTTTTTCAGGGTCCCCCCCATAAATATACAACTTAGTTAATTGCCACAAATTCATTAAATATTTTGGCATCGCCAAATCTACATTTTTCACTAAAAAACACGAGTTCTGGATTTTGCCCTAAGTACTGAAAGCAACTTTGGACATCACTTAGCCCCACTTCCCCCATGGTGGAGAGGTTGAGAACTGTCTTTCTTTACCGATGACAACAATGCTATTCTGCATCAGCTACACTGGGAACTGGGCTTTTTTCTCTACAAGAAAATTTGAATACTATGCAGTGAATTGAACGACAGATACAATTTTGAAGGCTAAAAACCCAAAACCTTTAAGCAGTGATTTAAAAGCTAATTATTATGGATATAGCCATTCAACATTCATTTCTTAATACAGTATTGTTCCCTCCAGAAATAACGATTTAGTCAACCAATTATTTTATCTCTTTTAGGGATACTCTCTTAATTGCAAAACAATCTAAAAATATAATCAGCATGCTAAATACATGTGGTATCTTGTTTCGAATGCCACGTTGGAGGAAGAATGCAATTAAACTGTCAAAATGTAATTGTTTCTCATATTTAATTTAAAGTGGCTGATTCACATTTGCTTTTCATGTTTAGGAGTTTAAAAAACAAAGCAAGTTACTAGTATGACTACTAGTTTTTAATAAAGACAACACAAAGCTTGAAGCGCTGATGAAAACTGCTTCTTTCATGAGACGCTGCTATCAAAGTCTGGTAGAATCAGAACATTTTGATATTCACTTCTCTTAAAAATACCTGCAGTTCTGATTTAAAAGTTTTAGCGTTGAGAGACCATAATCCTTAAGCAAGGGATGATGTGTAGACTGCCGGTCCCCCACTGAATAGCTTATGGAAGCACTGGTTCTCAGAGCTCCCCCTCTGAGTTACACTATTTCCTTGTTACCTCCTGGGGGGTGGCAATTAACTTTTGGCTTCCACCAGCCCGTATCCACACTCTTCTGGCCAGTAAGGAAAAGGGAACATGAGCCAGAGGTACAACCATTTTCTCGTCGTTCTCTCCCAACTCTTTGCCCATTTATTCCAGGATGTAACAAACACAGCAATAGTCTATTTGCCTGTACATACCTGGACTCGAGACCAATACAATAGCTAGCAATGGAGCGGGTTTTTTGTGTATATGTGTGCAAACACCGCCAATACAGTGCTGAAAGTGCAAACTCTTACTACAGATTCACATCACCTAGGTTTGTACGCTTTTCCCCTCTTCTCTTAAATGTCACATCAATTGAGTAATGTCAAATGCCCACAGGCATCTTTTACCACTGATTTTAGCGATGTTGATTGTAAAGGGGCTGAATCCTTACACAGTCTCTGACATAACACACATAATTTGAGTCGATGCCCTTTCCTGCAGCTGCGGCATTACTGGGAACACAAAGCCAGGAACAGACAAACTCTCTTGGGAATCAGATTGGAGCTAACTGGACCTACCTGTGAGAAACACAGCTGAACCTCAGTGCAGGCCTTTACAACCTGAACGTAAGATTTTTCAGTAGAGCAGATTCTGCATTGCTATGAAGACCCTTCCAACCTCATTTTCAGACATGCTATATGTTCTGGCAATTCTCACCAACTTCTGATAGAGCTGTGAGTGCTCAGCCCTTGTGAATATTGGGTTCAGCTTCTTCCAAAATACCTCTATTCTGCATCTACTTCTACAGCTACATCTATGTGTTGCATGTAGTTGAGTAGCACAATCAACCTATCTGATAGGAGATATAAGGGAAATGCACCATATACCAGGGAAGAGCGCAAAAAAAAGAATAAATAAATAAATAAAAGAAATGTTGGAAATCCATAAATGTTTCCTGAAAAGGAGAGTTCATAGTTTGATACTTTTTTCAGGCGTCAGACTAGACACTACACATGTGGTATAATGATGAGACGAGTACTAAGGAGAAACCGACCATGAAAGCAACCGTAGCACCTGCCAGGCATTACTGAGCGTGGTAGTGGGCAGAACCTTGAAGGGGAATAATCCAGTCATATTAAACCTGAAAGGAAGTAACCAGAAAGAACAGCTTCATAAGGCGGGCAAGAGAGGAAATATTGCACAAATAATGGATTTCAGATGATATAAAGCATATTGCATGCAATGAAACCAGTTATCTTTTAAAGACATTCAAGTCTGGTCCTGCTCCTATTGTGCGTGTGTGTGCATGTGTGTAGTGTAATTTTTCTTTATGCAACAATTCTTTCTGGGCTGTGCAGTGTCCAAAATTCCTTCTGTTCTAATCCTGTTTAGATGAATATACATATTATTATTGTTCATTTGCACTATGCAGATTACAGAATTGAAATAATAGAGGTGCTTCTACATCTGACAATACATGCAATTTCCTAACTTAAAAAAAGTGAAAAAAATGAAAAAAGGGAAAATACGGGTCCATCATAGGGGCTCCATATCAGTCTCCACATGTGTCATCCATAGCATTACAACCTTGAAATCCATAGCCCAGACCTCTATCATATGAACAGTGGATAGCTATAGTAAGGTGTTTCTCTCTGTGGAGCAGCCCTTAGAAGGTGCTAAGGGCTACCTATACACATGCTCATGTTTTAATTAGAGCGGCTCCTGGGCAGCCGCTCTGTTTAAAACGCCTCACTGTCACTTATATTAAGCCCCAGTGCATTTAAAAA
Source organism: Crocodylus siamensis (assembly GCF_052110815.1). NCBI lineage: Eukaryota > Metazoa > Chordata > Crocodylia > Crocodylidae > Crocodylus > Crocodylus siamensis. Next base: position 86,029,218 of record NC_143401.1, on the reverse strand, counting down.
CGGCCATGGGATGTTTTATCTAAACCTCATTCAATGAGGTTTAGATAAGGCACCCCCACAGCCATTTTAAGACATTCAGGGGCTTAATACTGCGATGGTGAGGTGAAGCTGGAGCGGTCTAATTAGAACGTGGTGCAGACCCAATTAATTAAGTCTGCTCAACGCATTCTAATTAGAACGCAGCGAGTATGTCTGTAGGCGACCAAGAGGCCTTCCTTGCCAGTGGTTTTCACAGCTGTTTGTTGGCTCAGGAATCCCGGGTACCTTCCAGCTGCTAGAGGCTTTCTCTATCGGGTACAGACCCCTTCTGCTCTTGTTCTGCACCACAGGATGATCTCTTCTGTCCCTGTTCCTTAACAAGTCCCTTTCTCCTCAAACTACTCCACTCTTTTCATATCCCTTTGAGCCCTCCAATTCCCACCCCAAAGCACCCTAGCCCCACCCTTCACAGGCTCCTCCCAAGGGAAAAGCTGGATGGATTTGCACATAGGGTGGATTTGCAGCCCCCGCTCCCTGCCAGATTTCATGTCCCCATCCTAAAGCACAGGTCACCGAAACTATTTGACAAAACAGAGGTAAAAAGATTTTAACATGGGCAGAACACTCTCTTTCCCCTAACCTCCTCAGAAAAGTCTGGACCATTTTTTGCTAAAACTCTGCAAGAAGGGAAGCCAGAGTGAGACCATCTGCATGGAAAATATCTTCCCAAATGGTTAAAGTTTGCAATCAGTTTTTTATAATGAGCAGTATTAGGCAACCTTGTGTGTGATACCACCAGCTCTGCTTACAAAGGCATACATACTGTACCCCCTTATAACTTATATGAGAACAGCTGGTTTGTGTAGCCCTTAGTGTAGGGCAGCAATTAAAATTGGATCAGGATCATATCTATTATACTACAAATCAGTTAAGTCTTTGGCCTCCAAGACATGTAAATGGCCTCTACCTGCTCTGTATTGCTTCTTTCTGCAATAAAGGCAAGAAGGGTAGATAGCCTGGGATCTCTACAAGGTTCTTCTAACAGAGGTTTTGGTTGGCTGTGGAAGAGGCAGATGTTGTGGTCTTCCGATCAATCCCTCGGTCGGAGGGAGCTTCAGCGAACAAGAACATCCTTGGTGCTGCCAGGGGGCCATCACATCAGCACTGTTTTTCAGGCCCTCCCCAGACCTGACCCACTTCTGAAAAGCTTTCAACAGTTTTGTAAAACTTGTGGTCTTCACACACGAATTTTCAGGTAACAAAATTCAGCAGATGTCATGTCTGCTCCCGCTCCGAGTGACATTGTTCTGTTCGCAGACCAGGGTGGTCGGACCTAACTGATGTTTCAGCACATTTCTCATCTCCGGGCACAGAACGGTAGCAAGGCTACGCTATGAGCTGCATGTTCAATGTGTCCTGACCCAGCAAAACCCCCTATATAATTACGCAGCTTATTCATCATCTGTGCAAGAAGGGGTGAGTATACGTTAATGGCCCAATCCTTTAAGTACTGATTTCCTAATTTAACTCCTATTGACTTCATTAGAACTAGTTCAGACCTTTAAGTACCCGAAGAACTCCACTGACATAAGTAATCCTCTCACTTTTATGGCAACCCGCATGCCAGTATATTTACTCATGTTTGTGGGATCAGGTCTTAATCTGCTTTTGAGTCTTGTGCCAGATTTGGACTTGTATTAAACGATATTGATAAGACTTTATAAAGCAAGTAAGAGAGTGGAATCTTCTTTCAAGCAGTCGTTCTTATGGGGGCTCTGCATATGCATAGGTATTTCATACCTGCATAGTGGAGGCTTGAGAATATATTTAGTACAGGATATTTTTCTGGCTAACTGCTTTTCTCTTGACAGCTGTTGCGATTCATTAAAGCACCTTGTGTTTGGTTTTTAAACCTTAAATACCTGCTGCTCGCAAGAACATTTCAAAGTGCTAGGACATCAGTATCCGTTCTCAAAGGCCCTGAATGCTGTGGAGTGCTGCTTTCTCTCCCTTCTGTCAACAGGAGTAGAGGGTGCTTAGCACCTTTCCAGAGATGCTGAGCAACTCCTCCAGGACTAAGTCCAGAGATAGCATCCCAAAGGACAGATACAAGGATATTAAAAACGACTTTGATCAAAGAAATATTGCTTCTTTCCTCCTTTCACTGAGCAGATGTGCAACGTGTCTTGGGAAAGAAATAGAAAAATTCCTGAGTGATTTATTTGATGAACCTCATTTTAACCTGGGTTATTGCATGCCTGATATGGTGATGTTGGTTATTAGTTTCTAGTTGAAAATGACCAGATAGAGACTTGTTCACTTCATCAATATAATGCATTTATTGGTTGTCAGGGGAGTCACATCACACAGATATGTAAATCTGTCACTTTGTCTTAAAAGTGTATTTCTCTATTACAGTGTTGCTTGATGTATGTTTTAAGGCACTAAGGCCTTTTAAATATTTAACAAAACAAAACAAAAAAACCAAGACAAGGGGGAAGATGCGTCTATTCAATCACAGGATTTAGGACATTAAAAGCAGATGCATCATTTATAAAAGTAGGATTTTATCAAATGCCATTGTAAATGAAAGACTCATATCTACCATATGGAGATATGTGAATTAAAAGAACCTGCTTCCCCAGAAAAAAACATTAGCAAACACTTTTGCTTACACTGAAAAGGTTCGTTCTGTGTAGCCAGTTACCAGTTGGCCACAAATTGAGATTTGCTGTGTCAAAACTGAACTCTAATAGGCTCCTTATTTACATAATATAAAAAAAAAATAGTTACCATTACAATCACAAGCAAAGTAATCTGAACTTTTTCAAAATGTCAGGAGCGCACTTGCACTCGACAACCTCAAAGAAGAAAATAACTTTGAACAAATCCTCTTCCCTGCCTTGAAAACCTGTTTTCTCATTTATCGAGAAAAGAAAGAAAGGAGTAGATCGATATTGCTCTCTTCTGGAGTGGCTGCTTCCCACGTGTCCTGGCAGTGTAATGTATTTACAAAATAAAAATAAAAACAATGGATGAAAATATACAGTATCATTGTACTAGCACAAAACAAGCCCTTGAGCCTACAAATGATGGCAGGGCTGCGTGCTGTTCAAGCACTGCAAGTTGCAGGGAACTGAGGCTCCAGTCCTGCTGAGCGTGCAGTGTGTTTGTTTGGGAAGGCAGGATCCAAGCCCCTCTGGCATCAACAGAAAGCATCTCCATTGGCTGCAATGGAACTTGGATCGAGGCCCAAGAATCAGTGGTATCAAATACTGCCATTGCTGTAAGAAGCGATGTTAAATAAGAACTATACAATTTGCCTAGCTCCGTGTTACCGAAAGATCATTTATTGTTTGGCAAATCAAATCTAAAAGAACTACAGGGATAAACATTAGAAATAAATGAGTCAACCAAGAGAATCTCACCAACTTATAACACATCTCCCATTTGGGTTCATCTTGTAAACTTGCTACCTGTGAAACGACCATTGAAATCCATGATTTTCAGCATACAGGAGTCTTGCAGGATTGGCCCCTGCATCCGCATGATTGAGGCACATGATAATTCACCAGCGTGATGGAAAAGACATTATAAGTGCAAGGAGACATGATAATTAGCTGATGAATCAGTTTGAAATGACAAGAGGTAAGCACGGCAGGGAAGTTATAAAGCATGTTAGCAAGAGAATAGCCATAAAGACACTTTAAGCACATAATGAAGATGTAGATTTTTAATTTCACACAAACCAGCAGTGTTAGGAAGTCAGGATACAGGCTGGGAAAGGGCCTGCTGAGACTTGGGAGTCCCTTGCAAAGTGTTCTAACTTGCAATTTTGGCCCATTACAGGAATTACAACCAGATAAAAAATGTGGATCTGGATTACAACCATTTGCCTCAAAAAAGGAAAAGAAAAAGAAAAAGAAAAAGTAAGAGAGTGTGTTCAGATCCAGGTACTTGGTTCCAGTTTGTCTCTACTGAACACATAAAGCACATTCTAGGGTACAAAAGCTTTCAGTTCATCAGTTTACTCTATGAAGTCTACATCATAATCCACTACATTGTGAAATGTAATTCATTCTCATGAAACAGAACATTAGGACTAACAAAGACACTAAGGCTGATTTTAACCTCGAGTGCAATTAAACTGATTTCCAAGACGCATAGCCAAGTGCCTGGGCTCCATATCAGTCCATTGTACTGAATGTCAGGCCTCAGGGAGAAGGATAATAAGATGCAATCATAAAAATGATTTGCTAACTGTGTCATGCTAAGAGAAATTGCAGTGAATTAAAAAATTATTAATGGTTAATATTTCTTTAATAAACCTAAGCAAACTACTAACATATAATGCACTAGTATATAACATGCAATGGTGTGTTTACTATAAAGATTTCATGGCATACGTTTGAGATGGCCACACTACCCCCAAGTGTTGAAGTTACGAGAGAGTTTATGTAGATTATGTAACCTAAGGCTCAACAAGACATTTATGGTATACCATTTAATTCTGTATATTGAGTGTGTCACAGGTCACTGAACACCTATTTTACAAGTTCTCACATTAAATCACATATATGTGGCCAGATCCCTTCATTACTATAACTGAAAGTTCAACGCTAAAAGGAATCCATCGAAATACTCTTAAAATGGCCAAAATTACTCATTCTAGCCTGAAAACTATAGCTGGTTAAAAAAAATTATCTGATTTTTTTTTTCTTTCCTGCTAGAAATGCCATTTTATCAGAAGCACAAGTTTTCCTGGAAAAGTGCCATTCTTGACAAATTTTTGCTTGAGAAGCTTTCTCAGGTCAAGGATGTAATCTTCTAATCAGAATGAGACAGTAAGAACTGAGAGGAGGAGCAAGCAGCATGCCACCGCCACGGAAGAACCAATGGGATTTTGGTTATGATTGTGAACCAATGAGACTGTGATTACGACCAGTGGGATGGGGTTCTGGGAATGGAGAACATCTGCTTCAAATCACCACCTGGAATAAGGCAGAAGAGGGACTTCAGTCGAGATCTTTCATGTCACAAGCAAATGTTCCAACCAATGAGAAAGGATCAGCTAATTTGGGGTCATAGCTCTCTTCCTGGTCTACTGACTCCATAGTCCAATGGTACTGGCTTAGCGACAGGGGAGACCTAGCTTCATGTCCCCCATTCTGCTTCTTTAAGATTTGAACCCCAGCTGCTGACATCCTAGTTTAATGCCCAAGCCGTCAGATTAGTGGCTAGCTCCTTGAGCATCATTTTACAGGTTTTTAGAACTAAGAGGAAATTTCATAGAGGAAAAAAACCCAACTCCATAAGCCCACATGGGTCATCAGCAGAGTTGGGATCTCTAGATCTGCAACACAGCGCTGTATCGCTGAGATAACAGAGCAGGTTCTTGCTGTAGAAGGCTGTTATCTTCTACAGAGATCTATCACTGTAAGGGAATGAAAACGCAAATTATTTGCTAGACAGCAAAAGAATGTGAAACTTGGGATTACAGGGTTCAATTCTCAGGTCTGGAGGGGTGTTTGCTCAGGGCTGACAGCCCCTTCCAGTCACTATCCCCCATGGTTTTTCTCTCCCACGTTTTGCAGCTCCCACAATCCCCACATCTTGCCTCAGCCCTGCCAGTCCCCCATCGTCCTCCTTGGTTCCTTATGCTATCCTCTGTCTCCTCCTCTCCCAGCTTCTGCCACTGTATTTCCTTCCCGTACAACACCCCCCCCCGCCATGTCCAAAAAGAGTAGTAGTCAAAAGGAAATACTGTAACATGATTTTACTGCTCCTAGTTCTTTATTAATGCCACATGTGCTGTTGTAAGGTTAAGTTATTAAGTGATATCCAATAATTGTCTCTGCTCTAAAATGGACATTTCATTTAACTATACTCACGTGGATCTGTTTCAGTATCATTTATCACGACCACATTTTAAGAAACATCTCAATAGGCCACTTCTCTCTTTCCTTTCTTTAATGTAACTAGACCTAAAAGGTCCTGGTCAGAAATTAAATACAATTACTTTTGGAACGACACAAGTGCACGTAAGGTAGAATGAGCTTCAGAAGTTAAAATATGTATTTAACAATGCTATCATCTTCTCAATAGCAGCATTAATTTTACTGTATTTGTGCACTTGTTGGAAATGCTTACATGAAGGCTTACAATGACCTGTTTAGTTTGCAGGAGAAAATTATGTCATTTGCAAGCAAGCTTTCAGCTGTGATATTTTATAATTGTTTAGATGAAAACCTGATAATCCTCTACTCCTTCACATAAACTGCAATCCATCTTAAAAACTGTGATAATTCATAAAACCTGCAGCTTAATAAACTAACAAACCCCAGGCCTATGTTATTTTAAGGGAAGTCAATCTTTGATCAGTCAAGCTGAAATGGGTCTGATAAGTGGAGGCCTTACTCGCAGGGAGCAGCACTCCAGTTTGTTATTGCTATTTGCTCATCATCCTCAAGTGCAAAATAAGCAGAAGTCTTTCCGAGCTTCTTATCTCTTTTCACTTTCTTCTCTAGATCTCTGTCGCTTTAATCCAGCATGTCTGCTGCTGGTTAACAAGGAAATCCTATGTCAATTATCGCCAACAACTTCCTGCTGTGAAGCTGTGGGGAATCAAAGCTTTTGAGAGCCTTTTCACACCAGAGAGTGGTTCAGGGCCTAATTAAATGGCCCTCATATCCTGCAGCCTAGTGGTGGCCAAATGATAGATAGCTAATGAACGATAACCTAATTTTTCCAAGAACTGTTTTGATTCTCATGGTCAGTTGGGCCCATTGAATTTAGCAGACTGTTGTCTGCAATTGTAGAGCGTCAAAAGGTAAAACTTGGGAAGATAGGAATCGTCTCAGTTTACTGTACTCAGAGTGGAGATTATATATATATTGCATGTTGGGAAGAATATTTGTCGTAACATTGCTCTTTTGAAATGGGTTTCCCTCTTTGCTTCATACAAATTTCTCCAGTGTCTCTTATACGTGGGTGCCACAAAATTGGCCTGTAAATCTCCCTCATAAATGCTATCTCTACAGCTATTATTTTTACAGTCACAAAGCAAGGTAGCTATCATTGCTGAAGCACAGCTGTTCCAATCTTCCCCCCAGCCCCCCAAAAATACAGTGCCTAACAGCTGATCTCCCGGGCACGTGAAACCACCACTCCTGGTACTGTCACTGCCCGAGAGAAACCATTAAAGGAATACACACAAGCAGTATGAATCTAAATGTCCTCTCTGTTCCTGAGTTTCTTTATATTCTCTAGCTAGCCTGCAACTTGCTCATGCGATGGTTTCATTTGGAAATGGATTAATGACCCCCGCTCTGTAAGGGTCTGATTCTGCACTGTGATGAGCACCCTTAATATAAATGAAAGCTGAGGATGCCCTGCACCTTTCAGGTCAAGCCTCGGAAAAGTTGTATACATGAGGGAAGGTTGCTAACAACAAAACGATCTATAGAAATAAGTAAAATACACCGGTGGATAATAAGATACTTCTATTTCCCTTGACTGTTCATTTCTATTGCAGGGCACATGCACAAGGTGACAGCGTTAAAGGTACCGCGGGAACCCTAACTCTGAATTTCCTGACTTTTATGGTTTTACATTACAACCTTAATGTTCCATTAACATAGTTTTTTTTGTAGTTAATTTCCTTGGGGACATTTTTTTAAGGAAGAGAAGAAAAGAAACTAAAAGAAAAAAAAAAGAAGCTTGAAGCCCCACAGCTGCTTTGAAATGTTCAAAAGGACGTCATAGGACTTTCTCCTGAGACGAGCAAGACTGAAATGCCAGCCAGCAGTACACGCACCTGCTTCCAGCGTTTTACAAGCTCAGAGGACAGTCTCACTTCATTTTACACCTGGGACACCTTGGGAGGTTGAGGGAAGTTGCGTGCAGCCTGCTGGCATGATCACCTAAAAAGAAAAAAAAGCTTATCTGAGCATGGCTAGTGCACCAGTGCATTTTACAGTAGTATTTCCAAACGTGTAAATTGTTACCGGGCTACGATGCTATTGCGAGGCCATGGGCTAGGATGATATTGCCTTCATTTCATGGCAGTGTGCATTTATTCAGAGTAAGGTGCCTGGTGCTTTTCAGACAGCCAGGAACGGGAGCCGTCCTGGCACCCAGGGGCTCACAGTACAAAGCCAAGCAGGTACAGCTGGAAGTCCCGGGAAGGGAAATGACAAGTCAGTCCGCAGACAGGCAGAATGCAGGTGTTTATCTCACAAATAAATGTGTTCTGCAAAATGCTGAACTGCCCAGCAGAACTAAGTAGCCTTCCTGGAGGACCTTATTTCATCCCTATTATTTTAAATGAAGTGGCCCTTATACCACTCTGGACCACTCAGGGCAGAGTCGTATTCAGGCCTGCCATTTGCTGGGGTCTTACTGTTGGTGCACCGTAGGATGGCCAGGGAGACCTGAGGGAAAGAGAGAGCAATGTGAAGGTTAGCGGGCAGCTTTTACTCTGCTGTTTCCCTGATGCAGAGCAGCACACATTCCCCACTAGCATACGCTACCCATGCAGCCCACATGCTCCGGTTTTGAACATGCCCCCTGCGGCTGCAGAGAACCAGCACACCATGCGTGATAAGGGGCCCCTCCTTGGGCCTTCATTAGGGACAACCCTCAAGCATTCAAAAATTGAGTCAAATCCACCTGAATGACTGGGCTGATTTAAAAATAAGGAGAGCTGAAAACAAAATTCTGGATTCTTTTTATTTGCCATTGTCACGGGATACATCAAGGTTCACATCATTCCTCTGCAACCAGGAGAGCTAGAAAGCTACGTTTTATTTTTTCCTTTTATTAAGAAAGATGAAGACCCTTATCCTACTACCGCTGGAAGTGTCAGTCATTCAGAATCCAGGCCAAATTTAGCAATGAGATGACAGGCACACATTTTTTTTATACTGGCCTGTTCCTCAGATGAAAGCAGGGAGGATTTGCCTATATTCACACCATCCAGTGAAGTATGAATATCATTTCAGTTATGATTTCCTATGTGTCTGTACTAAGGAAAGTGTGGAAACAAAGAACAAAAACCAATATGGATTCAAAACCAAAAGCATATGTATTAGAATACGCAAGGCAAAACAGGGACTGTTAAACAGATGAATCCACTGAAATGTAAAATATTCTACAAAGTTTTGGCAACTTTGAAATGCTATATTTTCTACACTTCACCTATTAATAATCTGAAGAGCCTGTCTCAGCTAGCCAGAAGACAAAGCACTCCCCTCCTTACATTACATTACTGATTGCATGCATCTAATTTTTTTGCAGGAACTGTATGGACAAAAGACACTGAAGAAAGAAGGATGAGGTAGTCTGTGAAAGCTGCTTAGCAAATAACAGGCAAATAATAGGAATTATGGATCCTTAACAAATGACAACTCAAACAAGGAAACAGACTGGCAGAAAAACCAGAAAATGCTAAAAGAACTACAAAAGTAGGAATCAAAACTCATGGCAGAGGCAATATCTTGTATTAGAGCAACTAGATATATATCCAACTGGACGCCTAAAAAAGTAGGGCATTTGATACTTTTTGATGGGAAAAAATATCTTCAGATGAATAGTAATTGCATCAAAATCACCGGAGAAGCAGATACGTGTAAGCTAATTGTAAATAAGGAACATAAATAAACATAAACAGCAGGTCAGGCCCTGCAGTCCATAAACGGGCAAAACTCCCAACATAGGATTTAACACGCTCTTGTCACCTGTACTCCATGATATCAAACTCCTTTGTTTTCAGAATATACCAATCATCCAAATACTTAATCCATAGAACAAAACAGATTTTAAAAAGCCCAGAGAACATCAAAGTATAAAATAATACAACCATAAAGGGAAATTAAAATCACTATAATAATAATAAAATAAAACTATTTAACTGCATACCTATATGCTATTAATTTACTTGGCTGGATAGCATCATTCATGAGTCTGGTAAGTACTGTCAGAGCAAATCATCAGAAATCGATGAGTACACAATCCAGAATCCCAACCAACAAACCCTTACAAACTGTCCATGTGGGAAAAGTCCACCGGAGGACTGCAACTCTCTCTCTTTAAATTACGTGCCGCCTGCAGGACAGATTCTCAGCTGGTGGAAATCACCTTGGTTCTTTTGAGAGTCATTTTATACAAGCTAAGGATTTAGTCTTCTCAAATTTTAAGGCAATTGAAATGTATGTTTCCAGTTTCTCTTGCCACTCAGATGATTGATGACATTATTTGCTCCTTGTCAATGCCATACAATACACGCAGAAGGAAATCTGTGCATACTTCATAAACTCAGTAAAGCAGACTTTATGCAAAAATACTGTAGGTACATGCAAAGTATAAGCATTTGTGTCAAATTCAGGTGGCATTCAGAAGTCACTCTAGTACAGGGGCGGGCAATTATTTCGGGCGGAGGGCCACTTACTGAGTTTTGGCAAGCCGTCAAGGGCCGCATGACAGGCAGCTCAGGGGCAGACAAATATTAATTTACTAAATTTTCTAGGGGCCCCATGGGCCGGATAGAATAGGGTGGTGGGCTGCATCTGGCCCGTGGGTTGCATTTTGCCCACCCCTGCTCTAGTAGAAGTAAAACATGATAATGTATAAGCAGTGCACACGGGCTTGAGGAGATCTGTTTTTTCTGGCAAATATAGACTCCGGACAGGTTTACAGTTTAATTTTATGTCCATCCATGGAGGTTTGTTTTCATTTCTTATATCTCTGTTAACTATGACAATAACAATAGAGCCAGTAGTTATACATATAACACTGTACAAATATAAGCCACCGTCTTGGCCTATTTCGGTGACTTGATATGTATTTGGGGCGTGTATGATACATGCATATGATACATGAAAGCTTAAAAACTGGTAGTTTCCAGATATCATTTAGATTTTTTGGGGTGTATTCAATTCAACAAAAACCATGCCAAAGCAAACAAAACATTTCCATGTAAATCGTTGGAACTGGGGGAAGGAGGGGTAATGCACTGGGGACCATGACGGGGATGTAATTACTAACTGGATAATTCAGGTGAATGGGCCTGTGGTTAAAAAAAAAAAGGAAAAAAAAAAAGGTCCACTTCCTTAAATGTCCCTTTTAAATTATTTATTCTGTAAATCACTTGGGGAACTTCAAGTATTGTCTATGTCTGAGTACTGGGCCATTTTAAAATCACATCCTAAGCAGTAATAGCAAACTTGCTGTAATGTGGCATAGAAACTAAGAGACAGTTTCTGACAGCTCCAACCCAATGAGATGGAGATTCATGGCCTTGTTCATTAAAGTACTTTAGAAAAACTCTCTCCCTCTATAAGAATATGTACTAGTGGAGATGTATGGCTAAATCCTGCTACCATAAAACAGTGTGATTCAACTGAAGTTAACAGAACGACTTACAAGGGTAATGTAGGCAAAATTAGGCCCGATAATTGCAGGCTACAGAAATGGATGTGTTACATTTTGAATATTAGTGCAGCAAGATTCAGCATGGGATGTTAGAGAGGCTTTGAAGTGCATACAGTTTTGCTCCTGAATTATAATGTGGTGATGCAAATCTGTAGCATTTTCCCAGCAAATCAGAATACGGCTCTCCTTTCCACCTGCTAATTACTTTCTCCGTATACCCCCTATGATTTCTAGCACAATGCAATCCTCTTCTAAGTTTTTTTTCCTTAGTTTAAAAAAAATCCCAGCAACAGAAAATCAACATGAGGATTTCTTAGGGAAATTGTGGGATCCTGAAAATATGCAAAGCATTTGAACTTCCGGCAAAGATGTTGTCTTACTTTGAGGTCTTTCATGTTTTTATTCCCACCCCCCAGTCCCCTCTTTTTTTTTTTTCCTTCCTTATGAGCTAAAGGGAACTGATTATCAGAGCTGGGTCAAAGAGCCTTATGCTTTACAGTGTGAGAGAGACAAAACTCAACAGACACTGTGCTTCCAGTTAACAGCAAGCATCAAATCTTTCTTTCCAGGAATAACTGTTCCAAATGTCAATAGCTGTTTTAGCCATGAATGATTGCTAAAGTAATGTCTGGGATGGTGCTTCTGAGTCCCTAGCTATAAGCAAGGATTACTACCAATTTTTATGCATGTTGCTATAAACGGAGACCAACTGTGAACTAATGTTGACATGTACCAGGAAAAAAATGGAGAAAAAAAATCAAGTACTTTTCTATGCCCATTGTGCACAAAGAGTTGAATCTAAGCATTATTATAGCAGAGCCTTTCATGTCACTATAGCCATGGTTGTGCTTGCATTTCCATAATAAAACCTATTTTCAGGGGGTTTATAACTTGGCTGGAAAAAATTTACTCCTTGCTCCAGCTTGGCATAACAAGGTATCAGACTCAGAGCTGTAGCCCTAGAGCTTTAAAAGCTCATCTCTCTTGCAAGAAGAAAGAGGGAAGAAGGGGCTGTTTGTTTTACAGGAACTTGATGTTGTTCAGTGGAATTTATCACATAGGATAGGGTGTCCAGTGGGCAAAATCCCATCTTTGTATCTGCAGGCACAGCTCCTGGTAAAGTGGGATTGATGTAGCCTGATGGACTAATGACAGGGTTGGGAATCAGGAGATCTGTGGTGCCAGCCATTTATTTACCTACATAACTCAAAAAAAAAAAAAAAAAAAAGGAACTAACCATTCCTCCATCTTCATTCCTTCCCAGCCTATGCAGGAAGTAGATTATATCTATGTATGACTATTGTGTTGTGTGATTAGTGGGATGCGGGAAAGAAGAGCAAGAAGACATCATTAAAGAGGGAAAGGTACAAAGTGGAAATGAGTTATGCAGGTGGCTCTGACAGTGATGGGACTGGCGGGCATTTCAGTCTTCTGCAGAAGTTGATTCCACCTTGGGGTCCAGCTCCTGCGTCAGGCACTTACAAGCCCCTGCCTCATGTCAGCTTTCCAGTGAAAAGCATTTGTTGCACCTGGATACACAGAGAAAGGTGATTTCTCAGGCACTTGGTTGAAGGCCCACACTGATAGCTTTGGCTATCAGGACAGAGACATGGAAGGTGCAGACAGAAGAGCAGCTCCCCATTGTAGCTCGTGACACTCTACAGGGGGTCCTGGGGGCTGGGGAATTGAGCTGCCGTTTAAAGCAGCTGCCAGGTTGCAGCCACTCTCTCCTTCCCCATCCCACCCCAGCACTGTTTTCACAATGGGAGGGGAGAAAGGGAGCAGAAGGAGCTCATTCTGGGGGATGCCCAGCTGGTGCTGAAGAGTGGGGCAGGTGTACTGGAGCCCTCCCCACCTTGGCCCTTGTGGGGGTCAGGGTCTCCAATCCACCTGCCCCACCTCCAACACCGGCTGAAAAAACCTCAGATCAAACTCCCTCTACTCCTTCCCCTTGCCCATTCCCATTCTGAAAACAGCTCCAGGAGCAGGGCTGAACAGCATCAGCCCAGCCCTGGTTCTGGTACACACAGACACAAGTTACTGAAGGCACTCCATTTTGGAGCATATTCATCCGAACCCTCATGAAATGAGAGTTCAGATTGTCATGGGATCGGGCCCTTTTACAGTGCTCTGCATCTGTGCACTTGTGTTTGGTCACAGCTGTAGATCGCTTTCAGGGGCCAGATCGGGTGAAACCTGTCACTTCTGTCTGATCTTTGAATAGATTATTTTGGAGAGACAATGCTGACAGTAGGACATGAGGTGACATATTTCCCAGGACCCGCACTGTTTAGCAGATGAGTTGTAATGATCTGGATAAACTGGACTTTTACAGGGTGTGGCTCCATTTCTCCACAGACTGCCCATAAATTAGGATTCAGGGATCTCCAACATCCAATGCTTGTATTAATAGTAATGGCTGAGATTATGGCACTACCAGGAGTGCCAGTTGGGTACTATATGAACACAAGACAAACAATCTCTGCCTCCCCACCTGATCACTGAAGCTGCAGCCTTTGCCCATCAAGATTTCTCTGTCAGTAAGAGTGGGCTGAGGCTTGTCACAGGAATATACAGAGGGCTATTTATTAAGAATTCATGCACCGCTATGAAGATGCACAATGCTAAGTATTAAGGAGGTACCTACCACAATGGGCCCTGGCTCATGATCCAGGCTCCTTCTTACAGTTATACTAATATGAATATATAATACGAATATACTGCTTTAGATGGGAAAAGAAAAGCAGACAGTTCTTTACAAGCTGCATAATTAACAAATCCAGAATAAGCACACAGAGCTTAAGACATGAGGATTAGGGGATGGAAGTAGACTGCTGACCAGCTGTGCGTAGGAGTATTCTGACTGAAACTCTTTAGAAACCTAAGGAGTGGATGGGATCCTTACTTACTGCTAAGTACAGCAGGTATATCCCCCATGGCATCCAGATCAACTGCTGTTGGATGCAGCAAGGGTCAGGCCTCAGCATCAGATGCTAGAGTGATGAGCCTGGCATAAAGATCTCCGCCTAAAGGAACAGAATCAGTGCCCACAGTGCACTGGTTTTCAACAGGAAATTGAGACTCAGGATATAACATTTCTAAAAAGCAAGCAGGAATACCAAGAAGCACAAGGTTTTGATATCTGGGGCAATCCCCATCTGATGGGTTGCTTGCCACCTCAGGCCCACCTCCTGGGTGGCCAATGAGAGCTACTGAGAGAGGCCCACAGGGCTCTCTCAGTCCACCCCTTGGCAGGCCAACATGGTTCTCATGGGCAGGAGCAGAAAGGATCTCACAGCAAAGGGCAGTTCTGCCCTCCCTAGGGCAGCCACCTGTTTAAAATGTAAAGGTGGGACACATGTCCCCTCCCCACCCCCCACACAGTGATGGCACAGCTGGAACTGAGCTAAGTGGGGCGGGGGCAGATGCAGGCTGCCCACTGCAGGCTCGGGGCTCCTGGCCCTGCTGTCTTTCCCTTGGGAGCCTCACCCCAGCCTTGCATGCCTTGCCTGCCTGGCAGTAACAGGGGCACAACTCCATACTAGTGCTACCGCTGGGTGGGCAGAGGGCACCATGCCATGGGGCTCCCAAGGGAAAGGCAGTAGGGAAGGGAGCCCCAAGCCCACAGTCTGCATTCATGCCTGGCCAGTGCACAAATCTGAGGGGTCACTTGCCTCCCATCCCCTCTCAGAGGGTGCATGCAGTGGTGTGGAGGCAACCCCAATGCTCCCCGTGGCTCTTTTCTGCTCCACGCCCCAGCCCCATGCACTGGCTGGGCAGTTCCCCCAGCCCCTGCCCCATTCCCTCCCTCATCATGGGGGCCTCAATCTGCCCTCCTGCAATCCCCCACAGACTTACCTTCAGGGAGCTGCTCTCCATGCTGCCTGGCCATGTGCATGTGTGCAGGTGCACATGTGTATGTGGTGCCCCCTGCATCCTACTCCCAGCAGTCCCAAGCAGCCCCTTGCAGACTGGAATGATGCCAGCCTCCAAGCGGAAACCCACCATTTCCTGTGGTGTCCTGCATGATGCGCGAATGTGGGACTAATGCTGTCCCCGAGTCCCACAGCCCGGGACCGGGAATTGAGGTTCCCATTCTGGGACTGTTCTGCCCAATTAGGGATGGGTGGTCACCTTAACTCTCCCTTCTGTTTCCTTCCTGTGAGCAAACCCCTTCACTCCCTGCAACATCTGACCCCCCAGGCCTGGTAGAAGAGAACTAGGACTTTAGGAGGAGTGGAGATATGGCAGAACTGATGGGAGGGCTGGAAAGAGTAGATGCAATTGCTGAGCACTTTAAACACCAAAAAGACTAGG
Source organism: Crocodylus siamensis (assembly GCF_052110815.1). NCBI lineage: Eukaryota > Metazoa > Chordata > Crocodylia > Crocodylidae > Crocodylus > Crocodylus siamensis. The sequence goes on along the minus strand of NC_143401.1, from coordinate 86,013,492 downwards.
ACCTCACTGCATCCACCAAAGTCCCTTCTTAGCCTTTCTTTTGTTACCAAGTGCAGGAAGCCAGATTTCCTGGACTGGGGGAAAGAGTTTACCTTCTATGGAGAGGCATAATTTAAGCCTAAGTACCCTGGAACATGGTCAAATGCTGTTCAAAACTATGATAGTTGCCTTTAGAAGTATATTGCCTAGTTTATCTTTATTTTTGAGCTGCAGGCTCATTGGTGTTTGTATTTTTTGCAAATATAATTTGAAAATCTCCAAAAGAAGATAATGCTCCCTAACAAGATGTGATATGGAATTCATGTCAGGCCTAGTGGGCTATCAAAGCAGATGCTGCAGTTGGATCTTTTGTTGCTATACATCTGAAATGTACAAAGCAATTATAAATCCAACAATATTGAAATTGTCTGTTTGAGAGACAAATGATGCTAAAAACTGCTATTTGATATTCAGATAGTACTAGGAACAGCTTAAACCCATTTGGCCAAATTCATTTCTGGAGTAAAAATTGATGCAAGTTTGGCTTGACTGTGTAAGTATCGGTGATTTTAAAACATACTAAAAATAATAATAATTCAGTGAATATTCCCTAAAATGGCTTTAAAACAAGCCTTAACCAAACACTGAATATGGTTTCAACTCATGTTTTGTTTTATTTTGGCTTTCGTTTTAGCTTATTGTCATTTTTTAAAAGCATCTGGCATGTCGATTTTGTCGGGATGATATTTGATGGGCACATTTTAGGGAAAACAAATTAGACTTCTTTCTCAGTGATCTGGATAAATACTTTGGATAAAGGCTGCACTAAATTTGAAGCACATCTATGTTGCCTTTGATCTCTCTATCACCCTTCTAGCCCCCTTGTTTTGCAAATGCATGCACATTTGCCTTTGGTTTTACGGTGGGTTATGAAGTCTCCAATTTTTAATGACATTTCTATGGCACTCTCAAATCTAAATCTCCCTACCATCATGTAATGCTATTACTTTGTGTCCTGCTATTTGTGACAAGGGAGAACAAGGGTTCTCCCCTTTCCTTTATGGCAACCTTTTGAATATTTGAAAACTGCTATCATGTTCCCTCCTTAATCTCATTTCTCTAGACTAAACATACCTAATTTTCTCAACCTTTCCTTCTACAAGCTGCACCTCAACCACTCTCCTCTTCATTGCTCAAATGTGGATGCTCTACAGTTTCTCTACATGGTTCTTATGTCACAGAGCCCAGGTATACACAAAAGAGTCTCTCTGAGGCCTAACAAGAGACAAATGTACTCTCACCTATTATGTTTTGTACACAATTCTTCAGCTAATGCAGCAGAAGAATTATATTTGTTTTTGGCGACTGCATCTAATTGCCAACTTGTGGTGAATCTGCAATCCATCAAACTCCCAAGATCTTCATCAGCAGTGCTACCATCTAGCCGGTAATCTCCCATTCTGTACTGGTTTGTCTTCCCTAGGTGTAGCACCTTACCTTTGTCTTTATTAAATTTCATTCTGTTGTCTAGCACTCAGGTCTCCTATTTATCAAAGTCCCTTTTGGAAACAGGTTACCTACCCTGCTTACAAAAGGAAGTCTGCAGTTTTTTTAGGTTCTCAACAGTTTTATTTCTTCCAGAAGCTGCTCTGAAATCAACCCAACCCAGCCCAGCCCAAACCTGTATCCCAACACCCATTAAGGGTGCAGGCCGGGCGAGACATCTTACACCACAGCCTCCCTCTCTGCACTCAGTCCTGGAGTCCTTAAGCTTCCTGGTGGTTTCAACCTCATTAATGGTTATCACCTGCAGCTGGCCCCCAGCCTGCCAGCCTGGCATACCATCATCGGCCGACTGATTACAGCTGAGTTGCAGGCCTTTGAATTCCAACCATATCGTCCAAACTATCCCTACACTTTTGTGTTATCTGCTTAGGAAGCTCCTTATTCCTGCATCCAAATCATTAATAAAAATATTAAATAACGTCTGACATAGCTCAGACCCCTGTGGAAGCCCTTTGCCATTCTGAGATCGATCGACCAGTCCTTTTCCTGGGCCGTGTGCATGTGGGTTGAAACATATTACTGAAGCTTTTTGATAAGATTCATTTTTCCAAGTAGAAAGAACTTCTTTTGGGTACCCCTCTGGGTTAAATTCTGTCTTTGTGGCCCAAACATGCACAAACCTGATTCTCAGCTCCGGCGAGTTTTTCACGCTGACCTCTGGGAACCTATTCCTGGTCCACCTTTCTACAGTGATGGAAATGGGGGTCTGATAGCCCCAAACAATGGGTTGCTTTCATAAATTAGATTAAATTTTCCTTTCAGCCTTGCTCTGATGTTAGTACCTCTCTGCTCACAAGAGGGGTTTCACAATATGAACACCTCTGCCAAGCTGTGGGAGCAACACCCATAAAACAGCTACATCTGTGTTTAAGTGGTTTGGCTATGACTTATGCCCAGTGTGAAAGAAATGAAAAACTGTGAGTAAACATAACACTTACCAGCTGGGAAAGAAGGAGATGCAGCAAATAGCAGCCAGTTGGTTACATCTGAAGGCCATCGCTGATTGGCTCTTTCAAATGTAAAGAACCAGACCATGAAAAAGCATGCTGGGAACAAAATTCTTCAAAAGGACCTTCGGGAAAGTTAAAAGGGGTCAAATAAGCACCGGAGAAGGTGCTTCTGGGGAAGGCGCTGATTATGCATGTTCTATATAACACCGTATTACAGGATACAGGTGCGGCAGACAATCACCCTTTTTCTATATACAAATTAGGGTATGTCTAGACTGCAATCATTGCCATGACTGTGGCTCATGAAGACGTGCCTGAGATAGCTCCAGTACAGATGGCAAAGCAGCCGCTGCGCAGTAGCGTGGAGTTCAGCATAGCCTAGCCGTCGATGTACCCAGCCTCTTGGGTGGGTTTTGTGGTGTGTAAAGATTCCTGTTACCACAACTTCATTTCTAGAAATGCCCAAACTAACTCATTGAAAGCTTGCTGAGGTGGGTCTACCCAGTTTGTAGCCACAGCAGTGACTACAGGGTAGACATACCCAAGAGGCGCATTCCTGATCCCTGCTTAAAGGCTGTGTCCACATGTTGAATTTATCAAAGGGTTTTGTCCTGGACAAGTTACAAAAAATAGCTTAAAGAAGTCTTGAATATCACAAACAGAGCTACATTTCCAAACATATGGTGTAGGGATAAGAGGCCTGATTCTGTTCTCACCTACGCTAGCTACATGCTGGTATAAGTCCACTGGTTTCATTAGCCTTATGAACAATTTGCCTTCATTTTTTTTTTTCAAAGGAGAATAAAACCCTTATGTGAAGATTAGTGTTTCTCCTTTACGTATGCCTGTAACCTTATATATCAGCCTAAATCCTATGGATAAACTGGTGTGCACATTCTAGTATTGCCAGTCATATTTTGGGTTCGGCTTTTAAGTATAAACCCTATTCATCCGCTGATTGGTTTGCTTTGCTACATAATAAAAATGCAGCGACAACTCGATGTGACGTTTGTGTAAGAAAAACAATCACTTTTCTTTGGTATACTACACCCCTATAACGAGGGCCTGATTTAAATTGCAGGCCCAGCTCAGTAATTTTGTTGCCCAATCACGGGAGGGGTCGCAAGCTAAGGAGGGGCTGGGTGGGCACAAGATCCCACCTGGCACCGAACGAAGCGCAGGGTTGGGCTGGGCTGGGTCAGGCAGACAGCGAGCCGGTCCCTTCCCAATGGCCACTGCCACAACCCCAGGAGTTTTACCCCATTGTGCTGCCCCCCACCCCTGTGGAGGGGCCAGGCAGGAAGCAGCTTTACCCCCCTCCCCAAAGCACCGAACAAAGTATGGGGCCGAGCCGGAAAGGCCAGCTCAGGCTGGTGCACAAAGATGGGGCTGCCACCACCGCCTCTCCCTCATGGAGGGCAGTGGGGGGGGGGGGGGGGACCCTGGTGGCAGGGGGCGGAGGGGCTATTCTCCTCCACCCCGCTGCCATTGGGGAAGGCAGCCCGAGGAAGGAGCGTGCTGATGGGCCCCACGGCCTGTCACTGCAGGCTGCGAGGCGCGCCCCCTTCCCTCTTCCTCTTGTGTCTCATCTTGTTGCAGTGAAATGTCGTGGATACGGCCACTTGCTGGGAAACTCCCCAGCAAGTGGCCACATCATGGCTTTTAATTGAAAAAGCACATTTTTCATGAAAATCACTGAATTTTGTGCCTTTTACCAAAAATGTGAAATTGCGATTTGAACTAGGCCCTACCTATAACCATCCTGGACTACTATAACTTGTACTCAATCAGAATAGATGTATCGGCAGGATATTTTGGTACTTGAGTAATGACAAGGTTGATGGGCTTTCCCCACCCGTCACGCAGTTTGCAATTCACCCCCTTTTGCATTTGAAAGTCACAAAACTTGTACTACCATTAAGGATGGATCTTCCCATTGAAAGCCTGCCTATCCAGAGGATCGTGGCTTCAGTGGAAACTGTGAGTGTTCAGCACATCTCAGAAGGTAAGAGGAAGTATGTGCAGAGGCAGTACTATTATAATGTATGCAAACACACTGGGAACCAATTTCACTTTTAACTGCTATTCACTAAGGAGAGTTTTCTGAATACAAATTATAACTCATTGACACCGGTGTATTAATTAGATCAGACTTCCACCAAACTTTGGATCTTAATGCCTCGCTGTGAGAAATCATGTTCCCTGGAAATTGTATCAGTCGGCAGAAGAAAACGAGATAGTTGCTACTTCCAAAATGTAACAGAAAACTAGCAAGCATTGTCATTTAGACAGCAGAAATATTTAGTCCAAGGTGCGCTCACCACCATGTGAAACTTGTAAGAGAGAGGATGGTCAGTCCCCTCCTCGGTTCTCAACTGAGCTTGATCAGTTTGTGAATAGGAATATAGGAAGTGTTTATCCAGAGCAGCAAGGGACTAGACAAGATCCAGGAAGTTCCCTCCAATCTTCAATCCCTATAATACTAGATAGTGTTTCTCAGTGGTTACCATCAGCTGAATATTCACTCAGCTTTCAACCAGGCAGCCACTAGGGGGCAAATCCATTAGGTAGAATCAAAGCAGACAGACATTAGAGATAGTCTGTTTAACAATTCTCCTCCAAACCTATTATCTTGCCCAAAGAACACAAGAGAATTACTATTGTATATTTTCTAGAATCTAGTCCAAGGTGAGTTTAACATATGCAAGCAATTATTGGTTCAAAGATTAATCCTTAGTCTAATGGATCTCAAAATGCACCACACTTGTGTGGCTAGTGTTATCTGACCACAGAAATCTAACAGACATCACTGCAATTCAGTAATACTGATGCAAGGTACACAGTTGTTGCTTGATGCGGGAAGCATCCTTACACACATATAGACACACACACACACAAATATATATACACACACACACACGTATAGTTAAGTAGCTGAGCTGCAACATACTGTATTCAAAAGTACGCTGTTAGTAGTGAAATTATTTTTTGCAAGCTTTTCATCTGACCTCTGAAACTACCTGCCCCCAAATACAAGTGAATCCCAGTCTGCCCATTAACTTTTCTATTATAAGAATGCACTGAAAATGACAAGAGAGATCAGGGAGACAGGTGACCTCATTGTAAGTACAAGGGGAGATAGAGAGGCACCTTATAGACCAACTGAATCACAGATGCATAAGCACCTGCCTTCTCCCTGACTTCATACTAACATAGATATTTACCTCTCTCTGCTCATGATTATAAGTAGTTTTCCTAAACATGATGGTAATGAATGATAAGGTCAAAATTTTGCTATTTGTATTTGAATAGTTTAGCATAAATACCTCATGAAGCCTAGAAACTCTGCTTCTCAGCTAGTCTCACTTTAAACAGATATATTGTGATTTCCAGTATAGGTTTGCATGTCTGTATTAATTACATAGAGATTATCATAACCATCAGAAATATAGGAAGGTACTTGATAAGGGCCCTTTTCCTAAGGGGTTGAAGGGAGGGGAATGAGCAATTTCAGAGTAATTTTCACTCTGTTGTTTTGACCCACAGATTGCAATGTCCAGTGCAATGTGCCTATGGTATGTGCCCGGATCGCTGATGGTGATAATACTTAATGTTGAATAGAGTCAGTCTATTTTATTTTGTGAGTCGGTCGGTGTTTTGAAGCAGAAGAGGTAGAACGAAAAGAAAAGGTATGATCACTAGTCTACTAAATTTGTGTGAACACTGAAAAAGTACTTCATGGAATACTCATTTGAATATTTAAACAAGTTCAAGTTCATACCTCTTTTTTGGTCATTTTTCTGAACACTTTTGAATACAGAAAGAACAAATCTCAGGTAAATACTCTTCAATATTCACAGAAAGCAAACTTTACGTTTGCAAACATGAACATGTGAGATAGCATGTGTCCTCTCAAGAATGCATTTCAGCTTGAATCTTTAATACAGGTTTCCCTTATTTTATGTGGGCTCTGTATGTGTGAATTCGCTCTTGTGCGATGACCCTTTTAATACCAAAAATTCGTTATGTGCGAGGTAAATTCACCCTTATGCGATCGGTATGTGGAAGCCTGCAGTCAGCAGCTTTGCATGGTGCAGTGTGGGAGTGACAAGCACCAAAATATGGTCCCCTCTGTGGATCTGTGCTCCTCACTCCTCGTCTGTGACACGTGTTTGTGTAATTGCCATCCCCATTATGGTAACATTCACCACCACCCTGTGCTTGTGTGCACCAGCTGCTGTTAGCGAGTGCCAGAATTGCCTTGTGAAAGTGGTAGAAATGGGCCTGGGCGTCAGTACAGTCAAGGTCTTGGAACGTATCCCTATTGGTTACATTGTAAAGTGGGTTCCCTTTATGCAAATTTGAGTTATGCGCTGTTTTCCGGGAACACATGTACCGCATAAAGGGAAACCTGTGTATGGAAATTGTTCAAGGCAGGACCATGGAAAGATACTTCAGCTAGCTCTCTTTGCATTGGCTCCCAAACCAGAAGTTGTGTAAGTGCATTAGCTAATGACACTGGGAACATCCCTGTACAAATGCAGCTACACTGCTTCCTGTTCAGAAGCTAGTGTGTACAGAGGTAGTGCAAGTATCTCTGCTTGGTGTTGTCATGTAGGCACACCCTTTGTAACAAGCTGGCATGCACAACTCACAGGCAAATTAATGATTTCTTGAGTAGATAGTTGCTAGGGGACTTACCAATTACCAACTTGCCTGCAAGCTTTTGTGGCAATAAAGCAATAGTGCTCAACCTATCCACTCCCTCAGGGTGGATCTTGTGTGGGGTCTGCCCACGGGGTCAGCCTGTTGGTGCAATATGGTGCACTGCCGCAGCCCTTCATGCTGGGTCCAGCCACAGAGTGACCCAGCATGCCAGATCTGACCATAAAGTAACCTAGTGTGCTGGTCCGACTCCCCTCCCCACCCATGTGAGATTTGGCCACAACCCAATCCCACGTGCTGGTGCAATCTGGCGTAGTTTCATAGTTTCATAGTTTCTAGGGTCGGAAGGGACCTGAGCAGATCATCTAGTCCGACCCCCTGCCATGGCAGGAAAGAGTACTGGGGTCAAACGACCCCAGCAAGATGTTCATCTAACCTCCTCTTAAACACCCCCAGGGTAGGAGCCAGCACCACTTCTCTCGGAAGTTGATTCCAGACCCTAGCCACCCTGACCGTGAAGTCGTGCCTCCTGATGTCTAGCCTAAACCTACCCTCTGCCAGCTTGTGACCGTTATTCCTGGTCACTCCTGGCGGTGCTCGGGGGAACAGGGACTCCCCCAGTGCCTGCTGATCCCCTCTGACTAGTTTATAACAGGCCACAAGATCCCCCCTCAGCCTTCTCTTTTGGAGGATGAACAGGTTCAGGTCCCGTAGCCTCTCCTCACAGGGCCTGCCCTGTTGTCCCCTGATCATACGGGTGGCCCTCCTCTGGACCCTCTGCATGCTGTCGACATCCCTCTTGAAGTGTGGCGCCCAGAACTGGACGCAGTACTCCAGCTGCGGCCTGACCAGTGCCGCATAGGGGGGGAGGATCACCTCTTTGGACCTGCTCAAAATGCATCTGTGGATGCATGACAAGGTGCGGTTGGCCTTCCTGACTGCCTCCCTACACTGCCGGCCCATGTTCATCTGGGAGTCAGTGATGATCCCCAAATCCCTTTCCGCCCCCGTGCTGACAAGAGGGGAGTTCCCTAACCTGTAGGTATGGTGCCGGTTGTTCCTCCCAAGGTGCATCACCTTGCACTTGTCTGTGTTGAAACCCATCCTATTCTCATCCGCCCACCCTTGCAACCTGTCTAGGTCTGATTGTAGCCTGTTGCATCCTTCCAGTGTGCCCACGTCTCCCCACATCTTAGTGTCATCAGCAAATTTGACCAGGGTGCTTTTTACCCCCTCGTCCAAATCACTGATGAAGATGTTGAACAGTGCGGGCCTGAGGACCGAGCCCTGGGGGACCCCACTGCCCACGTCCTTCCAGGTTGAGAAGGACTCATCCACTACCACCCTCTGGGTGTGGCCCTCCAGCCAGTTGGCGACCCATTTGACTGTGTGGGTGTCTACACCACAGCCCCCCAGTTTCTTAATGAGAACGAGGTGAGAGACAGTGTCAAAAGCCTTCCGGAAGCCCAGGAAGATTATATCCACTGCTACCCCTGCATCTAATGATCTGGTGATCGGATCGTAAAAGGCCACCAGGTTGGTCTGACAGGACCTGCCACTGATGAACCCGTGTTGGTTGCCCCTAAGCATGCAGTCCCCTGCTGGCCCCTCCTGGATGTGTGCCAGCATAATTTTCTCAAACAGCTTGCCTAGGATCGAGGTAAGACTAACTGGCCTATAGTTTCCCGGGTCCTCCTTCCTCCCTTTTTTGAAGATGGGGACCACGTTGGCCCTCTTCCAGTCCTCCGGTACCTCACCAGAGCACCACAAGTGCTCGTAAAGCCATGCCAGGGGACTTGCAATGACCTCGGCCAGTTCCTTTAGAACTCTAGGGTGGAGATCATCCGGACCGGCTGACTTGAATCCGTCCGGCCCCTCCAGAAGCTCCCTAACTAAATCCTCGCTAACCCGTGGCCCAGGTGTGCCTCCCCCTGGGGCCCGAGGGGGGCCCAGCAGGGAGGTGGCTGTTTTGGTCCCTACCTAGGAAGACGGAGGCAAAGAAATCGTTAAACATGTTAGCTTTGCCGTCTGGTGTGACGATCAAGTTTCCCAACGCGTCCTGCAAGGCCCCCACATTACCCGGGATCTTCTTTTTACCCCCTACGTATTTAAAAAAGGACTTCTTATTGTCCTTAATCTGGGAAGCTAGTCCCAGTTGCATCTCTGCCTTGGCCTTCCTAACTACCCCCTTACATCCCCGAGCAACTACAGAATAGTCCTCCCTGGTGATGACCCCTTCTTTCCATTGGGTGTAAGCCTCCTTTTTAGCAAGGAGACATTCCTGGATGCTTTTGGTGAGCCATGGAGGCTTGTGTGCTCTCCTGCTCCCTTTGATCCTCATTGGGATTACCTTTCTTTGGGCTTGGAGGATCGTCTCCTTAAGGAACGACCACTCTCCTTGGACACCTGGCTCCCCTCCCCTCTGGGACCTCAGCACTTCTCCAACTATCCTCCTTAGCTCATTGAAATGCAGAGCCATGTCATCTGACCTGCAGGGCTCCCCAGGGGTCTGGAAATTTGGCAGTGGGGAAGTGGTAGCAGTGTTTAGAGCTCCAGATTTAATACTGTCACAGTTCCCCCACCACCAAATGTCCAGACCCATGCAGAGCTCCATGGGCTGGATGACATGGTTTCGATAGGCCAAATTTGGCAGGTGATAGATTGAGCACCGCTGCAACAGGGCATATCTTTGGTGCCTTCTGCAGTCTTCAGGTTCCTTTAGTTGTAGACCTGGGTGTTGCATATACATAGAATGCACTTTTATGTTTGTTTGTGTCTCCAGGTGATGGACAAAATTTGACAGACATACTGGGTGCATCTACATGTGCACATTTACTGCACAGTAACCCAAATTACTGTGCATGATGCAGGAACCAAATTTACACCCGATTAGTTATTGCACAATAACGCACATATAGGTGCCTTACTACACAGTAACACTGTGTGTGGACTGACTTGGATCTAACTTTAGTCCCAAGTCAGACTACACAGTGTTAATGTACCTTGATGCCTGCATCTGTAGATGCCGGCCTATTTCTGCTTATTGTGCAGTAACTTACTGCGCAGTAACTTACTGCACAGTAAATTTAATGTGACATAAATGCATGTGTAGATGCGCCCACTGAGTATTTTAGAACTATAATTATCCTTTGGTATGTTGACTGCAAAGCCTGATTGATTTACCGGTGGGCAGTTATAAAGTTCTTCTGAGTGGTTCCATCCTTTGCTGAAAAACATAAGGGTAGGTTTTTTGCAATTCCTCTTTTACCCTCAAAGATACATCTTCCACAGCTCCACCAGGCTGCAGTCATTCTGTACCCCTTTCCCATGTAGTACATGTATTCATTCCCTAAAAGCAACAGCAAGATGCTTTAGGTGGTGATACCAGCAGACTAGAGCTGATAAATTGCTCTAATTTAACCAGGGTCCTTGAACAAGGTTTTACAAACATAATACTTGGGTATAAATGCCGTACATATGAGAAAAAATATTAATATCAACACCAGAAAAGCAACCATTCTGTTATTTGAAGATGCAGGGCCTAAGTAACTCTCTACTGCCACGATCTTGGGGCCTGACGTTCAAGAAGAATAAGGCCCCCTTTGTACTCCTCTGGCTATGTGAAGGTGCCTCAGTATAAATGAAAACCAGGCTGTGAAGATACAAGATATTAGAGAATGTGGCCCTGCAACTTTAAATAACCGAAGTGTTGATTTTGAGTAATGCTTATCCACAGCATGTAGATCCCCCTCACACAGGCAAATAAGAGTGGAGAATTAATTATTTAACTAGTTAAGTTAACCAAGACACTGGCTGTCTTATTTAACTTATTCACCCCCCCTAATACAGCTCATTAAGCATGCACAATAGAAAGCTGAATTGAGGAGTGAAAGGATAAATCTATCCTAATGGCATTTTTTTAACAAGACCATTTAAATGGCTAATCCTTTTCCAATGTGGCTGCTTTTAAGACATCTTAATATAGCTGACTCGTTCCTTTTCAACTTGGCCTTTCGAGGCTTCTGACTTGATTTTGATGGTTTTGGACAGATTCATAGACTGTAAGGCCGGCAGGGACCTTGGAAGATCATTGGGTCCAGCCCCCTGCACCAGGCAGGAAAGATGGACGTTTAGAAAAGTAGTAATAGGTTTCTGGTAAAAATCAAGAAAATCAAGAATTATGAATGAAACAGAAGTTTTAGATGGCAGGGACAATAGAGTCCAAAATATATGGCTCTCAGTCAGAGCCCTTTCAGTTGAATTAATAATTTATTAATGTAACCAGAACGCAAAACGACATTTTGCATTGCAATAGGGCCCAGGCTATTTTTGTATATGTGGAGTAGAAGTGAACCACTAACAACTATGACACGAAATGTTCCCAGGGAGCAATCTTGACACTAGATAGTGTTGTGTGATAAGCAAAAAAAGAGGGAAAAAAGAACATTTTTTCCCTAACACTGAGTCTGTTTCGATGATGAAGATAACGCCAACCCCACCCCGCTACCAGACCCATACAGCTGGATACCAGACTTCAGTAACACACCATATAGATGCGAAGGTATGCTGACATGGATTTGATTGCAGGATCTGGGTATGCAGATGCAAGCCCAAATTTTCCAAAGAGACTAGCAATTTCAACCGTGTCAGCCTCCAGAAGATGGGTGTTTGCTTGCTCAAGATTAAACTCCAAGATGTCTCACCTTGCGGTCCCAAAACCGGAGGCACCCAGAAGCACGAGTCTGTTTCCAGAATGTAGGTTCTCATTTTTCATCAGTCTCAAAGCTTGGCACTGCGCATCGCTGTGCTGACATTCTGCTCTCCTTACCTGCACGCCTCTCTGCTTGATGTCAACAGGCATCCCTTGCATGTAGGGAGTGCAGACTATTACTGTCAAGATCTGCCATGCACATCTGAGAGAAGAATTTTGTCCTTAAGTGTTGAAAATGTAATGATCTATTTGATAGAGAGGAAAAAAGACAGAAACAGTATGAAGATTTTTAAAAGAAAACACACACACAATCCAAGCAGCCTTTGATGTCTATCGCTTTGAAATAGAAAGCAGCCACTGTGCCGGAGATGCTGAACATATTTTTGTTAACATTGTAGGTGTTGTGTTTAAAATGCATTTGACTGGATTTTGGAGCCAGACAGACATTCGCATGCAACTGAGGGCAGAATTTGGCCTTTGAACTCTCGCTGCATTATCAATTGTCCTCAGTGAAACTAGTGTGATGAAGAATCACTCTCTCTCATGATATTTCATAAGAAAGATAAAGATAAAGCATGGGCAAGACTGTTTCAGAAGGAAAATACGTTAAGTAATCACTGCCTAAAAGTTTCTCCTGGCTCTTCTGGCTCAACTTGAACAGCATTCACCCAAACGTCTGGATCTTGTGAAGCTTCTCAATTTGAATTATGGGTGGGATTTTCATAGAGAATAAAGTGTGTTAAGAGCCCAGCTTTACATAGACTGTCACGGGACTTGGGATGCCTGTAGTTGTGCGGGACGCCTGTTCCAACGTGCTGTAATTACAGTGCATCAAACTCGATTAACCGAGTCTGCTCTGATGCGCTGTAATTACAGCACGTTGGAGCAGGCGATGAATCGAGTCTGCTGGAGCACGCTAATGATCACACTACCAGCCTCGGCATCACATGCATTCAACATCCCTGTGCTTCAAATTGGCAGCGGGAGCACTTTAACTAAAGCTCACTGAATGAGCTTTAGTGAAAGCCCCCCCGCTGCCATTTTGAAGCACGGGACATTGAATACACAAGATGCTGTGGGCACTGTAACTAGAGTGGCTCTCAAGACACCCCTGGTGCCTAACTCATTTAGACTCCTTTAAAATCCTAGCCAAATTCAGTAAGGGGAGGGCCACAAAAGAGAAATGTATGTACTGAAAAAAAAAAAGCATGTGGAAATATTGTATTTTCAAGAGACCTCCTTAAGTTGGAAGCAAAGAATCAACCTAGCCATGTGGGCATGCAGAACCTCGCCACTGCCTGCAAGCCAGGTATCTGGATACACAAATAAGACATTAGCCTCACACAGCTCCACCCACGTGTGCAAGGGTTTTTGCAGCAAATAAGGACACATGGTCTTTGTGCTCAAGTGGTCCTATGGCTAATTATGCTCCTCTGTATATGGATGAATTCTGGCTTACAACAGGTAATGGAAATGGTACCAGTCCATCATTCATTATGGGACCTTCTTTCTTGGACAAGTAGCTAACACTCAGATACATATTTGTCTTTTCTGTTGAAACTGTATATCCTATATGTGGGGGGGACTTCATTCCTATGCTTAAGCAGAATCCTTTCCCCAAGTGAACCTTAAGGTTACTGCCAGCAATGCTGTCAAAAGTTTGGGGGTTTTTTTGTTTTTTTTTTTTTGGGGGGGGGGTTGTACGCACAATCCATTCGTAGCAAGGGGCATTTGCAGGACTGAACAAAATACACCAAAAAAACTATATTTTCTTTTCAAATTCCACTGCTTTGTCCAATTGTCTCTAGACAAAAACTTAAAATACGTCCATGATGATGAATGCAGTCCTGTGGAAAGTATTTGCTACAATACTAATGGTTTTCCTTGCTTTTTCTTTTTTTCTTTTTTAAATCAAGACAAGATTTATGAGTTGAACAGATTCATTGCCAAGATGAAACAGGAAAACATGTGCAAGACGAGCGTTTACTTGCATTATTAGTGCTAGTCTTTCTGTACTGATGAGTAGGACAGATAATAAAAGTTTGCCATTCTCTATAGATTTCTATTAACTTTGTTAACAAACACTTTAACTGCTTAGTGAACCTAGAACTGTACCTGCCTCTTCAGCAATTTTCAGGAGTAAAAGTAAGGCAAGCAGGAAAATATACTTGACTATAGGGGCATTAGGGGCATGAAGTTGATTACACTGAACATTGTTTTCCCCGTCTCTACTGACCATTTCCCTGATTCTGATCTCATTTACAGCAATTACTCGCTGATACAATTCTCTGCTTTTGAATGGAGTTAGTTAGTCCTCAGTTACTTAAGCTGAAGATTAAAAAAAATCATGCTCAACAGTTCTGTGATTCATATGGATAAATGGAAGATCAGAACACATTAGGTGGTCTGACCACATTAGAAAAATGTTTCTTAGGCATGCTTAATAAGTGCTCCGGCACACCAGACATTGGTACATACAAGTGCTGGTTGCAAAGTATTCATTCAACAGAACGGTGTCTACCAACACTGAAATGTTTCTAGGAACACTGATTTTTATGAACTCTCATTTTAAATCAAACTGGAGCACTTCTTTTCAACTTTATTTGGCTTTATTACAACTTAATTTTAAATATTTTGCAAAGTTTAATTATTGTTGTTAAAGATCCATAGTTGTAATATGTGCTTATAAGTAAATACTTAATATTAACATATTATCATTACTATGTTGTTATAATGTTTCAGCTTCAGCAAAATTAAATGCTTTGATTTTGTGATTTCTTAACTGAGTTGTTTCACAATTTTTTCCATGGCATTATTCAAGCTATTAGCTTTTTGTCCTGTTTCTGCCTGAAAACCTATTTCTAAATACGAAAGTTTTAATGAAAATTCCATTTTCCAAAAAGCTGTACACACCAATCAGACAATTCTAATGGTCTCATTATCCGCTAATAGCATTTGCTCCCGGTTTTCAAATTCAGAGATATCGATTGAATCTTTAAAATGGCATTATCCATCTGACTTGGCATTTGCTGTTTTGATGATAGGTATATGTTTTACAGACCCTTTTAAAGACTGGTTTCCTCATATGAAGATAAACACTCAGTTTTAAGAGTTTTTCTACATTGCTAGATTCATACACTGAAATGAAGACAACGATTAAAACAAAATTCTAAATAAATCCCTTGCACTTTGATAATCTGCAAGAGCCACCTCCCTTAGTACATAGTAACTAGGAAAAGGCCAGTGGTACAGCACTAGAACACAATTGTTTTAAAAATGTTGTGTGAAACCTTTACCCAGTGTCATTAATAGGTACGCATGTTGCTACTAACTTCAGCAAAACCAGAAGGTCTCTTAATCCCCAATTTTGAATTATCTACCAATTGCCCACTGAGGTCAAGAACAAGCCCTGTTATCCATAAGAACCTTTGTGTCCACATTTTCTAAATAATTTGGCACTTTGTAAATGGGTTATCAGATCATGTCTACAGCCATGAACATTAAAACTACTGCTTTAGGAAGCATAAGAATTAAACGGTACTTCGAACCATTCTCTACCCAACTCAGGGGTCGGCAACATTTTTGGGCAGAGTGCCAAAAACACTCACTACTTCAACTTGTAAGATGTTGGTGTGCCGGGGTGGATGGCGGGGAGCCGCAAAGGGCCTGATTCTTGTGGCCATACAGCCCCGGGCCCTTCCCTGCCATCCACCCAGAGACATGCGTGCTAAGTCTTTGAGTGTCACACTTCGGCACCTGCGCCTACTTCTGGTCCAACTCATGATGATTGAAATAAAGGAATCATGCATTTCACTAACTACATGGTTTAATGGAAACTTAGATGGTGCCACCAAGAGAACTTATAGTTAAGAGCAAAGCTTTTCAATTTTCAATTAAACTACAAAGTGACCATCACTGAACATCCATCTTAATGTTTCCGAATTGTTATAGTGGAGTCTGAGCACATCCTGATGGGGCTGTACTGAACCCTACATTACAAAAGTTTCTGTATGTTTTGGATGGCAGGGGCTGCTTATTGCTCTGTATTTGTATAGTGCCTAGCACAATGGGGTCCTGGTCCATTGCTAGGGCTTCTAGGTGTTATTTAAATACAAGTAGTAACAGTTATGTTAGGTGTCAGCTAGATCTTCTCTGCAACTCTGATGGTCTGAATTATACAGTTCTGAAATACACTGAGATTTTCAGGGGGGCTCTATGGGAGTTAGGTGCCCAACTACTCTTGTGACTAGGGGCCTAAGTCTCTATGGTTCCCGTGAGAGTCCTAGCTGAAAATGTTATGTGCTCAACATATATTCTGCCTTCAAAACAGCATGATATGCAACTATAACTACTCAGGGGTTCTGATGCTGATAATACAGTACTTAGAGGAAACTGCTCCTGCTATCCAATATGATAATACCAGAACTCACAAGAAAGAGCTGTGAGCCTCTAGCACTTACCAGCTGTAATACTGAACAGATTACACAGGAAAATCAGGCAAAAAAAGTAATATGCTTTCACCTCACAGCAAGAAACGCTGAAGTTCAGGAAGAGGAAATGTGTATTAAGAGAGCAGGTTAAAAATCTACATTATCCCAGACTTTCAAGAAATCACAATGATAGGCATGATGCTAAGTTATTATAATGTATTTATTACTGGAATTGCTTTCATATTTAACTGATTTGGCCCATCTTGAGACCTGTTTTAAAATGCACCACCTTGTCCACCTTTCCATTTTCATATGAAAAACAGGAAAGCAAAAACTAATTTACTCAGGGAGACACATCGACTGTTTGCCCGTTTATCTCTTACAGACCACCCCTCAGTCCAATGTTGACAGTACATGATATTCCATTAATCTGCCTAATGAAAATTTAACCAGTGTTATAAACAAATAATTGGCTATTATCCTCTCAAAGATCCCGAATAAATTACTTCTGCTTATTTTTTTCCCCTCCTCTCTCTATCTCTCTCCCTCTCTCTGCTCAAAAGCTAGCCCTTTCTGATTGATGTCACAGGATGGGAAACACCCCCCCCCCCCAGCTGCTGCTGTGTCTCTGCTAGTGGGGAAACCTGGGATAGACTTCAATAAGAGGCTTTGTGGATGCTAAGGGAATGTCCCACGCCTGCTGGGCTTTAGCTTTGGCATCTTTTTGAAGAGGATCCTGGCTTTGCAACGCAGCCTCCCATGTCCCCTCATCCCTCTCCCTCACCCCTACCCAGCTCTCTCTTCCCTTCTAGTGTCTGATTCTGCCCGCAATTACATTCCCATTTCTTCCATCTCTCTGAAGTCACACAAGAGTCACAGCCTTCTTTCCCTTATCATTTGCACCCCAAGTCCGTGGCACTGCTGTAGGCAGAGCGGCATGATGCACTAGGCCGGTGGGCAGCAATGGTGCCTGCCCACCCACCTTCCTGGTGCACCATGCCACTCTGCATCCCAGCTTGACTGTACCCCATGCACTTGCGATGCCCCTCTCACCTGGCATGAGGCTGTCTTGCACCCCACATTGGCTCCTGGCTGCAGCACTTGGAAGGAGGCATGGACTGACTGGCACACAGGGGGCACTGGGCTCCATGCCTACCTGGACACACAGCGCCATCACTGCTAGATGCATGGCTTCACAGCTCCCCCAGTGCCCATCCTGTGCTGGCAGTGCATGCAAGCACCTGGCGTGGCAGGAAGTGCAGCTGGGTGGCCTCTTGCTGCTGCTGCCATAGCTACCAATTGGCCCAACATGACAGAGCTACCCCCCCAAACATGGGTCCCCACTGGTAGCCAGGTGGGTAGGAGTGGGGGCAGGATGCCTGCTCCCCTCAGGACAGGGGTCTGAGCCACCTGTCCTCACCTCTCCACCCCCAGGATGCCCCTTCCCATGCACACACACATGTGAGCATCCCATGCTCACAGCACCTCTCTTCCCGCACCCTGCCTTGCCCCTGCCAATCGGGGAGTTTGCTTCAATTTTCACCAACCACCTGGGAACCCTTCAAAATCCAGGACTGCCCTGGGCAAACTGGGCTGTAGGGTCACCCGAGCTATGCCAAAAAATGCTGTTTGTTTTGTTAAAAATGTATGCGTGTGTGTGCATTAGGATAAACAAACATATATATTTGCCTTTGCCTTCGGGCAGGAGGGAAAGGGGGCTCCGTTCAGCAGTGCTAGAGTGATTCTGGTGCTTTGGTTTACCCTGTAGTAAGGCTGTATAGGGTAAGGAGGGTGAATATGAATCTATGAGCCTAAACCCAAAGTGTGCTAACACAAAGGCTGGCTCCACAGTCCCAGTGGGACACTTTCTATAGACCCCAGTGAGATTTAGATCAGGTATATTGAGATGGGATTCATTTAATGCCACCTTTCACTTCACACCACTCCTGTGTCAACTCCATACCTGTTAAAAGTCCCACCTTGCCAGGAAAATATCTAATGCAAATAGTATTTACGAGAGGCCGTAGATCTGATCCTAGGCATCAAAATGATCTAGGAACTATATTTGACTACCTGCATTAGTTTCCTAGAAGAATCAGAACTCGTGATAGAGGTGATATCTTTTACTAGACCAACTAGATTTTTGCAAAAAAAAAAAAATCTTTAATTGCAAGCTTTCGGGCACAAGCACCCTTCTTCAGGGTGTAAAAGTGCTCCCAGGTAGAAATGAGAGTTCATATTTCATAGGAGATTTAAAGGTCTGGTAAAATCTTAATTCATTTTATGTAGGTTAGTCTCAGAGAAAAGTTGGAATAGCCTGTTTACCTCAAAGTTGTGTGGTGGCAAGCAGGATGCAGTCGTATTTCCTTCTAGTTTGGATGTTTCAACTTTCACAGGAGAAGAAAAGGAAGGGATGCTCCTCTGGGCAGGGATTTCTTCTATGGTGAGGTGTCTCTGGGCTCTGTGATGATGCAAATTACCTTGAACAAGGGCAGGAGCAGGGTGCAGGTTTCAGGTGGGAAAACTTGCTTCCTCCTTGTAAAATTATGAAGATTTCATTTTTATAAATTGGCTAAAATTCAATATCTTCATTTCCTACATACAGTTTTCACAACTCAGGCTGATATATTTATGTGTTAAATTACTCTTTTTACAAATGTAAAGCGTCAAAGGTTGTTTTTAATTAGAGTGCCCATCTGTGGAGGTTAAGATTAGGGCTAGTCAGAATTGGTGACACATTTCGCAGAATTCACACAAAAAGTTTTTGAATAAATTCGGAGTCTAAATGCTGCTTTCAGAAAAACAATTACGCAGGAAAAATCTCATGCAAATTAAGAAGAGGACAGATTCTTCATGTCAGGGGCTGAATCAAATACGTTTTAAAAAAAAAGTTATAGGGGTTAAGTTAAAACCAAAAGTTTTGGCCAATCCAAAAAAAAAATG
This sequence comes from Crocodylus siamensis, assembly GCF_052110815.1. Taxonomy (NCBI): domain Eukaryota; kingdom Metazoa; phylum Chordata; order Crocodylia; family Crocodylidae; genus Crocodylus; species Crocodylus siamensis. The sequence continues at coordinate 85,994,248 of NC_143401.1, read as the reverse complement.
GATTTTTGCAGAATTTATTACAAGGGAAATTACTAAATCTGCGTGCACAGTGAGAAGGAGATAACAGTGGTTCTCCCTTTACACTTTAATTTAAGGTTGAGGGGGAAAGCTGCCAGCTTGTTTCCCTATAAATGTTGCTTTTACTTAAATAAGAAGTATTTGGTATTTCTATCTGTGAATGCTAAAAGATCTGATTTAACTACAGAACTGGTGGGGAAACAGTCTTTTAAACAATCCTTTTCAGATGCCCCCTCCCTCCTGTAGTTTTTCTCAAGTAAATTCTGATACTGGCGATTCTTGACTCTCTCTAGAATCAATGGAATCTGTTGATTGGTGCTTGTTTAAGGATGCTTTGGAATAATTGTTCCCACCAGGGCCAGGGGTTATTGAGTCTATTATGTCTGCACGCTCCACTCACTCTTATGCAACTGTTTTTCTTAGATCATGAGCAAATCCTGCTCTGGTCCAAGCGGCAAGGGGGAAACTTTGAATGCAGTGGAACTGGGGGAGCTTTCTGCATACCAGAAAGCGGGGAAGCATTTGAGCCTGCACCTCTGGAGAGCTGCAGAGTGCTAAAGCACTTTACAAGCCATTGTCACAGGCAGAGAGGGTGCAAGAATAGCAGAAGCTATTCCCTTGTAACCTCAGGTCGCAGACCACTCAGCTAATGCACTATGATTTTCTTCTTTGAGGAGAAGGGAGACTCATTCCCTCAGCATCTCCTGGGATAAGCTCAACTGGTAAACCTGGTCAGGCCAGACACAAGGGGTCGGGATTTTATAAGATATATATAAATATATATATATGATCCAACCTTTTATATATATATATATATATATATATATATGATCCAACCTTATCTAGGGTTAGGTATCCAGGTTTTTCAATAATTATTTTTGCAAAAATCTAGTTGGTCTAATAAAAGATATCACCTCTACCATGAGTCCAAACCTTTACTAGGGGGCTTTTGTCACTGGAAAACTGAACCTTAGCCAGGAACATTAGCTTAATGTCTTGGAAGTTTGTAAATCAAGACTTGGAAACAAGCAGGAGGCTGAAACTAATAGGGGGCTGCTGTTTACCCAGCAAAAAACAGTCTCCTCCAAGTGCAATGGATGTGTATCAGAAGGGAGAAAAAAGTGAGAGGAAAAGCAGTGCTTCAGAGAGCCCGACATTTGCAAATTAAGTGTATAAATAAGATTTCCAGCATAATGACAAATTAATTCTTCCTTTCATAATTTTATTAAAATAAGCATCTTCTATCTTTTTACTAGACCTGACATATGCTTACATAGATACAACACACCCTGTAACCTAATCTGCTGGCAATCTTGAAGCAATTAACTCCTTCTAATCTTTAGCTAACAAAGCCCACCATGCAAAAGGTCCCTTGAGAACAACACTCTAAAGGCCTCAGTGAGCTCTCTCTGACTATTTCTCTGTTATTCAGTGTGCAGAAGCTCATTGGAGTGCTCAGAGAGCAGGGATTCATTTGAAACAACAAAGATGAATCATCACAGATCATAAGATCTTCATTAACTCCTTATTTCTCTACTAATTAACACAAAAGGAATGACTTGAATGCTTGACAGGCAGCGAATGACCCACAGCTCTGTGGTTAATAGGATGCAAATGATGCCTAATGAGGGTCTCTAGCTGCAGTCTGGGCATCTGGCCTACTATTTTTGTTGTGGATTCAGAGTGGGTTTGAGATCAAAACAGTTTAACCAATAATATAGGCTGCAGCTGAGTTTATACTAAACTCCATGAATTTCTGAGTCCACCACACACAAGAATTAGCTTAAACTGTTTATCAAGAGGTTTATAGTAGCATGGAGTATTGGAGTTCATAGAAACCCTATCCTAATACAGTAATCATAACAAAGAAATATTGTAACTTTTTACAGGCAATAAAAATAGCCAATTACTGACTCCTAATGACATCACAATTGATAGAAGAGAGAGCTTCCCTTTGATTTTTTAGAAACCAGTTGCATGGAGTACCTACAATTGAGCTTATATAAGAAATAAGATAGAAGTGAATGTAGCTTTATTAAAATGTTAGTATTGTAGCTATTGCCAAAACTATTTCAAGCTATCAATTAGGGTCATAATTTAATATCACTAATGACAAAGCTTTTTTTAACAAGTGTTACTGAAACTGTCACAGCTTCACCGCAGGTTCCCAACCATATGAGCCACAGAGCTTTTGATTATGTGACTCAGAGGGTGTTTTTTATACACTCCAAGTTTGTGGTGTAAGTAAAAAAGCTTTATTTATATCAGTACCATTGTTTCTGCAGAGTGGGTTTACACTGAGCTGAGACCAAAAAAACCACACCTGTCCCCTGAATTGCCTGCAAGTCTCTACCTTATGGGACATTTTCACCTGTTTCCCTCTGAGGGCCTGGAGAGAGCAATGGTTCATGCACTGGGACAGAAACTCAGCAGCAATAAATCAGCATTGCTTCTTTAGGCTTTATCCACTTCTCCCACAAATCTCTCCCTACTATGACTCCTAATCTGTCTTCAGGAGATGGTCTAAAAGAAAAAAAAAAACCAGACTCTTTCTCATTTAAGTGCCTCCTAAAGACTTGCTGATTAATCTTCCATTTGTAGTACTTACAACTTTATTAAAAATAACTCTTTGCTCCCTCAGCTAGTCCACTAGTTTCAGGAAGGATCATCCTCATATTGAGGTTGCTACTTTCTCTCCAGATTCTTAGTTTTTGCCAAGTCCCTTCCTCCCCAGCACCTTGCCAGAAATCAGGGTGAACTGTTATGCAAATATATTCAAACCAGTGTGGTGACTGAACCAAATAAAGCTAAGCATAATACATGTATGTACTTGCAACATCGGGTTACCTCCCTATGACTGGATATGCATGCAACCTTGATCCCGTGCAATGCATCGTGTGGATCCAGTTACGTGCTCAAAACCCTATGCCTCACAATCAGCCCTGGTGATATCCATATCTCATTGACATTCATGGTAGTAAAGTAATAAGCATATGAATAAGTGTTTGTAGGATCAGGTATTAGATGAAAGCTCCTTGAAGCAAACAAATCTCTTACCTGTGCTGGGAGACACACGGGTCACTTGTAGGTATTGCAATGATGAACAATGACAACAAGGGGACACTAGTATTTCTAAGATTCTTCCCATACATTTAGATTTTCTCAAAATGTTGCATACAACTGAATGGAACAGGGTGTTTATGCTTTGACTTAAATGAGTTTAAATGATACTTTTCACTCTTTGCATAAGTACTGCAACCAATGCATGAGAGTCCAAAATTGAAAGAGGTGAGGAAATGACTTGAAACAGAAGTGTAATGGACCCATCTGTATGCATTGACCAGGCAAGGTTAAGTGTTTAAATGTAAACTAAAAGGATAAATGCTGAAAAGGATCTAACCTTTAAAACAAAAATCTGTCTCATAAGTGGAGAGACCATAACAGCCATGATTTTGAACCAGAATCTAACCTCCTCCAACAGTTTTTTCCAAAACTTTGGGAAAAGTCCAGGTTCAAATCTGAAAATCAGATCTGGACTTTGCTGCTGCACAGTCCCTTAGTTTTACAGCAGACTGTTTTGCTTGCATGTAATTATTAGCAGCATGTTGTCTCTTTGAAACAAAACAGCTTTTGAAGCAGCCACAGACTATAAAATGATTGACATGTTTCTCCTAGGCATACAGAGATAGTGTCATAAAACAAAGGTGAACTTTTAGTACGGTCTTAAGTTACACTTATGAATACAGCAGTATCAATTTTGAGTCATGGAAAAAAAGATTTGCACCAAAATACATTTTCCCTTGTAAAGCCCTTGCTTTGAAAATCTATGCACTCAGTTACCTGGGGCTAGCTTTATAAACCACTTTCCTTTCCTATTGTTAGCATACATCCAGAAAGTGTCACTCTACGACCAGGAGCCATATACCGTTCTGATTTCATTTGTTTATGAGATGGCTTGCATAAAAAGATGAGGTGCATGGCATACAAGGGGCCAAAATGGCTGTATTATGAGGCTGTGCAGTAAGTAGGGAAAAGGCTGCATGACTCTACCTTTGCTGGACATGGACAGCTCATCCCGAGGCACTCGGGGGATTAATGAAATGAAATTGTTTTTGGACTTGCTGCTCTCTCTCTTATCTTTTCTATCCATAATGTCCCACAGAAGGCAAAATGTAGTAATTTTAGTCAGCAGCCTCTCATTAATTTTCTACCTTTGGGGAAATGCACATTTATAGAAAGATGGCACTATATAGAGCTCATACAGCATATGTAGAGTTCAGGTAATTTGCTTTTCACCAAAAGAGCTCAGAGTAATACAGGAGGTACAAAAGCATAAAGTTATTTAAACTACAGATTCCTTTCAACATCCAGGGTTTATATGTGCACAAACATCTATACACATGCCAACCTATAGAGTCATCAGTTTTGAAGATAATCTTTTAGGTTAAGTATTTTCCCACATTAAACTGATAATTATCCTTCCTTTTCTTCCTCTATCCCCAGATACCAGACAGGCTGGATTTTTGCTTCATGTATTATTTATGGAGTGGAATTAATATGCAGATTCACAAAAACTTAAAAACTCATAATTATTCATAAAGGGCTTTAAGGTTATTTAGTACATATTTATGAAACTTTATGTTTGCTAGGAATTGTATTTGAAAGTACTATAGAAGGGTGTTGACTGAGGTTAATTACTAGTATGGAGAGTAATCTGAAAATGATCAAACTCTTTGAATGAAAATATTTGTCAGTATTTCTGATCTATATTTAAGTGAAGTAATGGACATCAATAGCCTTGCAAATATATTCAGAAATGGCTCTGCAAGAGAGAAGATTTGCATATCTAATGCAAACAACCAATGAGGGAAAAATGTCTAGTTAGACACCTTTGATCAGTAGGCAAATGTAATAAATGATAGAGATTTATCCTGTTTGTTGTCCATCTGTGTTGAGTTATGCTCTTACACAAATATGCTCTAGTCGGAAAAATATTAGCACCAATTTACGATAGCCAGAATCTATTCTTTGCTAGATTAAGAGTCGGAAATGAGATGTGACCTATTTACAGTGCCAAGTTTTCTGAAGAAGTTATTTAGGCCAGGAACTACAGGATGGATGTAAATAATATATAATGTTGGTTTGATATTTACATAGCCCTTACTCTCTGATGCATAATTAACTTCCTACCTATGTCACTGGCATTTAAGGTTGAAAGCTCATAAAATACATTAATGTCAAACAAACAGCAGTGGTAGCTGTTCAAAATGGTAGGATACATCCAAAATGTTAGTAATGCCCCAATCCTGCAAACACTTATATATTTGCTAAATTTTACCAGCCTGAGTAAGCACATGAAATCAGCAGGACTCTGAAGAGTAGTAAACTCAAGCATATGTGCATGTGTCTACAGGAGGATTACAGGGGAGTGACATGATCATTATTACCAAGTGGTCCATTACAGATTACCTTGGAATACAGCACACCTACAAATGACCATCGCATAGTTTGTTAATCCTATAAATCCCACCACTACTTTAACATGTGCCTATTGTAAAGAAAAAAGATGTATGGCTTTATTAACTAAAGAAACATGGACTACATACGCTAGGCATAGCAAAAGGCTGAACAGCTTCCACATGAGATGTCTGTGTAAGATCGTGAAAGTAAAGTGGGAAAACAAACACAGAGCGCACAAGACTGACGCACGTAGAAACCATTATCGAGAAGAAAAGATTGGGATGGATCGGCCATATCAGGAGAATGGGAGAAGACTGTATCCCCAAGAATATTTTGTATAGCGTATGGCTCTAAAAAGCAGGGTCGCCCTCTATGGTGGTACCACAATGTGTGCAAAAATGATATGAAGTCATTCAACATCAATGTCAAAAGCTGGGAGGAACACAGAGAATCCCATCCAAACTGGGAACATCTGGCACTGGGAGCAGCTCAACATGAAGCAGCTTTGATCCAGAGGATGGAAGTAAAGTGAGAAAGAAGAAAGCAGTGTGCTGTAAACTTGGACTCCAACTCAGACAACACATGGATCTGTGAAACTTGTAACAAGCTGTGTTGCTCTTGAATTGGGCTCGTCAGCCGCAAATGGATTCATCAGGCTTCTTATGTGTACGCCATGATCCAGAGGACTGACGGTTGCCTACTGCTAGCACATGGAAACAACACAATATTCTAATCCTCGTGTAAAATGCCTGACCGGTACCAAGGGAGATGGACTTGCCATGGTGATAACAGTGAAAGCTTCCCCATGGCACACTAACAGTGCCCCCCCCAGATTTGTTCAAAACTGGCAATGCTCAAGGCTGGCATGGTAAATCAGACTCCATGTCCATTCGCTCCTTTGCTTCTGAGGTCAAAAGACTTCTCTCGTTATGGGCTCCAATGGTTTATATTAAATCTGATGTTCCTGTTTGTACAGATTTAACAACCAAAGTAGTTAAATGTGTGCATCCCTCCCACACATGCACTAGGCACAGAGATGCTTATGGAAATAAACTGCCCACAAAAGAAGCTTTATACCATTAGACTCTACACTGGTGTTCGCATCAGTGGATTCCACCAATTTAAACCATATCTGTTTTTAAACAAACATAATTAAATTGACACCAAAAATGTTTATAGATCAGCTCTTATGTATGATGTGGAATTGCACATGGGTCACTGCACTACTTTTTGACTGCTGGCTCAGAGGTGAGCTGTGTAGTGGCTCTGTATCCCATTACTAATCCCTATCCCCAAGATACCCAGACCCCAGTAAAACTGTCTGTGTTTTTTAACTCTTTGCCATACCTGTCCACCATGGGAAATCTCTGTAAGTTTCCCCTTAAAGGGTAGGGCGTTGGGGTTTGGCTTCCCTGCAAGGACTGATCTTGGTATTCAGCTCCTAGAATCCAAGAATATCCTGATATGAAACTCAAAGCAGCAACTGGAGGCCTGGGGATCCACCCTTGCTCTGGGGCCCTCTCTAGCCTCTCAATGGATCTGCTCTGCCATGGCTCCCTCTGCTAAGTAATTCTCCTTGACTATCCTCCCTGCATGTCTGGTTAGCAGAGTGACATACAAAAGCATGCAACCAATGAATCTGCCACCAGATCCCAGCACCAGAAGGTACGTGTCTTTCCTGACCCCATCCCATTTTGCCCTTACCCCATTAAAGATCTCTGGACCTGCAGAACATTTTCTATGACCTCTGCCTTGGGGATGGATGGTGACACGGGGGATGTTGAGCCCATTCCTCCACACAGAAAATGAGAGATCTGCATATAGACAATCCCCTCTTTGTGTAGGTCACGAAAGAACTGTTCTTGCCCATGATATTTTGAAATAAATGGAACAATAATGTGGCCATAATAGTTGCCCTAACCACAATGACTATTGCCTGGATAGATTTGTAATCTCTTTTAACAAATACATTAAATTACTTGAAATAACGTCTTATTTGCCAACAGCTTATTCCATAAATATATATGGAATATAAAACAGGAGAGAGTCCCTGACATAATTAAAATTGTGCAGCCAGAGAGGAGGGAGGGAAGAGTGTTATCTTTTCAGCTGCAAACTATTTTACAGAAATATTTCTCACACATAAACCTTCTATTTACCTTCAGGGATAATATAATTGCATATTGAAACAGTGCTGCTCTAGAGGCAATGCTGACTGATGTCTCCACCTTCCACCTCTGCTAGGCCTGGAGCTCAATCAACCAAATTATGGCCACCACCGTCACTGTTTTTGCTGTCCTCCCTCTTCCCAGTTACCTGCAGAGAGACAGCCCTAATATTAATCTCAAGGGTCTAACAATTCCCATTGATAAGATAAAGAAGTAACCGGGATATATAGCTCTCTGTTTGACACTGAGGATGCTCGCAGCAGGATGCAGGATGGGCTCCAACACTGCAGGATGCTAACAGCTATTCAGCATCCACTGCTGTCAACAGGAATAGTGTCAATAGCCAGTGAGTCAATAAATAGTATAGAATATAACAGAATAGAAAGGTGATCAGTGTGACAAATCACATGGTGTTTGTCACCAGCGGGGCTTGAATCCAGGAGCTTCACAACCACACACAGACCTCTGCCCTTGAACCAAGGGAGCACCATCATTTGCTGGAAAAAAAATAGTGGGTTGGTATCCTGTATGAGGACTAACCAGTAGAGGGGACACATGGCAAACAATATTATATCAGTTCCTCATAGGATTAAAGCTACGCTGGAATAATGTAGCTAGCGTATCGAGTCCATATTTTTTACTCTTGCCGTGTTATAATTTTGGCTCATTAGTCAGCTAGATAAATGACAATGCATCAATGAAAGGAAACATTACCATGATATCTGTTACCCCCGGCAGTTCATAGCATCAGCATAAGCATTCAGGAATACAGAACAATTGTATTCATATGGCAGTAGACTATTTCCTGTTAGTACCTGAACTCAGTTACTTACTTCATAGCAATCTCATTTTGAAAACCTGGTTCCTGGAGTTTTCAACTTTTTTTCTTTATACCACACACTACCTCTCATTTGATAGCAGAGTTAAAAGCTCATTAAATTAACAGGGAGTGAAAGGAAAATATTACATAAATTACTAAAAGTTCATCTTTGTTTTATGACGGGGCCCAGGCATGTTAAGTCTTCCTTTCAACCCAGATTCTCTGGTGCCCTCTTCATGTGCTAGACACAGCTGAGGTCTGGTACCTGATACAACTTGGAGCAACCTCATGGTTTCTATAAGCTACATGGACTAACTATAACCCCAGGTGACTAGCACACCAGTGGGGGAGCGGCAGAGTGTTGGGTTGATCCAGCGATACAATCTATTCTCCTGGCATTATTTTAGTTTCTGAAAGCTGCCCATACTGAGAAGTGGTACAAAGTTGACAGTACAATCTTTGTTTCATGAGATACTTCCATAATAAAAGAAGCCTCATCTGGCTGAGCCCTCCAGTGTCCTAGATACCTTGCATATAACAAATGAAGCAGGGGATAAAGGATCTGGCCCACTGAGCTAAAGGTATTCAGGTTCCTAATGCAGAGAAATTATAGCAAGGCAATCTTGGGTGCTTTACTACAGTTGACTAATTAGCACCACCGTAAAGCATTACTGTCTACATGTGCACTGGTATTAGGGCACAGTAAATTAATTAACCCCGCCGTACTGCTGGGGATAGTACTCTCCTACAGTGGAGTAATTATGTGTGCTAAAATGCACACGTACACAGTGACAGGGCTGGCTGGGGCACAAGGGTGCTAAAGCGCGGGGGCTGCCTGCCACCTAGCCCTGCACTTTACCACTCTCCTACCCAGCCAGCCCCTCCGCCACCCAGAGTCTGGTGTTGACAACTCAGACCCGATGCCAGCTTGGGGCTCCTCCACCTCAGCTCAAACTGCTGAAGTCCTGGGCTCACGTGTAGATGCTGTGCCTAGGACCAGCTGACTCTAGTGCAAACTGTGCCGGAGTTTATCATGTCGCCTCAATGGCACATGTAAATGTACCCCTTGAGTATGAATTTACAGTGCACTAGCTACTCTGTATTAATTCTGCAGGTAGACGCAGTTTAGGCTAAAAATAGACATCACATTTCTCTGGGGACAAAGCCTTTCATCGTGGGATCTTACAGTCTTACAACTTGCACCCATTGTCTCACTTAAACTACCTAAAAAGTACATGAGATAAAATGTGTTAATGCTTTTTCCCAGGCAGCTCATTCAAGTTAACTGCCATTCATTCCAGGGACAAGCTACCTGTGTACAGGGCTGTGTCACTCTTCTCTCCCAGATTTTGACTCCAATCAATCAGAATCACCTCCAGAGCACGGTCTGTTTTTACCCTTCTCGGCCTTTTGACTCGGATCAAGTTTCAGTAGTTCTCAGTATCGTACCCCATTTGCAAAGTGAAGGAAACTACATTCCACGCAGGAATTCTTCATGTGCATTAAGAGTGTCCACAAGGGGCGTCAATGTGGAGTAGCTATGCACTGTAAATTCACACCCTAGTTTGCCTTGCGGTAATTCCCATGCAGATAAACCCTAATTGTTTGCAGGTTCAAGGCCTAGAGTTAGAACGAAGGCACAAAGAAAGGGTGAGGAGTGGGTGGGAACAACAATGACTTATAAAGTGTCATGATACCTAGGTAGAGCGGAAACCAGCATAAATCCTCATTCTCTTTCCTGAAGAGGTCAATTACCAAAGCCCTTACTTGTCTGCCGGGAGAGTGAAAGGTTGTAATTTGTTCCATAGCCAGGTGTTCTCCGAGGAGGCTTGGCCATGTTTTCAGCTGCTTTTCATGCCTGTGCTGTTGCTTCAAGGCAATGTAACACTTTCATGGTTGTTGACTTCTAGAAAGAAAAACAAACAGGACAGTAATTTCCCATAGCGTTGCTTTCCTTGCTTAACCAATCCCACTTGAGATTACTGATCCTCTATATTCACAAGAGCAACGCATAATATAGCGCCCCACTGTTCACTTCCATGTTTCTTTCTGCTTGGGCAATCATTAAAAGTGGATCCTAAATATACCATGCCATGGATTAATTTAAAACAAGTTTAAGGAAAATTTATTGCACTGACTGACATCAGGGTAACTCTGTTTACATAAAATAGGATTTTTAAAAACTTGCTGATGGGTTTGAATGGGTTTTGGGACCTGTAAACAAATAATCCTATTCATATAATAAGTCATAATACATATCATTCAATATTTCACCAACGGGCACTTTAATGCTAATTAGCATATTTTAATGCACATTAAAGTGACATAAAAAATGCGTGCTTTTGCTAATGTGCATTAAAATAAGCTATTGCACTTTTCCTAGTATCTCACAATGGAGGTACTAAATTTAACGTGCATTAGCAAAAGCGCATTAATGAATGTGTAGCTGCACCCTCTGTCAGCTAAATCAGTGGTATCTACAGGGTGACTATATTAATCAGATAAATACATTAAATAAAACAATTGGGCATAAAATAAAACAATCCAAATCTCAACTCAATAATATGTATTTTTGCATGTATTAAATTATAGTTTTATTACCAAAAGGGGGGAGATAGAAAATGAAATCACAATCAAAATCTGAATGTAAAAGAATTGCTAAATAACCAAATTAGCTATTAATCAGTAAATCCAGATTTGTGAATATCAATTCTAACTCTTGCTTATGATTTGTCAGAAAGGATTTTAAACTAGCACCAACCTTCTCCCATTTCTGATCACTGAAAAGAAGGAAGGAAGCCTTCCCCGCCCTCCACCCATAATTGTCATTTAGGTTCTGTTTTGAACACTGCTTGGGTTTATTTCTTTTGCTGTTGTGTGAGCAATGACCCGCACTCCAGCTACAACTATGTTCTGATTGCACAGTCACTAATAGAGAGAGGTACCTATCCATGTTAGTCTTAAGTCAGGCAGAAGGCAGCGCAGGGTGGCACTTTAAAGACTCATTCAAGAGAGGCATAAGTTTTCATAGTAACATCATGCTTCATCAGATGCTTTGAATAGATGAACCCATGGCCTTTGGGCTGAATCTGGCCCATGAAGCCATTGGACCTGGCCCACAGACATGGGACTTTGACAGCATTCAGTAGCAGCTGCTTCTCCTTTTCCCTGGTTGGGATAAGTAGCAAAAGTGGCTGTGTCCTAGCATTTGCTTGGCTGCCCATCCACCTGTGACCCAGGCAGAGGCATTTCAACCCTGAGAAGTTTGCCAGCTGATGAACTAACAGTTATAACTCTAAACAGTATAGACTCAAAGTCTGTTGACATCTGTGGACATAGTGGATGAATTTACACATGCAATTAGTAAGGAGCAAAACTCTGGTGCAGTTCTCACAGGAATTTGTATCTCCCGGGACTGCAGCACATTGAGCCAGGGTGGAGCAGGCAGCTCACCATGCCAGGAGCTGCACAGAGAAAACAGGGTAAGTAATTTGGAGCTAGCAGGTCCACAAGGGGGGCTTGGGAGGCCTTGGATGTGGTTGGTGGAATTGGGGTTACTGGCAGATCCATAGGGATGAAGGGTTGCCCAGTTGTGGAGTACTGGGGGACTCCACCCCAGCTCAGTAAGCTGCAGTCCTTGATGGAGCAGCCCTGGGTTGGCAGTGAGTTTGGAGCTCACCTTTGGGCTGTTGCTGCTGGCATCAGGCAACAGAGGGGCTGGCTCGGGCACAGGGGTGCTACAGTGCAGGGCTAGCCAGCAGGCAGCCCCTGAATTGTAGCACCTTCATGCCCCAGCCAATCTCAGTCACCATCTATACATGTGCTGTGGCAGCAAAAATTACTCTACCAAAAGACAGTACTTCTCCCGGACAGTACTATCCTACAGCAGAGTTAATTAATTTACTGCATCCTAATATGGGCACACGTGTAGACAGTGATGCTTTACTCTGGAGCTAATTAGTCAACTCCACAATAAAGTGCATGTATAGATGCACCCACTGCAATTAACTTCAGAGGTTTTGGATCTAGCCTCTAATTCAGACACACAGGGTTGCATTTCATATGCAGAAAAATGACAAGCAAAAAATGAAATGTGTTTTCTGTCCATTACCAGAGGCATGTCCATTACCTATTGTGTATGTAGTAGACAAGTCCTGTGAAGGTCAGTTCAGTTCAGAGCCAAACTCCATTGTTTATAGCCTTCAATGTGAGCTCGTGGTGCCAGATCATTACAAGTGTAGTAACCCACAAGGAAGTTTAGATTTGGATCTAGACTTCAGACAAACAAAGAAACCAGATAATTCACAGGTGCTCATATGTTACCCCCAGTATACATATTGTAGCAGAGAGTTGGTGATTTGTTAAGGTCACTTAGTAACTTAGGGCACCTCCACACATGCCCGATGGCTGCTCCAATGCAGTAATTATTTATGCAGTGTGATAATAAAACAGGCAGAGTGATATTACATTTTCCCTAAAAACCAAGTCACCAAAAGAGATGACTAGATCATCCACTAGCATGTGTATGCTGGGCATTGAACAAGTATTAAAATCAAGTGTGGCCTATAAAGGACAGGCGGTCGGACAACCAGGGCTCTGTTTGTGCCCAGCACGGTGGGCCGTGACATTGGCTGGGACTTCTATGCTCTACTAGAATAGAGATTACAATGAAATAATATGCGATTAACATGGTAAAAGTCTCAGGATAGGTGGCCCCTGTTTCAGTGCAAGTTCATTATTTTAGCAAATGTATCACTAGTGATTTTATTTGCTTTGACTGTTATTGTGTAAGGCAATTAGGATAATTACAGGAATTATTTATTTTGAGTAATTATGTTGAGGATGCATCCGAATGAAAGAACCAGCACAACAAGCAGTTCAATCTGTCACTACCAGGGGAAAGAGAGAATGGATCTTCGGACTGTAATGTTACTCAAAATCTAAAACACATTGAAAAGGGACACGATCAGATAATATAAAGAGCCCAGATAGCAGCTTAAATGAAGTGCGATTTCAGATTGCTGATCCAGTTTTTTACATTATTCTGACACAGAACCTGAGGTTGTAAAACTGAACAATGAAACCAAATAGCGTATGGAAATCTCCAAGGCAAAAACTGTGGTCAGGCTTTTGACTCATACATATAGCAGACATAGGTGTATTAAAAAGCCAGAGGCACTTGTATTAGCTTGGGAACTCTAGTATAATTTAGCCCGAAGATATTCACAAACATTATCAATATTTCTGAGTTTACAATCACACCTTTGCCTGTTGACTTAAAGCATCTAGTTTGGTTCATGCTACTCGTGATGTTTACACTTTGGAATCTATTATGCACAGGAAAAATTAGGGATTATCTTTGACCTGGGTACCACATATTTTTATGCAAAACTAAATAATAGGGTTATTTATTCATTTAATCAATTCCATATATTTGTCATAAGCAGGCCTGATTTCTTCTGAGGTCACATTAAACATCATACTTCTGTGGATGGCCTCTGGTCTGATTGATAATACAGCTCGCTTGGTTGGCACTCAGACAATCTTAAGCTCTCATATCTTCTGACATGTTCGCAGCATTATTTTTTCAGGCAAGCATTTTTTTCAGGCAAACCTAGAGGCAGAATCAAGATGATGGGTGTGGCATTAATGTTAAAAATTAAGGCACACTTAAAGCGTTACCTCTATAAAGAGGATGCTTTTACAGTACTGTGTTGGGAAAAGAAATGTTGTGGGAAAGAAAAGGTTTTAGACCCAGATCTGAAGAGAGATTTAGGCAAATGTTTAGGTTCTTAGGTACAAAACAACGATCCTAAAAACCCTTGCTTAGTTGCTGATTAATTCGGGAGGTGCCTGAAGTCCAGAGATGCTTGGTCTTAGGAGGTCTGCTGTTACATTCAGTAATATAACTAAGGGCAAGGACTTAGGGGGCAGAGGTGGAGGGGATGGTGCAAAAATAGCAGCTGCTGATACTGGCAGCTCCACAGTAACTGCTGCCCTGTTTGCTGTGGCTTTCCACGGTGCAGAGCTGCTCTATTACACCTCTGGTTGCATATCTGCATAATCGCCCATGCCCTGATGTCACTGAACATCCAAGCATATAGGTCACACCTGGGTCTTAGCACAATTCACCAACTGTGGGCTCTGACAGACAAGAGGGTCCTGCTTTAAACTCATGGCGCTTTATATCAAGTGCCATAAGTTAGGGTGCCCCTCCTCCCATCCCCCCACCTCAACAGACATTCACCTCTTGGGTCCTGGGGGTGGAAACTGAGCCTGCCTCCAGGAGCCTGCCTGCAATGGAGGAGCTGATCCTCTCTTCCAGCCCTGCCCTCTCTCTCAGCTCCTGTGCTATCTGCAGGAAGGGAGGGGGAGAAGGCAAGAGGAGTGATCTGCAGGCTGGGGCCTGCCTGGCCTGAGCTAAAGAAGATGAAGCTGGGAGGGGTGGAGAGCAGGGGGGCTCCAATCCCCCTCCCTACTCCTTCCAGCTCAGGAGTTGATCGTGCAACAGATTAACCCTGGGGAACACAAGTTCCTTAAGGCGCTCCAAAGTGGAGCACCTTCATCTCATCCCTCATTTGATGAGGGTTAATTTGTCATGCGATCAATCACTTTACACGTGTTCTGCAGCCATGCTGTAGAGTTTTTCAGGGGGCCGATCATGCAACAAATGTAACTTCTACCTGCACCCTAAGTGCCCATGTTTCTAGCTTGTCTCAGGGGGCTAGATCTAGGTGTTCTCAGAGAGAAGCAGCTTAGGTGAAAGTCCATAACCATAAGATTGCAGGATTGCAGGATAAGGGTGATCCTACAATCTTATGGATAGGCACGCTCATGTTAGCTGGCAGAGTGCTGGAGTTCAGTCCATCCTCTGAGGTCTATTTCAGTGTTTTGTCCAATGACTATTTCATCACCATACTGTGTTGGAGAGATTTCGTGGACCATTAGGATAGTTGGTAGAAGTGTTTGGCAGCTGGACAGATGAGAGAGAACCAAAAATAAAGGGGTGCAGAAGGGTCTTGTGAGCTGAAATAAGAATCAGGGAATCTGATGAAAGTTTCAGCAGTTGAAGAGAGGAGGAGAAAGAGATAAGGGCACCTGTAGGTCCAAAGAGGGTTTGGCCAAAGTTAGCATTTGATGTGAAGTTTTTAGCAGCAGGAAGTGAATGCTTGAGGAAGTTAGCACCAAGAAAACAAAGTTCATCCAATGGTGTAAAGACAGTCATGGGCTATTTCCAGGCTTTCTTAACAGAGGCCTTTTTATTGCAGGATTGTTCACAGGTACTGGGAAGATAAAAAATGATTTAATTTAAAAAGGCAGAAGTCTGAATTACGTGTTTCATCCTATTTCCACATTAAGAATCTCAAACAATTCTGGATGTTTTTAATAACTCCCTTTTCAGAGGGTGGTGGAGTTCTTCAGTGGCTGTTTGTTAATGATCTACAGACCAAGAATCAGGAGCTTAAACCCTAACGAACCTATTGGTAGAGGTTAATCAGTTTTATATTTCATAAATGAGGAACAGAAAGGCAAAGAGAGTCAAATCCATTTATTCTGTCAACACAGTATGTTGAGGACAATGAAAGAACATGCAATTTTTTTTAGAGAGACAAAAATAGATCTGATTTGAACATAAGGGATATTCTCCACAATGACGGATAGTTGAGCAGCATGGCCTAGAAGTTAATAAATTCAAGGGCTTGGCAATCAGATTGGGAGTCCACTTTGCCTGGATGGAATAAACAAAGAACAAAGAATGACCTGTCAATTTTACTGCAGTCAAAAATCACGATGGTATGCAAAAATTCAGTGAAATAGACATGCTGTTATTACTGAAGAATGCATGGAGGAGTAAAGCGTTTTTTTTCTAATGGACATTCTCATTCCATCGTCAAGCATAGCTCAAAGAAATCTTAAAACGTTCAAATATGACAAGAAAAAATAACAGCAAACACATATACCTTTAACAAACAACAAGTAAGAAAGACCCAATAAGGATAGTCAACATTTAATGAAATGGGGAACTATACTATACCTTAACTGATGGAGATTGGCTAGAAGAAGGTAGTGTGAAAAGCTCACAAACATTACATACCCTATGTAGCAGGTTAAACAAAAGTGAATTCAAGATACAACAATGTCAAAATAGAGTTTCTAAAGAATAACCTCATTATTATTTTATTTTGTATTATATTGTTTGTCACTGTGCCTACAGCATGGATTTTCCCTCCACCCTCTTTTTAGTTTTGATGACATCTTTTTAAAAAAAAAACTATATCCTCTTGTGAATTTAAGGAGGAATCAACTTCAGGACCTTCTAATGCATCACATACAAATCTTGAGGCCAAACATCTGTTATAGCTATTCATAGCCTAAAAACTATGCTGACGACTAAGGGCTATGTAAGATGCACATGAAAATTAAGGAACCATTATTCAGGGATACATAGTAGGACTTGGGAGTTAAAAGCGTGCCTCGAGGGAATTGGAGATGTCAGCTGATGCAGGAAAACACTAGTTCACGGTTCTGTGGGCTGGATTGTACCTGACCCATCCCTTTTCTTAAAGGGCTTGGATTTCTTGACAGCCCTTGAGTTCAAGGTGCACAAGGGCACTACGGGGCCAATAAGCAGGCAGGAAGGAGATCTGAGCTACAGTGAAGAGGAGAGAATATTGTATATGTCCTTCAATAGGCACCCAGGGAGCTGCTCTCCTAAATTGCATTGTTTCCTTCCCGGGGTCCCACTGGGTAGTATATATGCACCTGCCTCCAACAGGAGGCTGGAGTATCAAAATGAAAAGCAGGTTGCAAGACATTACATGCATACATCATGGCATTTTAGTGATCTCAGACAACAGGACAGTGAGCAGGAAAAAGAAAGGCAGATATTTATTTTTGCCATCAATACATTTGCAGGTGGATACTGATTCCTAGGTATAGGGGAAATTCTCTGGAGGCCTGCAGGAGTTTCACAGGCTATCATATGGCAGAACCAATCCTGTCAGAAAATTGCACAGGCTGATGGAATAGTGTGTAGGGAAAAAGAGGTAGGAACTCTGCTCCTTGTCATGGACTCCTTTGTGACCAGTTCTTAAGTGAAGAAAAGAACAGGTGCAGAAGGAATGGCAATCAGGCAAAATGTACTGCCCCTAACAGTTTTTCAACCAGCGCCAGGAAACAGAAGTACGGGAGGCAGGGATTGTCTGGAAGATACAGGACACGACATGTCACTGTAAGCACGTAGGCAAAAATAGAAAATAAAATCTATTTCTCCCAAGCTGGAACTTGCAATGGATGGACTATTACCAATCCAAGCCATCAATATATAATGGTAACTTCTCATTTTATAACTTCAGAGAAGCTGAAAAAGTTGTATTTGCCCTCCTCCTGGTCTCTGTTAGGAGATTCAATCTCATTCCCTGCCAAGGCATGATATCTTCAATGCTTTTATTTACAAATAGCCCGTAGACATGTCTCGGCCATATTCTGACACCAGGCTCTGAAACAAAAATGAGTCGTCAAGGGCTGTAAGTGCAACTTGGTTTTCAACTGGAGACAAGCAAGAAATCTAGTCCCCAGGAAAGCAAGTCCCCAAGTCTGTGGTCAGCCGTTGAGAAAGCAGCTGATTTTATTCCCAAGTTAAGCTCTCGCTGATGCCAATTGATATAGGGCTGAACTCTGAAAGCAGTAGGTTTGCCTGCAGGAAATATGCTGAGAACTCACACCTGCAGCCTATTCATAGCCGTTACAAGGATGTGCTTGGAAGTAAACTGTCCCCATTATTAGAGCTATGTAGTTTATTTTTTTGCCTCAGCAAGTGCTGATATCAGGATGAATGGGTCAGGCAGACACTGTAGGAATGGCAAAAATTAATTGCCCAAGGTTTTAGTGGAAAGTATATTCAGGATTTAATCTGTTTAATTGTTCACAACTGAAATTCACATATCTAGATGATTAATTCTCATCTATTTCCACTATAAAAGAGAAGCCCTGCATTGCATCTGTAAAATTAGAAAGCTTCCTGACACTTAAAATTTAGCCCACAGTGTCCATAGATGCATATAAACTGAGTCTTATAAATCCCTGACCGTTTATTCAGGCTAATATATAGTCCCAATCTACTATCCAGGGTTGTAGGCCTAGAAATAGACTCCGTTTTCTTCCCACATCTGTTTGCAAAGTCCATACAATGATCTGTGCATGAATGTTTTACCAAACAAATATTCTAGTGCTCTTTTCAAAACCAAACAGACTGCAATAATGATTGTACACGTAGCAGTCAGACTAGAACTTGACCCTATTGCCTGTTGGAGTTAACATTAAAAGCAAAACTCTGCCCTGTATGGAAACCAACAGGGGAACAATAAGATACTAATCAGTCCTTTCCAGATAAACTGAAAAAAAAAAAAGGAATGAGTGCATCCAACATCAGAACAGAACTCACGATAAGATTTCTTTTTACTTTAAACCTGCATGCTGCTGTGATATTATACTTTTTGTAGTCTTAATATTATATTATTATTTCCGTCTCACTTAGAGTTACACTACAGTGTTTATTATTAATTCAGATTCTCACTATTAAAGGGCACATATTACCCATATGGCTAACGTGCTGCTCAGTATGTTCATAAGTTCCCCATCGTTTTGATTAACGCTGACAGAAAACCCTTTGAAAACATATGGCCCTATATACATCCTGTCATTTCTAATAATAGGGTACATTCTTCAGCACATTTTCTTAAGGAGATGAATTCAGTCATATTTTAGAAACATGCTAATACTTTGTTAATTAGGCTTTTTGAGGTCGGAGGAAGAAAAGACTGAATGAAAATAAACTTTTTCTTCAGCAGACACCATCGACACTGTAGATAATTTGTGTGACAGAAAAACGTGATATCCATGAGTAATGGTCTTTATATACAGCCAGATTTCTTAAACCAATTAGCATCTGGCATATTACTGAAAAGATTCATTCTCTGTCTGAGATGCCAGACTCCTATGGCCTTTGCCTGAAGAATCTGATTTTGGTGCTAGTCTCATTGATTAGTCCAATGCTTTATTTATGGAGTTGAATTTCTACATTTATATCAGTGGCTTCATCTGTCACGGTTGGGAGGTCTCAGTGTCTGAACACTCCTCACCTTCCTCACCAAAGTCCTGATCCCAATCTTAATGAAGGCTCCCATTGACTTCAATTCACTTTGGCTCAGGGCCTGAAAATCAGCGAATTGACATATTAGCCTGAGGACAATGTTTTTTACTCTTGCCCTGCTGGAAGCTCTTGTCCATTCCTTCATCGTTCACCTTGAATTTTGCAACTCACATTTCCATGGATCTCTGTTCTCCTCACACGACTATTTGAACCCCTCCATCCTCAAATGGTTTCATCAGCTCTCTGTTCATAACAGAAGCAAAGCCAAAAGGACTTGTGTTTGAACCTGGTCTTTCTCTGCTCTCTTTTCTCTTCAAACTAGACCTTATCCTGAAGGAAGAGGCTGACATTCATGAGAGAGACTTCATTCTATGATCATTCAGCACTAGGAAAGCTACAAGGCAACAGTAAAACATACTGTATTTTTAAAACATTAGAGGTAGAGGGGTGTTTGTGTGTATGTGTGTGCGCACATGCATCCTACTCAGAAAATGGAAGAGCCTATTGTGGAAAGCTGAGAACTACAAGTTTTCCCTCTCCCCATATCCTTTCATCCTCAGGAAATGTCCCTGTCTGAACCTCAGTGGTGCAGTTTACCTGGACATGAAGCTATTAATCCTATGAAAGTCCAACAAGAAGGAATGATGCATCACATCTCATTAGCAATATGGCCTATTAGATTCATAGATGTTAGGGTCAGAAGGGACCTCAACAGATCATCGAGTTTGACCCTCTGCCCTGGGCAGGAAAGAGTGCTAGGCTCAGCTGACCCCAGCCAGATGTCTATCCACCCTTCTGTTAAAGACCCCCAAGGCAGGGGAGAGCACCACCTCCCTTGGAAGCCCAGTCCAAGTTTTGGCCACCACAACGAAGCACATCAAACCTGTTCTCTGCTCGCTATGCTGAAATCCCGTGGAACACCGAGAAATTTAAAGTTCCCAGTTGTATGTTTAAAGTATTTGGCTTTGATTCCAGAATATCTCCAAGCTTTCAAGAACAGAAAGGTGGATGACAACACATCTCTTCATGTACAGCGGAACTCTGCCATAAGGCTAAAGGTGGCCTATGTAGGAGACAGCCTTCTTGATAGCCAGTTGAAAACTCTGGGATGAACCCCCCCAGAAACTAAAGCCAGTTAGGAACCTCACCACTTTGCATTCCAAATGCAATACCCATTTCTTCAGCTTTGCTTTCTCTAACACGCACAGAGCAGTATTTACATGTAACCTAAAGACAAACCAAAAGAAGGCCTTTATGAAAACAAAACACTTCATTCCATATGCAATTCCCCTTTCAGGGAGAAGATGAGGGAAAGAATGAACCACATATGACAGAGTTTAGCTTGGTTTTGGAAGCCAATGGAACTACCTGTGTGTGTAAAGGGAAGCACGTTTATGAACGTTTATAGTACCAGTCTTTAAGTCTGCAATATTTCCAGGTCAAAACTTTGGTTTCAAATGTGAAGTCCTAGGGAGTGTCTTTTCATGACACTCTGCAAAGGGATCCTATATAGGCATCTGCATTTGGCTGGTTTTAGTGTGTTTTCAAGTCCTTAAGGCATTAATGCACTGTGCATGTTAACTACACTTTTTCAAAATTCATAACTGTATTGCTAAACTGGTATTCCCCCCCTACACACACACTAAAAACAAGGCAAGGCAGCTGTTCGTTATTTGATTCTACCTACATGCCAGAGAGAAGAGTCTGTTTTTATTTTCTTCTTTGAAAAACTGCAGGGAATTGATCTATTTTTGAAAAGCATATAATATATTTTACTTGTAGTCCGAGATCAAAAAATGCCTGAAGAGATTCTCTTCGGACTTTTGAAAAACAGCCATATTTGGATTGTGACCAAACATAGGACATTTCAGACTAAAAAATTACTTTTGTTTTCAAAATACTTTTTTTTTCTCTTTTACCATTCTTTTTCTATTGCTTGTGGCTGCTGTTACAGTCTTGCTTAAAAGTTAGGCCCAGAGGCTGCAAAGACATTATTTTAACCACATAAGGATAAGAAACAGTGGGAATGCTCAGGTGAAACACCGATAAAAAGGTCATACACAAGTAGTCAGCTAGGCAACAATAAAAAGTCTATTGCTTTTATACTAATGTCAGAAGTCTAAGATTGTAGATGGGGGAACTTGAATGCTCATTGGTAAATAACAGTATTGACATAATAGATATCTCAGAAACATGGTGGAATGAGGAAAATCAATGGCATGCTGTAATAGTAGAATACAAATAGAATGGGTCATACTTTTGGGGGAATGGCACTCAACGTCAAAGACTGCATCAAAACAAATAGAGAAGACGTTTTCATTGATAAAATAGGTACCATACACTCTCCATGGATAGACATTCTTTGTTTCAATAGGGAAAAATAAGTATGTCTGGAGATATACTATTGACCCTGAGATTAGGATGGCAAAAGTGAATTAGAAATGCTAAGGGAATTGAGAAAAGCTGCAAAACCAGGAAGCACAGCAATAATGGGTGACTTTAATTAGTTACAAATAGACTGGGTCAATCTAACCTCAAGCTGGGATGCAGTGACAAAATTTTTTAACATTATGAAAGACTGCTTTCTGGAGTGATTAGTTCTGGAACTTACAGGAGAAAAAGTCATACAATGATACTGATGGGAGACTTCAATTTTCCAACATCTGCTGATTGAACAATGCAGCCAAACATAAAATGTCAAACTTGTGTGGAGGACAACTTTCTGTTCCAAGATAGATGATCCCCTAGTTGTATACATATATGAGGTCCCTTTTGTCCTGAACAACAGGGAAGAACTGTTGGACGATGTGAAGGTAATGGGCAACTTGAGAGGAAACGATCATGAGATGCTGGACTTCCACATCTGGCTCAAGGAGCTAATAGGCATGCTGTCATGGGAGGACAGACTAAAGGATAAAGGCACCCAAGAGGGGTGGGAACTGCTAAAGGAAACCAACAAGAAACTGTCCAGACATGATAGAAGCACAAGAAGAATGGCAAGAGACCAACGTGGCTGTACAAGGAGCTTCTAAAATGCCTCAAATGCAAAAGGAAAGCATACTGGCAAGGGAAGAATGGGCAGGTCACCAAAGATGCACACTGAGAAATAGCCAGAACCTGCAGGGAACAAAATCAGGAAAGCAAAGATAAAGAATGAACTGCACCTGGCAAAGGAGGTTAAAGACAACAAGAAGAGCTTCTAGAAGTATGCTGGCCAGAAAAGAAAGACTAAGGAAGCTATGGGTCCTCTGTTAACAAGCCAGGAGGAACTCCTAACCCAAGGTATAAAGAAGGTGGAGCTACTCAACAGCTACTTTACCTCAGTTTTCACACACACACAAAAAGATTCCAGATGCCTAATAGGGACAATCTTGATAAGGAAGGGGGCGAGCTGAGGGAGGAGACAACAAAAGAGATAGTAAGAGAGCTTTTGTTGAGTCTGAATGACTTCATGTCAGCAGGGCCACATAAGCTTCAGCCCAGGATCCTGACGAAACTGGTGAAGGAGATCTCAGAGCCCTTGACAATGATCTTCATGAAGTCATGGGAGATGGACCAGGTACCAGAGGACTGGAAAAAGCCAAGTAGTGACCCTCTTTAAAAAAAGAAGGCAAGAAGAATGACCCTGGGAACTAGATACCCATTAGCCTCACCTCAATACCTGGGAAGTTACTAGAGTATATGCTAAAGAAGGCCTTTTGCAAGCATCTGGGGAAGGAAATAACTGGCTCGATCGTCAAAGCAAAAGGTAATTATCAACAGGCCCATGTCAGAATGGCAGGAGGTTATGAGGGGATTCCACAGGGGTATGTCCTAGGCCAGGTGTTGTTTAATGTGTTCATTAATTATTTGGATGTGAGCATGGAAAGCTTCGTGAGCAAGTTTGTGGATGACATAAAGCTGGGAAGGATTGTGAACATGCTGGAGGACATGAGTGCAATTCAGAAGGATCTCAACAGATTGGAGAAATGGACTACAGCTAACAGAATGAAGTTTCGTGTAGATAAATGCAAGGTGCTGCACCTCAGGAGGAATAATCAAACACACAAATACATAATAGGGACATCTGTCTGGATAGCAGCTCTGTGGAAAAGGACTTGGGAGTCTTGGTAGACTACAGACTCAATATGAGGCTGCACTGTGATGAAGCCGCACAAAAGGTGAATATGGTTTTGGGCTGCATTGATAGAACAATTAGGTGCAAGGCATAGGAGGTGATAGTGCCTCTGTACTTGGCAGTGGTTAGGCCTCATCTGGACTACTATGTGCATTTGTGGGCTCCAAATTTTAAAAAGGATGTGGAGAAGTTGGAGGGGAGTCCAGAGGCAGGCAACAAAGATGACTGAGGACTTAGAATGCAAGTCACACGAGATGATGCTGAAGGAGCTAGAAGTGATCAGCTTGCGGAAAAGGCACTTAAGAAGGGATATGATAGCAGTCTTCAAATACTTGAAGGGCTGCCAAAAAAGGAGGAGGAAAGCACCTTTTCTCTCTTGCCACAGAGAGGAGAATGTGGACCAATGGCTTGAAGTTTCAGTAAAGTAAATTTCGATTGGATATCCGGGAAAACTTCTTCACTGTGAGAATTGTGAAGCAGTGGGATATACTGCTTAGCAAAGTTGTGGACTCTCCATCACTGGTGCTGTTCAAGAAGAGGTTGTACATCTTCTGTTCAGGGCTGATCTAGGTGTAGCTATGCCTGTTTTCTACCATGGGTATTTCCCATGATTCTGGGCTTTGCTGGTTCCTCCTACCCTCTCCCCTTCCTTTTTTTCTGCTATATATGTCAGGGTCTTGGCTACAGCCTACCAGAGGCATTGGGTGCTGGCTACAGCCAAGCCTGAGGACTTCAATGGGGTGTGCCGATTCTCTTGTTAGGAGCAAAGCCACAGGTCCTGGCTAAAGGGCATTGCCCCTCCACTCAGGGTCAGACTGATCGCCATATTTTAGGTCAGGAAAGAATTTTATCCCATATTTGGGGCCAGATTGGTATGGACTGTGGGGGATTTTGCCTTCCTCTGTAGTGGGGAGGAAGTGATTTTGCCTTCCTCTGTAGTGGCCTTCTGCCTGGGACCTCTTAAGCATATATTGACAACTTTTAATAGATGATTGCCATGGGTCCCTTCCTTTACCTGTGGCAGGTTAGGGTGTTAGGTTTATGCTATTGAGGGTACTTTTACATAGAGTTTAGATTATGGTTGTATGAGATGGTTTTGGATAAAGACGATCCTGCCTCAAGCAGGGGGTTGGACTAGATGATCTCGGGAGAGCTCTTCCAGCCTCACTTCTCTATGATATCTATGGCATTAGTGACCTAGTCCTTTGTAGTGCACAGGATTTGGCGCAAAGGGTAAGTGTTAGTGACCCGTTCTGCAGTAGTGACCACAATGCAACTGGGTTTGACATCCATGTAGGAAAAGAGATTTTTAAAAATCTACCACAGTATCCTTTAACTTTAAAAGGGAAGATTACACCAAAGTGAGGAAGCTAGTTAGACAGAAGTTAAAAGAGTCCCCATAGGAGGTGAAGCCTTGTAAGCAGTGTGGAAACTGCTTAAGAATACCATATTGGAGGCACAGAGTAAATGCATACCACAAATCAAAAAAAAAACATTGAAAGCAGACCAAAAGAAAGCCAGCATGGTTTAATGGCAGAGTTGCAGAGACAATAAATAGAAAAAAGGCTTCTTTCAAAAGGTGGAAGTCAAATCCTAATGGAGATAATAAAAAAGATCACAAACTGTGGCTAATCAAATGTAAAACTATAGTAAGCTATGAATGAATTTGAGGAAAAACTTGCTAGAGACATAAAAGGTAACAATAAAAAATAGTTTAAGTGCATTGGAAGCTGAAGACCTTCCAGGAGGTCTGGAGGGTTGCCAGCAGGAATCCAATATTTGAAAAAGGTGCTAGAGGGGATGCAGGGAACTATAGGCCAGTGAGCCTCACGCCTTACCAACCTATTAAAGTTTTTTGATGGTGTCAATAAGCAGGTGGATCAGGGTGATCCAGCTGATGTAATATATTTAGATTTCCAAAAAGACTTTGAGAAAGTCTCCCATCAGAGACTCTTAATGAAGTTAGATAGTCACGGAAATGCAGAGAAGGTCCACTTTTGGATCAGAAATTGCCTTAAGGTTAGAAAACAAAGGGTATAAATGGACAGTTTTCAGGATGGAAAGAAATAAACAGTAGGGTCTCCAGGTATCTATTCTGGGACCAGTGCTGTTTAACATAAATGATCTGGAAAAGGGAGTGAGTAGTGGGATGTGCAAATCTGTGGATGACAAAATAATTCAAGGTGGACTCTGAGGAACTACAGAAGGATCTGGTGCCATTGAGTAAATGGGCAACTAAAAGGCTGATGAAATTTAATGTAGATACGTTTAAAGTAATGCACAGGGGCAAAAATAATCCAAACTATACTGACATTAGGATGAGCTCTACATTAGGTGTTAGCATATAGGAAGGAGACCTGGGAGTCCCTGGGGACAGTTCACTAAAAAACATCAGCTCAGTGCTCAGCAGCTGTCAAAAAAAAGCCAACGAAACGTTAGGAATTATTAAAAAGGGAATTGTGAACAAAACAGAAAGTATTGTTATGTCCCTTTATAAATCTGTGGTGCATCCACAACTTGTGTACTGTGCCCAGTTTTTGTCTCCACACCTCAGAAAGGATATAGAAGAACTAGAGAAGATACAGAGAAGGATGGCAAGGATGGTTAGTAGCATGGAGGGGCTTCCATATGAGGAAAAGCAAAGGAGGCTTGGCCTATTCAGTTTGGAAAAGAGATGCTTGATCAGGGGGCCATGATAAGGTTTTACAAAATACTAAATGGTAAAAAGAAAGTCATCAGGAGTTTATTATTTACTATCTCTCACAATACAAGAACTATGAACCATAAGATGAAACTAGCAGGTTCAAAACTAACAAAAGCTTTCCCACACAGTACGTAATTAAAGCGTGGAACTCATTGCCACAAAATGTGAAAGGTGATAGTTTAATCAGATTCAAGAAAGGGACTGGACAAATTCTTGGGGGAAATCAGTAACTATTGAGCATGGGAGTTAGGGGTTCAGCTTCTGAATCAGAACTTCCTAAAGGCCGCAAGTGGGAAAGGAACTGGGGAAAAACCGTAGTCACCCCCTGTTCACTCTCCTCCACTGTGTGAGATAGGACACTGAGCGACACGGACCTATGCTCTGACCCAGTAAATGGCAGCTCTTATGCTCTTTATGGATATATAAATTTCATACTTCAGGTTCTAGATCAGTCTCTTACAGTTAAAGACCTGCATGCGACTAGAGACGATCACAAATGGGAAATTCTGTCTCAAGAAAAATCCTGATATTTGTAGTTCCATCCTAAATCACTAGGAAAAATCTCCATTTTTTTTTCATGGAACAGAAATCCCCAAAAGCTTCATTTTGACCTTCTGAATGAAATGGAACATTTCAATATTCGCAAATCAAAATTTCAGTTTGGTTTCACATGATCTTAAATTGTGGCGTCATGAGCTGTTGCAGCGCATCCTGAGAATAGAGGCTCAGTTCTTATGTGTATATTCTCCTCTATGAGCTGGGATCCCCAGTCAGACTATCTCTCTCACAGTACATGATGCGCCTAATGATATGGCATACCATAGCGGTGGGGGGAGGAGGGGGCACGCAGTGCATCGCAGGAAATACCCAGGGAAAAAGGAGATATGAGACATCCAAAATACAGCTTTCTGGGTCTAGTCTGCTACAGCATGACATTTCCTATATGAATAAACACCTTTGTATTCAATAGTGCCAATAAAATAAGCAAAACTGCTCCAGTACAAAAATGGTTTGCAAGGTCAGAACTAAACGTTTAAGGTTTTTTGTTTTTTTTTTTCCTGAAAAGCACCCAATACTTTCAGGTGCTATATGAATTTAACACTGCCATGATTTTAGACTCCCTCCACAGGTGGTTTAGGCACCTACTCTGGACTCATTCAAGAAATGCTTGGGTGCTTATCTTGCTGGGATCCTTTGCCCCCAGCTGACTTCCGGCCCCTGGGGCAGGGGGCTGGACTTGATGATCCTCAAGGTCCCTTCTAGCCCTGATGTCTATGAAATCTATGAAATTATAAACCATATCATTTTCACAGCCATATAACACTGTGTTATGCCAACAGTGCAGTCATTTAATACATTTTAAGCTATCTTTTTACTTCCTATATTGAAACCTATAAAAAGAAGAGAAATGCTTATTTATATACATTTAGACAGCAAGACAGCTAAACATTTTTTCCATGAAAATTAATATTTGTGAGCTAAGCCTACTGATATGGTCTTTATCTCTTGCTGGCTGATTCAGCAAAAATATACGTGGGCCCACAAAAAGTTTTTTTTCTAAGAGCAGCAGATTTCCCTGCTATGGATTGCAGTGCCTTGTTCATCAAATACTTTCTTTCTTAGCTGTTACTGAATCCTGAATATTTTAGGTCTGGAGTAACTCAATCTGCAACTCAAGTCCAAAATAATCAAAAGAGGAAAAAAAGAGTTTATTTTTGTTAAAGATATTTTTGTCCTCAATCTTCTGTTTCAATCTTGGCAGTTTAAACAGCCATCTTCCACTTTAAAGGCATCCTTAATTACTAGACATTTCGGCTCCTAGTTGGCAACATAGTACAATATATGGAAACTGGAGGCAGAATTTAACAAATTCATAGCATCGTCCAGAATAGGGAAAGGATGGGATTTTCATCTGGAAAAAAGAAAGTTTGTTTCAAGGCCAATAATAGGGTCCTCTAACATTAACTGTATTCGGGCCACAAACTTTTTCCCCCTCCAGGATTAAAAACTGGCGACAGAGTTACAAGGGAACATCAATGCCTCATGATACAAAAGGATGCCGAATGATATTTTCAGAAGCACCCAAACAGATGGGGTGCCTAATTTCCATGAAGTCAGTGGGAGTTAGGCATCAAATTCACAGGAATTCTTTGAAAAAGGTTGCTAGCTGTATCCTTAGGCACCTAAACGCCATTGCAGAATCTGGCTTGCTGATTCAGCATTGGTGGCCCAAGGAACAAGGCCTTACTTTACATGGACCTGCTGCTACTGAATAAAGCCAAGTATTCCCTCAATATGGACCTGATCCAGAACTTCCAGAAGTCAGCTGAACATGAATTCAAAATGCTATGGATAAGACCATATACAGATTCAGGAGAGAGGAAGGGAGGTTGGAGGTGTGGGGAATATCACTGCCTAAGAAAAAGTGTGGAACAGTGATGGGGAAGAAGAGAATTGGCAATCAAGACAAGGATGGAGGCAGAAAACACGCATAAAATAATATTTTTGCACAGTCGTTGGGATTTACTAACAGTTAACAAGAATCAGATGGGGCTCCAGTGCTGCTGTATCATCAATTTATTTGTTCTTTGCTTTCTTTTTGAAAGCAAAGAAATATGATATGTAGAACTGCGGTATTTGGCTTTCATTCTCTTGCTCAGCTTTAGGGTTGCTAACATCACCCAGAAGTCCATCCTGGCACCAGCAATCATGGAAGATGTGAATATTTTAATCACCTCATTGTTTTGAATCAATTATATTGACAGTGAATGGGATTTGGGGGCAGAACAGTCGAGGCTTCCCACAACAGCTCTAGCAACATGAGTTTGAACCTTGGTCTGGACTCCTGTCGAAGACAAGCCTCCACAGGTAACCCCGTGGGTACCTGGCCATTCAAACTGGGGTGTCCAAGGTGGGTGGACAAAATGCTGACCACATCTGTCCCTTGTATGGTTGTAGGCCTCAGAAACTGGCCAGCTTTAACCAGGGCTTGCCCAACGAGGCATTAGGCTTGAGAAGATCTTTGTATTACTGATAGTGATACCCATCAGGTTAGTCTGGATGGACCAGGTCCTGCCCTTGCCTCTTTACAGCAGGAAGCCAGGGGGAGCTTTTGGCTCTCCAGCTCCACTCAGAATTACAACAAAACAGTCATATCTCTACTAAGGATTTATTGATTCAGGGGGACACCTTGCTTACCACAATATAGGGTGCATTTCTGGTAATTTCATTGCCAGTTATATATTATAGTCCACAGTGTTTCTACATGCTGTAGTCCCCCATTTCAGAAACTAATATAAATAGAACATGAATATTATACCAGGACCATTTAAGTCATGTGTTATTAATTAATAATACATGTCAAGTAATTAATAACACTGAGGACTGGCAGGCCAATTTCTGCCTCTAGTTATCTCAGGGTAAGCAGAGCTTGGTGACACCTGGCCAGCAGGAACAAGGTGTCAGGCTACACAAATTGGGCATGTGGGGGGTGCTGAGGGGACAGGAGGCCAGGCAGGGTGGGCAACACAACACACGAGGCTCAAAAGAGGGGAGGGAAACCCCCTCCTTGCCCCCCAATCCATACCTGAGGGGGCAACGATGCCGTGGCAAATCCCCCTCTGGGTACTTGCACGCCAGGGCTCAGAGCTCCCTGTCCCCATGGCCTCTCCCATCAGCTCTGAAGAATGCAAAAAGCCAGGGGATGAACTAAGCTGAAAAGCACAGGTCCACGTCTGCATATCTGCCCACCCATCAATAGCCAGCAGAGGAGCTGCTAGGGGGTAGAAGGGGATGGCCAGAAGTGCCATGGGACTTGGGGGAGTGAGTGGCACACTTATGGAGGTTTTGGGCACACTGGCACCCCTGAAGGGTTTTACAGCACCTTAGTTAGGAATCAGTGATTTACATGTAGCAGGACAGGGAGTCAATCAGTCAATCTGCCTGACTTGAAGACCCATCAAGCTAGCATGGCCAAGGCACACAAAGGTATCATGTGGCTAGCAGTCCCATCCAGCTGCCTTTAGCTCCCCAGCCCAAATAATTAGGAGCCCACTCTAACTGGGTAAACTGGAGGCTACCTTTGGCACAGACCCAGAGCAAGACTCCAGTTCATTCCACTAAAGCCATAGCCGCACACCTTAGCTACTGTGTCACCATGCCCATCGCTGTACAGAAGGCCTTGGTTTATTAGACATTTCTACCTTGGTTCCCCCAATATCAGCATACTATTTGCCTAGGATTTAACCATTCTGATGGAAAAAACAATGTAATGGGATGTTTTAGATGGACTGTATAAAACTTTAATGTTAAATATTGCAAATGTAACCATTTATCCCCCAGGGAAGTCAGTAATCATGCTCTCCCTGGAAAATGCCAAATGATTAGTATCAGTGTAATTCCCTAAATTGTAAGGCAAGTTGTACCTTTTAGAAGTTCAGTCTTTGTACAGGGGAAAATGGAGAGGGAGGACAAAAGGCAGTGTGAGATGGGAGAGAGGTAATCCAGTGCCTTCATCTATTCCTGAGCAGTATGGAACAAGTAGAACAGCAGGGGCCGAGGTTTGTAGAAGTTGTGCCACAGCGTAAGCCCTGCTTCCCTCCCCCTGAGCATCACTCTGATCCCCTTCCACTGCCCAACCCAACCCCTATTTGCCGGGGCTTTCTCTCTTCCCTCCCTGATCTGCCACATGCTATGCACAGAGGCTGCCTGCACCACTTGTGGTATGCATGCTGCAGGTTGGCCTTCTTTGAAGTAGAGCTTTTGGGCAAGATACTCCTCTGTGTTACCTTAGTTTAAAACCCTAAAAACACCACTGGGTTTGGACCTTCAAGAATTAATGCAAACATCCTTTTATTTAATAGATAGGTCATTCTATTTTTGGATCCATGAAAATGTTTTCATTAAGACACTAGGAGACTTGAGCTTAGCCAAGGACATACTTAGCCCTATATGCTTGATACAGGGAAGCTAAAGAGGGGTACATTAAAGCACAACAAAGAATATAATGTTTGGCATAAGTTGCAGCATCATATCCCTTTTGTCAAATTAATTGCTTTTTTTCCAAGCAAAGGATACTCTACATTCCATCCGGCCTGCAGGGCCCCTAAAATATTTAGAAAATTAATATTTATCTGCCCCTGGCTCCCTGTCATGCAGCCCTCGATGGCTTGCCAAAACTCAGTAAGCAGCCCTCTGCCTGAAACAATTGCCCGCCCCTGCTCTACATCTTACAAGCTGACCCAGCCACCAATACTTTGCTGTCTTTTTCCTGCGAACTCCACTATTTCTTACATTTTTGCTCAGCTCTCTAAGAAGCATTCAACACTGGTAAGACTTCTACATCAAACTTGTGTAACTTGTGCAGGTCACTTATCTGTCCTGAGTATTTCTAGCTCACGCATTACAATGATTATCTAGGGCCCCCTCTACACATTACAGGTATTGCACAAATGGTTGATTGTGCAATTACCTTGAGACCAGCTACATGTGCAAAGTACTCCGTAAAAAAGCTCCAACCAGCTATGAAGTTAGACCTAAAAAATGTGTACTATGTAGCTGGTTGCTCCTGAGCTTTAATATGCATATGTAGCAGTATTGCCTTTGTACTTGGGAGTTCCCAGCTGCAGGGGTGTATCAGACCCACCCAGAGCTGGGAGTCTTGCAAATGAGGGGACTCTCATCCCCAGTAGCTGTGGACTCTGGATCCAGCTAGGTCCCAAGGTCCCTGAACCCACGGAGCATGGCTGCGATCTCCTAGCCCTGGGGCTGGGAGATTGCTGCTGCCAGGGCTCTGTAATCAGGGTAGTGGCATCTCTGAGCTGTGGGGGTGCATGGGCCACAGCCAGGGCTGGGAGCCTTTCGGCTGAGGGGGCTCCTAGCCACGGGAGCGTGCTTCTTGCCAGGGCAAGAGAAGCCTGGGATCAGGCTTCCCCCTGCACCAGCCGTAAGGCATGATGAGATCTAATGTGCAAACCCACATGCATGTGGATCACGCATTAGATCCCATTGTGCCTTTACCTGCATGTGTTGGTGTTAGGTAAATCAATAAAAACCCTGCATCTCTTTCATTGAGCAGCAAATATAATGCTCTAACAGCTGTTATGATGGAAGAATGATTCGATTTGACTTCCATATTAAAGTCCATGAGAGTGTTAATCCCATGAAAATAAAACACCCAGAATTTCTTAATAATAATTGTAAACATTTCTTCCTTTGTCAACTTTTTGATTTATTGGAACTTATTATAGAGCTAGACTTTATTGTATTTGCCTATGATACCACAGTAATCTTTTCCCAGGCTTTCACTTTATTTTGTTACATTTATCTAGCAAGCCAGATTCACACTCCCACAGTAACCATATGGAGAAAAGCCACAAAAGCTGTTAAGTACATTTAATTACTGTTTTGATGAGCTCATATTTTAATTATGTTTATTGATTCTGTGTGTGTTGAAATAGTTTTAGCATTTCAAGAAAAAAATGGAATCAATATACTGTAATTACTGGGCATTTTATAATTTTTCTGTGTAATTAAAACTTCCATATAATATTTTAAAACACTTTTTGCTAATCCCTTGGCTGTGATTGACTGCATTTCCTACTATGCTTAGGTGAGCTTTAGTTTTCATTCCACTTGCATATAAAACCAGGTTCAGGGCTAAACATATTTGCATCAAATACTTTCCCCTTAGACCTTCTTAGAAAACTGCAGACAACATGCATATGGTGTTTACTAACACACCACCAGCCGCGACACCAGGATAACACTGATACAAGTTTCCCCTTGGAACTGCAATGCCAACACTGGCTAGCACTGTAGCTGTCTTAGCCATCAAGCTGTTGCTAAGTAATAGGTCTTCCTAAAGTATCTGTCACCATCGTACATCATTTTAACAGTAGGCATTTGGTCTGGCATAACAGAACGTGTCATTTGCATTTTAAAAAAAAGAGTATGAACAAGTCTGCAATGCTTTATTTATATACTAGGCTATGCCAACTTTGGAACAAAGTATTTCTAGCTATTTAATTCTTGGGCATTTTAATTTGACTTCCCTACTTTATTTACATAAGGAATATTAGATATTTCACTGTTCAAGAAGATGATAATATATGGATAGATTTATCAGGCTACATCCTCCCTAGGTATAAGTTAGCACAGTGTCATTGGTTTTCATGGAGTTCTTAATAGTGGTCTGGACTGGTACAGATTTCAAATTTCCTGGCAAAAAAAACCAAATTGCATCCACCATTGGTTCTCAATTGAGTTATCACCTCACCCCAGTGGGTCACAGGACACCTGCAGGGGTGCATGCATGCTATGTGCTCCTCCTGCCATGTGCTCAAGCGTCCTGCGGACAAGGGGAGTCCAGAGCTGTCCCCTTCCATCTTCCGGCAGCCCCTGCGCTGGCTGCTCCGAGCAGTGTGCTCTGCTGCGGATGGGCAGTCAGACACACAGATGAAGAGCCATGCTTTTCAGCCTGGTTCATCTGTCAGTTCCTTGCATGCTCCCAGGGCTGGTAGGAGGAGCTGGGGGGCAGGTGGCTTTGAATCCCAGCATACGAGTCTCAGAAGCAGCAGCTGTGGCAACAAGGGCTGTGCCTACTGCCTCAAACACAGACTGACTGGGTGCAGAGAAGTTTTTCCTTTCCTTGCTGTGCTCCGAGCCTCATGTGTACTGTTGCCCATCCCCTTGCCCCTGCACTCCCCTCAGCTTTCCCCATGTGCCACACATGTGCAACCTCGCACCTCATCCCAAAAGACCGAGAAGGAAATGAAATGTGGATCACCACGATTCGACCCGTTTATGCAAACCATAGTATTTGCCCCAGATAAATTGTTAGTTTTACCTGAAGTCATAAAGTGACTCTCACTATATTTTTGAACACGTCTTTACACTAGTAATGCATACTTGGTAAATATTGCAAATTCACAGTAGCCGTTTTAATGCATAACACTGCTTTCCTTTTTTTTTTTTTTAAACAAACAGGATGGCAATATTCCTTTCATTTTGATACAAAAATGTCTGTATTATCTGCCTTTGTTATCTACTCATCACCTTTGAGTTTGTTAGACCTGGCCCATTTTTTTTTTCTAAAGCAATAGCTTTCCATTTGGAAATGATTCAGTTAAATCAAAACATTTTGCAACATTGTACTAATTGCAATTTTTTTCAATGGGCAATGATCAAAATGATGATTTTGATAAGTTTGACATTTTTTTCAGTTTTATTATTTTTTTCTTCGGTGCTGTATTGCAGATTAGCAAAAGTCAAAACTTTAAGGTAAAAACATTTTAAAGAATGTTTTGTTTTATTCACACCAGAATCTCAGCATTTCCTGCCTAATAGCAATGCCATCTTTTCACAAATGTTTGCAGATAAAAATGTATATAGTCCTTCTTTATGTTCATTTGTATATTCTAATTTTCAATAATTTATAGATTATACTTCAGTTGTTCTGCCCAGCAACAACTGTGTTTTGCTTTATCTTCACTAACCTCAGGTAACATAAAGAGGGTTTTCTTAGCCAAGAGGTGAAATAGAAGAACTCCTAATTCTAACATGAAATATGAGAGCTATAGAGAAGCAGACCGGTGGTATTTTAAATTAATATTTGGTGAAATAGCACTTTCCCATCTTCAGCTTTGAATTTCCCATAAAATGTTAAAGGATTACCCTATACTCTTAACTATAACATTTGATCTGTAACATAGGGAGCTATTCTTAAAGCACTGTACTCTTGGCTCTCAACCTCAATCTCAAATTACCAAAAAGAAAGTTCTATCTTTTCTGTGGAACTCATCTTAGATTGACTCAGATATATAATGCTAGTAAAGCTGGTATACTAGGTGTTGACTAAGGCAAATGAAAGGACCTCCATCTATTTTAGTATGTTACATCATCTGAGGGTCATGAGATTACTGTGAAAAGGGTGGTCATTGATGCAGTATGTCTGACTCTGATGACAAAGAGGTAATCTAGAGCTGAAAGAGAATATGCATGGGAAAACCATGATAGCCATAACTGGAATTACCGGCAAGAAGAGTGTAAAGGATAGATAGGAAGAGTACAAAGGCAATAGATGATTGTCCATTAAGAACATAAGGGGCTATGGTTGAAGAAAGTTTGGGTATAAGTTTGACCCAAAGAGAAAGCAAATAAAAGGAGAGAAAAGTATTGGAGTGTGAAGGGAAAAGCAGTTTTGAGTCCACCATTATCACCAGAAGGTGAATCCCAGTCTGTTGAGCCTCACAGGTTCTTCCCTCAAACCAGTCAGAACTCCTTACCTTTGTCTTGGTCAGCTGCCAGCACTTACGAGTGGAACCATCCTATAGAGATGAACAGGAATAAAAGCTATAGGGTTCTGCAGAAATAGCTCACACACCTAGATAGTTTAACCCAGAACATAATTCATACCGTAGGGCTTTTGAATCAGCCTGGAGACACCCACAGCAGGGTATAAATATCTGGTAAAACTCTAGAAGATGGTTAAACTGCTTATCTGTTCCAGTTCAGGCCCCTGGTTCTCTCTCATAATGGGTGAGCAGATTGGAAACTGAAACAACATGGAGGACTTGCCCAACTTTAGCTCGACTGGCGACAATTTGACACCAGCATCATCACCTGTAATCATTGCCAGAAGCCAGTGTTGGTTTCCATGAGGGCGCCAAGCCAAAGCCAGGCTAAGCTTCAAGGACTAAGAATGGAGTCTGTTTTGGAGTTTGCAAAATAAATGCCTGATTTATCTACCCCAGAAATTAATGGGAATTGTTTCTATTGACCTCAGTGGGCCTTGAACTAAGCTGTACATGCCTACTTCAGAGGCTGCATTTGTTCATGTGTTTCTAAGCATCCCTATTGTGTTCACTTGATCTTTGTTCTGACATTAATATTTCCCCCAATCCTTTATTAAGCTGGTTTTCCTTTAAAAATTGAAATAGGTTTTTATGAATGATCAAATAACCGAGTTAACTGAGGAAATACCATCCTCCTTCATCCTAATGTAGAGTTATGCACCCAATACACAAAAATCCTAGCTAATTCACTTGAACTCAGATGAATTATTCAAAGTTTATTACAGTGAAAAAGCGAGCAGCCTTTTGATCAAAGAACCACAACTGCACATTTTCTAACCATTGGCTTCCATAGGAGTGAAGGAGGATTTGGCAATGTGGGACTCGTGATTAATTTGTGTTCACATAGTCCTTTAAATAAAAAGATTGTAAGTAATGGAGACTTTAGCAGTGGTGGTGAAATGGTTGATTAGGCCAATACTTGTCAGCAGCATGAATTGGGAGCAGTGTCAGCCATAACTTTGAATTTCCTGGCTTCAGTGTGTGCGACAACATTATCGTTGTTTCAACATAATTTTTTTGTTTTTATTTTCATTTTTAAAAGAAAAAATAATTTATTAAGGGTAATAAAAATGCATATTTTCTACTTAAGGAAGGCTGGTCTCTTGGGTTTTTATGTATAGGCAGTTTTTTAAAAACAATGTATTATTTACGTGATAGGCTGGTACAACTTTTGAAGTGGTTTCTGTCTGTTGGATAAATAGCCATTTATAAACTTCTTTTCAAAGGTGTATAATTTACCTGACAGGCTGAAATGGCTCCTGTGGATTTGTTACAACTCCAGACAACTGTGTAAATAACATTCAGGAGAGCAGCTATATATTAGAAAAATTTCTACAAATTCTTCTGAAAAGAGGTGAATATGCAAGTGACGCAGTCATGTTTCACAGGTTAACAACATAGCTGTTTCCCTTCTCTTCCCCAGCTTATTTGGACCCCTTGCAAATACTAACTCCGGCTCCAGTTCAGCTGTTGTCATCCACATAAAACTCCCATTAATGAGATTTTTTGTGGACAACTGCAAGGTTTGGTTACTGGCCTTTTCTTCAATACGGGATTTCTAAATTTAAAATATGTTTAGTTATAGAAAGCATAAAAGCCATAAAAAAACTGTGCCTTGCTCCATTTAAATTTGAATTAGGATCTTGGTTACTTCACAGGGAGAACATTCTTAGTTCCACTATCTTTGCTACTATAGTGATTTCAGGTAGAAGACTCAAGGGCATTAGGGAGTTGAGTGGACCATGAGCAGATCCACAGTAACATTAGATTAGAGAAATTAAAATGCGAAGAGATACAAACTATCTGAGATCAGGAAATAAGCCAACCTCCAACTCAGAGCAGGCAAGAAGCAGCTTCCCTGATGCCCTGGATATTTTATAAGCATTCACTACTGAATGTCTTTTACCATCCACTAGATCATCAGAGTCAGGAAACTGGTCTAGATGGACCAGAAGAATTGCTATACCTGGCCATATCCATATTCTGATCAGCTCTTCTGCTACAAAACGGTCACATGGAGCCTGAAGCATTGTTCAAAGGTGTTAATCATGAGAAAAGCCCACCAGCACCTATAAGAAAACAAGAAGTGGATTTCAGACAGTCACCAAGCCACATCTATGGGCAGATTTATATGTGCCACTAGCTCTGCCACCTCCCACCATTTCTTAAGATAAGAATCTCGCATTCTCCTGCCTTCAGCCTGAGAGTTCATTTCTCCCATTGTTCTACCTTCAGGCTGTATGCCAGAAAGATCCCCATCTAAATATCTTCAATTATGAGGAAGTAAAGCCATGAAATTAAAGGTAAATTAGCAATAATTTGGTCCTCATAATTTCATCACTTTTAGCTCAACTTCTTGCACAGAAACAGTTAGGTCAAATACAGGTCAGAACGCTCAGGAAATTATTTCATTGCCTTGTCAGCACCCTTAACGATACAGCCTGATGGGCTTTGTCAAATTGTTCAGTTTTAATTAAGGAGTATTTTAAAGATGTTTTCAAAGCACTTTGAAAAGCAGTTTCTATTCCTTGCTCACTTTTGCTTACTTGTTGTTAGCCAAAGGGGCTCTATGGAACATGCTTACATTTACAGCTGCCGGTTACTTTTCTTGCATAGGAATGGGGAGCCATGAATTTTGTCATGTGAGGGATCAAGGTTCAAAAGCAGCCTTGCAACTTCACTTCTGAAACTAATGAGCTGAGAGCCTTAAATAGATGGCATGCATATTCTTGATGAGCAGAAACCAACTGCACCCAAAACACATTTCTACAAGGTGCCGAGTAGCTGTAGTGGCTGCAGATGTGTGGTGGAAGTTAGTTTGCACATGATGTCAAAAGCAATGTTATCGGCACAAGCTGTGTAACAAGTGGAGCACCTAAATTAATTATTGCACGATCCAAGACAATAATCCCAAGAGAGTTGGAGTTAATATCATCTAGCTGACCTCTGCACTGTGGATGTTCACACAACGTCACATGCATGCACACACCTCTCCCCTAGAGCACGTGTCATTTTTCAAAAGGCCAAGTGTGGAAGAGGCATCTCTCTTACCTCCATCACACAGTACCACAGAAACCAGTGTAATGCTTTTTTAAAGTCAAGTCTGCTGTCCACTCAAAAGTTAAATATAAATAATCAGCCTCCATGCAATAAAAACTCAGGGCCAAATACTGGCCACGACAAATTTTAGCAGAAATCTAGGAATATGAAACTTCTGTAAAAGCAGCCATAGCATGAACCTGTGTCATGGTCAGTCACGGAGTAGCTCAGGAGCCCCTAGCAAGAGGACAGCTCATCTTTGAGGGGAATACAGTGCACGTGGAAGCAGGTGGGAGGAGCACGGTTAAGACCACAAAAAGTCTGTCCCGAGATAGTGCCCAATTCTCATCTCGCGTTCATTCTCTAATCCATCCCACCCTGGCACCATCAAGCTTTCACCACCAGCTTGGGGAAGGCCTGCCATTATTTATTCTGTAGTTCTTTAGATTGTCGGCAACTGATTTGAGTTTTCCCAAGGCAATTTCTTCACAATTAACTAGCGATGGGCCAGTGGGACTAGCTCTGCCTGTATCCTGGTCAGTGGATACTACTGATTAAAACAAGGTGGTTCCTGATGTGCACTGAGGTACATAAGATTGTAGTCATTTCCCTTGGGGGGTTGAAATAGGCTCTGAAGGTTGGAAACCTCTTTCCAAAAGTACAATATGCACAAGAGGAGACGTGATTTTGTCTGTTAGACTCTTAGTTTGCCAACCGCTGTGTTTTTTTAGGGAGCCCCCAGCAGGAGGGCAACTCAATGAATGCAGGGGCAGGCAATTATTTTGGGCAGAGGGCCACTTACTGAGTTTTGGCAAGCCATCAAGGGCTGCATGACAGGCAGCTCGGGGCAGATAAATATTAATTTTCTAAATTTTTAGGGGTCCCGCGGGCCGGATAGAATGGCCTGGCAGGCCTCATTCAGCCCCTGGGCTGCATTTTGCCCACCCCGATCTAATATGTTTTATGTGATATAAGAATGTGCGTTCTTCACAACTAGTGAGATGCCTAAGGAGAAACCAAACTAATGCTGTAGCAGGCAGCATAGAACTGGTTAAATATTTTGGCCTTCAGTTAATAAGCAGTTAGCAGATTTGAAAAACCAGTTATTTTTACCTTTTCTCTGTGAGGTCACTTTTCTCTGCGACCTGTATCGCAGCCCCCCAGAAGCTCAGAGCAGGTCATTTAGGGGAAGGGGAAGTCACAGTGTTCATGATGATAGGGAGAAATCAGAGAGGATACCAAGTTTCACTTAGCTTTAGATTAGTCTAAATTAAATAGAGTGGCCTGGTGAGGGGTCTCAGCCTGTGGAGCAACCCGATAGTGAAGCTAGAATCACAGTCTATCTATGTACTAAATTGATGGCAATGAAAATAATACTCCCTAGACACAAAAGTACACTTGTTTTCAGATTAATGCATCCTGAATGTGAGCTTTTCATCCTCTTTCTGAATGAGTTAACGTGTGCTTGCTCGCCTTGGCTAGGGACCGAGTTGCAGTCTCATTATTTGAAAACTTATTTGCTCCAAAATCAGTAAAGCCATTTGCTTGGAAAAAAAGAAAAAAAGGCTGTCCACAGAATCTCATTTTGGGAAAAGCTGTTTTCCAATGGTTGCCAACTGCATTCATGATGTACCCGTGATTTGCATGTTATGGTTGGGCAGTAACGGAAACATTGAAATGATGAATGTGTGGCTGCTCTCAGGCCCAATCCAGAGACCACTGAAGGCAACAAGGAGCTTCAGATCAGGTCCATAGTGAAGTTAAATGCTGCCTTTAAAAAAAAAAAAAAAATCACAGTATACACTACATCTGTGCTGAGAAATGCTGTCATTTTATACCAATCTCTTTCTAACCTCACTCATTACAGGAGAGTTTGGCTATCTTCTATTAGTGATCTGGTCCATTTTCATGCAAATTGAAACCCTGCTGTACTTGGTAAATCTTCAATATAAATACAGTATGAGCACTGTAGAATGGTTTTAAATAATGCTATGACATCATTTTGTATTTGCTTGGTGTTATTGTTAGCATTTATTTCTCAGAGTAAAGAGTTTTGGAAAATAATGATGTCTTTTTGGGATCTGTGATGCTCTACCCCATATATAGCTGTAGCTGTAGCTAGGAAATATGAGATTAAAAGGTAGCTACAAAATCAGTAAGTCAGATAAACAGGCAGCTCAACAGAACTACACCAAATTTCCAACAGCTGTGGGTCTGGGCCATTATGGTTTCCTTATTTTATTAGAAAGAGCTTGAAACAAGCCGTAAGAATTTAGTAAGTGCCACACTGGCTCAGACCAATGGTCCATCTAGCCTTGGATCCTGCCTTGGATGGTGGCAGTAGTGGATGACTTAGAGAGAAAGCATATGGCTGGGGTATATATAAAGTAGGCATACATATCAGAGTGGGTATGCCTTGAGTAGTCCATCATTAGTTTAGAGATGCCGGGGGGACATTTCTGACTGTTCTTTTTGATAGTTATCAATGGGTTTATCATCTATTAATTTGTCTAATCCCTTTTTGAACTTGGCTATGTTATCTGCCTCTACGACCTCCTGTGGCAATGAGTTCCACAATTTAACTATGTGCTGTTTCAAAAAAAGACTCTCTCTTGTTGGTTTTAAACCTGTCTCCTGATAATCTCAGTGGATGCCCCCTAATTCTAGTATTCTGGGACTTGGTGAATAGCAGACTACTATTCACATTGTCCTTACCCTTCGTGATTTTATGGATCTCTATCATATCCCCTCCTGTATCTGCTCTATGTTATTGAAGGGCCCAGATTAACCTTTGGAGAGAGACTTGATAATCCCAAAGTCTAAAACACAAATATTTTATGAAGATCTGTTTACAGGATAGAAGTTCTGTCTCATAGAGGTAGCATTAGAGTGATTTTGTAGCCATCATAATCCAGGAATTATGAGAAGGACAAGGGTTTCTTAGGCCGATATCTTTCTTTGGATATTTCATTTATGCAGTAGGTCCAATACAAGATATCACCTTGGGAAATCTTTGCCTCTCGCATAAAAGGATTTTGAAATTTCAGAATAGGGCTTTACTCTATTTCGGTATTCAATTAAAACATTTTGAATTCTCTGTGAAGGAAAATCTGAGACAAGTTTTGGATTAAACAAAAGGTTTTGTTCCACTTTGTTTCAATTTCTACTTGTTCTATTTTGTATTCCATTTTGTATAAAAGTTATTTTCAGAACAAAAACAAAATCAAAATATTTTATCCCAATATGTCACGCTGATATATT
Source organism: Crocodylus siamensis (assembly GCF_052110815.1). NCBI lineage: Eukaryota > Metazoa > Chordata > Crocodylia > Crocodylidae > Crocodylus > Crocodylus siamensis. The sequence goes on along the minus strand of NC_143401.1, from coordinate 85,952,156 downwards.
TTGACAGGCTTCTTCCAAAACAAAATTCTGGCAAAACCTAACTGATTCCATGAAGCATTTAGTATTTGACTGAACTGCATATTCTCACAGCATGTGCTTCCCTAAATGTTTCGCCAACCAGCTGTAACTTGGTGTTGTTATTAGGGACTCACTTGGGCAGTGCCTAATAACAAATGGGAATCATTTCTGACATGCCGTGTGCTACTACTGACCTTCTGCATGAGCAACTTTCTGCAGACCTCAATAGTGGAAATCTCCCAAACAGAACCAGCTACTGGATCAGAATCCCAACCCTTGACCTGATTCGGTCCTCAACTCTCAGTTAATCTGGATCTACATGTAAATGCTATGTCATTCTCTACCGACTACCTCTAACTGTAACATTAAAATGAAGACGGTAGAACATTGCTTCCTTATACCAAAAAAGAGCATTAGGATGATTTGTTCGAGCATCCTTGACAAATTAGAACTGGGTAATTACATTCAGACCACCTAAATTTCTCCTGGTATGTTTAGTTGAACACAGTAGCCTTCACTGCTGGCCATAAGTTATTAATATTACTATGCACTGTTGAATGTCTGCTGGCTTCCACTTTTGAACTGGCTGTGTTCAAAGTGAGGGACAACAGCCATACATATATAGTATATAATCTGGTTTGTAAAGTTGTAGAGTGCCTTGTGATCTTTGGATGAAAGTTGCTGTCTAATTGTCATTATTATTTATACCATGTATGTGGTGGTGATATCCATGGGATAAATTGAGAAACCATATGAGAAACATTTCCTTCTTCCCCCCAAGTATGGTATTTCCGTCACAATTATACTGGCGTTCGGCCCAGTACAAATAACATTCAGCCCTGTACCGGTGACCAGCCAGGGTGGAAATAGTAACTTGGTAGCACTGGAAAGGAGTTAGAATCCCCCCCTTACAAAGGCATAGGATTTCTGGTTTGAGCCCCAACAAGTCAAAAATTATTGTACCTTAAAACCAAAAGGTTACAGCTACCAAAAAATAAAAATAAAACAAAAACTACAGGACAATTTTTATGTGGTTTTAAAAATATACATGAAATTGTAATTGAAATGTAATGCATCTCCCCCATCATGGTCTAGTCAGTATGGCATTCAGAATACTAAGGTACATAGCTTACTTTTGGGTCACAAAAAGAGGATCAGAAATGTTTTTAAAAAATTATAATGAAGCAAGAACTAAAGCTAATGTAATAACTTCAGTTTGTTTGAGTTCTAAAGCAGCTAGAACTAGATATTTCTAAAATAATTATCTTGCAAAATATACAGCATAAGGAAAATACATGGGAGGAAGATCGGTTTGGCATGACTCACTCGCTGCCTTCTCACTTTCACATAATGTTGCCATCCCAAGCTCATGCCAATAACTTCTTTTCATGACAGCAAGCAATCATGTACATAAACAGTCACGTAATGGTAGAAAGGTAATTCAAAGGAAATGTCAAATTAAAAAGGAAAACACTTAGAACAAACTCCCACCATCCTTGTATAAATGCCCTGTCAGGTAAATACGTACAGGATTTTAGGCCATCTTTCTGGACTAATTGATCAAATCTAAAGAATGCTTTCCTTGCCTATTTTTCAGATGTTTAAAGGAAAAAGGTGTTTCCAAACAAAGACTTCAGAAATTGGAGCTTGTCAGAGCTTTTGAAAACGAGTTACATTTTAAAATACGTGAAGTTAACCATAAATCGCCGTTTACTTATCAAGTACTTTAAAAAATATTGTAAAACAAAGCACTATAAAATTACAGAGTCATCCACCAACACAGAATATAAATTTTCCCAAATCTAACGGCTGTTTGACTGAGCTAATATTGAAACACTTAATAGCATTTAAACACAAAATGTTGAAATTTCCTTTAAAAGTGGTTCTGTGATCAGAAGATTCAAATTATCATATTCATTAGAGATATCCTGTGTTAGGAGTGAAACTAAAATACAGTGAGCTAAATTGACCTGTAGAAATATATTTGCCTTAAAAAAGAAGATGGACACTAATTCATGATTTATTGCAATACTGAAATGTTCTCTTTGTGCTACAGTATTCTCTCCAGAGCAATTACTTAACTTTCCACCCAGTGCTATTAAAATAATGATAAATATTTTGAATGAACACATTAAGGAGTAGATTGAAAATGTGATAGTATCACAGCAGCCAGCCAACGGATGTGGCATGGTCATATGGCTTCATTCTCGTTCTAAACAAACTAAAACATGGGTGTTTATCTTTAAGGCTGTAGACCAAAGCATCTAATTGATCTCACTTGGGAGACAGGCTCTGAATAATGGGCCATTATATTTTGATGAGATACACAATTGCCTTGAACTTGCCAGGGGTTCAGGTGTGGGTATATCTGTAGCCCGAGCACTTGCAGGAATGTCTGTTTCTGCGCACTCCTGCTCATGCATCTGCCCGGGGTAGCCCTTATAGGAACCAGCTCTATTTCACCTGAATAACTTAGCTATTCATGAACAATAAGGTTCAAATTGTACTTTTCTTTTACACAACATTAACTCTCAAAGAGCTGGAAATTCAGTATTCTGTTCCTTGAGCTTAGATTCCAAATCAGTCACCGAGAACATTATATGAGCAGTAATCCCATTAAATATATCATCTTGCAAATATCTAAATCTAGTTAATTAACTTGTATTGCAAAAGAGCTCCAAGATATAGTTTTCAGTGAACAACCGTACATTTCAGGTCTCTAATTATACTAACAGTAAATTTTAGAATCATCCCTTCCTTTGGAAGAAAAAAAAAACTGTCTCAAAACATAATCATTAGTGGGCACTATACACAATATATTTTAATAGAAAAGCTATCCCAACATAATCAGGAAGAACTTTTTTTTAATTATTATTAAACTCTTACTTTGTAGAGAGATTAAATGTAACATAACCCCCCAAAATGTTGAAAATCAGGAACATTAATTCAGAGAAAAGCAGCTATAATATATGTTCCATTCACAAACCGAACAGAAAAAATAATGGTTGTACAGGGTGTTTTTTTCCCTTCATTAAACTTCCAGTCCATGAAAAGCAGCATTATAATTCTTGTACATACTTAAAAATCAGTTTACTAATGGTTCACACTAAAAACAGGACTAGTCTGGAAAAATATCATAAAAATCCCTGCAGCCCAATGTAATAAGAAAAAAAAATAAAACAACATTTTAAGGGATATGAGTGCTGCTATTTTCTTGGGTTTTGAACATCTTTAACTATAGGAACAGACAGCCATTTCCAACATGCTCTATGTAAAGCACAAAGTTATCATTTTCTACGGATTCACTTTATTTATGACTAAAACTACCATAAATACAGCGCATAAAGACTGCATATTTGTTCATTAAGCTTTTAAAAAACACGGGTACTAATTTGACAAAAAGAGGTATTATATTAGAATGTTTAAGAAACATTTAAAAATGACTGTGATGATCATTAAGCAATGATGTGATATGAAAATACCAGGCTTTACCAGAGCTTTCTCCCTTCCGGGCTTTTTTGGAATGTAAGATTGAGTCCAACAGGAAGCGTTCCCTGGATTTTGTGCAGTGGTAGCCTACAGATTTTGGCACAGGCTACTTGGCCAACTCAGAAAGAAATTATTCCAAGTACAAATCAGTCCATTTTTTCAGGGCTGTAGAATATACAAGATTCCATCAGATACTGCACCATCTAATGGCAAAATCTTGATGTTTTGATTGCAAATAAGTCATGATTTTTGCACGCTTGGCTTGCATGGAAGAAAAGCAGGAGTACAACAGTGTAAGAGGAGATTCAGGCCTATTGACTTTCTGAGTTCAGTATTAACTCTATTCAACTGAATTTTTTTTTTGCTACCCTCACCCACAGAGCGCTTTCCCAAAGGCCTTGAAAAAATTGAGTAAGGGATGGTGGACTTTTAGGTTTGTGTGCTTTTGGACAGAGTGGAAATTCAAAATATTGAAATGTGGCACATAGAGGACCATATTCCAAGTTCGCTCAAGGAAACCCAAAACCAGTGTAATTCCACCAGTTTATGCGGAGTTACTTCTGACATAGGATCTAATCCTGCTGCCACTGAACTTGGAATCAAAACTCTGGTCATTTTAAATGACTTGTCATTATAACAATGGATTTTAGACATAAATACAGTTTCATTATGTGCTTTGTGATCTCATTAATTGAATTCAACCCATCAGAAAGATGTTGCCAGATAGTTTTTGTTCAGACTATGCCACTTGCAATTCTTGATATAAGAATGGATATTGTTTTTTAGGCTAAGCTGTGTGAACATGGAATAAAAGCAGCATGGGGTACAAGAGAAAAGCATTTGAATTATTTCCTTTCATTTTATTAATGCTTTAGGTCAAAGTCTGCTGACCAATTACCAGTGGGTATTTAAGTCCTGAAGTCCTAATAACTATTTAGTCATCAAAGAAGAGCTCCAGGGAACTGCAGTCATCACTGCCGCATCTTCATGTTAGAGGACACTTTTACATGTGGTCCGGGGGAGGCTCCGGGAGCCACTCTAATTAAAGCGTCCCAGTGTCTTGTGTATCAGCTTCAAACTGGCGGCAGGGGTGCTTGAACTAAAGCTTGGTTGACCTGCTTTAGTTCAAGTGCTCCCACCACCATTTTGAAGTGCAGGGATGTTGATGCACAAGACGCAGGAGGCTGCCGGAGCATGGTAATTACCCAAGTGTCGATGTAGTGGCTTCACAATATATCAGAGCAACCTCTGCACTCATGTCCAGGCACCCATATATATTGTGAAGCCACTACGTTGACACTTTGTGCTCTGCGGACTGGTGCAATATCCCCCAAAAGCCACTGCAGCACAACAGAAGAATAAGGGTGTTTTGCGTGTGTGTTTCTTTGACTGAATTCACCTTTCGCTCCTTGCTCTGATTCCATCCTACTTTTTTCCAGCTCTCGGGCTAATTGGCTAATGAGATTTTCACAACTCTCATTCACCCTGCCAGCAGTAGCACTGGTCATTTTTTTGCCTCCCATCAAACAATGTCATCTCATCAAAATGTTTTGTCAGGAAAAATGCTCAAGTCCAGAAAGGAACCTCTGCAAGGAAATGTGAAGACAGAGACAAAACACAGAAAATCCCATCCTCAAACAGTGCAGAGACAAAACACAGAAAATCCCATCCTCAAACAGTGCAAGGGTTAGGGTTAGAGAGCACTTGTTGAGGATGTGACAGGCCCAGGCCCAAGGACCAGTTTTAAATCAGTACAGTATGGACGTGAACCTGGTTCGACCACCTGCCAGGTGCCTCCTCTACCCACTGGACTATGGGGTATTTAGGAGTGAGGTTCAGAGGGAGGTGGGGGGCTGGCTGGTGAGTTGTCCCATGAAACATGTATGTGTTTTTCTTGCCATATTGAAAAGAAAACATTTTTTGAAAACTCGACTTTTTGTGACATGGAATGGGTCTTTTTTGTTTTTCAGCCAGCCTTACCTTATTCAGCACTTCATTTGCAGGAGGAGTCAACATGGAGAGCAGGCAAAACAGAAGTCAGCCTCGTTGAATCCATGGAGCCGACCTTAATATGTTGTTTAAGGTGTAGAGTGACGTACCACAAGACCGTCGCATGTGTCCTTGTGGAGTTAAAAACGAACTTAGTCTAATATTATAGGAAACATAAAGGAAAATATATTGATCGAATTGGAGGAACCAAAACCCAGATTGATTTTAATGTAAAGTCCCAGGCCAGTCTAGGGTTGCAATTCAAAATCTACCAACATTTTAGCACTAGATGGCAGGAGTATCATCAGAGAAGCCTGCATTGCATATTTTTTTATAATTTTGGGCTGGATCTGAACAGCATCCAGAAAGCAAAACCCTAGAGTTTTTGAAGCCCTCAAAAGTATCAGTAAAGCCCTCAAAAGTATCAGTATATGTTTAACTCCAAGTCTTCAAACCAAACAGAGGGGCTTTAGCTTGAGGTTACACTTTAGGGCCATTAACAATTTAAAAGATATAACACCACATAATACATGTTTTCAGTTAATAGATGAATCTTGCATTGAAAATAACTGTATAGTTCAAGGCAAAGATTTTTGCGGATGATATTTTTATTGGACCAACTGCATGACTGAGATAGATTTAGAAAGCTTTCAAATGCAGCAAATTCTTTTTCCAGTCAGGTCAGGTCAGATGCAGTTGGTCCAATAAATGATATCCTTGCCCCTGTATAGTTTAAGACATTACCAATATGTCTTTTCAGTCCTTCAACAGCTTACTACTATAAACTTCAAATAACACCAGCTACCCATAGAGAGGTTCTTAGGGTACAGTTATATCATTTCTAAATGATAAGGGTGTGAAGTATGTCATTTCCCTTTTTCTGAGCAGGAAAGATACATTATTATGCTGACACAGTTGGATTTCTTTTGCAATGAAAGAGATGGCCATACCCTTTTTCAACCAGTCAGATTTCTCCCCCCCCTTTTTTTTGCCAGTGATCTGTAAATATGCTTGAACTGAGTAAGAAGCTGAAAAGCAGTTAATTTATATAGGGAACATTTTGATTTAACTTTGAAATATTAACTTCTCTCCCCAAACTCTGATCTTTTAACATAATTACATTTTTTTTCAGCCTTATGCCATTTTTCATGCCTCAACCCTTTTTGGATCACGTTGAAGCCGGCAGGGCTTCATGCACCACAGCCAGCCATAGTGGTATCCTAATGACAGTATAATTAGAAGTATCATTGTGGTAATGATTCTTTTCATCGCGAGAAAAGGCTTCAACAGAAAAGGTCTCTTATTCGGCTAGTTTCACCTGTCTGTTCCCTTACCTCTGCGGTACTTCATTCCCTGGGTCAGTATCATAAGCTAATACCGGGTGTTTGACAAGGCCTCAAAACCTGTGCTCATCAAACTAATTAAAGAGAAACACATCCAAAGTCAGGTGAATTATTTTACTTTGTAAAAATGCTGCCCATTCATCTTGCCTAAAGATTTACCTGGCTCAGTGGGTCTGATTAATGAAAAGGACAATGGAGCTCTTGTCAGTGCGACCTACAATCACTTGGTTCAGGGTCAGTAGGCTGAGTAAGAGGCATCCATGTCTAAATTTAGTCTCTCTTTTTCTACTTTAAATCCAAAGGATTGAAAAGTTTCTGATTTTATCAGCCTGGCTTAGGCCTGAAAGAAAAGACAAGAACTGTCTTGAACTTCAAACTATTATGATGCAACTATTATTGGTTTGCTTAACTTTAGCACACAGAAGAACTTAACTGGTTGTCACAGCATAGATATGTAGAATAGCCGCACATGAACACTGAACTTGGTGTTCAAGTATTACAAAAAAAAAGTTTGTATCTTTTGAATAAGCTTGTGCAAACAGATTTACGGCGTTATGGAGGAAATTTACAGGTGAGCATCCCAGCAACACACATTTTTATATAAAATGCACAAAGCAAAAAAAAAAAAAATTACTGATAAACAGCTATAAAATGAGTGCTTATTAACAGGGGCTTTATAAAATAATCTTGAAGCTCCTGATGCTGTAAATACTTACGCAGGCACTGTAATATTATTATTGCAATAAGCTCTTGATAGGAAAAAATTAAGCACTCGTGAATGTTGTAGATTCAGGGGCTGTTAAAAACAAGTCTCCATCTGCGACTGTCACAAACTGCAAGCCAAGGACAGCCCATATTTGAGCAACCCCAGAAGCAGACTAGGAACCAGATTGTGACTCAGAATCACAATGTAGTCTATGGTTCTCCTTTGTTTCAGGAGAGGGAAGTAATCTGTATGAGATTTGTATCTAGCTCAGGTTACTTGTGCTGGGGCTCTGTCTCAGCTCTGCCAACTGCTGCTTTGGGGAGGGCTGAGCGGTGACTCTGCCTCTTCCCCACTGCTGCCCTCCCGCTCTCTGCCAGCGTACGGGGAAGGAAGCAGTAGTCCTGAAAAGCAACTCTTGCCCTGCTACAGCTACCTGTGATACAGGTCGGGAGCACAAGGAAACAAGAGAATGCTTCGGTTCCCTTTGCCCTTCTGTGCAGGTGCACGGCATGGCTCACAAGGTGGTCTTAAGTGATTCATAAGTTTCATATTTGGCACCAAATACCCACAGGCTTCTGGCTGCTCTTTCATAATAATATTTGAGCAACAGTGATAATCAGCACATGTTCTGTTAAGGAAACACGTAAAAAGAAGTTACCATTTGGCTAAACTGTTTGGAAGTCCAGCACGCTGTTTAGAGCTATGATTTGTGACCATCAGCAAGCAACACCTTCTACAGAAGGGCTTGCAACATGCATCTCATTTCTGCAATGTAGTTAGACATGAATCATCAAATACATCGTTATAAGCTACCTCTACATAAATAAACAACGTGTTTTGTGATGACATTTGCAATATATGACAATTCGATTTATTAACCGGAAAGCTTGTGACATTTAAAGTTTTGTAAGTTGTCGAGGGTCAAGGATCCAGATCCCCTTCTGTTATGGTAGGCGGAAGTTTGCCACTGATTAAAGAGAGCAGGAGCAAAGCTGACATGCATGTCTTTGACTAAAGCAGCTGTGGGACAATAATCTGAAAGTTATATTCACGATGAAGTTGCATGGGTGCAAATGGTTATTCATGTGAGCACCCTTTGCCTAGTTTCTGTTAGAGTTGTGTTGTTGGAAGTTGCTTCTCTGACGCTCTGACAAGGCCCAGTTGCATTATTCCACTGGAGTCCTGCAGTGGGTTACTGCACTGCTCCCTTGACCTCAGGATAAATCAATCTCTGCTTGTGGGCTGCAAAATGACTTCTCTAGCTAGCCAGCAGGCAGGGTGGCTTTCATGGGGTACCCAGACAGTTTAGCTACAGGGAAGCATAGGGGTGCCAGTACATGAGCATGGAGGCTGCTCCAATGTGCTGTAATCGAGTCTGCTTGCGCTCCAGCATGTCTCGTGTATCAGTGTCTCCACGCTTTAAAATGGTGGTGAGGGTGCTTTGACTAAAGCTCATTGAATGAACTTTAGTTCAAGCACCCCGCTGAGATTTTGAAGGATGGGGACGCTGCTATGTGAGATGCTGTGGTGCTCTGAGAGCGGCTCTAATTAAAGTGCTGTCCCCCACCCCCACCCCCAGCGCACATGTAGAAGTGCCCTAGAGGAGCAGTCATGGAGCGGTGGGGTTGACTTCTTTATGCTCTCTTTGGGACAGCTTCCACCACATGGAGGGAGCAATTCCTTTGGTGAAGGGAACGCAGGCCAGATATAGACATTACACTTTTAATGGTCTAAGTAAGTGGAAACTGGTCTATACCCGTAACAGAGCAGAAGTTTGGCACACAAAACCGGTCTATACCCATAACAAAGAGTCAACACACATAGACCGGTTTAAAAACGGCAGAACCCGGTCTAAGATTTGCATCCCGCACCAAAGGGCAAACGTGTGTTCTGTTTGCTATCAATCTTACAGAAAACCGCGTAACTTAGACTGATTCCTCCTTGGGCTTTTTGAATGTCTGTACCTAGCTACGGTAACTACAGTTTGTTGGGATTATAATGCAAGAATGCAAAAAGAAGAAACCAAATTGCACTCTTCCTTTCCTTTTGTGCTCAACCACTGTGTAGGCACATAATTTGGGCCACCTTCCTTCCATTCACACCTTTGTCAGACTAACTCCTGCATGCTATGGGTATCTTCAGATATGTGACACCAAAATGGTTATAGTTATTACTATAGAAGCCCCTTGGTCATTCCATGTTCACCATATCATTGTGCATAAAATCATTTTCTGGCTTGACTTATTCGTGCCAAAATGTTTTTGGATCAAGTGACCTCTGTGGAACTACCCGTGTACAAAAAAGGCTCTGTTCTTTGAAAAAAATCATCCCAGTAGCATGCCAAAAGTCGCCACTGCCCCTGTGGGTGGCAGCTGCCCTGGGTGCCTGGTCACATTATTACACCTCTGATTGGCAGAGATGCATGTATTATAATCAAAATTATGAAAACTTCTGCACAGTTTAGCTCCACATATGGTCAGGATGACGAGCACGGAGAAAGAAAGTTTGTACAAGCATTTGGTCAACTTGGATAGAGGGTTAATCTAGCTGAATCCTTCCCTTGTGATTGCTTATTCATTCGCTTCCAAGAGAGGTGCTGAATCTGGATCCATATTATGGCTCTTTACTTCTTCTGAAGCAGAAATTAAGGCCCTGATTACTGTCAGACTCATTTGGTCTCTGAATGGAAGTGTGAATGCAGAAGTTGCCAGACTGCCAGCCCCATCCTGACTACGTTACTATCGTATTACAGAACATATTGTTACTTGTACCTGTGTAAAATTCCCAATATACATAAGAGAGAAATAAACTATTCTCTGAGACAACTAAACACTATATTTGAATTTAAGGACTACATACATACCAGAACAAACTGAATGTACATGCAACTTTGGAATACTGTAGCCTAGAAAAGGCTGTGCTATTCTTAGCAAATTATTTCTGAACCAAATTCTTGTTACTTTTTTAATTAAAACCCCCCACACATTTTGAACTATTAATAAACACCAAACACACACATATCTGTCCCCATTAATTTGATCGTGTCAAAAATTTCCACTTTGCTTCACAGCATTTAAAGTTAATTATTTTAACAAGAGTAATAATGACATTCCCCCTATTCGTTGCCCCTTAGTTTGAGCCTCTGGAGAACACAGAATGTAGCTATGCGTGCCAAATGCCAAACCCTCTATTTTATCCCTTTGATTTAGAGAACAAATACTGCAGCGGAGTAGGTTCTTCCGTGTTCGCGTTTGATTCGGTCCATGCTGTAAACAAGTATCTGATGACTTGTCACGGTGCGCTCACAAGTTCTCTCAAGCAGCTTTCATTAGATGGTACAGTACTGTAACTCTAAAGAACGTAGATGTTCAAATAACTCAGATGCTGCTTTTGAGTTTGAGATTCTTGCCTCTTAAGCCAGGCATTGCTTATTGCCATACAGAAAAATAAGGATTTCTTTCAATAACAAATTCATTTGCCATGAGAAAATATACCTTCATTGCAAATTCGAAACGATAGAGTTTGTGAGATTCCAGTTTCAAAGATGATAGCACTTGTGGAGAATTGGTGGGTAAGCCGTGCCCCCTTTTCTTTAACCAGCAATTACCTCTCTGAATAAAAAGGCATCAACATCATGTTTCAAGACATAATGGCTAATGATACGTCTTCCAAGAGGAAATGGCGTTATTAATTATCGTGCTGTGAACACACAATTTATTGACAGCTTTGAAGGCCATTCGTCCAATTAAGCATAATGACTAAAATGCAGTTAGCCCCATCTGTGTAACCTTGTAGGCCAAGCACTCTGTGGGCAGGATTCTGATCTCATTTTCACCTAGTGTAAAAATTCAAAGGAATATCAAAGACACTGGTGAACTTACCCCAGGTCTGTTTACATCAGTGGAAATAAAATCAGAATGTAGCGTGCAACAGCGATACGGAAACCAGAGTCCATTAATACCTGCAATACTGCAAGGACTTTTTCTTTTGTAATAACATGATCTGTCATGCCATCTGATTGCCACTAAAGCATGTTGCTTCCATTTTAATATCAGCATTTACAGTTTTTTTCCCCCCTCTATGCTATGGTTCATGCCTGAATAAATTTTAGTGACGGATGAGTTAGTTGTAAATGGAGTCCTAAGTTGTTACATTATAGTCTTAGTGAAAAATGCAATTTTCAAAATATTCCAGTGTCTCCGTGACTTTTTTCCAGACTGATCCAACAGTAATTCTGAAACATATTAGTTTCTTGTATTTCATCTCAATTATGGATCTGATTCTGATCTCAATTAAGCCAGTATAAACATAAAGTAATTCAATTCTCCAGGTGATGGAATTATTTTGGATTTTATCAGCCTAAATGAAAATAGAATTTGGCTCCATATCTTAAGAACTGCATTGTGGATTTTTCATGACATTCATACTGTACTCATCAACCTGCTGTTTTGCTGATTAATGGGAGACAGGAAAATCTCACTGGGTGTCACACTAACATGTCTTCAAGATGATATTGCAATTGCTGTTATTACTTTGCTATGGCAGGATTTTCTATTCATGGCAACTGATTGATATGGATTTGTGGAGAGAGTCTTCAAGTTTTTTAACATCAAAAATGTCAAGAGAATGAGGTGTCAAAATCTCTAAACATTTAGGAGAACATCAAAGACCTCCTTAAGGGTTTCATACATGCCAGCCCAGCAAACTTTTTAGATCCATCTGTAACCTGAGTGTTAATCACACTCAGAAATCCAATATTGATGCTCACATGACATCTGAGAAACACCTTTCTGTTAAATGGAAAGTGACATTATGGCCAAATGGCAAATGATCACAAGTGCTTTGTTTCAATGTGGCACTGAAACCCAGGAAACTCGCAGTCTTGTAACAACCGATATTGTAGAATAATTTACCACTCTCAACGTCTCTAAACAGTTTAGATGTTTAGGTAAACACATCAAGTGACTGTTTTTAAGAGGTAGCTTTTCTTCTAGAGCAAACTAAGTTGCAACAGCAGTATTTGTCAGCGGGATGTGCAATGCACCGAAGTCAGCTTAATTGTTTAGGCATGACATTCAGTCTGCACTGTCGTGGTTGAGAGGGTGGACAGTAAGTATAGACATGTGCTTGTGTTTAATGGTGCAGTTAACCGGCATTCAGCTGGCGTGTCAGAAAAATGTCCCTTATATCTCTTACTTATGATTGTCCGTAAACAAGCTGAGCTAAAAGCAGGCCTAACAAATGCAGTAGTTAACACTTACAGTGTTGGTTAACAGAAGACCTTCAATCACTTTTAACACTCCTGCCTTTTCTCAGAGTCCTAATTCACCATTAAATGCTTGAGTATATTTTGTACTGAGTTGCAGAGGCTGTAGTATGGACATTTCCTACAAAAACAGACTAGGCGGCGGCATCCCAAGATACTCGTTTACTTTCCTTTCCCCCAGGTATTGGGAGTGTGTGACATTTGACTTCCGTATTTTCCAAAGGGAGGCAACACTTTGGCTTCTCAAAAGGTGCTGCAGTGTCCAAGCACAGTCCAAAATGCGCAGCATGTAATTCTGACATGAGATATATATTCAGTTCTTTGAAGAGCAATCTGTCACATGGCTCACAGCTGTTCAGTATAACGGAACGGATTCTGAAAAGGGGCATTTGTTAGAGAGTGAGTTCAGTCACAAAATTTCAATTCAGATTTCGATCCAAGCTTCCCCAAGCGCTGGAACGTCAGGATACAGAATTGCTGGTTTGTGCCCGTCCACAGAATCCACTGAAGTAGAAATGGAAATTCTCCCTGACATGCTCTGAGAATTTTTTTTCTAGCTCCGATTAAGCAGGAGGATTGTCCGATGGCATCACTTTCATCATGTCATACGCTGAGCTGCTAATGAAATGATAGTGATTGTGGAATTTTAATCGCGTCTGCATCCTTCCACCTTGCGTAAAGCTGTGTAATTGATCTTGTGCACTGAGCCCAGGCGGGGCAAGCAGGAAACTTAAGTATCAGAGCTCCTCGAAATCGAAAGTTGCACAACTGGTTTAATAAGCACAGTTGACAAACTGCAACACTACAGCCTTCTTGAAAAGGAAAAACATGCTCTCAGAGACGATAACAGATTTCTCAACCACACCCATACAGTTTCCGGAGAATCTCCATGTGTTTGATCCACTGAAAACACCTAAACTCATATTCTATGGCATTATATATTCCATTTCAGGTTTGAACTATGTTAAACGATCACAAAATGAAAGATATAAATTCTATTCAAGATCAAAGAGAACAGTGTCTCAGTGCACGCAAGATAAGCAAAACCACCTTTTGATCTCTCAGTTGTCACATCAAGGAAACTGTGCTAAGCTGCATGCCATTTACGTTTATTTCTAAAAGAATCAAAACTTATTTTCCATTTGAATGTTGCATGAATTTCTTCACCAATGTACCAGTAAAATAAATTTAAATTTTAAAGTATTTATTCAGCTCATTGTGGTAATGATACTAGCCTTTCATTATATGATGTTAAAATCTTGAACGTGTTACAAACTGCAAAATGAGCGCGTTATTTCATTGCAAAATAATGAGCTGTATGAGTGCAACTATTTGCAGGACAAAATGGAGCCCCGCTAATGCAACAGGAAGTATAAACTCATTTCTCCATGGCTACTCAAGGCCCTGATTTCAATGGGGAGCTCTTGGTACATAAAGTTAAATGTTTTAGCAAGACTTGAGCCTAGAGTTTAATTATATATTTAAGCAAAAACTTTTCTTTAACCTTACTTTAACAAAAGGAATAAACAGGTGATGGAGTTTACCACAAAGGAAAGAGAATGGTCTTTACAGCATGAAAAGAAAAAAGAAAACAGGTCTGTTATGTCTGTAGTCTGATATTCTACAACCTAAAGGTCCTGATAAAAGATAAGCACTATATAGGCTGACAGTATTTAAGCAATACCACAGGAAGAGGAGAAAGATTTCTTGTTTTAATCGCAGTGCGACTTAAAGGAATACTATTCGATAACAGCAACTTTACGCACTTAGGGGTAAAAAAAATTGTTACATTATTTTTATATTTAACAATGTTTTTAAATATTATCAGGTAACATGTTAAATGTAGAAATGTTGTTTTTGGATCATAGGAAAGAGGGGTGGAAGGGAACCCACAAAGTCATCTAGTCTAGCCCTCTGCTCAAGACAGGATAATTCCTGACTAAATCACCACAGCCAAGTGTCTGTCCAGTTTGCTCTTGAAAATTTCCAGGGATGGATTTTCCACAATTTCTGTGTGGCCCGTTTCAATGCTTGACCACTCTCCTAGTCAGAAAGTTCTTCCTAATCTGCATACTAAATTTCTTCTGCTGCAGCTTAACGCCATTGCTACTAGCCCTGTCCCCTATGGCCACAGATATGCCTATCTCCATCTTCTTTATAATCATCCTTCAGATATTTGAAGATTGTTCTTATACAGAATATTGGCCAACTGTTCCAATGCAAACAGTACCTGAAAATAAATTACACAGAAAATTAGCTCTTACATTGGAGCTGCTTTACTTTTGGCTGACTAAGAATGCCAGCATTTTATTAACCATTGTACAATTGTACCATTGCCTTTGGCAATTTTTCAGGGTTCTTTTAGTTAGGCTAATAATGGAACTACAACAATTGCTGCTGGAGATACGATTCCCCCCTACCACCAGTGCTGTCAGCTGTTCATAAATTCATGGGCAGACCATAAAAAATAAGGCTAAAAATTCCTGTCCTGAAAATCCACAAAAATTGAGCTGTCTATATAAAACTAAGCAACTGGGAGCTTGATTGAAGATCCCTAGTCAGAAGGACAGACAGAGCACAGCAGCACCACCTGGTGTCTGAACAGGAGTACAGGACCCTGAAAGCCTTAGGGCTTTCTGGCTCACTTCTTTTTAGCTCCCTCCCCACTCCTGCAGTCATGTACTGCTGGAGCTGCAGCATCCCATCGCTTGCTGGGTTACAGGTAGGCATATTGCAGTCCTTTTTGGGGGGTCCATTCTGGGACAGGAGTGGGACCCATGAGTGTAAAGCTGAGGGGTAGGCTGCGGGTGGCAGCACAGTGTGAGGTGTAGTCAGAGGTACTGGGGTGTGATGGTAAGCGAATCGTGGGGTGGGGGCACCAACGCATAACAACATTGCTAAAAATCAAGCAGGGTTGCCAACCCAAGACATTTTTTTTTTGCTGACAGTCAACAAGTTTTTCAAATTTAGCCAAAACATTTTTCTATGGTTGACATTAAACCCCTAAATTTGAACCCAGTCCTTGTTCAGGGCTTGGCCCAAGGTTACATTTAAATTATATAAAATATGGCAGTAAAAACATACACCAGTACATTAAGTTTGGTTGTCAGTAAAAAGTTTGCAGATTGTCAGTAAAATATTTGTGTTGAGTAGGTAACCCTGATCAATATTCACTACCTCAGCCATATTAAGTGGCCAAAAGTAACTGCAAGAATACTGTGTCAGGCACTCTACTAAAACACTATATCTATTGTACAAATGAAAGAAGTATTAACAAAATACCCAATGTTGCACTGCTCCTGTGCTTAGCAAAGGTGGTGTTCTTAACAATACTGTGGTGAGAAAATCTTTCACTGGAGTCCCAAGATTTTCCTGGGCATACAGTATTAAGCTGGTCCTAACACATTAAAAAAATAAATCATATGCAACTGATACAAGTTAGAGGGGAAAAAACAGCGGGGGGGAAATGGTTATCTTTTCAAAATCTTTCTTGAGGCTTGTTTAAAAAAAAAAAAGAGAGAGAGAGAGCGGGAGGGAGACATGGCTGATTGAAGTGTAATGTCATTACTTGCCAGGGGTAATACAGGATGTTAAGTGGTTGATTAACCTGCCTTCTCAGCATAAATATTTGGCCCTAAGTTGATACGTTAACTTTTTACCTTCTGAAGTTCGGTAGCAGCCGGCATGCCAATATACGGGGAGGTACACCCTTTGCAGTTGAAATTAGCAATGCTTCCTGAATTTGCCGCGGTCTAGTGCAGAGCCAGATCGGAGCTTTGTCTAAATCTGGGGAGCTTCATCTCAGGAGCTTAAGTTTACATCCCTAACCAGTGAATCATAATTTTCTCTCATTTCTATCGGAAACAGGGAGCAATATTACTGATTTCAGTGCTGCTTTGATTTATACAAGTGCACTCCAGCTTTTGGTCAAATTTGGTGCGACGCATGGGTTTATAAGCATAAGCATTATTTACTATAAATATTTCTCAGACAGATACTTACAGGTATATTATTCCAGGCTTTCTGCTAAATAACTGTAATTATTTTCTATGGGTGCTGATGGTACCAGCTTTCTGCTGGCTCCCACAGGTTAGTAACTCTAACACTTTGCTTTGATTTACAAACAAAATTCTCACCCTTGGCTGTTAACACCTCCTATTTTTGGCTTTGTCTATACCCCCGGAATGCTGCAAAACACGAACGGGTGCTGTACCTTATACCTGCATACAGAAAGTGGCCCCCAGGAATGATAAGTTAAGGTCTTAAAAGAAAGTGCTCCAATAAGGAGGCACAGATGGATGGGTTCAAAGGAATCTGACAAAATGTACCCTTCTAAAGGAAGGCCTTGAAGGCAAACTTATTGCATGCCAGCTCACGTCGATCAGAACTGTCAGAACAGGCATTTCCAGATAATACATCATGACATTCTCAAGCTCCCTGACATCTTGATGTCTGCTTGAACACGGATCAACAGCATCATTACTCCTAAATTTATTAATCAAGCTCTTACTCTTCAGACAACAATGCCACTGGCTCATCAGTCTGAAGTGTACTGTTTGCCATTTGTGCAACTTTGGATTCAGTCTCTGTGAGAGGCAAGCATACTGACTTCCATATGAGCTGAGGGAACTAAATCATTTGCACAATTGGGGTCAATGACAATCTCCGGTTACTTTTTACATTTAAATTATGCATACAGTAGACACAAGTCACTACAGTAAAGTTAGGAGATGCCAGAACTATGGTGACCTATGGAACGTTAATTCAGCCTCCTCCTGCTGTGCATTATGGTATAGTTTTTAATTACACGGTCCCATATTTCCTCCCATTCTTCCCACTGGACAATTAGTGTACAGAATGGACAACGATCACATCACAACTAGTGACTGAAGATTTTTACTTTTCCACGTGCTTTGTTCATTATTCAAAGTCTGCTATAAAGGCATAATTATGGGCTTTTCTAAGCATTCATTAGCATAGTATCTCAATGCTGCACAACCTCTCTCATGAGATTAATGGGTATTAATACAACTGTTTAACATCTGGAGAGCTGAGGCACAGTGAGATTAAGGTCAAAGGTATCCACTAATTTTTGGTGCCCAATTTGAGATGCTTATGGTTTGATTTTTCAGAGTACTCAGCATTACTTATCACTTCCGGTCTTCTAAGCACTGCTCCCATTGACTTCATTTGTAGTTGTGAGTACTCAGTGTTTCTGGGCCCTTGGTCCTGAGGCAGCCAGCCAGAAAACAAGAAACACAAAATTAGTGATCATCTGTGAAAAGCTGTGACTTGGTATCTTTTCCATACTAAAATTCCCTGCCTCCTTCATTACAGTTTTCCAACCTCTGGACAAGAGGGCCAGAGAAAACAATCTCCTTCACTTGCATGACCCTGATCCACAGACTAGGTTATTTTTGTTACTGAAGGAGGCAGGAGTCCCATGGAAAAAAAAGCACTGTAGCATGCAATCAATAGCTATATCATATTGCATATTCCTATTAAATAGAGGTGGGCCAGAAGCCACCAAAGTGATACAGCCATGAAAAAAACAAATGAGCTCCTAGGGGTGCATCAGGGAGCTATCTGTAGTGGGGCACAGGATGCCATTTATACAGTGCACTTCTGACTCCCTCTGCAATACTACTTTCTGGGTGTTTGGCTAGTCTTGCAAAAATGATAGACAAGGAAGAATTTGGGGCTACATCTGGTGAAGTGGAGGAGGGAATAGCATTATGAAGGCACTGGCACTTGACACTATATAGACAACTGGACTTCTTAGCAGGAGGTTTTGCGTAAAATGAACGGAGACACTCAAGATACAGATGGACTGGACACACAATGCATGTATAGTAATATAACAACCTTTATCCCTAGTAACATAACCCACCCTTATATTACTGGAAAAAAGGAACAGGCAAGCAGAGTTACATGAACTTACTAGGAACGGATGGAGAATTTTACCCGGGAAAAAAAGTCAAGAGTAAAACTAAAACAGTATAGGTGTCAATGTCTACTTCTATTCTGGGGTAGTCATTTGCTTAAAGTAAATATGCTATTTTCAACTTTCCCACCACCCAGTAGCAAAGTGCTGTAGCAGCACCTGTTGCCACCTGCCTGCTCCAGTGTTAACTGGATATAAACTGATGTAATTTAACACCCTCTGCTAACTTGTCTTGTGTCTAGGCCAAAATGTAAAACAAAAAGGAGATAAAAAATATGCTTAAAGGTTTAAGATAAATAGTTCATTTTCAAGGAAAGGGGTCAGGGAAAGATGTCTGGATTCCAAGGGAATGCAAGAGAAAGGTAATGCGCACATTTTCACAGAGAGTGGGGAAATAGATGTCACACCATGTGAAAAGATGAGTCCGGCCAGCACCCAGGGAATCTCCTATGGCCGGGGATGGATGGGTGGGTGGCATAGCAGTCCTATCACTCACAATTCATTGTCCCTGGTTAACGTAGGGCCCATTCCATTAAGGTAACTGAAAGATCAAATTATTTCCTCAGTGTCCAGATGGCCCCAGGTTCCTTGCCAAGGCTGAGGTGCCCTAGTTTTTGGCTCCTATTTCTCCTGTGAGGCATATTGGGGAACCCAGCCCTATTCCCTCTTATGGATTCCAGCCCAGGAACCTTGAGTCATACAACAGAAGAATGAATGCTCCTTCCTATCCCATAAGGTTGCTGGTTGTAGCCGTGTTGGTCTAAGGACATAGGCAGACAAGGGTCTTTGGATAAATCTTTTATAAACTAACTAAATAGTTGAAAAAAACGTTCTCTGTAAGCTTTTGGGCACAAGCACCCTTCTTCAGGCATAGAGAGAGTCCATCCCTTCAATTTTCATCCAAATCAGGCGAGGAATGACAAAGTTTTAGGCATTTTCACGACTCCCCATTATAGCCTATGGGCGAAACATCGAAACAGCAAAACAGTTTTGATGAAATGAAACGGGACATTGCTTCAAAACAAACTGAAATCAAATGAAGTGATGCAACAAAACACCGTCCCTTTGAAACGGTGAAACGGACATTGAAACAAAACGATGGTGTTTCGCACAGCCCTACTAGATAACTGCTGTATACACTTTCTAATTAATACAGTTTAATAAATTGCCTTGTTTGGATTGTCCTAGTCTGTATTAACTTGAATCCTCAAACAGTGAGGATTAATTAATTTGGACTGGAGCCAATTTTAATTCAGACTACAGATGTCCACGTGTATATAGTGATGCCTGTAGTCTGGAATAAAGCTAGAAAAATGTAGCATCTAAAAACAGTCTGCAATAATGAGTAGCATAACATCCAAGTGCCTTTGTGGATCTATCCCTTAGTTTCCCATCTATAAAAGGGGATACTGCTTTGAATGAATATGTTAAAGTTGTGAGGCACCCATTACTGCAATAAGGGGAGCATAAGCGTATTTAAAAAACAGAGCACGATGTAATCCATGATAGAGTTCTCAAATAAGACATATAGACTATAAAGGTAAGATTTAAGGCAACTTACTTCCAACTCCATCTCTCTAAAACCATACTTTGTGACCTCTGTATTCCCTCTAAAGTAGCTTCTTTTCCAATTTATCTTACTTAAATTATATACAGAAGCAGTAACGAATCAGGCCAATAAATGTTTGATGTCTTCCTAAAATTTGATGCATCTCAGTTAATCCATATACTGCAACTGCATAAAATTGCCATATTTATATAATTTTAAGGGAAATCAAAGATTATTTATAATATACTCTTTCCAAATTATGAACAGGATGTCTATAGCATATACTTGCTAGTATCAAATGGCATTTTTCTAAACCCCTAGCGCTTTGCTATGTTGTTATAAACTTTGGTGAAAACTTAGTCCAACAATTAGAACTTATTAGTATTGCCATTGCAAAATTCAGCTGTGAGTCAACTAAAAAATGCCTTGATGTTTAGGTCCCATGATGAGTCTTCCTGTTGTGTGCAGGTTTCATCATGATTTCCTACTGTTACTGGATGGCAAATGGACCAGATATTTTTTTTCTCAAGAAAGACTGCATGGAGTGGTTGTGAAAAGTTAGTGCATGTGCATGTTACTAAAGGTCACTGTTAGTTTAATTGTGTGATAAACCTAGTTTGTATAAATCTGTAAGGCCATGATCCAAGAGCAGTGATTTAATTGAGTTTTGGATTAGACCCCTCACAATTACAGTCTCCAAGTGGATCCCAGCCAAAGCTAATAAAATCTTCTGCTAATAATTTTCAGACTGACCCAGTGGGGACAAATGGGCTTCATAAAAGCTAGCTTGTGATGCTTGAAGTTCTTTCCAGTTTAAATTGCTCCAAGTAACTAAGTCCATTGTGATTTAAACTCTGTTTTGCCTAAAGCTATGTTAGTTGGAAGTATCAAAATAAATCCTAAAGTCTGTTCAATTATTTAAAATATAGTAGGCCTCCTTTACAACAATTGTTTTCCAACAAAGAACAACAATACACTTGACCAGAACAGGGGACTTTTCCTCTTTTGTTTTTGGCCTGCTTATGGTCATGCCACCTCTAATTATTGAGTTTTTCTTCAGGGCAGTAATTTTGGATTTTACTAAAATGTTGGCACTGAAGACACCATACATTTATTTCCTTTGTTCATACTATTGAATTTTAATGTCTAGTATTTCCTCCAAGAACCCTAGAATTCTTACGGCATCCAGCATATTGGTTAAGCTTTGGAGTCCTCTGTATACTAGATATACAGCACTGCGATGGCCTGCGGGCTTGCACTCCATTTCCAACACACCATACATGTTAAACAAGGCCATTGCAGGCCTTAGTTATTAGCAGACAGAGAGCCTCCATGGAAAATCTGGGTGCTTAAATCCACTGAAGTAGTGTAGATATTCAGTAACTGATGCATATTAGGGGCACTGTGCTTTTGCTGATTCAGTGCTTTATATCAAACACAATCTGCAACAGAGAATCTAAGCACTTACAGTCATTAAAATTCCATTGTATTTGTCATAGGAGTAGAATGATTAGTGTTTTTGCCCTGCTAATTACATTCTTCATTTCTTGAACTGGTGCATACTGCTGTC
This sequence comes from Crocodylus siamensis, assembly GCF_052110815.1. Taxonomy (NCBI): domain Eukaryota; kingdom Metazoa; phylum Chordata; order Crocodylia; family Crocodylidae; genus Crocodylus; species Crocodylus siamensis. The sequence continues at coordinate 85,930,282 of NC_143401.1, read as the reverse complement.
CTTCTACCTTAAGCCTCATCCGTTCTCATGAAACCGTAACTGTTGTTGTTCTCATGGGGTGACTTGTTATCCAATAATTCAACATTGTTGGTCTTATGGGGTAACTTGCTACTCCACCTGCATGAACAAAATTGAACCAATGACGACAGTGTAAGTGTACCAAAAAATATTTATTAAACATGCAGATTGTTTGAAAGGGTATTTATAATGATTTGAAACCAAAATATGATTGAACTAGAACAATGAACAAAATTTAACTTTATTTTAGAGTTTCAACACATGAATGAACAATTTGCTAAGTCTGCAGTTCACACAGTTTTCAAACTAACAATTACTTCCAAAAACATTTCCCAACCGTTTTAACTAAATATTGCATTCATCACAAAGCAGCAGTGATGTACCATGGTACACATAAGCAAATCGCTTAAATCTTCGCCTCATTTCTGAGTTTTGCGGTCATCTGTCCTTGGACAAAAAGCACAATGTCCACTGATGCTTGCAGAAGGTTCTACTGGTGTGCATTGTAGCAATTTGTAATTTAGGGCCATCATACCAGACTTGATGGACTTACATGGATATGTATATCTATAGTTCTTCATTTTATTTGTCCATTGATCTACTGGTGTCCAAGCTCCTGCAAAAAAAGGCGCCGTCTTCTTAAATGTGATCTTTGCTTCCAGTTTGAATTCTGGCCTAGCCAAATTATGAGGCTGGCAATGGCAGCCACATCCAGCATATTGAAAAATAGTGTCATTGGCCAACCTATTGATGTTCCATCTGCAGGTGGTCATATGGACTAAGTGGTCAAGGTTATCTACTCCAACCTTATTTTTATTGTAGTCATGGATGATGTCCAGCTGTCTTTGCTCTCCACCCACAAAGGGGTCATGGTGCATGCTTGACAGCGACAGCATAACTTTGGACTTCTTTGGAACATAGGAAACTAGGGTGAGTCCCCCATCAAAAGCAAAAATGGATGAAAAAGTTTCCCTTTTTCAATTTGCTTGCATTTCGTTTGGGATATCAACCTTGTTTTTCCCAATTGTACCCACACAGGTCAAGTCTTGCTACAGCAGTCTTTCTGCCAGGTCAGTACTCGTGAAGGAATTGTCACCTACATATTCCTTCTTGACTTGTACCAGGGATGAACCAGTTTTTCAATGACCTGGGTGCCAAGATAACCTTGGTGTGGAGCTTCTGGTTGCTTGCCCAGGTAGATGTCTCCAGACAGGGGGAACGATGTTGCTGCATCACAGCACCACCAAATTTTCAAGCCATATTTGGCAGGCTTGCTGGGCATATAAATCTGAAGGGACAGTGACCCCTGAACGCAATAAGCTGCTCATCAACCGTCAGAAGTATTCCTGGAATATACCATTTCCTGAGCTGGTCCACAAATTGTGTCCAAATATCTCTGAAGGCAGCAAGCTTGTCCACAGCTCTTCTTTCCTCATGTGTCAGTCTGTTGTCAAATCTCAGGTAGTTGGTGATTTGATGGAATCGTTTTCAACTCATGGTGGCATTGAAGCGAGGATGCCTGATGCGTTGCTCCCACAACTCCTCCAGTGCCGCATAACCACTGTGGTACAGATCACTCAGCAGTAGGAGGCCAATGCAGGCTTTTGGCTCTGTTTTGTCCAGCCTTTTCCACTCCTTTCTATTTTCAGGATGGCTGTCATTCCACTCCCTGAATCTTCTTTCTGCCACTCTGTTTGTTTCTTTTATGATAACAGTCAGGATATCTTGGTGAGAAACAGGCAGAACCTTTCCAGCTCTGTGTCTTCATTACTTTCTCTTGCTTCTGCTCCACATCCTGCTGTAGCTGTCCTCGGTCCTCCACGGCGGCCCAGGCTGGTCCACTTCTGCTTGTGGCACCAATTCCTCCTCATCTGAGCTGGATGAAGCTTCCCTAGACACATGATCTTTTTGCTCTGAACAATCTCCCATGTCTGGAACAAAGACAGCATCCTCACTGCCTTGGGATAAAATTTCATCAGTGGATGTGTCGCTGTCCTCCCCGCTTACCTGTGCAAGACAGGCTTCAGCACTGTAGATGTGCTGCCTTCCCATCCTGGACTGCAGGGAAAAAAATGATTACTGGTGAATGCATATAAATAACAAAGACAAGCCTGTCCGCCTATGCTGTCACAGAAGCAATTTCGCCCTGCCCCATGGCAGTGCAGGTAGCACCCTCTCCTCCTGGGCACAGAAGTCAGAGACTAGCATCCACCCTTTGCAGGCAAGCCAAGTGTGGGTGGATGCTGTTTGGAAACCACACATGGCAGGGGCTTATTGAGAGCAGGTAAAAGGGGCATGGGGGGTGTCAAGCCCTTACCGTTGAAGGGAACTCCACAGTGTACGCGGTATCACTGTATGCCGTTGTTTCTTTTTCTTCTCTGTTGTCCCTTTGCTCCTTGTCCTCACTTCCAACAAAGGCAGGGCAAATTAGCTTGCATGTTATGAAAGGGGCAGGTGAGGTGGAGAAAAGAGAGCAGAGGTGGATTTGGGTGTGACAAAGGGTTTTGGGGTTTTCTTGGCAAAGGGCAGGATGTTTTGATGACCTTGCAGCCTGCAAACACAGTGCTTAGCAAAAGGGATTACCACACCTTCTGCAAAAGCAGAGTGGAGGATGGCCATCCACTAGTTATCATGGATACCTGGAGCTGACACGAATGAGGTGTGAATGAATGCTGACCTTTCAAGTGCATCCACCCAAAGTGGCCAAACAGGTTTAGGTCTGTCATTTATACAGAAATTGCATTGGGGTAACAAGTTAACATGGGCTTGGGCTAAATTGTTACCCCATATAGAAAAACACATTCATGCCTGGGGTAACATGTTGCCCTGGGCAGTTTTTCATCCACAAAGAGCAAACCATGCATGTAAGATAGCTGTGCTTTAGGGATATTGTGCATTGCGGTGCCAGTGACAACGTCGTAAAACCAATGTTTTTTAGAATTAATTAACTTTAAGATACTGCACAAAATATGCATCTGGGGTAGAAAATTACCCCATGGGAACGTATGAAGTTTAAAGATGGTAATATCTATAATCAAAGTAGTTAAACGTTGATATGAGATAAGTAGCTGGTAAGGTGTAAGTTTTGGTGATGACACCATATTCACTTCAGTGACAGTTTGGGGAGTCTAAATAATGTAGGATTGGGACCCATTACGTACAGCAGGAAAGGAAGATTAGTGGCTATTAGGGTTTCTGTGGCCTATATCTAGTTGTTACTAGGGTCACATTCCACCGTGTTTTAATACCAACTCCCTCCCCCTCCGCCAACCTCCTTTTTGCATCCCAAGTAGCTTGATCTCAACCACAAAGGAAATAAGGGTACAGCTATATCCAATATCAAGTGCTGATGTTCAGGTATTTTTATTTACCGTTTTGCAAGGGCTGTCTCTTCTGGTTTAAGCTCAAACTGAGCTCTGACAGTTAAAGAAACCAGGAATCTTTAACCTAGTTATCGCTCAGCTTTGTGTTTAATACTTTTCACTCTCCTAACTTTAGATCAGGGTGGATAAAAAGAAATTAATAAAATATACTGGGTTTTTACAATTTTAATTATATATTTTTTCAAAATTAGTCTATTTACAATTATTTTTTCAACAGCTTGTGTTAAGGTCTCATCTTACTATAATCGATAAAAATAGTTTACATTAAATATTCAAGCAGTATACTTGTTGCTAAAATTTTAAAGTTTGTCAAGCTACTGTACTTGTGGAAGTCCCTGGCTGCAACCAGCTTGATGTGGTATTAAACCAACTTTTCACAGAGCAACTTCTTCAGGTGCCAATAAAATATTTTTTCAGTCCTGTTTATTCAACCAGTTCCAATCAAGAACCATTTAATTCAAAGCTGGGAACCCAATTAGGGCTTGTAAAAAAGCAGGGAAGCTTTTCTTCTTCTGATCTAGGTATAAAAATGGGGTGTCAGAGGATGAGACCTCTGAGACAAACAGTGACCATACACAAATTAATTCAATTCATGATCTACAGTTAATACCTTTGTTTAATAAAGGGTTTCTTAATGCAAAACATATTTTGATATTTTTTCCCCATGTATCCAGCCCTTTAGGGAGAGTTTCATTTAATTATTTAATTAGTTCATTCACAATTTTTAACTGAATGCTCTCTCCCCTCTCTACAAGGCGCACAGGTGAAACAAGAAGAAACCACTGAGTCTGAGAGATCTGCAGGAGAGGAAGAAGACATGAGCAACAACCCCAACCCAGGTACTGAGAGCTTAGATAAGTGTGAGGATGAATAGCCAGGTATAAATGTGGGATCTACTACATGGGAGAAAAGGCAAAACAGCTGGCAAAGAAGAACAGAAAGTTAACACAACAGGGGTAAAAAAAGGGAGAATAGACAGTGGGGAAAGAGACTGTTGAGGAGGACAGATTGATTGGTGGCTCATGGTTATCCTGATTGACTAATGCACTCAGATTTTTCTCCACCAACTTTCTTTCCAATTGATGAGCTGTGCTCTTGCATCACAAATGCTTATGGATAGTTCCAGAGTGCATGATCTTGCACTTTGTATTAACACATTTAATAATAATACAGAATTTCAACTGCTCCAGTCTTCAAAATCTCCCTGCAAGATATTCCGTTCCTTCTCTGCGTTAACAATCCCTCCCAACTTGATGTCATCAACAAATTTCATTAGCATATTTTAACTTCTTGTATCAAAGCTATTAGTAACAATATTAATAAAGATCAAACAACCAATCCTTGAGAAATTCCATAAATAATCTCCCTCCGGTCTTAGTTTCCTTTTCAGCTCAACCTGCTGTCTTCCTTCTTCCGCTAAATTCCTTGCCCAGTTTACAAGTGTTGAACTAATCCCCATCTTTTCTCGCTTTACTTTCTAATGTGGCACTGTGTGAAATGTTTAACTTAACTCTAGATAGGTTATCCATTCTACCCTGCATCCATATTAAACATCACACCTCTTACCAGAAAGCTAAAGCCAAGTAGTCTTTTAATTTTGGGCCATTTCTAGATCATCTTTAAGATCAGCCCACACCCTCAGAGTTGCCATCTCTCATTCCTTTTTTCCTTCTTTTCCCAGTACTTCGAAAGAATTTACTATTTTTGAAGTTCTTAAAATTTTCCTTTGCAGTGTCTAACTCATCTTGACTTTTGGAACAGTTCACTTTTATCCCAGTATGTCCCGACTCTAAGACGCACCTTTCTTTGCTGAGCAGTCCCTTTTCCCATTCTTTGTCGGCTTTTGCTAAGAGATGCCTCTCCTCAGCTGAGTGCCTCCTAGGCACATAAGACCTACCTAAAATTAGTTCTTTAGCGCTCATCTACACCATGACAGCAGTGTGTCCCAGTACTTAGAGGCCCGAAGAGGCCTCACCCACCAATGCCTGCTGGTGTACTTCAAACTGGAAAGTTTGTTGGTAGGGAGGTTACTCTGGGTTCACTCCTAGTAGCTACATGCAGAAGGCTCAAGGCTTGGGGATGGGTAGGGAGAGATGCACGTGGAGTGGTTTTGCTGATGTATTCTGGGATTTGGTGCGTGCATATGGATATGTGTAGGAAGGCCATACTTAGGTCCCTTTTGGTGCCAGCACCACCACTGCCACTGTGTAGACAAGTTCTCATGGCACTAAAATTCTTGCTCTTACCTGGACTTGCAGTTAGCTGCTGCAAAGACTCCAGGAACTGAATATGTATCAGTCCCTCACTGCCACACAGAACATGAACAGAAGCAACACTTAGATCCTGATGTATTTACTAGCTGATCTGGATGGTGGATTAGGAATTTGGGTCAAGATTTAAAAATAGGACTGATTTTGTGTGCTCATTTTGAGGCCTCTTAATTGTTGTTCCCAGAAGGCTCCATGCATCCTGAAATGCAGGCCTCTTCAACGATTTTCAGGTGCTGAAAAAGTCAATTACTACCCACTTCTGAAAATCTTGTCCTTGCTCTGTAAACACCTCTAGAACCTCCTAAATTCTACCGGCCTTCCTGCATATCTAACTAAAACAGTTTGCTTAGGAGAAGCTTTTAAAAAGTACTCAATCTCAGGACCAACATTTTAAAAATAAATATGGTAAATAATACTGAACAATTGATACACTTGACAAAGTGACAATCGGCTGAAAGATGAACAAAGAGGAAAAGGGGAAATACTTATCAGATGAAATCATTGTTACATCCCTTTTGCCCAACTATCTTTGCGGGCAATGCAAGTGTCAAATGGGTCATATAATTGTTAAGAACTGAGAAAAAACTCAAATGAATTCAGATGTTTTACAAAGAGAAGAGGGGCCTCAGTTCTTACTGACATATTAAACGGCATGTTCAATTTTCTATGCAGCTTGTTTTTAAACAGCTGTATCGATTCAATTGCATATGATAAATCCTGTACAAAAGAATGTATGTTAAAGATCAAGTGGGAGTTCCCAGGCAGTTTAATTACCTTTAAAGCTTCAGTAGACTCAATGGGTGGAACTCAAAGGGAATACTGGAAGCATAGCTTTAAGCCCCTCATAACTTTGGTCTCGATTATCTGGCCGATCAAAAATCAGGTTTTGGTTCCCCAAAATTAACCAGGATATTATTTTGAGATAACTCACCTATGATCCTCTACGTATTCTTACCAAATGCTGTATTTTCAGTTTGACATTTTCTACTCTGAGTAAAGATTAATTTGAAGGTTTAGGGACTGGGGCACTTACCTTATTTGTGTTGCATCTAGAAATTTACTGAGCACTAGAAAAAGGTTGTTTGATTTCCTGAAGCCAGCAAATCATAACTAGTTCTTCTTTACATTCAAGAAGTAAGAAAAACAAGAGTGCGGTTCCATTACTAAAAAAGTTGTACAAATTAATGCATTCAAAATAGTCGAATAAAAGTAATCTCTGCTCTCCCCCCTTCATCCTGAAAACGCTGTTTTTAAACAAGGGTGTAGGTTGTAGCTGTATTAGTCTAAGGATATAGGCAGACCAGGCTCTTTGGGTGAATCTGATACCTTTTATTAGAACAACTTAAATAGTTGGAGCATTCAAGCATTTAAAACACTAACTTTAAATGTCTTTGATACCATAAAGAGAGGGTTGTGGTTTTCCGGATTTCTTTTCTAATCTCACTAGTATCAGAAGTAGTTAGGTTAACAATCTGAATACTCCCCTATTTAATTCCAATGTATTATTCAGATCCTTAATGATATAAAGTAGAAGATCAGTTTTCCTTCACAGTATCAACAAGGTCTTTATTCAGTGGTATGGCTAGATGTAACTTATTCTTTTTATAACCAATTTGACGTGGCAAAATCAAATAATAATAACACCTCAGATGTATAGCTATTGCCTACATGAGTTTAGCCTCCAATTTTACCTTGGTTTATTAACGTAAGAACACCATGCACCTTGCATTATTTAGTAGTACGGTTCTATATCACCCTGGATGCACAGCTTCTCTGCAACATCTAGGGGGTAGGAGATAACACTGTCTTCCTGAAAGGGCCAAGACTGTTAAATGCATGATTATAAGCTCATTTGTAATAGTTTCTTGACGTAACTTTGCTGGGTGGAACACTGGCACAATTCTGTATCCTGTACTCTTAAGTATATTCCTGCTAAAATCAGGGGGATAGCACATAATTTGCAGGGTTTGGTCCCAGTGTTTTGTCTATAGATTAAAGAGGCATTTGGACTCCATCCTCCAATTACTCCTGTACGTTTATAGACACAGAAATGGTAGGCCTTGGTTTATTCACTTTAAAAGCTCCTTAACTATTAAAAAAAAAAGTGTGGAAAGGTGACATTGTCCAGGGATAGAAGTGTCCTGATAGAGCTCAATGAAAAGAACTGCCCCCCATCCCAATGAGTCATTATACACTTCAAAGGCTATTTGATCCAGGGATTTCTTTCCCAGTTATTGTTTCTGTCTTTAAGAAATTATTCAACTCATGCCCTTGTCATTAGAGCTGCTAAAGGTCTTATCCCAGAGACTGCCTTCCTCTCATAATTTGGGCACAGAGATTACTGGATTGAGTATTTTAGAGCCAATTATTATTGTCTTTTTTGAGAAATATGAATATTCTTGCAATAATGATAGAATAATACACTGTGTAATTTGAAAGCAAAACACAAGTCACGTTTACCTGAGAAACCAGCACCAGTAACAGGGAGACCTCAAGGCTGTGGAATGACTCGATTTGAATGCCCGTGTGCCCGGCAGCAGGGAACGGTACAGAAGAGATGCCTTTGAAGCATTTCCGTTTTGCCAGCCAACATGGTTTCTCTCTCACCTGGAAGCCATGTCAAGCAGCTGCTCTTCATTCTGGCACTGATTTTGACAAATCAATGAAGGTCTGATTCAACAATCACTGAAGTCTAGGGAAGACGCAGATTTTAGTGGTCATTGGCTTGAACTCAGTTGGTGAACAGGGCTGCAGAGGTGGCAGATGCCAGGCGCTAGATAAATACAATTGCCACTTTAGCCTTTGTGCTCTCAGAAGCTCTTTCACTAGAGGCAGAGATATAATAGGTAGGAGAGGATGAAGTCTTGTGAATGTCACCAGGAAGGGCTCTGGAGGAAAAAAGACCAATGAAAACCTTGGGAAGGAAGAGCTGCAGTCAGGGCACCACCCATTTATATGACCTCTAAAAAGCACAAGGGGTGCATTTGTTGATCAATACCATCAAATGCCACAAAAATCTTCCAACAGATGCCCATGCCCATGCCTACTTATTCAGGACTAAAGGGCTTGGGTTTTGGTCTTGTGTTGGCATGTGCTTAGGTGGATTTGAGCATTTATACATATTATTAAGGAAAAACTCAACATATTTGTCCTGACAACAGTAAATTTAAAATATCTAAGACTGAAATTATCCTGGATAGATTAACTTGCTTTATTATGGGTTTTGGTATATTACTTTTCATAATGAAGTAACTTTTTATTTAGTTTAGATGTCCCCGCACATTTTAAAATTTCTTATAAAAGAAACTATCTTATAAGGTTATTAAAAAATGGGCAAGGCAAGACTCCTATAACAGACCAGGGAATCATAGAAGTCAGGGAAGGACCGTCTCCAACTTAAAAATGGGAGTTCCTTGCAGGGGAAAAAGCTTACAAAACCAAGGTACATTTTCTTCTTAAGTTACGGGATGGAATTTACAGTAACTTAATATTTGTTATAATGGTGAAAATCCCTTTTAATTGAATAAATTTGCTGAAAAGCTCCATAGATGTAATGGTTTTATGAGTCATTTACTAGAAAAGATTGAGCTCTTTAAGAGGATCCAGCTGTAACTTGCCCTGAGCATTGTATGAATTCTTCAGCAGAACTGATGACTTTTTTTGTCTGTGTGGTTGAAAATGATACCCAGTAGTTTTGTTTATCAGTGGAAAAACTTGTTTAAACACATTCAGGACTCTGCTTCTGTTTTTATTGAACCTAATCCATCTGTTTCCCTTATTAAGAATGTTTTATACAAATACAATCAAATCTGTGAAATTGTGCACATAAGATTCATATTTAAATTGAGACAATATAATTGTAGTGCATTTTGATGTTCTCTAAATGAGAAAGACACATTAGGCTACAGTATATCTCCACAGGCTTTTTGGCAGAGCACATAACTTTTTTTTTTTCCCAGCAAGAAAAATGAAATAAAATTTTGGCAAATTAGTGAGCCTAATCTACACAATAATCATCCATGTAAACTCAATTTGGTTTCACATTTTTTGCTTTATCACAGGTCACCATTTGCCACTAGTGCAGATTTTCCTCCTATTCTGCTCTATTGGAACAGAAGTTAGATCTTGCAAAAACAGCTGGTTTGTTTGGTTTAGATGCAGTTTGGTTTAGATGCTAAGGATTTTGTTAGTTGTCTGCTCTGCCTTCGCGGGTTTATTCTTGTGTCTGCCTTCCTCTGGTTCATTCTCCTCCATCCTAATTTATTTCTAGACTCAGAGCTGCTGCCTAAAGGTATATTCATGCAAACTAACAAAACGCAACGTGCTGCCAAAAATACTGCACAAACCACATGCTGAGCCAACTATCTTCCCAAAACGATGCATTTACTGTAGAGCTTCTTGGGTAACTTAAATTTATGTTCGAGTGGTACAGTATACAGACCCATTATTTAAAACAAAACAAAACACTATTACTTATATCAGCATTGTTGTATTCTTGCTGAAAGAAGAATAAAATTATTCTGGTTTTACTTTTTTCAAAATTTCTTCCACTTCATCTCACTGCCAATGATTTACAAATGATGTAGGATTCAATACCTGTGTTTTTAAATAAAAAAATACCCTACAATTCGTTAACACTGTGGAAACATCATCTAGTAGACTAGGCACCAAAAGATTTTTTCCCTTAAGAAGCTGATTTAACTTGTCAGCATTCGTAGGAAAGTTGAGTTTTAGGGCAAGTTTTAAACCCTGTTATGAACAGAATGTGGTGATATGTTCACAACTCAGGGTACTAGAGAAAGTCCTGGAGCAGGTGACAAATTAATTAAAACCATTCACACAGATAAATCTAATACAGATCTACTCTATTAATTAGACAGTATCTAAATCTTTGAGAACAGTTAAACTGAACCAATAGTTAAAATCAAAATCCTTAACTAGATTTGAAACCTGCTTTATTTGTGCTTAAAAGAGCTTGTGAGTTGAAACAAAAATACTTACTGGAGACAATACGTCAGTAGTATATACTAACTGAATTCCCACTCAGAACAACCAATTCCATTTTTAAAAAATAAGCTTATTTCCCTCACTCTGTTGTTTCTGCCCTTTGTTTAGCCTTTAAACTTAAATTTCCATTAGTCTAGTGCATTTTGTTCTGGGACGCAACGAGGTCAATAGAAAGAAATCCCAAACTACAGAAATGTTAGTGAAGTGAATTCTCATGCAACTAGTTTAGCCAAGTATAATCCCGTTTTTAAAAGATAATTTCATACATAAGAAGGCTTAGTTAAACGTAGTGAAACAGGTACTAGTCCTGCTGCTAAGTTGACAACGTACAGACCTGGAAATACATGTCAATTCTTTTGTTCTTAAGAAGAAACACAGGGAAAGAGTCAAAACGTCTCAGTAGGTGTAAAAATAAGATTTAGGTGGGAGTGGGATAGACAAAAACCTTCTCCGACTGTCCCCCACCTGCACAGCTGTGACTTGCCACTACAGGGCTGGTGACCCAAGACAGGCTTCTACCCCTGCTCTACGTGGGCAAGAGAGAGACGGGTTGCGGAGAAGGGGGCGGGAAAAATGAAGCTGGGAGGCAAAGAGTTAATAGGATGGAGATAAGTAATGAAATGGGAGGTGGGAAGGAAATGCGGCTGGGGGAAGGGTGGTGAAATGAAGGACATCAGACCCTGAAGGATAAAATAAAAAGTAAAAAAAAAAAAAAAAAAAGAATTTAAAAAGAAATCAAGAGGAAGTAAATTAAAGATCTCATGTTTTAATAAATTGGCTGGAAATTGTTTTATCTTCAGTGGGTGCATCTACAAGTGTGCCCGACCACACAGTTGTTATTACTATAAAGCATTTAGTACTTGCTTCGGCAAGTAATAAGTGACTGCACAGTTACTGCAGTCCCAGTGTGCATGCAGCATTCCCGACCCCACTGCACAGTAGCAACGAGCTACAGTGCAGTACAGTACCTTTAGCATCAAGGTTCGTGGCTGCTGATGCTATGTCACTGTAGTAGATGTGCCCAGTTTGGACATTTTTAATTCACACATGCATGCAAAACATGAATTCTGCTCTCTGTGGTCACGTGTACATGTCGCCTTACATTGCCATAGTGAAGTGCTCTGACGCCGTATGACGCGCTCTGGCAAGGTAGTGATCACACGGGTCTGCACGTATTCGGCAGCTATGGTGGTCCAAACCTGATCTGGTAGTGTGGGCCCTGGGGATGCATGTTAGGGCCCTTACCTGGCAGCACCAGACTAAGGGAGACACCACAAGGTCCTGAGCAGATCTGAGGAAGGTAGCATGGGACCCTAACCAGTTGCTAGCATGGGGCTAAAGGAAGTGCAGGGCTCAATCCCGGCACATGGGGAACTGGCTCTGAGCCACTCATTTGGCCTGAGGAGCCAAAAGATTGAGCACCACTGATCAAGATCATTAAAAAGGAGAGGAGGTCACTAACATCTGTGAAGAACAATTAGCAGGAATCAGATACATTATCATGAGCCAGGAAATCAAATGAATCCCTCCTCAATGTCTATATTGAAATGCCACCATTGCTGATGGTAAGTTGGTTTTAAATTTGGGGTTGAGCTGAAATCGAGTGGAGTCCAACTGCACCACTGCACCCCAAGATCTGCTCCTGCAGGACTGCACCCCTCACTTCATGCAGCTTCTTGGGGGGAAAAGAAGGAAAAGCAGCGGCAGCAGCTACCATCTCACATCTCCATGCTTCTATCCTGGGCAGAAAAAGCAGCTTCCTTACTTGAGACATGCACCCCAATTTTGGAAGTCTAATTTTTGGGGAAAAAGTGCGAGTAGCATGGAAATGAATACAGTATTTATGTATGAGCTCCCTAAGTATTTTACAGTATTGTCTCACAATATTACACTAATTATTCAAGTATTTTAAAATGTAGCATTGTGAACCGTTACTATGGATACTGGAGTAAACGTCCATAAAGGAACATTAAAGTCATAAAACAGCCTAAATAATTTGTTTATGCAAGTCTAGAGTATAATTAATGATCAGGGTCAGAATCATGTATAAAAATTCAATGAAAGTTTCAAAGTGATTAAATTTCTCATGGCATGTAGTAAAGAGAGCCAATCTCCACATCATTCCATTGGGTTAAAACATAAAACTACCTAGCACATCTTCTTGTCTTCTATGTGTTTCAACATTCTTAAAAATAATTATCAAGTAAACTCTGATGAGCAAAACATCAGTGTCTGTGTACAAGATGGGGAAAACATTGTTCGCTAATGGCAGATTAATGAAAAGTACTACTTTATTGGGGCGAAAAAACTTTATTGTAAAGAAGTGGTACAAAATACTGGTAATTGACTACTTACTAGTTGTTACTTGGCACATCATGAAGTCAATATATTGACATAACTCAAGCTCAGTGAAAAGACAGGTTGTTTTAATACTATTGTAAAAGTCTTCTACAAACGTCATGATGTTAATTAATTTTAAAACGAGACCCTCTGATGTCCCCTTTAAAGGTGGCCTGGGGAGTCAATTTTCAAAGCACGCTTAATATAAGCAGCAGATATCTGAGAAGGCATCCCTCATCACCTAAGCAGCCCCCGCATGAATCATTTAGAGAAGGAGGTGATATGACACCTTTCAGCATTTTTCTTGTTAGAGCCATTGACACCTTGTGACAGACACTTACATGGGGCAACAATAGAGGCAATCTGGTCTGCCACGTGGTGTATCCAACACCAGATTTCTTGAGGCCCTTTCTAACTTCTCAGTGAAGCTGGTTAGTTTAATCCCTAAAGATTATAAAACAGTGTCCGAGAGACTAGGAAAACAGAGGTGACAGCTGGTTGAATCTCTCCACTTCTCCTCGACATCTGCCTTATAGGTAACACCTTAGTAACTAATCCATCTGCTCTACTTTCCAGCGTTAGCTGCTGCTGCATTATTTTGTTTCTCTGGTTTTCAATGTGACACTGATTCAGCTAAAAAATAAAAAATGGATGCAATGTTCAATATCACTATTATAAAAAGAATCCAACACATGTCTGGCAAGAGGTCCTCTTAAGTATCAATCCAGGTCCCACTGACTTGAATGTGTTTTTGGATCAGACTTCTGGTATCGGGCCCAAACTCTATGCTTTCCCTGTCCTCAGTGTGGGGCACTTAATCAGTTTGTACGTTATATAAATCAGAATAAAATGATGTATGCACCATTTTGCAACTTTAATTGAGAAATAAGATGCCTGGTAGAAAAAGAAAAGAGTCACAGGATGTGTTTTTCTTTCCTCTGTTTCCAAATGCATGCATGTCCTCAATACTTTTCAGAAAGGCTTATTTTTAAGCTATAAACACATCCAAATATAGCCAGAGAGTACTTCTGTGTCATAAACCACCAATCACTGCACTGATTAGAGTATATAAAAGGCACTGATTATATCTAAAAGCTTAGTAGAAACCACAGTATAAAAATATAGTGAAATCCAGAAGTAAAAACAAATAGACCACAGGATTAATCTATATAGGATATTTATATGGCTATGCTAGACATAGTATCTTATAGTTTCATAGTTTCTAGGGTCGCAAGGGACCTGAGCAGATCATCTAGTCCGACCGCCTGCCATGGCAGGAAAGAGTACTGGGGTCAAATGACCCCAGCAGGGTGTTCATCCAGCCTGCTCTTAAACACCCCCAGGGTAGGAGCCTGCACCACTTCTCTTGGAAGTTGGTTCCAGACCCTAGCTGCCCCGGCCGTGAAGTAGCGCCTCCTGATATCAAGCCTAAATCTAACCTCTGCCAGCTTGTGACCGTTATTCCTGGTCACTCCTGGCGGTGCTCGGGGGAACAGGGACTCCCCCAGTGCCTGCTGGTTCCCCCCTGACTAGTTTGTAACAGGCCACAAGATCCCCCCTCAGCCTTCTCCTGTGGAGGCTGAACAGGTTCAGGTCCCGCAGCCTCTCCTCGTAGGGCCTGCCCTGCTGCCCCCTGATCACGCGAGTGGCCTCCTCTGGACCCTCTCCATGCTGTCCACATCCCTCTTGAAGTGCGGCGCCCAGAACTGGACGCAGTACTCCAGCTGCGGCCTGACCAGTGCCGCATAGAGGGGGAGGATCACTTCCTTGGACCTGCTCGAGACGCATCTGTGAATGCATGACAAGGTGCCATTGGCCTTCCTGACTGCCTCCCCACACTGCCGGCCCATGTTCATCTTGGAGTCAATGATGACCCCAAGATCCTTTTCCGCCTCTGTGCTGACAAGACAGGAGTTCCCCAGCCTGTAGGTATGGTGCCGGTTGTTCCTCCCCAGGTGCATCACTTTGCACTTGTCTGTGTAGAGCCACACACTTTTCAAAATTATTTTGAATTTTGCATGGGGACACCTGCATGAGATAAACCTGAGTATTTTGAGCTGAAAGCATTTTGCCACATTGTTCTGTGTGTTATGGACATCAAATTTCTTTAAGTCAGTCCCACTCCTACCTCTCACAAAATGACACCATTGTAAAATAATTCCAACGTTTAATTTATATGCGGAGAACAACAGATGGGATTTGTCTTTATCATTGTTATTTTTAGATTTAGTAAATACCCAGTGTTCCAGAAAGGGGCAAGATATTGCAAGTAAGCTGCAGACAAAGCTGGCAAAAAAGCTTAAATTATACCAGACCAAAAAGCATGTTTTTTTGGGGAGGGAAGGGGGAAATGAGGGAGAAAAAAACCCTTAAGCTTCATTCTGATAAGTACCACAAAAATTACTCAACAACCATAGCTTACATAGTTGGAAAGAGAGGGTACTGCATTTACTGTCCCTTCTAGATTACATCTAGAGATTTTCCAAACTTCTCTTGATATATTAATTTATTTTTAAAAAAATCTGTAACCCAACTTTATCAAGGTGTTGAAAAAAATCATGCAGCCAAATCAACAATGGGGAACCTGGAAACTAGTGAATGTATCTAGCAACTTATATTGCCCCCATAACTGCAGTTTCTGAGCATCTAACAAATTATTTTATCTATGCAATAGCATGAGTAGGGAACATATATATCATTATCTCTGTTTTACAGATGGGAACAGAGGTTGAGAGAGGTAAGATTCAGCACATTTGTGACAGAGCTGGGGATTTAACCTATATCTGCAGTTCACTGCTTTAGAGACCCATTTTCTTCCCTCCATCCTGGAAAGAAAAGGCTAACTCCATATTCACTGACAGTTGCAAAGTCAAGAAGTGGACTGGAATTTGGACTGATAGAAGGTTGCAGAAAGGTGAGAAAACATGCAGAAAAAGTTGAGTAAAATTTCCATGGCCAACATGGCAGGGCACACACAGATGCCTCAATAAAGCACACCAGCCTTTGAGAGACTCATTGTCAGGACGATATTGAGATCTTCAAATATGGAAATGATTGGTGGAATAAACTCGTTGCATGCCTTATTGAGAGAGCCAGTCAGCAAACTACAGAAGATAAAAATCCAAACCAAAATTCAGACAGCACAGGAACTTGGAGTGTACAGGACTCACAAATAAAGGAGTTCCCTTCATGAGCAGCACACAATTAAAGAAATGACTCCAATCCTGGTATGGCCTTCACCATCATACTACCTCTAAAGAAGAAAAGGAATGCGATCATAATATAGGGAAAAAAATAAGCCTTATTGATGGTGTGAGAGTATGTGAGCGAGAGAGAGACAGACAGACAGACAGAGAGAGAGAACATTTCTGGAAGATTTTGGCTGCCAGTCTCTCTAGAGCGATTTCTGTTCTGGAGCTGGTATCCTGGGAAAGCGATACCTAACATACATCTTCCAACAATATCTTCCACGGATGACTGGTAGCATCCCAGATGTTACTACCAAAAATCTCATTGTAATATATATATAACATTTGTACAATGTGAAGTGAGAGGCAGGGTGACTGTGGTCTTTATACAAGAAGACACACCCAATTAACACATTAGAGCAAGACGGGTTTTCAATAATTCCATTTTTTGTTGACTACAGTAGAGATGTTAGGAAACACTTTCAGAATTGCCCTTCAAACATTTCAATCCTCCTGAAGCTGAAATGTAGTCCTTGGTTTTTTACAGCCCTTAGTGTTCCTTTATCATAAATATCCACACTTGATTAGAACCATTAAGAAAGTGCATGTATTACACACGTATTAGGCACAGATAGTAGTATTAAACCTCAAGACAGACTGCTGTAGTGCACCGTGGTGTTTTATTAGTGTTAGACATGCAATATTAAATGGGAAAAAATAAAATACTGAGATTACATATTTTAATCAACTAAATAGAGTTCAAGACTTATTGCATATTATGTAATGAAAATAATGTTTTTCATGCATTATCATAAGTCTACAGCTGTCATGTGCATATAGTTGTGTACCTTTAAGAAATTTGCACAAACCACTGATTGCACAAGACAAATCAATCCTTTTAAGCAATACTCACATCTTTATAGACCTCCTATATAGGACTTGGATCTCCAGCATTGTATTGTACTTTATGTAATATAAGCCTCTTGGAAGCTTCTAAGACAAAAAGGAGTGGCTGTATCATCTGTAACATACTTAACAGCGAATATAGCAGATTCTTCATCATTCAAATCATGAGAGATAAAATGAAGGCCAAATATGTTTGAGAAGACTATGCCTTTTTTAACAGAAATCTCTTAAAACTCTTCGGAAAGAGATTAAAGTGCTACCTATTGCATATTAAATACTTCCAGTGACTGTATCTAGATTTAGATGCTGTAAATCATTGAAAACGGGGGTTCATAATGGAAGTGCTGACAGACCCTTAAATTTAGCCTCATGAACACAGCAGCGCTATAATCCTTCACTATTTACTTCAAAAAAGAGGAAGTGAACCAACATGCTTTAAATATCACCATTGGAAAAACGCACAGCTAATACCTTTACCATATCTACAACAGTTATGGATGTATAAAGAGCCAAGAGCATGAGTTTAGTTTAAAACCTAGGTATGGAGTAGCTTTTTTTTTTTTTTAAAGCTAGACATGTAAATAAAACTCCAGTGCAGCAGCAGATAGATTAAGACAGCAGTTCTGTTTGTTTTGAGATGCATCTAGTTAAAGGAAAGGGATCCTTACAGCAAAAAGTACAAGCTGGTCACTAATGAGCTTGGTTCTGGGTTAGATCCCCAAACTGTGAAACCTTTTCAAATACAAGGCAACATTTTCACAGCTGGAAAATTACAAGTAGTTCTTGATTTGTGGCCAACAGCAATAGATGTAGTTATGTATAATCTATGGATAATGCTACATTCATTGGTAGGTGGCAAAACCAAGCTCAGCATAAAACACAGCAGCAAAAGGTTAGATATAAATATTAAACATTCTTCTTAAATGGCAATAAGTTTTAATTTGTTATTTACAACTCTAAAATATGGCCTTGAAATTCACTCTATAAAGTAAGTAGTTAAATATATTACTATTAGCATAGCTGTTTCAAAGGAACATTTTAAAGTATAGTACATATATCAACAAACCTTCATGTTAATTTTTCAAAGAAAAGATCAACAACAATGTGCAGATTTCTAATATCGTTATCCCTAGGTTTTAGGGTATTAAAAGACAGATTTGATGTGTCACGGTATTACAGGTTTGAAATTATTAGAAAGTGTGTTCACCACTAAGGGTGAAACAGAAGTTTCTTTGTGTCCAACAGATGTATGAAATATTCCGTGTGAAGCAGTCTGATTTGAAAGCTGCAAGGTCTGTAAATACTATGAGTGAGAAGATGTCCTTCCAAACAAACTTGTTATGAAAATACAGAAACAATTGTTTTTTTTAACGGAGAATCATGTCCATTTTCTTTCCAGAATTATTCCAAAAACAATTAGTACCTTAACATACACAAACTCATTAAAATATTTGCATTGGTCAATGTTTCATTCTGCTTATTTTAATAACTGTACCTTTCCTTACTTACATTATGCTTCTTTCCCCCCTTTTTTGTTAGCAACTATTAGAAACAAAAGGTGCTTTTATTCACTTACATATCAGATAAAGAACTAGATGGTGCATTAAAAGCTTCACTAAATTTCTCCACTAAAGCATAAAAATAATCTTTTTGCTACCTTTAATCTGCTTATCACTTCTGGTATGCAAATATGTCAAAGGATCTACTTTTAGTCAATTATGCATTTCGATATTCCACATTAACATTCTAATAGAAGTGTTTCCAGAGGTGCTAAATATAGTAGAGCTTAATTTTAATAATTATAAATTGTCTTGTAGAAGTAAAAACTGATCAGGGTCAGTTTTCCTGTTGATTTGCCAGTGAAACTCCCACTCTTCTGTATGACCTAGTGATGACAGTCCCTACACAACCAGACTCATATTGTACCAGCGATTTTTTTAAATTCAAGGGAAGCAAAAATTCAATGGCACAACAAGTCCACAAGTAGAGCAAGTAAAAACCACTGGCTTTAGCCAAACTATTCCTTAACGTTTTAGAATCTTTGTGGTAATACTGAATATTTGAAACACATCTTGGTATCATTTCTAAGCTAAAATCCACTTCAAGTGCAAAACCTGACTTCCTACAATGAATCACAACTTATTATATATCTCCATCCTTTGGCACTTTGAGTATGGTAGAATAAATGTAGTCATTTGGACTGAAAATCAGTCAAAAGAACAATCGTATTAGTTTGAGGTACAATGCCTGCTGAATCCTTGGGTGGCCTTAACAGCACCTACTTAGTAAATCAGGCCTTAATTGTACAGCACAGACTGCTAAAGAAAAATACAATAACCAGGAAGAGCTTGACAATAATCATTGAAGGCATCTATACACGTACATCTGTCTGCTCCGACGCGCCCAGTGCTGCACGGCATCTATTTGTATAAATGGCAAAACGTGCATCAGTGCTGAGAAAATGGTGACGGTGCGCTTCTGAAATAAAACACCTTCAATGCGTTTTAGTTCAAAAGCATGCTGCCACCATTTTCTCAGCGCGGACGCGTATTTTGCTTTATACAAATATATGTGCCGCAGCGCCAGCTGCTTTTAAAAACACACGGAGCTGCGGTGCAACCATGTGTACAAACGCCCCGTGGCTCCACCCAAGCACAGTTATCTGCATTACTAGATCTCAATGCAGGCTTGGGACTGCCAAGCCTAACACTTCTTGTGAACCTAGAACAATCAATCTTTTTTCTTTCCTAGTTACCTGTTCTCCTCATGCTGAGGAATGAAAAGTTTTATTTTTTAAATAAAAGACAACAACGATATAAAGTTAGTGTGGAATCCTGAAAGTTAGTTATATCATATAGCTAAATCTTCTAACGAGTGCAAATCTATGTTGCTGCAGTGTACCTACATGGTTAAAAGTACTCAGATAGAAAAGTTGGTCAAGTAATGTCCAAAAATCACCAGTCACAATGGCATTATTAATTTTTTGCAGACTTAAAAAGGAAAAATGCATCTTATTGTTTTACAACCACAAAAAATAATCAGAAGTTAATTTTAGGTTTTTTTCTTCCTCAGACATGCCCATTATATACCAGTTTAAGAAAAATACACACTTTACAAGAACAGAAGAGGGAAAAAAAAGGACACAGTTTTTCCTCAAAGCTTAAGTAAATTTAACTTTGTAAGTCCAAGGCTAATATATTCTCTTTATAAATGCTATCTTTCTGGCATTTCACAATAACAAGAAATCTTACACGAAGGAAAGTAAAATAAAGTAATATACAGCTGATATTAATACCAATTATTTTTCCTATGCTATTTCCATTAGAAGATATTTTGCCAATGAGTGGAATTACAGATGCACTCTTTTGTACATCACATTACAACTACAACCCGACCAATAAATTTAAAAACAGACTTTTAAAGTCATTGACAAGGAATGCAGACCGTGTCTTCTTAGGTAGTGTTTTTTAAAAAAAATACTGTAGATATGCCTAAGTAATCTAATGTTTTCTGAACAGTATTTTGTCACACGATCTGGACATCCAAGAACAGATGAAGAACGTGAAAAACTCAATTTGAAATTGAGTTACTTTAATTCTTCAAAATCGCCACATCTATTTAAGTCAGTCTACTTATATCTCCTACATTTTTACTGCTCTAGGCTTTGAGTGAACAAACCATTTAACTCTTTATCCATGACCTTCTTCAATCCTACTCCTGACTCCATGAACATTTTTGTATCATTTTAACACATACAAAGGCATGCCGTTACTTTATGCAAAAACCCATTGTGTAATTCGCTCATTTGAAAGTTCATTCACTGTATACAAAATTCAGAATTTAAGTATAACATAATTGACTGAAGTGTATACCATTGCTGAACTGACACAACAATCGCACTGTATATGATGCAACATTTCCTCTTCTCAACTTGTGGGTCTCATGTTTTCCTCTGATAAACTTGAGAATGAACTGTGTTAAAATACCACATTGCAACAACTCACATTTAGATTGGCAAAGTATACAATGCTGACTTGCAAATGACAGCCTTAATGGTATGCTGTAATACCAAAAAGAATGACTGCGTATAATATTGTACCAAATAATTAATAAAGAAAATAGCAACATGGTTTCATAGCTGTAACTGCAATGAGGAACATTATAAGCTATTGTGTAAAAAAACGCACAACCATTTTTAAAGTATATTCTTTACAGTACTGTAAGCAACATTCTGCAGCTAAATGCAATTTCCAAAAACAAATGAGAGACATTCACTTACCATATCTCTCATTTTTTTCTTCAGGAAGTTCTTTAACTTAATATATATGATAGTGTATTAGTTCTGGCAGTCCCTGCTAGTACCTGGAGTGGAAAAAAAGGATTTCTTAGGAAAAGAGGAGTGGAATATGCAATTGAATGTAATAAATCTGCTGTGTAGTGTTATGTCCGTACACTAACGCATTCAATATTGATTAACATGAAAAGTTGTGATTTTAGCTTTTGGAAAATTTGCCGGCTTTTCGGGAAGGTTCATATGGCACTCTGAGAATACTAGGTGTTTCCTCCATTACTCGTACAAGAAGATTGTCAATGTAGTCCTCAAGTTCACGGATATGGGTATCTTTCTTCTTAAGCTGCTCTTTGTGTTTCACCAACTCTTGCAAGACCTCTTCATATGTAAGATTACGGTACCCGGCAGCAGCATCAAAAGGATTTCCATCCTAGAAATAAGTTAAAAAAGTCATTTCAACATTTTACTAACCAAGATTGTGAGCAAGTTGAGAGGTATGAAACAAAGTCATTTTGGTACTGATCTTTAGACTTAGAAGAAGAATCTCGTAATTACCCTAAATTGGTTAACCCAGATGGAGTCAACAACGGAGAGAGGAAAGGTTCAGGACCCTACCTTCTCTTTTCTTTTCTTTCTTGAGTCCTCTTTCATTTTTTGGTTCACCTTTTGTCAGATGTGCAGCAAGGCATTCATTTAGCTCTTCAATAACCTCAAGCCTCATCTGTCTTTCATTTTCCACTCCTGGCCTTTAGCAGTTCTCCAATTTTTCAGTCAGGGTCCACACTTATTATATATTGTGACTTTATAGTTCATATTTTGGAGGATGCTAAAAGGCTGTATTATCATTGCACTAGAGCACTCAGCTAGAAAGAACTATTACAAGTTTAAAAAGTGGTTAACCAAGTCCTAAAAGCAGCAGCAATGAAAATAGAAACATTTTTAGTAATGACTTCTGATGATTCCCTAAATGTAGGTATCAAGAGAAGTAAAATTTAGTTCCCAAAATAAAGGAACAATGCGTGAGCCAAGAAACTATAACCTTGAGTGTCTTATTTTCTACTGAGGAGAGATAATGGTAACATTAAGGAACAAGATTACACTACATTTGGAAACATATAATTGAGAAAAGGATAGTTAGCAAGAGTTGATTTATAAAAGTAATAGTACTGCTAGACACACATAATAATTAGCTTTAGCTGCTTCAGAGGCTGAGGCATTTAAAAGATATGGAACATTTTACTAAATAAAATAATCTAACCCCTCAAAGCTTGAACCTTTGACTGGAATATAAACTGAAGTAATTCATGCTTCGGAGACAGTTTTTGTTTACATTTAAATCGTCTCATTAAAAATGATAAATCAGGTTCTATTAGGAAGTAGCCCACATGGTAGATATAGACACAAGTAGCCCGCTTCACTCCTTTGCATTTCAGCATAGCTCAATATTTACACATTGGCATCCATCTGATCATTAAAATATGCAGGTGGCCAAAGTTTTCGAGTAAGGCTAATTAAAAGTGAGGGCGTACTGTGTGATTCAGTGGGAATGCCACAAGCTAACTGGCCTCTCCCCCAGTCAATTGTTTTCTGTTAGCAATAATTATTAGTTAAGGGTTTTTGACTTGTTTTGTGAGATTTAAAATTATTTTACCCCCATGTATTTAGTCGCTAACAATTAACTTGGTTTTGACAATCCGTAACACTAAAAGCTGCCAGTCATTCTTGATGGCTCGCAGAGCTCATTGAAAAAAACCCAAACACCTAACTTGGTGAAATTTATAAATAATTTAGTATTGGATACCCAATGCTGTATGCATAATAGAAAGCACTTCCAATTCTTATTTGTATACATTGCTTATTTTCTTCCACTGTAAGTTAGGAAGCATTTGGCATTACAATACTAATGTTTCAGACACCTCAGAGAACACATTACTAAAGCTACTGTATCTAAAAATAGAGTTCTTCCTCATTTTCTCATTTGCAAAAAGACATAAAACTGGTATACAACACTGTTTTTAATTATTAGATCGTTCCCCCCAAATATTTGTGTAATACGTATGTTTTAAAGTTGTTTTCTTATGTTCATGCTCCACATGAAACTTTTCTTGTAATAACTTGTTACATAAATGCAAAGGGAAATACTCCTTACAGAAAAATACAAATTTAAATGGCCTACCATTATGTTTTTAGTACATTCAAAAGTGAACACTGAAAGCACTATGGGGTACATTTGAGGCTAATGTTGTTAATTTGAACAAAAGTAACACGTTGCTCTATAGTATCCTCTGTACAAAAACTTGCTACTAAAATTTTACTGTAAAATATTTATCTTATTTTAGTAAAATGTACTAAACAGCAACATCCTGGAGGGAGGGTTGTCTTGGTAACTCTATGTTATTGGGGTACAAACTGACATCCGCAGTAACTGGAGGAGAGTGAGAGAGATAAGACGAAGGCCTGGCGTTCTCTGATCATATCTTTATTGTTCTAATGAGGAATTTTGCTCTGGGAATATCATCTCAGCTACTTTCACATCTTTTGTCCTACTTGCTTCATCTCCCTTTCAGTTCTTAATTAGGCCTTAAAGAGCTCGCGCTGCCCTTTCAACTGGCTACTGCTCCCATTTAAGCACTATTTCCAGAGACAGGTGTTGGCACCAGAGCAGAAGACATACAAATGTAATTTCTAAACACTAGGTATAAGGAAAGAAAAAAATAACAACTTGGTGGAAGGAAGGCTATTACTGCAGAACCTAATATAAATTACTTCAAACATCTTTAAAATAATCTGGAGCATTAAAATGCTTCAAATAGTTTCATTCAAAAACTAAGGGTACATAGATAGTGCTTTCTCCTCTTAATTGTATCTTGCATTAAATGAACATAACCTTATAATCCTGCAACTGACATTTAGGATAGTTGGTATTCCAAAAGAAAATCAGCATATCAAGGATTTCTTTTATCACCTTTAAATCCTTTAAATAAAACAATTCCTATCTTATTTCTTAAAAGAATTATTACCAGCAATAAATTACACGATTTGGGATAGTACATTTACAAGCACATAGAAACTGTAATTAAGGTTACTTTACAGACAATAGCTGCTAAGTTAAATCAATTTTTGATGTTGCTTTTTGTCAGAGATTAGTAAACTGGTAGAATTCAGTTTACTATCTGATCAAAGGCAGCCTTCCTATACTCTGACATCTCCCTCTAGTTTCTTACATTATACAAACTTGGGTATTTATTATGAAACATCAAAAGTTGTTATAAATCATTTACATAACACAGCAAAATACAAACAGTAGAAATCCTATTTGGTTGTGCAACTTATTTTCTATTTTTTAAAGATGGAAAACAAATCCACTTTTAAAGATACAATCTGCTCACAGAACAAAATTCTAGTAAGACCATAATTTCTTTTAAACAAAGAAACTACAAAATGTGTGGATTTTTTTTCTGCAAGTCCACAGGGGACAGGATAAAACTGTAATGGACTTAAATTGGAATAAGGGAGATGTGGTTAGATATTGGGGAGAACTTACTAACTATGAGCATGATTAAGCAGTAGAAGAGATCACTTAGAGAGGTTGTGGCATTGTTGGCATTGGAAGTGGTTAGGGCATGTAAGACAAATATATGTCTGAGGTGGTTTAGACAGGGATGATCCTGTCTCAAGCACAGACTAAATAACCACTTGTGGATCCTTCTAGGTCTTTTCTCTGTGATTTTATGATTCTTTGCATCTTAGAATAAAATTTCTTCTTTCTTTTTTATTTTCTTTTTATTATTTTCCTAAGAAGCTGTTAATTTTTTTTTCATTACTAACCCCTTCATACTTATTTCCTAATCAGGTTATTTCCTCTGAATACCCATCTAAATAACTGTCCTAATAAAGAACCATAGGCTACAACGGTAAAAAGATCGGTTAGGTAATACACCGCTAATGAAAAAATGTTTAATGGATTCTACTATTTAGTTCCAACTTATTTTAAATGGCCAAAGCAATAGGTCTCCCACTATTCCTGGGGGAAAACCTCACATCTGTTCTACATGGTATCTTCAGGGTTATTCTACTTATTTTGAGGTTTGGGTCCTCTAGGTCTTCTCTTAGTTTCATTGAATTGTACCACATCTGTAATCAGGAGAACATTTCCGGTGAGGAGTGCTGGAAATATCAGTCATACAAGAAAACAAAAGAAGTAAATTCCAGCCTTTTTTTTTTCATTAGAGGAGGGAAAATTATTTATTCCGTTTCAGGAATCAAATAGATGACATTTACTGATGGTTCTCCGTAACATTATTACTCACTGTTGTTTTCCTGAGGTCTTCAATGCTTGGTGTATTCATCTTGAAACTAGAGGAGAAACAAACAAACAAAAAAACCCAACAATCTTACTAACGTGTCCTTTGTCAAGAAACTTTATACCAAATATAAAGCAATGTGCATATAATTTGAGACGTCAAGAACTTACGAAATTTAGGGACAATTTCCAAAATTTAAGGTAATGCTCTTAAAACAGCTGGTATACAAACTTGCCACTTCATTTTTTTAAATTTTACTTTTTTTACAAGAACTGCCATTTCTGAAACTGAGATGCTAATTCAGTTTTTATACCCATTTTCTATACAGATGTCTAGGCTGAGATTGTCAAGAAAGGTACCAATTGGTATCTTTCTTTGTGGAGGGTTTGATATAGGTGACCTAACCTACATAAACTAAATGGAGACCACTAGTTGTTTTCATAGCTTGAAAAGTTCTTTAAAGTTCATGATGCTCAATTCCCAACAGAGTTAAGGTAGATCCAATGAACAACTATTCAACAGACTTATTAAATTATTCTACATACAACATTACAAAGTTTTCATTTTTTTTCCTTAAATGACTGAGACCAAAGCACAGCTGATACCTGGCAGTAGCATTTTAATGCTCTAGGTCACCAAATAGTTGATTCTGTGATGCTGGAAAGGTTACGTATGCTCCAGGAGCACACCTGTACTGAAGGCCAAAGTTGAGGCTTGTTGATAGAGGTTTTACGAGCCTTCTAAGTTCAACCTGGCTTGGTTGAACATGTAACAAATCATTTATGAGTAGACCAAACCCTTCATGACTCTCATGGCTCATGAATTTGCCTTTATTTTTTTAGAAAGAAAAAAAAAAAATCTCTGAAGTCAGACATTATACCTAGATAAACTCAATTCAAGAAGAAGGAAACATAATTTGGAAACAAAGTGTTTCAATTTTAGGCCACTGAAAAGGTATTGGAAAAAATAAAAAATGACAACTTTCAAAAGTATGAAAAAAGCTGTCCCCTTGTTTTTCAATTTAACAGAAAAATCAACCATAAAACAAGCAATATTCTTCCCCTTCAATTTCATTCTTTTTTGAGCCTGTAACTTTGGATTATACATATTTAGCAGTTGATATAGAAGAGGTGAATGGACATGTTTTGCATAGCAACACTCTGAATGTTGCCATTATAAAGTGAAATTAAAAAGCTCAATCAATCTAGGACAGCTCTAGTCTTTGCTTATACAGACACCCAGCAAACCACCTGTAGCGCTCGGAATATTAGATGAAGATTTGATTACATGAACAGTCACAACTGCAAGGAAAAAGGTGTCTGATGAATCCAGTTCTGGCTAATTCCCATTATACCTGCTTGTAACAGTGATCTGAGGCATTCTGCCCAGCTCACTAGAGAACAGTTTTGAATGAGGGGCCTCTTTCATCGGGTATTGTCTAAAATCTAAAGGCAGGAACCCTCCCTCATGGTCTGCCTTTTAGTCTCACACTGATGTGTCAAACACATGATGAACTTACTCATTCATGGCTGCCTTTTGTGATCCATTCTGTGTTCAAAAAAAACGAGTGAACTGAACTGGATCGAATTAGCTTGGTGAAAACCAAGAATGTCGTTATTTAGCGAAGTGTGGCGTTAATTTGGGATACCTTTCTTTTGGGACCATTTCCTCGTGTCAGACAAGATATAGAATAATGCAGTCTGACTGCTCAACTGAGTGAGTTTCTGAAAGGTTAAGAAAGCAGGATCTTTTATAGAACTGAATGACTTAATAGTTTTTGAGAAATACGTTCTGAGATGCTCTTGCATAACAGCAACTTAAAAAAGAATCAGGAACAGGGACTATACATAAAAATTGAACTTTAAAATCAGAAAGGCAGACCATTGGGAGTACTAAACAATGTTTTTAAACGGAAAAAAAAGCACGCACCCTGCATTGTTGTGAACCTCCCGACTGCATCTACAAACCCAGCAAGTGTAAGTACGTACATAAGCAGTTGTCTACATTTAAATACAAAAGGGTCACAAATAAAAAACCGATTGTGTACATATCTTAAGAGAAAAGTCAGAAACAGACCCCCTCCTAGGGATGTAGTGAATCATTTTTATTTTTATCTTATCTACCTATCTATCTATATTTTAAATCAGATTGTCTACTAACTAGTCCATGGTCTCAGTGAGCCTAGCATGATTTCCTGCCAGCTCTTCTAGCCTGAGGTGAGTATGAAAAATTCCAGGCTCTCCCAGCTGTACTCATAATTCACCATTTGTGAATTTAATAATACCTTTAAAGAATATACTGTAAAACTGCAAATATACATTTTTGCAGCATTGTGTATTTAAAGTTCCTGGGCCTTTTCTTAAGTTTCATCATAATAATACACCTTGAAGTTAAAGCTGACATCTTAGTTGGCTAATAATAACCATGTAAAAGCAAGCCAAAAAAGCATACACCTAGGATTTTAGGAATCATAAATTGTATATTAAGTAAGGCTACATCTCTCTCTCAAGCAACTAGTGTCTTAACTGTAGAAGGTCATTCTGATTTTAACTGAAGCCACTGATATCAGCAATATCCAAATTCTAATTAATATGTATATCTGAACAATAAAAGCAATGTGGATGTCAATGGCATGCTCTGCTATCATTGTAGGACTATACAGCATAGTTATAATAGCTAAGATCCTATCCCTGTTTTTTTGCCCTGGATTTGATAAATTGGCAGCAAATCTGTGCTGTGGAAGCATGACAAAAATATGTTCACAGCTTGGAAGCATATTTTCTTTTAGCTTTTAGAGCGCGGTTCCACTGTAAAAACTGATTGTAAGCATTGGCATTGTGGGATTCTATATTTATTGTTTTTCAGTTACTTCCAAACTACATTTGCTCAGTTTGCAAGTAAGAAAAGATGTTTCTTCACTAACTGGCAGGCTGTTTTTTTTTGCCAGCTCATCCTGGGAACTGAAAGTCAAATTGGGTTTTTCTGGCTCAAACATCACTATTAAAACTGTCTTGTGTGTATACATATAATTACTGTTTGCAAAAGTTATTTTTAAGTGCTATTAAAAAGGCAAACTAAAATTGATGTTAATAGGATTTTACATCTCCTCAAATAAAAGTTCCAGAACACAGGGTATTTACTGCTCAATAAAAATCACACAGTTATAATGTGAATAATCTATTTAGTTTAGTAAGGACAGCATGTCAAATGTGGTTTAAATTTGCTATTATGATCCAAGATGAGTAATTAAGAGTTTAAAATAAGCTTCGCTGAAATGATATTGTGCCTAAAGGCACACAGGACAGTGTACGAAATCAACAGCAGATCAGCTGAGGGTTTCTCAAAATTCTGCCTCTACATGCTTCTCTTCTCTCATTTCTTTTATTGCCTCTCAAGTCATCTTCTTTAGTATCACTAATATTGCTTCCTTCTTCTATGTTGCTCCTTACTTTAATCCTTCTCGTGTCTAGGTATGGTCAAACGACCAAAGATTCCTCCTTACAAAATCTCTTGCACCTAATATATAATGCCTACGGAGTTTTTCAAACAATTCACAAAAATATGCCACCTTGTTATGATCCAATGTATGCTTTAAAAAATTCCTAATATTACTATGCTGGTAAGGTGAATCTTTTTTTAAATCAACCCTGTTATAAACTCAACCATACAGCTGTGTTGGTATAACGCACTTTACATTAGTATGGCCTACTTTATTTAGTAGAAGCATAAAATATTATAGCAGTGTATTAGCTTTTATTCCGGCAAACTACAACTAAACCAGAGGGTTTCACCGTTTTAACTAAGCTAGCACAGTTAAAAGGGTCAAGGCTTCAAGCATAGGCAAAGTCTTAGTATCATGGCTGTTAAAATCATGCAAGCTGATTACGTCAGGGTATTCCAAGTGGTTTGAACAGGATTATTTAGAAGTGGTTGCAAGCGTAGGACTTTAGATTATAAGTGCAGAGGCAGAGACCATATTGTCTTTATGACTGTACAGAGAAAAGCATACCAATGATGGTCAAATAATAAAAAAACCTGATGTGACGTAAGTTTACTGTGGGCAAACGGAAAAGGGTCCAGCCGAGGGCAATGAAAATGATTAGGAGTCTACATGATTTATGAGAGGCTGAAGGAACTGTGCTTATTTGGAAGAGACAAGACCAACGGGGATTTAACAATAGCCTCCACCTATCTGCAGGGTGGGAACAAAGAGCATGGAGCTGGACTGTTCTCAGGGGTGGTGGATAACAGAACAAGGAGCAATGGCCTCAAGTTGCAGCAAGGGGAGTTTAGGTTAGATATTGGGAAAACTCTCATGAAGACAGTAGTAAAGCATGGCTACCCAGAGAGGCTATGGAGTCTCCATCCTTGGAGGTTGTAACGATGCAAGTATACAACACTGCGGCTGGCCGGGATGATATAGTTAGGGATGGTCTTGCTTTGAGCACAAGGTTGGACTAGATGTAACCCCCTGAGGTCCCTTCTAACCCCAGGTTTTCTATGATTCTATTTTCACTGGGGACAAACGTGTCATAAATAAGAAAAGGAAAAACATACAAAAGATTTAGAAAGCTTTTGCTCTTATTGTCAAGGCAACAAAATATGAAACTTAAAATTATATTTGCATTGTCCTGAGCTTCAGGCCATTTACTATGC
Source organism: Crocodylus siamensis (assembly GCF_052110815.1). Classification (NCBI taxonomy): domain Eukaryota; kingdom Metazoa; phylum Chordata; order Crocodylia; family Crocodylidae; genus Crocodylus; species Crocodylus siamensis. The sequence goes on along the minus strand of NC_143401.1, from coordinate 85,899,919 downwards.
AAGGACTTCCCAGAGAGACCTACCTATCATATGTACAATATTACTTAGAACAGTGGTTCTCAACCAGAGTGCTACAGCACCCTGGGATGCCTTGAGATTCACAAAACCCAGACATTTCAAATAGAAATCCATCGGTGTGGCCTTTCTGAGTTCTTTGCAATAGAAGAACTACTCTATTTTTTTTTTTGGACTACAGAAAAATGAGTGAAAACAAGAGCTGGCACTACCAAGGGGTTCCTTGAGTCTAAAAAGGTTGAGAACCGCTGACTTAGCATGCCAACATAAGTATCTATCTGGATGCCCAGACAACCAAACCTGATCACTTACATGGTCATCTATGCCCCCAAAATGCTATTTGCACATAGCTTGGAAACCTTTTTCTGACATATATGTAGTCATGCAGATGGATAGGGCCACACATGCACGAATAATGCCCACCTGAGCATTTTTGAGACTTGGATGAACACGTAGATAAATTTGGTCATCTAAACATTAAAAAACAAACAGAATGCTACCTTTAGCACCATAAAGTCCAAAACAGCAATCCAAAATACCCTCAACCCACTACCTTTCTCATCCTGGAGGTGCCTAAACTACTATGCACATCTCTGGCTGAAAGGTTATGAGATTTTCCCTAAAGGCTTCTGTGCATGTCCAGAGCTGCACGATATCTTCAGCTGAGTTAAGTCCCCATGGCTGAAGACCTGGTGCAATCTAGATACTAGATGCAATAGCACCCCAATGGGCCCAATCTGGTAGGCCAGGGGTGGGCAAAGTGCGGCCCGGGTGCCGGATGCAGCGCCCCAGGCCATTCTATTTGGCCCGTGGGGCCCCCCCAGAATTTAGAAAATTAATATTTATCTGCCCCTGGCTGCCTATCACGAAGCCCTTGATGGCTTGCGAAATCTCAGTAAGCGGCCCTCTGCCCAAACTAATTGCCCGCCCCTGTGGTAGGCATACCACACCCCTGTGATTAACATTTTCTATTGACACGCTCCAGGTGACTCCCTGCTTGGCACATCTAACACACACGAAGGGAATTAGGCCCCTCATAAAAAAGGGTGTCCGAAAGGGCAGAAATATTGGCGGTGGTGTCCATCTTTTATATAATAGCCTAATGATTTTAACACTCACTCAGGAGCTATCATTCTTCATGGGGCATAGTTTCAACTGGAGTAGTGGAGAAAGTCTTCACCCCACTGTAGGTTATATAACCTAATGGTTACGGCACTCTCTTCAGATGTGGAATGTGTTGATTTTAAACCCCCTCAGGCTAGTGGAGGACACTGGACCCCAATATTTCTACTTCCTGGGTGAGTGCTCTAACTGCTAAGGTATTATATAATATGTGAGCTCCTCCTCTTCTTTAGAAGTAGAGAGTGCACCCTGAATCATTATTTCAAAGAATAAAGAGGGGCAGGTTTTTAGATGCAACCCTGTGCTTCATTTTTACATAGCACTATGTGACTCCTTATGTAGCCTGCTGTTAATACACTGCAGCTCTGAGGTGCTTAACTCTTCTCAGGTGCTGTACAGGAAATCTGGATGCCTTATACTAGCTGCCAGCAACCTTTTCAGGCTTTGGGCCAGACTGACAGAGGCAGGCAGACAGAAGGATGTTACGTGACTCAAGTGCCATTGCCACTTTTCCCAGTGGCACCACAGGGAGAGTACCTGCCACCAGTGCTTTCTCCTGTGGAGGGACAGGAAAACAAGTGCTACTGAAGCCCCACGTCTGTGGGCCAGTTCAAGAAACACCATGGGTCAAATCTACCCCATGGCCCAACCTCTATTTTATACTGTCTTTTGGATTTTACCCAGGAGGTCAGTTACCTAAAAGCTGCATGCTGTACTAGATAACTTGTGGGCATCTTAAATTTGTTACTGGATATAACCCTTAAATTATAGAAAATAAGAAGATGAGCACTCATTGGACTAGATGTCCTCTTCACCGAGGGATGCTCATTTCCTTAAGTTTCTGTTTCTTTCATCATCTTCCACTTATCCGAAGCAGCATAAGGGCCAGCACTCCCATGCTCCCTTCCCATAACTCTGCTGCTGGTGACAGCTCAGTACTGTCTCCCCAGACCTCATTCTGGCTTCCTCAGAAATCCCATTTTGATCTCAACTCAAACACTCCTTCACTGGTCCCACCTTCCCAAAGAGGGGTAGGTCATCCCATTGAGAAGTAAATTAGGTTAACCGGCTGGACTCAAAAACATCAGTGACAGTGTAATGGTACAGGAAGAGGCATCCTCCTAAGCAAGCGACTCGCCCAACCTCCATATACCTTCCTGTTTTGCTTTGCACACTAACAACCCAAGTCCTTTGTCTCATTTACTTGGGAAACAACTAGTTTCCCAAGGGCTCTTTTATATCAGTTATTCTTTGACAGGTTAAATAAGGGGTAATTAAGCTCATCCAGGCTCGATGGCCAGATGAGGGGCACAAGGCCAATGTGTGGGCTGGAGCAAGCCCACAGACTGGCCCCACGTGCCAGAGCCCAATGCACATTCTGGACTGGCACCACATGCTGAGTTCAGTGTGGGATTGATTTGGGGCATGTGTAGAACCGGCCCTGCATGCTGGATCCACATCTGCGGGCCTGATCCAGACTAGTCCCAAATCCAGCGTACAGGGCTGGTCCATCCCCATGCACCACCTGCAGCATGTGCCAGACTGGCTCTGTACAGCTCGTCCAGTGCCTGCTGCAGGCCAAGTGCAGGGCTGGTCCAAGACCCCCAAGCAGCACTGCAGGCCAGATGACAGGGCTCTACGCAGGCTGGATCACTGATTCCCATGGGTGAAATCATACCTCCTTATTTTATTGCAACATTTTTTAAACCCAAATGTTATTAAATAGTAAAACCTGTTCGAATTTCCTGGCTTTTATTGATTTGGATTTCCACTTTGAAGTCATAGCTGAGACTCCTTCCCTTTCCTCATGTCACAGTGGGCAGAAGAGTAACCAGGGAGAAATAGTATAAGCTAGTAAAGAAGACAACTTTTGCAGACTATCTGTCTTGAACTGCATTAACCATAACAAATATGTTATTTTATAGTTAAAATATTGTGCCTGTAGTTTTCCCTCCATTGCAGCCTCCTGGTTTACTGGTCTATCAGGTAGTTAAATATTTAGGTTGCTCAACCTAAATGGATCAGAACAGCTCTTTCTAAGGGTTCTTTCTAAGGGTATTCCTAGACTGAAATACACCATTAGTGTCTGTAATGTAGTATAGGCAAAGATTTTCTATACTTGATCTTAGCCCATCGGGCTGAGTGATGACACTTACTACACTTCAACTACATGACAGTGCAGTATAGACTTCACTTAAAAACAGATAGCTTAGGTACCCATCCCAGTTTGCATGAGGCAGCAAAGCTCTATGAAGGCTGCAAAACTCACTGAAGAAATTGGTAAATACATGGTTAACCCACACTGAGCTCTATGATGACCTAACTGTAAAGCTACACTTAAGGCTGTTGACTAATATGGGGGGGGGGAAATGTGCTTTACCAGAAGCGCAAAATGGTAGTTGGACTCTGCTCTTCAGTATCTGTATAGATTGGGCGCTTCACCGAGGCTATTTTGTGCTATTATCTAATAGCTGATTCAATCAGCTATTAGATAAAAGTGCCAAAAAAGCCCCACTAAAGTGCCTGATCTATACAGACACTGGGGAAGCCGGGTCCAACTAACACAATGCCTCTTCTAGGCATGCACTGGGCTCGGCATGGGGGCTCACAGGATTTAAAGTAAAGTTCGCAGGGTGGGGGGCAGGAGTTGGTTATTTTTTTTACATCTGTAAGTTGCCTAAATTTATTTTATTGGTTTTATGGTTAGGTTTTATCAAATTTTGAAACTTTATGATGGTAAAAAACTCACAGGCCGCAGAATTTCTAGATATCTATAAACAGAAGATTTAAAACAGTGTTTTAAAAAACTCACTGTGAAAATAAGGTTATGGACAAACAGGGAATTTGAAGCTGGATAGAAAGAAATTGGAGCTTTAATATGCATCAATTATTTTGCTGTAACTGCCCATCTGCAGACAACCTACAATGAAATTGGGGCAGAGCTACCATGGCTTAGCTTCCATTTGCCAAGGGATAAGAATGGCACACGGGCAGTCATCATAGACCACCACAGGCACCATAGTAAAGCTGTGCCCCATTTATTCTGCAGTAAATAGTTTTTATGTCCACACACTAAAACCGTTATTAGCTGAACAGTTTTATCTGCCAATATAATAATGTGTCACATTTTTCTAACATACTGTTTGTAAATCACAATATGCTTAAAAAGCAAGAAAAATCTATCTTTTGTTAGTCAGATCAGAAGGCTATAGTTATCTTGTGCAATACGCTGGGTTGAGTTGTATTATAGTTTTTACAAGCAGAACTGGCTAACAACAATAAAATGGAAATTTTTCAGGCATTTAAATATTTCTTTTACTATGCACTTTCATACTCAGCTAAGAGATCAAGTATTGAACAGACAACGCTTTGGTTAAACGACTTAAGACATTTTATCCTCAGGAGAGCTACCGTACACATCAGTTAGGTCATTATACTTTAAGTTGTGTCATCACTTCTACTTTAAGGTCCTACTTTCAGGGATATATAACTTAGCTGGGGAAAAAAAAAAAAATCACCCCAGATTTAAAGTCTCAAGCTTAAAAACAATTTTCACTTAAAACAACTGTTTCTTAACGTGCTGAAACACAAAAATGTAGAAGGTTTCCAATTCAAATACTTTGTACATTGACTATATTTTAAAACAATGTCATTTTAATAAATGAAGTTTGGCTCTTTTGCAAACAAAAAAAAAAACCCTGCTTTTTTGGTAATAAAAAAAAAAATCTGTTTGTATTTTTTTTACTTCAACAGCCAAAGAATTATACTTTGGATGGACTTTTCCTTGTATACCCAGAACATCGATTTCAAATGCATTTACAAGATTGCAACATTTCTAAAAAATCTTGTAATTATTCAGTAACATGAACTTTAAGCACAGCAACTTTTATAAAATAAATATTCTAATTAGAAATATCTAGTTGGGTGGGGACAGCTTCCCCTAGTCCAGACTTATAAAAACAATTCACAGAATATTCTGTAGGACTCTATGGCTCCAATACAGCATAGGTAACGACCCAAACATTTGATGGTTGCTTGGTGGGAACCTTAGGGGTGGCAGTTTCAGCCACACAGAAGTATCCATATCATGTAACAGTTGGCAGGCTGAAGCCAAAAGTCCAAAATCAGATAAGGCATAGATTTAATTACTCTCTCACTGCAAGAGATGATCTATCCATCTCACAAGTTAAGCACCTTAGCAGGGCAGGGAGCAAATCCTGCATGGTTTCTGTTTGCTTTGTACTTATTCTGTGCTTAAGTCTCAGACTCGCTGACTTAACATACCAAATTCTAGTAAACATTAAGATTTCTGCAGTACAAATAACACACTATTTCATTCTATTATTTCATATTTTCAACTGATTCTGAGATCAAATGGGTAAATCTCATTCAACTAGAAAGGTGGCAAATATGCATCTAGAACCACAACTGTAAGTGAAGAAGAGTGAAAGAAAAATAAATAAAACAGCACCCAAATTCAAGTAACAGGGAGAGGGTGTGTTGCTTTTGAAAGAAGAAATGTAAAGAATACAAGAAGAAGAAAAAAAAACACTGCAAAATCGTGTAACCGGTATACAGATACTTTGTTAATGACAGATAGAAATGTCAGCATTGACTATTATTGTAAGCAGGCATAGTTACATATATTCTTTAAGCAGTTTCTCCTACATAAAGCATAGAAGGACAGAAAGCAGAGCAGGGTGGCCCCTTAAAGAGCAACGCATTCAGCGAGGCATAAGCTTTTGTAGGCAACAACTGCCATTACATGCTCCTGTTTTGTCCTCATACACAACAAGTTCAGGTTTGGGGACTCCCTATATCTTATAAATGAATGGCGCTGCCACAAACACACATATGGCTTTCTAATATACCAACATATTTATAACAGACCTTGAAGTCCATTTCCTATGCAGCTGCCCTCTCATCTCCATGATTATCTAAGGGGTGTGTGTGTGTGTGTGCGTGCGCGCGCGCGCACGCACGCACGCACACACACACACACACACACAGAGGACATGTGGGAAAGGAAATTCTAGAGAAACTTCATCAGGACTTTAACAACTTTCATCCCTCCATAAAACTATCTCTGGAATACTTCACTTAGCAAATTTATGTCTTACGCCTTACTGTGAAAGTTTGCAATGGCCATATTGCCACCACATGATTACTGGAAACTAAACGACTGCCACAACTAACTTCACCAACTTGCACCTTAAGCACACCATTAGGTTGATCATCTATGGCTAAGCTCATTACAGCCATATCTGATCTGATCCCGCTAACTGGGATGCACACCTTATGGATCTGAAGCAGGGATTCCTACAATTACCATGCAACCCCAAAACTGTAGCCACTCAAAACAAAGCCTGGTTCAGCTCCTGCTCTGACCTAAAATAATACCAACCCCAGGGCAAGGGCAACAGAGTCCCTCTGGTTGTCATCAACAGCCCATGCCTTGAACACCTTAGGCATACCACTAATAAGCTCCAACACCTCTTGGAAACAGATAATCAACTCAACGTAGTTACGAGAGGCAAACCTGTCCTGGCTTACAGGCAGCCCCCTCGACCTCAAATGGCATCTTTCAAGCAACAGGTTATCTGACTCCCAGTTTCATCGAGGCACCAGTCCCTGTAACAGGTCCAAATGCCTTCTGTGCAACATCAGTACAGAACCACATCATCTCTGGACCGCAAACACGCAGATGATAACATCCAAGGTTCATACACTTGCAACTTCACCAATCATATATATGCCATCACCTGCTTACAGTGCCCTTGCTGGATACATTGGACAGACTGAGCAATCCCTACATGACAGAATACATGTGCACTGATTTGACATCCACTGCAAAGACATGCAAGCCTGTGGCAGACCAGTTTAACCTCCCCAGACACACCACAGCTGATCAGAGGGTGGCTGTTCTTAGACAGCCACACTCAAGACATCATCCACAAACTGGATTGTGTTAAGTACGGTTTAAAACAGGGATTATGGATTCTTATCCAATTATCTCGATTAGCTTTTGCGACTCCTTTGTTCCTATGGGTTTGCTGCTTGTTTGCCTATCCCAGCACTGACCCTCCTCTCTCTCTTTTCCCTCCTCCCTTGTGTCTTGTATTTTAATTTCTCCTGCCTCCTTATACTGTGCTTTCTGTACATCATAAAAAACCTCCAACGATGGAGATTCCACAGCCTCTCTAGGTAGCCTGTTCCAGTGCTTTACTACCCTCCTCCTGAGAGAGGCTTACCCAATATCCAACTTATCCACATCCTTTTTGTAGTGGGGAGCCCAAAACTGGACACAGTACTCCACATGTGGCCTCACGAGTGTTGAATAGAGGGGAATAATCACTCTCCTCCATCACCTTGTAACACACACACTAACAATGCAGACCAGTATGCCATTAGCCTTCTTTGTAACAAGGGCATGCTGTTGGCTAATATTCATCTTACTGTCCACTGCAATGTCCATATCTTTTTTGGCAGAGCTGCTGCCCCGGCCTGTACTAGTGCATGGGACTGTTCTGTCCTAAATCCAGGACTTTGCACTTGTCCTTACTGGACTTTATGAGATTTTGTTTGGTCCAATCCTCCAATCTGGCAAGGTCTCTCTGAATTCTACCCTTCCCTCCAGCGTATCTACTCCTCCCGCCAGCTTGTCATCATTTTCAAATTTGCTGAGGGTGCACTCCATCCCATCTCCAGATCATTGATGAAGATACTGAACACAGCTGGCCCCAAGACTGACCCATGGGACACTCCACTTGATACCAGCTGCCATCTAGACATCGAGCCATTGATCATTATCCTTTGAGCCTGACATTCCAGCCAGTTTTCTAGCCACCTTACAGTCCATTCATCCAACCTGTACTTCCTTAGCTTGCTTGCAGGAATGTTGTGGGAGACGGTATCAAAAGCCTTGCTAAAGTCAAGGTATATCATGTACACTGCTTGCCCCACATCCAAAGCACCAAGCATCTCATCATAGAAGGCAACCAGGTTGGTCAGGCATGACTTGCGCTTGGTGAATCCATGCTGACTGTTTCTAATCACCTTCTTCTCCTCCAAGTGCTTAGAAATGGTTTCCTTGAGGACCTGGCTGCATGATCTTTCCAGGGACCGAGGCGAAAGTGACCAGGTCTGTAGTTCTCCAGATCCTCCTTCTTCTGTTTCTTAAAGATGGGCAGTATATTTGCCCTTTCCCAATCATCCAGGACCTCTCCCTATCACGAGTTTTGAAAGAGAATGGCCAGCAGCTCTGCTATTTGTAACACCCTCGGGTGCATCACATCTGGCCCCATGGACTTCTACACTTCCAACTTTTCTAAATAGTCCCTAACTTATTCTTTCGTCACTGTCATCTGCTCACCTTCTCCCCATACTGTGCTGCCCAGTACATTAATCTGGGAGCTGAACTTGCCTCTGAAGACTGAGGGGGAAAAAAGGCACTACTTTAGCCTTTTCAGCATCACCTGTTACTAGGTAGCCTTCCCCATTCAATAAGGGACACAGACTTTCCCTGATTTTCCTCTTGTTGCTGACATACTGATAGAAAACCTTCTTGCTACCCTTCACATCCCTTCCTAGCAGCAACTCCAATTGCACTTTGGCCTTCCTGATTTCATCCCTGTATGCTTGAGCAATACTCTTATATTCCTCTGCAGTCATTTGTCCAAGCATAGGTGACAGGTGGGGGCAGGGATAGGGGGTGTGTGCCCCCCAGATTTCTGCGCCAATGGCCCAGCAGCACTGGGGGTGGCAGTTGCAGCACAGAGTTGTGCCTCTGGCACTGTCAACACTTACACATGACATTTGTGTTCAAGTTTCCACTTATTGTAAGCTACCTTTTTTATGTTTTAGCGCATTGAAGAGTTCTCTGCTAAGACAAGCTGGTCTTCTGTCATACTTGCTAGTCTTCCTGCGTGTTGGGATGGTTTATTCCTTTGTCATCAGCAAGGTTTCTTTGAAATACAACTAGCTGTCCTAGACTCCCTCCCCCACAGACTGGCTTCCAGGGAATCCCATGGGGCCCATCAGTTCCCCAAGGGAGTCCAAGTCTGCTTTTATGAAGTCCAGGGTCCGTACTCTAATGCTCTCCTTCCTTCTTTTCCTTAAGATCCTGATTTTGTGGTTGCTGCTGCCCAAGTTCCTATCCACTACTACATTCTCCACCAATTCTTCCCTGTTTATGAGCAGGAGGTCAAAAAGAACATGGCCTCTAGTTGGTCTCTTCCATCAGGAAGACGTCCCCAAGACTCTCCAAAAATTTCCTGGACGGCCTGTGCCCTTCTTTATTGCCCTCTCAGTGGGTATCAGGGGGCCTGTGATCAGGAAGTTTTCACTAAAGCAGCAGGAGACTTTCTTCAGACAGATAGTACAGACACCTGAGGTAACTAGCTGATTGCCCTGTTTTCTCGGGAAGAATTAGAAGGCCTTGCAAAGAGCAGGGACACAAAACAGAAAGGAATAAAGGAATTTTAATATAAGGGACAGGGCAAAGGAGAGGGGACAGGGTGAGAGAGTTATAGAACATATAGAAAGGAAAGCACTGAAAAATTACACTACATCTGCTTAAAAGGAATAAACAGCATTGCAGTCCTTTGCTCCAGTTCTGCAATGAGCTCTGCAGAAATGCAGGGGTTTAGGCACAAGGAACTCATTGCTGTACAGGAGCCCCTGGTGCTTGATACTCAAGGGCAATATTGCCAAAGCATAACAGTGACACTCACACGTGCAAATGTTAATGAAATATTATAGCCTAACAGTATACTGAATACATGCTGCCCTTTGTCCTCAACTGCTGTCATCTCAACACAATGAAGTGCTCAATATTCTTGTATTTTTGTGCATCTGACTCAAATGTTCTCATAAAAGTTAATGCTTAGCAGACTGAAAATAAAATAGACAATAAGAAATGTTTGGTGGCAATGCAATAACACCAAAGCTAAGGGAAAACAGGGACAAATCAAATTAATAGTATTTCAGGCATTAAAAATATTTGCATTAAACTGTGAAAGAGGAAGTCGTCACTATTTATTTTTAGTAACACCTGACACCACAGGGGCAGCCAGTGCTGCCACTGTTAAGTATGATGAGTATGGAGAACTGCTGAGATACACCGTTAAGACAATCATCATCAGATTTGGGAACACAGACAAAACAAAATAGATAAGCAAAACAGAGAGACTGTTAAATAGAAGCCTTATTTATTTTTCCTCGAGCTGCAGTTTTTAAGTGTTTGAAGAACATTTAAAAGACATGATAGGCTGTCAATATAGATTATAGAAAAGAAACAAAGTAGGTCTTACTTTTATTTGTTATAAAATAATATATTAAAATAGATTAGAACGTCCACTGATATTATGTAAATATCTTCCCTGAATGCAAGTAGGAATGTCAGATTATGTACTGTAAAAGTATAAAAATTTATATAAACTTAGTACAGCTGCAACATCTACACTACAGGCACCATCTGCACTATTTATTTTTCTGGAACCACTACAGAAATAATGGATATACTTCCATCCAACACAAGCTGTGTGCCCATTCCATGTCAATCACCTCCACAAAACTGATGGTAGTTTTTCCGCTCAAAATGTTGACATTGTCAAATATTTTTAGCATACTTGAGTTGCCCAACAGGCTGGTGCAACTATACACATATACGTGTTCTACAAAGGAAGCGTCCCCCTGCCTTCCCACATTTCTGTATTCGCCTCTACTTTTCTTTAAAACATGGTATACGAAATTATTTTTAGAACACACCAGAGATTAAGTGTGTAAACAACACATTATCAAGCTCTTATTTTCTCCAAGAGGTTTGACATTTGTAATTTTGCTCAATGCAACACAACACTTTATTCAGTTAACTCAATTTACGTCTGCTCAAATCTTCTGGAAACGGTCATAGTGAGTAAATTCACTGGCGCAACCAACTGTTTGCATGTCACAGAGTAGTACCGCAATTTCCCTCACACCTCCTTAGACAGTCACTTTCCTTTGGGAGGATTAAACCCACTTCTGATTATCTTACACAATTTCTATCTACTGAAACTTCTCCAACAAAACAGCTATGGTAACAGCAATGAGTTACTAATATCATTACTGCTCTGTCGTGGGAATGTAATCTGAAGAGTTATATTTTTAGAACAAAACAGTGCTTCTTAGAAAGCTCACAGACACCTATCAATTCACTTTTCTCAATCTGGCATTTGATCATACTAGTAACAACCTGTCAGCTTTAAGTATTGGACTATTTGTTACCCTGTGTCCAGTGCCTAAGAGCTCATTAATTACCTAAACTCTCCTTCTGTAGGTCTTGTTAATTACCCGTCTCCTGTCTCAGAGGACCTTGTTAATAACTTGTACAATCTCTCTAAAGAGGTCCTAACAACACATTAAAATTAAAGATGCTTTTCTTTTAGCACCTGTCAAGTGGTGTAAATTGAGAAATTTTCACATCAGTTTATTAGCCTACCATAGTGTTTTGTTTTGTTTTGTTTTTTAAAAACACCAAACAATTTTAGAGAAATGGTGCACAAAGGTTTGGTTATTTTATTAAAACTTTTTATTTTGAAGGGCAAATATCAATTTACTTAAAAATGTTCAGTATAAAGGCAATAAAGCTGGTCCTTACAAATTAAACCTCAAGAAGCACATCAACTAATCAGAGCAATTATAAGGATGAATGTGATATAAATTATACATACGGCAAATGTTTTAAAGCTACGGACTAAGTTTTATTAAGACAAATCTCATTTTGTTTAAATGACAGTTAAGCATACTAGGTTATATTGATGCTTACAAGCTCTTCATTGACAGCACGGTGCAAATCTCTTAGAACTATTGGATATTAGATCATTTATGGAAAGAGTGTTTTTTCTTTTATTATAAAGCCTAGTATTTTTAAAATGTGAAGCTACCCTTGATATCTCTAATTCTCAGTCATGCCTAACAATACAACATGTAAAAATCTTTATGATTTACATAACATTGTATAGCTTCAAAACCCTCATTAAACACTAATTAATCCTGACCAAATTCCTAAGAGGTAGGGAAGAATCATACTTATTTTACAGGCAAAAAAACTGAAGCAGAGAGAAATTAAGTGACTAGCTCAAAGTTATAGAAAATAATTCTTATTAGAGTTGAATTATTAGGTGTTTTTATATCCCCTATTTTGTGATGAACTGAAGACTATTCCTCTGTGCTAATATACAGCAATTTCTTTACAACTAGTATTAATCCTTATTAGGCTTACTAGAACAATGAAACTGAAGCCATTATTTCTGAATGGTTACTGTACCAATTTAACTGTTAGTGGGGAAAGAAAAGCAAATGTTCTGATTTTCTAAACATGTTTTACAACGTCAATAATGACAGATAGGATGAGTACCTTCTTGGCCAACCTACCTTCCCAAAAAATTCATCCAGACAATAATTAATTATGTACTATGAATGTATACTTCAAAAATGCTATTCTCCATATCCTTCTTGCTTAATCAAAAAAACAGCAACCTAAATTACTTAGGATGAAATATGGGCCTGACCTCAAACTGCAAGTCAATGGAAAAGTGTCTCGTAGTTTTAAATCACTGGTGTAGACACACAGACACCTCATCACATTTAAAAAAAAAAAAAAATCAGAAATCAGAAAAACAAATCCGTTGAATAAAGCAATGCCCCTTTCCCATTGTCCTTATCACTTCTGTGTGGAAAAGAAAAACAAAACCAAACCTGTCCTTGCTTCCTCCTAAATTAATTAAAATTTGAAGATGGTATAAGGAGAAGTGCAACAAGCACAGCCGGCCCTGGCAGGGGAGAGGGGAGGGGCAAATCGGGGCAACTGCCCCAGGTCCTGTGCTTTGGGGGATCCCATGGTCAGGGCCACAAGTCCCACTGGGGCTGCCACGCTTTGCCATTGCCAAGCACTACCGGCTCTGTCACCACCACCAAGCACTGCTGGCTACGGCCGCTCGCCACCCACCCCGCCCCACCAGGCCCTGCACAGGCTGGCATGCACACCCCTAGGGATGGCTCGGGCAACAGGGTAAACCGCAATTAACCAAAACCTTAATTTTCCATCAAGTAGTATATGTCATGAAACTGGACAAATTAATAAAATGCTATATATAGATCATGGCTAAAAAATACAAAGTACGAATATATCATTCAACATTACTAATATCAGGGATAATAAGCAAGTCAAAAACAGCTTTCTGGCAAAGGGAATAACTTTAACAACAGCCACATATGGAATTTGAACAACAAGAAGGGGAAATTAAATTCTTGTAAGCCAACCATTAACTGCATGGGGTTAGAAAAAAGCTCCCCCATGGGCAAGTTATCCTATAATCGTCCCTTATGGGGTGCCTTTCAGCTTCCTCTGGAGCATCTGGTTATGTCCAGACAGGATACTGAAACTGAAACAAAGAGGCGCATTGGTCAGATTCAGCACTGCACTTTCCTATTTTAAGTAACTCCATGAGGTTGCTCACTCTACAAACATATTAGGACTAGAAAGCATAACTCCATGCCTGGTAAACAAGAAAGAGAAACATAAATGTTGTTTTTCAATGGAGAGAACTGGATACTAGAAGAATTTCTCCAAAAAGTCTAATTTCCAAGTGGGGGGCTCCAATTAGTTATCAGATACTAAATTATTATTTATCACTAACACTTAAAAAATTGTTAGCAGTGTTAGTTAAAGTCAAACCCTGCCCTACCTACCTCCCACTAACACTATGGCTGCTTCCAGACATTAAAAAAGACAAACAAACCCCAAAACAAACACGCCAGCATGTTACTTCAACCCGTCTCTGCAGCGTCTGTAAAGATCAGGTACTTCAGCAGGACTTTTTGGCACTTTCAGCTAAAGCAGATTCAATCAGTTATTAGATAAAAGTGTCCTATCTTTACAGACGCTGCAGAGCCAGGTTATAAGTAACATGCGGCCTATTCTGGTCATGCTCGGCGTGGGAATGTGCCAAGTTTACTTTAAAGCATCGTTTTTTGTGTTTTTTAATGTCTGCAAGCAGTCTTGAAGATACTCCTTTCCCAATTTATGTAAGCAGGACAATTGGATTCCTGCTATTTCAACCAAGAGGGAGGGCATGGTCATTTACAGGAACAAATGAAAATCAAATTTTGCTGTCATAGCACTGATTTATTTGACTTCATTAACTTATTTCAGCAACAGTGCCATAGCTTTTCTCTTTGAATATTTTACATGAGATTGATATCAGTCTTTATTAATCACAACTAAATTAACAAACAAATGCGAAGATGGGCATAGCAAAAGAGCAAGCCGATGTCACAAGATCCTTCAAACACTCAATGCAAGCCATGCCTACTTTCAACACCAACATCAAGTTATATTTTTAACACCTACACAGTGCTTCTGTGCTCAAAGCTGTGACAACAAATTCAGTACCCAGGTACCTCCAGTAATAAATATATTTTTTTAAAAGTCAACATAAAAAGCGTAATCCCAAATTTCATTGCCAATCTTCTACATTGGATCCAGATGAAAAAAAAATTGCATTGTTCTTATTTCCAATGATCTAGAGCAGTGGTTCTCGACCCATGGCCTGCAGGCTGCATGCGGTCCAATCAGCACACTGCTCCAGCCCATGTGACATCATGTCAAATGGATACACCAGAAGTTGTGGGGGTGCAGCCCATGAAACACATTGACAGCTGCAAGTGTGGCCCACTATGGCAAATAGGCTGGGAACCACTGATCTAGAACCAGTACCAAAACGAAAGCCACCATTTTCAACTGTCAGGGAACCTTTGGTCTTAGAAAAGGATGTATGTTTTTTTCAGCATTTTAAATTTTAGAGGTGTCTAAGGCCAGCCATTTCTGATGCATGGAAAGCAGACTCTACCCCATTAGTGTATACTGGAGATATGCTGTCAACACAATCAACAGGCAGATGTTTAAATCACTAAGCTGCTTTAGAAATAAAATAAGCCAATAATGCTTAGAGTGGAGAATGGGTGCTATCTGTCTGGTTGAATTGGCTAATTTCAGAACTGGTTGCACTGAAGTACAGTGAGGCATCTCTTTCAAAATCAGAATAGGTCTTTTCACAATATTTTTCCTTTTGTAGCATGGTACCCATTTACATTGCATGAGTGGCAAATAGTATACGCAGCAGCTATGAGAAATACTATTTGGGAAATTAAAATTCAGAATATTTCAGAAGGTACTAAAACTTACACTGGAAAAGACTTCTACATAAATAATAGTAGTTCATAATTTGAATAAAAAAGCATGCCAGTTGCTTTACTGATAAAGGGAGAAAAGGTCCCTGCCATACAGAGCTTAAAATCTGGGGAGTAAGGAAACGAGCAAATAAGCAACACAACTTCATATCTAAATTCTCAGTGCATGCATCCCAATTCAAAGATGAACATGCATACTAATAATGCTGATGTTTACTCAACCTAATTTATATTTTGTCCATAGGTGTATACATCTGAGCTCCCTAGTATAATTACCAACTCTGAAAATGAACATTTTTCTTACTTTCCACAGTTAGAATATGAGGAACAGGAAACTTAAATAGTAACATTTTGACTTAATTTCAAAAGGAAACATGCATAACATACATGTCAACAAAGAGATTATAAAGATGTTTATATGCTTCTAAGAATGGAATGTGGAAAAATAGAGATTCTCATTTATATCTAATACATAATGGATATTTCCTTATAGCAATCGTCTTATAATAAAATGTGATCAACATTTATATTTTAGCTTTGTAAAAATAATAGAATGCATATTAAATTTTAAATGAAGTTGTCATGTATATAAGCAATAAAAGTGAAAAACTTTTTTTTTTCTGAAAGAGCAGAATAAGTAAGAATCTCTACTAAATGGGTACTGTGATGTGCTGTGACAATAAATTTGAAGAAATTAGGCATTATTCTATAGCCTTGTAGCCACTGCCATTCAAGATTAACATTTATGAAAACCCGCAGCATTCTGGTATTTGAAATATAAATTGGATATTTATTCAAATTCAATAAGTTTCCATTTAAAAAAAAAAAAAAAACCTACCCAAAATTCAATTTTAAATTATTACAACCTAGGTCAGTATCTTAACTTACTGTGTACATCTAACACATGCGGTTTACTGTGGAGTTGACTAATTAACTCTGCAGTAAAGAGTCACTGTCTACACGTGCACGAGTATTAGCTAAACTAATTAACTCCGCTGTAGGATAGCAGTGTAGGGCATAGTACTATCTTTCAGCTGAGTACTTTAATATGCTGAAACTCATGTGTAAATGGTGACCATGAGCATAAATTGGGCCCAGTCAGGCAGGGGGCTACTCTGACCACGTTTAAATTTCTACTGTCTTGGGTGCATGTGTAGATGTTGCATGTGGGAGCAAATGATTCCAGTGCGAATTGCTCCAGAGTTTATTGCATTGCATTCATTTCACATCTAAATGTATCTACTCTTATCAAAATAATTTAGGATTAATAAATAATATTCAAGTAGTCCGTTATCGATAATTTGATGAGAAAAACACACTGAAATAGTGGAAGTTAGTGGAAACATTTCAGTTTTTTCAACTAATTCAGTAAAATGACCAGAAATGGGGTGGGAAACAAAAAAACACCCCAAAAACCCACCACAAAATGAAAACGGGAAGATTTGTTTTTCTCTTCTAATCTGTGGATCAGATTGTGCTGTGAGAGAATGAACTCTACTAGTTCTAAAATCTAAAAGGACATGGTGATCAGAACAAATTAATTCTATTCACTAACTTAATATTTAAAGTAAAACAGAAATTTATTTATCAGTTAAATAATATGAAACGTCCTTAAATGTACTGTATATGAAAAAGGAACCAAGATCATCAAGATTATGTTTTGCATTTAAAACTAACTGTTTCATAGATTCATAGATTCATAGATGCCTGTTCAGTAAATCTTAACATGCTGCTTTATATTTCAATTTCCACGATTAATGCATTTCTGGAGACACAACTGATCATATTTTACACATAAGAACCATATTCTAAACTGTTGTCTAGCCTTTTCTATGCAAAATGTCAAAACTGGATAAACGGAGGTCAAACTATATAACTGCTTAAATAAGCAGTTACATTTTAATGACAGATTAATATAAATACATAAAATCATACATATACACATGCATATAATATATAAAATATATGCACATATTCTTTCTCTGGTTGATATAATACATCCACACACACTTTTCTCAAGGGAAGGATACACTATAGATATCATTTTAGACATACAATTACACACAGCCTGGTACCTATATACAGTTCATCCTCCTGGTATGCAAAAAATAGAACTAATTTATACCAAACAAGGAGAAACAATTTTTATTGAAGAAAATAATTAAAAAGTACAAATCCAAAACATAAAAGAAATGCGTGACATCAAGATTTCCCACTGGCTGCTTTAAAACCAGTCCAACTTGCTGAGCAAAAGACAGGGGTTTCAAACTGGTGGCCCATGGTTCATACGCAACCCACAAGGAGATAAGTTGTGGCTCCTGGACTTCTGCCTGGCTGCTGATCCTCACCCTCGCTTTAGCTTGCAACAGCAGCTGAAGTCTCTGGGCCCCACACCCTTCTCTAGCTGCTGCTTCCTGCCGCTGGCCCAAGGGGCAGGACAGGACAGGACAATGCAGGAACTGAGGGTGAATACAGGGCCACGTGTAGCGGATCATGCCTGGGTGGTGCAACGGAGGGGTAGGGAGCGGCAGTCTGCAAAGCAGTGGGAAGGGTGTCCAAAAGGGCGTCTGTTGGAGTCATGGTGGGAATGGATTGTGCTTGCATGACCACACTGTGCAAGGGGGCAAGTGTCCCCATGACTATGTAGCCTGTGGCTAGACTGGGGCAGCCCGTGATGGAGGCAGCACCTGGAGGACTTAGAAGTTAGACAGCACTGGCATAGGAAACAGCTGTTTTACTACTCATGACTTGATTATAGTGGACCCTCAAAAAAGTTACAGCAAATCAGGAAAGGTAGGAAAACAGTATGTATAACTTACGGAGAATTAAATCTCCTGCAGATGCTCCCTTGGAGGAGAAAATAATTTTCTAAGAAAAGAGAGCTTGCTATGAATTATGTTATTACAAACAAAAGCAGTGGTTCCCAACCTTTTTAGACCGCAGACTGGAAACCATGGACCGGCAAACTGCGGACCAGCATACTGCAAACTAGAAGTGACTGGGATACTGCGGACCTTTTTATACTCAGTGTAAAAAAGCATTGGCTGCTGGTCTGCAATATGCCAGCCAGTTCTGGACGTCCAGCAGTCAAACCTCCTCTGGACCAGCAGCCAACCCTTCATAGTCTGATACTGGGCCGCGGACTGGGAGTTGGATCCTCTGCTTTAAGGCTTCTCTGCCCCTGATGAATGGGAGTCCCCTTGGGAGACTAACAAACTAACTTAAGCATATTTCTCCATGTTATTCATAGATATATCTTAACTTTCCCAAATTACCCGTGTAGATGCATCTGAATATTACAATAATTTGAAAGTGACTTTTTAAAAGTGATCGCTCTCCAAAACTCAGTGGTAAACCAGCATCCAGCTAAGGTCAAGACTGTTGGGAACAATCCATGATAACACATACAGAATATCTTTAGAAATCCAAGCACTAAAAGGTTTTCACAGTATATTACTAATGTATTTGTAACTTCAAAAAGATCTTTATTCCCCACCCTCTCTTTCTTTTTTTTTTAAAGCAACAGGTAAATAAAGCTTTCAGATAGAAATATGACTTTTAAGTTAAGAAATACCTCCAAAAGCTACCTGCTAAAAGAAAAAATAAAAGGGAAAGGAAGAATTATGGCTTTTTGCTTCTTTGTGATGTATAAAGGGCCATAAGGTTTTATACAGTTTAGTGATATCAGATAAACTCAGTCTTTTCTTCTCTGTTTTTACTGAAGGTTTACACGCGAGGGCCCAGAGAAATGGACTGAGAAGTCTCTTATCCCTTAGTAAAAGGGCTAAGGGAATTAAATCTTTAACAGAACAGCTTTTCTTCTGTTCCGTTTACATTTTACTGGAAAGAGAAGACATCAAATTTATATATAAAGTTCATATTTTACTTACAAACAGGTAAGCAATGGTATAAACATATATAATGTCATTCATGTAAGATGCTCAACGTATCAGGTCCAAATAAAGTAAAACCTACCTAGACGATGGCAACACGCTTGTAGGCTTGAAGTTTGTTGTAAACGGATTAGTTGAATCATAATTAAAACTCTCCTGATGAATTTCACCAAATGCACTAGGTGATTTCAAGTCAGTAGAACTTTCTGATCCCCCATTGCTAAGTTTATCCGACTTCTTGCTATCTTTTTTACCAGTCACTCTTTCAAAAAGACTAACTTTCTCCTTTTTCTCTTTTCTGGTTTCTTTTTTGATTTCAACAGGTTTAGAAAACAGATTTATGTTCTGATCCCATGACGAAGGATTTTCTTCAAATGGATTTTTTTGTCTTGGCAGAGTAGCAAACTTTTGGGGTAATGAAGCACTCACATTTGTAAATGGATCATTTTGTGCTTCAAAACCTGATTCTTTTTCACCAACTGTGCTGTCATCCTGGTTCACTTTAGAAGTATCAGCACTCAATGTCCTCCTATGTGGAGATTTTATACTTCCTGCAAATAATTTTGCTGTTAGTATATAATCAATAAGACATTATCATCATACTTCATGACAGGTGGAGAGCTCATATGAGTTCAGATTTAGTATTAGCTGGATTTCTTTCAAAAGATGTGAGGTTGAATAATTTACTGATTTAAAAAATGCAAAAGAGCTGTGGTCTGAAATTTTTGGTTAAGAAACTTTTCAAATATATACAGGCACCACAATAAAACAAGCTTTGTAAGAAAATTAGGTTTCACAAAGAAAGTGGCTACAACTAATATGGAGTTTTAGAAAAATGACAAAAAATGTATTGGTGTACAAGAAAACTTTGAACAACTTAAAGACTTTTCAAATCTTCACTTATCTCAGGTTTATCCAATTTTTAATTTTCTAAAAATGAAACATGATTAAGTTTGTTTTTTCTGAAATATTTCTGAGAGGTAAAATTACTCACATACTGTTTGCAACACAAAATGTAGTGTTTTATTACCAGCATGTTGGAAAAAAATGGACGATGAAAAATAATCGTAAAGTGTGACAGGTGCAGAATATTCCTTGTTTCTTGGCAACAGCCTGAACAAGAAATAGGGATCACCTACTGATCAAAATGAAAAGGCAAGGTTTTTAAGAAAATCCATAGTTAACTTTTGGGTTTTTAGGTTAAAACTTACTAAAAACAACAAATTCTTAAAAGTTCTCACACATCAATAGCAATTAAGCTGCAATTATAGCAGCCACAATTAAGAAAAGCAGGCTTTACTTACCTGTTTCATCAACAGAACTAAAGGATTCTAGCTGATGTCGGAAAAGTTGAGTGTGACCAATTGCACTGGATTTCAATTTTTCTGAAGACACATGAGACCCAGTTAAATCAGACATGGAATGAGCTGAAGAGAGTCGCTGAGGTCCCAAAAGGAAAGGTTTTTTTGGTTTTGATTTCATTTGCATTTCACTACTGGATGCTTCAATGTTTGCATCAGGTGTGTGAGTACTTGGAACGATTGCAGAAGATGTGTCCGAAAACGTCCCGTCACTTTTTCGACCCTTCATTTTGTCCTTTAGTTTAGCAAAAGGGGATTTTGTTTTATCTTTCATCGACAGGTCAAACATGCTTGCTGTCATATTATTCCTCATAAACTGAATACTGACTTTTATTTCTCCTCTGTCTTTAGTCCTTTTGCCTTGTTTGGATTCTAGGCTAAACCACCTTAAAGGAAAAAGAAAATATGTTATATTGTGTTTCATTAAACTACACATTTTTTACAGTTCAGTTAATCCCATTACTCAAAACTGAACATAGGTAATATGGAAACCAGAAATTCCATAAATAAAATATAAGGTTTACTGTATGCTTAAGATGTCAACTGACAAACCTCCCTTTTCAATATAAGTTCTGGGAAGGGAAAAACTTAAAAAAAAATACTTTTAACTACTCTCACATTCCAAGGACCAGAGGTCAGAATTGATGGAAATGTACTGAATTTCACTAAAGTATACTGTGCTGCTCCTACTTATAAAGCTAAACTTGGTATCCAAAATTAATTAAAGCGACAAATAAAATTTATTTTGCCTCTTAAAAGAACACTGTTTTTTTCTAAATGGCTTTGTGTGTAAATAATACATTACCTGAGTACATATTGCGTGCCAAGTAGCTGACCTAATACCATTTCCTTTTTTTGGTTTTGCTTAAGTTTTTATGCCAGTAAATACATTTCCTTTTTAATTCCTCCGATGAGGTTTATATGGATGCACTAGTAAAGAAGTGCTTGTGGACGGTCTTTGAAGGCCTTTCTGTTTGCCTGCCAAGCATTCTGTCAGTTATACAAGTGCAAATCCAATAACTTTAATGGTCACTGCATGAGCATAAATGGGCCCAAATAGATGCACCTCCATATCAAAGGCCTTAATCCTTTGTCTAAAGGGTCACCAGTAAAACTATAAACATAGTCCACCTTTTTTGCCTGGCTTTGGATTTGTGGTGCAGCCCTAGCTTGTTCCAGGAACAGGGGAAAAAATATCACCCCCTGTCCTACACCAGCCCAATGGTGCTTCCTCATCAAGTTTCTCTGGCTTTTTACATGCACCTTATTGCTCCCTGGTTGTATTCCCTAGTCCCATGGAAAACTTTGGAGTAAAAACTCCCTTTACGTTTCAAGTCTAACTCCACCTGTATGCAGTGATCAGTGAAGATGAGCATCTCATCCTTCAAATGCTACTTTCTCCTGGTTTGAGCAGGGTTCTGGGTAGACTATCACCGGCATGAGGATGTTCCTACCTCTTTACCCTTCTTCTCCCACCCTGTGGAAGGTCTGAGATTTCCTCTAATCCCCACTGCTTCATCAAGCCAACTGAGAAATATAAAAGGAGTGTACAGAGCCTCACACACTTGCTGAGCTGGGACTAGATTCAGTAAAACAACTGTCCTCCTGTATTCAGATGGGGTCTAAGGAAGAAAAGAAAATCATCTGGCTGTTCCCCATTCTTGGCCTTGCCATAGGCAATGTGATGTGTAGGAGAGGGTACGGGGGCTTCAGCTGATAGGGGGGCACAGAGTGTCCCCCCTGAAACTGGCTCCACTGGTCGCTCTGATTGCCGGCTGGCGGACCCCCGCCCCCCAGTCATACTCCACTGGTGCCCCCCCAGACTCAGGTGACACCAGTCACCCATGGTTCTTGCAGTTGACTTGCAAGACATGCTACCCCATGATTCCTGCAACATCAAATCCATTTCCACGATGAACCTGAGAGAGTTAAATAAGGGCTGCTCAACTTCAAGATGGTAGCAGGAGGCCACATGTCATGTGGCCAGCAGACCCCAGATCTACATGCTACATGAGCTATAAATCCCACCCGCACAACTGCCTGCAGGCAGCACCGTTGCCTCCTACTTGCTACATGCATAGTGTGAGCAGCCTGACATCCTCTGACAATGGGACAGCCCTGAATTAAACTATATATAGCTGCTTGTAGATGTTAACAAAAATAAAAATAAAAGGCACTTACTAACTCTGCGTGCTCCCTCACCAAGCCCAGCACATGCCCAGAAGAGGTAGCACATTATTTGGACCCGGCTCGCTCAATGTCTGTATAGATTGGGTGGCTTTAGTGAGGCCTGTTTGGTACTTTTATCAAATAGATTTATATAAAAGCACCAAAAGGCCCCTCTTAAGTGTCTGATCTATACCAACACTGCAGAACTAAGTCAAAGTAACGTGCTGCTTCTTCCAGTAAAGCTCTTTTTAATTTTTTTTTTTTAATCGTCTGTAAGCAGCCTATTGCTTAGACAAGCTAGCAACATTCATCTCTATTATTGTGAACTGCCAGGAGGCTCACCACGCACTCATGGAGAATCAGGAGACAAACACTAACATGCTCCCACAAAATAAAACCTTTTTAGAACAGGGTACCAAGAAGTCAGATGGACTATGGACTAAATGTTTGACTAGCATAGCTCTATCAGGGATAATCCTGCTCTGACCAGGGGGTTGACCTCAATGACAACCTGAAGTCCTTTCCAGCCTTATTCTTCTACAGATGAGAACTGATTATGCACACAGTACTGTCAAAGACACAGAGCAAACAGCCTAAAAAAAGAGGAAACCAGTTCTCCGCTTCCTTTAATCCCTACCCCCTCTCTCTCTCTTTTTTTTTTTTTTTTTTAAGAAACAGGTAAATAAAGCTTTCAGGTAGAAATATGACTTTTAAGTTAAGAAATACCTCTAAAAGTTACCTGCTAAAAGAAAAAATAAAAGGAAAGGAGGAATTATGGCTTTTTGCTTCTTTGTGATGTATAAAGGGCCATAAGGTTTTATACAGTTTAGTGATATCAGATATACCCAGTCTTTTCTTCTCCATTTTTATTGAAGGTTTACACGTGAGGGCCCAGAGAAATGGACTGAGAAGACTCTTATCCCTTAGCAAAAGGGCTAAGGGAATTAAATCTTTAACAGAACAGCTTTTCTTTTGTTCGGTTTACATTTTATCTACGTTTCTGTTAAAAGTAAAAAGGGGTGATATTAACCATCTGAAGTAAAGCAACAATTCCCCTTTCAATTAATCAAAGTTTGCTCTCTGAATATCTGTGATGTCACTAACGCACTAGTTTATCCACAACCATTAGGAAAAGTCAGGATAAGCAAGAATTAGTATAAACAACCCAATTAAAAAAAACAAACAAACTATCCAGCACTCTACTAATCAGCAAAAGAAGGAATTAATTCAACTCACCTTTTACAGGTCATTTTTAAAAGGAAACTCACTCCCAGTACATTGCATTTTTTCCCCCAGAACAACTATTTATTTTTTTTGGAGGAGGAAAAGGTCATTTTCCCATAAACTTCAGTTATACATTATAAATGAAAGAAAATCCTACTTCTGTAACAAATGTAAGCTGAAGATGAGATAGCCGTTCCCCAAAATTTGCACAGATGCCCCAAATTTAGTATGGGATTATGGTCCCTCGAAAGGGGAAAGAGGTGTCCTACATTCCTGAAGTAGAGCTGGGTTTTCCACCTTTTAGTTTAATAGTCCTAACAGTGAGGAAAATCTAATGTCCCAGTAGAATTCAAACGGGAAGACTCTTATCTCTGACAAAATTCCTGGAAAGGGATTTTAAAATGTTATTATGTTTAAACTGAGGGATTAAAAGAATGTCACTTTTTTTAAAATTTAAATTGATATTAGCTGCTCATTAACTTGTTTTGTGACAGCAGCAATAAATGCATATTAAAAACAGAAATGTTGGTGTACTTCTACAGACCTGCCCTTCTCTTTTTATAGTTTAAGGTAACCCAACTATTGATATTTTTATCATGAGTTAACAACTAATCTGTATCACTATCAGCAGTCACCTGCTAACAGCATACATACATAGAGCAAACTAATTTGACATTCATTAAACCTGAAGGAGAGAATTTCATTGCAGCATGTTCACAACTTGCTTTCAGAGCCCGCATAGCCCGTATTCAGAATAGACACAGAAGGCATTTTCACATGTGGCTTGGGACACTGCACTGGGCACCTTAATTAGCAAGCCGTGCTAATTAAAAGTGCCCACGCATCACGTGTATCAGTGTCCCCGTGCCCAAAAAGTGCCACCAAGGTATTTGAACTAAAGCTTATCGAGCGTGTTTTATTTTAAAGCACCCTGCTGCCGGTTTTTCAGTGCGGGGACACGGATGCGCGTGACGTCTAGTTCCGTGCTCCAGCAGATGTGATTAATCAGTTTGCAGATTAATCGAGTCCGCTCCGATGCGCTGGATTTCCGGAGCAGGCTCCACACACGCGTACAGGAGCCCTGAAGAGCTCGCCAGAAACGAGTTTAGTTGGAAGAACAAACCAAAATACCTCTCACCCTTGCAAAACAACTGATGCTTACCTGAGTTTGCTCCTCCAACCCTGAGGTCTATGTCAGTGTTCAGGCCAGTGGAGCCTGAACCTGCACACTTTGCTCATGCAAAATGTCCATTAACTTCAATGGAATTTTTGCCTGAGTAATAACTGCAAGATCAGACCTTTCTTAGTATTAACGCCCCCTCCCCCCTCCCACACTTAACTTTTATAGTCATTACAAAGCTATTTTGGTTACCTTAGAGACTGGATATTACGTTTTAGTTATAATGAAACTTCCATATGCTCTAGCTCAAACAAGAGAATATGAGAAGTAAACTCAACTGGTATTTTTTTTATTCAGAGTGAAATATATTATTTTTACAATGATGAGAGTCAATGTAAAGTAATAAGTCTTGTGAGGAGCTGAATGTGAACAAGCAATAATACTGAGACTATGAATGTTTCTCATTAGATCCTGTTCCTGTAGCATAAAAGGGGAAGGAGCAGAAAAACTGCATCGTATCCAAGAGAAAGAGTTGGAAAATAACACTGCTTTTTGAAAACACTATTCTGATCTTCAAAAACTAAATTCTATTACCCTACTGCAAATGTTTAAATTATAACGTATTATGAAACACTATTAAACTTGTTTTGGTTTTGTTTACAGCACTTCTAACCACAGTATATGTTGCAATTGTCAGACTGCCATGAACTGACTCCATAGAAAGCTTACACCAGGTAGGAAAAGAGCCAATAATCTACATAAACAAAAGGGGCATTTTTATGAGAGCAGTTGCCCTTCCATTTCATAATTATATTACATTCTTTTTAAAAACAGATTTAACATGAAGCCTGGCAAATTCTCTCAACTTCAAAGGCAGACCCCTCGCCTTCTAAATCCAATCCAAAACTCCCTGCATTCTTTGGAGAAAGATGTCCTTTCCTGCCTTCTCCTATTTTTCCCCTCTTGTTCCTTTCCTTTCATACCTCTATCAGAACGGTCCTTGTTATCTTTTCATATACGTTTCTCAAGATTTTCCCCTCGAGTTTCTGACCATTTGAAAGGTGTCAGTTATTTCTCTAATGTACATTCCAGCAACCAGCTCATTATGTACAAAATGCAAAAACGGTGAAACAGCAATGCAAACCTTAACCCAATGCATCAAGGATCTACTAGTGCATTTGTGCTTTTGACAGGAGTCTCCAACAGTTCCTCTCTCTCGCTCTCCTTTCTTTGATTGCACATTTCTCTAATTTTGTTGTGTTTTCCAACTCATTTGGTGTGCTCGATTCCAATTCCCTCGCACACAACCTCTTTTGCTAGACTTTATCTCTATTCCGCTCATGGTGGCAGGTCACATTTCTGCCTCTGTGCTTCCTTCCGTCTTTATCTCTCTCTTCCAAGCCACGGGACTGTTTAGTTCCAACAATGAGTCCTGTTCTCCGGTGGAAGGAGTTTAACTGAAAATACTCTGTTCACTATTTGAATAAAGCTATGGGTGGAGGAAATCCCTGTGGAAATTTGGTTACACAACAAGGCTAATACCATTCCCAGAAGAGGCAATGAGAGCGTTTCTACTAAAGATGGACTGGGTCCAACCTTGTTGACCAGCATGTTCACCATGTGGCTGAAAGTGAAATTTGGTCTTCTGTATCACTTTCTTGTTGCTACCAGACCTGAATAGGAGTGGGGAGGCTTGTTCCATGAGCACACTACTTCGTAAAATCTTTCTCTACTTCCTCTCTACCAGTGAAATAGTTAATGGTTTCAGTTCATTTACTTCGTTTTTAAGGACAAAATTTAAAGGAGTTTAAAAACTGGAGTCTAAAATCAGGTGCATGAATCCTGATTTTGATTTTAAATAAGCAAGCTGATTTTCAAAAGTGAGCTTAACACCGAAATACAATAACCGTAGTCCCTGGGTTTCCAAAGCTTTTGATTCTACATAATAATCTAGACATTTAAAACAAACCAAAAGTGTACCACTGTGTTAAACCACTTTTATAAGTCTACAATGATGACAAAAAAGGAGAGTGCTGTACATCACTGAGTATATACAGCAGAAGGCAAAATGGATTAATTATTAAAATTAGATTTATGATGAAATTTTGAGAAACGAATGCCATTATTTCTGGATGCAAATTCAATGTGTGGAATGCTACTATGTAGAATTTAAAAATAAATTGTACAACAGCAGTATCACACCATTACAAAATCCATATTAATAGAGACAAACCAGAATGTTTGACTCTGGATTTAACACCAACCAGAATTTGAAAACCTGATTTGCCCTTAATTTACACTGTTACTTAGTTTGGTTCAAGACTGCACAAGTAGACTTGCTGTAGAACTGAATAACTAAAAGTGCAAACAGAGACCAACCTAATCATTGCAGGTTGAATTTCTACGCACACCAGCCCCTAACGTGTCACTGAAACTGAAGCTTGGATAGAGTTCAATACAGATAACGCTGGTTATAAATGTGAGGATTGAGAATCTACAGATGTGGCAGGAATTACCTTTGCTTCCCCTAAAAAGAGAATATGTTCCCATTTATTGTTGAAGTTTTCATTCTGGGGATATTATTGGACGATCAAAGTTATTGCTTCTAAGAAGGTCCAGCCCCCACCTTCCCAGTGTTCACCCCACCACAATATTATGATTGTTACGTCTTGCAGCCAAAGTGTTATGTAATGTCAAAGGGGTTAAACTTAGTAAAAACTGTTGCGTTTTATTTTTTTCACTTTTTAAAAACAGAAAAGGCACCAACCACGAAAAAATTCTGAGATGCTGAACAGGAAGCGCAGGGCAACCATTCACAGTGATATGCACTGGTAATTAGTTTCAGGGTCGAATTTAAGGTTGCTTTTGGAAGATACCTCTTTCAGAAATTGCCTCTTTCCCATGTCATGCAGACACAACTACAGTCAAGACCCCATAGCCTAAGTCCCCCCAGAATAAAAGTAAGGTGTCTGTTTAAAGGGACATTCACCAAAAGAAGTTATTAACCTTGTGAGAGCCACTGGTTTGAAATAGCCTTCATCTGTTGATAAAAGAATTAGACTCCACTGCAAGAATTTTTACAAAGGCTACTGAGGACACGTAAGCCCAATAAAATGACAACCATTTGCACAACAGAATATATTGATTGGGTTTGACTTCATCTTTAAATACTCTATTGGTCTGGAATAAGCAAAATCTATCAGTAAATCTCTTCTCTATTTTATATCAATGGCAGAGGCTTGGGATACACACTTTTTTAAAACTATGAATCTAAATAATTTTTTTCAATAGTGTCAAGCAAAGATTTGTTGCTGGTTAGGTCACAAAAAGGAAATAAAGCATCAATCATCCTGAAAACTGCAGTGAGAAACAGAGAAGCCCAAGTTATAACAATTCAGATAAATGTTGCATTTTGAAGTCTAACTCTGCGTAATAAATTCATTCTCCAGGAAAAGCAGTAAAGGAATTGGTAATAAATGGCATGGAGGTAGACGACAACAAGAAAGAAGCTGCTGCTAACGGAACAAGTAACATCGAGAACAAAACTGAGTCAAAATTCATTCTTAGATGGCTCTATCAATTCAGCACGCAAGAATAAGAACTAAATGCAAACATTTTTAAAAGTTACTACTGTACAAAAATATGGCAACATCAAATTATCAGCATATATGTCATGCTTTGTTGGGTGCCAAAAGCTTTCGGGCAGTAGTGACCTATAGATAAAACAGAAGCATTGATAAGAACTTACACCTGGCTTTAAAATGTTATTGTGTATATATATGGAAAAAAGAAACAAAATTACTAGTTACTAAAATAGCTCCTTTAATATGGATAGCAGAAATCGTAATGAGGCCTTCAAGCCCTATTCCAAAGATGTCTTCTAAATAAATCTGAACATTTTTCAATACTGTGAGAATATTAAAATATAAAAACAACAACTCAACAAAAACAATCAATATTCTAGGTTTTCACCTGTGGAGATGTGGTTTCAAAATGAACACGTAAAAGGAGCTGATGACCATATTAGAGGTCCCAATGGACAAATACACAAATCATCACGCTGCCATGACACGACTGGCACTCTCTTACCAAGAAAGTGCTAAAATAACAGTACTGCAGGTGTACTGGCTGAGGTGTCTGAAATAAAGTTGGAAAGTGACTGAGTCATATTTGGATCCAGCCACTCCTATAACTAACACTTTTATGAGTTTGTATTTTCCCTTTCTTTCTGCAACTGATGATTTTTCACTGTGTGATATTACGTAAGATTTTTTCCATCAAATTATGTTGCTTTATTTTCTTAAGTCTAGAGCCAGAATGATGCACAAGCCCTATCGCCATGCCTCTGCTTGAAAACTTTATTGCTTAGAGTATTTTGAAAAACTGGCATGTTTTTTCTAAGGTGTCACAAGCAGCACAAAAAAAAAAATCCTTAATGAAAAAAGCCCATTTTTCCTATCATAATGTGTTTTTGAAGCTGAGGAGAATCTGTAAACATACTTCTGTCTAATAAAATAGGACCTGCATGTCACATACCCTGCCGTTTTCCTAGGAATTCAAAATCAGCTGGTAGCCTTCACTTCTCATACCTATTTTCTAAAAAGCACTGGGGAATTGCTGACAAGGTTCAGCATTGTGCAGAATATTAAATATCTTTTTTGTAATACTCTAGTGACTCTTGAGTCTGTCTGTTGCAGCACCATATGTACAGCTGTGTTGGAAAGAGGAAGCTATTAAATATATTAAAAAGTAGAAATATTACCAATAGACACTTCATCAAATAACTGGATCTCATTTATCCCCAAACAAAGCAAGAAATGTTAAGGTTACATCAACACAAGAAAAATCACTCTGGATGTAATAATACCACAAGCCTGTTGAACATATTTGAAAGCAGAAACATTGTTTAATAAAACAGATTAGTGTTTCTGAAACAAAGAAAATAGCGTTTAGGTATGAGAATTCTACGCAGCTAAGAACAATGGACCTGATACAGAGGCACTAGGCAGCTTTGGTTTCCACTGACATAACTGGAATTGAAGTTCATGTCTGAAAATACCACACCTATGTCAAGTGGCAATTACAAAGTTAAAAGAATATTATATGAAGATAGGCATTTAACAAAAGGAAAGTCAAGAAAGAAAAGAATGTAAACAATGCTTATTTTATTTGAAAGGCTAAATTCATATTACACACACACACACACACACACACACACAGATTTGTCCTCTTCGAAACATGCATGGATTTCCAAATCAGCAGTAACAGGAAACAGCATTAACGTGTATGCAGGGTAAAATGTTCAAAAGCATATATATTCATTGGAAGCATAAGTCTTATTCCAAAAAATGGTTTATCACCAGATGTTTCAATGCAGTTAAAACACCTGAAGATGCAGAGAGGTATACAGTGGGATTTTCAAAAACACTTAAGTCCCTGTTCCCATGGATTTCAAATGGAAGTTAGATGCCTAGGGGCTACTGAAAAATACGCCTAGGAGTCTATCTGGCCCTTGGGCACCTAAAAGCCAAAGTCTCAGTGATTTTTAAAAAGCTGAGCCTCCTAGGTACCCAAGTGACTTTGAAAATGGGGCAATAATGTACTCCATAGACCCAGTCTTAAAATGGGTAAGTGGCAGTGGACTCTGGTATTCTTGTGGAACTGCTCTGACTTCAATGAGACTCTGCAGGACTGCAGCAGGCCACTCACATGCTATGAAATGCAATATAAGGGTCTCTCTATCAGACTTTGACAGTAAGAGCTTTAAGATATAGGGGATATGGAAACTTGTGACAGCCACAAATACTCACAAAAGAAACAGAAAACCCCCCCTAAAGATTAATTTAGTTATCATAAAAACCCTGTTAATTACCTCAGTTTGTACAACCTTGGAAGTCAAGAGAGTCAAGACAAGGAACAATTTTTGTAATATATACTTTATGTTAAAAAAAAAAAAAAAAAAGTATATTCAACCTATAAAGCTACAGCTCGCTTCTGCGAATTTCCTTTCCTGTGCCCTTGTGACAAGGTATTTAGCAAAACTCAGATTCATTGGCATCAGACAGGCCATGCTGTGAGCAGCCTCAAACTTGAGATCTCTGGGCTATCAACTGGGCACCTTAGCACCCATGCCAACCCAGCAGGCACTCCTACCACTACTTCATTGGAGTAGAAAGCATGCAAGCAGGCCCAGAGTTTCAAAACCATATCCTTAACTTAAGCAGTAATTTTCAACCAGGGTGCCAGGGCACCTTGGGGTGCAGCAAGATCTTTTGAAGGATGCTGCAAAGAGAAAAGCAGGTGTGAGAAGGTAAGTGCAGGCTCAGGTTGGTTCCCATCTGACCAGGTTTTGAAATGAGATACTGCTCAATTCAGAAGTTATGGAGGGGTGCTTTGAGTCGAACAAGGGGTTCCTCTAGTCTAAAAATGTTTAAACCAGTGACTTAGAGCTTTAACTATATTGTGTTTGGGGCCAATACAGTTAAAACGATACAACTCCAATGCAGAAAGCTACTCTGCTATAAAGCTCTTTATATGTATACATGTTTTTAACATCAATGCACAGGAATAACCTATGCTTGTACCTTTATGCCAATGTAACCTTGGCCACATTAGGGGCCATAACAGTTGATTAGTAAAAAAAGGGGAAAAAAAGACACAGAGCCCCAACAGCACAATTTAAATTAGTATTACAAAACAAAGATCTGAGTGTTGATCAGTCTTTACGTTACTGTGCTTGATTAAGCACCCTTACCGCACAAAATGCTATTTATAAACCTAAATGTGCCATTATTTCCATTTGGCATTCAGAATTTGCTAGGAAAAAAAAAATCACTATTTGATTTGACAAAACTCATGGAAGTTCCTGCTAAAGCAGAAACTTCTCTACCAGTTTCTCTGCATGGGCCTGCAGCGTAAAGTAGCAAGCAAGATTAAGGCCCAAGATCCCCTGAGCATCAGAAAAGTACGAGGCTACCATGGCAAGCTTGAACCAAAGAGTTCAAAGACAACCAGATGAATAGCTTGGACAAATTAGAATCACGCTGTTTGCAACATATGTCAATACAGACACTATATTAGTTTGAACATGATGCAGTTTAAACTCACATGACACTGTTTGAACAAATCCAATACAGACACTATATTAGGCAAAGTGATGCGACACACGATGGAGTTTGAACGAATCCAGTACGGACACTGTATTAGGCAAAGCGATGCGACATGGGACCAAGTTTGAACAAATCCAATACAGACACTATATTAGGCAAAGTGATGCGACACACATGATGGAGCTTGCCTAATAAAATGTCTGTACTAGGTTTATTCAAAGTGATGCGACACACGTTTGAACGAATCCAATACGGACGTTATATCAGGCAAAGTGCAGCTACACACGATGGAGTTTGAACGAATTCAAACACTGAATTAGGCAAAGCAATGCGACATGGGACCAAGTTTGAACAGATCCAATACAGGCACTGTATTAGGCAAAGCGATGCGACGCGCATGACGGAGTTTGAACGAATCCGAGTTGCAAACCCGGTTCAAACTTTGCAGCCCACATTGATAACAACAGCACTATTCAGGAGCAGGAGAAAAATTAAAAATATAACATTCACAGGGCATATTAAAAATAACATCTTTTTTAAAGGGCGGAGATCTCCGAAACCCCCGCTGACTTTGGGGCGGCTTCGCCCGCACCCCGGGTCCTGTCGGCAGGACAGCGCGTAACGCACCTGTTCACGACACGCAGTTTAATTTGGGGCAGATAAACACAAACCAGGCTAACAAGACGAAAAGGGCACTTACTCCGTTTTCCTCCTTTGCTTGTCCTCAAAGATCGCGTTCAAATTGATAGCCACCTGCCCCAAAAACTTGTCCAGCCCCACCAGCGACCTGTGCATGACCACCAGGCAGAGGATGTACTTCTCGGGGCTGCCTTGCACCAGTAATCCCGGCAGCTCAAACGAGGCCTCTTCTTTCCACACCGGATCCAGCGTCTTCTCGGCCACCGAGGTGGAGTACTTCTCCTTGCCCAGCTGGATGATGGTGTACGTGTCGTTGGTGCCGTTCTTGCCTTTGGGCTTCAGGGCTTTGGCTTGCAGGACCGTGACCTGCACGTGCGTGGGGAACCACCGCTGGGCTTGCTCGGACAGCATCCTCTCGGGCGGGGGGGGGGGCACCAAATACACGGAGTGGGGGCTTTAAACCCGGGGCCCCGGAGCAGACGAGGAGCCGCTGCTCATTCCCGGAGCGGGGGGATTCTCCCAAATCAGCCGCCGCGGGGATGATGTGCAGAGGCCTCCGCTCCCGCGCCCGCAGCCTGCCCGCCGGGCCCGGCGCCGCGCCGCCACTTCCGCCTTCCCCGTCCCTCAGGCCGCCGCGCCGGGCAGGGGCAGGGGGCAGGGGGCAGAGGGCAGGGGGCGGGGCTGCGGGCAGGGGGCGGGGCGAGCGCGGCCGCACGTGGGCAGGGGCGCCCGGCGCTCGCGGGCGGCGGAGCCCGCCGCGGGGGGAGGGGCAGGTGCTGAAGGTGACAGCCAGGGCAAGGGCAAGGGGAAGATCCCGCCGTGTGGGTGGGGGGGCAGCCTCTTCCCCTCAGGGAGGCACCCCTGCGGGGAACAAGGTGGGAGCCGGGCTCTTGGGTCATCTTTTATGAGAGTGGAGAACCTGAACCGCCCGCATCCACGGGCCGGCGGTTCCCCATCTGGGCCAGGGGTAAGGTGGGCATCGTAGAGCACGTTGGCGACATGCAGGGGTCTGCGCCTGCACCACCTGCGAAAAGGCACCGATTGCCGCGGGCCAATGCTGGTGCTGCTGCGGTGGCGGTGGTGCGTGGTCGCCGAGTGCCAGGGCCACGCGGCATTCGTGTCCCCATGTGTGGCAGGGGTACCGCCAGTAGGTGGCCATTGTGGAGGAGCGGCCGGTTTTCTGCCGTTCTGGCTCCCGTCGATACGAAACTGGGTGTTTTTATGTTTGTTGAAGAGAAAAATAGAGACGGCTCTTTTTCTGGAAGAGAACAGTAGAGGAGATAAAGGCGTCCTGTTTCGTATCGATGGAGGACATGTCTGCTATCGATACACATAAAGGCGCCTGATTTTGTATCAGTAGAGGATACGTCCTCTATCAATACACAGGAAGGCATCCAGTTTTGTAGCAATAGAGTATACGTCCGCTATCTATACAGGTAAAGGCGTCTGGTTTCGTAGCAATAGAGGATATGTCCTCTATCGATACACGTAAAGGCGTCCAGTTTCGTAGCAATAGAGGAT
Organism: Crocodylus siamensis; assembly: GCF_052110815.1. Taxonomy (NCBI): domain Eukaryota; kingdom Metazoa; phylum Chordata; order Crocodylia; family Crocodylidae; genus Crocodylus; species Crocodylus siamensis. The sequence continues at coordinate 85,865,514 of NC_143401.1, read as the reverse complement.
ACGTCTGCTACCAAGACATCTAAAGGCATCTGGTTTCATATCAGTAGAGGATATGTCCTCTATGGATACACATAAATGTGTCCAGTTTTGTATCAATAGAGGATACGTCCACTATCGATGCATACAAAGGTGTCTGGTTTTGTATCAATAGAGGACAGAGGGCAACCGGACTGCTCTCTGTGATGACCACCCTAAACCAGTGGTATGCAGGCCACTGGTCAGGTAACAGATTTATTTGAATTACTTTATATGATAAATATTTGCTGCTGGAACTTAAGGTTGAACTGAAAAAATTGCTGGTGGTACTTAAGGTTGCATTATTTTAAATTGGTGGCGTGCCATCTGTCAGAGTTTCAGAACTGCTGCCTTGGACCAACATGGCTACAACCAAAAATCCAGCAGCACGGGATAAACAGGACACTGAACATGTTCCCCCAGTTCACCCCTGTTCGCATCCTTCGGCAGTTACTGTTGTGAAACTACCCCCCACACCCAGTCACTCAGCACTGCTGCATTAAAAGGCCATATCAAGGCTCAGGCAGCTAGTTTTTGGGGGGTTTTTTTGTTTTTTGTTTTGCATATATATATATATATAGATCTATCTCTATAAAAATAGAGATAGATATAGCTATATCTATAACTCCACAGCCAACGCTCTCCCAGGTGGCCCTTGTGGTTCACTTGGCAGCTCAAAGCACACTAAAAACCTGTTACACAGTTCACACCGTGCAACTGCATGCCCACGCACCCATCTCCATACCCATACCCCCACCCACTACCCTGCTAAGAGGGTCTACTCCTGTAAAAGTCTATGCCAGACCCCTCTCCACCTGATGAGGTCTGCCATTTCTCTCCTGTCATCCTCTTCTGTCTTCCTGTAGTACCAGTATGTTTGATTTAGTTAGCCCCATGTTAATACAGTCTTCAACAGTGAGGTCTGAGTGTCTGTTTAGGAACGGGTCCTTGGCTGTCGACAGGCTCATGCAGCTAATTTGAGGGTCTGAACCACCCCAAGCTTGTCACTCCTTTCCGTTGCTTTAAAGGAAGTTTTCCAAATAATTTCACTCTTGTGATTAAGGGTTTTGCAATGTTAGTTTGGAGAAACGCCATTTCTTAAGGGGGGAGTTATTTCTTTCTTTTTTTTCCCCTTGCATGTTGACCTGGCCTGATAACTTCCATTTTAAATAAAAAATAATTTAAAATATAATGTATTTTAAAGGATCTCTGGAGGCTTGGGAGAGGGTATAGACTAATCCACAGTATTAACTGTTATTCTATAAAAAAAAAAGACACATTTAATGTTGCAGTACTGTACATTCCACCAAAGAAACCACAACAAGCAGCTAAGTCATTTGATGCTTTGTCCACATTTTAGTCATCAGTTCCTCTTTGTAACCTTAGCTTCATTTCTTACGCCCACAGTTTCTGCATTGTCACAGTTATCTCAACGAAGTTCCAGGAGCCCTCAAGCTTTGACTGTGGGCTGGTGATTTGTTCATGTATTTTGCTGATTAATATAGCGGCAGTGGGACTTGCAACTTGGTATGTGCTTTGAAATGGTGTCAGACTGCAAACTGTTTTCCTGGTAAGGTTGAGAAAACTTACCTGAATGAATGATCTGTATTAAAAGATTGTTACACATTCAGCATTTTATACATAAAATATCATTGTAAGTGTGCGTGTCTGCTTGCATGGATGTACTATGGTTATGGTTGTACATTCGTTGTGCAGGATGAGCAACCATTTCTCAAATACGTCCTTAGACAGACACAGCTACAACCTACACCCCATTTCTCAAATAAGCACACATGCGTCTCCCTTGCCTCTTTCATTTCCCTTCCAGCTTCCTCAGTTTTGTTGCCCCAGATGTGTGTGGGGCTTGGGAGCGGGGACTAATGAGAACATAGCATCATGGAAGGATGAATGGCCATGACTGAGGAAGGGAGAGTTAGCCAGAATCTTTATAAAAAGTGGGAATGATAGATAATGTTTGGAAGCATTATAGGGACTTGGCAGTGGTGTTTTGCAGAAGGCTTGGCTTAGTGAGGCAGTTCACTGGAAACCTTGATTATACCTTTAGCAAGGAACATATAGTTGGCTTATTCCTTAAAATTAAAGGACGCATTCTACATTGCATTACTTCTGAAACAAGCATGAAGAACACCTTCTCCACCCATAACTACAGGGGATTTTTAGATAGAATATATTTACTCAATTGACATTTAAGGTAGACATCAGGAATTGCTTGCCAGCTCTTGGGGAAAGTGCCATGAACAATTTTTAACATATAGTTAAAACCTTTGTTTTTCCCTCATCTTTTGTAGTTTTCCCATCCTCAATGCCCCATGGTATTCTATCACTTCTCACTGTACTGAGGTATCTAATGCAAACTGTTCAGTCCCGTGAATAAGAAGCAACATATAAGAGAAAGAGCCCATGGAAATTATTGTGCATTGGACTGGCACATCTTCCCTACCTTCTCAAACCTGTAGCAGAATATTAGTCTTGCTTCCCAACACCTCCAGCACCTCACCTAAGGTTATACCTGTTCCAAACTTCTGTTTTCCAGTTTCCTACTTATATGATGTGGTTGGGGAGCTATTGGCTATACTACCCCTACTTCTTCCATGTCTACACCCAAAGAAACTGGTGAATCTACGCACACATCTTATTCTTTCTTACACCTGTTCATGGTCAGGTTACAGTCATGCCCTTTGATTGTGTCCTCTTTGGAATAGGGGTCTTACTGTACAATATAGGTTACTATAAGACCTCTCCCCTCAGAATGCCATCTCCAGCAAGTATGCCTCCTAGCACTATGTTGGATCATTAAGTGTGATTCCCACTCCTGTTTTCTAAATTACCAACAGGATGTGATCAAAATCTACATGTCACAGTTTCTCTTGTTGCTGTCTCTGATTATTTCATACACATATGTATGTATGTGAAAATTTTGTTGTGTGTGCACCATTTTGGTTGTGAGGCCATACGAGTGCATTCCCTGTAGCCCCCCCTGCTCCCTCCTTGAGACCTGCGTTGTTGACACAGGGCAAACAATGCAGAGTGAGACAAGGTCATTAATATGGAATGACTTTGCCCTAGCTATACAATGGGAATGTTAATGAGAATGGCTAAACTACAAGAAACCAGTTTTTCCAGTTTGGACTTCTAGTGAGTAGTAATCAAGGAACAGATCACCTAACGGGGTCTTTAGTGCTAGCTGGAAACTCACATGACTGAGTGGACTGAAAGTCTCAGATGTTAAAGTTTGTTCTTACATAACCAAAATCCAGAGTGATCTTGGAATGGTGAGACTAGTAGAGAGGGATTTTCTGTACAGTTTATTTTTTGCATGGATTTTCTCTAAACCTGAAAAAGATTTCCAGTGTGTCTATATGCATGCATTTATGTTAACTTTCCAAAGTCTGAAATTCCTGTTGTAACTGTTTCGTAAGGTTCAAAGTGTAAGCAGGAGCGTTAGTGAGGGGAAGGTGTAATTATGCTATGGAAGAGTCATGATTCAGGACTGGTGCTGAGGCCTAGGGCAACTGGCCTGTAGGTTCAGACTTCTAAGAAAGGGTACTGCAGACAGAGACTGCACTGTGGATGTGAGCCTTAGAGGACAGAACCAGAGACATTGCCTCTTAAGTATTAAATTACTGGTCACTCTTTTAAAAAAAGATGAACTCAAGCTGAAACAGGTACTGAGAAGGACTCCTCTGATCAGAGAAATGAAAAGTCTGTCATATGAGAGGCAATTTAAAAAGCATGATTTTGTTACCCTAGCAAAAAGAAAGTAAAAATAGGATTGCTTCCTCTAAATCAGGGGTTCAAACATACAGCTCACAGACCAGACCCGACTTACAGAACTCCACCATCCAGTCCCCAGTGCTGTCCCTGGGTCTGATAAGACCCACACAAGGCATGGTGTACGTCTGTGGCTAGGGGTCAGTCTGCAGCCTAGATTGGGCCCATGGACCTCCTCCCCTTCCTCCATCCTACCGGATTTGGAGTGGCTGGAAAGGGCACCATGTGTGGTGCAGTCCAACCAAAGCAGCAGCTACGGTTGGTTACCCTGGCTGGACCATGCTACACGTGACACCTACTCTAGGACATGTGCTGCACGTGATGCTCACAAACACTACATGCAAGGGTCCTACATTGGTTGGAGCAGGAACCATGTGCAGTGCAGTCCTGGACCTGCCAGGGCAGGTGCCACATGTAGTGTAGTTCAGTTGGGGTGGCCACTGTGTCCAGTGTGGTGGCCACTCCAGCTGGACTGTGCTACACGTGGTGCCCATTCCAGCCACTGCAGGATCTGCGCCCCATGTGTGGCACAGACCAGCCGGTGTGGCTGCTGGACCAGGTATTCTAGGAGAAGAGGGGATTCATGGGCCCAATCCAGCCCACAGACCAGCCCCCTGCCACTCATTTTGCCTACAGGGCCAGATGAGTATAATACCCCTGCTCTAAATGCATTATGGAGTGAACACCAGGAAAGAACATTTTAACGTAATAGAACAATTTTAATCTAACAGGACAATGTGAGCACATTGACTAAAAATGTGTAAATTGATTGTAAATGAATTTAGGCTAAACATTAGAAAAATTAGAATTAGAAATTAGAATAATTTGTGCAATTTGGTTCTAGAATAGCCTTCCAATTCAGAAGAATGGGTCAAAGACTCCAATCCATTTAAAAATGGAACTAGATCAGCTTAAGAAAGGGATAACCTTTCTTAAGCTCATGTTCAACCTTATTATATGACACCATGACTGGAACAACAACAGATTGGGTTTGATGACTCAGGAAGTCCCTTTCAGTCTTATGTTTCTAACTCTTCCTACCCCGAGAAAGGCATGAGCATATGGGACCCAAGGTCTAAGTCCAGTGCAGCAACCTGCTAATTGTGCACCGGGGCTACAATAGTACCATGAGTGGTAGAGGGCAGGGATAGGGTTGGTTCGTCAGAGCTGTAACATTCTCATATGAAAACAGTTGACTGAATAGCTCACTAACAATGAGTGTCACACTAATATTTACGGAAGGCAATTATCAGCTTCAAAATCGGATATTCATTACAGAAACAGAATTTCCAATGTGAGTTTTTGCAACCGTTACCAAGATTTATGACTATCCAATCAGGAGGCAGAAACACACTGAATGACATACATATTTGGTCAACCAATGCTTGCCAACTATAAAATGTTGAAAACAAACAGGTTACGAGTGCTCTGCCAGACAAGAATTATTCATCGGAATTAAGTAGCAAATAATACCAAATAGTGAATACATTTCCAAAATAGCATGAAGTTCTCACTTTACAAACACAAGAAATGGAAAAGTTAGCTCATTGGATAAATTATTTGCTACGTTTTATTCACTTAAGTCTACCAGTACAGGCAACCATGGGGATCATCTTCAGCAAGTAACAGTTCTGCATGAAACGGAAAATGAAATCAGAGAATGGAATTGTATCAGAGGCGCATAGGGTAGAAAAAGAGATCATTGCAAAGGGCAGCCAAAATGTCAAGCCTTATGTTTAATCAGATGCATTGTTGGCTGACTTGTTGAGAGTTGAGAGGGTATTTCAAATTAATGGAAGTGACAGAAATCTACTGTAATTCTTGGAATCTTCTCCCTCACCTTTTTTTTAATATTGATTTCTTGGGCCAAGCAAACAGAAGAATGAGTAAGAGAGAGGGATAGCACACATGAGGATTAATTCTATATTAAACACTACATAGCTGCCCATTATTTTGTGATAAACAACTATTAATCTTTTTCATCCACATCCATTAACTCTGATGACACAGACCCAAGCTTTTAACTCTCCGGTATTTTTGTTGGGCTCAGACCTCAAGAGACAGATATGGCACTAGCATGCAAAACACAATCCATTTGGGAGCAACGCTGCGATAACAAGGCTGAATGTACTCTGGGCCTCTTCCTGCACCCTGCCATGTGGCCTTTGAGAAACAACTGCAGAGAGGAACCAGCCCAAGCCTGCAGTTGGTAGGAACATAAGCACCAAATCAGGGACCTCTGGGCATGCAGAGAACTTCCTACAGTTCTGCCTGGATTTTCTCTCTCTGCACTGCTTGGCTCCCCCTCTCTCCAGCTCCACATCTGCTCCTGGCCCTATCCTCCTATCTTTCCCCCTTTCTTTCCATTTAGCTTATATCCACTCCTAAACAAACCCACCCTAACTATAAAAAGGTTGTGGAACTAACAATTGAGATTTACTGTCATCTCATTGTTCACCTGGGTTGTGTGTAATGCCTTTCTCCTCACAATGAGCCTACCTTGTCTACTGAGACTGTAAGCTTTGTGGGGCAGGGACCATCTAACTATGGTGCGATTATACTGTGCTCAGCATAATTGGGCTCCATTCTTCATAGTTTGTAGGGTCGGAAGGGACCTGAGCAGATCATCGAGTCTGACCCCCTGTCATGGCAGGAAAGAGTACTGGGGTCAAACGACCCCAGCAAGGTGTTCATCTAACCTCCTCTTAAACACCCCCAGGGTAGGAGCCTGCACCACTTCTCTTGGAAGTTGGCTCCAGATCCCAGCCTCCTGACAGTGAAGTAGCACCTCCTGATATCTAGCCTGAATCTACCCTCTGCCAGCTTGTGACTGTTATTTTTAGTCACTCCTGGCGGTGCTCGGGGGAACAGGGACTCCTCCAATGCCTGCTAGTCCCCTCTGACTAGTTTGTAACAGGCCACTAGATCCCCCCTCAGCCTTCTCTTCTGGAGGCTGAACAGGTTCAGGTCCCTTAGCCTCTCCTCGTAGGGTCTGCCCTGCTGCCCCCTGATCATGTGAGTGGCCTCCTCTGGACCCTCCCCATGTTGTCCACATCCCTCCTGGAGTGTGACACCCAGAACTGGACGCAGTACTCCAGCTGTGGCCTGACAAGCGCCGCATAGAGGGGGAGGATCACCTCTCTGGACCTGCTTGAGATGCATCTGTGGAAGTATGACAAGGTGCGGTCGGCCTTCCTGACTGCATCCCCACACTGCCGGCCCATGTTCATCTTGGAATCAATGACGACTCCAAGATCCTTTTCTGCCTCTGCACTGATGAGAAGGGAGTTCCCCAGCCTGTAGGTGTGCTGCTGGTTCTTCCTCCCCAGGTGCAGCACCTTGTACTTGTCAGTGTTGAGTCCCATCCTATTCTCATCTGCCCACCCCTGTAACCTGTCTAGGTCCGATTGTAGCCTATTCCTCCCTTCTAATGTGCCCACATCCCCCCACATCTTAGTGTCATCAGCAAATTTGAACAGGGTGCTTTTTACTGCTTCGTCCAAGTTGCTGATTAAGATGTTGAACAGTGCGGGCCCGAAGACCGAGCCCTGGGGGACCCCGCTGCCCACATCCCTCCAGGTCAAAAATGACCCGTCCACCACCACTCTCTGGGTGCGGCCCTCCAGCCAGTTAGCAACCCATTTGACTGTGTGGGTGTCAACACTACAGTCCCCCAGTTTTTTAATGAGAATGGGGTGGGAGACAATGTCGAAGGCCTTCCTAAAGTCCAGAAAGACTACATCCACTGCTACCCCTGCATCTAAGGATTTGGTGACCTGGTCATAGAAAGCCACCAGGTTGGTCTGACAGGACCTGCCTCTAAAGAACCCGTGTTGGTTGTCCCTAAGCATAACCTCCCCCACTGGCCCCTCGTGGACATGTGCCAGGATAATTCTCTCAAAAAGCTTCCCCAGGATCGAGGTAAGACTAACTGGCCTATAGTTTCCCAGGTCCTCCTTCCTCCCTTTTTTGAAGATGGGAACCACATTGGCCCTTTTCCAGTCCTCTGGCACCACACCAGAGCACCACAAGTGCTCGTACATCCGTGCCAGGGGTCTTGCAATGACCTCTGCTAATTCCCTCAGCACTCTAGGGTGGAGATCGTCCAGACCAGCAGATTTAGATACATCCAGTCCCTCCAGAAGTTCCCTAACTAGATCCTCCCTGACTCTTGGCCTAGGTGCGCCTCCCCTGGGGCCTGTGGGGGGCCCTGTGGGGGGGCTGATCCAGCCCTGCTGAGGAAAATGGAGGCAAAGAAGTCATTAAATAGGTTAGCTTTGTTGTCTGGTGTGATGACCAGATTTCCTACCATGTCTTGCAGGGGCCCCACATTACCCACTACCTTCTTTTTGCCCCCTATGTATTTAAAACAAGACTTCTTGTCCTTGATCCAGGTAGCTAGTCCCAGTTCAATCTCCACCTTGGCCTTCGTGACTGCCCCCCTACATCCCCGAGCAACCACAGTATAGTCCTCCCTGGTGATGACCCCTCCTTTCCATTGGGTGTACACCTCCCTTTTAGCTAGCAGACATTCTCAGATGCTTTTGGTGAGCCATGGAGGCTTATGAGCCCTCCTGCTCCCTTTGATCCGTGTTGGGATTACCACCCTTTGGGCTTGGAGGATCATCTCCTTAAGGAGTGACCACTCTTCTTGGACACCTGACTCCCCTCCCCTCCCCTCCAGGACCTCAGTGCCTCCCCGACTATTCTCCTTAGCTCATCGAAGTCCTCCTGAAGTCTAGGCTGCTGCCTTGCTTCAGGCCTTTGCCACCTTGCACTGGATGGTGAATTCCAGCGGGCAATGATCACTGTCGCCTAGGTGGTTGAGCACCCACAGCCCCCTCACCAGGTCGTTGCCCATGGCCAGCACCAGGTCCAACAAGGCGTCTTGGTTGACTCGTACATGCCAATAAACATGGCAAATAATGATAAAGGAAGTGTGTGAGTTTCTGAAGAGGAGTTTGAAACAGATAAACTATCCACTTAAATTATCTATCTATCTATCTATCTATAATTTTATATATCTATCTATATATATATTATAAATATATGCATTATATATCTATCAATCGATAGATAGATAGATATAATTTGTACCATTTTAGGGGAAAAATCATGCATCTTTCCAGAAGAAATCCCGAGCATCATTGCTGCACTGGAACAGAACTGCATGCTATACCAGATTGTAAGTAAACACTGGATACTCCCAACAGAGAATTCACTTCCAAATGAAAGGTCATTGCTTCCATGGCTTTGCAAGCTTCCTGTCTGTTGCAGGGGCATAACTAACAAGTTTTGCACCCTGGGCAGAGATGCTGGAGAGCAGGGGGCACAGAGATTTTACCTGCCCTGGGGACTCAGAAGATCCTGGCTTGTTATTGCCACCAGGTGCTGTTCATGTGCCCTGACTGCTGCCACTGTGCAGGCTCCTTTGGGACTGCTGCTCTGGTGTTCCCTCTTAACTGACACCCAGAATGGTGCCTCACTCATCCACCTCTATTTATGCTATTGGTCAGGTTCAAAGGCACTCAAGTTTTTATGGCAGCTATCAAGTGCAGTAATCACTATGGACTTGATTCAGCTGCTATCAAATCTTCCAGTTGAAGACTTCTATTAACTTTTCTGGGAGTTACAGTGGCCTTTAGGGGTACAGACTGAGAAAGCACACAGCCATGATTCAGCCTAGCCTGAAGAGTTATATAGGGGATGGATTTGGCTAAATATCATTCCTTTTCATCTTGGACACACAGTACCTTAGTTTTTATTTTATTTAAATAGATTTCTAACCTCTAAAGGTCACAAACACATTTATTGGGTGAGAGTGGGAGCTGCAGTGATTCCAGAAGGATAACCAAGAATGTTATCCATTTCTGCAGCTGACATACTTTGGCAAACCCCCCAAAACTGTTAATGATAGAAGTAAAAACACGGAAAAAATATGGCTCATGCTCTCTATGGAAAATGAGATGGTTATCATTGCCTGAACGTGAGGTTTCTCTGGAGTCATTTTTCTCAGTTTTAATTCTGTCATTCTTTTGCAATTTATTGTCTGTTAATAAGCCTCTAAGGATCTCATAGACCATTACCTCACAAATTATCCTAAACTCCATTAAGGACAATCTCATCAAATATTGAAAATACCATTGTTTTCCTCTGTTGGAATAATTTTAAAATCTGTCTCCTTTTTTAGAAAGAATTCCACATAATATATTTTCATGTTACAAAAAGTTTTAAGCAATAATACTTTGATCTCTTACAATCCCTGTCTTTCAAGGTTCTTAAAGTGCTTTATGAAAATTAAACACTTAGGGCATTTTTACACATGTTGCAGGATGCAGCACCAAGCACTTTAATTAGCAAGCCGCGTTTATATAAGTGCCCGCGCATCCTACGCATCAGCATCACCTTGCGTCCTTGCACTGAAAAAATGGTGATGGGGGACTTTGAACGAAAGCACTTCCAAAGTATTATATTTCGACATGTGCTGCTGCCAATTTTTCAGCATGGAGACATGCAGTGCCGCTGATACATGTGATGCAGAAGGCTGCCGGAGTTCAGCTGTTTCCATGCTCCAGCAGAGTAGGCTCTGGAAAATGAAGCTGCATTGTATTATAGTGCAATATTTGATATGAGTAAAAATAAATGACTTAGTTTTCCCAGAAATTTTAAACTCCTTTATTTCCATCCTCCTCTTGTGTGTTAAATTGGTAGTTAACTTGCTGGAATGCTAGCCCGCTTTTATACAAAAGCTATACATTCACTGTCAAGAATTAAAAGGGTACCCTTTTGAGGTTTTGGCTTTTTTTACCTAAAAAAGCAATTCAAAACTAATGTACACACACCTCAAGTCTGAACGTAGAACTCTGCCTGTGGTTCAGCTGCTTCTAGAGTGCTTTTCACTAGTCATTCTGTGTCAAACCTACCTCCCTTTAAGATAGGACTACTTCCAGCCTCTTTGGTTACATCCACATTAGCGCACGTGTGCATTTTGAGGCACTGCAAAGTGCACTCTGCATACGTGATTTGGTTCTCCGCACTGCATATTTGCAGCGTGAAGCCAAATTTAGATACCGGCTTGCAGGGGGCCAGGGGGGTCAGGCTACCAGCCTGGGGCTGCTCCCCTGGCTAACCCTGCTGAAGATGGGCTAGCCAGCAGGCAGCCCCTGCACTGAAGCACCCTCATGCCCCAGTGAGTTGCGCCAGGGTCTACACATGTTGTTCTGCTGCAGAGTTTTTTACTCTGCAGCAGGATAATATTTGTATTTACACGTTGTAACAGGGGGCCTTCTCTGGGTCCATCTACCAATGGCCCACCCACCTGTTCCTGGGCCAACCACCTGCCTTCTCACTTGCCACACCTTGATGATATTTAATTCAGTTGTTAATTAGGCAGGAGGCTGCCCATTTCTTGCCCTGATGCCAGGGGATGCTATCTGCGGCTCCGTTCCTCCCCTACACCACAGCCCAAGCCTTGCAGATGACTTCCACAGGTTTTATTGTCACCGGCCCTACTCTGGGCCCCAGAATCCTCCAGTCCAGATCCCACCTGGATCCCTCCACTCAGGTGGCCTTCATTCCAGGCTACCTAGCTCCCTGAGTTGTTCCCCCTTACAGGTGTGGTCCCCCCGGAACCTTTGGCTACGCTGGCCCTGGCCTCACCCCCAAGCCAGTCTGAACTCCAGGCCCTCAGCTCTGGGCATCCCTCATGGTGGACCCCGGCCCTTTGACCCTTCTGGTCCTGGCCCCAACATTGACCGGTCAAGGAATTTCAAGACAGGTTTCTGAGTCTGTAGCCCCACTCTCTCTCTGAGGTCCACCTTCCGGACCCTACAAGGCGGTAACCCCCCTGGTTGTGGGAGCTGGGGTTATAAAGGTGCCCCGACCCACCTTTCACTGGGGTGGTAACTGGCCTGGCATTTCCTGAGGGCTCCTGTGCCACTGAGAGGTCCACCAGGCCACCCATTCCCGGCAGGGTGCAGTTTTAGGTCATGCCCAGGACCAGGAGCCTCCTAGCCATCCCCTCCAGGTCCTGCCCTTACCTCCAGGTGTTCCAAACAGCCTTATAGCCAGGCGATTTACTGCTTGCCTGCCAGCATCAAAATGCTCTGTTTATATGGGCGGCCAGAGATCTAAAATGGCCACTGCAATCGAGCACCTGCTGGCTGCTTGGCTGAGTCCCTAAAGTGGCAAGCACCAAAATGTGCTGCCACACAAGTATTATCCTGCTGCAAAGTTAATTTACTCCAGCCTAATAGGGATGCAGGTGTATGCACCAAGACATATACTGATGAGCTAGTTAGGCAACTATCCAGTAATTGTCTTGTGTACACATGCCCACATACTCCTAATGCTTTCTTTCTTCTCCTAGGTCTAGTGTTTTTTTGGGATGGGACTATGGGAATTTTTTAACAGTAGTTCTGCTCTAGTTGTAATGGCACTGTTGACAGAACTAGTATAGATCAACCACCCTCTTATCTGTTGTTTTATCTTCATTTTAATTAGATCATGAATACACATGATAGGTAAAAGGGTAATAGCAGATGGAGGCACATCTATATTACAGTTTCTACCTGGCAAATATGAGTAGAGTTGAACTAATGTTAAGAGCCATGGTAAATTTTTCTATTGTAGTCGACAGTCTGTAGTTGTAATGGGTCTTTGTACTATTTGTTTCACTCATTACTGTTTCCTTTTTAGCATTTATAAGTACAAAAGTGTTGTCTATTAAATCATGAAAATACAATGAATGCAAATGGAAAAAAAACTGTTTGTAACATATGCTTTAAAATCTTACATTGCTAGAAGAATTTCAGAACAAACATGCTAAAGAACAGGAGAAATGGGGAAATACTGAAGAACGTTTTCTCTAGCTTTCTCACTAATGTAGGAGCAAATCAAGCTGCCCATATAAGAATACAAATATCTCATCATGCATGAATAAGTGACTTTATGGAACGCCTTTATGGGCCCTTAGTTTAAATGGTCTTATATGGCGAACACACTGGGATGCATGTTTTGTCCTTTTGGGTGCAGTTTATTTTTTTAATGTAAAGAAGATAAATACAACTTATGTACATTATAACAATTGTTTAAAATACATTAGTAACCACAGGTCCCATAAATAATTTCAGATAACTTCCATATTTTATCTCCCTTCAACTTCTCTTTCATTTTCCTATCATAGCTTGATCTTCATGCACTGTGGTGTAAAGATACCTAAGCTAATTAGTCCTGCTGTGGGATATATTACACTACACTAATTGTACTACGCTGCTGCTTGTACTCTGCTACGTTGAGTATCTACACTACTACAGTGCTGTGTTGATGTATTTCCTTTGTCCCATGATACTGCAATATTAAGAGCATCTTCATTTACAAGAGCAGGCGTCATGATTATTAATGACGCTATCTTGCCCGGATGCTGGTTTATATAAATAGCTCTCTTCACAATCTTTATTGTGGCATTTTCCCACAGCCCAGATCACTAACCCCCCAGCTTCAAGCCATAGGGTAAAAAGGGCCTTGAAATGGATGTGGAGAGAGTTATTAATAGCATGAAAAATTAAGTTGGATGGCATGGTAGTAGGGTAGAGCCTGCAGAATAAGAGCTAAAATACTAACCACCATGAAAATAACCTTCCTTAGGATTATTCACAAAAAAATCTCAATATGAAGTTTAAATACCTTAACTCTATTTAGAATTCCAGTCCTCAAATGCAGTGATGCTCAAGCTCCAGCCCATGGGCCAGACCCAGCCCATGGAGCCAAATCACTTGACCTGTGGGCCTCCCCAACGGTCCAGAGATGTGGCAGCAGAGGAGTGGTGGCAATTAATACCACTACTGCTCTGCTGCTGCTAAATTTCCAAGTCTCATGGCCAGATAGCATGGCTCTGTGTAGAGGGCCAGGACAGCAGGCCTGACTTGGTGCACATAAGGTCAGGACCTGATCTGGTCCATATAGGGATAGGGCAGGGCCCAATCTGGCATGTGTGGGGCTAGGTCTAGGAGGTAGGCAATGGGCCAAGTCCAGTAAGCACAGGGTTGGGGCCCTAACATGGATATATAGAGAGGGGACCAGGCATTAGACTCAATCCAGGCATGCAGGGCTGGGGCCCAAGTCAGGATGTGCAGGGGTGGAGGGGCAGCAGGTCCAACTGAGGTGCGCAGGGCTGAGGCTGGTGCCTGATCTGACATGCACGGGCCTGCAGTCAGGGCTGATCTCGTGTGCACAGGGCCTGGACCTGATCCAGAGACACTGAGCTAAGCCAGGCTTACATCTGGTGCACATGGGACTGAGGCATTATGTAGCTCATGGGGTGCGGGGAGCAGTGCAGTCCAGCAGTGCAGGGCTGGGCCCTGATACAGCGCATGGTGGGGTAGGGCCACGGATCAGATCACACTTGTGTGCTGACCCTACACTGGATCTAGCCTGTGGACTGATCCTACACTGCTTTTATGGCCTGCAGCCCAAAAGGGCTGAGTACCACTGCTCAAACTTATCACTTAAACATCCTTAAAATGACTCTCAGAAAGAGAGACCAAATCTAACACTTCATTAAATATTCACTATACTTTTAACTAGCTACACATTTTACCAAAAATTCCAGTGAAAGTCAATGGGAGTTAGACAGTTAATCCATTTAGGCAGTTTTGTAAATCCTACACAATTCTCTTTTTGTTTCTAGATGCCTAAATACCCTTTGGTATCTGGCTTAGCATCATTAGTCGATAACCAACATTCATCAGCTTTTCTGAAATAGTTTCTTACCTGAGATCAGTGGGATTGCTATACTAAATAACCCATCTAATGATAACTTCAGCAGAAAGCCAAAGAGAGTTCAAATTTTTATGAAAGAATGATTTACATGGGAGTAGTGAACTTGTGCAACTACAGCTGGCAATCTTGTTTAAAAAGGAGTGATAGAAATAAATATTAGGTTATAAATTATGAGTTTTATTATTATTACTAGTAATAATATACTCTGGTCTCTGTTCCAAAGATCTTACAATCTTATCATATCAAACTCAATATATTGTTGAAGATTACGATACATGGTTTCATTATTTTAATATGTGTCTTAGACACAGTTGGCAGTTGCATTTGTCCATCTGGTGGATGGCCCAGATGGACAAATTTTTTAGTTGTTTTTTTATAACTATAAAATGTTTGTTCAAGGATTATTGTCATACTGAACAGAATTTTCTGATGCTGCTTCTTATTAAAAAAACCTCCAGAAACTAGAATTCCAGCAGAAGGAGTCCTTGCTGTGATGAACAGAAGTTGGAGTGAAAAGCCAAGTGAGAGAATGCACTATCAAATCTGTTATTTTCTTATAGTGGATATTGATGATACTTGTTCAGCATTTCATGATAGATTCATGCAGGACTCTAAATTACTGGAAAAACTCCCCCACTCAAAAAAATATGCACATATTACTTTTGAGTCAGAAGCTGGCAGTAGGAATGTCAGCACATTTTTTTTTTTCAGATATGTGCCCCTGCCTTTTCTATGACTAATCCAGAAACCTAAAGGTAGATAAAAGTATTCCAGCTTTTGGTTTTCAAAATATGGTCACTTTAGTCATTTAGCTGACTGTCAATTGCTTATTCTGAATCTAGTATATTTCTTCAGGATCTTTATAGACTGGTGATCATTGTAAAAGATAGAAATAAAGTGGCAGTTCATAGTTTTTCAAGGTTAGAAGGGGAAATAATGCTTATCCAGTCTGCCTAACACAGGCCAGAGAATTTCATTGAGAAATTCCTGCATCGAGCCAGTATCTTCTAGGCCAGGCCTGTCCAACTTCTGATGATTTGGCAGGGGCCAAAGATGCCATGGGCCACACCAGGATGAGCCATAGGCCCAATGGGAGATATAGCACAAACACACCCTCACTGTACTGAATGGGTGTGTGATCACTCCCACCCCACCACTCAGCCCCAGGCACACCCTCAGTTTCCCTGGCTGCACTACACTGCGCTGCCCTACACTTTGGGGAGAAGGCGAGCAGTGAAAGCCAGAGGAGTGTAGGGAAACCTGGAGACCTTGGCTGCTGTTGCAGCCAGAAGGATGAGCAGAGGAATGGTGGTTGAGCAGGAGCCTGGGAGCTTCAACTTAACCCCTTATGGGCTGCATGCAGCCTGCGTGCCACCAGTTGGACATCTTAGCCCTGTTCTAAGATAAGAAGAGGCATCTATTAGAAAGACAGCCAATATGTATTTAAAAACTTCATGAAGTAGAGAATCCGCCATAACTATTAGCAGGTTTTCTTCCTGGTTAACATTTGTATTTTATTTGCAGTTTAAATGTATGTAACTTCCATTCCCAACCACATGGTCATAGTCCTCTGTACGGTACAGTAAAGAGCCCTTTACTAACATAGGATGCCTATCCACGTGCAGTGAGGCTGCTCTGATGCACTGTAATTACAGCACATTGCAGCAGACTCAATTAATCAAGTCTGCTGGAGTGTGCCAATTACCACGCTCCAGCAGACTCCAGCATCTCATGTATTAGTCTCCCCATGCTGAAAAATGGCAACCAGGGCGTTTTAACTAAAGTTCGTTCAATGAGCTTTAGTTAAAGCACCCTGGCTGCCATTTTTCAGCATGGGGACACTTATGCATGAGACACTTCAGGCACTTTAGAGTGGCTGTCGGAACTGCTGTGATTAAAGCACCGTTCCCACCCCCCACAACTCCCAGAGCATGTGTAGAAATGTCCATAGATTTTTTTTCGCTGTATAGATATTAATGGATCACAAGCAAGTCCAGAGCTGCTTGTGTCTTTCACTTGCTGAGTGTTTGTTTAGTGGGCTGTGTGTGTTTGGGGTGTATGCTCCGAGAAGCTGGGAGTGCTGCTAGCTGCGTGATTGCTGTTTACTGAGTGATGGCTGCCTGACAGAAGCCCTAACGAGGGGGCAGAGCCAGTCCAGGCCCAGTAGGGTATAAAAAGAAACTCCCCAAGTGACCAGGGAGCCAACAAACAGGGGCAGCAAAAATGGGGCAAGCAGTTTGTAGGCAGTTTAGTGGTCAATTCTCATAGTTTTATAGTTTCATAGTTGGTAGGGTCGGAAGGGGCCTGAGCAGATCATCAAGTCTGACCCCCTGCCATGGGCAGGAAAAGATGCTGGGGTCAAACGACCCTGGCCAAGTGATTATCTAGCCTCCTTCTGAAGTTCCCCAGGGTAGGAGTGATCACCACTTCCCTGGGAAGTTGGTTCCAGATCCTAGCTGCCCTGACAGTGAAGTAGCACCTCCTGATATCTAGCCTGAACCTACTCTCAGTCAACTTATGGTTGTTATTCCTTGTTACTCCCAGTAGTGCTCGGGGGAACAGGGACTCTCCCGTTGCCTGCTGGTCCCCCTTGGCCAGTTTGTAGGTGGCCACTAGATCCCCCCTCAGCCTTCTCTTGTGGAGGCTGAACAGGCTCAGGTCCTGTAGCCTCTGCTCTTAGGGCCTGCCCTGCTGCCCCCTGATCATGCAAGTGGCCTCCTCTGGATGCTCTCAGTGCTGGCCACATCTCTCCTAAAGTGTCTCACAGAGGAGGGAGGATTACCTTCTTGGACCTGCTCGTGATGCATCTGTGGATTCATGACAAGGTGCGGTTAGCCTTCCTGACTGTGTCCCTGCATTGGCGGCCCATGTTCATCTTGGAGTCTATAATGACTCCAAGTTCCTTTTCTGCCTCTCTGCTGACAAGAGGGGACCAGATTGGCCCTTTTCCAGTCCTCTGGCACCTTGCCAGAGCACCATGAGTGCTCATAAAGTTGAGCTAGGAGTCCTGCAATGACCTCTACTAATTCCCTCAACACTCTGGGGTGGAGATCATCAGGACCTGCTGATTTGAACATGTCTGTTCCCCCCAGAAGTTCCCTGACTAGGTCCTCTCTGACCCTGGGCCTTGCAGCACCTTCCCTGGGTCCATCGGGGATCCCAGTGTGAGGGATACCCCAGTCCCTGCTCAAAAAAATGGAGGCAAAGAAATTGTTAAAGAGGTTAGTTTTGCTGTCTGGTGTGACCACCAGATTTCCTAGCATGTGCTGCAGAGGCCCTACATTACCCAGTACCTTCTTTTTACCCCCTGTGTATTTAAAAAAGGACTTCTTGTTATCTTTGATCCTGGTTGCTAGTCCCAGTTCCATCTCCGTCTTAGCCTTCCTAACAGCCCCCCTACAGTCATGAGCAATGGAGGTATAATTCTCCTTGGTGATGGCCCCTCTCTTCCACTGGGTGTAAGCCTCCTGTTTAGCTTTAAGATGTTCCTGGCTGCTTTTGGTGAGCCATGGGGCTTTTGAGCACTCTTGCCCACTTTGATCTGCATTGGGATTGTTACCCTTTGGGCTTGGAGTATTATCTCCTTAAGGAACAACCACTCTTCCTGGACTCCCAACTCCCCTCCCCCCCAGGACCTCAGTGCCTCCCTGACTAGTCTCCTTACCTCATTGAAATCCACCCTCATCGTTAAGTCCCTTTCCCCCTGACCCCCTTGTATTCGGACTCAGAGGACTTCAGTCTGCCCCTCCTCTGACCCAGTGCTGTTTGCTGAGGATGTGTATTGCTCTTTGACATAGAGCGCCACACCCTTGCCTTTCCTTCCTGTTCTATCCCTCCTGTACAGCCTATAGCCCTTGATGTTCACCACCCAGTCATGCGTTGGATCCCACCAAGTTTCAGTGAGCCCTATTATGGAAGCAGGGAAAAAGGAACCGTTTGGGGCCAAGGAACAGTAAACAGGCCAGCTTTTGGTGAGTTTGCTAGGGAAGGTGTGCTTGGAAGAAGGGCAGTAAGAGAAGAGGCAGATTAAACAATCCAGGGAAATGGCTGGAGGACATTGCAGTGCCACAGCCACTGCCACTGCCACTGCCTCTCCTTGCACTTGTGAGGTTTCTGTCCAGGCAGGACCGCTCACCCTCAATACTTCCACTCAAGACCAGGTTTGGCGCTATAGGGACTTCAGATTCCTTCCAGCGATAGCCAGGTGGGGGAGGAGTACCTGCAGTGTGAGCAGAGCCTCCTGGTGCTGTCTCTCAAGGAACAGGCAAGAGAAATACAGGAGGAGGTGGTGAGGCTCCAGAGCATCCTCTGCCGTGAGTAGCTCATTGATTTGATGCTGGAGGAGACTGTGGATGCAGGACTGTGGAGGAAGAACTGCCAGAGGCAGCTCTAGAGAAGGGAAAGGATATGGGCTCCCAGGAAGGTGGAAGCTCGAGGCTTATGACTTCTGGCAGCAAGCAGAAATCTTCATCTCCACGTGCAGCAGTTCATCTGGAGAATAATTATGGAGCCCTAGCAAGAGAGGGCAAGGAGCATGTTCCATTGGTGGAGAAGGACAGGTCAAGCCTCTCTAAAATGGGAAGGATTGAGACCACCACCACCACAGGTGACTGGTAGGGGGTGGATAGGGGGGCATGTGCCCCACCTGAGATTGGCCCCTACTCAGCACCGCTCAGGACGGGGCAGTTTTTTTGCCATGCAGACCAGTGGCGTGTTGAGCGGGGGGGCGGGGAATAAGCCACAGCACAGAAGTATAGGAGTGGATATGGGGCTTTTGGCCTGCCCCCAGGCCCACCCACAAATTGTGCCCCCTCCCATACTCAGGAGGCACCAGTCACCCCTGACCACCGCCAAGAAGAAGTGATGGGTGGTGGTGGTTGGAGACACCCATCTGTGGGCGATGGGGTGATCCATCTGCCAACCTGACCTGTTGTCTCAGGAAGTTTGCTGCTTGCCCAGAGCCCAGATCCAAGGTGTCACAGAGGGATTACGGAGATTCATCTGGCTCTGTGACTACTACCCCATGCTGGTCATCCATATGGGTACCAATGATACTGCCAGGGGAGACCCTGAGCAGGTCAAAAGTGACTACAGGGCTCTGGGTGCAAGGGTGAAGGGGATGGGGGCTCAGGTGGTGTTCTCTTTGATCATCCTGCAGATCAATGCCTGGCTGCACAGGTGGTGTCTCCAACAGGGTATTTGGCTTCTTTGACCAGGGGATGATGTTCCAAAAAGAAGGATTGCTAGGAAATGATGGGATCTACCTAATGAAGAGAGGGAAGAGCATCTTCACAGAAAAGCTCGCTAACCTAGTGAGGAGGGCTTTAAACTAGGCTCGCTGGGGGATGGAGTCCAAAGCCCTGAGGTCAGTAGGGAAGCAGGTGACCTGGAGGAAGAGCAAACAGGAGTGGGCAATAGGGGAGGTATTCTCATTCTTCCTGAGAAATCAGGACAATCAACTAGTTACCTTAGGTGCCCGTACATAAATGCACAGAGCCTGGGAAACAACGTGCCATAAAAGTTTTAACAGGTAGAGCAACTTTCTGTGAAGTGGCTCCTGGCCTCAGCCTCTACATGCAGGTTTCATTTTTTCACATCTCCATTTCATGACCGGTACACAGAAGTTAAAAAAATTCCACGCTGACTCATTCTGAGAACTACCACTTCACCAGAGATGAACGTAGCTCGCTATGTTGCATCCCAAGCAAAAAGCTAAGGCAACATTTTTATTCTTGCCAGAATGGCCAAATGACTTGCTGTCCTATAAGTGGATGCTAGTTGAGCCTTTCAGACTGGCCTGTGAGAACTATATGTTCATTCAACCTCCGTCTCCAGTCACCCTCACGACAGAAACAGAGCTCCATAAATGTCATTTTCCCGGCACCACCTGCAGCCTTTCACATCCAACAGGCTCTAAATCCATAGAATGGTACTTTGTGGGGAGGGGGAATATAAAATACTAGGAAATGAGGGTCTTTAGGCAACTATTCCACATTTGTTATACCTGTACTTACAGATTGGTGGTCATGTTGCTTTACTGTTTTTAATGAGACACATTTTATTACCGCCCTTTGATAACCAAAGGGAGAAGTTGTAAAAGCAACTTTCATTGACTTTGTCTGAATTCGGTCTGGATCTTTAAAGAGCCTCACTTGTTCAAGACATTATTTTTTGCTTTGTGCATCATGCTTGCCGCATTTTTTTCATAGCTAGTCTATATCCTATTCAATAGTTACACATAGCAATATTTCCTGCCAGAAAACACCAGCAATTTGAGTTAAACTTAAATTGAGCATGTGAAATAAACTTACACAGGGCTTGATCCTGTATCCTTGCTCACATGAGTAGCTCCATTATTTTCAATTCGATGGATCATTTGATCAATGCAGTTACTTAACATGACTATTTATACTGTGTGTTTCAAACTGGTTATAGGCTGGGGGGTTCTTTTGAATCTTGTGACAGTTTAATATGTTAACCGTGTGACTTGATTGCAGATCCTTTAAATTAATACAGAGCCTAATCCTGCAGTCTTTATGTAGGCAAATCTCCCAAGAAGTTCAGCTGGATTGCTGGATCTGGCCTATGCGTGTCAGGGGAGGGAGAATATAAAAACAAATACACCTCTTGAGATTCATCAGTGATTTCCATCTATTTAAGACTCATACATTTCTTTCATCTACCCATCTATCAGGCACTTTACCAAATAGGATTTCCAGTATTGCAGCTAAACTCTCTCGAAATGTTCTTTAGTAAATATTCTTAACAATTCACCTTCTTGAGTTAATACCTATTAAACCCCCAAAATGAATTAGATTTGGAATTTCCTGGATACTTGCGTTTGTCATGCAAATTTTCAGTTCTGTTCTTTTTATGATAATGTGAAATAAAGTAGTTTCCTATAGTAACATTGTAAATCATTTGCTTTCTATTACACACAGCTGGTTTTGTTACAGTAATGATTTTGTATGGGTGCACACTGCAGCACATATTAAAGGCAAGGAGACATTCTTTTCAGGGCTCACAGGCAACTGAGGTTTGCACAAATATAGAGATAATGGCAAAACAGTAATTTATTCTAATATAGTAGTGAGGTTTCTTTTTCCCTCCACAAAAATACACATATAAAAAAATCTTTATTTCTGTTTACAAAAATTATTCCCTCCACCCCTGCAGATGTGGTCTCCAGTTTGCAGCTCGCTAGAGGTCTAAAATTCAAATCTAAACCAGCTGGGGTTGTTAGGCGGGTGTCTTACTTTAGCTTACTCAAAGGAACACAAGATGAACGGTAAGAATTAAATAAACCACAAATTATTTTGAGGACTGTCTGGTTTGTATTAGAAATAAACTTTTCACTGTTCATTGTTTCAAAAATATTGCCTCTATTTTTGATATGCCCCCTTATGATCTAATGCAAACTAGGTCCTACTAGTTTAATCCATTGTTAGTCCATGATTAAATAATTTTTATTATGCTCCTGTGCTATAAAATATTTCTTACTCAATTTTGCTGATTCTTTGCCAAACAGTAATACTGCTTCAAGTGGCATGATGGTATTAAAAGAAATATTTCCCTTTTCACACCTTGGAAAGAATCTAATCACATCAAAATGTGATGCATCTACTTTCAGTGCAAAGACTATAAGAATATTATAAAGTCTGGTGAAAGTATTGAGAAACTATGACTAAACAGCAAGGACTGGGGACAAAGTCAGGCATCTGGGAACTGCGCCAATGCCACAGCAAGGCAGAAGGAGAAGAGGCAGCAGGGCAAAGCTAAAGTAGCTGGATCCAAGCATTGGCCCACCTTAGACCTATGGCTCTTAAAAGTTTCCAATCACTGCATTAGGACATCAAGGACTGTTTCTAATACAAAAGTGCCACCAAAGGACGATGGAAAAGACATATACTTATATAACCTCTGCAGATTCCAATGGAAATAACATGCAATACATGTCAAGCACCTTAGTATCTTAGAGGAAATAGCAAATAACTATAGCTGAGACTTTGCAAAAGGCAACAGGAGAAACAAACCAGCAGGCTATGGTACAGCACTTCACAGCCTAGTGAAATGTAGTATGATCCAGCTGCAGGAGCAACAAACCGGAGATAGTTGTTCCAGAGTTTAATGCTGCCAGACAGTTGTAATATCAAAGTTTTTCATAAATTTTATGGAATACACGTAGTTAAATAAGGCACTAGGTTGTCTTAACAATGGCCAAAAAAGCAAACTCTGCAAATACAAAACTCATCATGTACTTTTCTTTAACTAAATGTGAGAAGGGAAGCTCATGCATTTTTACTTTAACTTTTGTAAATAAAGAACCAGATGCCCAAATCTAGCTGACGTGCACTCAGCACAGCACCTGTGATGAGGAGGAAAAGAATTATTCTAACCCCTCTTTGCACTCCTCCAATCCTGAAAGCTAGGTAAGGCTAGCTCAAAATGTGGTGAGCTATAGCTATCAATGTCATAAAAGAACTGAAGATGTATTTTCCAGTTTTAAACCTGAACTAGACCAGATAAATCGAAAGATAACTTCATCACAGTTTAATTGAGAGTTTCACCCATTTGTTTGAGTTTGAATGTAAAAAGAATTTTGAATGGTGACCTTAAAGTCTTGACCTTGCAACAAATGTAGAAGCACAAAACTATGCTTGTCTTTTTAAAGGGGAGGTACAGCACTTTATTAGGACGCAGCCACCTTTTTCATGAATCCATCTTGATTTGAAGCAAGCAGACGGACAACCAAAAAACCCCAAAGTCAAGAAAGAGAGAAGTAGGTCTGAACATTTAATATGGACTGTTAAAAAAACCTGCCTATTGTTGTGGCCCAACAGGAATGCACTTGGTCAAGTATCAGTATGCTGGAAGCTTGGGAAAGACAGAGGTGGTTACACAAGTTTGGATCTTCTCCTTGCATTGGTGACTGGCCACTGGGCGTGCTCCCCACCTGGTCAGCAAGCGGCCACTGGTGCCCCCCACCCCAGAATTAAGAGATACCAGTTGCCCATGGCTGGAACTTAACGATGAGGTTGAAAAATGGTCCCTCCATCTTGGGGAGAGGAGACAACTTTTTTGGAGACACACTGACACTGAAGCATGGGCCTCCAGCAATCTCTGGATGTATAAGTGAGTAACCTACCAGGGCAGGGGGTCAGACTCGATGATCTAATATGTCCCTACTGACCCGAACATGTATGTATGAATCATAAAACCCAACTGGCTCTACAACTTAAGAAATGAAGAAACAGAAATGCCATTCTTCATTATCCGACCTGTGACAGGGGGCTGTCACACAGCCTGTCCAATTCTTGGCCCACCCACACATATAGGGCAGTCTGCCCACCTACCTCCCCTGCCACGCCATTGTTGTAACATAATAAGTAGTTGTTTCTAAGGACATGCCTGAACCCCTTGCCTGTACCCTCTACGGGGTAACCCACCAGGTCATGGGGGCTGAGGTTATATGGCGTCCCATACTCACCTTTCACTAGGGAGACACTGGTGTGGCATTTCCTAGAGACCACCCTGCCACAGGCAGCCCCACCACACCATCCAACCCTAGCAGGGTGTAGTTTAGGTCCTTTCCCCAGGACCAGGAACCTCCTCCATCCTCATAGCTCCTGCCCTTAACCACCAAGTGTTCTGGGAGCAGCAGCTTTGGTTGGCGATGTTTTCCCTCTGGCTCCCTCCAGCAACTCCCTGCTTCGCTCTGAGGGCCTGGGTTTATACTGAGGCTGCCCAGCCCTATCCTCCAATCAAGTACTGCTCTTGTGGTCATGTGACCACCTCGTTCAGGTGCACCATACCTGCCAGCTGCTCCATAGCCTGCTCACATCTCTTAAAGTGGCAGGCACCAAAGGTTTCCCGCCACACCACCTCTTGTTCAATAAAAATTGGCATCAGAAAGCCGATCAGGCAGCTTTTCCAAGACAGCACTCTCCTGTAAAGCTGAGAAAGTATTATCTGTAGTTTTCAGAGTGACATTTATCTCAGTGTCATAATTAAGTTCTTCATTCAGTGTTTGAAGAGATTATTTCTGAGGTACTTTACCTAGTAGCAGAGATGCCCCATCATGCCCACACACAAAACTTTCTACCTCATAAGTCTGAAATTCATGGGTCAAGTTTAACCCCCACCCCCAAAAAAACCCCCCAAAACACCATGAGACATTCCGTTAAATTGGTTTTAAACACACATGGCTCACGGCCTGATTTCTGATTTTTGAACTTCTGAGAAAATCACCTTTATTTTTTCTCTTCTACTGTAGATACAGTAAGGGGTACAGACCTGAGCTACACACAATCAGGAATAATAAGGATTTCTTGTTAATATACCTTAAGATATATCTTCACATACTAGGAAAATCTGAATAAAGTTTTCCATGGCCGATAGCAATAGCCGATGATGAACTAACTAGAGTGACTGATGCTGATCTGATAACTGACATTTAGTAATAGTGCAAAGCACTTTAAATTACTGACATCATAAACCTTTTGTTTGTTTGTTTGTTTTACATTTATAACACACACACACACACACACACACACACACTCCCTCCTGCCTGCTCCAGCCCTCGATGAGGAAGACAGTGACCACTTTATTCCCACGCATGTCACCCCCTCGCCTACAGCTCCTATCCACAACCCTGCTCCCCACGCAGCCTGTGCTGCTATCCCAGGTGAGCAGGGAAGACTCTGTTGCAGACAGCAGTGTCAGGTGCATTTAGAGCCCCAAGGGCACCCCCCTGCCTCAGCGCTGGTGGGCCCCCCCATAACTGAGCTCTCATGGCTGCTGGGGAGAAGCTGCTTTTGCAAAGGCACCTGGTGCCTTACTCTACCTTGGTGTAGTCCAATGTCTCCATGACAGCCCCAGCACTCAAGCCCCTGTGACCGCTCCCTGGCACCCCCTTCCTCTCCCAGTGTTTGCTGGGACCTGTAGCTTGCTGCAGACTCAGGCCAGCAATGAAGCATGGGGACCAGACTACACTTGCTGGGGTGCTCTGGGCACATGGCCGTAATTATCAGCTACAAAGACCAAAAAAAGCCAATACTGTAATTTCTCTTTTTATCGGTTCAGATTTGGTAGCCAACCAATGTATCTTGGTCCCCCTGTGATATACCTTAAGATACCACCCCGGATCCTTGCCTCTTGTACATTTCCTGGACCATCACAGCTACAACACTGCAGTCCCACAACACCTGGGGCATGTCCACTTTTCATTTCTTTTTGATGAGTGGGACACATCTCCAACACCATCCTTTTGTCAAGTGTTGATCCGCTGCAGACTCTTCTTTTTAGTGGAAATTGCCCTTGTTCATTCTTCCTACTGCTCCTGAGCCCTGCCTCTGTCCAGCTCTCTACCCTGCACAATCCTTTCTACTTTCTTACATCTCTCCCCATTGCACTTCAGATTCTGCCCTATCAGGTATCAGCCTGTATTCTGGCCATGGGAGGCTCATGCTCTTGAAATTTCTTTTTTGCCCATACTGCACCCACATTTTAGTCTGTCAGCCTCTCTTACCACTGGACAGAGAAGATAGGAAAGAGCTGTCCATCCTGCCTGCTAGCTAGTCTTTGCCTCAGGGGCTGCTGTCCCCAGACCCAGCATATTCTGCTCAAATTTGTGAGCTACAATTCACTCTGCAAGACACAAGTAGTACAGCAGTTTATCTTGGTGGCAGCTGGAAGTGCACTCCAAAACCTGCAGATCTTTCTCTTGCACCTGCCTAACCAGGCCACAGCCCAAAATGCAGCATCAGATTCAGCTCCAGGAGAAATCCTGAGTGGTCAGGGATCCCTCAGAGGCCTGTTTCAATGCAAAATCATGACACCCTTGAAAGTAAAGCGGCAGCTGGCAACCTTTTCAGACCAGGATTGAACCTCAGCTGCAAAATTCAGTTCCTGATCCAGATCCCCCCTGGGAATACTTGGATCTGAAATTTTGCTTCAGGTCCGTTCGTAGTGCACAGCATCTGCGCGTAAGAAGAATCTTTATGTAAAAGCTTTAAAATGTGTCTATAGCTATAAAGAGCTCCTGATCACTTAAATATGTGTTTAAAAACCCCTAAATGTGCAACCATTGGAGTTCATTATAGCCTCATCACTTGCTCACTTTCATTTTTTTTTTCCAAACAGGGCTGCTTTTTAGCTCAACAGCATCTGAAACCTATAACTTTTATTTCTTTACATTAATTTAAGTACTACTGTAGATGCCATTAAAATATGTCTATATATGCTTCCCATATATAGTCATCTTAAGAAGTATAGCTATATAATATAGAAAACATTTGACACGTTGGGATTATATCTACAGATTTCACAGCAAGAAGCTTAAAACAACTGTACATTTTAGAACCCTGTAGCTATAATGAAGAACCTTGTGTGTCACTACTTGTAATAAAATTTTATCTCTTCATGATGCTTTAATATTCTACTAATCAAATGTGGAAAGTAAACAAGAGTTGGCCAGAGCCAACAAGTCTGCCCTGATTTTTTTTTGTAACTTTTTATTGAATAAAAGGCCTTGGATAAATATTAACTTTCTCTGCACAATAATTGTTTTACTTGCCCTATGAGACAAAGTTTGAATGCTCCCATTAATTGACCTCCTTCAAATGCTATGCCCTGTGATGTAGGCAAGCCTTCTTCTGTTGAAGCCACTGAAGTAATTACTGACCTGAATGCAACTGGATTGATTCCTAACTCAGATAACTTCTTGAAAGAAAACTCCAGCTTCTTGAACAAAAAGACCACATCAGAAGCTGACATTTACCTCCTGCTTCAGGAGAAGTATACCAGTGACACAGAGTTGTACCGCATTGTGGCACTGAGTTCTGAGATCCTTGCTTTTCTCTCGTTCCTTTTATACCTGAAGTCTCATATTTTAATGGAGGTTCTCTTGAGTATGGATTCAGTGAAAAAGAGTAAGTTTCAGGATTTTCCTCCAGAAATGTCGCTTATTAGACATTTTAGACGTTTCACTCATTAGACATATTATTGATTTAAAAATGCCAGGGGATGAGGAAAAAAAGAAACAAAAACCCTTTTTGAGTTTTTCCCTTGTGTTTGATCTGTTATAAATTGTATAAGGTTTTTCACGAACACCCATATCCATACAAAAGTCAACAGTTTGCTATGTCCAGTTTACCTACCCAAGAAACAGCACTGTACATTTACAAATTGATTAACAGATACTCATGAATTGGATAATCCTCAAAAGAGCCCTGGGAGGTAGGCAATAGTCAGCACTATTATCCCCATATCTTAGGTGCATGCAGCTTAAAGGGGTTCTTCAGGGAGTCTGATCCTATACTTACATCTGTCCTTACATGCACCAGCAGCGTATGGTCCTCAGAAGAACATATGCCACCCGGTGATTGACAGAGTGCATCACATTGGGGGTGTGTATATGTGTCCCTGACTGCACAGTTGGTACTGCTAAAGCAAGTACTAAATAACTTGCTTTATTGTTCCAGATTAAGGACAATAAGAAGTCCTTTTTTAAATACATAGGGGGTAAAAAGAAGGTCCCGGGTAACGTGGGGCCCTTGCAGGACGCGTTGGGAAATTTGGTCGTCACACCAGATGGCAAAGCTAACATGTTTAACGATTTCTTTGCCTCTGTCTTCCTAAGTAGGGACCAGAACAGCCACCTCCCTGCTGGGCCCCCCCTCGGGCCCCGGGGGAGGCACACCTGGACCATGGGTTAGCGAGGATTTAGTTAGGGAGCTTCTGGAGGGGTTGGACGTATTCAAGTCAGCCGGCCCGGACGATCTCCACCCTAGAGTTCTAAAGGAACTGGCCGAGGTCATTGCAAGTCCCCGGCACGGCTTTATGAGCACTCGTGGTGCTCTGGTGAGGTACTGGAGGACTGGAAGAGGGCCAACGTGGTCCCCAGCTTCAAAAAAGGGAGGAAGGAAGACCCGGGAAACTATAGGCCGGTTAGTTGTACCTCGATCCTAGGCAAGCTGTTTGAGAAAATTATGCTTGCACACATCCAGGAGGGGCCAGCAGGGGACTGCATGCTTAGGGGCAACCAACATGGGTTCATCAGTGGCAGGTCCTGTCAGACCAACCTGGTGGCTTTTTACGATCAGATCACCAGATCATTAGATGCAGGGGGAGCAGTGGACATCGTCTTCCTGGACTTCCGGAAGGCTTTTGACACTGTCTCTCACCCCGTTCTCATTAAGAAACTGGGGGGCTGTGGTATAGACACCCACATAGTCAAATGGGTTGCCAACTGGCTGGAGGGCCGCACCCAGAGGGCGGTGGTGGATGGGTCCTTCTCAACCTGGAAGGATGTGGGCAGTGGGGTCCCCCAGGGCTCGGTCCTCGGGCCCGCACTGTTCAACATCTTCATCACTGATTTGGACGAGGGGGTAAAAAGCTCCCTGTGCAAATTTGCTGATGACACTAAGATGTGGGGGGACGTGGGCACACTGGAAGGGTGCAACAGGCTACAATCAGACCTAGACAGGTTACAAGGGTGGGCAGTTGAGAATAGGATGGGTTTCAACACAGAGAAGTGCAAGGTGATGCACCTCGGGAGGAACAACCGGCACCATACGTACAGGTTAGGGAACTCCCCTCTTGTCAGCACGGAGGTGGAAAGGGATCTGGGGGTCATCACTGACTCCAAGATGAACATGGGCCGGCAGTGTGGGGGGGCAGTCAGGAAGGCCAACTGCACCTTGTCATGCATCCACAGATGCATCTTGAGCAGGTCCAAAGAGGTGATCCCCCCGCTCTATGCGGCACTGGTCAGGCCACAGCTGGAGTACTGCGTCGAGTTCTGGGAGCCGCACTTCAAGAGGGATGTCGACAGCATGGAGAGGGTCCAGAGGAGGGCCACTCATATGATCAGGGGACAACAGGGCAGACCCTACGAGGAGAGGCTACGGGACCTGAACCTGTTCAGCCTCCAAAAGTGAAGGCTGAGGGGGGATCTTGTGGCCTGTTATAAACTAGTCAGGGGGGATCAGCAGGCACTGGGGGAGTCCCTGTTCCCCCGAGCACTGCCAGGAGTGACCAGGAATAATGGTCACAAGCTGGCAGAGGGTAGGTTTAGGTTAGATATCAGGAGGCGCGACTTCACAGTCAGGGCAGCTAGGGTCTGGAACCAGCTCCCAAGAGAAGTGGTGCAGGCTCCTACCCTGGAGGTGTTTAAGAGGAGGCTAGATGAACACCTTGCTGGGGTCGTTTGCCCCAGTACTCTTTCCTGCTATGGCAGGGGGTCGGACCAGATGATCTACTCAGGTCCCTTCCGACCCTAGAAACTATGAAACTATGACTGCACAGTACTCACCAGTGCTGCACAGTCCTGGCAGCACATGGGTTGTTTTCAACCCTCCTGTGCAGCAGCAATGAGCAGGAGCAGCAGCATCATGCTTAGTGCCCACTGACATTAAGGCAACGTAATGTCTCATGTAGATGCGCCCATTCTAGCAAATCTTTGTCCCTACCTTAAATCATCCTTCTTGCACCTGGGGCTTCAGACAGGGTAGGGGGTTTCATGTAGATTGCCCCACACCTGCTGGTGACATCCACAATTCCAGGAATCTTCAAGAGATCAATGGCTAGTCTACGCGTAAATGGAGCATAAGCAGAGAAGATGTTGTATCTAATATGTAATGAAAGTTCCTTACTGGGCTGCACATAGTATGAGAACCCACCTGCAGTAATCACTGATACGGGTGGTAAATATATTCCCACCTCAATACCGTGGGCAAAAGAAGAAAAAAAAAAAGAATTATATTGCCTAACCCAATAAAACACTTGAACACATGTGATAGACAGAGGGATAGAAGGTCATCCCGGAAGCCAGCTATTAACAACAAAAGTATGAAAAAGCGCTTCCAGATGAACTCACAGGTGTTCATCAGATTGAAAAGAAAAAGAAAAAGAAAAAAAAACCCAAAACCAACAAATCAACCACCAAAAACCCCTCCAAAAACAAAGAGTCATTCTTACACTATCAGTACACCAAAAAAATATGCGGTTGTATCACGAAAATGGGACCAATGAATGCATGCTGTAGAAAGAAAGACAGTGAAGTGTTTAAGGGCAATAGGCTAATAAGCAATTATCCTGGAATTCTGGGAAGGAGGGGGTGAGTGCCCCTCCTATCTATACCCACACTAAGGAAAACACCATGAGAACTGGACTTATTTCATACATTGTAAGATAATCTAAGATAACTTGGGCAACTGTTTAGAACATATTCCTCAAATGCTGGTCTACACCAGAAAATTTATTTTTGGTATAACTGTTTTGGTTAGGATTGTCACTTTTTATCTTTTACTGACATAGTCACACTAGTAAAAGCCTACTGCGGATGTAGTTGTGTCGTAAAATAAACAAAGGTGCCTCTTACTGGTATGATTTATGTGCATTTCCGAACTGGGATTGGACTAATGGAAATACTCTTATACCAGTAAAACTGTCCAGATTGGATGCAAAGGGAGGTGGGGGTGGAGGGGCATTGCTTTGCTCTCTTAACTATGCTGGCATAGTTAACATGGCCAAGTTTTAAACCCTAGATGGCCTCTAAGTAGTTAGCTCCCATTCAACTGTAGAAGCCCGCAAACAGGTAGCCATGCTTTTTTAAGCTGCTCATCTGAATTTCGGCATGACAGCAACTCAGTTTGGTCTGCTGGGTTGGAAAGCCAAAACGCATGGAGGGAAACAGCCCCATTATAAATGACTCCTTTCACTCTGGCCTGTCATTAACTCTTATTCAAGCCAAGACTTTTCCTTGTGCAGCTGCAACAGATATTTTTTATTTTTTGAAAGCTAATCCAGTTTAAAAGTGGTTTAACAGTGGCAGGCCACATCCTTCTTCACATTGGTGTGGAAGCTCAGGACAAACAGCCGTCTCATTGTTGTCATCTAGTAGTAATTCTTTCAGTACCCAACCTGACGTACATACGTGGTCTTCAGCCTGACTCCACTTATGGCCATCATTTAGCTTGGCATGGTGCCTGCTCCTATTCGCATCTTTCTTTATACAGTAGAGCCAAGCAACTACAGATTTGAGGAGGAACCTGCCTGATGCTACAAGGCTATTTCTTCTCTATGACAGCCATGAAGCATTAGCACTACATTAATCACACCTATTGACAATCACAAGTCTAGAGTACCTGAGCAGCAGTTGGAAGGAACACACAGATGTCAGGTAGGTCTAAGTGTTCACAAGTCAGAGTTTATTATAGTGGGCCCCTGGGAAAACTAAGGAAACTACTTAGCGTTCCAAACATCATACAACAAATGATTGCAGGTACTTTTTGGGCTAGCAGCAACCTTAGCTTGACAGTAGGGGCCAACATTAGGTCAAACATTATGAGAATGTTTACATATGTAGGTCATTACAATGTTAAAATAGCCTCTGCCGTTTAGGCTGTCAATATAATAAAAACAGATTAAAATATAATTAAATAGAGTTTAAACCAACTGTCAGCTCCAAAAGCTAATAGAAAGGTCCAATGATAAGAAAGAGAAAAAGAGACGAAAACTGGAAGTAGCGAGTGTGGAGCCAACCATGATCATTTTAAAATAGACCTTCTAGGGAGGAAAAATAAATGGGCTTGTGTTGAATTGCTTGGGGTGCTGGGGACCAAGACAGGTTTCGGGCACACAAATAAAAGAGCCTGCTACTGACAGGATGATGCAGAATCAGTGCAAACGATCTGTCTCTGAACCACAGGTCATCAATGGGTGTAAGTATTAATGATTATTATTAACCGAACACTGACAGTGTGCTTGGCTCTGTACAAACAGAGAAAGGCATAGTCCCTGACCCTTGGAGCAGATCAGTGCAGTAGATCAAATAGATTAATGGAGTGAGTTGTTAGCTGCAAGACCCAGCACTCCAAATAAAAGATATTTTTTAATTACTGTCCAACTCTTATTATGTGCAGGGGTGGATAACATGTGTTTCCTTTTATAGATGAACTGCTACCCTGGTAGTGTCAGAGCACTGTTGAAACCACACCCCTACTCCCACCCTTGTGCTGCTGCGTTAATGTTCAGACACGGCACTAGCGGCTTGGATATGTGCAATCTTAAAAAGTAATTTTGTCCTCATCTTTTCTTGAGTGCTCGGTTGGGTCTGTCTTACATCTTCAGCCTGGGCTGTTTCCCATATATGGGCAGGCATGTCGGGAGTAGGCAGGCAGCGCCAAGCTGCCTTTGTCTCTTAACTCCTCATTGCCAGACCTGATTTCTAGGCTTGGATAAGTTCACCCTGTGGGCCCATCCAAGTGCCAGTGCTGAAATGGTTTTGCCTTTTTTTACAGTAAAGTCACCCCTGTTTTATCTTTAGCATCAATGTAACTATGCATTCTCAGAGAAAGTCACCCGACTGCAGTGTGAGGTGTGCAGTCTACTACTGGTGTTTGT
Source organism: Crocodylus siamensis (assembly GCF_052110815.1). Lineage (NCBI taxonomy): Eukaryota > Metazoa > Chordata > Crocodylia > Crocodylidae > Crocodylus > Crocodylus siamensis. Next base: position 85,832,523 of record NC_143401.1, on the reverse strand, counting down.
CTGATTGTGTTTTAGAGGAATTTTCAATACCAGGTGAGACCATATTACTATGGCAGGGAAAAATGCAAGTTCTGTGGTCCCTCTCTCTGCTCTCCCCCACCTTCCCTGGGTGTTTTAGTTTCTGGATTCAGGGGAAAAAAAGCTGAAGACCAGATTTCACACTATTGTGATTCCACTGGTAGACCATAAAAAAGCTCTTGTCGGCCAAGCAAAGTGAATCCTGGCACTGGGTGGTATTTCCCTGTCGGTTATACTGGACTCAGACTTGCAGCCTTTAGACCTCGATGACTTGAGGAGACATTAAGTGAGTTTTAATGAGTTAAAAGATTACTCTTATGAGTAAAGATTATTTAAATGACTTATGGTTTTTAGGATAGGACCGGTTGCTGTCAGCAGGGGTAACTGCCCAAGCACAGACAACTTCTCAACAAGGGTGTAGGATCAGACCTATGCATAGTAGGTTTTAAGAAGCCAAAGTTAGTTGTTTTTAGACATTTCTTTGCTGCCTACCCATACTGCTGGTCAAACTAAAATGTTCCACTGTGCAAATACCTAGCAACAAGTATTTAATTTGACAATTTGTAGATGGTATTCTTGTATTACCCTCTAGGACCTTAATAATAGGTTTTTCTTTAGTGAAGCATTAAAACATTAAAGGCCATAAATTCCACAGTCACCTGTATCCATTTATTGCTAATTTATTATGGAACATATCATAAAACTTTGCTTGACATATAGGCCTCTTCATAACTATAAATCTTTTTTCAACTGTTTAGATAACTTATGCTTAAGTTCAAGAAAAGACCCCTAGGAGCAAACATTTAAAACAACTATTTATTATGCACTAATAACACACACAGACTAACTATACTGAATACACCCAGCAATATTAATCTGCATTCAGATTCTTTATCTCTTCAAACTCCTATAAAGATACGATAATTTTAAAGAGAAAACCTGTAAAAATATAAACTGTGTCAAGTACTTGCTTTATTAAAAAGTTTAAGGGGTCTAAATGAATAAAGCTGTTATTGTAGTTAACATCAAACACATAAATGTTTCTCTTTAGATTAAATCTGTCATTTATGACGCTGGTCCCACTAAAAGCATTTCAAGTATGGTTTATAAAAAAGACATTGCACACAATGGTGAAAACAGTGAAACGGCAAAAGACTTTTCCAGACTTCAGTTTTTTGAGAGCTGCTATTCTTCGACTAGAAATATCAAAAGTATTAGTGTTACGTGGCTGATTCAGCTCTAATCAAGTCAACTTCAGTGGTGTTTCAATTACAGTTACATACAGAAAAAGTCTGGATGTGCAATACTATTTGGGATTTTAACCTTCATAATAAAGAATGACAGAAGGAAGGCAAGTTCTGTAGCAGTGTAATAGTATCTTTAAGGCAAGAATTAGCTGTTTATGAGGCAAACTGCAGCCTTTGCTCATATTTGTATTAGTGAGTTAGTGGAGTGACTCACGGAAGTAAAACCTTCACTGTGCACTCATTGCAATCAATGGCCAAACCCCCACTGGTCCCAATGATGCACATTCAAATAAATCTTGTGTGCTGGGCACTGAACATCTCTAACACCTTACTATCTTTGAAAAAATAATCCATATGCAAAGAGATATATTTAAATATATTATTGTGGTTGCCTTGTCCTATTTGCTTTAAACAAATGTATAAATGCCTCATTTTAAATGGCATGTTGATGTTTCATATAAGAAAATTATACCTACAGTAGATGTTTGAGAGATGTTATGACTCCAAACCAGCCTCCTTCAGAGTGCTCCTCTCCCCCCATTTCTATTTTGATTTGCTTCATTAGTGTTTAGAGAACATTTTGAAAAAAAATGTAATATAATGTTCAGTCACATCAGTGAAATACAAGTGTTCAATGATGTGTCTGTCCATATTGGAACAGCGATTTCCTAAGGTATGCTGGACATAGCCAAGAAACAATTTTCTCTAATGCAAGTTAACATCCAAATATGCAGTGATGAGGTAATAACAAATTATTTGTTTGTTCCTTTACCATATGGCTTCACAGCTTTCTAGCACATTAAGGCTTTAGTTTAAAAACTAAAAAGTAGATTTTCAAAGGAATTTAGATGCCTAAAGACACAGAGGGGAACCTATCACAACTTCCAAGACTACCTCCATGTGTAGGTGCTTTCTGCTCATTGACTTCAATGAGAGTTGAGCACCTGATGTGCTTAGGCATTATTGTTTAAATCTTACTAAGCAACTAAGATACAGGCAGTTTTTAAAAATATATCATCTGAGCCTGTATTTTGTTTTAGTTGGTGTCATGAATTGAGCTGTTTTTAGCTCACTTCATTTTAAGACTTAAACATTTAAAATATCATATAACATTTTAATTAGGTTTTTTTTTTAACTGTGGTTTGCTTTAGGGATTTTCAGAGGAATGGCTCTGCTATGCACATCATGCATTGGTCTACTGCCACCAGTGGCTCAGATTTATGGTCTGATTTAGTACTTCCACCAGTGGCTCATAAATGTTCATGTTGGGGATAGGTCCACATGGCTTCCTATTGCAGTCCAACAAATCTGCAAACCAAAGCTGTTCACCATAATATCATTTATTAAAAAAAGACCAGATAGCTTTAGGACACCATTTTAATATAACACAATTGAATATAATAATTCAATACAATGACTTAAATATCCTCATTAAAAAGCTCCTTTATCTACATTGTGCTACTCTTTCTCCATGCCCCCTTGAAGTGTTTCAATCCCTGTTACACACAGGCACAAGAATTACAGAAAACCCATTCCAAAACCAAGTATGATCTGGAAATGCCACTAGAAATGTGGTGCTACCACAAAATCCAACAGACTTTTGGGGGCAGCTCCTCTAATGATGCAAGCTGTCACAAAACCATGGACTTGAAGTCAGTGTACCCACAGGAATGTGTGCTAGATAAAGATCTACACTTCAGTATCTGTTCTTGCCCTTACTGAAATCAATGGCAAAATTCCCATGTCTTTATTAGGAGCAAGTTTAGGCTGCATCACTAAAGAAACATCTTAAACTTCCACCACCTCCTCAAAAACATTAAGTATTTATTTTAAGAGTTAAACTGGAAACACATTTTTAAACCACCGTTTCAAATGAGCCGTGTCTTTTTTAACCTTACAGCCTCCGTGTCTGGACACAATATATTGAATTCTCATAATCTCAGATGAACTGTGCTCAGACAATTCAAATATTCTCATTAAAAAGTTGTCTCTTATCTACATTGTGCTCCTTTCCCCGCCATGTCCCTTTAAATGGTTTTAGTCCATGTTATATACTGAACGGGCGACTATTTGGAAATGGCATAAATCAAAGTCACAATCCACTTGTTAGAGCTATGGTTTGACTCAGCAGGCAAAAGATATAGTAGATCGGGGTGGACAAAATGTGGCCTACTAGGCCATTCTATCCGGCCCATGGAGCCCCTAAAAAATTCAGAAAATGAATATTTATCTGCCCCTGGCTGCCTGTCATGCGGTCCTTGATGGCTTGCCACAACTCACTAAGCGGCCCAAAATAATTGCTCACCCCTGTAGTAGATGCACTTGGGGCCCTGCTCATACTGCCTAAGGCAGCACCCTCTCCCCTTTTCACTACAGTGTGGTTTGCCCCATGAAGAAGAGGCAAGATGTGGAGTGCCCATTCCTTTTTTTCCCTAATTCACCAGCCGTTTGAATGCCTTTGGGACAAATCACTGTTCAGCTGCATATCACTGGCAGGGGTTTGAGTCAAGGCTGCCTTAATGACCACATTCCTTTTCTTCTGACTCATGCTCCCATCCCTTTTATTTAAGTGTCATTTCCCTCCTGTGCTCTTGGATTGATCATGTCACTTTTATTGGTGTCCCAAAGCAATCTATTCAGATTTCTGCCTGGCCTGAAGGTGAGAAGTTGCTTTTCTTCCTCATCTCATCAGGCAGCCCCAGAACCCATCCCAACAACAAACTCTTAACTGCATAGTCCAGCTTTCTCTCGGGCACCCATTGCAGAAGGCCTCATCTTCCCCAATTTGATGCCTCATCATCTTCAGGGTGGCCTAGCAGTGTGGTACAGTACTCTCTTTTCTATCTGTCCTCATTGAAGGGTGGACTAAGTAACTTTCCATCACTTTCCAGATGTGAACAGGTCTTTACACAGCCATCATCTATTTTCTTCTGGGGCAGAAGGAAATGCCTCCAATCCTCAGGGAAGCTCTCAAGACCCAGGTTCCTTCCCCTTGCTTACCATGTCCCAACACCTCCCGAGACACTACCAACTTTTAATGCTACTGAGCAGGATCCAGTCGGTCCAGTCCCATTGTCTAAAAGAAGCATGACTAAAAATGGGTGGTGCTTTATTACCTCCTTCCTCAGGCTGGGTTCCCTGGTTAAGGTTTTCCCCTGTTGCAATCCCACTTGGCAACTTGTCTCCCGCAGAATGCTGCCGACTGCAAAACCTCTCTGGGCATTTGTCTATGATCGAAATAAATCTAACAGATTTCATTAATCTCATAGCAAAGTGTAGTGAACCATGACATGCAACTTTTAGGCCCTCCAAGGGCACCAAATCCCATTGCTTCTTTTTCACCCTCATGAGTGGATAGTTGATGGGACCTGCAGTGATGTTGTCCATGGTGGATAGTTGTTGGGATCTGCAGTGATGTTGTCCACAGACTGATTTTTACCCTTTAAACTCTAGATAATAATTTTTATCTCCTGATTAGTCATTTGTCCCAATCTCCTCCTTTCACTGATTACTTCCCCTGCCCTCCTGCGAGCCTCTCCTGCATTGCTCCTTTTTCCCTCCTTGACTCTTCCCCCTCCTCCCCAATCCTATTCTGCAATTTCTATTTACTCTCCTCCTGCTGTTTCCCTTTTCTACACTACTGCTCTATAGCAACAACTGCCCTTGATTTCAGTGGGACTGTTTGATAAGGAAAATCCTGCCTGGGGTAAGAGTGCCAGAATCTGGTCCTAGAGAAATAGGAAGAAGAAAATATGGAACTAACATGACCTATTCCCATAATCATCCTTATTACATTAGCTTGTTTGTTCCCTGGATTTAGCCTGTTTCTTGGCTTTTTTTCAAGCTAAGGGGTAATGTTCAGATACATTTGAATCGTGCCTGGCACCTTGGAAATCTAATGCTGATGGGTGGGGAGCGGGGTGTCTATTGGTGTTAACACCCTATTAAGAAGAAATAAGAGTACAGTGACTAAAAAAAAAAAAGAGAACAGTGATTTGTACGTGCAGACAATCTAACATGATTCAATTAAAATATACTCTACCAGCTATCTTTTTAATAGTATTTATGCACTAAATGCTTCTTCACATAATACCCCTAAACATTCTCTAAATTCTGCTGTTCTACAATAAATAATATTTTACATTACTTCCGTAAAGTTGACCCCTGATGGGTTGTTTAATTATGTTGCTGATATCTGACAGCATAGGCAACTTTCAGAGTTATTTATGGAGCGAGAGTTCACTATATATACAATAATACATATTGTGGATAGAAGCTATGTAAACAGAGTCTCTTTAGAAGTTGTCAGGTGGTGTGAAAACCATCAGCCCCAAGCAAAGAAACAAGACAACTTTTTAAAGCCATACCATTTATGGATTTCAAATACATATACCCTTGTTCTGGGAAAATTATATCTTTTTTAAATATGCCACAGGACAAGCTGTGATGAGATTCAAGAAGCCAAATCAGAGTTTTCTTCAAATGCCTCGTTTTCTTCGCTGGAGAAACCTCTGGGACAAATTCAACTCTGGGACAACTGCTTGAATCAACAAATGGAGTTACACCCAGGCTGAATTTGGTTTCCTATGTTTTTCTAAATAGATTAGAGGTCATTTGAAAAGCTGTAAATAAACCTTTCAAATTCTTTAAGGCAAAAAGAAACAAACCTCCAGGAGGAAGAGAAAGAAAAAAAAATGATTTATTCTGCTTTCCCAGCATTGCAGTTTCCAGGTGTTCACCTTTTGATCTGGCTACAGGCAATGATTTTCTGAAGTGGTTTCTGATGGTGCCTGACATCATTTATGGCACTCTTGAACAACCTTGTAATGTGCTAAACTACACAAAATTAAGTGAGTTAGTGGCTAACAAAGAGCACCAAAAGGGGCATGGGTATTATGCACATTTTGCTACCTGCAACAGCACATGTCACTTGATTTGAAACAGTAGTATTTTTTTGATTTCATGATGGATTAAGACAATTATGATTATTCATTATTAATATTAGTGTTGTGCTACAGCCTGAGATCAGGACTAATTGTACTAGACAGAGTAGAAACACAGAATGTAAAGACTTGCCTGAAACAACATATTGTTTAATTATGGCAATGGTGAGCACAGCGAAGATGTGGAAGAAAGGTGAGGGAAACAGCAGCAAAAGCATGTATCAGCATAGGTCATCCATGCGCATGGCTAGATGGTCATGAGTTATTTTTGATTGACTGTGTTTTAATTATAGGATATGAAAAACAAATAAGAGGCCTGTGCCTTCCGCTGAGCTGATTATATGGCATAGCCAGGATTAGCTGGTGGATCTGCCCTACATTACTGAACTAAATGGGAGTTTTGCCAATGAATCAGACAGGTGAAACATCAGGCCAATAATGAACAAATAATGGTTTATGTTGATTTGTACAACAAGAGATGAAGCCACCTTGACAGTGGTTAGACAAACCGCAATATCATAATTTCCGTGTGCCACTCTGTGTATGTGTGCATTTTGTCTTATTACGTAAAATAGAAATATATACACAACATACAATATCTGTTACTACATTATAACATAACATATGTGCACCCATACATACATATCTCTCCTGTGTTTTATCCTTTTGACCACCTCGCTTGCACTTTACCCAATAGTTCATCTCTTCAACGGCATTCTGGACATCTTATTAATTTAGAGAGCAAAGATCTTAAACTTTAAAAGGTAATACCTTAAATATAGTTTTTCAGAAGGATTTTTAGGGCACTTTTATACCAGGAGAAAAATTACAAGATTAACAGGACCTAAAATGTTAAAAATCTAACCCTAATTTAAGAATGCCAATTTATCACCTAAAGCACAGATTTCAGTTCCTTTGCTCTGGTTTGGTAGCACCTTATGAATAATGCTTTGAACTTCAATAGGACTATACAGTATGTGGAGGAGGATGTTATTCACTGTAAGAATCTGGCCTATCAGGGGGATTCAAAGATTTTGTGAACTTTTAAACCCTACTTTAATGGGTGTTAGAAGTGAGGTGCACACACAAAAGTTATGGACTCAATCTCTTACAGGATCAGATCAAATGAAGTTAAAAAAACCTGATTTTCCATTGGACAACTTTTCAGTCGCCTGGAAAAAAAATGTTGCTGATATGATATCAAGCTGTTAGTGATATGAACTCTGATATTCCCCAGTCCTCCTCATCAAAATGTATAGGCACAGATGAAACAAATGAGAGAGAAGGCCACAAAGCAGTGCAGAGATCAGCAGACAGGTGTCTTTGGTCGCCTGTGTGGCTAAGATGTGGTGTTGTTTCCCAAGAGCTGACAGCTTTATCAGTAAGTACACTGCATTGCTACAGTCCAGGCAGGAGGGGATAATGGTATTGATACCAGAGGCCAGTTCACTGTTTGCCAGGTTAGGAAAGTAAAACATGTTACTTGTAGAGACCAATATATGAGAGCTTAGGATCAGGTATTTGGAGCAATGATCAAGAAATGAGAGCTTCGTAGCCAGTGCTATCCGTGTTATTAGTTTTAGTCCTCAATGAAGATTTTACATACAAAGTTATATTAAACCAGTTACAAATGTTGTCCTATACCTGCAGAGCTTAATGCATTACTTTCTGTTCATGCTAGTTCAAATTCTTATTTGATTTCATAGTATAAAACACCAATGTTGTGAAATATTAGCCTAAATTGTACACCTTACACTGCCAATGCTTTCCCTCCCCATGTGAATATAAAAAAAGATATTTGTTACAGAATCTATACTGATTGGGTAAGTATGTTCTAGGTGTTTATTCTGCAGATTCTTAATTAATTCCATTTAAAAAGTTCAGGAGCATTTACCTGAAATTAAGAAAATTAGCTAAATCTACTATAGCTATATTAGATAAATCTGCAGTTCGCTAGCCTGTCTACCCAGCCCAGGAAGCATTAAGCACTATACCCAGAGGCTGTTCAGAACACTATTTATTACTTATACTGACACCCTACACCAGTCCACAATTCAGTACAAATCCAAGTTATTTTTCCATTGTCCAAGGGGCTTCTTTGTCAGAGCCTAGGGTGCTATGAAGTCTGAGGTGTGAGGAGTTCAGCAGATACTGCAGGGTACCTAGTTACAAGCAGGTATGTATGAGTATTTTAGTTTCCACACTGGGCATTTTAATTTTCACGCTCATCCAGCTGTTGTAGGAAGCAGAGTTTTAAAATGTTTCTTTGGGATGAGGGCCCTGCGCATTGGGAAACTCACTGAGGTGGTCAGCTCATTGCACACAAGTGAAAAATAGTCATAAAGCAATTGGTGACTTGTGAGTGCTACCAACCTGGGCCTCGTTCAAACAACATGTACTCTAGCTCAAGTCCTTAAAAGTAAACCATATCTGCAGTGCCCAGAAGAAACAGGAGTTACACCTGAAAAAAAACAAAACAAAATGGTAAACCAACGGGCCTTTGGATTTCCAGATGACTGGCACTGTGCTGGAAGCTACAAAATGCTGAGACATGATGAAGCCTGTCTTGCATTTAAAAGCTTTTTTAACTTTATCCCAACTTCATAGTTGGTCCAATAAAAGATATCACCCTAAGAAATCCTTGCCTCTCTAGTGTGGCCTTGCTTTTAAGTGATTTCCTTCTAAATATTAATCTCTTTAGGGCTATATCATTCCTTATTGTTATTACCATTCCCTCAAATCACCAAGTGCACAGAACTATAGCATCTTTTACAGCTGATTTTTCAAAGACCAACAATTATTACATTTTCTTTATTGTTATAAGACAGAAACAAAAATCTAAATCATGGAATTATTTTTCAATTACTAAATAGCAGGTACCTAAATGAATTACTGCATTAAGACATATCCCCATGAGTTCCTGGAAAGTGCATAGACTTACAGAAAACCCTGTTTTGGTCTTCTTGTTTCCTTTCCTGGCAGTGCAAGTTAATTTGATCTCTATAACAAATTCAGCATGTCAGCTTGTGAATCCGGAGTTGGCTTAAAAGTTGTGATTACTCTTCACACTGCTTGAAGCAAAGGTCTGCAGATAAGTTATGTGTTTACATATTTACAAGCGGCACGTGGGTAACTAAGGGCTCTGTCCAGACCAAAGCTGGACTGCTTTGAACTCCTCTAATGGGATTTCCCTGAATGGCTCTTGCAATTGTGAATTCCACTTGAGATCCAGGAGTTGCTTTATTGCCTCTTCAGTGTACACACACACTTGGTTTTGGTTATTCTCTGTTGCCTAGTCTGATCCAAGAAGTCAGGCTGACTCACCTACCCTGTGAATGGAAAGTGACATGAAACACTGATTGAAACAGGCAGGATTCTTTGAGCATATGGAGGCAAAAATGTCACCCAAATAAAAAGTACACACAAATATGACAAGCTTTTGCCAAGTCATTTTTAAGATGGCCTCTGCATATCAAACATGATCTGCACTAAAAAGTCCAACTGCAGTGAACAGATGTCTTGCACTGTTTTAGCCATTGTGGGCATGTAGGAAAATTAGGTCCATAATGAAGCAATCCATACAATTTATGTTGATAGGCTGACTTTAACTTGGAGCTATAAAGCCAAAACCTCCTCTCAAATGCACTTGAGCAACCCCAGTAAGACCAATGAGGCTGAAGTGGCCAAACACAGATATTTGTCTCTGAAAAATGTGTGTTGTATATGCTGATCTTTTACTATAGCTCCAAACAAAAAGTGTTCCCCTGAGAAGACGTATGTCTGCCACATGCATTGTCTTTCCTACATGAAAAGGCACAGATGACCTTGATTTTAGGCAGTTCTCCCTGGCTGCTCACTAGGAGTGTGTGAAACGGGCCGTATTCAATTTGGATGCGGATTTGGCCTGAATCGGGGACAGTGATTCAATTCATTGATTCGGATCACTGTCCCCGATTCGATTAGGCAGAAGCTGAAGATTCAGTGCTGATTTGGAGAATCAGCGATTCAGCCATAGACACAGATTTATATATTTTTTCTACATACCTCAAGGTACCAAGCATGGCTCGTGAACGCCGCAATGCTGGGGTGGATGGGGCATCCCACAGGAGTGTGAAGAGGCCCCCCACATGCTCACCGGCAAATCTGGAAGTGGACTGGAAATACTTCCAGTCCACTTCCAGGTCTGCTGGGAAGTGCACCGGACCCTCCCCCCACATCCCGCCCCCCAGCTCAGCAATAATCTGCGAGGGAACCCTGAGTACCCCCCAGACCCAGGAGTCACTGAGCCGGGAGGACACAGCGGGGGGTGCTCCCAGCATGCTCCCTGTCAGACCTGCAACTGGACTGGAAGTGCTGGTTCCTTCCGGGTCTGCTGTTGAGTGCACTGGGGACCCCCCGCTCCTGTGGGATGCTCCATCCACCCCACCATCTCAGCATTCAGGAGCCCCTGCTACCTAAAGGCATGGAGAAAAAAACATTTAAAGCTGTCTCTATGTCCGAATCTCCAAATCTTTCTAAATCTCTCTGAATCAATTCAGAGGATTCCAATTTGATTCGGAGAGATTACGGGGTGTCCTGATTTGATTCAGATTCAGAGATTCAGCCACCGAATCAGACTGAATCTCTGCTGAATCGAATCAGGGACTGAAGCTTCGCACAGCCCTAGTGCTCACCATTCTTTGCACCGAGTGCAAGGAATCAAACTGTTCTAAGGTACATCTTTTCCTCTTGCTGGCCTTGCTAGCATAGGCTTCTCACCTAAAATGAGCTTGTGAACAATAGTTTCCTTTTTTTTTTTTAAACACCTAATCGGCTTCCTATTAAACTTTGGTATTGCCAAGACCAACAAATATGATCAAGTAATAGGAGACATTCAGTTCTAAAGGTCTAATGTCGGCACAGAAGATGAACTGACTGTGGAAAGAAAGAACCAAGAATATTCCAGGTCTGTAGGCAAAGGGCATGATGGTCAACTGAGACTAGCAAACAGAGGAACACATGCATGTTTATTATAGTGAAAGAGAGGTCATCAATACAACACTCCTCTGAGTTTAATCTCCTCTGTCTAATGTGGGGGCCTTGTTCTAGTTGAATCCAGTGGCATCCCTTTTGGGAATGAACGCTATTTAAATGAAATCTTTACTCCAGTTAATTTAATTGTCCCTACCACCAGCAGTCCATCTTCACAATAACATCAATACCACGTTAATCCACATCTAACTCGAGCTAAGTAGCAAATGTTGCCTTTTCTGTACCACAGTCCCATCACTGCTGTTGGGAGCAGCCCTCATTACCATACCCACATTGCCTTCATTTTGCTGTAAGCAGATTCAGGTCATGGAATGGAGCCCTGATAGCAGCGCGTGTTGTAAGCTTAGTTCGTTGGTGCTGCAGCTTGCTGAACAAGATGGCTCAGGCAAAAATGAACATGGAGGTGAGTATAAGGGCGGTGGGAGGAGGGGTCTGAGGTAGGACACGTGGATTTTCGAGTATCACTCCTATTCAGTATTAGGAACTGGCATGCTGCTTTGGCTAGCCTGGCTGTGGGCATGAGCACTTCAATGAAATGTGACCATCAGATCTGAATTAAGAATGGCCTGATCATCACAGGCTGTTAGGACATAACCTGTTACGGCTGAAGATTAATTAGAATAATAGAGTATTAAGTTGAGTGTTCAAAATCTAAAACAGAGTATGGGTACAAGCCTGAAAACTTCATCTGCATCAGTGGTCACTCTATATAGTGCATATTTGTACACAATTATACAGGTATGGCTAGAGTGGCAAACCTTGTCTAGAGCAGAGTAGCTCTTAGGTTTCTGAAACTTTCTTTAAACAATTCCAGTTCCAAATGGGTATAAACCTTTTTTCTAACTTCTATTTTTCCATTGGGTCAAGTAGTGAAAAAACCTATTCGGTAAGCAAGGCAATGGAAATGAGGACCCTTATGAAATCCATTTTAAACTGGTAGTCATTCTCACTGAAAAAAATACAGTACTGGAAACACAGCTGTGACATTTTATCATACTACAGATTGCCCTTTAGAGCTTTGGACAGTGGTTGGGCCCTCGGGATATGGGGGCTTGTCAATGTTAAGTATTTCAAAAAGCACTTAAACGTATAATTCCTATAGCAGCCTAACCTTTCTACAATACATCGGGCTTGTACATTTCTATAGAAAGGTAGGGGAAGCAATTGACCCAATGCATTTTTAACACTTTGCTATTGTAAGAACAAGAGTTTGCTTCACACCATAAGCTATAACATCTTTTATATCCATGCCTTTCATCTAGTGATACTGATTCATGGTATCAAAGGGTTAATGCAAACAAAAATGTTTGATCCTATTCTACTTGAACTGATTAGATGTTGGATTTTGATACTGTTATAGCGAAACTGTACATTTATCTGAGGTAAGCCAGCATAAAACACTGACCCAGCATTTCCCAGTAACTAACAGTCATTCTGTTCCTTCAAAGAAATTTGGGACAGATGTGTGTGTCTTTTTATTTCGATGAATGCAGGGAGAAAATGTATTTTATTTCTTATTAAATAAATGTAACTGTTCATCTCAGTATGTGGGACTGTCAAAGTTTATAAATTTGGCAGTGTTTTAGCATGGCCATTCTGTTTTTCCTTAAACTGAGTTATTAAATTGATACATTTTTATGAAAAGCAGAGCTTGATGGAAAATACTTCTTCATCTTTTGACATTTAGTTGCTGGTTTGGAGCTTTAAGTCACACTATATCTTAAATAAGAATGGCAGAAAGACAAAAAAAAATCCTTCCAAAGATTATTAAAAACCAGCAAAATGGTTGAGATGCCCATGCAAGGTTGCTAGAATGTTTGTGAAATGGTTTGTTAAATCTTTGGTAATTTTTGCACTAAGGCAGCTGTACTGCTTCAGTGCATGCATCCACTTGCACCTGGCCATATGGTAATGGAAGAGATTAAAATTTCTGCATACATCTTTACAAATCTGATTCTAATTTATACAACAGCAGCTTGACATTACATACTTTGCATGTAGTTAAGGCCCCTTTGCAGTGCCTTAAATGAGAGTCAGGTGAAAATGTGAAAGTTTTGGACAAGATGTGTCAGTCCAGGAAAGTCATCCACTGAAGAATTTCATTGACTCAGGACTCCAGACCTGGTCTCACTGTTTGCAGGCCACGTTGCCACTGAATCTCTGTTTGCTGTACTCTAAGCCAAGGGTGGGTAATTATTTGGACTGGAGGTCCACTTGAGCAGCTTTGGTGAACTGCTGCAGGCTCAGGGGCGGGGGTTGGGGGTGGAGTTAGTCCTGTCTGGTCCTGGGCCATCTGCCCTGCACCCACCACTGGGGGCACTGGATGGAGCGGGAGGGTGAGTGAATTGGCATGGGACCCCTAGGGGCGGTGTGTGCTTCACCGGGCAGATGGGATGGGGCCATGGGCAGGCAGGAAGTTGCATCCAGGGGTGGGATGTGTGGGCAGGGCTGGGGCTAGGGTTAAGATTGCAGGGTAGTGACAGTGCAGGGCCAGGGTCACAATCCACTGCCTGCACATCCCTGCAATGGGTGCTGGTTCTGTGGGAAGGGATGTGTGGGGAGTGGACTGTAGCTCTGCCCTGGGTCCTGGCCCTGCACTGTCACCACCCCATCATCCCAGCTCCACCCTCACCCGCTCCCAGACACCACTCCCCATCTACCCACAACCCCATCCCACACACCCAGCTGAATACATCCCACGTGCCCACAACCTCATCCCATACACCCAGCTGAGTGTATCCTGCCTGCACGGGACCCAGGCCAGCCTCCACGGAGACCGTGCTTGCCCAGCCATCTGCTCCATCTGGCACTCCTGGTGGTGGACGCAGGGCGGACTGGCAGTGGCAGCCGGGCAGAGCTGCCACCATGGGGACTGCTGGGGAGCCGAGTCCAGCTGCCATGCTGCCTCCACCCTGCTACACATGAGTCACACGAGCCATGGCCCACGATAAAACCCCTTGGCAGGCAGGATCCAGCCTGCAGGCTGTATTTTGCCCACCCTTGCTCAAATTCTGTTAATTATCCTGTTTGCTTTTGAGTCAGATCCTAAGAGGTGTCGAGTGCTTGTCACTCCTATGATGCAAGCCCTTGAACGTGCCTGACTTTCCATGTAGGTGTTTACAGTCATGTACATTGTCATTTGTGTCTGTCATCTTCATATCTAAGCTGTGCAATGTATATCCAAATTGTTATTTCATCCAAATACCTACAATTTTACTCTGATTTTCAGGCTTATAATATCATCCAAGAAACTGTCAGCTTTCCAGAACCTTAACTTGGTAAGTATGAAATTTATTCTACCCTTCTCAAACACCATGCAAACAATTTTACTTTACACCAGCATGGCTAGGTATTTCTGTGGGCAAGTAAAAAGAACACAAAAGCAAAGAGAAATTGTCTTTACAAAAAGGAGGATAGTATATGTAAAAGAGACCGAGATCAGCTTGAAATGAACCAACTCTCCTGCCATCTGTGGAGTTACATCCGCATACAACCAATGGATCAAGATTTGTTTTTTTCCCTGTTATTTTTCACAGACACTGGTCATATTTAAATTAATCGGATCTACTTAGTGAGCCTGACTGTTCTGTTGCCGTTTACACCTGTGTGAGAACAGGAATTTCACTGGAGATAGTCACTGTTTGCACTAGCACTAGCCAGGAGAATCCTCTTTCTGCATCCTACTATGCAACTGTTTGAACTCTGTGAATTCAACCCTTAGCCAAAATACATTTTTTTTATTTGCATAAGATAGGTCTTTCCCTATTTCTCAATATTTAGTGGGAGTTTGAGCTGATCAAAGAAAAAAAAAATGTGCGTGTGTGTGGGGGGGGTTTCTCTCTCTTGGGAAATTCTAAGATTTTGACATTTACTTTTGGCCCAAAATAGGGCCTTAAATTGAAATAGTGAAATTTTGGGGGGAGTGAATACACCCTGAGGAATGATGAAATACTTCATTGTGACATTTGTGTTTTCACAGCAGCTGAGAAAGAGAGAGAGCTTGCACAGTGTTTAAGGAGAAATGCAGTTTGGCTGGGGAGAAATAGAGAATGGAGGAGCTCATTGGCCAAGTTTGCAGACGACACCAAGTTATGGGGAAGTGTGGTCATGCTTGAAGATATTATGCTACAGATACAGGTGGACCTAGACAGGCTGGCAAGTTGGGTGGATCGGAAACTGATGCAGTTCAATGTTGAGAAATGTACAGTGCTTCGCCTCAGGACAAGCAACCCCCAACACACCTACAGGCTTGGTGGCACCAAACCGACCAGCACCACAAATGAAAGGGACCTGGGGTAATAATAGACCACAGTATGAATATGAGCCGGCAGTGCGAGACTGTAGCCAGTAGGGCAAATACTACTCTGGCATGCATCAATCGATGCATCTCCAGCAAAACCAAGGAGGTGATTTTTCCACTGCACTCAGCGCTGGTGAGACCACAGCTGGAGTACTGCGTCCAGTTCTGGGCATCGCACTTCAACAAGGACGTGGACAAGCTTGAGAGAGTCCAAAGAAATGCCACCTGTATGATCAGAGTCTTACACGGCAAGCCATGCGAGGAAAGGCTGAGGGATGTGGGACTCTGCAGTCTGAGGAGAAGAAGGCTGAGAGGAAGCCTGGTAGCAGCTTATAACTACACTACGGGAGTATATCAAGGGTTCAGTGAGCAACTGTTCACTAGGGCACCCGAGGGGAAAACCAGAAATAATGGCCACAAACTCTTGGAAGACCAATTCAGGCTCAACATTAGGAAAAACTTCTTCACAGTCAGGGTGTCCACAATGCAAAATAAGCTCCCTCCAGAGATGGTGCAATCACCAACCCTGGAAATCTTCAAGAGGAGACTAGACAGTCATCTGACCCTCAGTTGTCTTTCCTGCTTGGTGCAGGGGGCTGATGCAGGGTGCAGGGGCCTGATGATCTTCCAAGGTCCCTTCTGGCCTTATAATCTATGAACCTATGAAGTTCTATAGACATGAAACTACTCTTCTCATGAGCACAGTCTCCATGTAGACAGACACCAATATTAACATCAAATTAACTTGAAATGAAACCAGTGAAATAATTGAATGGCAGTAGATATTAACAGAGCCTAGTGGTACAGGATTAGTGCAATACTGTTCAGAAAAGTATTTGCATTATGGACGGTGATATTAGGTTTGCATGAAAGTAGTTGCCCATTTATAAAAACCGTTAAAAAGAAATAAAATGTAATAAGTAATGACCATGTTTATTTCATCTTTAGTTTTTGCTGTTCTTGCATGGCAAAAAACACTAATTTAAGACTGGTTTTTGTCCCAAGAGTTCAACAGCCAGTTTTAGACACTAAAATGCATGGCTAGATTTTCAAAAAGGCTCAGCCCAGAGGGGGCTGAACTATTTGGCAGTGAATGCAAGGTGAGCATTTTTCCAAATTTGGCTCCAGTTCGGGGTTCTGGCCTATTCAGAATCCTGTCTCTCGTGCCTGCACCCAACACTTCCAAATCAGCAAAAGCAACATCTTTGCCAAAAATTTTGAAATGCAAGATGCCACTAAATCTGATGGGTTTAATAAATTAAGTGTGCGGTAGTGTCCATGGCCACATTATGCCAAATTAAAAATGTGAAAAACAAGGACAGGCAGCCAGTGAGAACAAAACATTTTATTTGTCTGTGCCTTATCGTGGACTGCTGGAGGTTTTTGCACCCTCTTTTCAGCACCTGTCCCCATTGTACAATTTATTGCTCCATCTGAAGTATGATCCTGCTAACAGTAGGAGGTATTTTCAGTACTGCACAACATAATCCTCTCCTCAGAGATTAAGACTATTACCTCATTGATGCTTCTAGCCTCTGCCAGCCCTGGCATACTGACGTACAGCATGAATGCAGGTTTGCAGCATAATAGCACACTATGCTACCAGCTAAGCCACTGAATGCTTGTACAGTCATTCCTTTTTCTCTATGAGAATGACATGACAGTAATAATGGATAATGAATTCAGCTAATGAGATGACTTATTTCAAACGTAAATAAAGCTCAGGTGTCATCTGCACGAAACTTTAAAACAGCTGCAAATGTGATTTAGTAAAACATTCCATGAAAAAAAAAAATTGCATCACGGTCGCTAAATGAAGAACTTAAAAGCCCCAAATGTTAAAAGCTGTCCATGCAATCCTACCTCTGTCCCCAGCCCTGACAGCATGCAGTCTAGTCATTAAAGACTTTTACAAACAACG
This sequence comes from Crocodylus siamensis, assembly GCF_052110815.1. Taxonomy (NCBI): domain Eukaryota; kingdom Metazoa; phylum Chordata; order Crocodylia; family Crocodylidae; genus Crocodylus; species Crocodylus siamensis. The sequence continues at coordinate 85,815,063 of NC_143401.1, read as the reverse complement.
CATTGTTGTTCCAGGCATGCAGGGGAAGCAAAGGGAAAGGACTTGCACAGAGCTCTCCCTCATTCACTATCCACCTTTACTAGGCACATCAGTGCCTCAGTCAGTCCCCATTTTCAGTAATTTGGCCACAGAGTAGCCAGGTTAGCTTTCAACTGTGGCCTTCCTGAGTTTGCCTTTTTTTTTTTTTTTTTTTACTATCTTAGCAGTATTGGAGTTAAAAATGTACAGAGCATCCACAGAATGAAAAGGCTCTCACAGCTCAGATCAATCAAAACCAAAGCTGATATAAGTCCTGAAGATACTTCCCACTGAGGTTTATTTCTTTACCAAAGTCAGCTTTCTTCTCCCAGCTCTTTCCTCTGGAGAGCTATTGAGAAATAGGTACCACACATTCTTTTTTATAATCTAGGACGTGTTGAGATTTGTTTTAAAAACAGTCCTTAGACTTCTTCCAAATGACTGAATGGTTTATTTTTACTTGAGTTTCATCCTTAGCAGACACCAGGCCTCTGAAATCAATATGGTTTATTTTATGGACTTCTATTATTGAAGATACTGGCATGCTCTGAGAGCTTCTTACCTACTGTATTTTCTTGCGTGCAACATGCCTCCAAAATAAAACACACACACACCTTGTTTGGAAGGTAGAGTGTAGAAGAAAAGATTTTTCCAGTCCTGGCCAACTGTGTGACCCCTGGAAACACAGAATGGGAAGATTGGGTGGGTCAGGGATATGATTATGGGGTCACTGATGATTAAACAACTGTGATAACTGTAGATCTTAGCCATCTGATACTTCTTCTATGGTCCATAGCCTAAGGAACTGTTCAGTAGTTTAGATGTCAGCTTGGGAAATCCAGGTTCAAGTCCCATAGATTTCTTCTGTAACCTTTAGCAAGTTACTTAGGGCTTAATTTTTAAAGCTATATGGGTGCCTACTAGGATTTTTAAAAATGCCTCAGTACTTCACTCTCATGGACTTCACTTCTCTTTGGGCACTTAACCTTCATGAATGACCATTTCTCCCTCTTTTCCTCAGTTCCTGTCTCTAAAAGGGGGATAACAGAGCTTAGATTCAACAGGAACAGGGAATTTAGGTACTGAAAATGTATCTCTGAAATGGATTGGTGTACTACTTGTGTATAGATGGCCATTTCATATAGTTCACTGTCATTCTTGGCACTGATGGTTGCCTTTGCAGACACTCTCAAGGGCTAGCTCACTGGACTGCGTTGGTCCAGAAGGCCAAAAGCTCAGGAACACAAGAAAATCCAGCTCTCTCCAGAAAGGAATTTATTGTTGAGAGGCTTTTTGGGAAGGAACTGGGCATTTGATGGGTTTTCTGAAAAAGATATGCTTCCCTAATTTCCTTTATGGGATGGCAAGTCTTAGGTAAGACAGACTGTATGCAGTTTTAGAATCCTTTTGCTCTTTTGCTTTTGTCCCATTGAGCACATCCACAGGAGTGGGAATATGTGGTCCCCAGGGACAACTAGCAGTGGCACATACTTGTGCCGTTGCTAGTTGTTCCTGGAGAACAACCCCTGCGTGTGCATCCTGGAGCACGGCAAGTTGCCATAGGTGGGGTAGATGAGGCTGCGACCAGCACGTGGGCTGCCCCAGCAGCTGCACCTGGCGTCCTGGGGGCCACCAGCAGTGATGGTCCAGGCACATGGAGCCCGGCTCGCAGCCATAGTATGGCTTTGGCAGGTCAGGCTCCAGGTTTGAGTGGTGCACACTGCTGCCATCACAGAAGCTCATGAAGGCATACCTTAGATAGCTTTGAACCAGCGCTCTCAGGGACTGCCTGAGCAGGGTTCACCATGGCAGCATGGAGCTCAGCAAGGCATGAAAAACCCACCCCCAAAAAAGTAAATAATAATCAGGTGGACATGCTAAGGGCCATCCTACTCCAGTTATGTTCTAATTGTTCTGTACCTAGCTAGTTTAAACCTAGATCGGGTAGATATCTACTTGAGAATGATGGAGTCTCCCATCCCAGGAAAGACAAAGGGCAGAAGGGCCTAATCCCAAAGGGAATACACTTGGATAAAGCAGAAAGTGGACAGAAAGTTGCAAGGATTCTGGCCTGGTTTACATTAGAGAGAGAAACCTAATCAGCCTTGATTGGTGTAAGTCAGAGCAAAGTTTGACCCAAAGGGGTTGTAAAATCTGAGCTACCCGTTCACCTCTGTTGGGGTTCTTGTTAAACAGGAAACGAGAAAAGCACTGGGGAGACAGAGTGAGGAATTCAGCCCAGCAGGCTAGCCTCCTATTCATCAGTGCTTTCATCATCATCACATAATGAGATGAGTATGCCAAGGTGAGACTTATATTTGATGTACTGAAATCTATGTTACATCCCCAAAAGCATGCAAACGACACAGCAAAACAAATACTGCTCATAATGAAACACGTGTGTCACAGATGGAAAAGTGCCATTTGCCACGTATGTCTTAGCCATGCCCCCCACAGAATAGGTACGAGAGCACTCAGTATAAACTCGGTTTGCCGCAAAGCTGCCCTCCTGCTTGGCTGTTTAAACTCTGGCTGCTAAAAGGGGAAGGAAAAAAAAAAAAAGGGAAACTACAGTTGATTTTGCTCTCCTGGTTACTACAAGCTGTTACAAAAAATATTTGAAATTCCAACATTTTTAAAACCCTTCCGGCTTTTGAATTTTCTACAATCAAATGATGAGCAAAAATAAAATCTACACTGTTACTTTCAACTGAGCACTATCGAGGTCCTCCGTCTCCCCAGTCTGGAAATGCATAAATCCTTTGAGGTCCCAAACTTGCTCCCATTCATGTCAACCCATAAAATTCTCACTCTTGTCAATATGTGGGGATCAGGTGCAAAGTATGGGTTTAAGGCCTCACATGTAAAGATATTTAGGTATGTAACAATATACACGGCTGTATGTACGATTATCTAATATGCTCAAATGCCTACCTTTTATTGAATTCAATAGGTGTTAGATGGCTAAGCTATTTTTAAAATCTCACTATGCATCTGTCCATATCTTCGGGTGCCTAAATACTATTATAAATCTGGCCGTGTCTGCTGTTGAAAATTTTATTTTAGTGCTGCCCTTTGAAATCAAGGGTAGTATCTGAGTTCTGAAACGTTTTATAATAATGCCGAGGCTCCACTAATATATCAGAGGAGAAAACTGAACCCCATTATATTTGTCCAGCCATTACAAGAATTTTTTCAAATGGGTCAAAATTTAGGATGAATTGTTTTAAGTGCTACTCCAATAAAATGTGACTGAAATTCATGAAAGCAAGGAAATTCAGACAGAGGCAGCTATTCATTCCCAGCTTGCTCCAGATACATCTAGGTACATCATCTCATTTAGCTCATGATCAAGGCATCTCAGACAATTGAGTAAGCTAAGATTACACACAACTTGCCAAAGCCTATCAGCATGTGTTTGCCTTGACAGTGACAGCTGATGCTATTACTGCCTGTGACAGTACAACATTCAAATATCTGTACATTTTCTTATTTATACATATAGGAAAGGAAAACTTTCCATAGCTTAAAGATCTGAATCTACGTTATTGTTACCCTCATCATTTAAAGTTTGACAGCTTATTCTTTGTATATCTTATACCCTCAAAACCAGCCAACCCAAGGGTGCTCATTAATTATGATTTTATAGATGTGAGAGAGATCAATATTGGGCCAACAGTAATGTGAATTATTTAAACAGATTCCAGGCCCATTCTTGTTCACAAAGAAGGCAAAAGGAAAATGGTTTTTGATTTCAATGAGGGCCTTAATTATAACTATGAAGAATAGTGTGCATATAAAGAGAGGGAATAACTCATATATAAAGTTGCACAAAAACTGAGCTGCACCAAGAGATATGGTTACATACATACTGTGGTGGGATATAAGACAGAATTTGAAAAAGTGTAAGATGCTTACTATTTCCACACCTAAAATACCTGATGATGATAAAATCATTTGTCAAGCATACAATAAAACACTAAACTATTAATGTGTTATAGATATTTCAATTTCCTACTGTTTAATAAGATATTGAAATGGAAATGTTATTCCATATAAAATGCACAATCTTTTGAAAGTTAAGGTCAAGTTTATGCTATAGACTCCTATGTGGTGAGGAGAGGTGATTAACAGAACTACACCCAGTGAAGCCTTTAGCCTCAATCCAGTGTTACCAGCACACTTGTTTCACTTGGGAGACAAGAGGTTTTATTCTACTGTCCCATTCTCCTCCTATGTAGAAATGGCAAAGTTAGATGTACAATTCATACATATTGAATGATAACTATTAGTAAACAGACAAATTAGAGACTGGCAAGTTACTCATTCAGGTCCTCTCCATACACTGTTTGATTTATATGTGCAACAGTGAGAACCGCGTCAGCAAATTAATGAAACGCACATTTATGCAGGCAGGCAGTCCCATGCGAACCACGCAGTGCCTCACTGTTTCCATTTTATACAAATATATTGTATGTCATAAACAGTTGGGAAGTCAGTTCATATTGTTTTTTAATGGACCGCAGTTGTTGATATGAGTTAGGCTGCATATTCAGTCCCCCTGGCAATTTGTCAAATTATCATCACCTGACCACACTTTCCTTTCATAAAGATGCGAATGATTACAAGGATGATTAATAGTCGGGCTGAAATGTTATTGCTTGGAAATCCTTAATAGAACTCAAGGAAGAGTGACCTGCATAAAAAAATATGTGAAGAACAACAAAGTCGATCATGCTTCATGGAAAGAATGTGCGACCTGTACTCATGTTTTGTTTTACTCCGGCATGCTTTTTTATTAGATCTTTGAATAGTAACCTTACATGGGTCACTCAGCGGTCAACTGCTCATCTCCACTGTTGTTCTAAGCAGGCCTACCAAAACACGACAGGAAGGATGGGATGGTTTCTTTAAGGAATAGTGTTATTTATAAAATAAATATAAAATCTAATATCTATTTTGCACAAGTGACAGGTTACAAGAACTCCAGCAGCTGTATATTTGTTGAATCTCAGCCTCCTGCGAGCATAAATTGCACCTTACTGGGCAGAAATATAATACAGTCCACCAGAGACTCTGCTGCAAGGTGTAGTCACTTGTCTGTGGGCAAGTAATGACTTGCGTTTTCAGCTGCTTCTTAGTAAGAGCCTTCGTAATTGGAATCAGTTATTCAAAACATCTCTAAATGTGATTTAAATGGCAAGGATTTAATAACATAGAAAGAAGTCATTACAGAGGTTCAAGCAGGGGAGAAGGGAATTCCGTTTTTCAGAGCAGAGGGAGAAAAATAAAGCAATTACTTGATGTAAAGGCCAGAAACAGGACTCCTGCTGTCACAGAGAAATCAAATCTGTCAGCAATTAGTGGGATCTTAGGAGGCAAAGAACCCTTCAGTGTTGAACAGTGAATAAGGGGTTAGCAATTATATGAACTGATAAAAGTGTTCTGGTTTTCAAACAGCAGGTTAACAAGGCTTACTTTTTTCATAACTTCATGCAGATGTGATGAGTCACACTTTATGACATTTTTCAATAGGTTTGTATGTAAAGTAAAAAAAAAAAAATAATAATAATAATAAAGTGCTCTGCACTTGCTCTTCCCATCCACAGTACTGCTGGCTGACTTATTCCAAAATGCAGCACGGTGATTTGAACAACCAGATGGCTGTCACGTCTCCTTGAAGCAAGGCAGTCTTCTACCAACTTTTCCCAGTTGGGGTTGCCTTAAAAAACTCCCAGTATTAATTCTAGTTATGGGCACTCCTGTCTAGGGAAAAATGGTTTAGGTTTGAGCCTGCGGGATGCTGAACACTTCTTAGGAAATGATGCATGCCCTGAAGTCGAGGGCATCCAACACGCCCAGGAGGTACAGCATAGGATAAAATATTACTTCTCAAGCAGCAATTCCCATAAACAGAGGGAAAAGGTACATTTGAAGTAAATGGGGGAAGTATGTTGCTCTGATCAGGCTTTTTATATAGTTGTGCGTGTTTAAAGCACTGGGACAGATGTTAACTGCTTAATTTTTTATAGCACAAAGTGTTGGTATTACATATGGGAGACGAGACAAAAAGCTGAAGCGATTTTCCAAAGACCACACTGAGTCAGTAACCAGGCCAGGATTAAAACTCAGGGCCTCTTCTTCCTGAATCCAGAGAATGAATATTAGGGGCAAGTCTGCCTTCTCATAGGACTGGAGCTTCTCCGGCATAATTTATGTATAATATTGGTCGACCTGTTATTGGAGCGTTTTGCTATCTGAATATATTGTTTTGAATCAGTATTTCCTAAACTGGGGCACATTCCCTTGAAGGGTGTGAGACAGCAAACACTGGAGGGCTGCAAAGGGACAATGCCCAAACTGTTAGCTTTGAAGATGTTACTTCCTCCCCCAGCCAAAATGAAAAACCAGTTTTGTTCAGCGGTCCCACATCTTGGAAGGGAGAAGAACAAAAGAACCGTGGAAGTTTTTTGGGGGAAAGCAGAGTGACACCCAACACCCTACGAGGGGCACCTGGAGAAATCAGTCCTGCTTCAATTTTCACCAGTGATGACACCCCTTTCAGTAAGGTCAATGTGCATATTGCTTTAAGTTCTGTTTTTTTCAAAATATTTTGTTCCCAGTACTGGTAAAATCAAAAATACCTTGGGTTTTAAGAAGGCTATTTGGTCATTGCACAATACTGCTCAGGCTCTTAAAAAAAGGAATCACTGGTGTCCAAAGTCAGTTGGGTATGAGTGTTTGATGCATCGCATGTTATAGCCCAAGATCTGGTCTAAGAGTGGAAAGAAAATGAGGCTAGAAAGCTGAAAGGGCCACATAAAAAAAGACCAAGGGCACCAAAGTGCAGGTGGTCCTGTAAACTTGACAGCTGTCACTTTGGTTGTTACACCTAGTTACATTAGATGTCCTTCTTGACCAATTTTCCCCAGATTTGAAAAAAGTTTAGGACTAATATAGGATATTGTTTATGATAGCTTTTATTCAGTGCTAAAAATCAGGGCATTATTTATTTTAACTTGTTTTTCATCTGACAGCACAGTAATCTGTGCCAGGCAATTCATAGAGTAGATAAAAAAATCATGTTCTGTGACTCCAAAGCTTACAATCTCATATAAACATATGGGAGGAAAGACAGACACAAAAAACAGACGAATGAGAGATGATGGGAGGACAAAAGTTATATTAATAAAGGTCTGATTGGCCACAAAAAAATGCATAATCCATCCATCACCTTGACATCTGAATGATGGTTGAGGACATTAAGGACACTCACATGGCCTAAGTATGCCAAAAAAGTAAATGATCTCATTTTAATTCAGATACTAAATAACTAAAACTCCCCTTCACTTTACCCCTTCCACAACTGCTTTCTAATTTGGATTTTTTTCACTATTGTGTGCCTTAGTTCTATGGAAGGGTTTGAAACCATCTAGTATTTAAAATAACATTGCTGGCAAATTTAACAAGCACTGATAAATCAGGGGAGTGTGTGAGCTGGAGGATAAGCTCACTTCATGAAGTGATTCAACAACTTATAAAAAAGCAGATCTTTTTTGGTTTTAAATCACATCGTTTTTTGGAAGCGAATCCAGTTTTTAAATGGAGTTATAGAACAGTGTCCTGGATACTGGTCTAAGAAAGGCCCTGTGGGTTGGCAAGTGGGAAGCAGATATTATTGCCTCATCTGGTAGCCCAACAGACATCCAAGTCCCTTCTGCGCACACTATAGGTGAGCCAAATCACATTGTACAGAAAACCCCCTGCCTCCCCTCACCTTTTTTTCCAATTCCTACAGCTTTGTCTAAAGCCTCCAAGTAGTTAACTTTCAAATGAATGCTTCAGGTATGACTCTCGATAAATGCAGGGGATATCATACCAAGCTTCCTTATATTAGTGGTCCCCAAACCATAACCCACAGGCAACATGCTGCTCTCTGATGTTACTGAAAGCCACAGGAAATTTTGCTTGCCATAGACACAGAATTCTTTGGACTGAAAGGAAGAGCCAAGTATGAAGCTGCCCAGAGCATATTACTTATTCAGAATTGCTGCCAATGGGCCACAAAAGTAAGAGTCAAAGGCTATATTCATGTGACGAACTGCATAATGCAGTTAAAATGACCATTTCTATGTTTCTGGGAACTTCTGCTTGAAAAATAGTATTTTAGCTTATGTTGTGAGTACACCCTGGTTTTGGAGGATGCCCTCAACTTCTGGGTATACGTCATCTCCAAAAAGGTGCTCAGCATCCCATAGGTTACATGAATGGCACCTCCCAGGTTTTACTCTGAGGGACTGCTACCACGTTCACATTAGAAGACAGTGCCAGCTGCCTACAGATGCTTGGAGGAGGTGCTTTACTCACTCTCTAGGGTAAGGGGGGCAGTGGTGTTCATTTTTCCCACGTGTGCAAGAATAAGGGCACATTCTTTGCTCGCTGCTTTTGGTAAGGTAGAAGCCCAATCTCCTGCAATTGGTGTGATGATCTATCTCAGGTCTGAAGACAGCCAAACTTTGGAGAGTAGAAACTCTTACATGGCAATTCAGTGTCCTGAATGTAAGCTTCTCTCAGCATAGTTGTCATTAGGCCAGGAGTGGGCAATTATTTTGGGCGGAGGGCCGCTTACTGAGTTTTGGCAAGCCATCGAGGGCCACATGCCAGGCAGCCAGGGGCAGATATATATTACTTTTCTAATTTTTTTAGGGGCTCCGCAGGCCAGATAGAATTGCCTGGTGGGCCGCATTTTGCCCACCCCTGCATTAGGCCATGCCCAAGACACTAGTACTAGACACTGCATTTGCTCAGCCTGTCTATAAGTGTGTAACTTTCTTGAAAAAAATGAATGAGGACTCTACTGAGGCAGTTTCAGTGTAAACTGGAATCCACAAATTTTCTTTGATGCTCTTCAGCCTGGTTCAGGACAGGATACAACACAGAGAAAATATTGGTTATTAGCTGATCTTTTCTTCCTTCTCATGCAGTACCATAGCAAGGGGGGCAGGATGCAGGGGGGGAGCAGGGTAACCGCCCCAGGTGCCGAAGCTAAGGGGTGCCAACAGGTGAGTCACAAGTCAACATTTTGTTATAAATATTTTGAAAAGTTTCGGCTGATGTGGCCAATAAATGCCGCATGCATATGCACGCCTGCAGCATGCATGCAGACAGCCTGGCAGCTTGGAAAGCACTGTCCAGCTGGGGAACCTGTTCTGGGAGGGAAGGGATGGGGAGTGAGGGGGTGGGAGGGGGAAGATCAAGGCCCCCCCAATGAGGGAGGAGGGGGGCTGCACCCGGGGCAGGGGTTACCCAGCTGGGGCAAGGTGCACGACAGAGCCATGAAAGGCTCATGGGAGGTGTGTGTGTGGGGGGGAAATGTGGCTCCCACCACTGCATGCACCACTGGGCAAGCATGTGGGGGGCATGTGCCCCCCCGTATCTGTGCACAGGGTGAGGGTGGGCTGCCACTGAGCGCTTGCCCCAGGCACCAAACTTCCTTGCTACGCCACTGTTTTTATAGACAACTTTCTGATCCTCTATGGTGGTCCTTTTATGTATAACAGGAAGATATAACTCTCCACCAGTCCCTAGCAAGTGTAAATAATTTCACAATGGTACAATTAAACTCTTTTTCTACAGGTAGTAGAGGGTTGCTTCGCAGATTCCCTTGCATTGCCATCTCATCTATGCAATGTGTACACAAGGCTCTGGATAGAGACAGTGAGGCAATTTAGCCAAGATGGAGCTATATGTAGAGTATCATCTATGGGGGGCTTGCTATCCTAGGATCTTTCCCTAGTTACCCATGACAGCCAAAGTGTATTGTCCATTACAGTACAAACCAAAGCCGATTTATTTTTAAAGGATTTCCTTGAGAAGGGATATGGATGTGGATGCAATGTCTGTTTGGGGGGAAGCTCCTTTTCTTGTTGCTTCTTGAATGTGAAATGTTTACATTTTGATAACAGGATACATGTGGACCCTGGGGCATGATATACAAGTCATTTTTATAGATAAATAAAGGCCAGTGTCTCAGGTCCTATGAACATGAATTTTGGAAATGAGTGTCAGCGGTGACCCTCTGCTTGCAGTTTACAAGCAACGTTGCTGTAAATCTATGATGCTTTCCTGTAGGTGTTAGTGAGGTGTGTGTCTGAACTTAAAACCCTAAATTACTTCTTCAATGGGATCCAGTGGAATTGTCCCAACATTTTTAACAAGTCATTTTTCTCAGGCAACATTTCAAGATTTAATGATTCAAGATTTCAATCATAATGATCATAGTTTTGATAATGTTTACCTTAAAGAGTCCTAAAGCACTTTGTGAAGTAATATGTGATCTGTGCAGTTATTTCCCACTTGGAAAACTAAGTGTATGACACATTAGTGGGAAATGCATTTACTTGGGAAATCTGGTCAATGAAAAATTTGATATTATGAAGCCTTGGAGATGGTAGATATTGTAAATTTTGCATTGGGTTACAAGGATTAGAAATGTATTCCAATTAAACTCCATTTTCCTTTAATGCAAAGGATTCCTCATAGCATAAAATCAAGCTGTACAAAACTGGTAAAATTGCACACCCTTCTGCCTTATTAAACTGTGTGTAGAACTTGGAGGCCTGATTTTCCTTATCAGGGATCTGAAGGAAGAGAATTCCTTTCTGATAAGTAAGACGTGAAGCTGGAAAATAACCCGTGCATTATGCATATTTAGAGACTCTTACCTTGCTTGACTTCACAGTTTTCTTTGTTGCTTTGCATTTTCTGAACATGGTTTATAGCCCTTTCTGTGGAGCGCGTGTTGAGAATCTTGTCTGAATTGAAAGCTTGACAAACAGAATCCTTTCTAAACTCTTTTTTGCCCTGAATGTACATTTGCAGACTTCCATTTCATTGTGTTCATTGTACTTTTCCATATTGACCTTCCCATTGTGGAAAGGCAGCTATGTAAGGCTGGTGGACGGGGGAGCAGGAGCGGTGTGCAGACCAAAGGTCACTGGCCACCAGGTGCAAGCTTGGTCACTGCACCTCTGTAAGCTCTAAGAAGGGCTGTGTGCTAGGGAAAAATACAGTAAGTGCTAGTTGAGAAAGAATGCATCACACTAGGAGAGAACAAGACAGATGGGGAAAAGGAGCTACTGAGTGCATCTACACAAGCAATTAATGTGAAACAATGAACTCGGTGCATGTCACACCAGAGCTTATTGCTCCCAGGCACCACATTTATACATGTGCCTGGGACTACAGCATTTTGAGCCAGGTTGGAGCAGCCTCAGCTGGCAGGGGGGTTGGGGTGCTCTCACCTGGCTCAACATGATGCAAAAGGCCTGGCTGGAGCATGAGGGTGCTGCAGTGTGGGGCTAGCCATTAGGCCCCAGCCAGCCCTGTCAGCTTCTACATGCGAGTTGGTGCACACTAAAGAACACGGCTGTAGGATACTACTTGTGTTTACAAGTACTAACCTATGGCAGGGTGAATTAGTTTACTGCAGCCTAACAAGGCCGCACGTGTAGACACTGAGACTTTACTGTGGAGTGAACTCTGCAGCTCCGCAGTCAACATCTCATGTAGATGCCCCCACAGAGTTGGATGAGAAGACCCAGCAGTGAAAAAAAGTAATAATTTAGTGAGCCTTAGAGACATGGGAGTGCTCATAAAAACAGGGAGCTCACAGATGCTTATTGTGTTAATCAGATGCCTAATATCCACCTTCACAAACCGATCTTTGCCCCTGTTATTTTCTCTGCCAACTCCCAACCTTTGATGGAGACTTAGCTATTTAAGTCAGCAACAAAGAGTTTGTCGGTCCTGCTGACCCTAACGTATTTGGCCGGGCTGTGTCCGAAGCACCATGCAGAAGTGGTGGTCTTTGTGCCTTTCTCAGTGGCATTGTTGGGTGAAATTGTCACTTGAATGGTTGGGCCGTGGAAGCTGTGGCATTCAGCACCAAGTCAGCTTCGGCTCTTGAGATTTGAAAAGCTGCCACTTGGAGTTCATTACACAGCTCTGCTCTACCCTCATGCCCTAACATTGTATTGCACAGGAATGCGACATTCTTTCTGGCTGTGTTACAAGGCCTGTTTTTCTGCCTGGTTGCCCAGGTCTCTTTTTATTTCTATTGTGTAGCTTGGTGTCCAGAAATAAAGGATACTTAACATTGGGGGGGGGGCGGGGAAGAGAGTAATCTGTAAAGAAAATATTCCCACTGCTTGGAGTTTACAGAGATCTATAGTTAGTCGATTGCTTCACTTTGAGAATGGCATTTATCCTCTTATAATGGATTTAAAATAATAGTGACCTCTTTATCTAGGCTGCATTTTTTCCATCATGTTTGAGATATCCAGATATGACTTATGCTTTCAGAAAAAATTACACTTAATGAATTGGGTTGGAAAATGGGCAAACTATTTTGGAAAAAGAAAAGAAAAGCGAAATGCCAAAGATAAAACAGTCTGTCCCCATCTAAGGGTCTCCCAAGCATACAGTTGGTCCAGCAAAAAGTATCAACCACAGAACACAGAAGTCTTTGCCTCTTGTATGTCTCCTGGACTACCACAGCTATAACACCTCTCCAACACTATCCATTTTGTTATTATTTTTGTAAAATGTGTGGTGTAAGTGGAAATATTAACAAAAATATCTACATCATTTTGGAAGAATGATTGACTAATTCTTTTCCTCTTGAAAATTAGGTTTCAGGGGGGAAAAATGCAGAATGTCTTGAAATGATCATTCAAATTTAATGGAATGCTTTGAAGAACAAATGCTAGTTTTAATTTATAGAATTTATCTGTTGTCAAGACTCCTTATTTTGTTCCTGGAAATTGTGGCAGCAGGGCCAGTCACAAACTCGTCTCTTCCCATTAGAAGCTACAAAGGGCAGAGAGCAACCATCTGAGTGCTCCCAATTCACTGATGTTGCCTCTCAAGACTTTTTTCTTAGCAAATCTGTGAAGAAGGACATACAGCTATCAGGGCACTTCCTTTTTTCCGACACATCCAGGGAAAGCCATGGTACATTTATAAGAGCAATGTTTATTTTACAATGTTTTTAGTTGCCTGTTCGTGTCTGATATTTTTAATTTTTACTTCATTTTCTTTTAGAATGAAAAATATTTTGCTACCAGAATCACCTGCATCACTGCTTTGATGAATTTCAGATACCCAACCCAGTGGGGATGACTCCCAATGAGATCAGTAGTCTTGGGGCCAGGCTCCTAGTTCCTCATGAGTTCAAAGGCGGAAAACACAAGTCTATCCATCATCATAAGACTTCGTTCTGAGGCCTAGAATGCATCCTGTGGATACATCAGCAACAGCAGCTAAGATAACAGCTCTGCAGGCAGTAATTAAGGTGATTAACTGCTCCTACATATTTCAGACATAGTTTACTGCGTTAAAACCTCCTGCTCATTTTTGTTACTCTCTTCCTTTCCCCAACTTTCCTTACCTCTTGTTTTCTCCAACAAAGTTTATCTTTAAACCAGGGACTGTCATTTACGCCTTTTGTATGGCACATCAAACGCTGGAGCCCCAGTCTGGTCGAAGCAAACCCCAATATATGATGATCATGGTGGGACACCAGCAGTCAAGAAGTTGAGTCATATTCGCTGCACAGAAAGGAAACACACCCACTAGCACCTAACTGCCTCTCTGCTACCCTCCGGGCTTCTAGCTTCACTCTTCCCCTGCCTCTAAATCACGCTTTATTACTATTTTTACAGGAGAAGATTAATGGACTTAAATGGGCACAGGTAATTCTACATTGTTCGGAGTCTCCGCAAATAGCACCTGCTGTAAATTCTTGAGGTCTGGTTATCTCTGCAACACATCTTGGTCTTTAAACAGTTTGTTCAGTGGAAGAGGGGTGTGAAGGGTCAATGTGCCCTAGGAGCTTTTCAAAAGTATCTTTTGCTTTTATGGATGCCAGGCTGCGCTTTGGGAGGTTTGCTTTTATTAAGCAGTTCCTCAAAGAAACTGGACAGAGAGGCAGCTCTCCAAAAGCACATGCCTCCCTCAGTGAGCCCACATTGCTATCACAGGCCTTGCAGAGTCTGGGGGAGTAAAGCCTGCACTAATGGCTGTAGCCATTAACTTTTTCTTTTGTAATTTCCTCTCTCTCAATACACTCGAGTCTCCGCCGAGTTTTGTTCCAATAGCCTGGGGGAGATGTGACTTCACCGAGATATAAGACACACACATACAAAAAGGAAAATGCTTGAAAAATTGCAATGACATGGTTGTGTTGGTAGCTTATGATTTTCTGAAATGAAATTTACCTAGACAATGCAGGTTGAGCTAGGATACTATATTGTGCAGTCACCCCTCTTTGCCTAAAAAAAGGCTCATTGCAAACGCTACACACCACCACCTCCTCGGGCAACAGCTTTTCAAAACCCAAATAGGGTGATGGAAATATATATGAGCTAATATGGTGGGAAGGGAGGTTAGATCATGCTGGGAAATCAGAGAGCAGGTGATCATGGATGAATGGACGGAAAGGAAAAACATCAGGTGGAAATTTCATATGTCAAAGAACACGGGGTTGGTGTGCAAGTGTGTGCACTCACAACATCAGGTACAAAGAAGAAACAGCTGCCTTCTGATTTAGTCTCTAGAATGGCCGACATCAACACTGCCCTCAAAACCTACCTTTGCATGCAGATTTGTAGATGTGTAAGTCACCAGTTAGTTATCCAGGTAGCCAATGCTTGTTACAGCATGCAAATGTGGAACCTTCATGTATAATTATTTGCAGGTGCAAAACGATGGGCACAGTTTCAAGAGAATGACCCATTGTTTTTATAAACAAAAAACTAAAGAGCCATGCAATAAATGCTTACAGCTTTCCACTTTGTCTTGCTATTCCCAGATACCTGATTATCTTACAAGTTCACAAACCGGCATTCTTGATTGTTCAGTTTTCATTTTAAATTTACTGTCCCATTCATCTCTTCTCAGTATCAATCATGTTATGCTCCCACTCATGGAACAGTCTGAATTTTTCTTTTGCTTACTGGTGCAGTTGGCAGAAATGTAGGATTAACTTTCACTGTGAGCATAATGGACGCCTACTGTAAAGAAAGAAGCCAAATAGCAGTTTTTTTATGCTGACAATGGAAAATGAGTAGAACGACTCATTCTTTAGACTTTCAGTCAGGAACAAGCCTCACAGGCCAATTGCAATGAGTTTGTAAGCTAAATGTGGAGGGGACAATGCTTATTTCTACATGCCTGCCAAATTCCTATTAGCATAAATAAGATTTGCAGGCTCACACTAATGAGCAAATGCACTGAATCATTCCCACCTGGTAATTTTTTCCTCATATTCCAGTTCCTGAAATTTTAATTCAATCCTCAAAGCATGGCAGACATGAGTTGCTTGAGTATATTATAGTGCAAAAGTGCCATTTACCTGTTTTTGGAAGAACTTAACAGCCCTGTACTGCAATTAGAGTAACATTTTTTAAGATATAAAGAAATTAAATCTGTTAAAAATACTCTCAAACTATAATATTTCAGACTGACATCAGTCGAAGGAACACTGTTGCATAGTACTTGTTACCTCCATTGTGCAGGTCTTAATTTTTTCTGTGGATTCTGTGACTTGGATCATCTTTTGAGACAATCCAACTTCAATATATCCCTTCATTTGTTCTGTCTCTAGCAGCTCATGTTCTGTGTCCACATGGAGATACAGATGGTCTACTTCTGCACTGCCTTCCAATACTGGCTGCAACGACACCAAAAATGTCTCTTTTGAAAACAATCCTGTGTTACATACCATTGGGCATTAGAGCTGAGAAAGTGTTGGAAGGTCTCAGACCGCATCACACTATTACTACAAGTGGAAGAGACCTGGGGCAAGACTCTGAAATACCAGTGAATCAAGTCTTTCTCCTTAAATATCAAGAGGCCCTTCTGTGCAAAAACAAGAGAGAAGCCTTGCTAAGCTAGTCGAGTTCCCTCTAGAACAACTGGCTTAGCTGTTATGATCCTCAGGGACAGCTATGCTGTTTGGACCCTAGGGGCATGTCTACATATTTCCCTACCACAACTTTGTTACTCCTTTCAGAAGTACTAAAGCATGGCGCAGTAACCACCTATACTGCACTGTACGTATGGCGCATGATTATTTTTAGCAGCTACTTCACTGTAGCATCACACTATAATGCAGGAGCATGCTGCTAGGGTGAAGTAGCTGCTTGTTACATGTAGACACCTGTGGAGGCTACATCGCTGTAACGTGTTGCTATGGTGATGTAGCATCACGTGTAGATGAGCCCTAGATGTCCCTGTGATATATTGGGAACTCTGATCTCAAAAAAAGCATGGTCTCTGTTGGCGCTGGATTTAAGACCCAGATACCTTGTTCCAGGCAGACCCAAAACCCTTATACTGACCGCGCCCTCTTTATTCGATAATAGGAGAATTTTACTGATACAATGTGATAGCAGATAAAAATAATGCAAACAATTCTATATCTACCAGTCCCAGGGTTCACAGAGTCAAGGTCCGTCTGGCCAGTGCATGAGCTTCACTCTGAGGTTCTCTCTTGAACATCAGATGTCAGCAGCCTGGAGGATGGAGACCGAAAACTATCCTCCCTCCCCCTGCCTCCCGCCCCAAACCCCAGTGGGGTGGTTGAGATGGGCTGGTGGTATGTCCTCTGTCCATGATGGCCTTGGGTTCCCCTGTTGGGGACCCTCTGCTGCTCTGAAATCCCTCCTTTTGTATCCTTTCTTCCTTCTGATGACTCTTCATCTCTGAGCATCACTGATTGGTCTCCCTGTGGTCATTATACTGTCCATGTTCTGTCCTGTCAGCATATTTCTTTTTTTTCACAAACCCATTACATGCATACATCCTAATTTGGGCATTTCCAGTGTCCTCCCATTTACCAAAACTGGAAATCCCTAGAGCTCTGCACGTGGGCATTGCGACCTCGTGCCAATGCTACAGAATCCTTTCTCTCTGTTGTGGAACAGTGCGGTGTATGTTTTCAGTTTCCCAGCCTGTGTGTCTGCTTTCCTGTGTCAGACATAGCGGGTCTTGAAGAACCTCTTTTTCACAAACAAGCTTTTAGAAATCAGTTAACCCTTGTTGCTGCCCTGGACCACTAGTCTAATGCATATCTATTTTACCCATAAGCCAATTCCCAAAAGCAAACCTCTAAATGCCATTTTCTAGCCACAAAGGGGTAGACACTAACTTGTTTAATATGTACCATTTTGCTGCTGTTTGGTTAATAAATGGTGGCAGAAGGACTGTGGCTCTTTGGTGGCAAGGATAATGCATAGACATGTAGGGATACACTCATCTCAGCACATGAGCATCATAAAGCAACACATTGTCCAGAATATTTTAGCTTATTACTTGTAGAATGAAGAATCCAGACCCTCTTCAACATGCAATTTGAGACAGGTAGTATTGCCTGAAAAAGGACTCTGGTAAGATGATGTGGACTTAATAAGACACGAATTGCCACTTTTATGAGGTTGTTCCACCTTTGTGGTACTTTGGAATGGGAAATGGATGCAAATGACTAATACAATTTAATGGGAATTTCTTTTTGTACATAAGGACAAGAACTCATTATCATTGTCATCTTCATATTCTTGTTGTACATAGCAGCTGTAGTAGAGCCAGCACACTTTGGTCAATAGCTTCATTTATTATAAAGCAATAAATTAAGAATATTTTTCCCTTGACAGTAAGTTTTATGCCAAGATTTGATGTAGCTTAAAGCAAGTTGTCAATTAGGCTACTTAAATTAATTTTTGGCAGCAGTTAATTGGAGCCTGGAGTCTTTTGTCTTTAAACAGCTAATCCTAAACAAGAAAATACAATGATTAAATGTTTCTTAAGCAATATTATTCACAGAATTTAAAATATAGCATTTAATTAAGATTTGGACTTGGTAATCTATTTTTGGGAGATTAAATTAAAAATACCACCATAACTCTGATCACACACTGTCTTACTGCGGAGCCCTGGTCTGAGACCTTCCAACATTCGCTCAGCTGTATTGCCCAATGGCATATAACACAGGATTGTTTTCTAAAGAGACATTTTTGGCCCTTTCTCAAAAACCATGCATTCACCTTTGAAGCCTCAACTGCCAAAAAACTGTGGGCGGGGCTCCTGGGATAACATTTCCAATTTAAAAAGTGTGACTCAGACTCAATGGAGGGGCTGGGACAGCTTCTAGTAGCAAATAAGCTGGCACAGACTCCACAAAGCACAGGGTAGGTGGCCTGCAATTTATTCTTCAAGCTACTTCACTTGCTAATGTCAAACCATTAGCAGTTCTGGGCATGGGCAGGGCAGTTGGAGAGTTCCTGTCCCTTAAGCAGCCTCCACGCTGAGGAGCTGAAACCTGCCCTTGTCCCATAGAAATGCCTGGGGCATGGGTTAGGATGGCTGTGAAGGACTAAATCCTTCCTTGTGATTCAGCAGTGCTGCTCCCCCCGAGCCCCCAACAGTCCTGCTCCTGCCATATACATGTCACAGGAAGCTTTGACCTGGAGTTCACTGGCAGTAGGACCAAGACCTGGGATAGGAGGGTGCCATTTTCAGAGTCAGAGATTCATATGGTTCCAACCGTTTACATGAAAACAATGGTTACAGTAGACTAACAGCACAACTGTGGACCAATCCCATCTGCCCAGTAATTAAGAGCTCCCACAAATGAGTCATAAAGGGCTCCGATACACTGGAAATCCAGCCAGAAATCCAAAGCGTTGGAGCAGGCTCAATTAATCCAGTCTGCCAGAGCACAGAAATAAACGTGCTCCAACAGACGGTGGTGTCACGCGTATCAGCGTCCCCACGCTGAAAAATGGTGGTGGGGCACTTTGAACTAAAGCTCAAATGAGCCTTTGTTCAAAACACCCCACCACCATTTCTGCAGTGCGGGGATGCTGAGATGTCTGCCAATCAGGTGCTTTTTTACTTAGTGCAGCTCGCTAATTAACATACCTCCTGGAGCACATGCAAAAATGCTCAAAGTTGGTAAAAAAATAAATGAGAATTCACACTTCTAATGATTTTTCCTCACAGACACTGATCCTTCAACAGCAAGGTTTTTATTTATATTTATTTAGTTTAGTTTAGTTTCTCCTGTTTTCCAGCCACCTCTCATCTGTTGATAAATATTCTAAGTAAATAAAAAGTTTCAGGAAACCTTCCCCACATAAAAAATGGTTTCCTAACGGAAGACTGAGTTCAAGAACAGGAAACCCGGCTTGTAGTTGGAAAAAAATAGCCGCACCCTAAACTAACCAACCAACCAAAAAAAAAATACAGGTTAACAAATTCTGTCTTATTGTCATTAATGAGAGTTGTTATAGCTTGTTATAGCTGGGAAAAGAAGTAAGGAATATAACACCGCAAGAACCCATTCTTTTGTTCCAGCTACACACTGCAAATCATAATTACATTTAAGGTTGTGAAACCAGTCAATTGACTGGTCAGATATTTTCAACTGACTAGTCAATTAACTGCATTTTTTTTGACTGGTCAAAGATTACAGCAATTTTACAAAAAAATCCTATTTTTTTTGCAGTTGTCTTGAAAGAAATATGTTGTTTTTTAAACGCATATAATGGAAAACATGTTCTTTTCCTGTATGTTATTTGGACCCATTGGCGATTTTTTTTGTTTTGTTTTTTTTTTTTTACTATTTTTGACCCATATTTTACCAGTCAAGTAACCAAACTTTATCTGACTGGTCAAATACCCAACCCTAATTGCATTAAGCTTACTATAGGATAGACAATCCAGTCTTCCTGCATGAAGTTATTTATTTACACAGAAGCAACTACAGTACAGTATAGGCATATCTGAGCTAGCTTTAAACAAACTAGTACGAACCCAGTTGCAGCACCATAGTTCAGTGTGGGCCAACTGCCTGAACACATACCCTACTTCTTGGGGGAAATTTGCAGTTCACACTGAGCTCTGCATTGCTGAGTTTAGATGCTTCCAGGACCTGAGATAGCTAATTCTACATGGTAGTATAGCAACTGCGGTGGAGACAAGCTCTAAACCAAAGGTGGCCAACCTGTGACACATATGGCACAAGTAGCATGAGCACTCACTGTGTATGGCACACAGAACATAAGGGAAGGGACAGGCAACAAAGTGGCAGATAGGGCAGGAATCGGAGCAGAGGGGGAAGGGGATCAGAATGACAATTTTTGGTATACCTGCCAAAAAATTCGGCCCCACTACTCTGAAAGACACAGAGAGTATTTATAAGCTTAATGAAGAAATTACTGGCGAGGATCTTTTAACTGTGTTATAAATGAGTCAGAAAGGATGATCATAGCAGTTCTTGCTATGAGTCTATCAAATTAGCTTGTAAGAAAAAAGAAATTAAAAGCACAAACAAAACATGTACTTCCCAATATGCAAACCTTGCTTTCCAGGGCTCCTTTCTCCACCTTTTGCCTCAAGAAAATGTAGCTCAGATATCATTTATGTTTCACATCTAATGTATATTTGAAAGGCCATAGGGGAGAAAGCTACTTGGACAACCAAGACAAAGATGGTTAGATGATGTAGTATTAGACCTACAGAAATTAAATGTGGACAACTGGAGGACAAAGGCACACAACAGATGGGAGTGGATTAAAATAGTGGAGACAGCCAAGGGTCTCTAGGGACCATTTTGCTATTGTATTTGAAAATCTTTGGGTCAGAGGCCTATCACTGTGTGTTTCAAGCATGACCCACTCCTAGATAATTATAATAGTGGAACGTCAGGGGTGTCAGTAGAAATAAGGGAATTCTGCACTGCTAAAACTCTCCAGACTTTCATGCAATGCGAGCCTTCATGGATCACCACTCATAGCCACTAAAGTAGCCATCCCCATTGGAGAGGAACACTTGACATTTTCATTCCCCTACCCTCTCTCAACCCATACTCACTCACAGACCAGTGAAGGGAATGGCGATTGCAACACTAATTCACACTAACAGCAAGACAAATCTGTAGTGTTGTAGGATCCCAAGACTTGCTGAGAATTCACAGCTCTCACTCATGAAGCCAGGGGAAAGAGATCCTTGTAACTGTAAGGCTAAGTACAGACAGTAAAAAAGCCTGAAGGTGAATTGATTCAGTCTTTGCAGGTTAGTCTAAGATGCACAGATTAAATTGAAATAGAAGTGAACAGACTTCTACCTTTGACTCAGGAAATGCAGCCACATGCTCAGACCAGAAGCCAGGGGTTCTTGAGCATGGGTCTTTGGCTACGTGTTCACTTCCTCTTCCTGTTGCCCCTCGCGGTCTCTGGGATTTGCAGTCCAGACTTACAGTGGCAGGACTCTGTAGGGTTGCTCATGACTTTCTCTTTCTGCTTCCAGGTGCCTCTGGGATTTGTAGTCCACAGTCACATCCAGAAGTAAGTTTAAGCAGGTGAAGGGGTGTTTAACCCCCCAGACCCCAGCTGGGATTTGCCTGGAGGGGGGCAGTCCCTCCCCACGCCCCATCCTCATCCTCATCTGTGCTTGCCCCCTACCCCCTTGTCAACCAGCCCTCACTGTTCCTGTGGGGCCAGCCCTGGTTTCTGGAGCACACAGGTCAGCCCAGGGCTGCAAAATGCTGGAGGACTCTGATTTAACTTAAAACAATATGGGTCTGGGACAGAAGTTCCATAAACCAGTTTGACCCAAATTAGTTAAGTCTGATACTACATTCAACCAGGTTTATCTTAAACCAGTTTCAGCCATTTTGAAACTGGTTTCTGTGCACTGAACTTCTGTTCTGTTACAGGTTTAAACAAGTTCCTGATCACTTAAACCGGTTTATGTGTAACTTCTGTCCCTAGCCTTAAGGGTACTTGGAGGCAGCTCTAAAAAGCATTTCAAGATTACATCCTATAGTGGGTAAGAAATCTGTGACTGGTTGTACACCAAACACTTCAGCCTCAAGGCAGCACTTACGTTGAAGGTAACCCGGAGGCAAAAATGACAGAAGCAAAGGAAATTGACCAGTCTGTTTTCATTGGCCAAGCCAAACAAAGTGCAGAGCAATAACTGCAATGCATTAAGGACAATTTCACTGAAATGGTGATTTTTTTTTTTTTTTTGATGATTGGACTTTTACTGAAAACCCAGAGACTGGGAAGATGGTTAAGAAAACTAAAATGAAGCATCAAAAACAAATGCTTAACCACTGGTGATAGCTAAAGAAAAGATTTAACTAGTTAAATTAAAAACAGATGTATTAAATTAAAACACATAAATTATTGAGGCTGATATTACTATAAATTTTAGTGATGAAAATACATCACTCAGGACTTTAAGGAAGATTTTTCAAGGTTACATATTTTAGTACTTTCTGTTATTGAACAAAGTGTCACCTGAAGACATTTCTAGGAAGAATGTAGGAGGTAAAATATATCAGAATACTGTGATGAGATTCAACTGTGATTGCTGCTTTCACTGGGTTGATGGGGAGTTTGGTAGACACTTATTTGTATCATTTCTAGCATGTTTCCAGGGTTTGATCATACAGCCCTTACTCTCACATGTAATTCATTTTATTTCCAGCTGGAAATATAGTCCACATATTTTATATGGGGACAACACAACTAGAACAAGGAACATCTGAAAATTGATTGAATTGCTTAGGTAGTGATTATGAATTGCTCATAATTCCTCCTGTGTCATATTGCAGGCTGCTTAGCGTCTTTCAAAACCTGGCTTAGTTTGGGTCTATGTCCACAAAGATGGCCAACCAGGGACAAGTAACTATAAGCTGGGAAATGTATCAGAAAAAAGCATCAGAATAAACAGTAAAAGGGATCCTTTTATAGCTCATTACATTAATAGATCAAAATTTACCTCCAGTTGTGTGTTAGACTTTCAAGTGAACAGATTATCAAAACTGTCTGAAAATTATATACATGCCAGTGAAAGAAATACACTGGTATGATATGATATGATATGATATGATATGAAACTCCATCAGACCAAAAGGATGTTCATTGGAAGAGGGTGTTTGCTATAATAGGGTTAGTCAATTTGCTGCATTGAAATAATAAAAAAAATTGGTTTCTGCTGTTGGGATCATTAAAAGCAGGGGTTTATTATAAACCAGGCTTATTATAATGAGGTTTTACTTTGTGTGTGTGTGTGTCTGTGTATGTGTGTATGTGTGCATGCATATACACACACACAAATATTTACAAATATAGCATTTGGATAAAAAAATAGTGGACAAAGATAGCACCTACAAACATGTGCTTGTGTGCATGTCTGTGAATGCATATGCACGTGCATGCACACAGATATGTGTAAATATGTCTTTTCCCTAACTACATACAGAGGCGAAAAAATCTCGCTAAGGCAGTCCAACTTTTCATGGGTGTATATATAGCTATTTGTGTGCAAACATCTTTAATTCTATTTCTTTTAACAAAAACACATTTTCAGATTTCTCTTTCATGACCACCCAACATTTGTATTTATTTTTGCCATACCTGGTAAATCATGTTTCATTCAGGAGTTTACTAGATGCAGAGAAAGTAATGCTTAAGGAAAGAAAAAAGAAAGTCAAACTCATATAAACGTATCTTGTAAATAACTTCTTCCTGATGTTTCTTTGAATTCTTTTTGTATTCCTGTTTATTATTATGCTATAATGTAAGAGGTTGGCAGCATCAACAGGCTAACCAAAGGTGGCAAGGTGTTAAAAGATAGGGATATTTTTTCTGAACTACTAATTTTTGGTTATCTTGGTGATAGACCTCTTCACACAACTGTATGTCTAAAGCATTTTTGATCCTTATTTGACTAAATTGTGCTATCCTTGTCCACTATTTTTTTTATCCAAATGCTATATTATCCCTGTGCTGTGACCTTCCTTTTTTACCATAATTTGACATCAAGCTGCTTTACACTAAATAAAGTAACATCAGTGTTTTCTCTCCAGGCCAAACATAAAGCAGAAACTGCTGGAGATAGCTTGTGGATTTGGCCAGCCAACTCTTGTAGTGAGGTTGGGTGTCAAAATCCTCAGGCAGCTTTGAAAGTCTTAAAAACTAAAACCTGGAGGAAAAAAGCTATGCACATAATTGCTTTTTCATTCTTTAAGTGTAAAAGCATAGTACATGTAAACAGTAAGATTAGCCTCATCAGGAACCCATAAAAACATAACAGAGCATCTGCCTTAGTCAATTCTGTTACAATGTCTAAAGCCCAGACTTAAAAATGAGGTAGAATGTTCTTATGCCATCTAAGGACCCCTTTTAGGTATGATGACGGTGGCAAATAAGCAGATTCATAGGCCAGAGGGACTATCAGATCATTACATTTGACTTCCTTGCTATAGAATTTTACCCTTAACTGAGTTGCACATTTCTTCTTGGCTGAAAAGCATATTCTAGAAAGACATGTTCATCTGGAGATACCAAGAGATGGAGAATCTACACTTTCTTTTGTAGTTTGTTACAGTGGATGATGATCTTGGTGCTTGTACACATGACAAAAATTGGCCATTTTTGTGGTTTGTGTCACACTGTACACGTGCGAGGGTTTTTTACAATTGTAATGAGTTTGCTACTTTGCAAACTAAACCGCGTTGCCTTGTGGTTTAGTTTGTGATGTAGCTATTGGTAATGTTGCAGACTTTGACAGCTCACTTCTCTGCCATGGGAGAGGAGGGCTGAAGGCAGAAGCAGTGACGGGCCTGATTCTTTTTCTTTTTTGGCAGAGCCTGCCCATGTTTCCCGTGGCCAGGGGCAAACGTCCAGTGGGCTGAGCAGCCCTAAGCTGTGGAGGGTGCCAGGCCTTCCTTCTGTGGTGGTAGTGCCCCCTGGGACCACCCGGGTGGGCTTCTAGTGGGTGGGTGCTACCCTAGCTCATGCTCAGGAAACACTTGGATGGGACTGAGTGCTGCCTGAGCACAGGGGCCACTTGGGCCACCGGCAGCTCGCCCCCTGGCCATGGGAGATGCAAGCAGGCTCTACGAAAAGAAAAAGGATCGGGCCCCTCACTGTAACACTGATGGAAGCCCCAAAATTGAAATGGTGGATTTTTAATCATCTCTATTAAACCCTCATCACGTGTACAAGCAGCCCTTTTATTCTTAAAAACATGAATGTTTCTTGAAAATTAAACTGGGCACAAATAAATTAATTTGATTACTTGTGAATTAAACTTGAAGCCATCGATTCTTGTTACATCCTTCTCTACTGCATTGAGTGAGTACCCCAGATTTTCCCATGAATTCCTCTGAATACCGCCTGTGCCTTTCTTCTGGGTGAGTACCGCTCTTGCAGCACAATATTTTGGAGCAAGAAGTTATGTTAAAAAAAAAATCAGCCTATTTTTCTCATCCAAATGTTGTTCATCTTCCTTTCAGACTTATGCAACAAATCCCCTGATTTAGAGTGGTACTAACCTTCCCATGACCTTGAAAAGGTAAGGAAAACCCTGAGTTAACCATTTTTCTTTCTCCTTATTTGGGTAAACTAGAAGCCATGAGAGCTCTTTATTGACTTTCCCTATGGTTTTTACCCGTGGCAGTACAACTGAACCTGCCGTGACCTCTTTTGACCAAGCGTCTTTGTCCAACAAACTGTTCGCAGCATCTTGCAGCCAGATGTGAGCCCCCACACCCTGAACATGTAGGCTTGACTATACAGATCTCTTGCCACCTCCAATGACTGCTTATACTGCCTTCAGCTTGTTGCCAGCTGGCCTGATTTGAAGAGAGACCATTGGCCTGGCTCAGCAATGACACCTGATCATGTAGGTGGTGGGAGCCCCATGAGTCAGATCCTATCGCGTTCCAAAGCACGCTGGGGGAAGAGAAGCAATACTCTCCGCAGGGAGCAAAAGGAGTGTTTATGCACACATCGTGCCTGCACGTGCCAACCTCTGTCGGCTGGTGCAGAGCAAGATTGGAAGGGATAGCATTAATTCCTCCCTCCCTCTTCCCAGCACTGCTAATTCTGCAAATTGCTGTCCTACCAGGAGAGTAGAAGGATTCCAGTTGTGACAGTCCCAGGCACAAATGGGTGCAATCAGACTGGGGCACCTTGCATTCCCTACTTCCCCACACGCTCATGTAAGGATCTAGCATAATCTGGCTCATTACCTTACTGTTGAATATGATGACATTTTCCTTTTGAGCCAATCATTTCTCAGTCTACCTAGTAATGCTTAACCAAGCACTTGCACTGTACTGTATAATTCCATATTTGTAGATCTCAGAGGAGTCCATGTGACTCTTAATATGTTTGTTAATTTATGCCAAGCAGCATAGGGATGCCTGGAAATGTGAAAATATGGAAAATCAAAAGTTCAGAGTATGAGAAGTTGGATGAGGTACAGGGGTGCAAAACCAGGCTAGAATCAAAGGCAAGCCACTGCATCTCTGGCCCGCTAAGTATTTGGTTTAATAATATAATCACTGCCACTTAGCACTTTTCACTGGTTTCGATGGAATTTGAATTAGATATCACAGTTTCAGGACTTTTAAGAAATCCTCTAGGCCAGCAGTCAGCAACCTTTTCTAGCCGATGTGGGCTGGGTGGGGTCCATGGTGGGCAAGCAGTGGGGGGCTTCCCTTGTGCCCAGGCTGGGGCCAGGTAGCTAATAGCTGCGCCCGTGTCACTGCCACTTCTCCCAGGCTGGCTAGGATGCAGGCACAGCTACCAGACGCCTGGCTGTAGTACATGTCCCCACTAGTTAGAAGCTCCATTTAGGGGGAGGCAAGAGATTAAGAAGAAGAAGCAACAGCAGCAGCAAGGGTGCAGCTGAAAGTTGCCCGGCCCTGGCGCATTGCTGCTCAGTCCTGTTGATGGCTTTGGTGCGGGCACCAACACAGACAAAGCTCTCAGGCTCTGAAGGCCAGATCTGTTCACTCTGTGGGCCACAGGCTGTAGATTGCTGACCCCTGCTTTAGGCCTTTAAACTTGCACCTCTGCATGATCCCACCCTGTCTTCTTGCATTTATTCTTCTCTTCCTCTCCTTCATTATGGGTAAAAGTCCCCCACAATTTCCTTTATTTCACTTGCCCCATCTTCTCCATCCTCCTGCCATTCACCAGCAGCAGGAAGTATATTCCAGGCTTCTGCCCTCTTATGGTCATATTAGGATTATGACTCTGAAGAAAGGACTGCTTGCAGTCCTAAACTGAATCACTGTTAACTATCTATTGCCTTGTTCTTCTCCCTTAACAGATTTTTCTCTTTGTCATTGAATCCCTTCAGCATTCTGCCTGCCACTGCCACTGCCACTGCCACTGCCACTGCCGCAGAAGTGACACCAGGTGCTTCCAGTAAATAACACCGTTTCCACAAATACTTTTACTTCTCCACTGAAGCTCTCCTACTGAGCCACCATCTCTGGCTGTCGTCTCCACTTGACTATTTCCAGCATCTGGAAAGCAGATCTGTCCCTGCAGCCAATCTGACTCACATTATCTGGAAATAGCCCGGTTCCATTATAACAAGACCTTCATTGCCCCATTGCCTTCATGGCTGAAAGACATCTTAGCCGGTAGGGGCACATATATATGTCCTGAAGGGGAAATGTGCAACCCTTCCAACTAATTGTTCTCCCGCATATAAAGCAACCAGCCACAAAAGTCTGGAACAGGGAAGTTCATTTTAATCCTACAAATTTAGTTTTAAAATTAATGAGTGCCACATCTTCTTTCAAGACAAACTACTCCCCAAGGAAGGCCTACTTTGTAGCCAAACCACTAACAGGTATGGGGTAGCCATGGAGTATGAAATTCTGTACCACTGAATACTGCCCAGGTTATGTAGTTTCAACTGACATGGAGGGGTGGGAGGCAAATATCAGAACTTTTTTTGTTCAAGTTAACTAATCTCATGCCTATAAAATGATTAGTTCATTCTAGCGGCTGTGATATTGGGATAGTGCCTGAAAAAAAACAGCCAAAATATGAAACCTTTCTTCTCACCCTGTCGACCCCAGTCAACACTGTTCATTTGGATCAGGTGTTTTTGAAGTTTGCACATGGCAGTCTCATTTGCATTTAATGTCCTTCAGATTACTTCCTTTTTGTTGTGCTAAACACCTCTCTCAGTTGAGCCTAATTTGATGAGGTCATGCTGTGACTCCTGACCCTTTGGGTCCTAAATGAAACCATCTGACAAAAAAAGTAAGGAGAGTGAGTCTTTTGCCTGTTCACAGATATTTAATATTTGCAGATGTGCAGCCAGCTTTACAAATGACTTGCTTGCCAGGTTAACACTTGATTGAAGAAAAGGAACTGAACGAGCTCCTAGAGAAAGTAAGATACTCAAGTAAGTACTCGATGTTGATCCAAGTCTCATCCAAAATAAAAATAAAATAGCAGAAGCAAATACAGACACATTATTATGTGCTGTACGGGGCTCCTAGATTCTAATGAACCCTTCCTATCTAGAGGTCTCTATTGTTCTGTACAAGTGTATGTACACAGATACACCCTGATAACAGTCAAGTCCATGGGCTTTGTACAGCTTCAGGAAACTGCTCTGAATTCGTTTAGTTGACAGATCAGAAAGTCTCACCCTATTTGGCTGGTGTGTTTAGTCCATCTTAACATCTCATGTTGTGAGGCTGGAATGTCGTAACCGTGACGGTCCAGGAAATACACAAGAAGCAAGGTTTGTTGGGCCATACCTTTTACTGAACGAACAGTATACTTGGGAGAGATGTTAGACATGCGTTTGGGCAAAGTGCCGCTCCTCACTGTCTGCCACCTCAATTTGGGTAGGTCCCTAAGTATAGGTCACCTATTTTGGATAAAATAAGAACACATGGACTTTGGTCCATCCATTGAAATGAATCTTCTTTTAGGGGCTGGAACAGTTCAGTTAATGGGCCACAATCTGCCCTTCAGTGCCTTTGGGCATGAAGCTAATACAGTCTAAGCTAAATACCAGAGAAAGCCATGGCTGTTTAGTTCCGCTGTTGACATTTAATGGATGGCTGATTATTGCTAATCTATAGTGTATATTATCTATAATCTATATTTAATATCTATAGTTTGTAGTATATGGGAGATAACACCAATGGCCCCTTCTGGCCTTAAAATCTATTCTTCTATTCATATGATTTTAAAATGTTCTCAAGTGATGATCGTTGTATTAGACTTTTACTATGTGGAATTGGAAAAGGAAATGAGTGGTCAGAAATTCAGCTCCATCCCCTGTCACCATTGGTTCCACCTTCCTGCCTCACTTCCCCCCGACCCAAAATGCCTCTCTCTTGAATGATGTGGTGAGAAACAGGGTTTGCTTAATAACATTGAGGCCTGATCCAATATCTATTAAAGTGAAAGACTTCCACTGGTTTCTACAGTATCATGCCTTATATTCCATCCCATTTATAACTCCACTTCCTCAGTTTGAATATCACAGTTAATTTTACAGCAACCTGTAATACTGTCATTTCATACACTTCCCATAGCAACATTTCTGACTTTTGCAACATTATCTGACCATCCTAAGTCATCTTGAGATGTATTGTAATTAACTACATGCAAAGCATCTGACAGAATATCTCTGCAATGCATCAAAGTATGCCATATTAGAAAAATTAAGAAAATCTGTAGGTCATATATTTGCTAAAATCCTCTACCTTATATGACAATGACTCATTTTCCATCATGCCCCCAGGGTGAGGAGGCTCTCAGATGAAGAAATAAAAGACACTGCTAGTTAAAAAGACAAGACCATGCGAAATCACTAATTAAAATTTAGATTTGTGTGTAGAGAGCAGGTGCATATGCTAAAGGCTTCTTGAGAGCTGAAATAACTTTGACTTTTATTTTTTACAATATTTTACACTCCTAAATAAGGGCCTCAAAGATTGGCTGCATTATTGAATAGATGTTTCAGATGTACACAAGTAAAGAGGCAGCAATCAAAACTGCTTTATAATTGAAAGGACATATTTTAAACTGTTCTGGATGCTTCTAAGAGGCTGATTTAAAGACTACATTCATTTTAAAAAGCAAGGTTGAAAAAAGTAGCACAATGGTTCAAATTCTGTTCATAAAATTCAGGACTCAGATAGACATATATATATATATACACATACTGCACACACACACATATGTACATATATTTATATACACACACATATATACATACATACTACACACACACACACACATACATATATATACACACACACGCATACATGCATACATACATATATATACACACACACGCATACATACATATATATACACACACACATATATATGCATACATACTATACACACACACTAATATCAGCCTCAATAATTTATGTGTTTTAATTTAATACATCTGTTTTTAATTTAACTAGTTAAATCTTTTCTTTAGCTATCACCAGTGGTTAAGCATTTGTTTTTGATGCTTCATTTTAGTTTTCTTAACCATCTTCCCAGTCTCTGGGTTTTCAGTAAAAGTCCAATCATCAAAAAAAAAAAAAAATCACCATTTCAGTGAAATTGTCCTTAATGCATTGCAGTTATTGTTCTGCACTTTGTTTAGCTTGGCCAATGAAAACAGACTGGTCAATTTCCTTTGCTTCTGTCATTTTTGCCTCCGGGTTACCTTCAACGTAAGTGCTGCCTTGAGGCTGAAGTGTTTGGTGTACAACACACACACGCATGCATACATACATATATACACACACACACACACACACACACACACACTTATATACATACAAACTACACACACACAACCCTGGGCTATATGAACTATTTCACGTAGCCCAGCTTTGAGTTTTACAGCTGTAGGATCAAATGTACAATGGCTTGCAAGCTGGTCAGACCTTCATCTACCTGGTTCAGTGAGAATCACAGCCACATCTCTTTCCAGATTCAAAAACACAGCTCCTTTATTTAGAGCAGTGATTCTCAACCAGGGTGCTGCAGCAGGTGCTTATGAAACAAATGTAATACATTTATAACTGTAGGTTAAATTTACCAAAGTTCCTATACCCCATTGAAAATCAACAGCATTTAGGATACCATTTTCCAAAGTGCCTGTGTGTCAACAGAGACACACTGAAAACTCAGTTGGTACCTGAGCATATTCTGAGATTACCTATGAAATGAATATTCAACAGGATTATAGCAAATTCCAGCATAAATAGAGAGTGGGATTTTCCTCGCCTCCTGTATCCTGCAAAAAGGTGTGCCAGGAACACAGGCATGCCTGACAGCAAATGAAAGCTTGCTGGTACCAAAACCATTGGTGCCTTTTCCCCCCCAAAAACAATTCATCCTTACATTACTTGAAGATTACTCATGTAATCCTGTTTATTGAGCCAAGTGCAACTGCAACATGTTCCACAATTATTCACTTGAATCTTTAAATGAATTCACTTTGACTACATTCACAACCTCTTGGTATTTGTTTTCTTCAAGAATCCTTGCAAATGAGTTTACAGGCAAGGGTATTCCCTAACACAGCAAGTAATACATAGTAATTCAGAAAATTATTCTTTATTATCTGTATGGCAGAAGTACCTAGAGACCCCACTCAAGCTGACAGTGCCATCACAGTAGATGAAATACATAATAACAGTAATTTGCACCAGAAATCAGAATCTGTGTTTAAAACTGAGTCACCAAAGATGAGTTATGCACAAGGAGGCAGTGTAGGAACAAAGCATCCTCAGTTCTGGATTTTAAAAGACATATGACATCACAGGACTATATACATGGTGAGATCAGGGTGTGACATGGGTGACACAACTCATCCTTTGTAACAGTAAATCATTGGAAAAGTGAATGTTGCTTTATGCTTTAGCTCTTCCATGAGCTTCCACTTGAATGAAAGTCTTCAGGGGCACTAAGCACAGCTAGTATAAGAATCCATGTTTCCAGTGAGCAAAAAAACCCTGAGGAGTTGGCCCTGGCAAATTTTTCAAGATCTGTATAAATTTCAGGCTATCCAGTGGTCCTGGAAAACAAACCCCCCTGCTCATTTTATGTTGGTCAAGGCCTAATCCACTCAGTAAAATAAACTGAAACTCCCAAGGGAACCTCCCAGAGAACCTCCCCATTTAATTATTCAATTAAAAAAGCCTTAAAGTAAAATTTTTATTTAGATTTTTTTCCCTTAAATACACAAAATTTTTCATATTTGCAACAAAGTTGTCACATTCACAATTTTTTTCCAGAAATGTTATTGGATTTTTTTTTAACCATCTCTACCCAGAATCATTGCTGAAATTGTTGCTCAAAAGGAATAACTTAGATATTGTTATGGTTAATGAAAAAGGTGAAAATTGAATACAGGAAGTAAGATTAATTATTCATGCTAGCTCTTTGTCATGACTGCACCAATACTAAAGGGAAATGTGTTGGATATCACTTGCAACTTCCAAGTACATTGCTGAGTTTGTGAACTGATACTGGAACCATGTCCCCTCTTGGTATTTTCCTTCTTGTGCTCCAGCGTACTCACTGTCTTGTATAATGGACAACTGTCCATTATCCAAGGAATTCAGCTGGATCAATGCATTGCTTTGGAAGAACAGCATGTTGAGTAGGTTTAAAACCTAGTTATGTCGCAGGTAGAATAAATTTGGTGGCCTTTTAATGACTCTGTTGCCAAAGCTGATTTGATCCACTTACATTTTTTTCTTAAGAACACAGCATAGGTAGGGACCTACTCAAATCACAACTTCATGATTTTCATGGAAACCACAAAAAAGCAGTTTCCATGGGAGCCAGCAGCTGCTGCAGCCTGGTCTCACTGCCCACTGGGGTCGGGGGGTGGGGGGAAGGGAAGAAGCCACTGACACAAAGGAGAGCAGCCAAGATGGTGACTCCTCCCTTCGCTGCTGATTGGCTGAGAGGGCTGGCTTTCATGGGGCCTTGCCCCTCTCCACCAATCAGTGGCAAGGGGCAGGGCTGCATGAACAGCAGCCCTCTCTGCCAACCAGCAGTGAAAGATGGGGCTGCACAAAAGGCAGCCCTCTTAGCCAATCAGTGGCAAGGGGTGGAGCTACCGGGGCCCCTCAGCCAGTCAGCAGCAGTGGGGAGCACCTGCCACAAAAAGTCCACATAAATGGTGACCAGCAGCATGGCTGGCCCACGCAATTGCCTGTCTGCCACCTCAATTTGGGTAGGTCCCTAAGTATAGGTCACCTATTTTGGATAAAATAAGAACACATGGACTTTGGTCCATCCATTGAAATGAATCTTCTTTTAGGGGCTGGAACAGTTCAGTTAATGGGCCACAATCTGCCCTTCAGTGCCTTTGGGCACTGTTACTCAGTTGGCACATCTACAAGTGCTATTGGTGCTATAAAGTCTTAGTGCACAGTAAAATACTGCGCAGTAAGCCTTCCCTGGAAGGACGTCTTCATGTACTCCCTATTGGGAGAAAATCTGCTCCTATTGGGAGCAGCTCAATATAGAGCTGGGAGAACCTGGGGTTAAAAAAACCCACACAGAAAAAAAGTGGGGCAGCGCACGCAGCTGCAGTGCATGCTGCCCAAAACTGGAGCCTGCCTGCTGGAGCCAGGCTTCAGCTCCTGGCCAGGCTCCGAGCTGCAGGAGCACTGTGGCTACAGTTTCCCTGGCCCACAGGACCCCAGATAAGGCAGCTGGAAGCCAGCACAGCTGCTGTCCCTAGCTTCCCCTAGCCCATCTGGGGTAACCTGCCACGTGCCAGAGGCCACGTGGCACAGGTGTTCCTTGGGGACAAGTAAGTGACACGAGGTGTGGCTTCTTGTCACCAGGGAACCAAATGTCCACACTCATCTGGCCATGGCCTGAGATGTTAATTGACGAGATCATTAGGAAGCTCCACAGTAAACATTAGGGGTGTGTGAAACAGGCCGTATTTGATTCGGATTCAGATTCAGCCCAAATCTGGGACAGCGATTCAATTCATTGATACGGATTACTGTCCCTGATTCGATTCGGCTGAATCCACTGTGTCCCCCACACTCCTATGGGACACTCCATCCATCCCACCATCGCAGCATTCATGAGCCACCTGCTACCTAGAGGTATGTAGAAAAAACATTGAAAGCTGCATCTATGTCTGAATTGCCAAATCTTTCTGAATCTCTCTGGATCGATTCAGAGGGTATCGATTCAATTCAGAGATTAAAGGGTCTCCTGATTTGATTCGGATTTGGAGATTTGGCCACTGAATCGGGCCACATCTCTGCCAAATCGAATCAGGGACCGAAGCGTCACACAGCCCTAAACATCTCACGTGGCTGCGCCCACTGACTTCCAAGAAGACTAAGCAAACAAATGGCAGATTAATACTCCAGGAGATAGTTGTTAGGAGGCTGAGGACAGATAGGCAACTTGACTTATTTATATGGCCAGTCTTGTAACTATATTTTTTTCAGGAAACTTGAACCCTGTATTATATTCCTGTCTATATTTTAAAAACGGCTTAACTATGCAGAGATTATTGGAAATACTCTGAAGCTAGTTTATAAAGCCCCCCTTTTCAGTGTACAACTAATAAATATCAACAGTTCAGCCTGTTCTCCTGCAGATAGTACTGTAGGATTACTGACAACCTGGAACCTGTACCATTGAACAGACCAAAGCTAGGCTGAGGCAATATCTTCACTAGCTTTGGGACCATCCTAGTGAGCACTTCAGTGAGGTGCACCAGGCTGTTTCTACCCCATAGGCACCAACCCCATGGGTTTTCTGGGGCTCAAGCACCCACTGAAAAAATTAGTGGGTGCTCAGCACCCACGAGCCATGGTCATTTTGCTTGTAGACATTTTTAAAAAAAGGGTTTTACTGGAACAAGCAGTGCATTACTTCAACCTAACTGTGGGAGGCTTTTTGCCCCCCTAGCTTTGGGGGCGCTTTTTGGCACGTTTAGCTAAAGCTGATTCAACCTGTTATTAGATAAAAGTGCCAGGAAAGCCCCACTAAAGTGTCTGATCTTTGCAGATGCTGGAGAGCTGGGTTGAAGTAATGCGCTGCCTCTTCTGGGTATGTGTGGGGCTCAGCATGGGAATACCCTGAGTTTCAAGTAAAGTGCTGCTTTTTGGGGATTTTTTATGTCTACAAGCACTCGCTGGCAAAAACCAAAATTGGCACCTATGTTCCACTCCCTCTTGAGAAGCAAGTAATGTAGCTACCTTAGCCCACATCAACATACATACCCATACCTAGTCCCAGCCCAAATCTCATTAAACTCAGTGGAAGTATTAGTAAGCCCACACTCCTCCATGGCAGGAAAAGGTCTGAAAATTAGGAGTAAAAGAGCGAGTCCTACTACAAAAGAGGGTGCTGCACAGAAGAAGACCCTCTGCACCCACTCATTACTACAGTTATTACCACAGTGGCACAGAGGGGGAAAATGAGCAGGTAGCAAGAAAGGCAGAGGAGTTTAGAGACCTCGGAGTAGAAGATCCAGGGCATTTGCCACGAGTTTGAGAATTTACCCCCTCGCTCATCTGGAACAGCTCCCTTTCTCAGCCCTGCGGGCAATGCATATTTATTTTCCCAAACTGAGAAAGACTGGGAGGACTCTGGCAGGAGATCACAAAGATCAGAAACTTCTTTTCATCTGCTGGGTTATGATTTATGTTGATGATTGGGCAAAGGGGGTCTCTCGGAGCTGCCTATCTGTGTAATTGGGATATCTCTGTAAGCTGTGTGGAGGGGCACCTAGAACAAAGGCGAGGCACCCCTTCCTAAGGAATGTGCACCGCCTGCAAGGAAGCTAGGAGGAGAGACGGGAACTGCAAAAGGGGTTCGTGGTAAATCAATCGCTCAAAACCTTCTGTGCATGGGAAGCACAGAGGAATCAGCCATTACTGTTGACTGCAGATTATAGCGGCAGCAGCTCCAGAGAGAGGAATCCATTCCCTGCGGAGATCCCCTGTGAAAAATCTGTGTCTTCAAATTTTGCTCAGGGGACCAGGGGTCGGCTGTGAGACGCAGCCAAAAATAAAAGTTCAAGCACAGGAAGAATTCAGTGTGATGGAAAAAGTCCTCCTTATCTTCTGTCTCTGAAAAGGCATTTATTTTTGGAAACCGGTTGTTCCTTTTGTTACACACTGAACTCGGATGCTTTAGCTGGGTAAATGTCATGGTTCTGGGCACGAGTCTTTTTTAAATTGCATGTGTACATATAAGATATATTTACATATACATGTAAGATATATGCACATAAGATATGGGGGGGTTTTTAATTTTATCCATGCATTTTAGTTACTTTTCTTTCTTTGTTTCTTTATTTTTGATCAGGATGGGGAAGGCAGGGAAATCATTTGAAAACCTCCTGGCTAAACCTTCCCATTGGATTAACTATGTTGGCTGTAGATCAGCAAGCTAGGCTAGGTATCTGCCCAGTAAGAAATACATGGGGTGCTCCTTCTAAGAGGGCTCTGTATGGACTGTGCAGGCCTCTGCACAAGAGATGACTCTGCTACTGACTGCCCTTTAAATCAAGCTGTAAAGGTTGAGGCTCTCTGTTCTGGAGTTTCTGGGTTCACCCCCTTGCTTTTGTTGCACCACATTACCGGCGTACCCTTGACCTGCAAGCCTGGGTCGGCACGAAGGGATCGATAACCCGACAGGTGGGGAGTAGCGGTGAGTAGGAGTCAGGCGGCTTGAAGCGTATTGGTTGTATGAAAGGTTTATTGTACTTACGCTACCTATGGTGGCAGCGTAGGCAGGATAGCTGACTTGTTCAGTTACAGTGCATAAAACAGAACCGTCTAAAGGGGTCTGTTGGTTCACGGGGTTCCTGAGCCGAGCCCTTGCTTTCTAACCCGGAGGCTAGGTGCGGCTGCCCGACTCAATAGTCCCAGAACTGGTCAACAGCTCATGCACAGGGAAAAACTATAATGCACTTTCGATCAGTAAACTTCCGAGAGCTCTTTAACGAAACGATCAGATGAACCGGTGAACGAGATACGCCAGATGAAGAACGGCTGGCGGGGAGAAGGTGTCTGCAGGTGGCCAATCTGCTGACTGCGTCTCCTTGGTCCTGCTTAATGGCGGGAATCTGCTCTTAGTTATAGTCAGCAGTGACCAATCACTTTATGCCAATTGTGAATATTTACTGACCGCCAATTACGTTCTTACACAGTGACCTAGATACATATTCATTTGACCTAGATACATTATTCATCTGGCTGCCCTCAGCGGGTTCAAAAGGTCAACCTTATGATTGGCACCTGCAATACTTATCATTACAGACAACAGGCTCCTTAAGTGTGGAGAACAAACTTTTAACAAACTCCAACTGCAATGCTTCTTTTAGCAAAGAAATAAAGGCTACTAGTGCTGAGAGGTCTTTATGGCCTGTGTCCTTACTAAGTTATTATGTTCTTTTGCTTTGCTGGCATCGGCACTCTAACTGACAGGTAAAACTCAGACATGACAGCTTTGACCCAGTGTAGAGTCTTTTTTTCAGGCCCAGTCATAATGGGGGCTAATCAGTGGGGAGATGTATTGCATGCAGAGCATTACCCCAAAGCAAAATGCCTTCACAATGCTGAGGCATTATAACTCCAGAGGCATGAGGAAGGCACAGTCTGGAAAGGAAAAGGATACCTCTTTGGATAGGCCACTTTTTGTGCTAGTCTCTAACCCAAGAAGCGGAGAGGTGAGAATGCCCTGGCTATACCCCAAGCCCACTTGCCAAGACCTTTGTGGGATGCGTCAGGCTATGCTAAGTCTACTGTTCTCTGAGTTTGTGGGGCAGAAGCATTGCCCTTTTGGTGCCTGACCTGCAGTTGCAAAGAGGTAGGAGAAAGCTCTTTGACTTCCTCTGGGCATATTCACAAACTCACGCTGAAGGATTACCAAGACAAGGCATTTTTAGCACTTGGTTCCACCTATCCAGCTCTTGTGTACTGATACTGGCTTAGTGAGGCTAACTCCAATTTCTGAATAAATGCATTTCACCCCTAAGGCCTGGGCTGACCAATGTGGAGGAACCTCCTCAAATGACTCCTCACATACAGAAAACTCATGTACTGGTAAAGAAGGCACTGGGTATCTCCTTTCCCCT
The DNA here is from genome assembly GCF_052110815.1 of Crocodylus siamensis. Taxonomy (NCBI): domain Eukaryota; kingdom Metazoa; phylum Chordata; order Crocodylia; family Crocodylidae; genus Crocodylus; species Crocodylus siamensis. The sequence goes on along the minus strand of NC_143401.1, from coordinate 85,777,047 downwards.
AACCCACCTAGCTCTTTACTGGGGTCAGTTTCTTTCTCCAGACGGGTAGGTCTGTTTCTGCACAGTTGTCTGGGATGTGCCTTCCATACCCAAATGTGTCCTGGAAGTCTCTGTCCCTGCTCTGGGTCTGCGAAGGAAGGGGCACAGCAGCTAATGTACAAGATTTGGGGAACGGCCAAAGAGGTACCATGTGCAATTGCTCAGAAACACGGGTCACCTTCTGAAGAAAAAGATGCAATGGGGAGGAACTCTCTGGAGGCTGAAGAACAATTCAAGATTAACTCCTTAGTAGGCAATGCCAGCATCCCTACAACTGGTACCACAGCAAGTTTGACTTAGGTGGCCATCTACCTAGCCCACCCCTATACTGCATCTAATAAGGTAACGTCCCATTCCGAACAGCAGGACTCCCAACAAATGAACCATGGTACTTTCTATATCTCATCCAAGAATCACAAAATGCTTTACAGACATGCATTACACCCTGCAGGTCAGGTAAGTATTGTTATATTGATTCAACAAATGAGGAAATGAGAGCATGGAGCATTAAGTGACTTGCCCAGCAATGTATAATGAGGCTGTAACACAGCCAAGAATGGAGCCCGGGCTTCCTGGCTCCTTATCTAGAGTCTTAACCACAAGGGAATTGGAAGTGAGACTCCCCCTGTAGAATTGTCTCTTCATAAGATAATCTTGGCAATATGTGACAGACATAATCCTTTTCCCATATGTTTTATGTGCTATAAATAGAAATTCTCCCCACTAGCACTGTAATTTTAAAAGACAAAAACCCGGAAAATAATAGAGAAGTAAACATATTAATATTATTTTCACAAAATGGTTTGGAAGTTTGAAAGTGCAAAATTGGGTTGAGCTTTCTTTCTTCTTTTATACCATCCATGACACAAGTGAACAAAAAATGTTATTCTATGCTGTAAGGAAGGGGAGCAGCATTTTATAGTATATGACATCCATGTCAGTGAAATGGAAGGCACGTCAAACCTTTCCTTTGGCTGTGGCACATCACAAAAGCTTTGCAATCCCACTTCTAGCTTTTGGCAAGCCACATCCAAAGAAGACAGATGTGTGACATGCCTTTCATATCAGTGACATTCATGCCACATGTCATAAAAGCCTGCAACCCTGCTCTGTATCCTTTTGAAGCCATGACATCTTTGTGACAGTAAATACAAGTGTACAAGAGCTGTGTGCTCTTTAGCCATTTCTGGGAATACACCATGTTGGAGAATAGGGCATGGTTGAGCATAATTCATCATAGTGTACTTTTACATATTACATGCTGCAAATCTGTTCTTGATCTTAAATGCACAGTATACATACTTCACATTACATTAGCCCCAACCATGGTATTACTTTCTGTAATAAGATTAGAAAACTAAGGAGTCAAGTCTGTATTTGACAGTTGGCTGAAGGCACCAAAATGAACAATACAAGCAGAAGGCGCCATGCTGAATCAGACCAGTGGTCTTTGTATTTAATATCCTATCTGACAGCAGCTGGTAACAGATGCTTCAGAAGAAAGTACAAGGAACCTGGCATATGGAATAGGATTGGCCAGTAAACAGCTATTCCTTTTTTCGTTCTTCTTTTTTTTTTTAAAACAAAGCATTTACAAAATTTGGTTTTGTCCCAGTGCAGAATGAGAATGAGATTGTCCAAAACAGTTAATAAAAAATGAGGAAGAGAGAGACCCTTGTCAATCGATTCAATAAGCCGGTACCCAGGGCACTCATTTGGATGTGGAAGACTCGAATCCAGTGATTCTCAATCAAGGTGCCGTGAGATCCTTTTAAGGGTGCTTCAGGGTATTTCTCAATATTAGCACTATCAGGTGTGCAGACACCTACCCGTGAGTCACTTGCTACACCCAGCGATTTCGACTAGGCATCCACAGCATCAAAAACATCCTGACCTGTTGTGATCTTTCTGAGTTCTTTGGGACAGAAGAAGTGCTCTACTGTTTTTCTGGAGTCTAAAACTAAGTGAAAATTAAGAGCTGGCATTTTTTGATGCGTCTTCATACTAACAAGGAGTGTCTTGACTCTAAAAAGGTTGAGAACCACTATTTTAGTCCCTTTTCCAAATCAGGACCTCATGTTAAATAACAGGCCTGCTATTGTATATTGACAGAAACGACCCAAGCCAGAATTCTTGGTAGAGGTGTATCTTTCTCAGTTACCATAGGATAATTCATGCCTGTCTGTTGTGAAGGTGTCATGGGTGCCTCCATGTTCTTGCTTGACATACCATCCCTGATGAAGTCTCTGAATACACCAAGAAGCCAATCCTGGTTGCAGCTTCTTTATAAGGGTTTTTGAAGAAACCCTGGAGCTCACAAGACTTTGCCTTTAGGTTACAGCATCTCTCCTTGTCTTTCCAGCTACACCAGGGATGCCAGATTAGAGGGAAACTTTATCTTTAGGAAAGTAACATAAAGAGAAGCAAACTCATTAATAAACTGCAAGTCTGCATTAATCCAGCAACTGCAATATACCATTTAGGGTCCTTAGGTCAGGACAGCCAAGCCAAATTTACACGGAGTTCACATTAGCAAAAAAAAAACAAAAAAAAAACAGGTGTAACCAGCTATGTTTCTCTAGAGGGTTTATATGCTGCAGCAAAGCAGTACACAGATATCCATGCTAGGCCTAAACAACCCACCTGGGGTACTTGCAGGAATCTAAGGGCTAATTCCCCCGGCCCCTCACATGGAGCACTGTGCTACTCAAGCAGAAGCCTTCTGGTGCCCAAGGTGGGTGGAGATCTTTACATCACACTGCAGTGCACAGTGTGGACACACATCCCATCACTCTCTGCTGGGTTTAAAGCCCATGATGGGTTTGAAACGCTGGCTCTTTCCACTTGGTTTTTCTGTCCTCCATTCTTGAATGCCGGTTGTTACTCATTGCTTTCCAGTTTCTCAGGGCTTTGCCAAGGTGCTGTGATTATATTAAACAGTCAAAGCTAGTTCTTGGTGGCCAGTTTTGTATTAAGCCAGATGGATACATGTAGTCACCCACACGTCACTCCCTTCTAGTCCAGGATAAACCTCAGCCCCGACGTATACCGGCACACAGGGAGGCATGACAGCTGAAGCATGTGCCACAATCAGAAAAACATGGAACATGCCCATGTTCTCCACAGAAGTCAGACCTTTCAGATTTCCAGCAGAAACTTTTTCCTGGAAACAGGTGAGGAAACAAAGTAGGTCCTCAAATGAAGCCATGGAGAAACTAAATTATGAACTTTAATCAAATGACTAAATGCATCTTGTTCAAATACTTTGTGATCTGGCATGAAAATATGGATGATCTAGGAGGCAGGTTTTTTCCTAGCTAAAGAAAACCTGATCAGTGCAACAGGGGACATTCCTTTAAATTCGATATTAAAAACCTTATTTTTTTCACAAGTCCCCCCTGGTTAGCTATAAAGCTATAAAGCTGGTTCAAAGAACTTTAAATTTCCAAGTAAAAATTGAAAATAATAAAACTTTGAAAATAAATCCTAATTTCAAAACTATTTTTCCATTTAATTCCTCCCCCCACACTTTTTTCCTCCCAAGAAGCTCTGTCAATTAAGAAATCAATAGGACATGGAGTGGGGCATGCTTGTCTCAAATTATGAAATCCAATTTGTATTATGTGCTGAGCACATGTCTAAGCATGCCCCAAACAAATATGCTGAGTGGTATTTAAGGCAGCAGCCCTATCGTGGGAGAGGGGCTTGCCACCTCACTGAAGGACTGTTACCGAGAAAGGAGCAAGATGATGCTCTCAAGCCACCGGATCTCATTGTCTCTCAACTGCTGACCCAACCTCGGGGAACAGTGTGCGCTTTCCACTAGAGCCCGATGGGGGTGTAGAGGAAGGGAGCACAACCATGGGAAGGAGCTGTAGTTTTCTATTTGAGCACACAGCTAGGAGACAGGCCACTGCTCTGAGCGGGGAAGCCTACTATCGCTGTATGATGCAAGGAGTTTCAGCAAAGAAAACCAGAAGGGCTTTTCTGACAACCCTCAGGCTCACAGGTGGAGTGAGCACAGACTTTTCCTTTACTCAAGTGTTCTCAAAGGTAAAGTTTCTGTGGGTAAGAAATTCCTGTACTGAGCTCATGTTCCTTGTTTTTCTGACACATCATTTATGAAATGGTTAGACTAGAAGCCCAGGGCACATGCGAAGCTCAGGAAGCTCTGGGGTTGTGTATCAGTGTGTGTTTGAGAGGTCTGAGGTAGGGCTGTGTGAAGCTTCAGTCCCTGATTCGATTTGGCGCAGATTCGGCCCGATTTGGTGGCCAAATCTCTGAATCTGAACCAAATCGGAGGACCCTTTAATCTCTCTGAATCGATTTGGAGAGATTCAGAAAGATTTGTCAGTTTGGACGCAGACACAGCTTTAAATGGTTTTTCTACATACCTCTAGGTAGCAGGGGCTCCTGAATGCTGCAATTCTGGGGTGCATGGCCAAACCCACAGGAGTCCAGGGGCGTCCCCAGCATGCCCCGAAAGTGGACCAGAAGCACTTCCAGTCTGCTTCCGGGTACGCTGGGGAGCATGAAAAGGGTGTCCCCTGGACCCCCCAGCTTGGCAACTGGTACCTCCTGGGTCTGGGAGGAGCACCCAGGGTCCTCCTGCAGTCAATTGCTGAGCCAGGGAGGTGCGGGGGGCCCCCCCATGCACTCCTTGGGAGACCTGGAAGAGGTACGAAAGTACTTCCAGTCCACTTTTGGGTTTGCTGCTGAGCACATGGAGGGCCCCCCTGCGCTCCTGCGGGACACTCCATCTGACCTAGCATCACAGCACTCAGAAGCCACACTGGTACCTCGAGCTATGTAGAAAACACATTTAAAGCTGTATCTATGTCTGAATCGCTGATTCTCTGAATCAGCATCAAATCTTCAGATTCAGATTCAGCCGAATCGAATCAGGACAATGATCCAAATCAACAAATCGAATCACTGTCCCTGAGGCGGGCCAAATCCGAATCCAAATCGAACTGGGCCCACTTCATGCACTCCTAGTCTGATACACTGGTTTTAGAGTTTAAATTGATACTTTGTGTCCCTAGGAAGAGATCAGACTAGACATCTAGGAGTCTACCTTTCAGCTCCAGAATGAGGGATTCTGCCCATGGGCAACTGGCCTGGAAACATGCAGGATTTAGCAACAAAATCCAGTCACAACAGACATGCATAATGGACCAGCTTGCCTCAATAATTATTTAATATTTACATTACAACGGTGCCAAGAGACCTCAGTCAAATCCTTTTTGTGTCTAGGCACAGGACAAACATATTCAAGCACAAAAACCCTGCATGGAAGAGCTTCCACTTGAAGAGACATCCCCAGGATATACAAGTTCTTATTCAGCGTTCCTTACTCAAGCAAAACACTTGACTTCAAAGGGAGTTTTGACTTGGTAGGGAATAATGGCTGCCAAAGTAGGGCCCGCGCTATAAAACAACGAGGCTGGTATGCCACGTATAGAAAGGTGTATACAGAAAATGTATCCAGAGATGAAAAAGGAATGGGTGAAGGTTGAGGGCACAGTATAACTGAAAATCTAGACTCTTCTGGAGGTTTTGTCTTTGAACACGCGAATACACATTCAGACTTTGCAGTCTAAAAATTGTGAAGTTTGAGGTTGGTTCTTTTTTGGGGGGGGGAGAGGGGGGTTCTTTTTCTTTGCTTTGTTTTGTTTCTTAAACTTTTTGTGCCTTTTCAATTTACCTAACAAGGACTCGCCTGAGATACAATAACAACGGGAATACGGTCTCCAGTGTGATCCATAGCAAATACAAATTGTATTAATTTATTCTTTGGAGCATAAAACTCAACCGCAACTAAATGGAATATGCTCGCATTTCTTGCTTTTTATGAACTTCTGAAGCAGGTTTTTGATGAATAGATTGTATAGGATTATAATATATTTATAGTTTGCTTTTATATAGTTCAGAAACAGAATCATAAATATGACCTCATATGTTAATAAATCAATTATAGAATGCCATGTTACACATATGCTCAAAACATGACCTCGTCCAAGGTTTCTTAAAGCTGCAAGTACTAAATTAGAGTTCAGATTTAGGGAGCTCTAGTCTTAAAACACTGCAACTCGAATAATCTGGTAAATATTAAGTGAGTTTGTTTTTCAATTAAGCTTATGTTGCTTGTAGTGGTTTATTAAACCTCACTCAACAGCAGCAGTTCAGTTATAGATGAATAATCATTACCATTACTAACCACAGTTCTGAGTTTTAGAGGAATACTTATCTGCAATTTGCGTAACCATCTTTGAGTCATGAAAGGGTCAAAGAGAAATGGAAGCCTGGAATTTATACATGCTCTTCTGCGCTATCACAGGCAACTCGGCTCTAAATCATTTTCATTTTCTAAAACAAAAACACTGCTGGTGATTCATTTGTAACGGGGACTTACAGTAATTGCTTTTGGGGAGTTTGACAAGGAAAAAATGTGTCGCGGGCAATTCGCTAAACTTTAAAAACTGTGTAAAACAGAAAGCAGAGAATGTTGTTCCTTTTTTTTTTATGTTTCATCAAGCGTTTTACTTACAATTGCTAATTTAATGTTTACATCTCTGAAGAGCATGAGACTCGATTAAAACCTAGTTAACAGAAAACAGAAAAATGAAGAGATCACTTGATTCTTTTTTCATGTATGGTCCTTACACAGAGCAACCGAATGCCTCACAGTTTGTCAGTGTATTTACTGATCATCACCTCTGGGAAGTAGAGAAGACTTTTATCCTGCTTTTACAGGGAAGGAACTGAAGCATAAAGAGATTAGGGACCATTGGAAAAAGATCTCAGGAGGTACCGAGACCCTGAGGCCTGATCCAGAACTCCCCTCACCCTTAAAACACCATGGGTGGCTTCCTTTTGGACTTAAAAACTCCACAGATACCCAGGGGTGTGTGTCTGCATGCGACCAGAACTGCCACAAGCCTGACAGCTCTGTCTCATGCCCAAGTCTGACCAGGATCAAGAAACTAGATGTACCTCCGTCTGGGTCCCTTGAAAAGCTCCTTCCGGTAGTTGTATGGAAAGTACATAAAACACACCTACCATACAAGTGATAGGATAGGACGGCTCTGTACAAACTGTAGAGGTGATGGTTGTAGCGGGCAAATTGAGTTGTGCTAAGGCTCTCAGCCAGAGTCCAGACCTTCCCAGCACTAAGCAATAAAATTGAACAGTGGCGCTGGGAGATGTGAGTGCTGTGACTGGTGCACTAGGCGAGCAACGCACTATAGTTTCCTTATAATGAATGTGCCTGGCACAGTGTCAGGGAAGTTGTGCACCGTATAAAGAATGCTTAGCACGGTGCCAGGAGATTGGACAATTTGGTATGGAAAAGTTATAAAAAACAGTTAACACAAAGGAAGATGTGAGAGCACGTGGCGGACCTGGGAAAACAGACACAGCTGCTGCGTCTCTGCTGGGCACCAGAGAAGCCATTAGACGTCGCACACCCAGGGAAGACCCAAGGCGTGGTACCCCCAGCACTTGTCACTGAGACACCTACAGAGCCACTTGGCAGGTCGTATTATGAGGAGGAAACCTGTAATACTGTCTAAGGGCTACTATTAAAGTTCACTTGATACCAAATCGGATGAGTTGCCACATCAGTCCTTTAGGGCTCTGGCAAAAAGAAATCGTATTGGTAACAATTAACAAGCCAGCCAGGAACCAGAGACGGACTGATGGTATCAAATTGGAAACTACAGCTGGGTGGGCTGGTAACCTTTAGGGGGCGGAGGCAGGGGCAGATGGAGACTGTGGGCTCCAGGCTCCCCGCCTTTCTGCTCTCCCCCCGGGGTCTCCACAGCCCAGTGGGTAGGACCCGGCATGGCATGGCATGGCATGGCAGGGCAGCGCAGGGCAGGGAGGCTCAGTGCTGCTGCCAGGAGCCCCATGCTGCCCTGGCGAGGTGCCCTCTGCCTTCCCAGCAGCAGCAGGTGAAGCAGCTCGGAGTTGTTCCCTCCGCTGCTTCAGGGCATTGTCATGGTGGCACACTGTTCCTGGTGGTGTCACCAAGCCTCCCCGCCCTGCCCTTCTCTGCCCTCCCATGCTAGGTCCACCCACTGAGGCATGGAGGCCCCAGGGGGAAGGCAGCAGGATGCCTGCAGCTGGTAGCCGAAACCTGCCCCCTCCAGCCATGGGCTCTGCTCCAGCTTGCCACCCATTGGGGAGAGAGAGCCTCCCCAATGCCTCCCATGGGCACCAGACAGGATTTGGGTGCTGCCCAAGGGCCACAGGACTCCAGATCCAGGTCCACTTCCAGATTCACTGCCAAGCACCGCCCCGCCCTCCCCCCAGTCCTGTGGGATGCTCCATCTGCCCCGTCACAGCATTCACGAGCCACACGTGGTACCTCCAGGTATGTAAAAAAAACCAACACATTTTAAAGCTGTGTCTATGGCCAAATCACTGATTCTCTGAATCAGCACTGAATCTTCAGATTCGGATTCAGCCGAATCGAATCGGAACAGTGATCCAAATCAACTAATTGAATCACTGTCCCTGATTTGGGCTGAATCTGAATCAAAGACAGTCCATTTCACACACCCCTATTAGTTATCAGAACCTTCCCTAGCTGGTTTAAAGCTAATCCAGGTTTGGCTACAGGAACTACAGCACTGATAAGCTAGGCCATCCCCTTTTCTGGGAGAAAATGTCTAGGATAATCCAAATTTAAAAAAAAAACCTATGTTACATGGTCACTGGGAAGAAATGAAATGTCAGGTAGTTGAAATATAGCTATGTAAATGGTCAAACCAAACTGAGCCACACAAAGCTGGCTCACATTTGAAAATGTGACTATGGCACAAGATATTTAGCTCACCCTTCCCCATGAATCTCCTGTTCTAAGTTTAACTTGTATTCTAATTTTATACTTGTGGCAGGTCCATGTCCCACTCACCATGCATCTGAGCTCCAGGTGGCTGGTCTACAAGCGGCCGGGCTGGTGCCCCTGCAGTCAGAAGTGGGACCGTGGATTGGTCGGGCCCTGCAAGTCTCCTGGGACAAAAGAAGCCGGGTGGCTGTGCCCTGGGGAAAGCAGGAAGGAGGGAGCACCCACGGTGCTGCCAGAAGCCTTTGTCATGGCCAGCATGGGCCGGCAGATCCACAAGCAGTTGGACCGCTGGGCAGCACAGCAGCTCAGAACATGTCACATCTTAGGTGAAGGTGAGTAGCCCACATGAGCTGAACATGGTTCACGCAGACATGAGCATGGAAGGAAAGAGCACGGGCTCCAGCAGAGAGGCAGTCACCCACGGAGCCAAAGGCTCAGGACCCACCGAGGCCACACCCGCACTGGACGCATCCCGCAGGTACACACAGGGTAGCTGGAGCGGGACGGAGGTGGGCCAGGAAGCACCGGAGGATCCTTCCAGCAGAACAAACCTCCCGGGGAGCCAGGATACAGAACCCGCAATGCTGGTATGCCTTCTTCCATGAGACCTGTAGTTGGGCAGCGCAAGGCCCCTAGGGGTAGCAAGGGCATGGGCAGTCGTAAGACATGGCCAGGTGCTAGCCGATCCAGTGCCCAGTGCTTTTGGGGACACAACTCCAATGCAGTTATGCAACAGCTGCACAGTGCAGCCTGCATGCAGGGGGGAGAAGCGCTGAAGAAGAGTCGCTCGACGTGGCGAGCATCATTGCCCTGCTTGCTCGCACCCCAGGGAGAATTTCAGTTCAGGTATTGTTGAGTTGTTTGTTTTCCAATTGGAGACACTTGACCCACCAGCTGGGTAAGTGAGGCAGAGACAAACCACCCAGGAGGAAAAGATGGTGCCTGCAGCACATCCAGATCCCACCAAGACCCAAGCTATAACACCCGAGTGGAAAGGGGTGGGGTGAAGGGGAGGTATCGAGCCCCACAGAAGAAGCACCAGCCGAGGCACCCAGGGTTTTGGAAAACACTGAACAGCATCCTCCAGTGGAACCTCAGGTAACATCAAGTCATGGCAGGCAGAGCAGGCCAGCAGTGACACAGCGAGCATGGGCCTGCCATGATACTGTACTGCCTTGTTTGAACTTTTGAGATATATTAGGCCAAAACAGAAAAGCTCTGGCATCTAAGAGTCGGACACTGATATGAGACCCAATTCTAGAAAGCAATCTTAAAACATCTTCAACTCCCCATGAAGTCAAAAGAAAGTTGAGGTACCCCATAGTGGACAGGATCTGTCTGTTAAGGTACTTACATCCCCTGCACTTAAGTACCTGGATGCCTAGAAAACTAAAATTAGGTTGTTACCACCAGCTAACCCTAGTAAGAACTAGAGTCTGTTTCTGTACATTTCATAGCAAATAATACTGTTGAAATACACAAAGGGAATGCTCGATTTGCTGTTTCCCTGTGGGAATGAAAGGAATCACTCCTCATGCAATTCTAAGAGAAACTGATTAGATTTATGCAGGCAAGTATCAGCTTGTGATTAGCGTTTAGGTGAGGATGCAGTTATGTGCTATAGGAAATACGGCTGTGAGTTTCTTCTGTTTACTTTCATTATCTAATACACACTGCATTAGGTTGTATATGTGTGGGTTTTATTTTTTTAAGAACTTGTAAATTTATGAGTGCTTCCAACCACAGAAACTGGATTGACAATTTGCTCGTAGCAGAGTCTTTTTAGGATGCCCTTGCAAAAAATATCCATTGAATGATTTCATGAATATAAATGGTCATACCTGTTGTTACACTTACTATTTCTGATTAGAGCAAGTTGGATTTTTTTTTTTTTGCTGAAACAGTCTTCCACTGAAAAATGCCATTCTGAGAAAATATTTTTTTTCATAAAATGACACTGATTTTGATGAACTATCACAGAAGAATGTTGGAAAAGACATTCTGAACTATTCCGAAGATCCCATTTGGACTTTTTCACCATGAAAAGTTTTGTTTCTCCATTTCAAAATGATTATCCTGTGTTAAAATTGCTCACAAGTTCTAAACATATTGCATTAATAGAACCAAAACATTTTAATTGAAAAAAAGATTTTTGAAAATTTCATTTGCAGAAAAATTAGGATTTTGGAATGAAAATTCAGTTGTAATGCAAAAAAATATGAAATCTTGTATTTTCTCTTTTTTTGCAGCCGCTTTATTTCTGATTCAGTAGCTTTGTTAGGGCTAATGGGTCAGCTTTTAGTTAATTGTTTACTTCAAAAGAGACAAAATTGTTGTGTATTGGAACAACTGATTCACTCTGTGGTGTGTGGCAATTAGGGTCTCTAATCTTATGGTCAAACTGCTAAGAGCCTATTGCAACAATATTTACAGTTTAATAAAAGCTCAGAAATCCTTTCATCTACCCTGTGGGCCTGGAATACAGAAGGAGCAAATTCTGCCAAGAAGAAAAGGATGTTGAAACAGAATCATGTAACGTGTTAACGCTGCAGGGCCTTGGAAGTACGACACCAAGGACTTGAGGCATAAATGGAATGATCTTTGTGATATAATACAGAAGCAGGAGTAACATCAGAAAAGCATGTACTCAAGGGAAAGGAAACGGCAAGATCATTTGTCATTGTCAGCGCTGATTGCTTAAAGTAGTGACAACTTCTGCTCTAACCATTTACATTATAGTTGGAGGTGTGAACAGACCCGTAAGTACTAGCTTTGTCCACTACAGAACTGGAACTTTACCTTGTTCCACGCCTCAAAGCTAGTATGGATGGTCCATGGTGGTTATGAAATCCAGTTAGTTTAACATGTCTGCAATTTCCAAATGATGTTAAGTTGAAGCACTTACTTTGTATAACCAAATACACCTCAGAGCATTTTCCGCTATACCTTTCTTCTCCCTAATGCTATTTGCTTTCCTTAATGCAGTGTTGATTCATTCTGTGGCGTATACAGTTATGGTCTCCCTAATTTTATGGTTAAACTGCTAAGAGCTCACCGTAACAAAGTTTACAGTTTAATAAAATAGAAACTAAAAATGCCCCAAGTGTACAGATGCAGCAGATGGGTCAATGAATACTATCTAATTCCTATGGTCAACCTGCTTTTGAAATTTATGGAGAACTAGTTTTCATTGCAAAGAAATTATGTCAAGAAATTTTAAAAAATGGTACCTTTAAGAGCACATTTAGGCATTGAAGTGGGCTATGTTAACACTACAGAGACCCCAACAGGCCCTGCTGACCTATAAAAGGGGTCAGCACTTTTGAAAGTCAGACAATTTAGTTAGAAGCCTAAATAAAGATTGAGAAGCCTAACTTTAGGCTCCTCTTTCTGAAAATCTTGTGCCTAATTTAACACCAATTTTACTCTTAAAAGGAAGCTCTCCTTTGCTAACAAATGCACAGTGAAAAAGTCATAAATACTGCATACTGGAAACCTTATGTATAAATCTGTGGTGTTCTGAGATACAGGGATTTACTCCCTGAATTTAAAGGAGACAGCAATACATGCAGACTGAGGTGCAGTCAACACTTCCACTTAGATGGTGAAACCGAACTCTAATTATAAGAGATTGTCTAGCCAATATAGCTTCGTATTTCAGCTTTCAATACAATATAATACAGTCTAATTTATAAAGTGCCTTATCATGCAAACATCCATAGGCACTGTAATTTAAAAGGGATTATACCTAAGCCCTCTAAAAGTAATAATAAAAAAAAAAAGATGTTTAATCTTATGGTACTTTTAAAAACATTTATTGAAGAAGCTTCCCGGAGTTTCTGGAGGTAAGTAGCTCCAAATAGGAGTTATATGCCAAAAGTTTTATATTTGGATGCCTACAGTTACACTTAAAGCCACATGCAGGCACCTGAGCAAAGGGCATAAGTCAGGGGTGGGCAAAATGCGGCCCACAGGCCGGACGCAGCCCGCCAGGCCATTCTATCCGGCCCGCGGGGCCCCTAAAAAACGTAGAAAATTAACATTTATCTGCCCCAGGCTGCCTGTCATGCAGCCCTTGATGGCTTGCCAAAACTCAGTAAGCGGCCCTCCGCCTGAAATAATTGCCTGCCCCTGGCATAAGTGATCATAGGATCCAACGGCTGGATCCTTCATTGCTGTGAATCAGCATGGCTCTGTCAAATTAAACTGTTCCAGCGTATATCAACTAATGCTCAGGCCCACTCATTTTTGAGTCAGAGAAACCCTCAGTAAGCATTGTGCGTGACTTCCTACATACCTTAGTAGTTCCTGCACTGGAAGGGCTTCTTGTTTCCAGGTATGTGACAGCTCTGCAGCTTATAAGACTGGTTGAAGAAAAGAATATATATACACATGTATCTTTTTTAAAAAACCCATTGTTTGACACTGGGTGATGGCAAAGCCCTTCTCTTGCTAATCTGGCCCAATGATCAATTACCATAAATCATAAAAAAATGTGGTTTATTTCTAATAATATTTTCTAACCATCACTTCCAGCAATGGAGATCTTTCTCTGCTAGATTTTCATTGCAAAACTTGCCTCACGGGTCATCCCTATATAAATGGCAGCAGAGTTTGGCTGAGGTTGTTTCCAAGTGATTGATGATTAGAAGATTTGAAGTTCTGGTGATGGACATTTCGATGAGAATGAACAAAGTCCACTCAAAGCTTTCTTACTCCTACTGGAGTATTATGCTGCAAGATTTAATTGCTAGACCTCCTTTTTGTATGCTACTGTGTCATTCTTTAAATAAATAGCTCTGTTCAGGTTTTATAGGTAGACTTCTAGCTGATTCCTGCCCCTGAAAAAAAGTTATTGCAATGGACAGTTAGAAAAAGTTGGTTCCCAGCAAAGCTCCTCTTGTTTATCGCTGCCACTGGGTCCATCTCATACAACTAGAGTCACCTGAAATTTTGTCTCAATTTTCACAGGAATAGGAGCATTACAAATTTCAGAAGGCACCTAAGTAACATAGGAAACAAAGATCCATTGACTTTTAATAGCATTTATGCCATTTATCTAGGTTCATCACCAAATATTTGCTATCACAAAAATTCCATATGATAATACTTGGTAGGAATCAACCCATAATTCCCAAGCACGGCGTCTTTTTTTACAACCAGAGGGACATATTCGCTAGCAATGTCAGCATCTTCATCAAATTATTCGTCATCACATCCAATGCATTTCATTCCCATTTCCCTCCCATCCTAACAATTGTGGGAAAGCTGCCAAAAACAATCTTCTGGCATGGTTACAGAATTGGAAGAAAAAAAAAAGTAAAACAAAAACCAGGCAATAGAGTGATGCCTCCTCAAACACCGTAACACTGAAAGACCTTTCATTAACACGTCCACACCTAAATCTATTTACTAAAATGCGAATAACTGGAAATTAAGTACTACCTTCCAAATTTACGCTATTTATATCATGACCTAATTGATACCGGGCAGCCAAAAACAATGAGAGAATTTATGTGAAACAATATAAAGTGAATTTATTGTTCAACCAGTGATTGTACTGAAACATAGCAACATGTTATGACTTTACGGTGACTGATCTCACTGACTTCATCAATGAATGGAATCCTTGCAAGGGTGAATGGGAACATTATGAGAAAACAAATCAAAAAAGTGTCCAATAATACTAATCAAGCCAAAATGTGAAACATTTGACTTAAACAAATATTGTGAATCAGCCATGAATTGGGCACTGCAACAAACACATTCTTCCTCTTCAGTATCATGACCTACATCACATCCTACTTTTCTCTTCTATGATATCAAGATGACACCTCCAACTCCTGATGCCAGTCCTCATCAATTACTGGTCAAATTAACAGATCTTTGCATTTTCTCCCATGTGAACATTATGGAAGGAGTACCTGCAAATCACCTTATTGTCCTTCAGTGAATAGGCAGTGAATCTGGCTTTTCACCCAGGCCTGGATTATCCACTTGTTACCTTGTGTTTCCAGGTCATAGCCATTTGTCTCAGACTGTAAGCTCTTTGTGGAAGGGAAAGCTTTTCTTTGTGCCTGTACAACACTAGCCACAATGGGGTCACGGCTTAGGACTGTGGCTCCCAACCATTGCTGCAATTTCAATAACAAAATATAGCAGTTATTTCTGAAATGTTTTGACTTCTATATTTATTTGTATTTATATTAAAAAATCCACCTTCCCCACAACAACAACAAATGTGCCATAACTAGGGCATGGTGAAGTTTTTTGGTGGATAGTTTACCTGCTGAAAAAAATGGAGGGGGGTGGGGGGCGTTAATGTGAAACGACTCATAAATTTTCAAAATGGTTTCAGTTCAGGAATATTTTTCTGGGCCAAAACCTAAAATCAGGAAAGAGTTTTATGTCACCCTTTATTCCTCTGTCCAGTGATGAGGGTACTAGGATGTGGGAGACACAGGCTCAAATCCTTGTAGGCAAAGGAAGGAATTGAAGTTCATGAGTGCCATACAAAATACCACAGCTAATTATTTTGTAAATGGTACTTTATGTCCAGCTTTTCATTTCTGTTGCTTTGCTTCTGCTAAGGAAGCACCAAATGAAAACAAAATATTTCGTTTCAGGATCAATGATTTTTTTTTTTTTTTTATTACCAGAAATATTTTGATGGCTTCTCATTTTGGTGAAAGAAAACAAAACAATGTGCACATGAACCTATTTTCTTTCCTTTTTTATCAGTTGGGTCAATGATGGAAAAATCAGTTATTCACACAGAAGTAATATCCTAACAGAAATAGTATAAGAAATAGCTTTATAAGAATATAATGTTACAGCAATATAAGATATGGTATTGTTTGGAGTGCCATTGGTAAATCAGGTAATTAAAAAACCCATTTCTCCACCCTCTTCCTTATTTCCAAGTGCCTTAGGAAAAAAGGTGAGCTTTCTGAATGCCATAACATTCAAGCAATTTCAAAAAAAGGGGGGCAGGGAGCAAATTCCAATACTGTGAATCTGGTTTTTCCATTATTGGACTAGCTCTAAAAGAAAAACAAAAACTTGTATAATACATTGTGAAATCAACCCCACGGGCATACAAAGGCTGTGGTTGATTCTAAGGCCTCTGGCAGACATTATACTTAAGATGTGATTAACCCGTTAATTACGTCTTAAGTAGTAACCCAGCCTCACATTAATGCAATTAATGATGCAATAAAACAAGGAATAAGCCACAAAGTGATTATAAAGTATGTGTGGTTCCCAGCCTCCAGGGCGCATCAGAATCAAAGGCTCTTGTGCACCCTCGGGGGTGGGTGCGCTGATCTGCTGACTGGATTGCTACTTGTCATGGTCCTGGACAGCATGGTGCAATTGGGAACTGATCCACGGATCCACAATCGTGCCTCCTGCCATGCGTGTGCAGGGGAGTTAGGGAAGATGAAATGTGTTATGTATTCTCCTCCAGCAGCTTGGTAACTAAGACAGTTCCTCTAAAAAGATGGGATGGAAAAGAGGGGCGGCTCTTGTCCATGCTATACTCCCATAAGGCCTAAATTTTCTAGAAATTTAGCCTGGAATTGGATCAGGAGTAAGACTGCTTGTGTAGCTGTAATTTCCTGCTGAAGGGAAGTCTGGGGCCAAAGCTGCCGAGGCCCACTAGGCCCAGCAAAGCCGGGGAGATGAGGAAGCCCAAGATGTTTGAGATCTTTATTAGGATGCTTTCTGCTCTTTGTATGTGCCCTGAATGCTGATCCTAGGCAATCAGCCCCCTGCCCCACCCATTCCATGCAGCAGCAACGCTTCCTCCCGTCAATGGAAGAGATGATGAGGAAAGTCCTCAAGTCCAAACTGGTGGCTTTTTCTGGTCCTTTGGTTGATAAGTCTTCATGGCTTAGCATGTGGGCATACTGGATGATCCGTTTTAATTTTCTACAGTGAGGATATGCGTGGAATAGCAATGCATGATAACAAATGCAAAAGAAATGAGGTTCCAGGAATCAGAAGAATTGCAGTAACCAGACTTGTCATTTAGGATAGGCACTAAGGGAGGGCTAGGGTTTCAACCCTCTCCTGACTCCCTCTCCTCACAGAAATAAGAAATACTCACCTGTACTGAAAGTGGACGGCTTTCTGTGTCACTATAGCCTGAGGTGGCCTCCCTACACTGACACCAGTACCAACTGCCAGGACGCCCGCATGCCAACACTCGTCTTCATCCACTGCACCATCGAGGAGCTTTCTGCACATAGTGCACCGAGATATGAATACAAATGCAGGAAAACAGCTGAGTTTGCAATATTAGGCAGCCATTTCCCCTCCCCCAACCCCTCCACACCACAGCATAAAACTTTTTAATAAAGGAAATTAAATGAATAAAGTGAAGAAGCGTGTGGGAATTATCATCTCATCACAAGAGTTTTAGATGCAAGAATAATGGTTCATTGTGTAGACTCTGACAGGTATTAAAACCATTTATCTTGTTTACAAGGAACATGATGACACTAATATTTTATCTACAGCACAGTGCCATGATGTATAACATGGAGTATATTACAGTTAAACTCAACAACTTAATACTAGCTGTTCCAGGGCAGAGCCTAAAAGCAATTATCTCCTGTAACAGCATGGTTACACCCTACATTTTTTCTCTTCCCTAAATCACACAAAGGCTGCCTCAGAGTAGATGTCTAAGCCAGGAGTCAATTCCCAAAGCTCACGCACCAGAATGCTCCCACCAGTCAAACAATCAGCTTTTAAGCTAAGTACAGACAGTCAAAAAGTCTGAGGCCGAATCGATTCAATTTTTGCGGGTTAGTCCAATTTGCATAGATTGAGCCAATAAGCAAGTGAACAGACATTCAGTTTTGACTTGGAAATGCAGCCACATGCCTGCAGTGGCCCAGGCCAGAAGCTGGGGGCGCTAGAGCATGCCTCCCTGCTCAGCTGGAGCAGACAGCTTGGGCTAAGGCATGCCCGCCCACCCTGCGAGGGGATGTTTGCAAGGGAGGTGCAAAGCATCCTGGGATGCTTGGGGGACTGAGAGTTAATTTGCATCTGGAGTGGGTCTGGGACAGAACTTCAATAAGCCAATTTAACCTGATTCAGTTAAGCCTGATACTACGTCCATCCAGGTTTATCTTAAACCAATTCCGGCCATTTTGAAAATGGTTTATGTGCACTGAACTTCTGTTGTGTTACAGATTTGAACCGGTTTCTGATCACTTATACCAGTTTGTGTGTAATTTCTGTGTCCCTGGCTTTAAAGAACAAAATCCAAGGCACAGACTCCAACAGTACAAAGATACTGGAGTGCTGGAGAAACTGGTTCTTTTATCAGTTTCAATCCTGGTTGGAGAAAGTGGTTCAACTTGTTAACCTGAAGTCAGGAAGAAGGCAGAGCACGCTAGCGAATAACTGGTTATTGCTGTGGGTGGGCTATTTAGCTGTTTGCTGAGAGAAAGATCTAATTTGCCTGGGTGCAATACTACTTGAATACAGCAATAATGTTTCCGGTTCAGGTGGCAGCCCACAGCCACCTTCCATGCTTGATGCACTAGAGCTGGATTCATGCGGCACCAGGTAGCACTGTGCTGCATCCTTTCAGTTGATACAATAGGTCACTGCCAGCAGCCACAAAAACATCTGGGGGCTAGAGGGGAAGGCTGAAGTGAGATCTATTTTTCAAATTCAAAACCAAGGTCCCAGTTCAGTGTCACCTCAAGGACAGCAGGACTGTCCCAGAGAATCCCTCATTTCAGACCAAGTTCAGCTATAGGATTCTGAATTCACCTTCTTGTCCATTTTGAAGTCAACTTTGAGTCCTCCATGTTGAGGTTAATGGCAAAATTATTTTCGCCTTCTCCTGGCCCTGTCGGCTGGATGAGTGGTGTGGGGCTGGCCCACAGGCCAGATCAGGCCACTGACCCACCCACCCCCAAAACCAAAGCACAGGGCACCTGATCTGGGATCCGTTGTATATGTGGTGCCTATGCTGCTCCACCTGGCCTGGGACTGGGCTGCACATGGGGCCCACCTCCTTCCCACATTAGTTCAAGACTCACACTGCATGTGGTGCCCACTCCAGCCAGTCCACAACCTGCGCTGCCGTGCATCATGGGTCACGGACCATCTGGAGTAAGCATCGCACATGGCACGCATCTCAGACCGGCTAGCGGGGTGAGGGAGTGGCATGTAAGGCATGGATCCTAGACTGGCCAGAACTGGCACTGCACATAGTGGATATTGGAGCAGGTGCCACGTGTAGTGCACGTCCCAGGCCCTACAGGCAGGCTGGTGCAGCACGTGTTATGCCGGTCAGCTCAAATCCAGACGCAGCACTGGGGCTGGGTGACGGAGCTCGGCAGACCCTCAGACTATATCTTTGACACCCCTGCAGGACTGGAATGGATGGCACTCAACTCACTCTATATTTTACTTAAAGTCCATTTAAAAAAACCTACAAAGCCTTAATGCTACATTTTGCAAGGAAAACATCATTTTCAACATTTCAGCCTATCCAAATTGCTTTTTACCAGAATCTGCTTACGCTACTTTTAGGAATGAGAAAAGTAATTGGACCGCAACGAGTTTTTCTGATGCAACTGAGGAGCCAAAAATTAGCCTATGTGTTTGTTTCTGTTCCCTCTACAAAATGAGTATGAAATGCAGCCTTTCCCCTCACATGTCACAATACACACTAACTTTCTATACCAAATGCACTTTCTGAAGAGTTCTTAAAAAAATGCAGTACTGGCACCTCTAAATCAGACAACTATTCTCAGGAAGACAGCTTTCGATTACGATGCACCTACTTGAACTACACAACAAACAACCATCTGCTTTATTGTACCAAATACTTTAAACATGTTCATCCACAAATGCCTTATGAGAGAAGTAGCAATTTTGCCCATTTTACAGAACCTGAAGCAGGAATATCCAGTCCAGTAAAGCCCTGGACAAATTGAAGTCATTCTGTCTCACTGTAGGGACAACATTGGGTTCACAGAATTAGATTAAAGATGACATTTTTAAACCTGGGTGCATAAACTTAGCCCCCAAACCCACATTTATAATTCACATATCTGTATTTTCAAAACTTCTGACCATTTCCTACCGCCTTTGAAGGGAGATCGACATCTCCAAAAATCAGGTAGTCTCTTCAGGTACCTAAAATGGGTATCAATGACTAATTTTAATGAGTCTTATGTAATTATATGTTCTTTCTTCCTCGCCTGGATATAAAATACCCCTTATGTTGCAAATTCAAATGCAGCCCAGGTTGGTAGCAATAAAAAGTAATTACCATCTGATATCTCCTGGGTGACATATACCCAGTTCCTAGCGGACAGGTGCCCATTTCATAAAATCCACCACCTCATTAACACCTAAAATGACAAACTTGGTTGAGAAGCCACTCAAACGAGGTAGTAACACCATTAGCATCTTGCTATAGTGAAGATTTTCATTGCCCTTCTGTGGATTTCCAGAGTTGTCAAATCAGCAGTATAATTACCTAACAAAATAAACTATATTGCAGTTTCACTATTTACTTTTGATTGTACACAGCCAAGTTTGATTTGAAAGGCCAGGAATGTCCCTCTGATAACACCATTGCAATTCTGCCATTATTTGCCTTGAATGGTCTGTACTACAGTGCTAGTGATGATACGTGAAAATAAAATATTTACTCTGTCAGGGGATTCTCTCACCTGTTTAGAGAGTACTTCTGCGTAAAGCAAGACAGAGCCTTTTATCAACCTTGAACAGTGCCGTTATAACTAGGAAAAGCAAAAAAAAAAAAATGCTATGAGCGCTAAGTATATCTTATACTGCTTAAAAGCTTTTTCTCATCTTGGTGAGTGTCAGTAAAGGACTAGCTCTGTCATTAACTAGAACACACAAACTATAAAACGACTGTTTAGGACTGCTGGGGGGGTGGTATACATATAAATGTCTGCATATACTTAAAATGCCGGTATTAAATTA
Source organism: Crocodylus siamensis (assembly GCF_052110815.1). Lineage (NCBI taxonomy): Eukaryota > Metazoa > Chordata > Crocodylia > Crocodylidae > Crocodylus > Crocodylus siamensis. The sequence goes on along the minus strand of NC_143401.1, from coordinate 85,756,166 downwards.
ACAGCTGATGAAAGACGGACCAAGTGGGATAAATTGATACTAATCTCATCAACAAACTCTGCACAGATGGCTTTTAAAGAAAACAATACTATAGATTTCTAAGATTATTACTTTGTAATCAGGCTGACTCAGCTTCACGCATGCTCTTCTCCTGTATCCCATCTTTATCTTGGTCTAGCTAAACTTCCATTCCACATCAGTTATTATAGCATATGATTTCTTCCCCCCACATCTCATGTAAGAAAGTACTTTATATCATCAACAATTATGCTCGTCCTTTTATTTGCACTTGGCTTTTTATTAATATGTACAATTGCTTTGAAATGCAACAACACTCAAACAAAGCAACCGACTACAAAGCACGCTTTGGGCACATTAGAAATAACTTCTTTTATGCACGAGGCGAGAAGTCTTGTGGGTGATATCTTCTATTGGACCAACTGCATGGTTGGGATGGATATAAGCAGACTTGTGGGTGTCACAGTACTCTTCCGCGGGCCGCTGGGAGAGATGCAGACACAGCAGAGCTGAGTAGCACAACCATGAGGGCACGCGGCCAGCGAACTCAGTTGGTCCAATTAAAACTATCACTCACAAAAAAACTTGTCTCTGGCATATCTCCTAGCGTCATCACAGCAACAACATTACTTCTTTTATGCACAGTATTTTTAGATCAATATTCTCCTTTATAAGACACAGCAAAGCAAGAAGTGTTCACAATGTATTTTGGTGGTAACGCATAATTAACAGAAGTCAAAAAATCCTGTTTGGGTGTAAATCACAGTATCCTGAAGTACGGTGGTTAACTGTCTTCGACAGGCAGGGAGCCTTTGTCACTCCCCAAGATGGAAGACCTCCGTCCCACGCACACCACCAAACAAACAAACATACGTATTCATTTACTCCCATGGAACATGGTTTCATTCATAGATTTCATAGACATTAGGGCTGGAAGGGACCTCGCGAGATCATCCTTCTTCACTGAGGGATAGTCCCAAACATACTTACAGGATCTGAGCAGGTTTAAACAAACATTCAAACCCCTGATCATGCAGAGATGAATCACAGGTCTATTAAATAAGGACTTTTCTATTCATGGTAATAGATGCTTTAAAAGCAACATTTTAAAATTCATCTAAATGAATTCTAATTTTATTGCTAATTTAATTTTAGTGAAATGCTCATGTCGAGTATGCTACAGGAATTTCTATATTTATCCCACTAGTGAGGATTATCTGACTTTTAAAAGCTAATCCTCTTGAGTGGTATGTCTCAGTCCTATGAGAAAGCATGTAATATTTTTACATTACAAGTGTTTTAATTTTATCTTTATTAATTTACACAGTGACACTTTAAAACACATATATCATTTTCAGTACAAGGGCAAACCGCAATTCAAATGCTACATTTTGAGGTTTTGGTAATAATTTTCCATTATCAGACAGCAGCATGTTTTATTACAGCACAATTCTTCTGTCTTCCCTCTTATTCCCATTGCCTCTTAATTCACATGCCATCCCTATTTTTTCATGTCTTGGCAAGTATCAGCTGCAACAGTGATTCACCTTCTGATGATTTTTCATAACACAAAAACAATCAAGGAACGGGAAAAAGCCACTTTCATCTTTATATTGAATTGTGTTTATGATGGGGCAAAATTCTGCCTTCATGTGTGTATCCACTAGCTTTCCACATGCGGCAGAAAACGAGCTGACCATAAGACTTGAATGCATCGTCATTCTGTGAACTCTTGTAATTATCTTTCTTGGCTTGTGCAGGGGGGAAAAATTGCTGCCTATAAAAGACAAAGTGCAAAAAAACAAATGCTTTCATGGTCCATAATTTAAAAACACATGGAGGCCAGACTTACAGCTGGTGTACATCACCATTGCTCAACTGATTTCAATGAAGTTACATCTATTTACAGCAACTGCGGCTATGGTCCACGGTGGGGATTTTTTCTAAAACAGTCCCATATTAGGGCTAGACACAACCTTTTCTAATCAGTTTAGGTGCCTTGTTCGGGATCAGACTACAAAACGGTCCCCCCCAGTAATTTTCCAACTTGAAAATAAAGTGATTATTCTGCCAGTAGAAAAAAACCACAATCAGTAATGTACACAAATTTGTGCCAGAAAAGAGGTTTTCGATGGGTGATGCAATAGCAAACATATTACAAACATGAGCTACCAGTATGTGGAAGTAGTGAGAATGCAACTTAATGTCAGAGGAAGCAATAACATGACCGTATAGAAAATCACAGACAATTAGGGATGGAAGGGACCTCAGGAGGTCATCTAGTCCAATCCCCTGCTCAAAGCAGGACCAGCCCCAACTAGATTATCAAAGCCAAAGCTTTGTCTAGCCGGGTCTTAAAAACCTCCAAGGACGGAGAGTCCTCACTTATGGCCTACACTGAAAACTTAAGCAAGACTTAACTGATATACAGGTCCATGCAGGCTCTTTACAGAGTGGTGCCCAGCAAACACACACGGAAAAGCACGCATTTCAATTTATTTATTTATTTATTTTTAGCGTTATTCACTTTGACAGGCTACCCAAGAGGTTTTGCCACATTTCACCTTTATGGAAGTGTCGATGCCAAATTGAGCCAGGCAAGTGAGCCGGCAAAGTTATACCAATACTGAATTTGGGCTGAGGGGACATAGCCCACGGAGGAAACCATAGCATAGCTGTCACTTCACTGGCATGAGTGACACATGCTACAATCTGCTGAAATGTCACTGAATCCTTTGGATGCATTTGTTTACACATGGTGTCGTAAAACAATTCAAAGCCATTTTTTACCTAGTGAATAAGGGTTAAAAGACAGAGCGAGTCTAATTCATTTCCCTACCCATTTCTCACTATATTTATGTTTAGAGAGCCCTCCTTGTTCCAAAATTTCAGAATACACTTCTGAAGGCGAGGAGGGCAAGTGCCCTCTTACCTAACATGAACATTGCAAAAAAGCTACGTGCAGCATAGATGAAAATGCCATTGCTGTATCTGCCTCTTCCCGATTGCTTTCTGCACCCAGCGTCCTTCAGGGAGTGAGCCATGAATCTACAGAGTATTCCTGAGCAATACGTTTTGCATTTGGAGCACTAATTTAGCTGACACATGCTTTTTTATGTAAAAATTTTTTTAAAAAAATACACAGTCAGGCAACTCCCTAGTGACTATAACACAGCTGCAGATGCTGAAGGGCACAAATTATTCCAGCTAAGGTCGGCGTTACCTTACACTTAAAAATTGTCTTCCTGATCATTCGTTCCTTCTCTGCCTGTGTAGTGCAAGCAATGAATTTTTATGATTTTGCCATCAACCTCTGGTTTGTTTATGTCCATCATTCTGTGGATGGGGAGAGGGCTCAAGCCAAATGCAAGAGTCTAGAGAGCTGTCCCTTTTTTGTTGTGAAGGACATAGCGTTAAAACACAAGAGCCAAAGTTTAGGGTAGAAGGTGGTATGTGACCGTCAAAATGTCACTGAGCAGCAATGACCCAGAGAAGAAATCATATGATAGCGATGGAGTCTCTGAAGGAAGACGCCTGCCCCTCTCCAGTCATTCCCAGGGGGGCCGAGGACCCGGCAGCAGAACTGGACTCATTCTTGCTGGGCTGGAAATAGAACTGTGACAACCAGGAAAGCGGCAGAAAGAGCCAGCCACGGAGGGTCTACGCATTTTCCATGCGGGTGCTGGGTTTCACAGTGGTTCCTCCCACATGGAGGGGGCATTAAGGGGTTAATAGGCTGTTGAGGAGCCCGGTGTGTGAATACCTGATTAGGTTGCAGGGTCATTCAGCAGAAGAGGACCTACCCTATGCAACGACTACCGTGGTTTTCACTCGGTACCAACTGGATTGATTCAAAGAGCTCAGGGGCCTGAGCCTAAAATAAAGGTAAAAGGACTTGAACTAAAGGTACAGAACTTGAACTCTGGGGTGAAGACTGTGGTTGGCAACTTCATTTCTCTTGCACACTGGAACTTTTTGCTGTCAGAGTAAAGCATCTGTTTAGCTTTCTCAAAGGCTGCCTACTTCTGTGGAACAGTATTTCCACAAGAAACATAGGCCATCACAAACCTTCTGCCTTTAAAGCAAGGCACCCTTCTTTGGCCCAACTTTCCCTAACATGTACACACAGAAATGCATAAATGTCTATTATGGATCTGAATATATGTTAGGCCTGTGCAAAGTGCCTAGTATTTGCTTTGCATTCGGCCAATTCAGGGGACAGTGACCTGATTCGGTGATTCACTGTCCCAAATCAATTCTATTGAATCTGATTAGGACAGTCGGCCACCCCCGAATCGGCCAAATCTCTGAATCGGCCCCACCCCTCGCCCACTCTCAATGGCTACCCTGCCTTTTCTCCCAGCTCCCAGCTCTTTAAAAAAAAAGCCCCCACTCACCGGGTGCTGACAGGCGGGGGGCAATCCCTGCTGCACCCCGCTACCCCATGCTGCATGGGGGGCCCTGCCACAAGCCCCCCAAACCCGTGAGGCTGCTGCAAGAGCCAGAGTGGGGGCTTTTTTTTTCTTCTTAAAGGGCCAGGGGCTGAGGCTGGTGGGGGCAGCCATGGGGCGGGGGGCTGGGTCAAAGGGCGGGTGTTGGTGGGTGCTCAGGTGGGCTGGGGGAGCAGGAAGGGGATGAGACCAGGCAGGGGGTCACCCATGGTCCCTTCCTCCCTTCTCCAGCCCCCCCACTCCCACCCACTACTTACCAGCATGGAGTCCAAGTCCAGCTCCCTGCTGCAGCTAGAGAGGACTGCCTGAATCACCAAAGCTTTCCAAATCTTTTCTGAATCGATTCAGAGAGCTTTCTATTGATTCAGACCTTTTAATTGGTCTCCTGATTCAATTCGGATTTGGAGATTCGACCACCATATTGAGCTGAATCTCCAACTTGAATCAGTACCCAAAGCTTTGCACAGCCCTAATATATATATATATATATATATATATATATATATATTAACAATACATTGAAAAAGAGATAGCAGCATGGAGAATACAAATTCTTGTGTGGAGGAATGAATAAAATCAGAAAAAACTTCCAGGAAAGAACATTTCAAAAATGCATTTCTCTCCGTTGGCAGCTTATTTTGTTGGACTCTTTAAAACATTGGGTATACTTGTACATAATGCAGTACAAAATAATTTTAAAAAATTAAAGCAAAAGCTCCATTTGAAAAAAATATAGAAAAGATTTGGTTTTTTTTTAGATGCTGACATATCCTGCTGTAACATTACTAGAATTCCTTCCCACCCATTTTTTCCCCCCAATAAACCAACATTTCAGTAAAGTTGACATGCTTTCAGGAAGCATTTTGATGTTGATGGAACTGCATTTTCCAATGGGAAACTGTCCCAGGCAATTTTTTCTAACCAGCTCCATCCAAAACAAAATGCTCCACTGCATACACTTTTCCCCCTGGGAAACAGATGAGGAAACAAACACGTGGCAGATATTAGCCATGTTGCTTAATGCCCCACTGGAAAGTGCTTGGAAGCTACAGGGAAGACATGGCAGAAGAACAAATACGGAACGGAACAGACCTCACAGTCTGCAGAACAAGACTTGTCCAAGACATGCACTTGCCAAACACCCCTTTGAACTGCCCAGTTATTTAGGGTCTGTAAAGGAAGAAGGATTTGCCCAAGAATGAATAATAATTATGCAAAAGGATACATTTCAACTAAATAAATAAGGGAAGGACGGCTAATCTTTTTTGCTTCCCTTGCTCTTCAATAAATGGCGGTTCTAGCACAGAAATCGGGCCTTGAACATGGTAGGTTTTATGCATTGATAAAAGGACATTTGTAAGTGTTTCAGACTTGTATTGCTCCCGTGTACACAACCCGTTGTGTCCATTAAAGGATATTCCTGATCAATTCTGCAAGCCTCACTCTTAGTGAACAGCCTGGCTTACCCATAGTTCCATTGCAGACTGCTCACATAAGCACAATTCAGCATAGGCACAGCGTGTAGAAATTGGGCCTTCTGTACATTTTTGTTCTATCGCAACGTCAGTGCATCCTGCTTAAAATTATTGAAAAAACATGTTGCGTTTTATCTGGTTATGTGAAGTTACAGTATGTCATGTCACCACATGGGATGTAACCCCTTGTAATGTAACACACATTTGAGCAAAACTCTCTTTTCCATTGTGGGTAGGAGTAAATTACAGATAGGAGCTTACCATAATTAACCACAAACTGGCAAGTAGACCCCTTTTCTGTCTATCCACATTATTATCAAGTTAGCTTAGCCGTTCTCAAGTTCACTTGTAAATATGGTTAAAAAAAAAAACTATAAAAGGCATTTAATATAAATCAGTTTTGTGGATAAACATGTTGTTTAAACCATCCAAAATATTTGCAATGGAGCCGTAAATCCAGGAAGTTGATTAGGCGGGGCGTATTGGTGAATATTATATGCCGAGCTACAATTCCTCATAAAAAATGTTTAATATGAGGGGGGTTTTTTCTGCTGAGTTATTCTTCAATTAAAGTCAGTGCTATTATTACCTCTTAACAATAACACAAGTCTGAATCATGACCAGCAGCTGTCCACAATGTGAGTCTCCTACAGCTGAAATCACTTGTTCATTTATTATTCCAAAGGACCAAATAAGAACAAAAATTTAGACAAAAAGCATTTTAAAAATCTAAGTACCAAATCTGTTCTTTTTGCCTTTGATCTTCAGTAATCACAGAACCAGATTATTGTAAATAATTCGGTGTGTGGCACATTTAAAGACATTCCAGACATTCCTCTGCTACCATTATTACCTATCTGCTTTAGACAAACAATAAACTTATATCAAATGTAAAGTTTTTCAGTATGGTAGCATGCTTTCTACTGACGAGCTTTTAAGTGCAACTCAGAAAAGGCATGTTTAGAAAGTTGCGGGCTTAATCAGTTTAGCTTTTAATATCTCCATTTGTGATTTAGGTTGAAGCACTGAAGTAAATTTTGTTTGCCTTAATGTCCTAATTTGGCAAATTAACCCATTGTGCTGTATTCCATATGTGCAACGATGGCTGTTAGTTGACTAATTGATTTACAGGAGCACATCCAAAAATAGTGGGGTTTTTTTCATTTAAGTATTATGCTGCTTCTTCTAGCCCCCTAGTGCCTTCAGCTCCAACCATTTGAACCAGCCTAGTAATGGAAGTCTACTTTGTTTCTGTCATGGAGTGGGGCCTAGGAGCGGCCGCGATCCCACTAGCGCCCCCTGCCGTGCCAATTAGGCAATCCAGCACCCTCTTATTCGCCCGCCACGTCTTGTTGGTATATGGTTCTAGAAGGGAGGCTGCCTCTTGTCGCCCTGGACACCGTGCTATGCTTACACTATCCCCCGTTCGGTATGGAGTGACCTGGTGCACCCCAGCCTTATGGGCTATGCGTGCCTCCAACCTCCCCTTTAGCATGCCCCGAGCCTCGCAGCTCTTCTGGACGTTAACAGGTCCTTTTCTTTTCTGCGCCCTGCCCGGCGCCCCCGGGCTCGTCACGCAACTGGCGCCCCTTGTCTGGCACCCCTGGGCTTGTCACGCAACCAGCACCCCTTCTCTGGCGCCCCGGGCTTGTCACACAACCGGCGCCCCTGGGCTTGTCACGCAACCAGCGCCCCTTCTCTGGCACCCCTGGGTTTGTCACGCAACCGGCGCCCCTTCTCTGGCACCCCTGGGCTTGTCACGCAACCGGCGCCCCTGGGCTTGTCACGCAACTGGCGCCCCTCTATCCATTAGTCCTCTCGGGCTGACTGACAGTACTCTTCCCAGTTGGGCTCAGGCGGCCTGAGCCTTACCTGGCCCCTTTGACCCTTTGGAGTCCCCACCACTGTGGAGCCCCTCTGGGACCCTTTCCAGTCTGCACCCCTACTGGGGTTTCTATCAATAATATGTGCCCGCTCCTGGGGCTTCTCTCATACAGACTGGGTCCTATCGGGCCAGTCTCTTTGTGTTTAAGCACTCCTAGCCCTCACTGGGCTTCTCAATAAGCTTATTCCCCTTTTGGGGCTTCTCAAGTCCTTCTCACGGTTGGGGCTCAGGTGGTCGTAGCTGTGCCTGGCCCCCTAGACCACCGTCAGGGTCTTTTGCCCTACTTGGGCTTCTTCGCTTATCGCTCCACAGGGCTGGGGTCAACACCCTTCAACACCGCGCCACGCTGGCGTGAACAGCTATGCCTATCCAGCACCGCTCACTGTACCCCACAAGGCACCAGGAACCCCCAGATTACTGGGGAGCTCCTGTGAGGCCTCCTCGCACCCCTACAGCCTCACCCGGTCCTCCGGTATGTAGCAATAACAAACAAGAAACGTAAAGCCGTGAGCCGACTGGGTATAACCAAAAATAAGCCTCCTGGCTAGAACTTAAGTGCCGTGCCCTTATTGCCATTATGTCCCACCTTTAAGCTTCCCAATCAGGGTTCTCTCCCCCCTTCCCTGATGCAGCCGCCTGGGTGATCAAGCTGCACCGCTCACCTCTGCTCTGCTTGGCTCTACTGCAGAGCTCTTGCATCTCCGGTTGTAAGCAGGGAACTGGTAGCTAAGCTTCGGCCTGGGCTGTTTATAAAGGCCTGGCCCTGCCCCCTTCTGGTCACCTGACCAGCATGGTTGCCCCAGCAAGCATCACCTGAGCTGCCCTTGTGATTGGCAGCTACCCTTATTCCTGCCTAGGAACAGGGCACCTCAGTGCCCCTGTGACAGTTTCCAACTCACAATTTCCATCTTTCTTTAATTCTTAGCAATCTCGTGCAGTTCTGGAATGCTGGCCTATCAAATCCACATAGTAATGTAGCCCTTTGCTCCTGACCTACGCTATCAGTGGGAATTAGAGCCCTGCATTGAGCTACCAAAATAAACTTTGGTTGTTAGTTTGGCCAGTTGCTTAATTCTCCTGGTATGGAAAGGGAATTGGGAGGAGAAACTTCGACCCTAGAATGGGTTTCCTAGAGGATCTCCCTCAGAACAGCTGGGGTTAGGCAGAAAGCTTAACACTTGTATTCCCTCCACCAAAGCTTCACTGAGATCCAGAAACTGCCCGAGCAGCACCTGAGCCAGCATCACATTAAACAGTCATTAGATGAAGTACAGAACGAATCATACAGACCAGAAACCAGGATTCTCCACTGCCCTAGTTGAGGGCCCTGATCACTAGGCTACAGAGTGGTTTCTCCTTATGTTCACTCACATGTTCTGTCTCTCTCTCCCTGGCCCCATTCATTTTGCCTTCTTTACTGCACAGTGGCTCTATGTAACATGAGAGGTACAAAATGCCACCCCAGCCCAGGCGAGTCCATAAACCTGGTGATTAGGAAATTAAATCCAGGTTTCCCACTTCCTAGACAAATACTCTAACCCAGAGGTTCTCAACCTGTGGTCCGTGGACCACCACTAGTCCGTGAGCTCCATCCAGGTGGTTCACAGAAAGGTTGTGGAACAATCAAGACGATCGGTACTCGTAAGGTATGACTACTGATGTTGAAATGAGTCGTGTGCTTTGATTCGTAGAACAAAAAAATAGTTTAAGTGGTCTGCCAAGACTCTCAGCAATTTTCAAGTGGTCTGCAAAAAAAAAAGTTTGAGAACCACTGCTCTAAGCATTAGGAAATTATAGATAAGGTAGCACCACCAGCTCCTATCTCCAGGTAAGGACCCCAGGCCCTAAATAGACATAAGCATTTCCCTTGCAGTCCTGCATCAGGCCCCTACTCTCTGGAAAGAGGTGAGGCTTTTCACACATCTAGGCTTAGCTTTTGTATTGGCTAGCTGTAGGCGAGTCCTCATTCAGCAGTAGTTTTTTTGGAAGCCCACCTGAAGTGTGGCTACCTATACCCATGCATAGCCTATGGCAGGGGTCGACAATGTTTTTGGGCAGAGTGCCAAAAACACCTGCAATCTCAGCTTCTAAGATGTTGGCGTGCCAATGGTGGATGGCTGCAAGGGGCCCAATCCTAGTTTTGGCAGCACAGCCCTGGCCCCTTCCTTGCCATCCTCCTTGAGCTGTGTGAGCCAAGCAAAATGTTTTTGCATGCCACATTCGTGCTGGGGGGGTGGAGTGGGGGAGTTGCATACCCCTGGCCTATGGAGTCTATGGGCCTGTTTCTGGCTTGGGGTTCCACTTAGGGACTAAATATCCAACTTTTAGGCATGCCTGGATGTTTATTGGGTCAAGCCCTTTACGTGTCCAAATGCAGCAAGATCAATTTACTAAAATGGTTTAATTCATCAAGCAACATTAGCATGGGGTTTAACATTGTCATAGGATTTAAAATATGGAAGTCTGTTACAGTTCACTTGAAATAAAATACATTACATCAAATTGACATCAAATGCAGAGCTCCAGATGACATATTAAAATAAACTGGTACCTAGGAACAGATTGGTCCATAAATCTTTGTTAAATATTCCTGGATGTTCATTTGCAATACAGTTGGGTGGTCTTTAGTACACTGTATATAAGGACCTGCAAACATAGACCTACTTCTTTTAAGTGTACATTCAGTTATGAAGAGATTCATAGAAGTTTAGCTAGGTAAGCCAATGAGAAGGCGTGTGGCCCATGCCCTTTTCTCAAGAGTGTACAAGGCATAAATTAGCATTCAAATTCAATTTTTTCCTGGATTTGACTTTCTCAGAAACAAGACTCTCTCATCAGCCCAAGCTTCAGCTCTGTTGCCATCTAGCACTTCCTTCCATAACCTCCTAGGTCTATCAGTAATGAAAACAATTCCCAAATCCTTCATATCCAGGTTGCAGGAAATAAGTCAACCAGAAGTCAACCATTTTTAGTGGCTTTATGCAGGGCTGTCATACCAGCAGCAAGACAGATCCACAAAGAATCTTGGCATGTTGTTACAGGAGCCCATAACGTAGCATCTGAACATCCTATAAAGTAGATGAATCAAGATGACATCTCCTTAATAATGTCAACATCTCCTTATTCCCAGCAGGGAGGCAACTAGTCGGGAGAAGGGGGGAGGGGGAGGGGATTATAAAACAAATATTCTTATGACTGTATAAGATGTCACTATGCAACTGTTCCCTTTATGAAGTAATTTATTTTTGCATAGGTAATTACAGTAATTATATGGAATTAGGAAGCTTTTATTCAAACTCATGCTTGTAAGAACCCAGTAGGGCAACAGAAGATGAGCTGTTCACCATTTCTGTCAAGACTGGACCTAGGTATTCAGTACCCATGGGGGTATTTGAAATTCACTGGTTTCCTGACGTATCTGTCTGTGACTGTGACAAGGGGCAAGCTCAGGGCCAAGTCTCAAGTCGGCCCGCCCACCTGTTTACATAGGGCAGTCCTCCCAGTCTCGCCTGCCACAACTTTGTTGTTCCCATAACTGGTGGTATAATGTAGGAGGCTACCTATTACATGCCCTGATGGCAGGGGGCTCTATCCATGGCTCCGTACCAGCTCTACACTGTGGCCCATGCCTCACAGATGGCATTCAGTATGTCACTATGCTCCCAGCCTAAAGCTGGGCCAACTTAGTCCTTCTGCAGGTCTCGTTCATTCGCACGCTCATACTGCCCCACCTCTCACTCGGGCCTCTTCCACTCCACCTTCTCTCACAGGGTCTCTTGCTTGTCACACAATACTGTGCCCCCTTCACTCTGCCCTGCTCCCTTGAGTGGCCCCGTAGGCCATCAGGCTTATCCGAGCCACACCTTGGCTGGCACATACAGCTCTTCACCGGGGAGGTGAGCAGTCCTGGTATTTGAGTGGGGCTGCTGTGCCACTGGCAGCAGCATTCCCTCTGAGCTGCGCAGCATGCATGGCCACGCAGGCATGCCTGGCAGTGCACCATGATCATGCCTGCGCAGCTGCACACACCATGCAGCTTACAGGAAATGCTGACCGGCAGTCCCACCAGGCCTTCCTTCCCCAGCAGGGTGCAGTTTTAGGTCCTTCCCAGGACCAGAAACCTTCAAGCCGTCCTTCTAGCTCTTGCCCTTACCTCCAGGATGTTCCATGCTGCAAGGGAGCCAGATGGTGTTGCTCCCACGGCTGCAAGCAGCCAACTGCTGTCTCTGCCTGGCTGACCTTTGTTTGCAAATGGCCACCTTAATCAGGCACCTGTCAGCTGCCTGCTCCAGCCCTTAAAGTGGCAGGCACCAAAGGTGCACTGCCACAATGATATTTCTATAGCACCTATGAACATCATGTTTACATGTTAATGATGAACTAGTGGAGAGGAGCAGGAGGCTACAGCATCAGAGACAGGTTGTCTACTCAAGTATCCTGCAATCGATACTATGTGGGCTCTTCAGGGTGCAGCTTGCCTTTTGCATGATTACAGCCTTAGAGTTGATATGGGCACTCTTCATGATGGGAGTGACCAGGAGATTGAGATTCACCCAGAACAGCACACAGCAGGGTCAGTCTGGTTGATGTGGAACCTGAGAAGTCAGAAAGCAAGGTAGACTAGCTCAGATATATGGAGAGAGCACTAGCTTTCATGAACCTAAGTTTACTAGAAGCTCAGAAGTTGGTTACCTACTTACGTGTCAGAATAGGCATTTTAGAAATGGAACAAAATGTAAAAATAATGTGCTATGAACTTGCCTATCTACAATACCACAATTACTTAATATTAATCTGTGCTGTAAAATTGGCCACATCTGCCTTTTTAAGAATAAACTCGTGATCCAAACTCAAAAAAATCCCCAATCGTCATAGTTCTGTTTTGATGGCACTGTTCAGGTGAGTAAAATTAAGCATTTTCATAATTGCTTGCAAGCCTGAGGGCTGAATCTCACCCGAGAATGTTAGCTTCTCCCCAAACAGCTTATGTGCCTTTAAGTTAAGGTTATATATATTTTCTTTTTATAGAATAAGTTAACTGTATTTCAACTTGTTTTTCAGTTCTTTAATAGACCTGCATAAGTATTTATTGAATTGACAGTGAAGTACATCCACATTTCTTCTGGAATTAGCTCTTTATACAAGATAACAATCTCATCCTGTTGTCCCTTTTATATTTAATTTCATTCTATATTTTCCACCTAAAGCTGTTTAAAATTCTATATATATATTTGGGTGATTATTTTCTAAGGATCCAATCCTGAATCGCTTACTCATGCGAGTAATCCTTGGCCACAGGTGACTTTGCTTGCAGAAGTAAAGCTAGGGGAATAGCAGCTTTCATGATGGAGCCCTAAGTGATTAAAAATCTTCACGTCACTAAAAATATTAGAAAGCAGTTATTTACTGTTAACTGTTTGCAGTGTTATTGTTTAGTGCTTTAACGATTGCTGTAGTTAAATGCTGCACTGTATTTATCACCAAGGACACGGGGAAAAAGAGAGAATATGGTGCTGAGACTTACTGCATTAAGAGATCGTTTTAACAGATTGTTTAGTTTTGGTAATATAATTTGACATCTAAACATAAGCTGAGAGGGATCTCCCACAAAACCTTTGATAATATGATTCATTGTCAAATGTTTGTTTTGCCTATCTGGTACTCATTAATTAATTCTTTTTAATATAGCTTGGATTTACTGATTTGGAAAAAGAGAATTATTCTTATTGATGTTGCTAAAAGATCCAGGTGGCTTGAATTTCACCAACTAGATGGTATAATCTAGCACATTTGTGTAGACCTAATCAAATCTCTACTAACAGATGTGAAGAGCCCAGCATGGGAGCAAATGTTTGTGTCTATATGATAATTAAATTACCTCAATAAAGAGAATAAACGAACAATGATGACCATAGTTTTTCTAAACCTAGGTTATCTTCCCTATGTAAAGCCTCCATTAACCCCTTTAGCAGTCAGGCAAAATCTGAAGTTTTGAGTTTAAAAATGAATAGCGCGTTGGAGGCAGCACCTGTACACAAATCTAACGTTCAAGTAATAGGATGAGAATTTCTGCACAAGCCACTAAGGTTGGAAGATAATTTAGTCTGATGGCCATTAATATTAGAACCTCTACATTAACTGTGTATTCTCTGTTATGTACTTTTATTTAAAGACAACAGCAAAAGGCTGCAGTAGTGCCTGGTTTAATTCCTTTGCTAAGGTTCCAGCTTGGGCAATGATTTTGATGAATTGATCATATTCCTCTGAGAACGTTGGCTAGATTTGTAAAGGTATTTCTGCACCTCAAGCCTCAGCTATATGCCAAGTGGGATTTGAAATCAGCAAGAGTTATGTGACTAGACACCTTTGAAAATCTGAGGAGGTGCTTCCCGGAAACATGAGGCACCTAAGTGTATTGCATAGTCTGGCCCCTTATATCCAGTTTGCCAAACAGACCAGCCACATACATTTATTTTAGGGTTTGCAATATTCAGTAAAACAAAAATTTGTACTGTAATGCAGCATTAATGGCTCTTTTCTCCATACTTCGCCTTGGGCCTGACATAAAAACACATTGTAGAAGGTATCTGCTTCTGTTTTAAATGTATTTTAGTATTAAAATGCAGCCATGTGGAAGTGAATGCCTGAACAAGATGATAGGCCTCAATAGTGGTATTAGTTAGTTATCATTAAGCAGGCCGAGCTGCAGCTGGAGCTGAAATCACATTTGACCATGTTTTTGCTACAAACATAGGAACAATTCTTTCTCTGTTCACATTACTCCATGCTCTGACCTTGCTGGAGGCTAAGTAATGTCACCAGCTGCATGTGTAACATGGTCACTGGTGATGAAAAGCGAACCAGCGTAGCTCGCCTAGGGAAGCAACCCCTTTTAACATATCTAACATTCCTGCAGGTGTGGCTGCTTTATTTGTGTGCTTTGCTGTGTTTGTTTATTTGTCCGACTAATCAACTCAAGTTGATGCGCTCGGTTTAAACACAGCCTTCTTATTTAAGCTTCCTAAAACATTTGCCGTCGGGGCAGGGATTATTTCCAGGCTCGAGATGCAAAAAACACAAAGGGTAGAAACAAAAGCAATGAGAGCACTTCTCCTAAAAATTAAACAACCACCTTGGTTTTCAGACAACTGAGCCATGAAGTGTCCACTACTAAGGAATTTTTTTCCTCGAGGGCCTTCTGGAAGGCGGACGGCCAGCAGAGCGCAGGGAGACGCAACCTGGAAAACAATTCTTTGACACGAAGTCCCTTAGCCAGTCTATCGGCTTGGGCGATGTCGTGTTGAAGGACAAGCGTAACCTTTCTGCTGTCGTTTAAAAGGAGCATCGATGCCGAGCTTTCCTCACTGGGGTAGAGCAAAAGAATGCGAGGGAACGGGCTGATAAATTGCACACTGCAATGCCCCCCTCCCAACCAAGAACAAGTTTTCCAACTATTTAGTTGGTCTAATAAAAGACATCACGTTTACCCAAAGAACCTTGTCCCCCCAATCAAGAGGTTTTTCTCTGAAGACTTGACAAGAAGGCCAACAAGTTTCTGATGGCCTTTGGAGGCAGCTGTCAATCCTCCAGATCAGGGGCGGGCAATTATTTTAGGTGGAGGGCCGCTTACTGAGTTTTGGCAAGCCATCAAGGGCATGACAGGCAGCCAGGGGCAGATAAATATTAATTTTCTACATTTTTTTAGGGGTCCCGCAGGCTGGATAGAATGGCCTGGTGGGGCCACATCCGGCCCGCGTGCCACATTTTGCCTGCCCCTGCTTTAGATCTTAGTATACATGTAAGAGGTGCCTGATGAATCCGCTTGTACAGAGTCTTGGGACTATCGCACCAAGACCTTGGCCGTGTGCATGTAGGCAAGAATAACAAGGAGTGGAGGCTGCCCAAGACCTATCCCTGCTTTAAATCATTAAGACAGAATCCAAAGACCAGACTGAGCCCAGACATTTAGTTCCTCTATGGCTGTAGCTGCTGCTCCATGCTAGTAACAGTGGCAGGGATCGCCCCTCCAAAAGGGAGAGAAGTGATTTCCCAATAGTAAACTGAGTAAAAGAATTTAATCAGGGGCTCTTAATGTCCTGTTATTGCTTCACTGATAGCCTGCCTATCACACTGTCTCTACAGCTCAGTCTCAGCTACACATATTGGTGTACACCCAGAGCCACAGGAGGGTATCTACATTACAGCTATTTTGAGGCACAGCATGCATGGGCAGGCATGTCATTCCCCACCGTGGTATTCCTCAGTGCAATCCCTTCATAGCATAGATGTGCCTTTAGTCAATGCACACTCACACAATGACTTTTTCTCAAGACAGCGTGTTGCAATCGTCAACATGGAGCACTATTTTTCAGTGCCCCTTCTCGAGTTTTTTTTAGGGTGTATATTAAAAGGCCCTTCCACGGTTCAAGATTTTCCACGGTTCAAGATTTTCATGTCATGTCTGTGTGCACCCGTATTCACGTCCTCCAAGTATTTGTGGTACAAAGTGAGAGCTGTGAATTGGTGTAAAGGCATTATTTATAACGCTACTTGATCCAGAGCAGGGGTTAAATTCACCCCACCTCCTGGCTCCGATCCAGGCTGCAGGGCTCTTTGTGGCTATATCCAGGGTTGGCAGCAGCAGGACAAGTGCTGTGTCAGCATAGGCATCGCTCACCCAGTGAAGGCCACCCCAATGGGGCCCTGTAGCTCCAAATTCTTCAGCGGCCTTCACCTCCCATTTACCCCACTCCCAAATTCCCAGGCCCACCAAAGACCCCTCAGGCCACAAGTTTGACACCCCTGATCTTGAGTACTGTAGATTTACTCCAGGTTTGTTTTGTATTTTCCCATTCAGCCTTTTTACAAAAATTTCCACTGGCCATGCACAGTAGGTAGTTCAGTCTTATTGCCTTGTGGCATTCATGCTTCCTTTTTTATTCATTTCCCTCAACCCAGCCCTCTCCCCACAGCACTATATTAATGTTCATCTTTCACCTCTGCCTGCTTCCATATGCCTATGTTCAACTTGTTTTACCTATTTCTTGTAAAGGGAGAAAATAACTTTGAGTCCACTCCTGCACCTGTTGAGTCACTGGGAGTCTTTCCATCAATTTCAATAGCCTATTGTTACTTAAAGGTTAAGGCACTTAAAGGTTTCAACATGATAACAAGGTGCTCTAAATTACTACTGCAGCAGCACAAGAGGCTACTAACAAACAAAAACAGACATTTGTAGTGTAAATCAAGAGTGCTCGACCCCCAGCTCAGAGGCCAGATCTGGCCTGTGGAGTCGTGTCATCCAGCCCACCGGTCTTCCCGTGGATCGGGAAATTCAGCAGTGGGGTAGTGGTGGCAGCATTATTTGCAGCTGCCTTGCTGCCAAATTTCTGGACCCACGAGGGAGGCCACTAGACAGGTTGCATGCATAGGAGAATCTGTCTCTGTCTGTCTCACTATTCTCTTTTTTGCAAGGAATTCAAAAGGTCTTCGTTATGATCCAGAGCCTCAACATTTTAGTGAACTGGAACTGTTTAGCCTAATAAGAATGAGAGCTATTCCCTGCTGTGGTCATTTCTACTGGATTTAGGTAGAAGCCATAACTTGCGGGACTTTCCATAGAGTCAGGATACCTACTGGATTTCATCTTCCAAATTGAGTTCATAAGGTGTCGGTGATAAACCTAGCTATCCTAAACCACAATTTGGGGGGTTTTGGCCCCTTTTGGGGAACACTATTTTAAACCAAAAGATTTCTGGGGCAAGGTTTTCCCTACCCCTTCCTATTCACACTTCCTGCTTCACAACCCAGCTGACCAACCCTGACCGCAAGACTCCTTTAACACAAAGCCAAGTCACTAGGCTCAGACCTGAGCAAGGAGTGGTGTATAAGCCAGGGAAGTGCAATGATTCAACATACCTTTTCTAGAACAATTATCTCCCCACTTTATTTCCTTTGAGTAGAACTTCTATTTTTATTTCTACCACCCTTGCTTCTTTACGGTTTCACCTGTTTTTTGTTGCCTTAAAGTTCAAGAAAGAGGGGGTTAAAATTTGTGAGAGAAAACCAGCTTCATGTTTCTCCTTGACTTTGCTCAAGTAGTCGCCTTTCCCGACCTGCTTGTGACTTCCTTACCCTACAGTTTCTCATTGCGCAACGCGCTCTCGACCACAGCCTGCTGTTCTCATAAACATTTCTCCTAAGTTACACAAGCGCGATTTTATTTAAAGTGGAAACAGTCTCAGGGGTTTGTAAATATGCCGTGGTTGAAAAGGAGTTAAAAATACAGTCAAAGAGATTTGCTTTCCTCATTTCTTCCTGTGGATCATGACCTTTCAACTTCCTCAATTTAGTTTCAGTAAATTGTCATAGAATGGCACAACACCTGCTTTGGGTACTTGAGAAATTGACTTTTCCTGCAAATTACCCTGATCAGTGACCTTGTCTGGCTACCAAAGGGGTTTGTAGCCTCCATGTAGCTTTATGTGTGGCCACGTGCCATCTTCTGATGGCTCCTTAGCCCTTTGAAGTTCAGTTATCTCCTTAATGCATAGCTATTTTTTTTAAATGCCACAATGCACAAGTCACCTAGAAAACCAAAAAATTAGAGCAGAACAAAACGCATTCAAACTCACCAGGCACATAAAGCAATATCATTCGAAAACTTCCAATAGTCATATCCTGGGAAAACACATAATATTTTCTTGACTACTTTAGGTGTTAAATTGTTTCATTGAAACACCGGATGATGTCATTGCACAAACCTGATATTTACTAGAAAGGATGTAATACAGCTGACCTTTCATGGGTACAAGTCCCATTTTTTTAAAAGGCACTTCTGTTTGAGGAAACAGCAAAGATCTGCTCCTCCACATACCACACAAGTGTCAGGGTCATGGGTCACTTCTGGAAGCTCAAAAGGTAAAATTATATTTTTATCCTGTAGCTTTGATTTCACGGTGCAATGCAGGTTTTTTTATTAATTGCTCTGCCCATGTAACAGGTGTTAGTCCTCAAGTGTGGTCCCGAGGGCAAGCAGCCCGAGGATAGCGTAATTCACAGCAACCTTGAGCAAATTGGTCCAGGAGAAAGTTCTGGAGCTACTTCAAGGCTAGATGACATGAGAACCTACATCCTTGTCAAATATCAAAGAAAAACAGTTAAAACGTAAACTTATATTAAGCATTATACTTAATTCTGACAAGCTTTTAGGATCGAGTTGCAGACTTTAGTCAACAAAGGGGAATTAGTTTAGAAGCTACAATGTGTGTGTGGGGGGGGTGGGGAGGGATCTCATTTAGAATTATATGCGTGGCCTTCATCTTATTTTTCACATCTGTTCTGCTTAATTTAGCTAAGCAGTTTGAGTCAGAACTTGTGGCTCAGAATCAGAATCCTATTTTACCTGAGACTCTCAAATGATATTCTAGATCTTAAAAGGAAATTAAAAAATGCCTGAAAGATTACATTATCTAATAAATTTTCCCCACCCTCGTCTCTGTTTTTGCAACTGGTGAAGATTTACTGCTTCATTGTGATTTTAGAAAACGGTTAATACAGAGAGATGCAAATTCAATTTGAGTATGTGGGATTTTTTTTTTCATCTTGATAAAATAAATATAGGGCTTGATCCAACAACTCTCAGCGAATGGAAGGTCATGATTGTACTATTTTGAGTGGCCTCCCATCATTAAAGGAATTTTATCCTCATAAAATGGGGGAGTACTAGCCCCATTTTATAGATGAGGAGCTGAGGCACAAAATAACTTAGGTTGCCCATGGTCATGCATGAAGTCTGTAGTTAAACCAGAACTGAACCCCAGCTTTGTTCATGCAACCATCTGTCCCATACAGCTTACATCTTGTGATCTAATGCACTGCATTATCTGCAGCATCTGGTGCCCAGAGAAGTCTGAGCCCTTGGTGAAGAATTCATACCATATATTATCTCCATAATGAATCTCCAGTGGGAGCCAACAGTTGTCCCAGCTGCTCAGCCCACCAGGAGGAAGGGGGGGTGGGAGGCTGCCAGCCCAAAGGTAAGCAGGTAAGATGGCTGCCACACCCACTCCTTGCCAGTGATTGGCTGAGACGGCTGCCTTTCACGCAGCCCTGTCTCTCTCCACCACTCAGCAGTGAGTAGAAGGTTGTGTGACAGATAGCCCTCCCAGCCAATCAGCGGTGAGGGGTGGGGTCATATAATGGACAGCCCTCTCCACCAATCAGTGGTGGGAGGCAGGGCAACTGGGACCACTTGGCCAGTCAGAGGGGCAGGGTGGGCCACCATGATAAGCCCATGAAAATGGTGGCCAGCCCCATGAGTACAGGATGAGCACAGTAGGAATAATCGCCTTCTGCTTACTGCTACACTAGGGGAGCACATCAAGGGCTTGATGAGCAACTGTTCACCGGGGCACCTGAGGGGAAAACTAGAAGTAATGGCCACAAACTCCCAGAAGGTCGATTCAGGCTCAACATTAGGAAAAATTTCCTCACAGTCAGTGTCCAGACTGTGGAATAAGCTCCCTCCAGAGGTGGTGCAATCACCGACCCTGGAAATCTTCAAGAGGAGACTAGACAGACACCTTGCTGGGTCCCCTGACTCCCAGGTGTCTTTCCTGCTTGGTGCAGGGGGCTGGACCTGATGATCTTCCAAGGTCCCTTCTGGCCTTACAATCTATGAATCTACCCATGAAATTGGCTGGCCACCTCCCCAAGTTGGGTAGACCTCTACATATGAAAGATAAGGAATGAAGCACAGGACACATTCATTTAATCACTTGTGGATATCTGTGTTCTTTGACAAGTGCGTTTCAGTCAGCTTTTCAGTATTTTTTTTAAAAAAAAGAATCATTAAAACTGTCCTTTTTCCCCCAATTCCTAGCCACATACGCATATACAGCCAGTAAAGCAGCTGCTCTGCCTATACACTTGGGAATGAGATTCTCTTTCTATCATCTGCAAAAGAAGAGCATGGCATATATAAGGGAGCCCAACTGCAATCTGTAAGCTCATGTAAAACTTCTAAATGGGAGGCAGTCCCAGTAAAAAAAACACCGAACCAGCATACTGACCTCCTTCATTTCCTTCCCTAAAACCCACCTTGGATGTGGATACCTGGAGACCACGTTGCAATGGTTGGGTCCCTGATGGATCATGACACCTTTTTATGACCATCATGTCGCTGACATCTTGTGCTCCACCACGGGTCCCACATGTTCTCTCTTGCCTTACGACCGTGAGCGGCACCAATACTTGTGTTATGTTTGGACAGCACCTGTCACAACAGACTTGGGCCTTGAGGTGCTATTGCAGTAAAAACAACAGGCATGCTAAATACTATGCTCCTTTTGTACTCCAAAGGCCAAAATATACCAAAAGAGTGAATATGAGACCTCTGGAACTTGGCTCCAGTGCCATTCACACCAATGTAAATGACTTGCTTTGAGTTGTCCTCGATTTATAGCGAGCAAGACTTGAATCTTTTATCCAAGAAGGCTCAGGCTACTTTTTAAAACACAGTCTTAGTTATTTAGTTTGACACATTTGGCTGGTTTGGCTTGGATAAAAAGTACCCACCCAGGTTCAGCTATATATGAGCTCTAGCATATACCTTTTTTCAGTGAGTGGCTCAATTTGTCACAGACTCATTTATAGAATCTAATTTTCTTATAATCAAGATCAACTTGTTGAGGGGAAAAAAAATTAGTACCCAGCACCATGTGTTACTGTAAATTAGAACAATTAGAACACAAATCACATCTTGAATCTGCTAACTTTAAGATAAGTATAATTAGACCAAAAATGCTTTAAGTAGTGTTTACACATTTATTTACAAAAGACAATTATTTAAACAAAGAAACATTTCCAGTTAATTGATACAAAGATATGAGAAAAATGTAATTAATCATCATTAGGAGTATGCAGCCTTTTATTGTCTTATGGTATGCAGCTGTGGGAAGAACAGGCTGTGACACCAATCCTGGTTACCGAGATCACAGACTAGACTGTCTAGGTCTAAGAAATAGTTGGTGTACTCCTATTTTGCAGGCTTACAGGAGATTATGGACCCCATTAATATACACTGCAGCACAAAACTAGTGCTCGAGCCACGGATCCTGCTAAAAGGTAGCACAGAATAGGACTAGCTGGGGTACGCGCACTGTAGGTAAGGATTGGTGAGGACTAACTGAGCTGCGTATAACAGAAGGGGTCATCTGCATTTGGCCCTCAGTGGTTCTCTGTGTCAAAAACCTTTCCAGCTTGTTTTCACAACAAAAAATGTGGCTACCTGATATTTTATAAGACCATCCCAATATCCTATGACAGCAGATTGGTCCCATTGGTTTCAATGCAGCATCTCCCAGAAAACGGTGTTGCATCTAGGGAGAATTTGAGTAACAGGCAGGAAGTTAATTATATGCATTACAATCATGCTTGGAGTCTGTGCAAGTGTAAACCAAGAGTCCGTGCCCCCCCAAAATACAATAAGACAAATGGTTTACACGTTATTGTATTAACAAACACTGGGAACAAATTAACACGGGCTGGATTTTCCCCTAATGGTGGAGTAAATCAGAAGTAACAGTGCAAACATCCATGGAAATGAAACAATGAAAAGAGAACAACGCTGGAAATCTCTGAGATGTACAGCACTCAGAAGCAATATTACTGCATAACACTGCTTTTATTCTGATACGGTGTAAAAGTAGTCCTTCTTGAAGGTTTCTTTTTCGTTTGAAAAATAAGAATTGGTTTTCCAATATTTAAAATAAAGAAAACCTCTTTAGAATATCTCTGAACAACAGGGACAGTAAGAGTAGCCAAGGCAGGTGCATTCTTTCTTTGCCACTACTTTTTAGCTCGAGAACCGTTGCCTCACATTAAACAAGACCTATGGATAGCTATTTTTTTTGCCACCAATTAGATATAATAGTCCTCCTACTTCTGTTTCTGCTCTAGCCCCTTGCATTGAATTATAAAGCTATTCATTCACCTTAATGAGGTGTGCCCCAACCGTTACTTGAAGAGATACCAGAAAGAAGGCCTGATGGCCTCAAAATGGTACCATTTCAGCTGCTCATGGCAGATGCTGCTGCTTTGTTTTTCATGTGTTGAACATTATTCTCCGCAGCTATGTGACCAATTCCTCCACTTTCCCTCAAGAGTATTTTCCCTTTCATATGTTTTCTTCCATATTTAAATGGACAAAACAAAAGGAAAGTTCACCGGGACTCGGAATTTGAGATGAGTTTATGCTCAGATACTCTGCAGACCTTGATTTTTTTTGTTTTCTCTTTCTCTTCGGGTTGCTGTGACTTGCTGTACCAGAGTTTGCATTATGCTTGCTTTCTTTATATAAAAACAATCTAACAGATGTGCGATGTATGCAGCCTTTTGGCTTCAAATGCTCCCCCAAATACCATCCTAAGGGCTCAAAGCTGCTGCCTTTGATGTTGCATGTTGGGCTATGACTTGACTAGCCATTACTGTGAGTTTTTATAGATCCCCCGGAGCGCTCTTCAAAGCTTTGTTACCAACCCTTGAAGCTTCCATTTAGTTGGATGCTAGTACACGCTAAAAAATCCCTAAAGCATATGCATCTTCTATTGCTTCAAACCTGAGTGACCTCGCTCGGCAATCAGTCTGATATCACAGGTCTCACTCTGGTGGCATCACGTCCCCTGATGCCACGAGCTACTCTTTCCACGGGCGAACTGTACTGCAGCTTTGGAATATGTGCGCTCAGCCCCTTTCATATGAAAGATTCAACCTCAAAAAAAGGCATGGGCTCTCTCTCAAACGGCAGGTCTCTGTTGGAGAAACAAAGCAGAGACTAATCTGACTTTACCGAGTAAAGTTTGTCTGAACTCAGCTGCTGCCCTTGACTTTTCAAGGCATCCATCCAACTCCAGTTCTGACAGCATTCAGACCACAGGGTCACAGCAACAGCTGTCACATTACTTGGCTATTCCAGCATGGGGATCTCTCTAGGTTGCAGTGAGTGCTCCTGGAGGGTTTAACCACTGAGAAAGTTGATTCTGGCAACTCTCTTCCAGGCTTCAATGCTCTTTACTGTTTGTTTAGTGGCCTTGATGTTTTCAACACTATCACCTCAATGAAATCTGGAGCAAAGTTGGGTCTTTGATACCCCTCCTACCTATCAGGGCTCAGCAGCTCTCCTGGGATGATGGGAGATAAGAGGAAGAAAACTCACCAGGTTGCAATTAAGCTAACAGATAAATCGAATGACTGTTTCTTTTTACAGGTCCAGTGGCTATGCCTGTTGAAATACATATGGTAGGATCCACATGCCATCGTAACCCTGAAGTTTGCCGTTATGGTAGAAGCAGCTACGGTACAGATAAATCTCCAAAAGACCGGGTGGTGAGGAGCACGCGACAACTGATGTGAAGCGAGTGCCAAGCTTACGTAAAGCTTGCCATTGCGATTACATGACTCAGTATCCCAGTATACAAAACTGCTGCTGCTGCTGTTCCTGACCTTGCCTATGTCCATTCTGGATGATAAAAAGCAATTAATGAGTTGGGGGAAGAAAGAAGAATGGGGTAATAAGAAACTCCCCATTAACGTTACAAACCCCTCTGCACTTGGGTATATAACCATGCAGAATAGCCTTCTGTAAGCAGCACCAAGACTGGTATTGCCAGTGGCTCAACAATTATGTATTCATAAGACACATTTTACTTTTGTTGAGAGTTTGATAGAGAATAGCGGAAGTGGTCAAAAGGTACAGAAACTCCAAAAGACTCAAAAATTGCTCTCATCTAAAATTTTAAAATCTATTTTTCCATCTCCAGAAAACCGCAGATTGTCTTTGGGTCACTCTTGTGCACACAGATTTGCTCAGAGGCAGGTTGAACACATGACTGTGTGCCAGGAGAGAAAAGCGAGTCCAAAGTGGAATTCAACTGAAATATTCGAGATCTAAGAAGTGACGGTGAACCATACGATCAAATGTGTATGGCAATGCGATTCCACATTGAGAGTGTGGCGGGGTTGGGGCAGGTTACCTTTGCATGTACTTACAGTTTTGCAATGTATGATCATTTTTTTCACCAAAAACAATACTTTTGAGATTCCAGTATGATACTTCCTTTTTTAAATATGGCATCACTGACTACAGATACGTACACACAGGAGATCAATACATCATGGGAACTGTAGTCTTTTTTATGAATATTTTATAAATAAGTTACAATCAATAATTTGCATCCTAGACCCTGGGTCACTTTGGCGCAGGTTTACAGTTCCATTGGATAGGGATGCTTTTTCTTCTATAAAGAAATTCCATTTCCTTCTTCATTTCTTCCCTCATTCCCTTCCCACGTTCTGGCCTTTCCCCTCATGTCTCACAACACACCAGATAGTCTTACAGTACATCTCATTTCAACAGCACGCTCTGGCATGTGTTATTCCATACACAGCATAGCACAAGGTGAGCTGTAATTCACACTTTGGACACATCAGCACCTAAGACAACCGAGCCATTTCTGTTGACGTTTCTCTTTAAGGAGCATGTTCACGTTTTCTTTTTGTCTAGGTAGCAAAACCCTCGAGCCCAACTCCTGATCTGAGAAATATGTTCCTGGCCCTTAGCAGGAATAGGCTTACTAAGGACAATCAAAAGCATAAAATGGATTGATCCAGGCAGCCAAATTCTGTGGTGACTTTATAAAGGAGGCCTGGATACTCTAGTTAGCCAAAATGGGGTGGCAGGATGTACAAGGATATAGAGAGGGAATCATTTTGTACTCTATACCAGAAATGTCTTTTGCATCTTTGCAAGTGTGATCTTAAATTATGAAATTAATTTAAGGAGGAAGAAGAGCTGAGATATATATTAGCATGAAAAAATTATGTTTTTTGTCCATAAATGCAACCTCCCCCTCCATCCCATGAATAATCCCACATTTTTAGTGGATTCTTCATTAAAGTGGGCATTGGGAGCCTTTAATTGGATTTCCTGCTCCTTCTGGATACTTCAATGGGTTCCACTGCTTCTCTTTTGAGTTCTTAGAGGGAAACATGACTGTTGAGGGAACACATCTTTTCACGCATAAGCAGTAAAAACCGGGGGGGTCAAGCTCACCCAATGGAAGAGCACAGCAGAGTGCAATATAAACACTGCTTAAAAGCTGTTAATGTAGCATTCCTGCCAAACACATCTGATTTGCTCCTTCTTTTCTCAGGCACCTGAACTGAAGACTTCACTCCTTTCGCTTCCTCTAATTCCTTTGGTCTTGAGAAGCACATTTCTGAGCCTCCGGTTCTGCTCTGCCAAAGCCTGTTACTGGGCGCACCCCTTGTGGGTTCTGGTTCGTCGATAGCTCCCCCACTCGTCAGACACCATTTGAAAAAAATTACAACCCGCTCTTAGTCATTTCTCTTTAGTCGCTTTTACATTATGTCCCCCTGCCTTGGAACAAAATTAATCACAGAAAATAACATTTCCGAGAGTGCTGTAACATCTCCATTCTAAAATTATAAGGCAAGACATGACTTGATCTAAGGACTCTTTCGAACCTGGTAATAAAGGACCTTTGCTAAATGATGACACTGGAGAGAAAGGAAAGGTAATATAGGCATTGAAAACAGGGGGATACTGAATTTACAATCCCATTTTTACAGTCTTCTGCACTGACACAGGTCACAAGATTCTGATGATTTTAACTAAATTGAGTAATATTTGTCTGTAGCATGCTTATGCTATCGATATACCTCCTAGAGATTGTTTCACATCCGGGTTGAAAGAAAGCATTTTGTCACTTCTCGAGGATGAGGGGAGTGCTCCAGCAAAAATAAGAAGTAAATGAATGACACCATATGTATTTATGGGCACAAAACTTTGTGTCTCTTCACCAGGAAAACTCCGGATGTCTACCAGACGAAGGGAAAGGAGGGCCCTGTAAGACCCGACTGAAAAATGTTGGTTGCTTTGCATGGGAGATTTTGAAAAGAGAGATTTTTCTTCCTAACTCTGCATCTGTGGGGATTTTTTGTGTGTGTGTGACAAAAACCAGGCAGAAAAACTCCAACCTCCTTTTTTGTTTCCTTTGGTTACTTTGTTCTACACACGTAGCCATACGCAGAACGAAGAACGCGTTTGAAAAAAAAACATAGTTCTTTAACAGTGTTGATGTCCAGAGTGAACGTAGTCACCAAAAATGGGTTCTTTCTCTTTCCCCCTCTCTCTCAATAAAAAACTGAACATTAGAAACATTAGCATTTTGAGCAAAAAGCCATTTTTCATTGAAAAATAAAGTTTTGATGAATACATCGACAAACATATTTATCCTGAGGACCCCCCCCCAATAAATAAATAACCTCCTGGCATCTTGTGAAATATCAGAAAGCCTAAAGGTTGGCGGTATATGAAATGTGGAGCCAGGCAGCGCTTGCATCTTTTCACGTTTGAGTCTAAAGTTGAAATTGTTCAGGATTCATTCAAACCTTGGAGAAGGTTTAAGGGCTTCTAAGCCTCCTTACGCCTCTAAGCCTTACCCAAGAGGCCAAATGGGTGCCCTTCTTCCGCATACGCTCACGCTCACCCCACCCCGTCACCTCCAGCAAAGTGTTACCCAGCTGGCGAAGTTGGGGAGCAACCTGGGAGTGCCTAGAACTCTCCTGAAAGGATGTACGGCACTTTAATAGTTAAAACAAACAGAAACAGAGCTTGAGCGCTGACCTCACTGCCTAAGGAGAGAGAGTGCTTCACCTGCTCCTTTTATCAGTGATCCAAGAGCATCTTCAAAGGAGCAAGCAGCACTCCCAGCTCCATCCCCATTCCACAGCAGCAGGGTCCCAACACGCTCACCTGGGACCTGCTAAAGCATAGACGTCTGACCCTTACCCCAGTCTAAGGCTAAAATATGCCCCGAGGTATGCTGCCTTAATAAGGATTTTCCTAGTCATTCTCAAGGGGTAAGGGAGGGAACCTACCACCATGTATCTCAGCAGCTCAGGCAGAGAGAAGAGATGGAAGGAACAGGTTATTAGGCCCCCCCATATGACGTACACATACAACATCTAAGTATACCCTGAAGCCAAGGCAGGAGCATTCCCTACTGAACATTTTGAAGTGATTTGATGGATGGTACTGTCATGCTGAAAATACTCATATTATACGTCTTGCATCATTTTTCATCATTTCCCACAACCCAGTCCCATTCATCCTACTGTCAGAGCATATTCCCCAACATTCATCCTGCTTTTTCATCGCAGTAGTCCTAGCTCTGCCCCATGTGCAGTGGAAAGATTTAAAGTGTGAAATCCACTTGCAAAGCCGTCACCAAGTCTAGCTCTCTTCCCGGGGTCTCTGAAACCTGCAGTCTAGTATACGCACTTTTTAAAAGAGTTCCTACTGCCCCACTTTAAATAATTCCTCTCGTGTCATAGATTTGGCAGCCGTTAGTAAATATTCAGCGTGTTTCCCCAGGCATACAAACTATATATATATATTGCTTTTAATGTTGTACTATAAGAGGGTATGATATTTAGCACATCAGTCCACATCAGTTCAGGCGGGGATGCTTTAATGATCAATAATTAGTATTTCTATTACAAGAGCAACTATAAGCCCCGAGATCTGGGGCCCACTGTGCTAAGCACACGGAGCTTCAATCTGCTTTGGAGCACTCATAATGTAATTAGACCGGACAGAAAACTGGAGCAGCAGAAAACTGGTGAGAAACTGAGACACAGAAAGATTAAGTGACTTGCCCAGCTTGCAGAGGACACTTGCATGAGATCGGGGTTGAACTACGTCCCGTTCTAGCACTTTAGGCACAAGCCCAACTTTCTTCTCCGTATGGTACTTTCAGCATGTAAAGTTCTCCATAGACCCTGTATTATTCACCGGTCTGAAGCGTTAGCCTCACACTGGGCATTACAATGTGAAGCACATGCTCTTTTATATATTGAGCTGACATTATGCACTAAAAGTGAGGACGCCAGATTTATCGCTGCTGCAATTACATTTTCCCCTTCACCAGCTAGGGGCTTTTATGTGCAGCTCCTACCGTATTTATAAGGGTTATTTATGATTGCTTGATTCTTTCCTGTCAGAGCTATTAAACCAAGCCCATGACTAAAGCTTAAATACACACAGCATAAGCCATGCAAAGAAAAGCAAAGGTGCCCCTATCCCTGTCTGCTGTGCCAGAACTTATACGCTATGTTTCAGGAGACGTAGGGCTGCTCTAATTTACACACACGAGGATGGTACAAGTTTCAGGGGGCTGAAAATCCAACAAGGGTCAGTGAGGCATGAGGTCACCCCAGCCGTGCACCGGCTTTTGTCATGATGTAAAGAATTGGGGCGAGAAGTAACGTAAGAATTTATAGGCCACGTTTCTACTTTCTGGGCCAGTTATCCAGATTTCAAGTCAAATTACGTTCAGATGGAGCATTTGCCCAAGCTTTCCGGAGAAAAAAAGTAATACTGACTTGACTGGGCTTGTGAAATGGGATAAAGAACATGCCTTTAAAAAAAGATAAAATTGAACACCTCATTCCGTAATATTCACCACAAATTTGTTCCAAGTTGAAAACAAAACATCAACATTCCTGCCCTCCGGTCTGCGCCTCTGCAACAGATCATTAAAAAACTGTTTTTCCAGACCAGTTGCAAAATTGCAACATATTTGTGTACGTCACAATGTATTTCTGCTATTTCCTCCCCATGACAAGCAGTTAATGGAGCCAAAACTTTGTTTGGACCAACATGCAAATTTTTAAAGATAAGATCATTATTGTCCTAGAGCGAGGTTAGTTTCTGAAATCCAGCAGAAACACCTGCTTTGTGTATGGTCATGCTGGACTGCAGGTATTTCTCAGGCAAGAGAGTCGCAGTAACCAACTTCAAAACTTGTCCTGCAGTTTGCTTATTTGAGACTGCTAGGTAGATACAGATTGTGAAGTCTCTGCATGACATGTAGCTGGGTTTTTGTTTTTTTTTTAATATTGCCTTGTGAAAAGTTGCTCATTATCATTTTTAATGCGACATAGAAGACAGCTTTCCGTTAAAGTTGCCTCTTAGTCTGATTAATAACCTATTTTTTATTTTGCATTTTTGTGTTTTATGCTGCCTGCAAGGCGAATATTATCAGTGTTTTTCTACAAGAAGTAACACAATTCATGGAACACATTTTATGCCCTGAGATCAGAGAAATAAGTTTAGATTTATTATACCCAGGGACTGAGCCTTTTTATGGATTGTATAAAGAGGGCATGTTTAATTATGTTTTGTTTATATCAGTGCTTTGTCTGGAAAATAACACGAATTACCATATTTTTCCTGCCATTGACAGTTATTTCTAATGGATTGATGCAATTTCTTAAGCGCAGAATGGATTAAATCACAATTTCTTGCAAATAAGTTGGCAGTGGAAAGATTCAACTAACTACTCAATTAAAGCTGGTGAGATCAGAGCTAGACACCTTAAGGCAGAGTCCCGTCCATCTTTTTCAATATTCGCCAAAAAGTCAAAGCGCTTATTGAAGACCAGCACTCTTATGCACACAGGGCCCAATTCGGAGAGCTGCAGTTTCCCATCTCAATATCAGCCCCCTTAGTAAGTGTCTCAAACACACCCTAGGAACTTGATAAAACCTAGTTCCAATAGCAGGGCTTGAATCTGGAAATATTAAAGTTACTGGCAAAATCTGCATTCATTTCACTTGGACCCTTAAGTGCCTGCATATGCTCCACTGCATTTGTCTCGCCACCAGACCTCAGTAGTCGCTATGTAGACTTTCTTCCGACAGTGGGTGGCCAGTTTGAGGCAGGACTCGGCTTTTGGTGTTAGATTAAACAAACGGCCAGTTCTGAAAGTGTCCCGCATGCTACCCGCCAGGCTAAAAGCAGGCTCATGAGTTTCTCTGCTTCACCTGAGCGCTTCCACTGCTGTCCCTAGGGCAGCTCAGCTGATCGAGAGCAACAACCGTTGAACCCCCCTATGCCCCCATCCCATCAGGTAGGCTTATTTTGGTTTTGTGAGCAAAACAAAAGTTTTGTTCACCTGCATATTGTGCTTGTAATATGGTCAAACTTAATAACAAGTCTGGGAAAGTTTGGTTAGGATCAAGGAGAAATGCTCAGGGTTGTTTTGACCTGGAAAGCCTTTTTTTTTTTTAAGTGAAGCCAACAGAAGTGGATGTCAAATACCATCTAGTGGCTGTGAGGGAGAGTGCAGGCATTCAGGCAGCAAGCAGCAAGGGGAGCCCAGTCCACCTTCTCCAGTCCAGTACTGCACCAAATGCCAGGCCCGACGGGTGACCACTGCAGGTGGACTGGGGTGGCACGAATTTTCCCCACAGGCTAGGCATTATTCCACTCTGAATCCCCCACTGCTTTAATCAGGCAGTAGCAACCACTTACAGCTCTAAATGAGAGCATACCAGTGGGACTGATGCAGTCATGGATGCAGCATGCATCCAAATCCCCACTTGTGGGTGCACACGGGGACCCTCCACGGCAGGCTCCACGGTCAACCTTCTCAGCCTCCTACAGCAGTTGCTCTGGTTATGCCATAGCCAAATGAGCTAGGATTCACCCTGCTGTTAAGCAGCAGTTTCTTGGAGATCAGTAACATGCACTTATACATATGCATCTTCTGCCACCTGAACTGAGCAGCACTGGCAGTGAAAGCATACAGCATTTCGACTGTAATGCAATCCCTCCAGGCTGGGTAGTGCTTAATAAGTTTGTAGCCCTGATAATTAAATACAGCGGCAAGGGGAAGATTTATGTAAAAAGGAGCCTGGGTGTCTGTACCAACTGCGGCAATAATAGTGCGGAGAGGAACATAATTTTTCTTCCAAACAACCCTTCCAGAAAATTAACTGAACCCTACAGGAATGGAGAAAGTATAGAGTCAAACTATACAGCCTGTACTCGGGCAAAACTCCCACTGAAATGCAAGAGAGCCTTGCTTTGATGAACACTGGGGGCCTGATCCTGCGAGGTGATACGTGCCCTCAACTCTCAGAGGAAATGGCTTCACATGTACTAGGCATAGAACTGGGTTTGACCAAGGGATATAGTGTGTAACTGGTCTGGAAGGACTCCTCAGCTGACAGGGGTGTTTAAAACCTGATGATGATAGAGCACAAAGGGTCTGATGTAAATCAAGAGCAACTCCAACCAAGTCATTGCAGTGGCATCTGTGTGCACTGAAATAAAATCACTACTTACTAAAAACAGAGGCTTCACATTCTGGCTAGTACTGTGCATGTAAATCAATGTTTTAAGGGCCAGACCTGCAGCCCTTCCGCAGCCAAGGGCTTTGTTTGCTCAACGAAGGCTGGATTGGATAGCTGGCGTCAAGGTGATCTCAGAGAACATAGGAAATATGGAAAAACTAGAGAAGACTGGAACCACAAGGATGGGGAAGGGGATGGGGCAAGGGTGGTAGCAGAATAGGAGGGAGTCTTCACTTCTGCATGCTGCTGAGCTGGGCGTTGTGCCAACTGCACACAGGCCAGAGCAATGGGTGCAGGGGGCACGGACTTCTGTGGAGGGGCATGAGCAAGGCCACTGAGTCTAAGATCACAGCAGACACAAAACTCCTTACGGTGAGAGGCAGGGATTGGGACCACATGCTAGCCTAGCACTGGACCTGGAAGAGGAACTGCAGAGAGGCTTCTGGGTTGCCTTGCCCTCTCTTGATGGAGTGTAGTTTGCTTCCCTTAAGTCTTACACCGTTCCAACCCCAGCAACTCTTTGTACCTCGACTTACTCAGAAGGAAAAGGAAATTCAGTCATCATGTCCAAATAGAGACTGGGCACTTTACTCATTTACCCTGTGCTTATGTTCATCAGTTAGCTCTTTGCAGTAGTATTAGAGACCTCAAGCAAGACCAGGGCTGCAGTGTTTTCGCTATTTTTCTTCCAGAGGAGTACGAGATCCAGTGCTTATGTTACAACTATTAATGTTGCACATTCCCAAAGCAACTTTGCATCCGTCATTATTTCTTCACCCACTTAGCTGCTGCTTCCTGAAATGCTTAGTTTAGCAAGGAAATAAAGTTACCAGTCAAAACAGACGCACAGACTAAACCATTTATTTCCCTGCAACTGTCCAACATTACCCTTACAAATAGGTTGTGCAACTATCATAACTATCCCCATGGACAGATCCCCTGAACCAAGGGAGACTGTGGAAAGCCAGTTCTAGTGTAATCCTTAATAAAGTCTAAAGAAGGTGAATGGAGATGTTGGATGTTACACGTAGACTATACTAAGGGCACATAACTTTGAGTTTTGATGTGTGGATGTTTATGTTTTATGTCAGGGATGAATTCTGGGCCATACTACCTAGCTCATGTTAGGGTAACTTCTGTCTACTCCACAGGGATAAAACAAGCAGCATCCCAGGATACTCCCAGCCCCTCCACCCCCACTCCCTATCCCCAGAGCAGGGAGAGAGTCCAGGTATGGCTCCTAGCCACGCCCCTGCTCACCAACCCTCTAGCACCAAGTCAGAGCCGTGCAGTCAAGAAACAGTATTAACCTTTAACATTCGACTGCTCACAGGACGTTCTGACTTTAACTCTGGTTAACATGGCAAAATTGAGTATGGTGTAAGTGCAATAAGTAACTTCACTCTAAGGTTGGCCACTGCTTTCTAGCCAAAGTAAAGAATTCAGTCCTCCACCTGCTTCAAAGTACTCTTGTGCCCAAAACATACTGCATCCTTAACAGGGATCTTTATTCATGTGAACAGAAGATATGAGGACCAATAGAAGAGGCCCTATTACACAGCAGTACAACTGAGGAAGGGTGACCAAGGTGGCATCTCCGGGGACCACTTCGGGGCTAGGGTACAAAAGCAGCTGCCACCACAGCTGAGGAATGACAAAACTGCCCGGGGCACAGAGCTACCCTGTTACGCCTCTGCTACTACATGTACTGTAACATCAGTGGCTCCCAACAATGCTTGGGAGCACTACAGTGGGAAGTTAACTATGAAACTTCATCTTAATTAGGGAATTTACAATTTTAGACTGAAGCTCAGCACTCAAATGGCATTTTTTACCTTTGCATTCATTTTCTAGGCTTCTGTCTCAAAACAATGTTTTTTTCTTTTAATCTAGGGAAAGAAACACATGATTTAAGTAAGCTGCATGAAAGTCCAGAGAGCAAACATTCCTCTGAGATGTGTTTAAAGTGATCGCTGTGTTTGAGTTTTAAAAAGTCACTTCTGTAGACCCCACGTGTATGATGGTCACTGACCTCAGGGGTTGAATGCAGAAGAAATGCAGGGCCAGGCTCAGCACTTGCAAAAACTAGAATCACTAATGCAGTCACTATTCTTTGTAGGAGCCTGGATATTACCGTGATAAGGGCACAAGAAGAAAAAAACTACAGAGGAAAAATGACATTTGCTCACCACAGAATCTCCAGCCAGTAGCACGTTTGCCCTGAGGAGGACAGTAGGAGGCGACTAGTAGGCCTAGCTCCTGCCCTCTACTGCCAACTTGATAATTACTGCATAACTAGTAAAAGGAATGAGAGGTCACAAATGCCAAGCCCCCTACTACTGATTTGGCTAGTCCCACCTCCAGTAAAAGTCCTTTAATAGAAAGACAGAGCATTGCACCTGCTGACAGCTGGGGACAAAAGCCAAAGCCTTAGTACTCTTACACAAGAGTACTCTGATGCATGCATGAAGATTCCCAAGTTGTTGTAGACTATATTGCATTGCATTTCTCTTACATGGAGGGAAAACACACACAGCTTCCTTTTTTTTTTATCATCTTTATTGAAGTAAAAAGCAAGGGGGGGGAAAAAAATCCCCTCCAAACCAAAAGGGTTGTGGAAAAAGATTTCATTTACTTTAATGCCATGCAGTACTTTGGTTTGGAATCTCTAAAAGGCACATTAAATGGTATCTCACAGGCTGCAAATCAAGTGCTAATTAAAACTGCATTAACCCTAATGGATTGGAAAGAGGGAATCTAATTTAGAAAACTTGTGTTTGCTCAAAACAGGCTGGAATAACAAAGTATGCCATACTTCTGCTCACGTGCACTCACCTAAACACATGCTTTACTAGATCAGCTTAACAGGAAAAGTTTAAAAGGGGATGATACTTTTGTCATACTGTTCCTGATAGACTAGGTTCAGTAGCTTTAAGATGCATGTACTCACACTCCAATGCAGGTCTGAAATGTGCTGGTGCTAATCAGTGTCACAGGTGCTCGTAATTGTCCACCTAATTACTTCATTATTTTTTGCCACTCCACAGACCAGTTTGTATTTATTGTACAATATATAGTTCTTACCACCACTTACGGGGAAGATTTCAACCATTCCGTAAATTCTCTCTTGGTCAGGACAAGTATCGTCTTGTTTTCCTTGATTTCCCAGGTGGGTGAGAGGGAAGCATCAATGCAGAATCTACTTAATGACAACAGGTCCTAGAAGCAGGAGTGATAAATGATCCCTTGTTTTTGAAAAACAAACAGATTTCTTTTCAATGTCATTGTTTCTTTTTAGACCCTAATACACAGCCCCAAGATGGGAAAATACCTCCGTGCTTCCCCAGTACTGCACCCACACTAAAAACAGCAGAACCTAGGTTCGCGTCATTGTAGGGGAAGCCGAGCTATAAGTAGCCCCCTGAGGCTTGTTGTCCTAATGAATACCAGACCACAAATTAATGAAGTAGGTTTTGGAAAAACATTGTGATTTTTAGCCGCTCAAGCATCGGTAAATCTGCTAGAAGTCAAGACAGCTGTTTGTAGCTTGTTAAAATGTTGATTGTTTACAAATTACCTTTTTTTCCTCTGAAAAAACCGGGCACCTACCAGCCTGGGATTGTCACTCATCACAAAGAAAGGGTGCTTCCTTTGCTGCAGGAATGATCGGGAATCTATTGCGAGTAAGCTCAGGTTTGTTATTCTCCTCTCATTAGAAGCATTCATTTCTTCCCCCCAAACTTCCCTGCCTAGGTTTTTGTCCACCTTGCCTTGCATTTTTATTTACAGTCAAAATCCATTCACTTTTAATTCATACCAAATGAGAATAGGGGGGCTGGCGGAGGGCAGGATTAAGAAGGGAAACTATAAAGTACATATGGGTTTTGTAGGGGTTTTGTTTTTAACCTTTTGCATGCAGAAGGTATTTTGGCAGTGCGACATTTAGTGTCATCTGTAATTAAGAACTTTGCCTGCAAGAGTAAAGAGGCTACAAAGTATTGTGTTTTTGAGCTAGCCTATTTCTTCTCTCCAACAACTATAAAACCCACCCAAACTGCTTATGGATTGCCTCAGCTCGGCAATCAAGGCCCATACCTTCCTGTGTCTTAATCTTTCTGTTTTTAGAATGAGCTGCAATTTGTTTTCATTGACCCGTGGCGTCACTTCTTGAATCTAGGGTTACCTTAATGAACCAAAACATATGAGAGTCATAAAATTCCTTTTTAAGTCCTCTGCTACTATCCCCTTTGCTATTCCATTGCTTCTTCAGCATCAGGGCAGTAGGTGAGAGTGACACTAATCATCTGCTTACGCACAAGGGAGCAAGACCAAAAGAAACCATGTCCCAATGACAACTGTGCCGTTTCACTTAATGGCT
Source organism: Crocodylus siamensis (assembly GCF_052110815.1). NCBI lineage: Eukaryota > Metazoa > Chordata > Crocodylia > Crocodylidae > Crocodylus > Crocodylus siamensis. The sequence goes on along the minus strand of NC_143401.1, from coordinate 85,719,734 downwards.
GGTCAAGATCCTACTTGGAGATTGTACCCCTTTCCTTCTCTTGATGCTGGTTGCTCCAAAGGAGCAAATCCCTGTTTGCCTTGCTGGTCATGAGGTGGAGCTGATTTCCGTAAGAACTGGATTCATGACTCAAGTTAAGTGCACCATAAATCACGTTGTGCTCCACCAGCACCACCAATTTCCTGGCTGCAAATTAACGTGTTGCATCATTTCCATAGGCTGTTTTGACCTGATGTTTAACAAGGACCTCAGATAGCTGAGGTTTAAGTCAGTCAGCAAGCATCTGCTGTGTGTGTCCCCTTATTTAGCACAGTGCTTCCAAACTCTTTCCTCAGCATGATCCCATTTATGACCCCACTTCCTCAGCATGGCCCCGCACCCCCAACTCACAGCCCCCTGGCCCTGCTGGTGCCCTTCACTCCCAATCCACAGCCCCCCCCCCCCCACTCTCCCCAGGTGCCCCAGAGCCAGGGCCCACAGCCCCCTGCACCCTCCACCCCAGCAGCGCCTGAACCCCGGCTGCCCCCCAGGAACCAGCAGCTGCATGGAGCCGGGCTCCCCACCGCCACCCCATCTGCTGATGTTGCAACCCCATTTGGGGTTTGGGAAATGCTGATCTAGCACTTCCATGTCACACAGGAAAGAGAACGCTGCTTTAAACTGAGGGTCCCTGGTAGTGGGTAGGTTTTTGCTTAAACCACAAACAGTATCTCAGAAGCATTACAGGAAAGGAGATCTTTTGGCCAAAGCTTTGTATCAAGGCCTTGAGGGGATATGAGTTCCTTCCTTGGCTCTGGCACAGACCTTGAGTAAGTCCCTTATATGCTCTATGCCTTGGCTATAACAAGGGGAGAATACTTCTTCTCAACATCTGTGTAGCTTGCAGACCTCCAGGGCCAGGAGCTTATGAACAGCATCTAGTGCTGTTCAGTCCCAACCTAAATGCTATAAGTATTCCCCCCAAAAAATCAACATATGTTGAATACAGTTAAAAAGAGAAAGAGAGGGAAAAAAAGAACAATTTTCATTCTCTTGAAGCTCTATGCGCTAACAGGTCTCATTTTGTCTTATACCCTAGGGTCACCCCATAGGTTTCAAGTCATCAGAACAATCACCCTGAGCCTTGACTCTCACTGCTGTCTCTAAGCTATGGTGAAGAGGGACGTGGGCTGGGAGTCATTTGTAGCTCTTCCCTTTGTCCTTCTTGAACTGGCTGAAATGTGAGCACCAGGGACCTGTTCTAACTTCCACCATGGTGGAAGGCCTAAAACAAATGTCATCCCAGTGGAGAATAAGCCCATGTGTCACTCTATTGCCTTACGTACACCAGGTCTATAACAGACTCCTACCCTGTTCTTAGACTGGACCAGGGGAAGTAGCAAGAGCTCCAACTCCAAGGAGTTCTGCAAAAATTCTCTCTGCTGTTTTAAAACTGTGCAGGCCATGTCATCAACTGGAGAATATCTCTGTGTGTCCTCAATCTTTGTGTACAGCATCACACATGGGATACTGCAGACAAATATTAAGTAGCACCATTGAATGGGAGCGTAATTATATTACTTCATACTGCTACTACTAGAGTTCAATTGATCTGTTTAGGACTATGTTCTGTATACATTTGGAAGATGTATAGTCTGTAGGAGATGTCCTGGCCGTAGCCCTCTCACTTTAGCATGAGAAGCAAGTACCAGACACTACTGGCACAGTACAAGAGGACACACCAATAGGTATGTGTGTGTGTACAAGTCAAACTCACCGATAGATTTCTAGGTGGTAGGGTTGAACACGACTGAGTTAGCTTCACCTTTTTCAGCTGTCCAGACAGAGAAGGGGCCCAGGTAGCAGGATTTTAAACACCTGAAGGAGCATGTAGGAGCCCGAAGGAATTTACAGAAGTGTCCAGCTGAAATACATCCCAAGAAACGTGTTGAAGTCCAGCTGAAATACATCCCAAGAAACCTCTACAAGTTAGTCATATACAAAGAAGCCCAGTTATGCAAAGCTGAAATGGAGCCTTACCCTAGTTTAAAGCAGCCATAGGTCACTAGAATATCTGTGGCTGCAGGCTCAATAAAAAAAAAAGAGTCATTAACAAAGAAAGCAAAATGTTTAAAATTGCATGAGAGAACTTAAGAATAGTGCTTGCCAGTAGTGTCACGCTTTTCAAAGCACCACGCAAAAATTAATTAATTAGTACATAGATAAGCCTCCTTGTTCAAATGTACCCTTACTGTTCAATATATATGGACCTTACGTTCAATGCATCTTAGGAATGTCCATCACTTTGTTCTAAAAATCCAGAAGGTGAGAAAATACTATTTACCAAATACTATTCACCTGAGGCTTTCAAAACCTGCCTTACCTTCAGGGAATTTCCTATCTTGAATGGCAAGTTCCCTCCTTGAAGAGCAGGTGTAATTTCTGAAAGTTCTTGAGACAAATAAACTAGGAAACATTTATCATCATGACTGCACTTGCCATACCTGCACCCACTACCGCCACAGACTGACTGTAAAGCTGCATGGTGTCCGACACCAGGTGGAAGGTCATCTGGTGCGACACAGAAAATGGAGGAGTAAAAACCTGTCTCTAGCCAGGTTTTTTTGTTAAAGATAGCCTAGCCAGAACTTTGTTTTGTGGAAACCTGGCAATGAGGTTTGCAGAGCAAGAACAAAAATGTGCTTGGATCCAGACATCATTTGATCTAAACTACCAACATTCAGAAGGATTCAGGCTCTCAGTTGAGTCTATTTGTACTTAATACCAGTTTCATCCTCACTCCATTGTCAATATACAATATTTAAAAAGTATGTCAGCCTCAATGCCCCCCAAATCATGACATTAGTTTAAAATGAATGAGATTTAAAAACACTTAGAATGTTTTGTTTGCTTTCTGGATTTTAAGTGAATAAAATTCAATGTTTTCAAGTTTTCTTCTACAATCATGTGGGATTTGTTGTTCACTTTTACAGTGGATGCATGCCATTTGTGGCAGACACCTGCTCTGACTGGTCCAGGACCCACGCTGCACCCCTAGCAGCTAGGGGTGGGGTGGAGCTGCATGGTGTAACATGGGTCCCGGCCCAAACTGGCTGGGGCAGGCACTGGAGGCTGGATAATGGGGCCCCATGACCCAGATCCAATCCATAGGCCATATCTTTGACACCCCTGCCTTAGAACAAATGTCCAAAGAGGCATGTAAAAGCTAAAAACATCAGAAGTGGCTGGTGATTTTTGAGTGTATGAGGCTATGCCCCCAAAAACCATGGGTGTCAAAATACCTGGCTACTTCCGAAAATGCAGATCACGTAATATAAAATACCCATTTTGATTGCTAGACACTTCCACGGATCCAAAGTGCTTGGATATGCCTTCTGGGAACAGAAGAGTTAATTAAATTACCTTGTATTTAGTATTAATCTTTTTTTTTTTTTCCCCAGGCTTGTCAGGTAGCAGACAACAAGCCTAGACTTGACTCTGAACATCAGCTTTGTGCTAGCATAGTCTTGTGGGTAGGCTAATGTAATATTAATTGAATTGACATCTCTGTTGAGCTCAGTTACAAATGCAGTATCTGAGTTATTTAAGAGTTGGCAGTTTGAGAACTGGAGCCAGGTTCTGATCATCAGCACAGGCTTGGTTCACTGGCTTGGCATGCAGTTTATCCGTGCCGATAGGTAGCAGAAGTGAGGTGGGATTCGAGTATTTTTGTGCAGTGCAGGCACAGATGAAAAGTTATCTTTCTTTGCTTAGTAACTTCTTTGAGGTTAGAGACCAGTTAAGCACTCCCATTCAGTCTTAAATCCACTCTCCTTTAGCCTGGATTAAGATTTTCCATGCACGATGATACACAGAGGAAGTACGTACAGCAAAAAAATCTCCTGGACATCTTCCACAACCTGATCAAAGTATGTCCTCAGACAGTGACAGGACCCTCTCCCTCAGTGACTTCAGAGTTCATGACAACTTGAAGGGATCCGGGTAGCTCAGAGGAGGTGTCTGATGATAAAAAAAAAAAATGAAGAAAAGAGTCTGCTGAAGTCGAACTGCAGGGTGTGATTCACCTGGGATGCATTTATAGACATGCTCTAAGTGCTCTAGGGGAAGGATGTTCCCAGGTGTGTTCTAGCCATCCGCTCTCACCTGCGTACACCACACCTGGGAATGGGACAGTAGAGCCTCTCCAGGTCATTTCTGTAGCTCCTCTCCATCTCTGGTGTGTAGAAATCAGAGGATATGGTCGGAGTACCTCTGCTACCATGCTTCTGGCACATGCAAACAGGAGCAGGTGGGCAGCAGGTGCTTCAAACCATCTCTTCCTCGAAGTGCTGGGGGTGTGGTCTAGAAATCCCCTTATCGATTGCTGGGAAAGGTTACTGTTCCTCCTCTGAACATTTCAGATCCAAATGAAAATGTATGTTTTGGTCAACATGTTTGGACAAATGTTAAAGCTTCTGAAGACAAGTTTTCCCCACAAAAATGCAAAAATGAAAAGTTCCTCTGACAGCTGAGAAAACTTAAATGTCCTTCTCTTGACAAAAACAGGAAAGATATTAACAAGGTTTAATTAAATTCCCTGAGGACTTTTCAGTTTTGCTGAAAAGGTTATTTTTCCTTACAATCCATAGTAACCCAAAGTGGCTGAGCCACTCCAGCTCTGCTTTCTTCCAGCTTCTGCTTCTTGACCATAAACCTGCCAACATGGGAGTTTCTCCCACGGGTAACTCAGGTAAGAGTTGGCCACGGAGGAGGATGACTTAAAGAGCATGGTGGACCTCTTCATCCATAATTGCAAAAGGACATCTTCACTGGCAGCAGGAGACACTGGGGGTCATGCAGTTTTCCTAGCTTTCTCTCCTCTGGTCAGAAGGCCACTGGTCCCCATGTACCTCACTTCACTCACCGAGCACATGCTCACACACAAATTCCTGTTGCTTTGATGTCACTGCTCAGTTGGATCAGTGCATAACTCGTACTCTCCTGGTGAGCACTCAGACTCGCATAGTACCTTACAGGTGTGGGCTCATCACAACCACCTTATATTTGACTGATCCCCTTCTTTTCATAGCCAGGCAAAAAGCCACATCCCCCAGAGGTTGTACAGAATGAAGCAGAGTAAGTAACAGGACAAAAATGAGAGCATTTATAAATGACCTCCGGCTTTCTCATGCCCTGCGCATGCCAAATAAAATCCATTGCACAAACTCCCATCCTACCCCATGCACCATTCATCTATAGGATCGTACAGGTAGCTAATGGAATTCCCTAATTGAAGCATCAAAATGTCAACTTTTTTGGTCTTTGTACAGCTTTTAATCTCGGGATGTGGTAACAATATAGTACATCTACCCACTGGGGAACTGCTCCTCACAGATCTATGGATTAACATAAAGCTTTTGTACCAATTTGGATAAGGAATCTGATTTTATGCCACTCTAGGTAAAGTGGTACAACCTCTAGCAGGGAAACTGGCATACTGATAGAAAGGTGGATATTCCAGTATTAGCTAGACCTGCATATAAAAGCACCCATGCCAGCGATTGAAGCACTAACTAGACTGGTGTCCTGTGTGTGGACAAATCCTTACAGCATGACTGTAAGGAGATCCTGATGGGCATTTGAAGTTACAAACTTCTTCAGAGCCCTATGAGAAAAACCTCGTGCAAGCACCACAGGCTACCTAGTCCTTCGCCTAGGTTTAGAGATGGCGGTTCACAGAGAAAACCCAGAGCCTGGCCTCCAAAGAATCGGTTAACAGATCAAGAGCTGTATGGTGGGCCCCAGGAGTTTGAGAAACTCAGCCTCCACAGGAAGAGAGCAGCTGGCAGTGGAAGGAGAAAAATGCCCTTGTGAGTAAATCACTGTCAAATTGCTACAGCGGATGTTACAGTAATCATGTCTTCCAATATGTAAATAATTGTGGGTGAACACCTGGTTTTCATAGTGCCTAACGTACCTGCCACTGACACTTTGAAGACGGAGACTCACATATAAAGCAGAGCAAATATTTCTTTCAAATGTCTACGGAAAACATGCAAATATCTGGATTTTGCTCAAAGGAGCTGGGAAACCTGAATGTAGCTATTTGTGATGAACCAAAATGCCTTTACATGGGAGAGAAGCAGGTAGTTTCACAAAGCAAGAAGCCACAAAGCCTCATTTCTGATCATTAGTTTTTTGTCTAAAATAATGATCCCTTTTAGTCATTCAGCTGTAGCCGTCATGGTCTGCACTTGTGAAGGATAAGCCACTATTCTACAAACATCTGAAAGTCCCTCATTTCGAGTGATAGGATTCATTTTGAAACCTATTTCCCAATTTCTCACTTTACATGTCAGAAATGCAGAATTAAAGGAAGTGTTATTTGTTATTATTGGTGTTTCATAGTACTTAGGAGATCCAATGAAATCAGAGCCCCATTGCGCTAGGCATTCCCTAAACACATGGACTCAGTCCCAGACACAAGATCAGATCTCCAGGCTAGTAAGACATGACAGAGGAAGAGGTGGGAAAAGAAAATGTTGTCAGCATTTTCCAGAGAGCGAGAAGTGACTCAGGGAGAGATGAAGTAATCTCTCCAGCATCACAGTGAAAGTCTATAGAAGTGTTAGGAACTGTGCTCAAAACTTTCAAGACCCAATCTGCATTTTACAAGAACATCCTTCCACTTAAAGGAAAATAATCTCATCACACACTAGACTTCCTTCAGGCATAACTCTTGGGGTTCGCCATACCATTCTGAATATGTCACGTTTTGTGCCCCCATTTGGGCTATAAAGTTGTCGAAAACTTTGAACATTTCCACCATACATTTGGTTATATTGACCTTTTTCACTCATCGTGTGTTTGCAATCTGCTAATAGTTCAAAATGGAACCCACTAAAGCAACGGGCAAGACATTTCTTCTTCTTTAGGTATGACTGTGTCTACACTAAACTGGTTTTATCATTAGAAGGGAAACACCCTTACTGATTGGCGGGAAACGTTCGTGTTCCTCCTCTGAACACTTCAGATTCAAATGAAAATTTATGTTTTGGTCAACATTTTTTGACAAATGTTAAAGCTTTTGAAGACATGTTTTCCGCACGGTTCATAGCCAGTGCATACCCCAGCCACAACTTCTGTGTAGCTCCATCAGAGCAGCCGTGCCAGCAAGGGCAAGGGACCACAGTAGATGGCAGAAGACACAGGCAAAATTATCATACAATCTAGAATCACAGGGTTGGAAGGGACCTCACAATTCATGTAGTCCAACCCTCTGCATGAATGCAAAATGATGTCCCTAAATTATACCTGCCCAACGCTTCTCCAGCCTCCGCTTGAAAGCCGTCAGTGAAGGAGATTCTGCAACACCCATGGGCAACCTGGTCCAGTGCCTTCCTCTTCTAACTTCTGCTGGTTGGACAGCTGAAGTTACCCTGCTGATAGAAAGAGTGGGGCTCTGTCACCACCATAAAAGACCTCCGGATGTAAACGCACTCATTATTTTGCTGGCAGGACCCAAGTTCTGCCAACAAAGGTATGTAGTGTTGAACAGACCATAGAAACATCTGGAAAGAATAATTGCTCATCTAATAAAAAGCCCAGTGCTTCTGTGATCAATGTATATTAATAAACCGACCTCCAAAACACCATAGCACTATCTGGTGGTCCCCATCAGGAGTAGGAAGGGTTAAATTTGCCTGGTTGGGATTCAAACCTGTAGGAACCGGAAGTCAAGTAGATCTCTCATGTATCATATCTTGTGTAATATTTATAGTTTCTGTTGTAACAGACCTTGAGGTCTTCTTGACAAGGCCTTTAAATACAACTTTGAGGTCTTAGGGTCTCCCACAGATAAAGTCCAGCCTAATTTAGGGCAAAAATCCTGTTTCTTTGATCCAAACTGCCAACATCTTATCTTTGATGTATGTTGCATACACTGGAATTTCTTCAGACTCAGTGAAAAACTTTTGTTTTCCATAATAAATATGGAAGCCTCGTTTAGAGCTCATCACTCAGACCTTCAGTCATGCAAATTGGCCTAACACCATTGACTTTGCTGGAATTATGTTGATTTATACCCAGCTGAAACCCTAGGGCTGGATTTTTTTAAAAGGTGCTCAATTGATTTCAATGTGAGCTAAGCACCTAAATCTCTTTAAAAACTGGTCCTGAGTCCCTTAGGTCTTTCATATCTTTAGATAAGGAGACCTGGGCAGAGGCAACAGTCTAAATCAGAGTAATCCCACAAGGTCCCAGACCATACTAAGTAAACTCATAAATCATCCTTTATCAGAATGACCGCAATCATTTTCAAGTAATTAATAGGCCAATTGCAGGGGTACTATCTTGGCAAAGGATCATATAGGTTATGGACAAATGTGGGAGTCCAGATGCCACTGTGGTGAGCCGCTAAACTCTCACAAGTAGAATATTATGCTAAAGAAGTTAAATAAAAAACTTAAGTGAAAGTACATATATTGCTATTCTTCTGTGATCAATGTTTGCTCTTTTAAGTGACCCAGATGAAAATCACTCAGTTTTTGCTGCGTCTTCTTTGTAATACTTACAAACATAGCTCTTTACAATTCTCCGAATTAGATCTATGATTTGTGAACGACGTGTATAATAATTAGACCGTGAATATGTACAGTTAATCCATTTAAAGGTGTAAAGAAGTCCATTTAATGAACATTATAGTCACATTAGACTTGGAAACATCTAACTCTTTTGTTGAATAAAAAGAAGTTCAATGAGATTAACTTCTCTTAGTTGGTTTTAAAGAATAATCAAACATGTCCTACTCTGATAGTGTACTATTCCTTAGTGCATGGTTTCTGCATACCAATGTCTTCAATGTAGAAGAGTTAGAATAAGACTGGGAAACATTATATTTCAGTTAAATAATTACAAATTAAAGAGGATCACTTCTACTTTCTATACTTACTGTGGTATGATAAGAAGCTGAACTCCTTGAACTTGTAATTATATAACAGAAATGTTAATCTCCTGGTTCGGTATTCTGTTCTACTGCATTAAATATATTCTTACAATTATCAAGTTTACTGCATGGCACACAGACATTTCTACTGGGAAACCTATTATTTGATTGTATCAGATTTTGACCATAAATACCGTAATGGAATTCTGTTTTCAAATATTGCACTGCCACAAAATGACTAATGAGGCTATCTAATACACGTATGTAACTTGAGAACCTGAAAAACACTGGTATAATTTCTGATTTTCAATTTGTAATGCTTATTGAGCATCCGATTATTTTGTAAAGCTTTGTACAATTCCTTTTTCAAAAAGGATGTAAAGTAGCAAACATATAAGTCTAAGTAACTTGTAATAAAGAAATTTAATTTAAAATATATGTACTTTGAGCAGTGGTTCCTTGTAGTAGAAACTCATTTAAGCTTAAGAGTTACTGTCCTAAGCTATCTCCTTTTCACAGCATATTATAATATATGCCATTGGCTTTAATAGTTTTGAAGTATAATTTGCATCCTTGTCCATTTAAATATATAAGACAGTTTTAGAAGTCGGGCTAGTTAGTAATGAAAACAAAGTAATAGTCTGTCATACAGTGTAATGTTAATGTCCTTACATGATGGCACACAATGTAGTAATAAAGACCCGTTCATTTTTAAACTCCAGTTAAGTAACAGAACGACATGTCATCAATTTCCTCCCTCCATGGTCTATCTGTGACATGTGGTTTGTTCAAGTAAAATAAGTTGGACTAGACCTGTTTGTAGTTTACAAAGCAAAGCTTGATACAATCAAGGCAAAAGATAATTTTGGCAAATGCAGAAGGATACCATGCACAACATGTAATGTAACTAAGTATGCAGAGGACTGCTCTTCAGTAGAAGGTAAAAACTATTCCAGGGATGTAAATCTAGGTGCCGGGCCCTCTAGAGGGCAAACACGGCACCGTAAGTATTTTTCAGTTATCGAGCATGTTGAGCCTTGTAAGCCGTTGCCTAAAAATAGGCATTTTATACACATTTCAGTGAGCTGCGTCTTGGAATCTTATAGCTTCTGTAATTACCCAGATTCAGTGCTCACAAGTGTTGCAGTCCCATTTGCAAATCACAGCCACGAATGCATCAAAACAAAGAATTTACTTCCCAAATGTGTCACTTCTAGTTTCACTACCTAGATACTTAGCCATATGTTTCTGCCTACTAAAATACCAGAGTGGGCCCGGAGCCACGAGCAAAGAGTAGTCTTGCGGAGTACAGAAATTTCTCAGTTCTATTCCCTGTTTTGACATATCCTGGATATTGTTTCAGCCAGGGAGGCACTCACTGCAATTAAGAGATCTGGAGATGCACAACTGGATTCTCATTGTAGAAGACAACCCTGGGTGGACTGTGCAATGCCTAAATAAGCATTACATGGCTTTTCATCAAGAAACATCTACTCACTAGGCTCAGTGAACTTTCCATGCCCCAACGACCACGAAACTACTTTCTACTAAACAAGATTTCTGTCCCGTATTAAATGGCAGAGTTAGCAAATACGTGTTCTTCTCAAGTATCAGATGAGACATTTGAGATTCACTAGAAGAAGCAATTTAGACAAGGATAAAATCAACTCTGCACTGTATTGAAAAACGCTTTTCTTTAAATGTGTTACTTGTCCGAGTCACTGGATATATACAGAGCAATGACTTAACCATGCAAGCTGATCTGCAAACTGCGACGGCTGCACTCAGACAGCAGTCCTCATAAGCTTACTGGACACCCCAAAACTTGAGCGTAGGAAATGAATTGCCTTTCTGCTGCCAAATGGATGCCTCTCAGATCAAAGTTGAATCAAGTCAGTGAGTCAGCGTGGGAGTCTGCACTTTCACTGCCGGGCCTATGCCCATTTTGTAGATAGCAGGTTTTGCTTTCTGGGTTCAAGATGATTCTCAGGTCTGAGCAGGCCTCTGCTGGAATCAGCACAGGGTGGAGTGTAACAATACCTGGAAAATGTAACTGCAGTGGAGAAAGGGATAAATCAGTGCCAGCAAAAAAAAAAAGGATGGTGATAATTGAGACTATTTTGTGACCCCGAGAATGAGGAGATGCACTGACATTGGGGTCTTCTGGCAAGGGCAGGGGCTCCTAATGAGATGCCAAGAGAAGATGCACGGCCTTCCCTTGGTACCACCTGCTAAGGGGAATCTGCAACTGAAACACTGCCCTTCCCCTGAGGTGAATCCATTCTCATCTTCACCCCCGGCTATACCGTGTTCGTCATCGGCAAAAAACGGTGCAGTTGCAGAGCATAGTCTGGCTGTTCAACCACATTGCCTCTATAATGTGCAGAAACATCACACACGCATCAGAAGCTGAGCAATGATTGTGAGGCCAAGAACACCGGAGCACATTTTTTTTTTTTTAAGTGCAGCCAGGAAATATTTTAAGGAAATTCTAATCCCATTATTTTGGGGGGGTGGAAATCCATTGCTTTCCTTAAACACACAGTGTTATTGGAACAGTAATCTGTCTCGATGAGGTTCTGAGCTTGTTCAGGTTCTGAAATAGTTACAGCAATGTGAAGGGGAACATTGGGAAATATAGTGAACTGCTTCTTAAACATAGGAGATAAAGGGAAGAGAAGGAGGCAATAGACTATACGGCTCTAAGATTACAGAGATATAAATTCTAGCTGCTTTCAAGTACACAGCTGTAGTGCCACTAGAAAAGGGGGAAAGTTATTAGACACGAAATGAATTCAGTAGCGCCTTGAACTCACTATCATAGTCTGGGGTAAGTTAATCACTTCATCCTCATCCACTAACACATTTATCCACCTACTAATTCTTCACCTAATTAGAGAGAAATTCAGAGCTGTACTGGTCAGGGAGGCAAGGATTAGGGTTAAGAAAACACTTGTATTCGAAACCCCCTACCTCTCCTGGTTAGTGTGAAAGATTCTATAAGAAACTCCCACCCTAGCTAATCCATGACCCTCAGCAGGGAGGAGTGTTAACAATTTGGTTTAAAACTCACACTCTCAGACAAATGCATCAAAAACGGCTTTTCTTCTTTGATTTATAGGTATTACTTGTTTTTCCAAGCCCCATTAAGGACTCTTCATCATGTACTGCAAGGGGCATTAAGCACTGAAAGTTGTTCCCAGCTCTGTATTATTCAAAGGCAATTTACACTAATTATTGGAGTCCATGGTGTTACCCATATTAGTAGAATGATCCATCTCAGCAGGGTAAAGTACTTTTGAAATGTTAATTTATTACTGAGGTATAAAAATGTCCTTGCATTAGACTAGGAGTCTCTTTTAAATGCCAAATATTTATGTTGTTGAGATATGACAAGCTTAATTTTCATTTCAGAAAGAAGGCTAGAGATGTATTTATAATTACATTGTAATATATTACCCTTAAGAGCAGGATTTAAGAACAAACAGGCTTGCATTTAAACTCAGGAAAACACTGACAGTCGTCCGACAATCTCTTCTAAGTGATTTTTAAACAACTTAGTAACGGCAAAGTGTGTATCCTGCTCTAGTGTTTTCGTAAACTTTGTCAACAGAGAGCTGAATGACAACCTGAAAGGAAAAAATACGGGCAAAGTGTTTCAATGATTTAAAATGATCTGGTTTGTATCAGAATGCAGAAATGTGGGCAGTGTCCATGCTACAGGAATGTAGGTCACAGAGAAGCACAGCATCTTAACTCAAGTTTTTTTTCTTCCAAGGAGAGCTATCATTGTCACATATTTCTGGTATGATTTTCAAAAGCATGCAGCATTCAGCTAACTTTGCCCTTCATGAAGTCAGCGAGAATTTTGCTGGTTTTTTTTTTTTTTCAGTGGGAATGGTGAAGCCAGTGCTATTTGTTTAATACAATGTCACTGAAAGTGTTCAAGTGTTCACTGGGGGGAGGAGGGGCACAAAACCTTCCCGATCAGCTCTACTACAAACTCGTACTGCAGTCCAGATGCTAAGGTGTTTTACACCCTACAGCGTTAGCAAAAATCCATACCTAGGAAAAGTCAAAGTCCTGGAACGGATAGGGAGCATGAGAAATAGAGAGGGCTTCCCTGGTTCCCCCCACCCATGACCATAATAAGTTTTTCTGGTACAAAGACACTGGTTATTTTGCAGCATCCTTAACTGCTAATATAGCATTGAAAATCTAGGTTGCAAGTAATTGTGGCCATCTGCAGAAATTTGTAAATGACATCACATATAAGCAAAGTTTGACATAATATGCCCAGACCTATTTTATGAAACAATTCCTGCGATTCAGAACCTGTTCAAGGACACATGCTAAAAGGATAGGAGATACATAACCAGAGATTATCGAAAGTCTATTTCCAGTTCTGTTATCTATTTCTTACGAGCTTGATAAAGTTTTCTGACCTATCTGCACCTTTGCTTTTGCCTCTGCTCAACTGAGATGCCACTCTTCCTCTATAAGAGCTCCCAAGATGAAAGGAGTTACAGAAGTGAAAGCGGTAGATGACTTAAAGTTGGATTTCCATCAGTACAGTCAATGCCAGTGATTCTCAAGCAGGGTGCCATGGCACCCTGGGGTACCATGAGCTCCTTTCAAGGTTGCCACATGTTGTTTTCACTGATAGATTTCCAAACATGATTCACAAGATAAACCCGGAGATTTCAAATAGACCCCCATAACTGTGGTCTTGTTGAGCTCCTTGCGACAGAAAAAACATGGTTTATTATTTTTCTGCAGGGGAAAAAAAGAAGTAAAAACTAAGCTGGCACTGTCCAAGGGGTAGCTCAACTCTATCAAGGAGCGCCCTGAGTGTAAAAAGTTTGAGAACCACTAGCTTATACATTCAGTCTGAAATCATGAGTTCAGAAGCTAGTCAATAATATCCTTGTGGCATGCATTCTGGACTTGACTTTTAAGAATCTGGTATATGCACAAGTGATGAAAGAACTGCCTTAAACGTACATACATACATATATATATACATATATACACATATATGTGTGTGTGTATATATACATATATATATATACACACACACACATATACACACACATATATATATATACACATTATATGAGACATGTAGGTTTCTTGACTTTTTGAGGAGCAAAACCTTTATATCGTAACATCTGTTCTTAGAAGAGCCTGTGTTCTCACAAACAGGCTGCATCGTAACATCTTAGATGATTGATCACTCATCTCAAGACAAAAAAACCATGATCTCACATAAAAAATATGAAAGTGAAATAAAAATGGGGCTCATTACTCATTTGTAACACTGATGATGAAAAATAAAAAACCAAAAACCCGAGATGAATTATGAAAAGGAAAAATACTGACAAAGTATTGTTTGCAAACCCAGCTTGTTCTTATTTAATTATATCAGTAGAGAAAGTGATCTACTGAAATGGATGCAGTGCCCTAGTGTAAACGTTATGTTTTGCTCAGCAGATTGTTTCTGTAAATTTACCAGTATGAGGATGTTTCAGTTGGAGACACAAGCACCTTTACAGCAAGCTAAGGGTATCCAGATAGGAAACTGTCCTGATTTTTCTGGTATCTTTATGATATCCCTGTGCCTTTATGGAACTGATTTAACTCCTCCTTGAAGTACTGGGGAATGATTCACATTTTGGGCTTATCAATTGCCTCAATACCAGAAGTCGCTTTGTGATGCACTTTAAGCTTAGGCATGTCCTAGGTGGAGGTTTGACATTAAGATGGCAGAGCATGTGAACTTTTGATTGACACCTGGCTGAGACTCCAGGCTTTGATGGGCAGCTCCCGCACGAAGAACTTCAGTGTTACTTGCAGAGAGGTCCCCACTGATGGAGAAACGCACACACTGTGGGAAGCAGTCATGGCTAGAGAATCGGAAAACAGGTCTATTTTTGTTTGGTATTAAGTGGCATTAAACAGCTCAGAGCGTTTTGCTTGTGATGTTGGTGTTGGAGCACCGTTATTCAAAGTATTAAAAACATCCCTGTGCATGAAGCAAACAAAGCAAGTTATGCATAGTTCATACAGAGAGAAGGCTGGAAGGGACCTCAAGAGACCATCTAGTCCAGTTCATCATGAAGCTATAATGCATTCGGTTTTCTTCCAACAAAGGACGGACCAACTGTATCTCAGGTGTAACTCCATTCAGGGCATAGGGAGAAAATTATACCTAAATCTAAACTTAATGTCTTTCTTTCTGTCTTCCTGGAAGCCAGAAGACATAGTCACGCCCTCCTATAATCCCTGATGTTGGCATGATGGTTCTTTAACCACCTGGGCTAGGTACAGACATACCAAAAGCCCAAAGCAGAACCAATCTAAGTTATACAGCTTTCTGTAACTGGTAGAGTTGAGACTGGTAGTAAACAGTATGCACACTCACTCCTTGGTGGAGGGGGTGTAAAAGGATCTTAGACCAGGTTCTGCCATTTTTAAACCAATTTGTGTGTGCCGAACTTCTGTTCTGTTATGGGTATAGACCAGTTACTGATCGCTTATACCAATAAAAGTACACTGTCTGTACCTGGCCCTGGAGAAAAGTGAAGTAATGAGATGAGACAGGATAAGCTGGCAGCTATGCATGCAGGAAATGGTGAAGAGTTACTGGGTCTGAGTTCTTGTGAAAGATGCGCTGAGGTCCTTGCTTCAGAAAATACGTCCTACCTTGAACTGTTGCAGGCTACTTCAGAAAATAGCAGAATAGTCCCAACTTCAGGACACTTTCAGTCCTTGTTCAAGACTTGCCCCCTTGTTAAACTCCAAATTTTGGTGGTGATTTTTAAGTTGCGGGGCCCACTTCACTAGGATGATGTTCACACTTGATCTGAGCCGTCAGTACAAATCTCAGCTAGGCCATCAAACGCTCAGGAGATAGCAACAACTTCTGTTGCTTGGTGGATTTGAACTAGAAGTGAAATTTATATAACCTATTGAACTACCCTTGGAAACCCAGTTCCCAGTATCTCATATACAGATTTTTAGATGCATTCAGATGTTTAGTAGTTAGGAACATCACCTGATGGGGGCTATCAAAAGAATAAGAGCATAAGCTAAACAAATTCAAGGCCAGATCCTACAATCATTGCTCAAGAAAAGGCAGTAGGAGTTCTCACAGCCTAAGGGTCTGATCCAGAGCCCATTAAAAATCAGCCACAAACCTCCCATTAATCTCAGTGGCCTGTGGATCAGCCATGAATAAAAACTTCAGTTTTAGCTCCTAATTAACATTTTAGGAATCCTGAAAGCACAGCAAAAGAATATCAGGGTCTAACCTAAGTCCCAATCACGTGAATGCGAGTTGGATTGGGCCCTTCATTTTGCTAGATAGACATAAACAATTATTTCCTTTTACAAAAAAACTTCATTTCATTTTCACTTATAAATCTTTTCTCCTTAAACCCCTTTGGCATGTGTTCTTAGAAAGACATGTTGCCAAAAAATATCAACAGGTGTGTTCTGTAGAGTATAACAGCCTAAAGCCAGTTATTTGTATTTTGTAATTCATTGAAATACGGCTTTGCTGCCATTCGGATCACATAACAGCTGTGCATTACATATGCAAGACTACTGGCACCAGGCAGCTCTTGTTCTAATTAATACAAGGCAGGCTGAATTGGTGGGAAGAAGAAGAAAGACCAAAAATAAGAGAGAAAATGAGATGTTAGCACAATTGCCTATTGCAATGTGAATATCCAGCTCATCTGCATAATATTAATGATACCAAATATGCAAACAGATGTTTCTCTCATTAAACGTTATATGCAAATAACACTGGTAGGAGTGGTAATGTTATTTCAGGGTTGAGAGATCGGTGGGGGTAATTAAAGGTTAATCCAGTTTTCAGTTCACAGACTGTAAGACATGAGTGGTTGTAAAGAAAAATTGTCACTTAACCTTCAATTCATTACCCATGGCACAAGGATTTTCCTACTAAAACAACGTAAACATATATGCATTTATCCATTATCTGCTGCCTAGGTAGGGTGCAGATCCCTACTAAAGACTAGAAATGATTTGTTGTTATGAATGTAGTTAAGTGGGTGCTGGAATGCGATAATTAGAGAAATTGGAATTTGATCAGAAATTCTTAGACCTCAATCTAATGCTGTAATCTCATTAAACATATTTCAATTGCTGAGATGTTGTCAAAAGTTAATAGAAAATTGTCTGAAGGACTTGTGGAACAATCCCCCTAATATAATTAAAAGTCTAATGTTTTAGATACTGTGTGAGTTTTGCTGTAAACCTCTGCAAGTTGGAAGCTACAGTGAGCAAGCAGCATGCTGCCAATCATCACTTTTGCTCTGGATATCCTTCTGGGCAGATTGAAAGCAGTAAACATTTTAGCACTTAGAACTGAGTTCAGCTCACCAGATGAGGCATTCCCACTTCTTGTCCATAGGAGAAAATAAAGTGATAAGTGTCTGCGCTGCAGTCTAGCCAAGTTGTACAGTGGTGAGGTTCTGCATGGAGGGAAAGGCAAGACCAGTGTGAACTGCAGCAGCCCCAGGTGGGAGGAATTGCAAGAAAACAAGTTTTATTACATCCCTGGAATAAATATATATGGATATAGATACAGCTCTGCCAACCATCTTCTCTGCTACATCTGTGTAAAAATCTAAGTGGGCCATGTCTTATTTAAGACGATTGGCCGAAACTAGCATCATCTCTTCTTGACCTTAAAACCTATCAGTCAGAGCGTGGCCAGTGCTTGTCATTGTATTGCAAGTCCCAAGATTTTCACGTTTTATTTAAGACCTCAGTCCTGAGTCTGGATTATGTTAGAATCTTGCTAAGTATAGTAGTAACATAGTCATGGTATGGGCCTCATAGCTTTGGAGAAAAACTCAAAAATATGACCTGAACCTAGCCTGAAGTTTCAGAAGATAAAGAATGCAACATTTATTTCATTGCATCATTTTCTAAACTTCTGTCTTGAATTTTAGCATGAATGGTTGGCTCTGCAATACTGTATCAATTCCATCCAGGCATCATCCTTTCTTTAATAATCTGCACTGCACCCCTATTCTTAATGGTCTCCCCAAGCTCCAGCATATGCAGAATGCTGTTTTTTGCCTCCAAAGAGGTCATAAAGAAATCAGACTCTCTCAGATAATTCTGTTGCTTTGTCCCTGAGTCAGCAACTCAAAATGGACCACGTGGTTTTCTCTATACGCTCCTTAGATTCGTTCCAACCTGGCTTACAGATTTCTTCCTTTAGTTGCCCTCGAACTACCCTGCACTGGCTTATGATTCCTCCCGACTGCCCTTCACTTCAATATCACAAATGATCTTTGGGCAACTTCCCCCTGGTTTGTAGCTCTTTTATAATTGCTACGGGAGAAAAAACAAACATGCAAACAAAACCAGAAAACCCCACAGTTTTTCAAGTCCCCGCACAAAGGAAGGATTTTGTTCCTTTGGCCCTGAATGAAACCCTTAAAAACTGCAGTGAGACTCAGGAAGATATTTCACAGGTAGACCATTTGCCATTGTCAAAATATTTATCCCTGAACAATCACATTTTTGTAGGACTACTTTATTTAAACAAAAATATTGAAATAGCCCTGGCATTGTGCACAGCACTAAGTAGAAAGTTTTTTTTCTTTTAAAAAAGAACTTAAGATGTACTAATTCTAGGTAAAACCACCCAATACCCAGAGATACTGAACTTGGTGTACACAGTCATCCTCCAACACTACTTCAGGCTTGTTGCATACAGCTGTGCATTCCCTTTTGTGGACTCCACCTCTACAGCACAGTGGCCATCGCTGTCCGCACCGACCTGCCTGAACAAGCACCTGAGGATACCTCTGGCTGGAAAATACCCACCAGTATAGCCAGTTCATTGCCACCCTGTTGACACAGGATGCCACATGAGTGACATGACATAGGCACAAGGGAGCGACTGCCAACAGGTGCAACAACCCCGTGGAGCCTCTTCGGGCAGCTCTGGGCCCCCAGTTTTGACTGGGCATGCACAGAGATCATTTGGTGCTCCCTTTACCCCCTGCCCCCCAGTGACAATATAGTTGGGGATGGGCAGCCTCTTTGAGCAGGAGGTTGCATTAGACTAGATGAGCTCCTGAAGTCACTTCCAGCCCTAATTCTTTATGGTTCTCCACCCAAGTCCTGTGCTGGATGCAGCCTGGCCCGATTCTGCAAAGTCATTCAGCTTGTCTAAAACTCAGATTTCAAACCATCTAGTCACTGAATTCAAGATCCCAGCAAAGCTTTAGTCTCTAAAGTCTCCCCCCTCAAATGATTAACCAGAGTGCTGTCAAAGCCTTCCAAGTCGATCGGCTTCAATCTTCAAGCAGGGAGGTAAAGGCTCATACGTCGCACTCGTGAAATTTGATTTTTAGTAAATGCCATCCGGCCCTTATTAAAATAGATGACAAGCATTCCCTTAAGAAGTTCCTGATGCATTTACAGGGGGGGAAATAGACAAAGAATTCAACCATCAAATTCTTTCTTATCAAGCTCAGATTTTACAGTCAGGGCAGGTAGGTTTAGGCAAAAGTGCAAGGGAAGTTTTTGCATTCAAACTCTGACACAGAAAAAAAATTTCTAATGAATTAATTGGACTTGGGATCAGCCCCTAAGTACACAAGTCCCAGTTTGGCCTACACATGAGCACTCAGACACACATGCACACACCTCCCCTATAATTATACACACACACACATATATATAGCTACCTGCATAAACCTATATCTATATATCTATCTATATAGATATAGGTTTATGCAGATAGCTATTAATGAAAATATGGTTCTTAATCTTTTCGGTTATCTGGGAGAATGCTTGCCTGAAGGAGTTAATCCACTTATTCTGACAGAGACAGTATATAGCAGGTAGCTTAAACCTATATCTATATATCTATACATCTATATAGATATAGGTTTATGCAGGTAGCTATTAATGAAAATATGGTTCTTAATCTTTTCAGTTATCTGGGAGAATGCTTGCCTGAAGGAGTTAATCCACTTATTCTGACAGAGAGAGTAAAATAGGCATTAAAAACTATTTGTCATAAAACCTGGAGTTTTGAACACCTAATTGCTGCAGTTTATTAGAGGAACAAAACAGAGGAAATCTTTCCTGGCTTCAGCCATATCCAAGGGGATTAATTTGTCACTCTTCAAAAACAACTCATTGGAGGAATACCCTCTTTGATTCTTTATTCGCACATTAATTAGGAGTAATAAGAACACTAGATACACTTGGTATTTAAAAAATTAGGAGAAATAAATCTGCCACACATCTCAAGAGGGGATAAACAACAAAGATATGATTAAACAGAGAGACAACATTGAAAGCCAGTCTCGCCTATACAAACCATCACTATCGTTCAGTCTTCTGAGAGCCCCGAGCTTTAAAGCAAACTAGAATAAACGATTGATAAACTACCAGTCAGATTGCCCTTTGGGCCATCTGTATTCCCTATGTGATGAAACAAGAGAAAGGATATTCTGCCAAGCATTGGTGCCGTAAAACTCTGATGATAAGTGAGATTCCATGGGTCAACCCATGCTACGGCAACTCTGGGTGCTCTTGGTGAAATGGAGGATTAGGTGGCTGCTTTATGGAATTTTTTTTCACAATCCTGATCCTTGAGGTCTCGCTGGAAGCTAAACTAGTCCAGGGATGGAAAAAAGTGGAAGAAGGTGGGACATGCATTACCCGCTTTAGTTGGGGGTGGGGTGGGGAGCTTCCATCTGGCTTGTGTGAAAAGAGCTCCTGCCTTTTTGGCAGCTGGGGTGAGAGCTCCCTCTCCTGACTAGAAACACAATAACCATGGGAGCAGTCCACTGAAACACAAAAGCCAACCAGTCACTTTTGAAGCACATCTGCCTCCAGAAAGGAGAGGCCAGGTACTTTCCTACTTTAAAAACAAACACATCATCTCAGTTCATCCCAGTTACCTGACCTGCCCTGTCTCAGATACGATCCATCACCAACACAGTAGTACACAGAGGATCAGCTGCTTAATCAACAAAAAAGTGTGGGACGACCTACGTTCCTTCAAGGCGCTACTCTCTGCAAAACTACCCTAGGCGCTGGTCTTCATGGAGGACTAAGGACTTGTCGTAGTCACTAAATGTATAGCAAAGCCATTTTTTGTTCATCTTCAAAGTTGCTCTAAATTGCTATAGGCCCACTAAAGTTAACACCAGTTCCCCCAGCTTGTACCAGGAGAGGATCTACTTATAAGGCAACAGACCCAAAGGAAGTTTTTTGTTAAAATATGACATCAAGGTCATTTGGGATTTGATTGTATGCTTCTGATACAGAAAGTGTCTTCCCCATACCCCTGAGATTAAAACTGCCAGATTTCTGATCAAAGACCCAGACAGCTTCCAGTGACTTTCAGTAAGACTCTTGCCTCTAAATCCTGTAGGTGCTTTCGAACAACTCCAAGCGCCGCACACTTTCAGGGCAATTTTCTTGTGCTGGCAGTCCCCTTGTGCACCGTGCCAGAGTCTGCTTTCATTTTCACCACCTGTGACTCCATTGGCTTCCATGCCATACTTCCATGTGGACAGCAGAATCAGGATGCTGTATTTCAAGTCCACAGTTACATATTACAGTGTGCCAATAATTCCCCCTTTATCATCTCAAATGACATGGCTTGAGAAGCAGCCTTTATTGCCTGCTTGCTTAAGGTAATAATTACTACATGAATTTCCTCCCTGCTGGCTCTGCTGAAGTAGAAAAGGTGTTGGCATTTACTTTGTTGCACATAAAGAGAAAAAATTGGTACAAAAGCAACATTTTTCTATCCATTCTAAGGCAAGTTGTAGGGTGAGGGTTAGCAGAACGAACCCAAGTTGGCAACTGAGCTAACCACTATGAAGTTGCTGAAATGTTCTAGCGTTGCTCACCGCTGCAGTGTGCGGTGTTCCCAGCTTTTTGTTCCCTTGTTGGTAAAACAACAGTTCTCCACAACCCTTTCTATACACAGTTGTTTCTGCCTCCCCCTCACAACGATATTTTAAAAAAAAGGGAGAAGGAGTAAAACCTGTGTAGTTTCTATAATTGTTTTAATCTGAGAGAGGGATGGGTATTTGTGAATTTAAAAAGAGATTTAGTGCTAATTAAATCTATGCTGCCCAGAGAGATGTGTCAAAATCCAAGGCACTATGTTTCAAAGGGAAATGAAGTTGATCTGATTAGCAAATGATTTATTTATCATGTTAGCATAGGCTTTTTTCATTGTAAAAAGTAGTGCTTGGTACCTCAGGAGGGAAAAAAACATGCATTTGTTTTTATCCCTGATAGCATTATAAAAGCATTCAAGTGATTATGCATTATAGAAGATATATCTATCTATATATCACTATCTATAGATATCTTTCTGTGTAGATATCTAGATATCTATCTATATATAGATAGATCTATATATGTAGATCTGTATATCTCTATAGCTCTCTATCTAGATAGCTATCTAGATAGCGAGATAGATATAGAGATATATAGATCTAGATAGAGAGAGAGAGACATATAGATGTCTATATAGCTATCTATATCTATCTATATATAGATGTCTATATAGACAGGTAGAGATAGAGATATCATATCTATCTATCTAGATATAGATAGATATATCTTTTATATATATATATTACAAGGAAACCATAGAATAGTCTTTTAACTAAAAAAAAAATCTTTTCAAGGAAACACATGCATAGGAGCCATATGGATATTCTCCATTTAAAAGTCTACCTAGCAGTCAACAGTGTTTCGATTTGAAATGCACTGCTTTTCTAACTGTTTCTCTCCTCCAAATAAAGCACTGCATCCAATTTGTATGTTATTCTGATGAAATGGTTTAAGCAAGAGAAAATGAGTAGTTTGAAAAATAAAGGAAACTTCTATAGAGGAAATGAAGTGCTATCATTGAAATCTGTATTTATGTGAAAAGAAAGGGCTAAAACATTACCTCAGAATTCAAGATTACAACATCAGTAGGATATAAAGTAAATCCATTCTAGTGGCGAAACATCAGAAACCATAATCCTTTTTCAAAGACCTTTTGTTATTTTAATGTCTGACAAATTATGCTTTTTTTACAAGAAGAAAAACACTTAGATTTAAGAGGTTTCTTTTACTTCAGTTAAAGTAGTTTCACTCTTTAAAAGTTTTAATTTTCTGTAACCAATAGTATTTACTATGCTGGCTAAGTATTAGCACAAGAGTAAGGTTATTTTAGCCTCAATAGGGCTGAGTACAAAGTTACCACCAAAGACTTTTGCATAAAGTTGTTATGGCAACTATGGTTCGAAAAAGCACTTAAGTTTAGCAGTGGTTTTGCTGATGTTAATTTGGCCAGTTTTGCCTTTTTTTTTTTTTTAAAGTTGTTTGAATGGTATGAGAAACTGTTACTTCTTCATTATGTGACTACCAGATTTAAATTAGAGAAGGTAAGACTATCTTGCAAAGCTTATTTACAACAGGAGCAATCCCAGGATAATGTGTAAAGGCCTTATCCTGCAACAAGGGCCCATGGATGGGTAACTGCACCTGTACAGGAACCCATTCATTTCCATGCAACTTCACCATGGACATAGGGGTCTTCCCATGTCCTTCTCAGTACAGGATTGACATGCAGCAGAGGCAAAAGGAAGTACAAAATTTGATGCTGGCCTTATAGAATCCAGCATCGTACAAGAGAAGCTGGCTGGCTAAAGGAATAAAGGTTAATAGCTCTGTCTTCCACTTAAGTTAGCCTGGGCTGAGATTGAAGAAAACTGAGACTAAGGTCCTTACCAATATGCTTGTGCCTTTACGTCACTTAAAAGGACTGGAGCAGTACATAGCATCAGAGTCCTTTAGTTCTCAGGGTCCCGTGAACAAAAGAGAATCCCCTGGTGTAGATACGCCTGAAAATGGCTACATGCCTGCCCTCCGTACAACTCATCTCTGGTACAGTGCCTGCAATACACCCAACAACTGATATGCTGCGACTACTGTTGATCGTGTGAACCAGTTAGTCTGCGCACCCCCAATCCATTTGTTGATTCCACCTCGGCTCTTGTCTTAATCCCAGAGTAAGGGGCAGGATGTCCATTTGCATGGGGTGTCCCATCATCAGGGTTATGCTATTAGAGATCACTGAAATACATAATAGCAATGATGATGAACCTTTGGGTATGCAGTGAGTGAGGAATGAAACTGGCACTAACTTCTCTTGTTCATTCTGGCATATTCAACATGGTCTTTCCTCTCTAATTCCACTGGCAAAACTATTGACCATGTCGCAGGGCACTTCAGTACCCTGCTCCTAGAAAGCAGCATAGAGAAGCCTGATGACCTGAGCAGCTTTGGTTCAAGGAGACTGGGTGGAGAAAGCCCTGGTAGGGAGTGGAATGATGATTAGTCAAGTGGCTTACAGATTGCATTTAGCCAGGAGGCTTAGTCTGAGTTATAGCCGGTTGGCTCGTGTTATTGCATTTGTTGTTTGTTATTACACCGGAGGACCGGGTGAGGCTAATAGAGGTTGGAGGAGGCCTCATGGGGCTCCACGGTAGCGTGGATACCCAGGGCTAGAGAGGGCGTGGCGTTTTGGGGTGTATCGACCCCGGCCCCAGTGTGGGCGAGAGCACAGAGAAAGGCCCCAGTGCGGGCACAAGACCCGAGAAGGGGGGTCTGGGGGGGCCAGGCACAGCTATGGCCACCTGAGCCTTGATTGTGGGAAGCCCCAGTGGGGCATAAGACCCGAGAAGGGGGTCTGGGACCAGGCACGGCTACAGCCACCTGAGCCTCGATTGTGGGATTGTGCAAAGCCCCAGTTTGGGCAGGGATCGTGAGGCTAGGCCCCAGCGTGGGCGCGGGCGCAGAGAAGGGCCCTGGTGTGGGCCACAAATATAAGACAAGCCCAGAGGGTGTCCGTGAGGGTGCGGGCAGCAGTAATTGACTAGACAACGCCCGGTACATCTGAGAGGCTTGGGGCGTGGTATCGGGTGGTAGGAGCTACACGTAGCCCTTAAGGCGTGAGGGCACCGAATCACCCTAGACGGGGCACAGACTGGAGTACATCAGGGTACCGTGTCAAGGAGGACTAAAGGCAGCCTCCCTTAATACTCTTAACATCAAAGACATGGCGGGCGAGAATGAGTGTGCATTGACACCGACTTGGCACGGTAGGGGGCGCCAGGAGAGATCATGGCCGCTTTTAGGACCCCGGCCTGTGACAGTCCATATTGTAGTTATTTTTCTTTCCCTGGAGGCAGCATTCTCAATTTTCCCCTCTCTAATCCACGCACACTTAAAGTTGCCTATTTCAACAACCATGGTGGCCATGGTACCACTTCACCTTGAATCCCTGAACTAGGTCCCCACTTTTTCTCACATTAGACTCCACACTGCAACTTTCAAAGGTCATCTATACATTTACTCCTGCTTACATATCATTGGGTGAATCTACACACGTGATTAATGCAAAGCAATAAACTCCAGCACATATCACACTAGGGTTTACTGCTCCTGGGCACTGCATTTACATGTGCGCCTGAGACTGCAGCATGTTGAGCTGGGGATCAGCCCCAGGTGGTAGGGGAGCTGGGGGTGGGGGGGGGTCAGCTTGCCAACCTAGGTCTGCTTTGACCCAGCTCAACATGCTGCAGAGGGGCTGGCTGGGGCTAGAGGGTGCTTCAGTACAGGGCTAGCTGGCAGGCTGCCCCCACACCGAAGCATACTCGTGCCCCAGCCAGCCCTGTTAGCATCTACACTATTGCACTTTAAAAAATGCCACTGCAGGATAGTACTTGTATTAACAAGCGCTAACCTACAGCAGCATTTATGGCTAAGTACAGACAGTCAAAAATCCTGAGGCTGAATTGATTCAGCCTTTGCAGGTTTCATAGATTTCATAGATTATAGAATCAGAAGGGACCCAATGGATCATGGTGTCTGACCCCTTGCCTCTGGCAGGAAAGGGGACCGAGGTCAGACGACCCCAGCCAGGTGATTGTCAAGTCTCCTCTTGAAGACCTCCAACTTAGCATCACCTCTCTTGGAAGCGTTCCAGACTCTGGCCACCCTTATTGTAAAAAAATTCTTCCTAATGTCTAACCTGGTTAGTCTAAGCTGCAAAGATTAAACTGAGAAACAACTAGATACACATTTACCTTTGATTCAGGAAATGCAGT
Source organism: Crocodylus siamensis (assembly GCF_052110815.1). NCBI lineage: Eukaryota > Metazoa > Chordata > Crocodylia > Crocodylidae > Crocodylus > Crocodylus siamensis. Next base: position 85,693,616 of record NC_143401.1, on the reverse strand, counting down.
GACATGCCTAGAGTGGCTCAGGCCAGAAGCCAGGGGGGCACTAGAGCACAACTCTCTGGCACTTCCTCTTCCTGCTGCCCCTGTGGTCTCTGGGATTTGCAGTCCAGAATTACATCAGCAGGACTCTGCAGAGCTGGTCATCACTTCCTCCTCCTGCTTCCAGGTGCCTCTGGGATTTGTAGTCTGCAGTCACAGCCAGCAGTAAATTTCAGTAAGTTTAGCAGGGCAGGGCAGCTCTATATTTGGGAGAAGGGGGTTTTAACCCCTCCCTCCCTGACCCCAGCCAGGGTTTGCCTGGGTGAGGCAATCCCTGCCTGCCTGCCTGCCTCTCACTCTCCACCCCCACACAACCTTTCTCTGATGGAGCTAACAGTGCAGCCCAGCCCAGGAAATTAACTTATTAACTTTTAACTTGAACCAGGAAAGAGTCTGGGACAGAAGTTTCATAAACTGGTTTGCCCCAGATCAGTTAAGTCTGATACTACATTCAACTAGGTTTATCTTAAACCAGTTTCAGCCATTTTGAAACTGGTTTATGTGCACTAAGCTTCTGTTCTGTTACTCCTATATTTCAATCCTACGAAATATGAAATTTCATTTCTACTCAGGAGAACTTCTACAATCTTTTCTCCAATGCCTGATGAAGGGTGTTTGTGCCCAAAAACTTTCAATTAAAGAATTTTTTTTTTTTTTGCAAAAATCTTGTTTGTCTAATACAAGATGAGTCCCGATTGCATTTTCCTCTAGACCAATACAGCCTCAACCCAGATACCTTCTTATAAACACTTTTTTTTCTTTTTCTGTGAAGAAATGAAAGCTGCTTTAAGTAAGAGCAGGAAACATTCTGTATGGCCAGGCTCTTCCCTCCTGTGAGTTATTGTCACTTAATAATATGCAGCAAAGTGTATATCTATTTTATTATTTATTTTCAAAGAGGTCTGTATAAATGCCAGCTGCTGGCCATATGCTTAATCTGACAAGGAATTATCAATGGTCTATGTTGCCTGTGCATGCTTGACTCTCTGTTTACATATTTATACTCTATTATGGCATATTATAAATCCAGCTAGCTAACTTTTATGGTTAGGAGCCAAATCCTGCAGGTTGTCACACAGGCAGAATTCCCACTACCTGTATGGAAAAATCCTACAGAAATTAAGGAGATGAAAACCATTAGATGCTATAGAAATCACTTGAAAAAAACCTCTGGGGTTTAACTGAGAATACAATTCCAGGAGATTTTTTTAAAAAATTGTCCAGTAGGATTTTCTGGCAGGGAGACAGTACTCAGACAAATTCCAGAGTGTGGTCCAAACTCTGTTTGCCCCATTAGTTCCACAGTTCCCACCATTGTCATATCTGATCACAAAGACAATCAAATTTATCCTGTCCAATTTGGTGAGTTAGCAAATGTTCATTTGCACTTCAGAAAAAAGGAAGCTGAGGTACAGCATAATTAAGTTACATGCCCAGAGTTGCCGGCAAAATACGTAGGAGGAGTTGGGAACTGAACTTCAGCAGCCTGACTTCCCTGCCAGTGCCTTTCTCCCAACAAGACTAGCATGTGCTACCGATGGGCATCTCCACACAGCTAAAGCCAAATTTACCTATTTGCTTCTGTTTACACACAACCATATTAAAATGATACAAATAATCCATTACTAAGAATGTCTTTAATGTGTTCAGGCTGTGATAAACCTCTGTGATGGAAGCATTTTAAGATGCATGCTATGCATTGGGCCTATTTGTCAGTGTGGGGGTACATTTCTCTGGGGTCTGACGATGGCATCCTTTGGACTCAACTTCAGCATTCCCACGTGGAAAAACAAAGCAGGAAGATAGTGAGAGAAGAGCTCCGTTCTCATTTAATTTATTACCTAATACTTGGCAGCCCAAGGTTTATAAGACACTACAGAACTGTCTACATGTTTCCCCGTGTGGCAGATTGAAGATAAATGTTAATAGATTTGCTTATAAAGTTTATTTAAAGGGAGAACTTAACTGCATTATTTTTCATGGAGGTGTGAACAATGCTTAAGGAGCTTAAGTCTCCGTGTATAAGCATTATCAGATAGGTTGCCGAGAATGCAAATACGCATTAATATGAAACTCAGAAACCAGCTTTCACTGGTATATGTAGATAGGGCCACTTTGTAAATAATGCCCTTTCTGATATTGCAGAGTTCTAGGACTGCTGAATGTATTATTATTTCCAAGTATAATGACATTACCACATAATACACACCCTCCCTGGCCTCTTTCCATGTCTCCCATAAAATCAACAAAGCCAGCGTGGTGGAATTCACTCTTCTCTACTGCTGTATCCGACACCTGTCACAGCTGGATTTTGTCAGCCATCCTAAATGGCAGCATGTCATTCTGCAAAAGTCAAGATGCTGAAGGGGCTTTGAAAACCGTCTCATTTTTCACTTGTCAAAATGTACCCAACTTCAGATTCTGACATGGCTCCCATTGAAATCTTCAGCAATGATCTCATAAAGCAGGACTGGGCCTTTGCATGACGAACTGATGAAGACCTTCAGGCCCCTCTCGTCTCCCTAGCTTCACCTGAGAGAGGCAGGTGCTCAGGATGTCACAGCACCAACTCAGCATCCTCCAGGATTTAGTCTCTAGTGCACACGTGATGGTGTGTTGCATCAAAACCAGATATTACAGTTTGTGACAGAAATGCAATTAGAAAGCTTCTTAAGAAAAAAAAATCATGAAAAAAAGACATTAACATCAGTATACTTTTCTTTATTAGGTTTGGATACAAGCATTATCTAAGAGTATTTACAATGTAAAACCCTGCAGTGTTGACCTGGTTAATATGATCCTGGCAGCAAAACAGGCCAAGCACAGAAATGAAGTAGTATTTTAATTTCATACAGACGGAAGGACAAATGGTGACAGTATATATGCAATGTTCAGAGTAATACGTGTATAATAATCATGGGTGTTGCTAGCAATCCAGGTAAAAAGCAAAGTTCAGGTCTTCAAAATATGTTTAGTCTGACACTGCCCTTTAATTATGTACCAATTTAGATTTTACTCCTGCCCCCTACAAAGCTTTAATGAAATATGAAAGCAGCAAAAGAAACCCATGTGTTCCATGGTAAGGTGTAAGGAATGGTTCTCTATTTTAATTCATAAAAAAATATCGGTATACAAACAATCTTTTAAGTGTTTTTGGAAATATCTGCCTTTTTACCCCTGCACCCTTACATTACATACGAAGTAACAAGCACATGAGAGGACATGATTTTTTCTGGCTTCTGTATTGAATACGCACTTTTAAAGACAGTAAGACTAAGGAATTCATCTGTATCCAAAAGAGCTAATCTAACAGCAATTAAAAAGCCAGTGAATCGACTTAGATGAATTCCAGTTTGTAGAATATGGCTGGGGCATGCAGTTAGCATGTGTGGTTATAACAGAATTACAATATCTAATTAGTGGTGGGGCAAAGATGTTAGATCATGCCAACCCCCATCTTACCACTGCTCCTAGAAAAAGAAATGCCTGGAGATGTGGAAACAGCCTGAGCATGCTGTTACATTGATGGTATAGCATTCATTCGCTGGGAGGTGAAAAATCTTTTTTTTTTTTCTGATTTCAGTTTGTTCAAGGCAATTTTGAAATTGGCTTCAACCACATCCCATCCTCCCTCGCATTAAAATCAGGCAAGCAACTGTGCTATAAATCCCCACCCATCATTGACGATTGGGATGCATTAGTCCTTTAAAATTAGAAGCTTCCAGGCAATGGCAGGAGAGCCTTAGCCACCTTGTACCCATGCTCCTTTCCTCCACGAGGGGAGAGAACGTCAGGGGCTTCTCCTTCTCTATCCATCCCTTCACACGCACATTCCCACCTTCGCTCCCCTGCTTGATTTGAGCAATTCTAAGTGAAGATCTGTGATACAGAGAATAGATTCAGGGAAATCAGGCCGGGGGAAGAAAGGTGTTCAGCATATTTCTCCTGTGCTGGAAGATGGGGTGGGGTTGGCAGGGGAATATAGGAGTTTCTGCAACAAGCGACTTGTCTGGAGGAGGAATATGCATCAACTGCAAAGGAGGGAACAGGACCCAAATCTCTTGATGCCAAGCTCGGCATTTTAACAACTCAGAGCGCTAGCTTTGGTGGTGGGGTGCTAATTCGCCTATGCAAACAGTTCAACTACTTCTAGTTTAGAAGACTGACCCAGAGGAAAAGCACAGGATGCCTGAGGGCACTACTGTAGAGACAGGACCAGAAAGAGGTCTTTGCAACACTGCCATTAAGGTGGCTACATCACACTTGGTTTTGAACGACAGTGCCCGCAGAGTACTGAGATGCAGCTCAGCGCCACGCTGGGGTGCAGACATGCTGTACAGCAGTGTGTTCAAACTGGGGTATGCAGCACTTTGCCAAGGGGCATGTGCCTACATTTTAATAATGGCAGTAGAGCTTGATTGGTCAGTGCACAGAGTGCAACTGCATTGCCACGCACTCGCATTGGTGCTGACCGCCCTCATAAGGAATGAATATGTAGAGCTGTATCCAGTGTAGGGAGTACAAGCAGCAATATTTTGCAGGTAAAGGGGTAGGTGGCCAAAAACAGTATGAAAACCACTGCTGTAAAGTAGCTCTTATCCCTTCAAGAAACATCTTTGTCTCCACGCTGCTTTCTTTTACATTATATTGTTTCAGTGGGTACATTACATTTACATTTTATTGTTTCACTTCCTATTTTTTTTTATAATTATAACTTATGTATGCTTAGGCACACAAAATGATTTCATGCTCACCTTGCAGCATAACTACACATTGTCAGTCTCCTTTTTTTTTTTAGGCAAACTTGTCTCTCAGGCTCAGTCAGAATGACTAGAAAAAGCCATATTTAAAGGATTACACTTTACAACATGCATCAACTCTATAATTATTTGCAATGCAGTCCATCATGCAGCATAGCAAGAGGGTTCTGCTGCAGCACAGTACACTCTGAGGGAATAAAAATATTTGCTAGCATTTATATCATTTGTAGTCCTAACCTAAGGATATTATGAAGCTAATGTTTGGTGCCTTTGAAGGTGTATTTGAAGCCCATGGAAGTGGATTGAGCTCAATGGGCTATGGCCAAGACCAGCATATATTTTCTTCAATAAATGAAAAAGTATAAGAGGCGAGGTAAAGCCAGGCATTTCTTAATGTCCACCTGTATTGTCCAGTATCCCCAGTGACTAATTATGTGGCTCATCACCAGTACAAAACTGAAAAACAGAACCCCACAGTTCCTAGAAATATGCCAGGAAAAGTTTAGTATTTACTGTTATTCCTCCCTAGGGTAGCATTACTCCAACCCTCTTGAAAGAAGTCTCCCCTACACCAGTCCAGCTTCAAAAGTATCTTCTTACCCAGATGAAAGAGAAGGTTTGCATCATGCTCGTTTTCAAGCCACCTGAAATGGTTAGATGTAGGGCATGCACCCCAAATCTCATCCTCACCCAGAATTCAGGTTGTGCACTCCCCATCTGCCTTTGCCTCCTTTTATACTGAAACCCGGCTCTGCACCTCTGATACCACCTAACCCCAGAACCTCTCTTAAGACGCAGATGGATCCATCACAGGTTGCATCTTCCTTTTTTGGCCTTACATGCCCTTTGGAGGCTTCCAAATTCTCTAAGTGGAGGGAGGCGACAACCCAGCTCCTTCAGAAAAGGGAAACATCAGAAAGCTGGAAACACTTAACTAATCTGCAGTGCAGGAGATGCAGCAAACAGCAGCAGTCAGGCACAAAATAGCCACATTAGGGCTGCAGCAGCCTGGCTCTGCCAGATTTGAAGAACTGGCTTCAGAAAGGCATCCTAGGACAGACTGTTTTTCAGAAAGCAACCTTGCGCTCAGGGGAGCTCGAAGCAGCGAAGGACAGATTTGTAAAGGGATGCAGGCTTCTAAAAGGGCAGGTTTGAAAGCAACGGGGGCTAAGTGCCTGAACGCCTTTAGGAAAATTCTCCTCTAAGCAGGTATCAGCATCTTTGGCCACCTAAAAAACCTTCTAAAATCTTGCCCGAAGTGTCTTAACACTGCAGCTACTTAACTTGCAATAGTATTTGGACCGTGTTGTGGACTCAGGTGTAATTAATGGTGTATAATGGGCGGCATTGATAAGATCCAGATAAGGCTACCACAAAGGATGGGTCTGCTGCTGTATGTAGCATAGTTCCTCTGATTTTATGTCATGATTGATATATGGGGAATCCAAAAGCAATTCTAAGAAGTATCTGCCCTCTGAGCGTCTGGACCTTCAGCCTATCTGAACTATTTGATTTATCAGATTTGGGCTTTATGCTTCACTGAGGACGAATTGGATGGAGCATGCCATGCACTGACAGCATGCAAATCATGGGCTTGCCCTGGTGGCCCTACCATTAACACACACTTAAATATATTATTTTTCTGAATTGATGAACAATCGCTTATAACAATTGTGGTTATTTGCATCACAGAGGTGCCAGGAAGAATTACAAAGATCAGCACTCCATTGTTATATTTTGAACATACATGGGATACGAGACTCTGCCTGAGAAGTTAAATATAAATAGGGAAGGGAACACAGGAAATTGCAATACTCCCAGTTTTTTAGATCTAGAGCTTTATTTTTGAGCTAAATTCTTAAAAGTGTTCACATGTTGCAACAGCTAACTCCTAGGTCTAACAACTCAGTCCAGAGTGACAGGCCTCCACTCCCCACACTATAGGTGGTGCGAGATAGGTGCCTAAGGAAGGGATTTTCAGGTAAACTGGAGAGGAAAGGTTTGGAAATCCAAGCAGCTAAGGCATATGCTGTTGGCAGAGACTTGGGTATCCATAGCTGGGCAGTATTTTGGAAGACTTAGAAAGATGTACTTTAAAAGGACTTCAGGTAAAGGCACAATATGAAGCGCTTTTAATTTGTACCATAGTGGTACAAGCTGTACCGTGTGCACGCACAGTTCCTTCTCATTAAATCACGTCAAATTCTGCTGAGGCCAGTGCTATCAAACTGCCTCACTTCTAGGAGGATATTCCCAATATCCTTCTAGGGTAGAAACTGTCAAGCTTTATGGAAAGGAAAGGGAAGCCAAGTCTGATGTCTGTCCACACAATCGTGGCTGCTCATATACCTTTAAAAATTGAACTGACTTTTCCAAGGTCACTAGGGATCCTGGAACAGAGCTGGGTAATGAATCCTGATCTGAGTCTCAATCTATAGCTTAGCTGGGTAATGAATCCTGATCTGAGTCTCAATCTATTGCTTAAACACAAGACAGTACTTGCAAGCAAAAGAAATAAGATAAATTTCTTTTTTAGTGACTGTTCTTTTCCCTTTTGTGAAAGTGAATTACTAGATGAAGAAAAGTCTCCTCTCCTTCACAAGTCCTCCTTGATCTGACTATCACAAACTGTGTATATACTTCTAATACGTTCACCGACTGCTATTTCTGTGTTCTCCTGATCTTCAATAGGACATAAATGAACAAAAATACGGCATGATGCTTGTTATCTAAAAAGCTTCAGGTAGAACAAATATCATAGCACAATCAGGGTACTTGAAACCTGTATTTTCCCAGAAAAGATTTTTACTAACCTTCTTGGATCATACACAGAGGAAGTCCAAAATCTAAGGGGAGGAAAAAAACCCCACAACAACCCTTGGTAACAGACGGTTTGAAAGTTCACACAAGATTAATTACTTTGTTTTGTTTTTCTTTCATTTTAAACGATTGAACTGCTTGTGAAAATGACTCTTATCTGAGCAAGATATAGCATACGCAAAGATCACGCGAGTTTCACCTGTCTTTGGCAATTTCAGAATATTCTGTACCACGAAACGTGACCAAACACCTCTTCAGGGAAAACGTACAACTTTAATTCATATCAATAGCTGCATCCAAACAAGTGCAGTCGTGCAGTATGTGGCACCGCAGACCCATCTGCAGCGTCACGCACCGCAGGTTTAGGCATTCCCCTGGCTGCTACTTTGCAGCACAGGGGCATTTTTTTGGCCCCTGGAAATGCTCAGGGAACCCAACACCCATGCATGTCTGGACGTGGCCAATAGAGTTGCAGCCACTTATGCCAGAGATGATTTATGAGTTGTTCTTATTCAGAAAGGAGTCCATAGGATTTCAGCATTGTGAGGTCGCTTACAAGCCATATTTTTCTAGAAGTGGAATTTCATTTTTAAACGTTAAATAACATTGTGATCCAATACAGGCAGACTGGAATAGTGCACTCACCCTGTCAGTATATTTAGATTTGATGAATTAAGCCACAGAAGGGTGAAGCTTTTGGTCAGGTAAAACACAATGGAAGTCCTTAGCCTATGACATAGTGCACTAGCAACCCACCACCTGAAAAATACTATGGGTCTTGAACAACCTCATGATTGTTCAGGCATTTCTAATGTATACCAACACTTTTGTGCCACTTAATTTTTCTGCGCTTTAGTGAGGACCACACTTAATTCCTGGGGATCTTCAATTGGAAGAAGATAAAGGACTACAAAATATTCTATGTCAGGAAGAAATTTTCAGTCTGGGGAACAAACGCTTTGTTCATGTTTGTATAAGCAGCACGTGTCCTATCTACAGTACGGAGACGCAGGCAAGGAGAATACAGACTATACCATAGCATGACTTTCTCCATTCCACAACAGGAGATATTTTAAAAGATAGTTAGGATTTCAAGTACATTTCCCACTGCGTTATATCTACAGATGAGCAAATTAACCTTTATAATCTTAGAACTTCCCCCCTCTAAACGAAACAACATTGAGTTTCTTAAGAAATGTGCACGTGCCCGCCAATCGACGTTCAGTTTCCCTTGCAAGGTCCCTCTTTGCTATCTTTTTTCATTTGTACAACTCCCCACCCCAACCAACAATAAAGATGCCATGCTACTGTCAGCTACATCTCTTGGGCTCCAATGCTGTAGTAAGGAAAGAGACTTGTCAGCTTTAATAAACTAATCAAGACAGAAAACATTTCTGGGAAAGGCCTTTTTGTTGTTGCAACAGCACTGGTGTTGAATTTACAAAGTTCATGCGCTGAAATGCAGATGAGGTCCATGTAGCCTTGTAAGTATTGTTTAGCACTTGCCTGTACCTAAATAAAGTGATATATTTTAAAGCCATGTAAACACAGAGCCATTTTGAATTCATATGCAATGTCTCACCATTGACATAAGTGGGGCTATGAGAATTATCAACTCGGCATCTGCCCCCTTCTCCAGAGACAGAAATTGGTTTTGCCCTTGGTTCTTTTTCTGAGATTATCTTTTCCTTTCAGCAAGTCAGCCGCCCAGCGTGAACACATTACAATATTGCCTTTATATTTTAAAACTCATCACTAAATACACACTTCGGACTCCGCCTAAAAAACAGTACCTCCAGGAATCCTTTATAAAATTAAGCCAATCTCCTCAAATGTCCAACTCCCACTTAAAACAACACACATTAGGCATCTAAATGCCTTTGAGGGTCCACATCTACAGTTAGCATGTGGGAGAGCTATTGCCTATACAGTCCTAAAATAATGAGGCCTAACCAGCAGCATTTAAACTCTAATTCACTTAATGCAAGACCTGAGTGACCTCAATAGCTAAGAGGGAAGGATTTTTTAAGGGATGATGTTTTTTGGACCAACATGGCTGAGATGCTAGACAAGTATGCGAATGCAAGTCATTCTTTATCATGCCACTTTATCAGAGACCTGATGAAGAAGGTCCTGCATTCAAAAGAATGCCCAGGTTTATTCCAACTATGCAGTTGGTCCAATAGAAGATATCACCTCCCTCTGTTCCCCTCTGCCCCCTCCAAAAAAAAATCCTTGCCTCTTGCATAAATCTTGTACCATCATGGCTACATTACTTGGGCTGGAGGGCCACTTAAGGAGTTTTGGTGAGCTGTTGCAGGCTTGGGGAGAGGAGGGAGTGCTGATCTGGCCCAGCATGGGGGAGGGGGCAATTGAGCCTATTCAGCCCCAGCCTGTCTGCCCCACACCCACTGCTAGGGGCACCAGATGGAGCGAGCAAATGGGGTCTCCAAAGACCAGACCCAAACCCCACATGGGCAGGGCATGCTTGGCTGGGTGGCTGTGATGGGGCCTCATGCAGAAGGGAGGGAGGTTAGGACTTTGAGACGGTGACAATGCAAGGTCAGGGCCTGGGGCAAAGCTGCAAACCACTCCCTGCACATCCCTGTTACGGGCATCAGTTCTGTGGGCAAGGACACGCAGGGAGCCGGCTGGTCTCTGCCCTGGGCTGTCACCACTGTGATCCCACTGCCAGCCCACCCACACCCCATCTGATCTTCCCAGCTAAGCACGCCCCACTTACAAGGGTTCATGAAGACCCTGCCTGCCCATTCTGTCTGGTGCCCCTGGCACATCTTGGGGCAACAGGAAGCACCCCATCTACCACGGTGGGGACAGGGCCACAGTCCAAAGCAAATACCTTACTGGGCCAGATCCAGTCCACCAGCTGTATGTTGCCTACCCCTGCTCTAATGCTACTACTGAATAGGCTAAGGTCATTTTCAAAAGGGAATCAACTCATGGCCTGGAGTGTTAGGAACCCAAGGTGGTATTTAGGTGGATTTTAGGCACGTAAATTCAAAGAGAGTCACTCTCAAAAATCCTCACATAATCCCATAAAGAACTAAAGTCTGTCCAAGTTTTGCCACTACAATACTGGGCCATGGCATCACTGAATAAATTAGTTAGAAGTTGATTTTATATCATAATTATAAAAAGTATCTAGCATTGGATACATCTACTCCTGTTGAAGCTGCATTGGGGCCACTATCAGAGCAATACAGTTTTTTGAAAAAGTCCCATTTATGATAAAGGATGAAACCATGACACTATTCTGGGGGTTTAGAAAAATGTTTTATTTGGCCATGTATGGCTCAAATCCTTTCTATTAGCTGCCCTTTCAATATTCAGAGATCCAAAGTAAAGTTTATTGTAAGATTAAACTTGCCAAAATAAACAAAATCACAGTAGGAAAAAAAAAAAAAAGCAGAAACTCCTTTCCTTAACAATGAACATGAAGATGTTTCTATTTTTTCAAGAAGGCTCTTTGGTATTGTCATCATAACTAGAGAAGACACTGGGCAAAAAAGAAATAGCATCTGCCTTAACCTTCCATTTTGCAGTTCGTCTACCCCACCTGGGTGACAACTTCAGATGACTGCGAGTCATAAATAAATGGCCATTGTATAGTGAACCATGATCACTCCTCCCTTGGAGGTGGTGGATCTATTAATGAAAACCCTTAAAAACCCAATTGTAAATACTTTCTAGAATGACAGAAATCCCACAACTTGAGTCATCATCTTCCTCAATACCTCAAACTGGTCAGCACTCCTTAGGAGGTGAGCAGGCGGGCATTTTCTAAACCCCTCCCCGTTCCCCACCCCGATTCTTCCTATGCCATCATCACAGAGAAAACTGCTTGTTTTAAGACTAGGTCACATTCTAATGAATTATTTCCTCGAATTATCTGAATTTCCACCACAGCTACAGCAATGGTTCAGTAAATTACAGCAGTTCACCCCATAAGGTATATCCTGTGGGGATGCAGCAAGTCATTTCAGTCTACAGTCACATAATGTCTTCATTCCCAAGAGCTAAGCAATGCCAGGCCTGCTATGAGACTTCCAAGGGAAATGAACAGACTGCAGAAGTTGAGATGATGACTCAATAGTTGGCCGATTCTGAACTGAACATCCCAGCATGCTGTTGTCCTCTCATTACAAATAGCTCTCTCTCGGTCCAAAGTGGTGTCCAGAACTCCTATGAAAAGTGACTGGAGAACTAGTATGCTGTTCCTATCAGAAGTAAAATGTGCGCAGCTGAGAAGAGATGGAATTTTTACTTATAAATTCTGGAGCTGTTTTTGTTACCATCTTTTATAATTCAAAACACTTACTGGAAAGAAACATCACCAGCTCCAGAAGCTCAGGTCCAAAATAAGGGTTGGGAAAACCCCCCATTCTTATTCGCTGTGGCTCTGGTTCCAAGAAAGATTTCAGAAAATAGAGGAGACAAGATTTGAATGTAAAAAGTAACAAGCCCAAATGTTACACAAAATTATTCAGACCTTCTTATTGCATAAGGAAAAACAAAAACCATGGGGGGAGGGCGAGGGGGAGTGGGCACAAGTGCCTGACAAGTCTAGAGACATTTGGGTTTCAGTCATCTTCATCATCCTTGGAACATTTCCTTCCTTTTCACAGCTTTACTCAATTCAGCACAATTATTGTCAAAAAGGCATGGGTAACTATTAGGCACCTACTTCACAATGTCACTCGAAGGGAATTAGGCATGCATCTGTAATTTATGCCTTTGGAAATCTCCTCTCAATTTTGTTTCCTAATGAAAAGAAAACAACCCAGTATTTAGGGCACGGTTTTTGGAGCCAGAACACTTAGATTCACAGTACTTTAACCTCCATGTGCTTCTGCACAGTTTCTGAATGGTTTATGAAGGGCCTTGAACTTGAACTTTTTGGATTGGAGGCACTATATATAGTGCATATTAAAAAGTGACACACAATATATATGTACACATGCACATACACGATGGCAAATTAGTTGAAGATTATCAAATCCAAATGTGAAATGAGAATACATTTTGGTTTTGCTGTGACTATTCAGGTCTAAACTCTCTCCACCAAGTACACACTTTTGATGTTGGGGAATACTCTGAAATTAAGCAATGCATTAATTTTCTTCATCAAGTGCCAAAGACAAAGGTAAATGGGAAACAAATCAGTAATTATAGTGTATACTTCATCCATTTCAAAACACCTTGCTTCTATAAACATGTATTAACTGGATGGGCACTCCTTCACAAATTAGAGGTTGCAAAGACTTATTACACACCAATTTTATCTTTGAAACTTGTCCAATAGATTCAACAAAAGTAGTACTCAAATTTGAAAAAGATGATACAGATTATAGTTGCAGGCAACAATATGCATAATTCTTTCTGCCAAATGATCCCTGCAGCAACTATTTGAGCACAGATGTACAGTATTTTGAAATACAGTTGTATCAGTATGATGTTCAAAGTGACAGTTAAACTCTACTACTGGAATCAAAATGCAAACCATTATTCTTAAATGTTAGACACGAGCACATAATAGGGGTGAGAAAGCATAACTTTAGACTATTACAATACTTGCTGGGTGTTGGTAGGCTTATTTCCAAACTGAGTTAGCCGAATTATGTGACCAAGGAACCAGTTGTAAAATCTCAATACAGAGTGTAATATGTCACAGATGGAGGATGTCACTAGAGGTCTTCTGGTCTTTTTTGAGGGTCAGTCACCAATGAAAAGTGAATGAAGGAACTTTTCCTGAGGTTAAAATGTAAGCTGTTTGGGGTAGAGGATCATCATTAATTATGCATTTGTACAGGACCCTGCACAAGAAGGTTGTGATCCATGACTAAATTGATTACAAGGTCCTCTGGTTGCACTTGGACTTGTCTATTGAAGAAAGATGCACTTAAACTGTGAATTTAAACCAATTTAGTTAAGCCAGGTCAAAAGGTTGTCTGGACACTTCTCAGAATGGCTTAAATTCAGTTTATGAGGTTAATTTGAGTCAATTAGGAAAAAAGGTTTAAACTAATCTGAAACAACCAAATCCACGCAGTTTGAAAGCCAGTGTATGTTGAACCAGGGCACGTTCCTGTTAAACAAGCCTTTGAAAGAAATGTCAAAGAGCAGAGAGATTTTGCTTCATATTGTCTGTAAGGTCAGCAACAACGTTAGGTTGATACTGACCAATACTTCCCTTTCAGCTTCCAGATGTTCTGGTAGCAGCAGGGGAAAAGACTGCTTGTTTTTCACCTCAGCGTGGCTAAACAGTTGGGATCTTTTATTTTCGCTGTAGATTTCCCTGTAATTATTCACACTTTTGTTGACAGTATTGCAATGTCAAGGTGTGTTCTACCAGGCGTTACAGAAGACAACTCAAAAATCTTCAGCTCCTGCAGTTTTCAAGCACATATTCAATGAAAATGCATGAGAGAGATGCAAGTTCTCCAAGCTCTGATAGTTTTATAGAACTAGGGTGTAATTAATAGTGATGATCACTTGGATTTTTTTTTTTTTTTTTACATTAATGCTGATGCTCGTCTAGGATACCAACCCTTTCCCACCCCCATTAGATATCACTACAGTAACCACCATCTCAGCTGACAGTCTCTTGTAACAACTGGGAAGAAGCTAATGTTGGGACACTTTTGGTGAATGGCATGCTATCTCCAAATTCAGTTGACATCCTGTAAGTCCTGAAAATGACAAAAGGCACTTGGCTCCGGCATGGTTGGACACTGATGGTCCTATTGGTATGCTAGCAAGACAGTCATTTTGTTTTAAAAAAATCGGTCAACTGATCAATTGAGAGGCAGTGCAGTTTTACTCTACTAATCTAACCTTAAATAGAATAAGAAAGTTGAATGTATTTTTTTTTTATAACTCCATCTTAATAGGAGAAGTGCAAGGGCCTAAATAAAATCACTTACGTTTCTTTTGCTACCATGCCATAGCCAGATTGTAGTTGAGAAGTTTTCAGAATTTATAGCTATAATCAGTTAAGTGTTGCTCAGGACACATATTTTTGAGGTTGACAACAGAAAGAAAATTAACAGCAGTTCAGCAAGTAGTTTCACCTGTTTGACCAGAATTCAGAGCAGAGCTATCCTGCAAAAAAAAGTGTCAGGAATGTAAAACTACCCAGGATTCACATCCGTCTTCTGTGAAAGGTGCAATTACCTGTTTAAAGTTGATTATATACATATGCACACCCCTCCACATATAAATATATAAAATCAACTTACACAAGTAGTTGTAAAATTGTAACAAACGGGGGGGGGCGTGTATTCACATGCACACGTAGAAAATACGTATATCACAATTACCTGTAAAATTATATCAAGATAGAAATCTTAGCTTACATTATATATACTGGAGAGCTTACACACACACACACACACACACACACAAGCAAGACAGATATCTGAGATAGAGAGAGAGATGTAATCTCTAAGATCTCTCTCTCTATACACACACACACACACACACACTCTCTCTCTCTCTCTCTCTCTCTCAAGATCTCTACCTTGCTGCAGTAAACTTTTCAATTTTTTTCTACTGTATTACATCTTTAATACTTTCTTGTACATAGCATCATTTGGGAAATTAAAGCACTAAGAATGAAGGTGTTAGAAGGATGAAAAAGCTTAAAATGTGTTCATTTTTCATTCGTAACAAAAAAGCTGAAGCAAAGATTTGACATACTTGTTAAATATATTAACTACCCAAAATACAGCTAAACAGCTATAAGTAAAAAATATTACACGCTGGAAAGCACTGACAGAATGTATACAAGCCAGTGATATGTTAAACTTTGAACTTTAATTTTATTTTTTTGACCAAATATAACTAGCCATGCTTCTGGTACCACCAGATACCAGCAATGATCTTTTACTAGATCAGTAACTATTAATATGCTCTTTACAATGTTTACTAGTTATTAACATGCAAGTAACTTCAAGGAGGTAGACAGATAATGGAATTCTGCTTTCCTTTTTGAATACATGTGCCTTAAGCTAGTATCATTTTGCTTTTTCAGTGTACAGTAGGCTAGAGTTCATCCACTTCCCAACCTTTATTTACTACCTGTTAAGAAAAATGGACAAGAGCAAAACCTGAATTCTCTCTGAAGTTTACGCAAAAACATTTCACAGAATTCTGATACATTTACAACTATATACCCCACCACTCCTAAACAGTATTTTTGTAGGAATGCCAAGAAACCGGCAAGGTATTTTTTTCTGGTTTTATTACTAAAAATATTTGAAGTGTAATGCTACCGTAGGTGGAAAAATAGATGCACAAACATAAGATACCTAATTTGCATTTATAGTTTGAACGCATTATTAACTTGAAAGTAAGGATTAGATAACACTTGTTTCCTTTCACAAAGTTGCTTCCCAAAGAGGTAAATGTATTTAATACGTAATTTGAGATTTATGATGCTCTACTGTAGAAACCTGTTTAGCCACTGATTTACAATCTTGGCAACTGAATTTAACTCTGTCATCATAGCTAATTACAGCTAACTCTAGATCACCACATTGCAAAATCTCCTCTCTATGAAAGAAATATAACAGAAAAACATCCTGAAGGCTACCCAACAAGAGTGCACTATTCCACCTGAGACTCAAAATTAGTGCCATAAACCTCCAAATTGTTATTCTTTAGAATGCTGTTTTAGCCTGAAGGACTTGGAGTAAGTCACCATTATGTTAATACTATACTTTTAGCCTGGAACATATTAATCTTGGCCATCAATAACTGACATTTACATTACCAATTCAATTTACACATTCTGATGCAGAAGTTTTAGGAGGAAAAGTTATTACTAGTTTTGTATGTGCCCAAATTTTTTTTTGAAGCAAATGACGGGGGGAAACAACATCAATTCTGGTTACTTGCATCAATATCTGAAACCCAATTCTGCTGTAAGACATTTGACTTGGAAGAGATTTTGCACTTGATGTCAGAGTGCAGTTGATAAGACTACACAGTGGAAAATGGTTGATATTTTTAGGTTCATATTACCCACCTGACAAAAAGGAATTTTAAAGTTTGGAAGCAGTATTCATAAGGGGGAAACGGAAAGATTTTCCAGAACAATAGCTCTAGGTCACAGAGTACATGCAACCCTCACAATAACTCTAACCACCACATTTTCTGAACTACAAGCCTAGGGTGTTCCTCAACAACTCATCTTGCCACATAAAAATCTTATCTATGTGTTGTTTATTTGAAATTAAACCGGTTTTTACATTACTGAAAGTGTTGCATACTCAATAAAGTGACAGGAACATATGGTAAGGTGACTAAAGCTGACGTTCTGGCACTTGTCAAGTATTTCAGAACACACCTTCAATCCAATCAACTGATCTCTTGTATGAAAAGTTCCATTATTTGTCTCATAACAATATGGTGCTAAGATTAATTGGTCCAACACGTACTTGGGAAAACTAATATACAAGATGTTTTTCCCCCCTGAATCCCGAACTGCTGACAGGAATATGTTATCAGTGTTATAGAGATACATTACCACCAGCAGAACACCTCTCTGCACTGAAGTTTTGAGTCTAGCTTTACAGAATTCTTGACCTGGCTCCAAACTGACTAAACCTGAAATGTGTTATAGAGATTTTTTTTCCCAAATTTGGAAATCTGTTACCTGAATGCTAAGCAGACATGTGTGAATATTATTTCCAATGTATTTTAAACAGGGATTTAAAACACGATTCTGAAATCTAAAAGCACGAAGATGTACAAGCAAAAAAAAAAAATCTTCAAACTAATCAACTTATTTTAAATATTCAGATTTAATTTATACTCTTTACCAAAGGGCAAAGACTCCACCACATACAACAGAATACTTAAAAACAGCTTTGCTTTCTGATGAGAATAAGACAGAACTACATATATCCCATGTTGCTTTTTGTTTCCCATCTTTTCTTAGCTTCAAATCTGAAATGAAGCACAAAAAAAAGTTAGGATCTATTACAGTATATAGTTGGAAGTTTTCAATTAATTATATTTAACTGCCATAACAATCAAAATTCAGTTTTTAAATACTCTTCTAATCACAAGAGGATTATTATAGACATTTTGACAATATATCAGTATTAGTAAAGACTATATTTAGTCTGCTACCCCACTCAGGGAAAAAAAAAAAAGTCAAGGTCAAACTAAACAATCAAGTATTAAGATTAAAAGATTAGTATAAACCCATCTGAAGTAAGGACACAGGTGCTGAGAGTATTATATGCGTCTAACACCAATATACTCTCAGACCTTGAATACAGTATTAAAGCCAGCATACCCCCAAGCAAGCTTCTTCTTTTTCCGAGCTTCCTGAGAAGCTTCTGTTTCCTGCTTGGCTTTTACAAAGTTGCGACAAGCTACAGCCTTGGCAATTTTCACACCCAGCTAAAAAGTAGTGAGGAAGAACAAAAAAAAGGCAGTCAACAAAGGCAAATGGTTCACATCAAACACCAGGCCTACCAATGCATTGCTCAGCGTTAGATTATTTCTTAACAGCCAACAGGTTTTCATGTCTTTCAAGTATTAAAGACAGTTGTACCCTTAAGACTAAGCAGGATGAGATTTTTTCCAGGGAGAGATCTAACTTCTGTAACAAATGTTCATTTAGTCCTTGTTTTCCTGTCCAAAAAAGAAGAATACGTGAAACTTGTCCCCACCTGCAGACCCTTATCAACCCAAAAGACAACAAAGTTAAGGAAGTTAGGGGAAAAAAGAGCAGTGAAGCATTGGGCTCTTACTAAATATTAAGATTTTCCATACAACCGCACCTGATTATCCTTTACAAAAGAGACTAGATGTAAATTAACTACTCGTAAAAAAAGTCAGTGAGAAGGGCAACGGGGAATAGCTTCTGTATTTGCCATCACTAGGGCACTTGCCACCACCTGGTATTAGTTCCTGATGCATCTCATTAAAGAATGAAAATTATAACTTCAAACCACAAACACAGAGAAAAATGTTGGTAATGTGGAAGAGTTTAGAGCCAAATACTAGAAAAAAAAGTGCAATTTTATTTTTAATCACTGAATGAAATGCTTGAAGCACTGAATGTTATTAGACAGATGAACCTATGATCTCAGATTTTTCAATAAGATAAGCAACATCGGGCCTTATCAATACACTAGAAGAGGAAAACCTAGCATTCTGGAGAAGTGCCACTGCACTAGTCAGAAACTCTGTCCAAGATTAACGAACCAACTTCCCTGCTCATTACTAATGGGCAATATTATATCTTCTAAATGAAAAGCGACCAAATTCTTGAGCACACCTTAAAACCTTTTATAACACCTTTTTCAGGAAGAGTAGCTTCAATGGCGCTGATCAAAGTGTTAATTTAGAAAATTACATTGTACCCATTGTCAAAACGCTCTTTGCTTCTAGTTCTCCATTACCGCAGTCCTATCCAACTTCTAGGTCCCCAAAGGCCATACGCTGGACAGATCACCAGAGTACACAGATGCACCCCCCTCCACCGCTGCCCCACCTGGGCAAGATCTCCAGCCCTCTTAGACCCCCCATTCGACACAGCCCGGCCTCACCCTCAGCTCCCTGCACTGAGTCATACTGCCCTGCCTCCTGGGGCAAGAAGGACAGGAAATGGCAGCCAGGAGGGAGAGCTGGAGTCCAGAACTGCTACTGCAGCCAAATCAATGAGAGGCAGCAACAGCCAGGTGAGAGCCAGGGGAGTTGGGGTGGGGGGATTTGGGCTACAACTTAACCCTTCATGTGCTCCCAGTTGGACAGCCCTGCAGATATTGCATACTGTTCAACCATGATCATATTTTACACAAAGCAACTTAAACAATGTATTTTGAGAGAACATGGGATATATGTTAAGATAATGCAATGGCTGTTAGGTTATTAATTTGTAATAAACTTGCATGATATTCAAATAAGCTTCTGGCAGACTAGAAGCTGAATGCCACACAAACTTAGTCTCTGAGAACTGAAAAGAGACCAGAATGCAAGATCACCCAAAGTGGGAACTGCTGGACAATGACAATTCTGAAATACAATCAGAAAATTATTTTCATCATTTCCAGTCCTGTACTGAATGCTGCTTAAGTTCTGTTCACTAGATGGATTTTGTGATATCTGTGCATAAGTAGAGAGAATACAAATATAAAATGAAAAAAACTGCACTCTCAAAACCTATGGTCCTTTAGCATAGTTGTCTGGGAGAACTTATTTCACCAAAATTGCCTTAAAAACACTGGGGTATTCACTCAACTGTCTAGGTCCTGCTACAATTATACCCTACTGAGCCTGACCAAAAAGTCAAGTCAATGAACATCTTCATAAACATTGCCCTGGCACTTTTCCATATAAAGTCAAAAGAGAGGAGTGAGCGAGTGTAAGGTCCAGGTAATGTTCAAGGCCAACTGCTGTCATACATGAACTAAGCTACCATTTACACTTTTGGGGCCGGGGATGGTGGGAATCTACCCGTGTAAAACTACAGGGCTAAGCCCAAAGAATGCAGTGTTTTCACATGTAAACTTAAAAGGAAGGCTGGCTATTGCACAATGATTACATACGACATAGTACTGGTACCTGCATTTTATCACTGACTGCATAACAACAGCAGCACCTGATAAATTAGACAGGTAGTGGATTGAAACCATTTCTTATTACACAAAATATGCTCCTTTTAAATCTCCACTCTGCACCACTATTTTACCTACCTGTCACATTTTGTGATAAACCTAGACTGCGAGCTCTTTGAGGCAGGAACTGGCCTGGTTGATTGCTGAGCACTCCTAGCACAAAAGGGTTCTAACCCTTGAGACTATCGGCACTGTCATAATAACAGCTGTAAAGCAAGCATTAAGCACCCATAACAAAACCAAAACATCTCTCTAATCTAGTTTTAGCATGAGTTTGTGCCACGGATGTCTTCATGGAGACTTCCTGATACACTAAAAGTCAGTATTTAAAAGTACTTAATCATTTGCATCATTAACACTATGATTAAATTCTTGCCTGGCTGTTAATAAAATACAATTCAACATATTATACAAACCAGCAATTCAATATACTGACAGCGGCACTCCAAAATCTGAAGTTAGTTGCAAAGATTGTCTCTCTTTCAACAGTCAACATGCATCCATTTAAGCACAACTACAAATCTAGACATACTTTGCTATAAAAAAAAAAAAAAAAAAATCCTAGGAACATTTACAAATAATCAGAACTAGCACAATGTTGAAGATACAGCAGAAAAGCAGACGCACAATAGATTTAAATGCAACAATAGGTATGTGTGTGAAAAAATAAAACCATTTTAACCTCAAACAGAGCAAACCAGATGATTTAACTGACAAAAAGAGCTGTGTATTTAAATGTGTCACCTCTGGATTGTATTTTGCCATGGGTATTAATCCTTCTAGTTACTGCCTTGAAATATGGTATATTCGAGCAGGCCTTTGATATGAAATAGACAAGCCAATATATAACTGAGGTCCATACAAATATCTGGAAAAAACCCAACATCTTTTACTCCATATTTCTTGGAAGGCTGAGTGAGAATCCTTGCATCTTTGAAAATTACGGGACAAGAAGATCCTCCATAGTGGATCTGGAAGGATGGGAGGAAAACACTCTGCAGCATTATGTTATCGCTTATGGGCTACATAAAACCCAGTTTGCAAAACATGAAAACAAGTGTTATGTATAAGCATTCAAAAACATTTTATTCAGCTTAAGCATCTTCTGCTCCCACCCATACCCAGACGTACATCTTCACTTCCCCTCCCCCAAGAATTTCATAAAAGCTTGGCAAAGGGTTTAACATTAAAAAAACATTTCAGGTCATCAGATAACTCAATAAAATACAATGTTGTAAGAAGTAAGAAAACATGAATAAAAATATACACAACAATGTCTTGTGTAGGCAAAGTATCAGCATTTTCCATATAGAACATCCAATATTTTGCTGCATTTTAATTAAGGTGTCTAAACATTATCACAAAGAACTGCAAATTGGTCAGAGCACGCAGTAAGGAAAATTAAGCTCTAAAGGCTTTTTATCACCATATTTCAGGAACCAAGGGTGTAAAATGTTCTAATTTGGGATATATTAAAAGCCATAAAAGGTCTTTCAAAAAGATTAATGGTACTTTGCTTGGATTTAAGATAAGGGCTTTAGCTGGTTGGAAAAGCAGGGCCCTGGCTAGACCCTTGAGGCATTCATCTTTACAGCCACTTGGAAGATTTGTAAAAGCGTCTGCATAACCTCAAGCAAACGCACTGCGACATTTTTTTTTTTAATTCCTTTCAATTTTACAGGTTTAAAGTGTGTAAATCATATTGGGTAGTAAAGTAGATATAATGGTTCATCCTTGTAACATAGTATAGATTTTTTTAAAGACAAACTTTTTAATCAACTTAAGTTTCTACGTGGCAAAAATCCTTCCATTTTCAAAGTTCACTGATAATTGTTTCAAATATCTTCCTTTAGGACCTTAATTTAGCATAAATGTAAACTTCTGAGCCATTATGTGTCATAATTTTTTTTGCTCATCTGAAATTGTTACCTTGCAGTATTTCTGAAGCATCTCTTCTTTCTGAACGGTTTCAAGGCACTTATTTAAAAATACCAATTATCAGACTTTAACTTTTTATGGAATAACAGGTCCCCATGAAAAATATTTATGCTATTCTCTTTTGTTCTTTAATTAAATGAAAACAGATGTTTTCTGAAGTAAAGCGGAACCATTACTGGAGTACTTAAAGTGTTAAGGTCTTTAATTTTTATATCAGTTCGGTCTACAATTCCTGATTGTCTTTACTCAAGCTCAACATTAATGTCAAGCAAGTTACCTAGGAGACGAAAGAGATCAAAGAGACAAAAAACCCTCAAATGTCTGATTAATCAAGCCTGCAAACAGCTTATTTCTTTTAGCCTGCATGCAAGTATGAAAATGAGATTCTGGGAGCCGTACATTGTGCAGATTTGTTCATTCTTATCAGAACAAAGCCAGCGGCAGCTTATTTCATGGATCATTGGCACTGTCATCAGTGCTACACAGAACGGGTGACAGCTCCTCATTTTGAGGCTTGAACAAAATTAGCAAAAAGTCGGCACAAATTAGCCTCTCATCTTTTTAGTAATATGACATTATTCATTTACTTTTTATCCAATTTTTAATTTTTTCGTTGTCAGCTATCCCTTTCTAGTGTTTCTTGCACAGCATCATAAAGCACTTTTAAAACAAGCGAAGAAATGGCTGAAGTTAAAATACTATTGTAAAGTTCAGGCAGAAAAAGAGAAAACATTTTTACTGAGCAGTAACAGACATCTACTGTAACTTTCAGAAAACTTTCCAAAACCCTTCAGATATTTAGCTTGGAATATTATGCAGTGAAGATCCTTCATTAAATGAGAAGTCATGTCGTAAAATACAAACTCTCTATAATGAGATGGATTCAAGAGCTGCTCCAGAAATGTCATATTTAGGTGAGGTACAAAATGCTAAAGCAAGAGGCTTTTATAAGACATCTACATTCAAACAGGTCCCGAAGCATCCCATGGTCATACCAGAGAAGCCAAACAGCCTTTTAATACTGTATTACAGTTTCTCATCAAATATGAATCTAGTTATTTCAGGCTTGCCTTTAGCAATGATTTTCTCCTTTTATGTTATGGAATGTTATCCACTGCTGACTTATATAAAATATATAAAGCAAACAAGAATATTGAGTGGATTTTGCAGTGAAAATTGTCTGCGTTCAATGATGTGCTCAACTTTCACTGTAAAATAGTTTGTAATACCTTTGTTGTTTTTATGCTGGGTATTAAAACAGCAAATTATAGTCAGACGACACAGTAACATAGCAAGGACAGCAACGTTGTAATATTTAAGCTCTTCTCTAGATTTAAACATTTGTATGCAAGAAACTTCTTCCATTCATACAGAAAATACAGCATTAAAAAATTAACCATAAGCTGTTAGATGCTTTACACAGTCTCCTTATAAAAAAGGCACTTTTAAAAAAAAGAACTGTAGTACTGTTTTCAGCAATTTCTTTATCTCTGTTCTTCTAAGTAAGAAAGCTTATTAACAAGCTTTGAACTTAAAATCACATTTACAATAATGTGCCATCAACAGTTTTATAAGCTAATTAGAAAAAAAGATTAATTAATGACTGGCTGCTAATAAAATGGCAATCATGAAGAAAGAAACCAAGGGTGCTAAGCTTCAACTACCACCAATTAAGAGCTAATTACAAACAAATTATATATGTGTTTTGCTGTGGGCTTTAATTTACTAAAATGGTTTTAATTAAAAGAGAAAACATGCTGATTAATTGAACTGCAGAAAAAATCTACAGTATAAACTGTGCTTTGTCTGTCTCTTTAATTAGACTTGTAACATCTGAAATCTTTTTTTAAGGTTTGTTAAAGAAAAGATATACATAATTAAGGGAGCACAAGAATTCAATTCTAGGTGATAACCCTGTCATATTCCAAAGGTTAAAAGAAAACAACCTCAACAAAGAGAGAGATTTGGAGGCACCTTTGCTAAGTGTTCCAAAGAAAACCATCACTGATATATAATACGTTTCTCTTTCTTTTCCCCCAGGCCTTTCAATACACCAGAACCCCAAGTTCCTTAGTTACATTTTTAAAATTTGTTTCAATTCCTTTGGGTACCTATAAACATAACAGTAAGTTCTGAAAAAATACTCCGATAAAAATTTAGAAACATAATTCCTTTTGTAGGATACTGCTAATAGAGCAGGCAGCTCACCATGCAAACTGATTAATTTACCTTATGTATATCCAAGAGGGGGACGTGTATATGATCCGCTGATCATATGCTAGATGGATTTTCTTTAAATGGCTGGTAGTTGAAAGAACAACTCTCAAAGGTTTTATTAACTCTGCTGTCATGCTTCTTTTTCTAAATTAATCAGGTTAGAAGTTGTTTCCAAATGATGACCATAACAATTATTCACATGTGGTCAAAAACCAGCGCAATAAATATTCTTTCCATTTTAATTGTAACACAATGTTCTGCTGTAAGGTGAGAATGGTACCCCAATGAAGGACTAATAAATTTGCTTATACAACAGATATTTTATCTAAGTGCTATTGTAATAATGGGGTTTCCTGGTAAATTATAGCTTCTGAAATCTTTGACCAAAATGCCAGAAGCCACTAAGCTATAGCTTTAGGAATAATGCTGTCAAAAAACTGGCTCTTTAAGAGACTGACAACTGCTTCAGTAATTTATTACTTTAAACTACACGATATTTTAAAGCCTCCTTTGACAGGTAAATCTAATGTGGTCAAGATTATTTTATTTTGTTCACATTACTGCCTTCAAGCTAATGCACTCTTAGACAATGTGGCACCTATGCAGCAATAGTAACTAGATAAAGAAAATAGCAAGTCAAAAAAAAAAGTTTGAAGTTTAGCCAAATAATTCTTAGAACTATTAGAAATATACAGAAACCTGCATTCTATTTCCAGGGATAAAACACAACATTTTGAACTCAATGGCAACTGTGAAAGAGCTTTCATCAACACGACCCTCCAAAGTATTTTTTCAGGTTTAAGTACATTTTAGAACAAGTTTACAAAGAATTAAAATAGCCACCGATTTAAGGATACATTCACATCTCAACATGCTTAATCAGATAAAGAAGATGTGAACACATATTGGAATAGATTACCCGTATATTGATCAGAGCACCATTACCAAGTAATTCAAATCACCTTTTCAGTATTAACTCTTTAGTCTAATAAATGCTGTAAGTGAATCACTCGCATTCATTTGGAGAAAATTAATGTTCATGCTTAAAAATCTACTTTGTTAAAAATATCTCTATTGATTAAAACAATTTTCAACCATATTCACTACACATGAAAAAACTTTCTATTAATTCAAGCTTGGTTAATCCTATTTTTTAATGCTGTGAAACAACCTATTTAAACTCGACTCAGGGACTTTCTACACAAACATGCATGGGGGCGGGACTGCTTTGGATTCCTTGGATAACTTCTACATTAATACTGAAATACTTTTCTTGACAGGTCTCAGTTTAAATAAGCTATCATTAAATATACTGTGTTGAAACCATAGCCTTAGGTACTCAGTTCTACATCCAAACAGCACAGCTTTAAAATATCACACACTCTGCCAATGCTGAAAGTCTTAGATTACAATGATGATATAATAAAGATGGCACTTGGACTGCAACAAAAATATGCCGCAACTGTGAATACTTATACTGTGCAAGAATATAGGAGCTAAAATAACCAGTCTGAACCAACATTTAAATGTATGGTCTACAAAATAACTACCAGAGTCCTGTTCACAGTACCTAAGACCTACAGTGAACTAATTTCCTCCCCCTTTTTAAGACTACAGCACACACAGGTTAAACTCTAACTCTGTACATGTGCATCTTACAGAGTATAAGGCATGCATATCCTGCAAACTACAGTGTAGTAGAGAGATATATGGGCAATTTCATTGCATCAACATGAAGTTTTTCAAGGGTAAAGTCTGCACAAGTATAAAGAGTCTTCCAGAGAATCTGACCCTTTGGGAAGAAGGGGAAAGAGGACTTGCTGGGGTGCAGGGCCTGGATTCTATGCTTCCAGAGACGCATGTGCCCAAAACTTGTCAAAGGACATGGAGTTACAATCACTGTGTGAGCCTATTAACTGGAACAGCGATAGTGAAGGGGAAGTGTTAATTATTCCAAAGACTAGAGAAGTCTTCACAGGAAATTTGGTGAAGGGAATGGGATGAATTTCACCACCCAAATGCACACAAAACTTTTATTAATAATCAATGTCATGTAGCAGCAATGAATGCACATTAAACACAGGCTACAATCTTGCCATTAGAGCACAGTCACTTTCAGAGTGCAAAGCTCCGCTTGGGAAATTCCTATGAAGATGAGCAGATGTAGCCAGCATGAGAGGACCTGAAGCATCTCTAATGGCAAAACTAGATTTTAAAATCTGATTAATTTGATACTTCCCCAGTTATTTTTTAAATAGCATAGCATATCACTACCTATGATGCATACATCTATTTCCTCTTTGTACACTGTTCCTTGTGTACTGAACACCAAATTGAGAAACCTATCACTTTCCTAACTGTACACCTGCCACAACGCACAACAGTGTAGATCAAGATAAAAAACTCAGGCATGCTGTACAACTGAATATTCCTTTTAAATGCACACAAGATCTGAATTAGCAGGTCTATAAAGCTATAAAACAGCCTGAAAGTGAAAGGAATCCGACTGTTGCAACTACCAGCCTGCAACAATTCAGCACCCTGGGTTAATGCAACAAAAGAGTGCATGTAAAATTGTTAAAACCACTTCTTAACATGTGCACTTTCCTCATAGCATTAAAGGTGGTTAAGGACATTGACTTTCTAAACTCATCTGCAGGAATATAACCTGACAACATGCATCCTACAGCACCTTGTAACAAGCATTACATGGCAAAAAAAGCCATGCAACCGAACCATTCAGGTTTTAGGTATGTACATTTCAGTGATCCACACAGTGAGCCTTGAGATTATGCACACTGCTCCAGTCACTCTGATTTTAAGAGAATCTGATTTCACAAAAAAAATAAAATAAATAAAAAATAAAAAAAGAGAGAAAGTCTTCTCTGACTGTATCATAATGATAGCATTATTTTGACAAGCTTTTGCTTTTTAAGGCATGGTTTCATTGCCTATTCTCAGTCATCTATTTATTTTTGGCTTCATTTTTCTAAACACTGAAGCTGCCCTATCAGTTTCACAAGCTTATAAATGTTATACATCAAAAATTAGTTTCACTTATTAAGGCAGGAAACAGCTTTAAGAACTCTGGGATCTGTGCCTCAAAGCAAAGGCTTTATCAGCAGGTTCCAGTCACTGCTTCTTGCAAAAAGAAAAAATGGTGCCGATTAAACCCTCACACACCTGATTTCCAAAAGAAAACCCACCCACTGAACACATATTTTACATGGCTGCAAGGGGGCTGTACCCCAAAGAGAACTTAGTTGATTTTTCATATCCCTGTACATCACTGCTCATGAATAAAGAACAACATGGAGTCTACAGAAAGAGAAACAGTCTACCAGTGATTTAGTAGACCCTATACCACAACTCAGTCTGTATCTATCTGTGTTTGACTCAAGCCATTTCCATAAGTTTCTAGCATTTGGAGGTGAGACATGTAACGAACTGGTAGAACTACGCAGAGAAGCAGTATTTTATAAAAGCATTTCCTTCTTCCTTTTAAAAAATAAATAAATAAATAATTCTTATATATCAAGTCTAGAGGGGAATAGGAGATGGTTGCTTGAGTGTTTGCATGGGGCATGACATTCATGTTTTGACCCTGCTGACTGTATAACTGAACTTTCCTATGGCAATTAGTTACAATAAACATGCTTTCCCACAATAAAAAATAATATCTTGCCCCCACCAGAGTAAAGGGATCCTCCTTGCACAATCCAGATTTTGCTACGAAAAGAAAAACCTCAGAATGAGTTTTGCATGGGTAAATCCATGCTCCCATTCAAGAGCCCCAATGAACTCATTCAGAGCCTGTCTGCATAAAAGAACTCATTGCACAAATTCATTTTATAATGAGCAACCCAACCTTCATAAAATTATTTGGACACCCCAGCATACATGGAAGACAGCCTAGCCAAAATGTAGAGTTTCTGAACAATGACAATTTTCAGATATGTTCCTGAAATATTAAAGTCTGTCAATTTATATAAAAATTTCTTCAACACTTCTAAAGCTACAGAAAAATTTTGTTCAGGTACAAGACGCAAAGTTTGGGGTACAGGGCATTAATAAAAAAAAAAGTGAATTCTGTCAGAAATTTTTAAGAACATTTTTGATGTGGAGGGGGGGAAAAAAAAATCAGATTCAGGATTATTATGGATTAGTTTGTCATAGTGGTGGAGGCACTACTAGGCCTGTACAAAAAGTTGTTTGTTTGGGATGAGTCTTTCAAAGTTAAGTTTTCAGTCTCCTTATGATACCTTTATTTTCAAAGGCTTAAGTAATACCTACACTTATGCAAACAGTCCTAGAGCTGGATTCATAGCCACGGTCATTTTGCAGTTGAAAAAAACATATTTAACGAGTCAAAGTAAAGAGAGCCAGGAACAACCTTTTACAGTATTTGGCTACATTATAATGCTCTGTACACACACACACACACGGCTTCTAGGAGGCAGTACTTAATAATGTGCACTTACCTCACGAACGGCTAGCCTATCACTCAGCTCCTCAGCTTTCTCAATGTCCCCTTCAGCCACGGACTTGTCAACACTGACTTCAAGGCCAGACTGGAAGAAAAAAAAAAGGGGGGGGAAACATCTTCAGGCCAACTGAATACGGAAATAGGATTTCTAGATAGAACTTCTGTAGTATATTTCAGAAACGTTTAATAAAAATTCTTACTTATATTAAACCTGTACATATCTAAATAAAACATGTTGTAATGGACAGTATAATTAAATATGCACCGAAAAGCCTGAGAACAAATTATTTTATTAGTTAAATCGTGTGTGTGTGTGTGTGTGTGTGTGTGTGTGTGTGTGTGTGTGTGTGTGTGTGTGTGTGTGTGTGTGTGTGTATTTGAGTAAATAAACTAGGTTTATTTTTATACATATTTTATGTACTTTTATATGTGTATACACACAAGCACATATTTACTGTATATGCAAGATTGAGTGTATTTACTGTATATATAAGATTGAACAAATGCAATGCGTGTCTGTACATATCATCTATGTACACACACCATACATATATTACACATGCACATGTATAAAAATACATACACATACATATTTATATGGACTAGTTTATGCCCGTCACAGTAAGTCTAATCTTCAGATAAAGGTTGGCCTATTCCATCCCCAGAGCGTTGTAAAATTAAACGACAAACGTATATGTCTGGTTAAACAAAGAACGGTAACTAAAAATGTATCATTACAAATCTCAGATTTTATCAACAGATGAAAAATGATTTCTGGCATAACATCACTTTACTGTACGAATAAACCCAAGTATTCAGACAGTCAGGTATGAAACAAAACATAATATTTTAGATTATTTTTCCAGTCTCTGAAAATAAGGTACATTAATTACAAAGGCAAATTTTAGCTTGTTTAAAGATAATGTTTACGAAAGATGTACCAACCACTAATGATGGTAACTCACTTGTGTTCTTAAAAAAATCGGAAGTGCATATTTCCTGTACTACTTGAGGAAATACAGAAGCGGAAACAAGAAGGTCTGTCATAAGCAAATTGTTTCAAGTCTTTATGTAAAGCAGCTTATTTTCCAGTCAAAAAGATTACTTTTTTGATTTAATAGGAGGTTAACTACTGAAGTATGCGCGTCTGAAATCTAAATTAGTCCATTTACTAATTCTGTTTGAAAGACAAAGGCAAAAAGACTCCATTTGTTTATTATTAAGAAATATCATAAGTGGATATTTTCCTCTGTTTCATTACCTTAAAAACATAAGTCAGAAAAGAAAAATATAACCAAAAATTTCAAAGTCATGGCAGTAGCCAATTCTCTGAAGATTACACAATTAATAGAGCGCCAATTAGCAACCTATCAGCAACTCAGGAGGAGTCTCCATATTATATTAACTTAGGCTACCACCCAGATCCTCCCTGAGTTACTTGGTCCAGGGTTAGAATGTAAATTAAATATGGAGTTAAGTAAACATTTGCCTGTAACAACTCCTCAAAGAAGTAGTCAGTGGGTGGGTCTACATGAGACGTATAATCCACATTAGCCTAATAACACTGTGCAGTAACGTGGCAGTTAAAAACCATACCAATAGCCTTCGGCAGTGTTATTAGGCCAGGGGTTTGTCAACTGGGGGTACATGTACTCCCGGGGGAACCTGGGAAGGCCCTACAGGGTACACACAGGTGGGCAGGGATGGAGCACCACCACCCACCACCCTGCCTCAGTGCCTACCAGGACCAGGACCAGGATGGGATGAGGGCAGTGGCCCCCTCTGTGGGCCACATAGGTGCCACCCAGTTGGCAGGGGGAAAGAAGGGAAGCTTGCAAGTGGTAGCAGCCGCCACCATCCACCAGCCCATGTCACTGCTCTGTGTCCAGCTGCGTGCTAATTGCCACCGCCCCTCCCCCCGCTCAGCCACCAGCAGTACATTTATTTAAAAAAGTTGAAAACCCCTGTATTAGGCTAATGGGCAGTCAGAGTCACAAAATAACCACGTGCCAGCACTACCGCACAGTAACTCTAGTTACTGTGCATTTAGTTAGTACTTTATTAAACAAGTACTGAACTAAATGCACAGTATATAAGGTGCATTAATGAACGTGTAGCTGCACCCAGTGTCACTTAGCCTGGAATATGAGATGCAGGTTCCACAAGTAGAAAAAACTGGGAACAGTGTGCCACTGGCTTCTGAGGAGGAAAAGAAGACTAGATCAACTATAATGCCACGCAGTTTTATAAAGTTGCTTATACTGTGCATTACCATACTGTTGAACAAACCGCCATGAAGGACATAAAAACTAAATAGGTTTTGAAAAAGAGACATTACTAATGATAGCTAGTGCAAAGAGTTGCTAAGAAGACTTTGCCCGTGTGGTGAGAGATTTTATGAACATGAATGTGTTAATAATAAAGAGCTATTTCAGAAAGAGAATATCATTTTTAGGTAATTAATATATGGAGCTCAAGACTGAAAAAAATAGAACTGTTACAGATAACAATTGACACATTTTAAAAATTAAAGAAAATTTCCGTAGTCAAACCAAATACATATAACTCCTTTTTTATTTCACAGCAAAAGAATAAGAGAACTGGAAATTCACACTCATTTCATCAATGGGAAGGAGAAAAAAATTGTTCATTAAATAAATATTACAAGTGCATGTGAACATAATTCTCGCCAACAAAACAAAAACATGACTACTTTTTCACTGTCAATCAATGCCCAACTTATTTAGTGTTAGCTAAATTTGTCTCTTGGTAAAATGTATCTTCATATTTTATAACAAAACTGAACAATCACCTTTTGGGGAGCTTTCTTGCTGACAAGTGGTTCAAACCTGTCATTGTTTCCAAAGTACTGGGTCAGTTCCTTCCACTGGTCTTCATTTGTCAATTGTTGACTGCAAAGGAGAAACCAAAAATTTGTACAACAAAAAGCAAATGAAAGTGACTACTCAGCTAAAAATATGCTAGTAACTAATAATATAAAGCTAACTATGCTTAAACTCTCCATTCTTTTACCATCTTGAAAACCAAAGGGAAAACTAACGAACTATGTGGACCCAATTTGTCCTTCATTTGGCAGATGCTGCCCTCAGAAACAACCTAAATTACAATTAATTGTTGCTTTTGTTCACTTCACAGCATGTGCCAGAACAATGTAAAGCCTCAATCCTGCAAGTAGTTTCACATGTGACTAATTGCACGCTGAAAGTCACTGAAGACAAGGCTTCATAGCCACAGGCTTAAACATAACCTAACCTGCCTCTTCCCCATTTTAATTTGTATACACGTATGTACATAAATCACAAGATAATTGCTCTCAAAGAATTTAAGGGATCAAATTAGTCTTCCCACAAAAGAAACTAGCTAATTTCAGTGCAAACTACATAACTATGTCCAAAGCCAGTAGCTGGCACTAAGGTTGGTCAAACTGTTGTACCCATTCTACCTGCCAGCATCCCATTAAAAAAAAGAAGGAAATAAAACCCAAGCTTTAGATAATCACAGTGACATATTTATACCTGTCAGTCACTTCTTTATCATTCTTTTTCAGTTTTTCTGGAAAAAAAATAAAGCAATCTCATTTTGTATTTTAAAAATATTAAGAGACTTCCAGTGCAAATCATTACAGGAGATGAATTCAGTACAGTTCAGTAGTTTCCTTTTCTTTACTCTTTATGATGCAAAGAGATTGTCCTATGCAGATTTCTACTGAACTCAATGGAATTATTCTGTTTCAGCAGAGATTCTTTGCAGGATTGGGGCATTAGTGCTCAGTTGCTGCATCTACACAAGGCGCTGACTTGTGCAGCAGTGTCACCGAATGGTTTTTAGGTGACACTGACTGAATACTAGCCCATTACTACCACGCAGTAGCACTGCATCAAACTTCATGTTACGTGGTGCTACTGCACAGTCAGCATCTTGTGTAGACATGGCCTGCACGTTGACTGAGGTAAGCTAATAAGATTCTACTCAGTGGAAAAAGTTCTCACAGAGTTTACACAGTATCTGTGAATAGATAATTCTGATCAGAAAGCAAAAAACCAGAAGTGATTCCAAGAAATACTCACACATGCTTAACTGGTAATCTTGATAAATCAACATTAATTGAAAGTTGAACATCTTCATAACTGAAGAAAGTGTAAATGTACTTTTTAAGCATGTGCTTCCTGCAGGACAAATTGCATAACACATCTGTGCCGCTGCTTTTTGTCCCCAGGCACACCACTGAACATGCACAGCAATGTGACCCGTGTGAGGTAGGAGAGGCTGGGGCCAGCAACTGTGCCATCTCCAGCAGCCTTACCTGGGGGTCCTCCCAAAGCAGCAGTGGTGCCAAGCCAACTGCTCAGAGCCTGGTTGGCAGTCAGAGCATAGCTCTAGCCAACCAGGCTCCTTTTCTAGCTGCACATGCTGCTGCTACATGCGTCACACTGCTTTTTATACTGGTGGGGATTTTTTGACATTGGGATCTCCCGATGTCAAAAAGACCCACCTCGCTGCAAATTGGCAGTGCAGTGAACAAGTGTACCACATGCCATTTGCTGCGCCTTAAACTGCTTTGAGGCACTGCAAACCACATGTGCGTGCTCATGGAGACACGCCAACAGGGTATAATAGATGTGATGACTGATTTGATTCAGAATAATATCAGTATTCTTTAAAAGGTGATACAATTAACTATGATTCCATAGTAAGCGCAGCAGAACTACTCCAATTTAAATCCTGGTCTTTTAGGGTCCAAGTTAGGGTAATCTACCTAATTTGTATCACTACAGGATCACATAAATGTAACTGTTAGACCCCAGCAGCTAACCGTGTACTCCTTAGTAGCCACTCCCCGTCCCCTATCCCATAACATAGGCCAATCTCTCCCTTCAGTGCCCAGTTCTCACAATTCAGTCAAAAAAAAACCCCTGCATCATCATTGACACAGTAAGGGTCACAAATGTTGTCCTCTAGCTGTCTTACAATTACTGAAATAATATAGTATTTTCAACTGGCTTTATCAAACCAAAATGCATTTATATTAACTCTCCCAAAACACCTTTTCTGGAACGTTTTCTTTTTTTCCCCTTCTTTCTCTCATTTGCTTGGGCTTTCATTTCACATTTTTTCTTCTGCAGCTCCAGAAATTTCTGTGGGAAGAAGGAAAAGCAAACTCCAAATATTTGGTTTTTTGGTGAAGCAAAAAGTATTGTAAAATGTTACTCAAATTCTCATTTTGTTTTTCAAGTCTCAGTATCTATTACGGGGACCTTTATATACTGTGAAAGTCAGTTCTGCTGGTATTGAGTTGCAAATGTTACACACAACTAACTCTGATCTTCATCCCTGCATAACCTCTGTAACCTCCTAGTGCCTTTACTTTAATCCCCCCAGTTCTTCAGAACATTCTCACAAGTTTGTTTTTTCATAAAATGTACAACCAACATTAAATATATCAAAGGTGTAACAGTGAGCAATTCACAGTCTTCTATATTCAGTTTAACTAGTGCTTTGTCATCCAAGGATGATTGGCAGCAAATGCCTTGTATGACTACGTATAGCTATGGATTTAAGTTACACACTTGTTTTTACCAATCCTTATTCAGAATTCTAACCCCATTGTTAAGCATCAATGTAGACTGGTCAGAGCTCATTAGCATGATATATTCAGTCTTCTCTGATGCGCAAATCACAAAAAAGGTTTTGTAATTCAATTACATTTTGATAGTGAATGGTAGAGTTTAAAATGGAATTTAGGGATAAACAATTTTTGCTAAATAGGTCTGACCTATTATGCAGATTAGACATATGCTTAACTGCTAGTCTTAAAAAAGAAAATACAGTTGAAAAAGTACTTCAGATGCTAGGATTCCAAGGCAAACAGAAAACTAACTAATGAATCTGTTGTGCCTACATTATTTCTCTCCTCTACCCTTCAATTTACCAATCAGCTAAGAAAGCAAAGAAAAAGTGTTTAAAATCCCCTCCAAGTCCCTCAAAACAGTTTGCTTAACTTGTTTCTAGTAGGTCACAAATTACATTTTATTCAAACTGCTCTGTATTTGTCCTACACATTAAATATAAAATATCTGAATTCAAATATTTTCACTGACTACTTACAAAGATGTTTATAAAATATGTCATATCTATGCGACATTGGAGTATGTTACACTTATATTTTGGACATTTAGAAATATCTAATCATACCCACATTCCACATATTTAAAGAAATTCCAGAAGGGCATGGTTGACATGCATTTTCTTCATCTGTCACTGATACAGAAGTACTTTCAGGTCCATCTATCTGGAAATCAGAAACCTGAATTCTTTTGACAGCCTCTTCTCTATCATCCTTTGTACACAATGCAGGACCATCTGCTGCATCTCCATCATCAGAGCTCAAGTCAACATCACTTTCATTCACACCTGGTGGTAAAAGCCCACTCCACATCTTCTAGTCTAAACAAGAGCAAGACACCAAAAATGTCACGTGAATTTACCTAGAATCTAGAGCTAAAAATACAGCTAGTCTGCTGAAGAACAGTGATTTAGGAATAATGAAATACAGCATTACAACTAGTTTAAACACTTCTGACAAGAAAAAGTAATCTTACTTCCATGAAATGAGTTTTAAGTGATTTAGGCAAGCTTAGTAGAATGAATGCCGAACATCTTAACTCTCGTAAACAAGGAAAGCTTACTCATACATTTTAAAAACTCTGTTTTGGATAAACAGGACAGACAAAAACAACTCACTTTTTCATTTAAACAATATGACAATGTCTATTTCTAGAAAATGAAACCATTACAGTTCAGAAGATGCTCACTTTAGGCAAATTCTGAGGCATACCAAGGACAGGATTTCTGTTTAAAATGCATACAGCCAAATTTGGAAAACAAGCATTTAAAATCTATATTGGCTTTTGCACTCGCTGTTAAAACATGGCCTCATGCATCTTGCTGAAAAATATGACATGCAAAGACAGACTGTGTCACGGCAGGACCAGATCCCATTCTACTTCTGAGTC
Organism: Crocodylus siamensis; assembly: GCF_052110815.1. Lineage (NCBI taxonomy): Eukaryota > Metazoa > Chordata > Crocodylia > Crocodylidae > Crocodylus > Crocodylus siamensis. Next base: position 85,657,669 of record NC_143401.1, on the reverse strand, counting down.
TCGAGCACTGAAATCTCGTAAATCTATTTTGCTCCGAGAGCAGAATTGTGTCCCAGATACTTTGAGTCTACCTGAAAAGTGAATAAGAAGCTTCCTTCCAACTAAGCTCTAGTCTTCAGAAAAAGAGCAGGGTGAGGGGGTGGGGGGAGAAGGGAGAGGACGGAGAAGAGAGAAACAACACCAGGGCGAGACACAAGCAGGATGTCCGAAACACTCCCCTTGCTGACCGCACATGTGACCCTACCCGAGACGGGCATCACCCCACTCTAACAGATGCGCTTTTTTGTGGTAAAGAGAAATGTGTGTTTATGTATATACACCCCCCACCCCCGGGGCAGCAGCAGGAATCAGTCTCACGGTGCTATTACTGGCACACCGGTGCTCCAGGCTCTGGCAGATCATCCCAGTGACGGGCCCCAACCCTCCAGCTCCGGGATCGCAGGGTGAGACCCCGCGCAGCAGGTCTCCGCTCCTAGGGGCTCCCCACCACACGTCAGGACCGGCCTTTACCTGACCCCCCCCGCCACGAGCGCATCCTCGGGACAAACGCAGCTCCCGGCGGGGCTTCCAGAGGACCACGCCCGGGGGCTCCTCCCAGCGCCGCCCCGGGAAGGAGCCATCTGACGCCCACCGCAGCCTGCCCCAAGCCCGGCCACCCCCGCCGCGCCGCGCCGTGCTGTGCTGTGCTCACCAGCCCTGTTTACCGCGCCGCCATCTTGACACTCCACTAACACCGCGGCCCGCTATTGGGCTCCGCCTCTCGGCCAATCAGCAGCCGCTTTGCTGCCTGGGGTCGCCATGACAACCAGCCTCCGGCTTGTCGGGGCCGGGGGTGGCCTACGCGAGGTGGGGGAGGGGCGGCAGATGCCGCGGGAGCACGGCCGGGGTCACAAACATCCCCAGTGGTCAGGTACGGAAGTAACTTCAAATCCACGTCCCCCCAGACTTAAATGAAACACCATGTATCTATCTATAGACATCCATCTCTCTCTACCTATATATATCTATAGATATCTATATATCTATATCTATCTATAGATATGGATACATAGATATATATAGAGACAGAGATACCGATGTCTATAGAGATAGATATCGTTGTTTATAGATATACACAGAGATATAGAGAGATTATTCGATCTATGTATCTAGAGAGTGATACTTCATTTTAATCATGGATAAATGTAGATTTGGGGTTACTTTTTTTTTTAACCGAAAACAGGGATCCTGGTTTTCTCTGATTAAAAAAAAAAAATCCCCAATTTTAGTTTAAAAAAAACAAACCCCAAATCCACATTTTCCCATGATTTAAGGGAAACGCCACAAATATATAGATAAATAGTTGATGTTTCATTTTAACCACGGAAAGACGTAGATTTGGGATTTTTTTAAAAAACAACTGAAAACAGGGATCCTGGTTTTCTCTGATTAAAAAACAAAAAACCACGCTTCGTTTAAAAAAAAGTGACCCCAAATCCGTATTTTCCCATGATTTAAGTGAAACGCCACAAATATATAGATAAATAGTTGATGTTTCATTTTAACCACGGAAAGACGTAGATTTGGGATTTTTTTTAAAAACAACTGAAAACAGGGATCCTGGTTTTCTCTGATTAAAAAACAAAAAACCACGCTTCGTTTAAAAAAAAGTGACCCCAAATCCGTATTTTCCCATGATTTAAGTGAAACGCCACAAATATATAGATAAATAGTTGATGTTTCATTTTAACCACGGAAAGACGTAGATGTGGGATTTTTTTTAAAAACAACTGAAAACAGGGATCCTGGTTTTCTCTGATTAAAAAACAAAAAACCACGCTTCGTTTAAAAAAAAGTGACCCCAAATCCGTATTTTCCCGTGATTTAAGTGAAACGCCACTAATGTATAGATCAGCGGTTCCCAAACTGACAGATGGCGCACCACCAATTTCAAATGGTACAACCTTAAGTACCACCAACACATTTTTGTCATATAAAGTAATTATAATAAGTGTTACTGTGTACCACTGACAGGTTGTCTATGCACCACTGGTGGTACCCACACCACAGACTGGGAACTGCTGATATATAAAGATATATAGTGAAGTTTCAATTTAATGTGGATTTGGGGTTACTTTTTTTTTTAACCAAAAATTGGGGATTTATTTTTAATCGGAGAAAACCAGGATCCCTGATCATGAGGAAGGATTGCTACTGCGTAGCCTGACGGGGGAAGGGAGGGCGGGACCCCCCATGTGTGTGTGGGGGAGTGATTTGGGGGCTGCCCCTCATTCAGGGCAGCGGGTGCCTCACCTGGGCATTGCTGTCAAGCATGTGGCTAAATCCCCAGGGCTGAGCAGGGAGGTGCAGGCAGGACGGGACCCCAGAGGGACATGGGCCATGCCTTAGCGAGGGAGGTGAAACTGCCCTGTGTGTACAGCTGGGGCTGGCACTGTTTTTGGGTAGAGTGCCAAAAACACCCACAACTTCGACTTGTAAGATGTTGGTGTGCCAGGGGTGGGCAGCAGGAAAGCCGCAAGGGGCCTGATCTTTGTGGTAGTGCAACTCTAGCCTCTTCCCTGCTTTCTGCCCTGAGAGGCACATGTCAAGCAAAATGCCTTCACATGCCATGCTCTGCCACCCATGCCGGGGGTTGCCTGCCCCCAGTGTAGAGAAAACCGTGGGCTGAATAGCTATAAGGAGTGTTAGGGCTTTCGTTGGTGCCAGAACAAAGGGACTCAAAGGGTAATGTGATTGATATGATGTGTCAGGTAACACCTGGAGATTCTGCTAACACAACAAACCATGATTTTGTCCCTGCAAATTGACCAATGTAACCAGTCAGTAGCCAGTTGGTTGGTTAAACTGACCAATGTAACCAGTCAGTAGCCAGTCGGTTGGTTAAATTGACCAATGTAACCAGTCAGTTACAACCAATCAGTTTGGCCCTGTGACCAAAGTAGACATGAGCCCTCCTTAGGGCCAGCATTAACAATACTGACTGCAGAGGGCTGAAGGGTTTTCACTGGTGAAAAAAGAACTAATTGTAAATCTATGTACGGAAGTCCAGCATGATATCTTGTGCTTAGAAGTGACACACTGAGGCCTCATAATAACTGTCCTTCAATACCTGAAATGACTATGGCAATTGAAAGACCACCCAAGAAATTTGGAAGTGCCATATTTGCCAAATCTGGAACAGTCATAATTTCTACAGGAAAGACTGAAGAAAACAACAATGAAATCCTGACTGCTGAACTCAACAGAATTACAGTCACTTCAGTCTACAAACCACCTAACACAAGTTTCACATTTAAAGATACACCAGGTATCACTCAGAATAAACCACAGGTGATCACTGGCATCTTTAACAGCCACAGCACGCAATGGTGCTACAATGAGACCAATAAAGACAGCAAAGTTGTAGAAGCTTGGCCAGATGCATATCATCTGAGCTTGATTTATGACCCAAAGCTACCTCAGTCATTCAACAGTGGCCCCTGGAAATGAAGACACAACTCGGACCTTATATTTACTGGCAACACCATCACTGGGCTAGGTAATAAAATGTTACTAGACTCCACCCCACATCCTAGCATCAATCAATTGGCATTCAGCTCAAAGCCTCAGTAACACCTATAACGCTGCCATTTTGTCAATGTTTCGACCTTAAAAAGGCAAGACCAATTCATAAACGCTGTACAGAAAGCTACAAGAAAGAACATCTGTGGGGCTAGTGCAAGAATTATGTCTCAGACCTCACTCCAGAAATCACTGGCCTATATGAAGACTACAGGCAACAGTATGAACTACAGCCTTTTCCCACAAACACCGTAGCTACAGGCAGGGAGTTCATGTTAGCCATCACAGAAGAATGCAGGAAATCCTGGCAGACCATGACTGAGTCAACTGATATGACTCCTAATAGTAAAAAGGCACGGATGACAATACGTAAACCGAGCAGTGGCACACAAAAGGCAGAACTTCATAATGTCACTGCTAACCAAATTGCTCACCAGGTGCTTCTCAATAGAAAAAGCCCCCAGACCAAAAACAAATGAAAAAAACTCAGACTGGAAAGATACAAGCACCCCAAAGACCTGGGTTTTACAAGCCCCTTCTCAGTGACAGAGTTGAATGCTGGTACCACTGCACTAAAGACCGGGAAAGCACCTGGCCTTAACAACATACTTACCAAACAAGTCAATCAATTTGGACACCAGACTTGAGAATGGCTCCTCTCTCTATATAACTCATGCAGAGCCAGTCAAAAAATTCCAAAGATATGGCACCATGCTCAGGGAGTGACACTTCTAAAGCCAGGGAATGACTCAAACAGCTTCAGACCTATCTATGCTATGTCATACATACAAATTGTATGAATGACTGATACTGAACCAGCTTGCCCCATATGTGGATAAACACCTAATCCCTAAACAGAGCAGCTTTCATTGTGGAAAATCAGCGAGCCAGCTGCTCAATTTAACTCAACATATTGAGGATAGTTTTGAAAGTGGCCAAATCACTGGAGCTGTATTCGTCAACCTAACAGCCACCAGTTAACCACCAATGACTCCTCCACAAGACCCTACCATGGGAATGACAAAAGAGTTATACTTTACAGAGCTGATACGAACCCTGCTCAAAAACAGACTTTTTTTTGGTCAAACTGGATGGGAAGCGAAGCAGATGGAGGCAATAGATATATGTCCTCCCTCAAGGAGGTGTACTTGTCCCACTGTTATATATTAGCTATACGAATGATCAGCCAGTTGTTTTAGAAACAAAATGTTTCATCTGTGCAGACAAACCGTGTATAATAGACCAAAAACTGGCTTTGAAAAATCCCTAAGCAAATTGGCCTAACCTCATACTACGTTGACAACCAATTACACACCATTCCAGAGAAAATACAAGTATGCGCCTTCCATCTGAAAAACCATGAGGCCAGTCACCACCATCCCGCTGCCCAAATCCTGTTTACCTCAGAGTCACCCTCAATCAAACCTTCTTGTATAAAGAACACAGCACAAAGACAAAAACCAAGGTGAGAATTTGTAACAACAGTCTATATAAGCTCACCAACTTGAAATGGGGAGCTAGCCCCTCAACCATCCAAACCACTCTCTGGCCATGGGCAAGTGATGCCTCCTGAGTCGGGGGGGCGGGGGCACTTGCCCCCCACAGCAGATAGTCAGTGACCGGGGGGGGGGGGGTCCCACCACGGCTGATCCTGTGGCCGGTTTCACTGACCCGCAAGTGGCAGTGGCATGCCACTGGCACTGGCGGGTGAGTGCAATCAGCTGTGGGGGGACCACTTCTCCTGGTGCCCCCATTCCCTGTGCGGCGCTCTCGAGGAGGAACCAGCACTCTCAGGGGGTGCATGTGCATCCCCATGCACCCCCTATGCATCGCCACTGACTCTGGCTCTCAGCTTCTCCTCTTCTTCTCGGCTGAGTATGCACGCCCTGTGTGGGAGGGATTCCTACATACTAAGCGCCTTGACTCCATTCGGAAAGATAGCTGCCAGTGCATCACAGGACGTCAGAAGCCTACCAACCTAACCTGTGTGTACCTGCTGGCTGGCATTGCTCCATCAGACATCAGAAGAGCAGCGGCCAGCAGGAGAGAACAATTGAGACAAACCGAAGATGTAAACACCTGCTATATGATCATCCCACAGCATACAAACAGCTGAAGTCACGCAGAAGCTTCTATATCAGCACCCAACCTCTCGATGCCACGTCCAAGGAGACATAACTACAACTATGGGACAAGAGGCTGAAGAAAATACATGCGAGCAAAAAAATGTACATTCCAGCAGCTGAGACTTTTCCTCCAGGGGCTGACAAGCCATGGCAAAGGTGGTGATGTCTCAACCGCCTATGTACTGGAGTCAGATATTCCAAGGAGCTAGTGAAGAAGTGGAGCTATACCATTGGTTCAGCCACCTGAGACTGCATCACAGAGCCTCAAACGATGCAACACCTGCTGCAACGCTTGCTGCTCAAAGGCACATTTATAATGAAAGATCTTGAAATGTACAATAAATGAGCACCAGTATGGGTAACAACCTGATCAAAAGTGGTATAGAGACACAACAAGAAGAAGATTATAAGGCAAAGGAAGGGGCAGGGGTTTCAAATGTTCTGAAAGAAAAAATAGCCTTCTCATCATGACTTGAGGACTGTTCCTTCAAGTGAAGGGTTTCCAAGATCAAGTGTTTGTAAGAGAGGACCATAAAGACATATATATCGAGGTGTATAAAATAGATGTTCTTTTTTTTTTAAGAAACTTATAAAACAAACTCCCTATATATAAAAAAAAAAATTTCAAGTTTCCACTTATTTTTCCCGATGCCATCATTTTGCGCTCTGAGACGGAGAGTATTTAACAGTGTAAACAACCACTTTTTACAAACCACACCATGCATTTAACATTCAGCTTGCTATTTTTTTCTTTTATTTGGGAAAATAATTCTTAAAATTTATCATGTATGGATTTACATTTATTAATATAATTGAGTATATAAATAAACAGAAATGGATTGCCAAGCATACAAATGTTGATTATTCTTTATCATTTATTCTTGACAGATGTTTTAGATCCTAGGCCTGTAGAGTATTTTCCTTACTTGAGAACACTTTCAAGGTCTACTGTTGTACTAACGTATGATGACATCCTACATACACGTGTTGGACATTTTGGGGATAGTTTTTCGTAATGTTAGCCTTTTTTTCATGATATAGTTGATACCTTCATATTTGTACCTGTAATCCAGTTTCTGGTGTAAATCTGAATACATGCATTGATGGCATAGGTTAGGTACTTAAATCTCTACCCATGATTCATTTTGTATTTGCAAATTAATTGTCTTTTCAGATACAGAAGCCAAAATTCAGGCCAGGTCTACAGATACTCCTCAGCCTTACTGGAACAAGTTCAGCCTCTCTCTCACAGGTTCTTCCAAGAAAAAAAGACGTAATGAAATGAGTTGCAATTAATTTCAGCATTGCTTTTCCCAACCCTGCATTCATCTACCACTACAGTACATAAGAGGTGCTGCAGATTGTGTCCCTTCTTGGCATCTCCTTTTACCTTGCAAGTTATTTCTGCTTTTGGCAGAAATAATCCATGTAGAGGACTCTGAGCCTGGATGAAAGGGCAGGGAGCAAAGTCATGCCAGAATATAAACCACATTAATACTGCTTTTACGCACCTGTCTGTACATTAAAATCAATGCGTGCTTGTATTTGGTCTAAAACTTGTTTCAATTTCCAGGTCCTCTGTTATTTTCTCTCATATCAATCTTCTAGTCCCTGTCTACCAAACCACATTTGATTTATTTCTGTTTAGTCAATTGATCTAACTTCCTTTCTCTCTTAAATTCCTGCCCTGGAGACTTGCCAAACAATGACTTTTATGAATGAAAGAGTCATGCCTGTGAGATTCCATGGAACATAAAACTACTAGAACACCAGTAATTAAACTGTAGGCTAAACAATTTTTGATGCTATTATTTGAAAAGTTAATCTAGTGAACTGCAGAAAGACAGGCTAGTGCAATTAAATCTGTTGCATCAGGCATAATTTCAGTCATTGCAGGTACTTCAAATAAATTTGCAGGTGTCAGGACAATTTTTTTCCCTCTCTATTCCCTTTGTTTACCTTTTCTGCTAATGGTGATATTTTCAGATACAATAGTAACCATAGAACCAAATTGTGATATTTTAATAGTGCTGTTAATATTTTGTATTATTCTTTCCATAATAGAATATATTAATTGGTAAAAGCATTCAGATGAGATTAACAATATAAGAAATAATTGATACATCTGTAAATAAGACCTGGCCATTTGTTGCATTTCATAAAGGCAGTTTAGTTTCTACCACCTACATATGAAGCCCATCCTTCCTGCTGGACAGCCCTGCTAAATTGCTTGATTGCATATGCCAGTGGAATATGAAATGGTTGTAACTACTAGACCTTGGGTCATACTGTCTTTTTGATGAGTTAAGATGGCCCCATCACCTCCTGTAGCCTGTCTAAAATATGGTACAAATTGTTGTCACACCACTGTCTTCTTTGCTTTTGGATCCAGCTGCATCCAACAATATGGATTATTTATATAGATATTTAATTTGTGTTTCAGGTGCCACCTTTGTTGCATAAGTTACATTACTAAAATGGAATGACACCCCATCTCTTTGGTTGTATGGCAAGAAAAACAAGTATGTATGGTCTATTTATTAAGCACCTGGATAAAGTGGTTTTATCCCTGCTTTCTCCCCCTTTTGTTGTTCTGGTCACCAGTTTTCCTGTTAAACTAATTTAATTTTTGTGCTAATTTTAGCTTACTCTCTTTCAAGGAAAAGACTAATATTGTTAATTACAAACATCAGAAAGACTACTCCTGAGAGCTAATGGAGATTCTCATTTAGATTAAGTAGTAGGGAGTTACCGCTGTTGCAACGAAAGCTCACAGTTTACATCTAAACGAGAATGTATCTGCACAGTTAATAAGTTCAGATATTGAATTTTTACTTGGTAAAAGGTGTCCTATTGGCAGAATTGCATTTTGTGCACACTGCTGTGAGTAGTGAGGCAAGTTAGAGGGGCCCATCTAAATTTGTGCAGGATATCTTTGCTCACGTCTTGTAATGACAAAATGGAATGTTCTTTCTTGGCTAGAGTAGGAAATTGTGAAGCAGAAGTCCCAAGTCAGCTCCTGCCTCTGACATGAACTTACTATGTGACCATGGGCAAATATCAGTTTACCTGTATGTGAAATCACATAATTACATTTGCTTACGTGACTAAGATGTTATGAGACTTAATTTGTTCGTTTTTAATGCTGCTTTGTCCAAATAGAATGAAACTAATTTAGAAGACCTAAGTATTATTGGGAACAGTGAAGCAAGACAACTTGAGCAAAATAGGGAGGCCTCAACACCTCTGATTTCTTCCAGTGTTGGTTTTAGGATACAAGCCAGTCTGGGCTCTTTGACTGATGGTCCCTTGCATCAAATGTCAGTGACAACCAGGGATCCTAGTTTTTCATGATAAAAAAAACCCAAATTCTCTGATAAAAACCATAAAAATCAACTTTTTTCTGTGGTCTCTCTTCCACAATGCCGATTGGCTGAGAGGCCCCAGCAGTCACCCTGCCCCTTTCTGCCGATTGGCTGAGCAGGCTACCATTCACCACTGATTGGCAGAGAGGAGCGGGGCTTCACGATGGGCAGCCCTCTTGGCCAATCAGTAACAGAGGGAGGAGGTGGCAGCCACCTTCTTGGCTGCTTCCTGGTGTGCAGTAGGTTCTGCCCCACTGGGAGAACCAGCATTTTATTTTCAGGAAGATTCTTTTTCCCCAGCGATTCTAAAGATTCTCCGTAAAACCACAAATTCCATGTTTCTCCATGGCAAACAGATTTCTAGGATCCCTGGTGATAAGGTGCCTCTTGATTCTTCTACATCAGTGGTTCTCAACCTTTTTAGACTCAAAGGACTCCTTGTTAGACACAATGCACCCTTCAGGTAATACTAGCTCTTAGTTTTCACTTGTTTTTTGAAAAATAATAGAGCCATTTTTTTTCTCTTGCAAAGAACTAAGAAAGGCGACAAAATGTCATGGATTCCTATTTGAAATCTTTGGGTTTATCCTGTGAATCATGTCTCCACACCTAGGAGTGCTAACATTGTGTGGCACCCTGGAGCACCCTTGAAAGGATCTCAAGGCAACCCAGGGCACTGAGATACCCTGGCTGGGAAGCATCATTCTAACTCTTTCTTGCACTATATTCTGTAAGATGTTTTTAACTCCTACACTGTCCCGACTGGGATTCAGTGACAGTCTGAAGTAGTTCCATGCTTTTCTGAAAAGTCTTGGAGGGTGATTTTTGGACAGTTGCTCTTTGCCCTCGAACAGAAGATTTCTGCAAGTCTGTGTCTTCTTACATGCTGTTGTTCAATGTGTATGTTAAGCCTTAAGGAAGATATTAAAGCAGCGTGGGAATTAATGGATTTAGTATTTAGATGTCTTACAATTTTGTGTCGAGACACAAATGATGTGGCACTGGTATTTTCTCACCGCTTGTTGGAAATGGTTATTTGGATAAGGCTGATGATCATTTTAAATTAGGCAAAACTGTCACTGCTTGACTGGGGGAAGAAGCTGGCTGGAAAGTCACTGAGTGGGTTTGCTCACCTTCTATACAAGGAGTTTGCAACTCAGCATGCTCTTAGACCATGGGTGGATCTAGGATTTTGAAAAGGAAGGTGCAGAGACTGTGGTGGATCCCCACATATAACAACAATACATATTTTTCTCCAGTTAAAAAGAAACTAGAAGTATGACTAATATGCTAGGAGCCTAGGGTTATATTATTGAGTTTAAGATCAAAGAAAAAACTAGCATATCTTTATTGTACTATGCATATTACATACAGAAACACAACAAACTAGGAAAAAATAATCAAAAGATCTTGTTTCATTAGTCCTATAGTCATTAGTCAGATTCATAAAGCAAAAGTTAGCCTTCTTGAGCATCTTCACAGTACATCCAGTGCTTCACTGAAAGCTATTTCGACACCTGAGTTAATGCTTTCAGTTACAATTAAAAACAGGCTGCAGGGCTGTGAAATGGGAGCTACATTACCAGGAGTCACTAACAGATGCAGAACTACAGAAGAAAGGCCGATTTAATTAGTGGAACATCGAGACAATTAAAAAAGAGAAAGGGTCATTAACACCTGTGGAATGAAGCATTTAGAAAGGATCAGGTAGATTATAGTGAGCCATGAAGCCAATAGACTCCATCACTGCTGCCTAAATAGAAATGCTGCTGCCACTGCCAGGCACTTGGTTTTAAACCCTGGGTGGACCAGGAATCAAAGCGGGTGCAACTGTATCACTGCATGGCTGTCAGAACTGCCCCCGTGTTTGCTCGTTGTTGGCTGTGGGAATGGTGGATGGTATCAATGACAATGAAAAGTGGCTGGGCGGTTATCATTCTTCCTTTCAAATTTAGATATCATCAGTAATCCATGCCTCAGTACTTGTAAAATTGTTTCATTACCATACTCTTTCAACATTTAACATTTGAGGAGAACTCAAGAATGATACCTGGGATAGAATATGGCTGTTTCCCTTCTCATTAATTTTAGCCATAAGGAACATACTAGGAACATAGGAAAGTAGGACTGGAAGGGATATCATGGGGTCATCTAGTCCAGGCCCCTGCTCAACATACAATTGTCCCAGACTAAGCCAGCCCAGTCAAGTGTCTAACCTGCTTTTGGAAGTTTCCAAGCGTGGAGAATCCACAGCTCCTCCAAGCAGCCTGTCCCAATGCCTGACCACCTTCATAGCCAGAAAGTTCCATCTAATCTTCAATCTAACTTTCTCTTGCTGCAGTTTGAGGCTATTGTTTCTTGTTCTCTGTCCATGGCCCAGAGGCTGAGGCACCCAGGCCTCAGCTGCAGGTCAGTAGCAGTGGCAATTGGACCCGAAGGCTATGGCAAGAACCATGGGCGATACCAGCTAGCCAGGTGGGGGAACCCACCCAGAGGAGCCTGCCTAGGTCCAGCACCAGGGACCCACCTGGAGGCTGGAGAAGGTGGCTGATCTCATGTCCATTTGAGGCCAGGAGGACACACAGCGGGAGTTCATTCACTCACCTCAATGAGTACATGTTTGGAGGGATAGCTGCCCAGATAACAGGGTGGTGGCACTGTCAGACATAGCAGCAGTGCTGGACAAAGGCCAAGGCATCGCGGCCACAATTTAATGCCATCCGCATTGCCAACCGGTGCTCAGGGGCGGGGCGCACCACCATGCCCCACTATGAGGAGCTGGCCTGAAGCCTGGGGCCCACAGCCACTGAATCCCTTGTGCCTGCTACTGCTTTGCTAGCGGAGGAGGAGCGCAGGCAGGGACAGCCAGCCCAGAGACCTGGCTCGAGTCCCCAGAGACAGGGCCCTCCTCCAGCCCTGATGCCCCACCACCATCCAGACATGCTGGGAGTGACACCAGTGAGCGGCAGATGTTGCAGGCCAGACTGTGCACCAACGCTGTGCCCAAGGGGAGCTTGAAGTGAGAGGTTCCCCACCTCCTGTGGGACAGCAGAGGGAGCAGGAAGGATCCTGAGGAGTGACCTGGGGTATTGGCCAAGTCATTGGAGGGCACACCCTGACAGCCTCAGCTCCAGGCGTCAACCCCACCAGATGCCTGGTCTGGTTCCACCTTTCCCCAGGATCCGTGATCTCTCAGGAAAATTGGCTGAGGGTCCTGGGCTTGTGTAATGCCATATCTATCCTCCTGGTAGGGAGAGATGCTGGGCCCCAGAGGCTGGGCTGGCTGAGGTGCTTATCCCCAAAAAGATCCCTCTTAGCAGAACTGCAGGTCATGTGCAGGGGGCAGCAGGCTGCTCGGACACACGCGTGCCAGACCCCAGGATGGCCTCAGTCCTTGTCAGGGTGCTGAGCCCATATTGCTGTGGTTTGGAAGCCATCTGCCTGGCCCTGCACTCAAGAGTGAGGCCACTCCCTGGGGACCCTTGCTAAAGCCTGTCCTCATCCCATGTCATGTTGCTGTAGCTAAAGATGCCCCTCTACTTGCTCTCTCTACATACAGCCCATCTGCCAGGGGAGAAGCCGCTGCTCTATGTCCAGAAGCTACCTGCCAAGTGTTGTAGACTCCAGGGGCCATCCGAATGCACTGCCTGGTGGGACAGCTGGCAGGAGGTGGCGCTCTGGATGGCGCAGGCATGCTGCCAGGGGCTAAGGACTTCCACACTCAGGTCCTGCAGAAGCTCCACTGCTGCTCCCACAACCAGGTCACAGCCCTGGAGGAGATGTGGGCTGGAAGGGTGGCCCTGCAGTACCTGGCTGCCCAGACCAAGGAGGAGTGGCAGCTGGCCTGGGAGAGCTTGGAGAAGCTACGCCAACTGCAGACCTCCATTGATGCAGCAGTCACACAGGAGCGCAACGTTATGGAGCAGCTCATGGCCACTGTCCCCAGTCTGACCACTTCTGCTGCTGTGTCCCAGTCCACACCAGGCCCACCAAAGCTACCTGCACCCTCTGGCCAGTCCACACCCCTGGCACCAGGGTCATGGCCCAGCTGGTAGCAGGTTGGCTGGATGATGGTATAACTGGTACCTCAGCAGGCCCCATGAGCCCACCATGACCATCAAGGGGCACTGGTACTGGTTCCTCCCTTCCTAGTCCTGGGCCAACCTGCCATGACTGCCACTGAGCAACAGTGCCTGCCCTCCTCCCCAGAGCAGCCGGGATCCAGGCCACACTGTTGTGGCCCCCACACACAGGGTAGTAAGTACTTTGGATACTGTGGGTATATGTTGTTGGTATTGGGAAAGTTTTGGGGAGAGGGAGAGGTAATAAAATTTCTTTGGTTTCCAATACAACCGTTGCGGTCCTGGCAGTAGGTGGGGATAGAGACCCCTGGGTGGGTGGCCTGGCACTGGTGGTGAGAAGGCCAGTGCCCTATATGGGGCAAAGGGGGTGGGGAGGGGCTTGGGAGGGCAGACCTGCTGGTGGGCGGTGATGGCCTCACGCAGTCTGGCTCCTGCGTGCCACTGCCAGAGCCGGTGGTCCTCACCTATGACACTTCCTCATTGTTCAGCTCTGCTGCCGCTGTTGCTAGTAGTGATCCACTACATGGTGAGCCTCCTCCATCCACTGGGGCTCAAAGACCATTCCCCAAAACTGAGACACATTATGCAGGACACATGCCACTGTGCTCATGTGGGGCGGCATGTGCTACATTGCTGGCTCCAGGCAGCTGACCCTGGTCCTGCACCGAGCTGCCTGGATGCAATGGTGCTGCTGTGCAGTCATGGCCCACTGACACCTGGGCCAGAGCTACAGGTGGCTCTGCTGTAGCACCCATACCATAGCCCAGCTGGCCATGCAGTCCCTGTCTGGGTCCAGCAAGTGTGCAGCCATGGGACTACAGGTTCAAGGAGTGAGATGATGTTGCTGGTAGCAGCAATTTGCAGCCAGGCAGCAGTCCCCACTGCCAGAATGCTGCAGTGGGTACAGTGTGCAGAGACAAGTCTAAGGCAGGCAGTCCAGATTGCCTGGCACAAGGGTCTGGCATCCCTAGATACTAATTGCGTGGGCCTGATAAGCTCCTGAGGGCTAGTAGCCCGGAGCTGCTCACCCAGGCACCTTTTGATACTGCTGGGGCCAGCACAGGTGCTGTGCCTAGCCTTCAGCTTCCCCTGGCTAAAGATCTGGGAAGAGCTGGGCAGGGTAAGTTTGCCCAAAGAAGCACAAATTGCCTTACTCCAAAACACATGTTCAGGCACATGCGCTGAGGCACAAATCTCCGGCCCAAATTTCTGCTGTTGCAAGTTCATGTGCCTGCATGCCTCAGGATGCCATTGGCTTTTGCTGCAACTGTGGGCTCCTATTCAGCTTATGGTCCAATGTAACCCCAAGGTCCTTTTCTGCAGTACTGGACCTAGCCAGTCATCCCCCCCCCCCCCCCGCTTTATTTGTGCACCTGTTCTTGTTGAAACCCATCTCATACTATAAAAGCACTTTAGGTGTTTCTGTGTTTAAGAAGGTATTCCTGTTCCTATTTGCCACCACCTCTCTTCCTACAAATAATTATAACAGTTGTAATGCTCAAGCAAATAGCCCTTAGGTTTGAATATTAGACCAGCTGGGTGTTGTATGTTCACAGTGTAGAGCCCTCAGCTGATATTTTCTTCTGATCAGTGGAAGTAGGGAGGCTAGTTTCTTAAAGAATATGTTTGAAACTGTGGTTAGATAGTAAAGGAGTTTATTAACTTGGGGGAAATATATTTTTTGGAGCTTTTTTTATCATTTGAAAAACCCAGATAGTGTCCACGTGCATGGATGTATTTATTAGTCACAAATGCATAGCCAGGTAGTTCCAACTGCTCTAAATGAAAGTCAGTATTCCTAATCAACCACATATGTATTTATTTTCACAAAGGTACAGAAAAGATGTATATTTTATTCCATAAATTATGTAGTATTAGCCTTTATTGTTATTGATGATTATGATGATAGAAAATGGGAATTAACCTAAGAAACTTCCACAAATACAATAATATGTTACCTTTTACCCTTTTAGGCAGTGTTTAGGAAATAAGTTGAAATAATCAAGAACTGAATTCTTGTTTAAACATACTGTGAAGACTTTATTGTATTAGTAGATTACAGTCATTGTGTTAGTATAGTATCTACCTTGTATTCATTTTTGCTAACATAATGGGAACTTTTCCAACATGATTATATTTTAATACAATAAAATACTGTTGAAAAGGAATACTAATATGATTTTAGAGAGAGATGTAAAGACAATAAAACGACCTCTAATTTTTTTTCTGCACTTTTATTACATTCCCAACTTTTCAAAAAAACTTTTTATTAATCCTTTAAAATGATTGCATTCAAATGTCCATTTAAAGGTAGTTAAAATGATTAAAGTTCCTCCTTCTCCCCACATACAGTACCACAAAAGAAACAAAATCCATTCTTGTTAAACACAAACTACATTTGTAGGGTCCAAAAATGGAAATCTCCCACGAATACTACCTAAGGCAGTCCATTAAAATGCATCAGTAAATATACTTACAAGATGGACTATACTGTGAGCCCTCTACACTACTCATACTAGGTCTATGGTACTGCATGAATCATAATCACAAGTCCACTAAAGTCAGTGGAACTGGCTTAATTTAGCAGTGAGTCCAAAGTTGAGGTGCTCTGAGACCAGTGTGTGCCAAGGCTTCATGTCAGTGTGATTAATTTGTGCTAGACAGACATTATCCCCTGTACTGCATTGAAGTCAGTCAATCTAAAGCCCCTTGCATTTCTGCTTTCTACATTTCAAGATAAAAAAAATGAGGCAGGGGTGGGGAGGAATGGGATATAACAAAGAATGGGCATTCTTGGGAAACATGGATTTAAGTATAACCCTCAGCATACAGTTGAGAAGCTTCGTTCTTGATTATCAGCCTTATCACAGACTTCCTGTGTAACCTAAGCAAGTTACCTTATGTCTCTCTACCTTAGGTTCCTCTCTAAAAAAATGTGCCCAATCATTCTTTCTCCAGTTTTCACCTGTCTTGTCTATTTGACATAGAAATTCTTTGGGGCAGAATCTGTTTCTTGCCCTGGATTTGTACAGCACTTGGCACACTGGGTCTCTGATTCTTATTGAAGTCTTAGGTGCTACTGTACCAGAAAACCCATGATTATTAGTTAGGTTACTTAACTGTACAGGGCTTTATGAGCTAGTTTTTCAAAGGCGTGCCATTTAGGTGTCTAAAGAAGCAAATAGGCATCCATTAGGATTTTCAAAAGTGCCTAAAATGGTAGAAGGCTAATCCCCATGATTTTCAGTGGCACTTTCATAAATCCCACCAGGCACCTTTCATTATCTTTAGGCATCGCCATTGCATCCAAAAACTCAGTACAGCTCTCAAGTGTCTATCTAGCTTCTTCGGTGGGTTACACAGCCTGCACAGAACTCTCCGCTTGCACATCTACATTGTTACCAGTACATGAGTGTATCTATTTAAAAGGTCAATCAGGTAAGGTATCTATGATCTGTAGTTAGTGTTTTGCAGTGTAGACATACCCTGCATATGGGAGTGTTTAGCTGTTGTAAGTGAAATTATAATGTCAACTGCAACATTAAAAATATGACATTCAAATCTATAATTTCCAACTTCTGTCATGCACCTGTATATTCCATGTACCATATTTAGCTGACTGGCTGCACTTTGTCCACTCCTGCAGAAGATAAACTGATTTCTAAAAGTCGCTGATTGTACCGTCGTATGAAATGCTTATAATATCAGGCTGTTTTTATACAGAGAGAAGTTTTCTTAACCTTTATGGAAGACTTTGTATGCTAATCAACATTAGAGGGACAATAATGGCACTCACGAATTCCTGGAACTGACACTAATGATAGGGCGCAAGTCCCTTAACCTCTCTCTTACTTTGCAAAATACATAACACTGCTCTCATTATCTTCCAAGGATTTTATATGAAATTTATTAGTTTCAGTGTTTGTACTGCATTTTGAAAATATAAACGTCTGTTTAAGTAGTAAATGTTACTCGAATCTTGAGCTCTTCAATGTTATTTTTGTGCTACATTCACTTTGCAGTACTGTTTGATGTAGGGTGTCAAAAATGTGCTCTGACTTGACTTACAGAAATAACTGGATTTTTCAAGATCTTGTAACAAACCAGTCTGTAGTCTGCATGTGTACCCATGCCCTCTACCGGCTGGAATCATAATTGCTCACCTGAAACCCCGTACTGAAGTTTCTTGTTAATAAGGGGAACCGTAATATTTGGGTCCTATCATCGGTGATTACGATTCTATCCCCAACCTCTCTGTGAAGTTCCAAGTTACGAGCAACTCCATACTCAAAGCGGCCTATGGATGTGTTGAAATGTGGACGGTTATACTGGTTTTGTTTGTAACCCTTCTGATCTGTTTCATTTTGCTGAGTTTCTTTTCGTTGCCAGGACGGTACGTTCATAGATCTTTGTGTCCAGGGAAAGGGCGCGTACGTATGAGTCCTTTAGTGCACTATGTAGTATAGATGTGCTGTCAGCCCAACCTCCAATCCTGGAGCTGTTTGCTCTATAGCTTGGTGGGTTTAGGGCCTACCTCGGAAAGGAACGGGCAGTTCTGTTGACAGGATGTGGTATAAATAACCCTTGAGGCACATGAGACACAGAGCTAATGAAGTGCCTGAAGGAAAAAGTCTTACTATCAAGCTATGAATCCTCTCCCCTGTGCCACAAACCAGAGGTCACATGACTTAGGAATGTGTATCCAAAGATAATACTACCTTCAGAGAACTCTACTTACAGGTAAGTAACTCTTCTTTAAAGGAGGTATCTTTGTGTGGCAGACTGTTTATGGGAGCAATTTGAATTGAACTTTAAATGAAAAAGGCATATCTCTGTAAGTGGTAATAATTTTAGTCATCTCGCTGTGACTAGGGGTTGTGGAATTCATTAGCACAGATTAACATATAAAGTGGGTGAGATATCTAATAGCAAACGTAGAGGTTTAGGGACCTTAATTCATCACTGAATGAACAGCGTGTACAGTATTAGGGACTATGAAATTTTTAATTTACACAAAGTGTCCAAGAATATAGGGAATAAATTTAAACCCAAAACAGATAATGGAGCTGTGCCCTGCCTAGCTGGCAAGTTGAATTGTTTTTACACTGAGTGAAGAAAGCTAATTATCCCAAGCACAAGGAGACTGCTAAAAATAATAAGATTATAAAGAATAATTTGCTGATATAATTACAACAAAATTGGGTACACACAATCGTCAGATACATGTATTGCTTGACCTGGGCGAGAAAGTGAAATAAATCCTTCCTCTATAGCCTTCGTAAATTTGTTTTTATCATCTCCAAGTGCTGTTTGCACAGGCAGCACAATTTGCATGTGTAATGTGGCTGTACAAATTGACAACAAGTAAATTATTCAAGGAAATAGGCTGGTCGTGGGTCTGAACTATCTCGCAAAGCCTATTCATTTTGAAGAATCACTGAGACGTGAAGCTCATACATCAACCATTTTCTGACAATCCTCAGACTTATTGTCTCCTAAAATGTCATTATGGCTATTATTTATGAAGCTAATTCATTTATTAATATATATTTAACTCTGACTTGTCATGCACCTTAGCAGGCATTCTGTGCACTGCATATTTTTGAATAGATGAAAGAGTTTTGCATGCTTTAATGATTACTGTAAGCTGCTATAGATTTATAGAATGCAGCTTTATTATCTACTTGCATTAATACCTTTTTATAACTTTTTTTTCCTTAAGGCCATCAAATATAAATGGCAAATGACATATCCAAAAGATTGTATAAAAAGAGATTTTCTTGGAGTTTGTTGAATTTTATAACAAAATGGGTTAGCTAACTGTTTGTTAAGTCCTAATTCATTTTTAAGAGTATATAACAATTAGGTTAACCGTGTATTTTGCTAAAAAATGCAAAATAAAAATACAAATGTAGACTTCTATTATACTCTTTCCTTGTGGACAGGAGACCAGTCTTCGCAAGAGGGGGACTACAGTGTGAGGGGTGGGGGGGTGCTCAAATGGAAAAAAGACCTGTCCTGGTAGAAAGTATAGTAGAATACAGATAACATCTCTCATACAACACAAGCCGTAGGAAATTAGCAGCACAGAGAGCAGGGACAATATGGTTGCCAACAATTCATGGACACTCATCTTAATTCACTTATCTATAGGACATATTAAAGGCATAGGTTTCAGGACAACCCTTCTGTGACATCTGCAGAATACCAAGAATGTGAAATTGCATGTTTGCCATGATTAACATACTTGGAATAATTGTAAGTTTTGTTACACATGCTGGGCTAGATTTTCAAATAAATGAGACATGCAGCTGTAGTCACAAGTTGTCTGATTTGCATGAATAGTTGTTATGATTGTATGGATTAATTAGGTAATTGTAGGCATAATCATCTGAATTTGAGAAGCATGATGTCAGTGATCTGAGCACAAAAATGGAAGTCATGAACTCTTGGGCTATAATTGAATTGTAATTTTATATTGGCTACATGAGTGACTTTGGATAAGTCACTTAACCTTGATGCCTCACTGTCCACATCTGTTGAATAGGGATAGAAATATTGACCTATTTTTGGGGACATAAAGAATTAATTCACTCATAGTTCTTCAAGTATAAAAGGCAAGTCCTGTCTCATTTCTTACATATCCCCAGGGATATGATAGGCAGCAAAACCAATGAAG
Organism: Crocodylus siamensis; assembly: GCF_052110815.1. Taxonomy (NCBI): domain Eukaryota; kingdom Metazoa; phylum Chordata; order Crocodylia; family Crocodylidae; genus Crocodylus; species Crocodylus siamensis. The sequence continues at coordinate 85,637,856 of NC_143401.1, read as the reverse complement.
TTGGCTGTTTTGTGGGAAGGAGAGTCTCATATTCAAACAGGAATTATAATGGACATCTTTACTCTATGACCCTTACAGACCTGTGCTTTCTGTGCCACTAGGCACAGGTTGTTTCATTGTAGGCAGGGAGAGAGCAAAGGAACCCCTGGAAATCCAAGCAAAATCCAGACAAAAGTGATATACCCCAATACAATATGAACTGTTGATTGAATACAAGGAGGAGCTTTGCAGTTATAAGGAACATGATCTCGTAGGTAACATGACCTCCCTGTGTTGCTAGATATTAGTTATATAGGTAAGGTGAGGCATCCATACAAAGTATGCAGCCTTTGTTTTACAAAGTTTCATAATTAGAACATACCGAGCAACCCTATAGCAATGAAAAGTAGCAGTACCCAAAGACTGTAAGAAACAGATGCAGCCACAAACGACTCAATCCAAGCAACTCTTTTACAAGATGCAGTGTAGATATTGACCTTTCAGGGATCTTATACATTTGAAAGGTAATAGGAATAATGAAACGTAAAATAGTTTGAAAAGGGAGGTCTGCATTTTCTAAAGTTCCCTGAATGCTGAGAGTCATATAATAAATGGACTGATTCACTTTAGGAGAATAAAAGTGGTTCAAGATCTTTATCATAGCCAGACCCAGAATGCGCCCGTGTTTATACATCAGATAAATTTGCCAAAGCAGTGGTTGTGTGTTACAGTGTATAAAAGGAAAGGAATATCCAAAATATGAGACTATATAGTATTTGTCTGAACATGGAGTTTAGCTCAACCCACATTTGAGAATAGAATTGAAAAGTGGCCAAAGGACCCTTTCTTTTTAATTGTAAGAGCGTAATCAATAAATATAGACGGACTGTTTCCTGTTATTGAAAAATGATTACTAGCAACCGGGAATTGCCCTATGTTATGAAAAATAGTATCAGTTAAAGTGACACACCAAAGTGACAACAGCCTCCTTTCTTTGTATTAATTATAAACCCAAGGAATACCATAGAAAGGTATGCAGTTCTTTTTCCACTGTTTAAATGTTGATGCTTACATTTAAGCACCTTGGTGGAATATTTTAAAGTTACGTTCATAATTGGCCATCAGACTTCCACTGAAAGTCAGCGGCAGCTGAGCACTTCCTATGCGTCTCTAGAAATCCATCCCATAATTCATAAAAAGGAATCGTGTACCTGAGGTCAGTAGGAGTTCTGCTGAAAAGTGCTCAAGCAATTTAATTATCTGCTATTGATTTAGGTACCTAACTTTTCTCACACACATTTAAAAAGAGTGTTCTTCTTTCCTGTGATAATGTAGGAAGATAAATTACATAAAATTATTCATTCATATGAATTGGATACAGACATAAAAGAATTGTCCTGTTTCTAACTTGAGAGACTATATAAAATCAGGAAGGAGGGGAGAGAGAGCGTTAGTTCTCTTCATGGGAAATACATTTGGATTCTTTCACTTTTTTAGAATGAGCATTTAGAAATACATTCCAAAGGAGATAGCGAATATCAAGAAACCGTGTACATAATTAGACCTTGGTCTACACTGTTTGAATAAAAAGGAACGAATGGAACTCCTTGATCCTTGGAAAGAAGCTATGAACTTTGGCAATAGTAATTATGGAGGAATGAGAAAAAAAAATGTTGCACATTTTTTCACAATGCCTTATAAATGCTTCATAACACATGTCATACTAGCTCATTATGGATGAGACTTTGCAGATGATCACAAAATCGCTCATAAAACTTGAAAACATAGCACTTGGCACTTTCCCCATTCAGATCAAACAGTTAAGGATTGTCTGCAGTTCTCATAATAAAAACACTTGGAAGGAAGGTTTGACTCATTTAAAACTGGGCTTCTATCTTCCTGAATCGTGACAGATTACAGTTTATGATAAATGATACCTATAACAACATAAATGCTACATTCTGTATCAGTCTGAAAGCACATGATTACTGAAAGGTATATTGATGTCACTGACACAGCTATGTTCATGGCAGTAGGGGAATAACTTTTAAAATATATCTTAGGCACATTAAATTGCACCTTATGTATAAATATGCACTTGTATTAAATAATCAGAAGGTAAAGAGCGATAGAATAAAGCTAGAGAAATCTGGAAAGACATTTAACAACTGCTTCTGAGTGGCTCTGCTGTGTGATCTCCAAATGCTGTGAAAGGAAGTGCCCCATTGGAGACTGCCTGCACAGCTCTTGTTGCTGCTCCTGATGACACTAATCCATATTCCACTTCTAAGTTGGCCGCTTCTCAGGCTGCTTCAACATCTTTTATTGCTGATCCTGCTTTACATTTTTGGAGCAATCCAGGAATTCTCATTTTCTGTCACCAGGAGGACAAAAAACCCAATTTCTTATTTAAAAAAAAAGCCAAATAGCTAAAGTTTAATATTATTGCACATTATGATTTCTAGTTGCCACATCTTGTGGTGTGCTTACTTAAGAGTCTCAACCTGTAGCCTTGCTACAACACCTTTGGACTAGTGGTCAGCTAGAAAATTCCCCTCAGCTAGGGACAGGCATGACACACAAGCCGGTTTAAGTGATCAGAAACTGGTTTAAACCCGTAATAGAGTCAATGTTCAATGCCCATAAACCAGTTTCAAAATGCCTGGAACTGGTTTGAGATGAACCTGGTTGAATGTAGTATCAGACTTAACTGATTTGGCTCAAACCAGTTTATGCAATGTCTGTCTCAGACCCCTTGCTGGTTTAAATTAAATCAGACTCCCCCAGCATCCCAGCATGCTCTCTGGGCTGTGTGGGGCTCTCTGCTCCACAGCAGAGCTGGCCCCTCCCCTCTGCTCCCTGGCTGCAGCTCGGGCAGAGACTGTAGGCATCTGTCTGGCTTCTGCAACCCCACTTCTCTCCCCACTCTCCGCTAAGCAGGCCTTCCCTCGCTACCTCCAGAACAGTGGCAGATGGGACAAAGGCAGAATCAACAGGTAGTGGGTAATGTACCTCTGCTGTTTTCTTAATGGGGTGATAAACACTGAGTTAGGGGTGATAAACATTCCCTGTTGGGCTGCTCAGGAGAGGGGGAACCCTCTCTAATCATAGCATCCTGCTGGGGCCTGACCAGGCTCTCCTCATCTTATCTCTGTGGAAGGGAAGGGAGGGCTTCTCTAGTGCCCCCCAGCTTCTAGCCTGAGCCACTGCAGGCATGTGCCTGCATTTCTGGGGTGAAAAGGGAACGTCTACCCATCTCCAAATCAGTTCAAGCTTTGCAGGTTGGACTAACCTGCAAAGATTGAATCAATTCCAGCTCAGGCTTTTTGAATGTCTGTCCCTAGCCCTAACGTGAGTGTAATCCCTGGGCAGCAAACCCTTTTCAGCCTGCTGTACATGGAATATGGTAGGAAGTGTTGGTAATGTAGCTAGAACAGTGTCTGTTGCTGCTAGATAACCTCTAGTGCTCCACTGCAAGAAGGAAATAGTTTGAAGTATCCTCAATGCTGCTTAAACTATGCTGCAGTAAAACCAGCCCATTACTGCCCCCAGGGCTGTGGAGTTGCAGCTGCCTCCTTCATAGCTCTCTCAGGCATGGGCAACTGGTGCCTGTTGAGTCTGGGGGTGGGCACCAGATTGCTGATGGGGAGGGGGGGTGCACTTCTAGTGGCACTTCCAGTTTCGTGGCTGGCGCTTCCAGGGGGCGCACAGATGAGATCAGGGGGTGCATGTGCACTCCCTACGCATCACCAATGTTGCCAGGTCCTGTTACAGATAGTGGAGATGATCAGTGGCAAAACACTGGAACTCTAGTGTTTCACAACCAAAGCAGGGGCAGGCTTTTGGCTAGCGGTCAGATAGGAGACCTCGTAGGAACGTCATGGCACTTAAGGAAGTAGCTGGTTATATGGCATCCTTCATTCTGAGTCTCTAGTGATGCAGTAAGGTATTATGCCACTTGAGAATAGTCCTGCCCAAATTCAAGCTTAGGTGATTCTATCCCCCTGGTGTTTCATTTGGATTCTTCGCTCCTGCTCTGATACGTTTGGATAATGTTCCTAGGTACTGAGATTTCCAAAAGAGAAGAGTAGCAGATGCAGTGACCTTCTCTAGTTTGTTAAATTTGGAAAGCACTTTGGAATAACAGGTGCTGTACAAGTGGTACAATCAGTTAATTCCACTAGGATGAAGATAAGATCCTGCTGAAAGTATTTTGGTAGATAGACCTTGCTGAAAATTTTTGGTTTGGCTTTTATTTTGTTTTGACAAAAAAAGCAAGTCTTTTTTAGGCAAGCTAGCAGTTCAGCATAATATACATGCAAAAAATAAATGCAGAATTTATGGTTGCAACGTGAAAGGCTTTTTGGAAAGCATTGCCCTTATTTCTCAGCCAAAGGTGAGATAAGAGTGCCACTCAGGGTCATCATATTTTAATGTAGTTTTACCTGTGTGTTATTGCTGCTGAAGTTGTTATTAAATTTGGTTTCTGAATCTGATTCAGAGCTTGTCACAGAATTCACTATTGTAAAACATACTTTTTCATTAAGAACTCTTTATTGTAACTTGCACAGAGCTGTTTTTCAATAGAATAGAGTTTGACAGGTCGAATTATATGTGACCCCTTAAGGGGTCATTTGAATCATAAATATCTAGTTTTTTCTTTTATAAATGAGATCTCAAGGCACGAATGACTGGTGCCTCCCATGACTGGGGGGTGGGGGGCACCATGGTGACAAGTGGTGAGTAGGGACCACCTGCAGACACTGCCAGCAGTGTCGGCAGTGGCGAGTGGGGATTGCCCACAGCCTCCACCTGTGCTGTTGGTGGCAGTGAGCAGGGACTGCCTGCAGCCCCTGCTGGTGGTGTCAGCAGCGTGGGGTAGGGAGTGGCAAGGGGTGGGCAGCAAGCAGGGACCGCCTGCAGCCATCGGCAGCCATGTTGGCAGCAACATGGGGGATGGCGACCGCCTGCAGAAGCCAGCAGTGGCCGATCTCGGGGGGGGCACGTGCCCCTCTGTGCCACCCCCATACGTGTCACCTATGTCTCAAGTGCTTAGCATTGGCTTACCTCTATGTAAACTGAGGCTAGTGGGAGTTTTACCACTGGCTTCAGTAAAAGCATAGTTAGGCTGGTGCTGAGAACTTATGAAATCCCTCTCCTGTTACATACATAGTTACATACATTTCAAAGTTTTAGCCAGTCATTATTATTTACCCCTACCCTTTATTTTCTGATGATCTCTGAATGATGAACATTAGGTTTTCTGTCCTAAGATCTTGAAAATAAAGTCCTGGGATGATGTCATGTTTTAAAGTCCAATTAATATGCTTGTTAGAGCTATGAAAAAATTGAAAGAAAGCAACCCAATGAATTAGTTTATCTCTAAGAAAGAACAAGCCTGCAAAGCCAACTAGCCCACGTACTTCTTTATTAAATACAATATGGAGATTGTAAGTTGGGGGCAAAAACAGGAAGAAAGAACCCTTCATAGCAGAGTACTAGAAGGTATAAAAACAGCAGTGTGCAGAAAGCTACTTGATGTCCACAGCTACTGGACAGATTTCAGCACAGGAGCTACTTCCTGCGTAATGCTGTATGTAGGAGGGATTGGGACTGAATTATATTCCTGCTGCTAGGATCTCACTGGATCTCAGGAATACTGAAACTCTTTGGCCTATCCACTGCAGGTCCCCATTTAAGTTCATAGCTATCAGTCAAAAGGGCAGCAATTTTGCCCAACATCCCTGAAACTAAATGCCTCTTTTCAGTTGTAGCACAGTACACAGCAAATTAAAATGTTTTCTTAAGTGTACTATGGTTTTCTTCCTTAACTGGCTGGTGTATTCTGCAGATGGCTGGATCAACAGCAACATACAGGCAGCTGTGCATATTTGGCAGGCAGGTGTTTGCATTTAACCAGCAGCAGCAGACAGATTCTGGTAGCAATGACCCACTGTTATTGAAGGGAGACAAAGACAGAGAAAGAAAGGAGCAGGGAAAAGTGACATGTTTTGATAGCACTTGGGCAAAATTTGTCATTCACATTTTTCTCCCCACATATTCCTGAGCATTCTCACAGTAATGGTGATGGTGTCACATTAGGAAGCCTGCCTGCCTCTCATATATTCATTTCATGTGTTCAACTTCCTAATAATAAAGAATTATTACAATGTTCTGGGTTGATGAAGATGCAGGATAATACAATGTGGCTTTTGGAAATCAGTGCAACACACAATGAGTTGTTCAAGGAATGAAAGGAGCATGTGATAAAAGTGGTTTTGAGAGAGTCACGTCCATTTTGACCTGTTTGCCTTATATTTTAAACTGTTTCACTGTCAATGGGCACATCTGCACATACACTTTTGTTACTGTTCATTAAATTTAGTACCTACTTATGTAGAACCTAGTACCTAATATGAGGTCATACATAAATGCACATTAGGCTGCCCTAATGTGTAGCAGCAAAAGCACAGGCCTTTTTACTAACACTTAATGTGCAGTAGCTTATTTTTACTGAACATTAGTATATTAACACTGTATTTTACTTGACATTTTAATGCATAGTACAGGGGCAGGCAATTATTTCAGCATTAAAGTGCATGTGTAGATGTGCCCAATTATAATCTTAGGAAATTAGGAAGGGATATAATGAGGTCATCTAGTCCAGGCCCCTGCTCAAGACAGAATTGTCCCTGACTAAGCCAGTCCAGCCAAGTGTCTGTCCAACATGCTCTTGAAATCTTTCAAGGATGGAGAGTCTCCAACTCCTCTAGGTAGCCTGTTCCAATGGCTGACCACTCTTATATTCAGAAAGTTCCCTTAATATCCAACCAAAATTTCTTCCATTTCATCTTGAGGCCATTTCATCTAGCCTTGTTCCTCATGGCCACAGAGAAAAGCCCATCTCCATCCTCATTATTATCACCTGAATAGTGTTATCAAGTCCCACCTCAGTCTTCTCTTCTCCAAAGTAAATGATGCTAGCTCTTTCAGCCTTTCCTCATAAGTCTTGCTTCTCAGGCTCCTAATCATTTATGCTTATGGTCCACTGTAACCCATCAGACCATCTCTGCAGTACTGCAACATAGCCAATAATTCCCACATCTGTATTTGACCATGCAATTATTCCATCCCAAGTGCAGGTCTTTGCACTTGCCCCCACTGATCCCCCACTTGATACCTCCTCCCAGCTAGACACTAAGCCAGTGATGACTCCTCATTAAGCACAATGATCCAACCAGTTATGCCTCCACCTTACAGTACTTTCATCTAGTCTGTATTTCCTTAGCTTGTTAATGAGAATGTTGTGGGAGATGGTGTCAAAAGCCTTGCTAAAGTCAAGGTATGTCAGATCCACTGCTCTCCCATCCACAAAGCCTGTCAGCTTATCATAAAAGGAAGTCCGGCTGGTTGGCTGTTCCTAATAACCTTGTTCTCTTCTGGGTGTTTTACAATAGATTATTTGAGGACTTATGAAGTTCCCAATAAATATATAAATGCATTTTCATATATATGCATAGATATCTATATTTATATCTATAGTTCATGAATAGGAATGGTATATCCATTTCAATTTAAATAAGAACTTACTGGTCTTTCTTCAAAATGCAAATGAAACTTTTTTGTTGTGCAAAGAAATTCCCTTATTTTTTCTTCATTTTTTTCCGTTAACTGCACTTCTCTTTGGCTTCTGGTTTGGCTATGCATCATATTCTTCCTGTTTCTTATACAGCAACATAGTGTGTGATAAGCACATAAAGGGCAGGCTTACTCTCTCCCTACTCTTTCCCATCAGTCCACAGACACATATAGGAATGGGAATGCCCTCTACAAATATAAGAGTGATCACTAGCTTCTCCTGATATGGTCATAACCCCAGCAGAGACAAACTTCTTTTTGAAAAGGAAATTGATGCCTGAGAAATATAAACTATGCCTGAGGGCTTTTACTTCCCAAGAATGGTCAATCTTAAGAGCCTAGTATAAGTATTTACTAAAAAGGCTAGGGACAGAAGGTACACATAATCCAGTGTAAGTGATCAGAAACTGGTTTAAACCTGTAACAGAACAGAAGTTCAGTGCACATAAACCAGTTTCAAAATGGCTGAAACTGGTTTAAGATAAACCTGGTTGAATGTAGTATCAGACTTGACTGATTTGGGTCAAGCGAGTTTATGAAACTGCTGTCCCAGATCCCTTCCTGGTTCAAGTTAAATCAGAGTCCCCCAACATCCCAGCATGCTTTTCAGCCCTGGGTTGGGCTGTGGTGTCTGCTCCAGAGAGCAAGGTTACCCCCACTCCTCTGCTCCCTAACTGGATCAGTGAGGGCTGGCTCACTGCCCCTCCCCTCCCCCATGCAAACCCCTGCTTGCGATGTGGGTCTAGTGAGGGAGGGTTAAACTCATCTTTCCCCAGGTACAGAGATGCCCTGCCCTGCCATGTCCTGCTGGCTTATTTAGTGCTGGCTACAACTGTGGACTACAAATCCTAGAGGCACCTGGAAGCAGAAAGAGGAAGTGATGAGCAACTCTGAAGAATCTTGCCGCTGTGTTTGTGGACTGCAAATTCCAGAAACCTTGGGGGCAGTAGGAAGAGGAAGAGAACATGTAGCTCATGCTGGCTATGTGCCAGAGAGCATTGCTTTAATGCCCCTGGCTGCTGGCTTGAGCCACTGCAGGCATGCAGCTGTATTTCCTAAATCACAAGTGAATGTCTGTTCACTTACTTATTGGTTCAGTCTCTGCAGCTTAAACTAACCTGCCAAAGACTCAGCCTCAGTCTTTTTGACTATCTGTACTTAGCCATTAAGAATAAAATGAAGAGGAAAAAATTGTCCCAGGAGAAACACTGGCAATTTGTCGTGGGAGGAAATATAGTTGTAGAGTTGCACCTATAACAGAAAACTAGGCATTTCACAACCATAGTATCTACATTTCAATTTACTTCAAGGACACTCTCTAGCTATTTAGTATCAAATTAGGAAAAACTAGAACAGGAAAAGTTATTAATAAAACAAAATTAATTTCTCATTCCAATAATCCGCTAATGAGGCATAGACATTTTACCAAATATTTTCTCCTTTCAAACATCTCCATTGCTCCCCTCTGCATCCCATATTTATCAGCTAAGAGGTTAATGATACATAGTGACATGCTATCATAGGGCTGATGGGGGTAAGAGTATTATTCTCAGCATCTTTCTCTTTACTGAATTATCCACTCACCTTTACCACACAGGTGGGGCCTGGCCCTATTTCCTATTTGAAAGCTTGTGAAAAAACATGGATGTGAAAGGTGGGTGCATCCTCCTCTTTGCTGCTTTTGATGACTTAAGTCTGAAAGCTCAGATAATACATTCCAAAACATGTGTTAATGTTTTTTCAGGGATGTGAAGAGAGTACAGAAGGAAGGTGCACATAGGTACCTAACAGGTGGAAAAGGATTTGTCATTTGGTCTTTCATGATTTGGATAGAAAATGTTTAGTGGTGGTGGTTATACGCAATCTTCCCCCATAATCCTACAGTGCTATTGAAAGAATGTGCTACTTGGAACTAAAAACTCAATAGTATTTATTTAAGCTTCATAGAGTTGTGTTACTAAACATTTGCCACACAGATCCTGTAGGATTATCTAAATCTGACGTTTATCTGGGTAGACGCTAACACAAAATGTCATGGCTAATCACATGGTTTTTATACCTTCAGTTGTAAAGAAAGGGTAGTGCAAGTGACACTAACAAATAAGACAATATTTATACCTGTAGATAATCTTTACTCCTCTGTTATTTCTTGGCTATGCTGTATGTACACACCATAATATAACCTTTTTTTTTTACATTTAGAAAGATCATATCTATTTTAAATAGCACAGTCAATATATGATCATTTAGGGTATGGGCAGACAGAACTGTTATCCTGAATATAAAGTGGCAGGCCATTTTAATACATGTTAAGCTGATCCACCCTGTTTTGTATATGAGCTCTATCCTGAAGTAAGTAGAAGCTAAAATGCAGTAATGTAACAAATGCAGTTGTTTTATTAAGGGATGCACTGCCTTGATTTAGGTTCTCTTTAATGTGGGATAGGACAGACATGAAAGAGTATGTGCAACAGGACTTCATTGTGAGTTTAAATAGATATCTGTGGCCAAACTTTGGCTTTAGGTATAAAAGCCTGGGATGTGACTCATATTTAACTTGGTGTGTTTTTTAACTGCAGCAGTCTCAAAAGAATTAGAGAGGTCAAACTTCTGAACTTTTTATTACACCTATCGTTAAACTTTGGCAATTCAGACAAAAATGCAACCAAAAAATGTTTTGCTTTTGCCAATCTAAAATACAAATGTGATCTCCGCAGATTTCTGTGGATAGAAAAAAAAAAGATTTTTGTTTCTAGATTGCTCACAACAAAATAAGATTTGCAGTTAAAAAAATATATTGTTTTTAGCAGGAAAAACAAAAGAACAAAAAAAGGACAAATACTCAGGTGCATTTCTGTATTTCTTCCAGTATTTCATCTCAAGATGCATGGAAATATGAAAAAACTAAAATTAAATATGCTGTTACAGATGCATATAATTCAGCAAGTGCCAGCTAGTCAGATATTCTTAGAATGTCATGAGATTATCTAGCTTCCTAAATAGGAGTTAAAGTAACCCTTATGATGCTTGTGCCCACAGATGCCTTACTACATACGCTATTAGTGTATAGTTCCATAAAAATAAATGAGCTAGTCTGCATTTTCAGGTTAATCTTCAATTTCATAATTGCATCAGTAATTACTGTAAGTTAAACATAATTAGGTGCTAACACTTAATTGAGAATTATTTATTCAGGAATCTTGACTATTGTAGAATTTTTCATAGCTCCAAACCATTCTGTGTGTAATTCACTACATCCAATAAGCTTAAGGAAAAACTGAATGGACGTTATTTAGGATCCAGCAGTTTAATTATTTTTTAAACTACTGTTTTTTATCACTGTGGTTCCTGCTGGAACAAGAGAAGAATCAAGGTTTTGAACACACTTTGTAATTTGGACCCTGTTAGTTCCCCCTCCGCTGTCATCAGACCATTGTCAAGAAGCTGACACAAAACATGCTGAAGTTAAAGCAGAGCTGATTTCAGTGGGGCTTGGTTAATGGGGTAAGGGATGGCACCACCAATGAACTGAACCCTGTTGAAAAGTAGTAATTCATATGAGAATTAGCAGGATGACATCTGCATTTATTCCCTTCCACCAAACACTGATGAATGAGCTGCTCATTTCAAAACCCCCAAGGCAGAAAATGGTTTTCTGTCGCAGTTTGGGTCCTGTGCCTGGGTGCAAAAGGAGAAAGACTAATATTACTGAAGACACAATCAGAAAGGATTTCGGTCCCCAAGAGTTGTGAGGTTTATGTTGTGCTCTACAGACAAACATTAATCCCTGATGCAGGTCACAGTAAATGGGTTCAGTTGGTTTCAGCATGCCCAAGACACAAAATATTTATCCAGTAGTCGATGAAGCTCAATCAATCCTGCGCTAGTCCGGGCCATCCTTTCTCTTACTGGAACCACAAAGCTGCCTCCTACTTCTGCTATGCCAAGAATTCAGGTGTAGTGCTGCCAAGCCAGGTCCTTCCAGGGCAGGAGTTTTCACTACTGAAATAGGGAGCTCCACAAGTGGGAAAAAAGTGCATTTCTCAAAGCACTATGAGACAGATTAGTTGCATGAAGTCCAGGGAAGTTGCGCCATTAAAGCCCCTTTGCAGCACTGAAAGATACCCCTAAAAGAATGAAGTGTGGAAGGTTTGTCAAAACACAAGACTCACGTTGATGAACCTATCACCAGGAAAAATATTACAACATGTGTACTGTCTGTTTGCCTTTTTCCCTGAAATATAAATTAATTATGACTATATAAAAACCTTTTACCATAGCTAATTAATCAGAATCTCCTCATAAACTATGTGTCGACAGCACTGTATGTCTAATTATCTTTTTCACTTCAGAACTGTGCTGTTGAATAATGAAGAAAACATTACCTGATGAATTCTTTTATTTTATGATGATATCTCCAGAGACAGAAAAGACAGAGAGGCTTAAATGCCATCTTAAATTACATCTTGGCCTTGGCAAGCTTTCAGCTGGTTTTGATTTGCATGGAAACCATTTTTTGTAAGACTCATATTCTCTGAAAAACAGAACTTAAAGCTATAACTAGAATAAATTATCTATAGCTATTTAGGACTCTATTAAATCTAGATGCTAGGCACCCTTTTCACATGCAGCAAGCAATGGAACAGCCCTTAATACCCTGTCAACCTGTTCTGTGAAAAGTCGGTTGGACAGAGGAGGTCTGATTTGGCTGGTTTTATTAAAATATCTTTCTTTTCCTTATGGCATAGCGAACCACTCAGCCTAATTTAAACCAGGCAAATTTACCAGTATGTCTTACGTGACTCCAGAAAAAAGCTTTTAAGTGATGACATACACCCATAACTGCTGGTATATATGCTTGGGACAGAGAGTTACAGAAGGATTTCTTATTTGCAGTGTATGAATATGTGATACACAAACACTTGGTATGTTTTCACAGATTAGCTACATCTATCGTCTCTCTCTCTAAGCTGTACCATCTCCAGGTGCTTGCCTGTGCTTGTCCAGGAACAGAAATATCCCAGGATTCGCATGTACATCTTTCTTCTAATCAGCGTTTAGTGAGTGGCAGAATGCACTGCTGCTTTTCTGCCATTGATTCAATAATGCAACCCCAGGATACCCATCCAGATGCACTTTGTTCCAGGATAAATGCTTTATAAAAGTTTGTGGGATAAAAAACGCTAATGGTTTATCCCCAGACATGGCAATGGACACAGACACCTGAAGGTTTGTACTTTGTTCTGAGATAAAAAATATATATATATATATCCTGGGATAAGTGCTATGTCTGTTTGTAGCTTTTGATTTGCACTGGGATAGTTGGAGCAGAATTCAGCTGTGAGTATACATAATGCTAGAACGAAGACTGAAGCAAAGTTTCTCTCTTTCTGGGTTTTTCTTTGCTTTCATTCCTGGACATTTTGCTCTACATCTAATTGTCAAAAATCCTTCAAGAATAGAAATTCTTCAGTATTATTTTTTCAGCATGCCAAGTTGTCTCCTTTTTGGATTCTGGAGAGTTAGTAAAAGGTAGAAGTATTAATATGCTTAAATGTATTAAGTAGCTGGACTTTGAGTATAATTTCATTTAATGTCAGTGCAACGGATGGTAAAAATAAATAAATAAATAAAGAGAGAATGTAACACCGAACCAAATACAACTCTGCAATAAGTTTTTAAAAAATTGAGAAAACACGCGCGCACACACACACGCATACATGCAGGGAATTGACATAAAAACCAAAGTATTATATAATTATTATACTTTCTAATAAACAATCTGGAAAAGGCACACATTAAGTTTAGATTTAGGTCAGCCAGTCTGACCTCCATGGTTAATGAATTCCATAAGGATGGAGCAAACACTAAAAATGCCCTGTAGCTCAATGTCTTCAGCCAAAAAGAACTAATCCAATTGACTGAGACCAAAGAAAACGACTGGGGATGTATGGTTCCAGAATGTCTCTAAGGTATTCAAAACCAAGTCAATTTAAGGACTTGTAAGTTAATAACTAGGACTTTACACATAATCCTGTACTTTACAGGTAGCCAGAGAAGGTTTTTTACAACCAGGGTAATGTGATTTTCATGCATGGTGTCAGTCAAAATTTCAGCAACCGACTTCTAGAATAAGTGAAGTTTCCCGATCAATGCTTTAGAAAGGCCTATGAAATGCTGATATGGAATTGCGTTAGCCAGCTCTAGAGAAGGCACAGTCATGCATATGAACATCAGTAATCACAGGTAGCAAGTCATGATGTGTGTGTATATTTTGGATTGTGAGGAAACAAACACTTCTCAACTAACTGAATATAAGGACTTGAAGTTGCGTCAGGGTCACTGATTTCCTACAATAACAAGTCTCACCATTCAAGTAAATCAGGACATTCTGCAAGCTGAAATTGAAGATGAGCACCAGTATTAGAATAGCTTGATTTGACAAATTTACTATTAAGCCGTCAGTTTTAAGTAGAGTATATCTGTTGTGTTGGGGTATGTGGGAATTGGACTTCTGATAGAAAAGTGTCTAAAGAATTTTTTGTTTTCATATTTCACAAAACTGGTATCTCCAGACATTGGATTCATCCCTTAAAATCAGGTAACTGCTGGATCTCTTTTTTTTCCTTCAATACCAGTTGTTGTAATGATAAGTTGTTTGTACCTTAGGAGATGATAAATAGATACATAGATGTTTTAAACATATCGCCACCTAAGTTCATCTTCCTACTTGCTTTGGCAGATGAAACTTGCTTTTTAATAACTACTCTCAGATATATTACTGGAAGTTAAGATATGAGAATCAATCATTAAGGATGAAAGTACTGGGTATTTATAGGAGAAAGGGTTATTAAGCGAAGATCAGCAATGGTTTTACTAAGAATAAATCCTGTCAGACGTAATACGACTGAATTCTTTGAAGGAATGACAAAAGAAATAAATGATGGGAACGTGGTGGACATAATTTATGTTGAGTTCAGTCTGGGGTGTAGCCAGTGATTTGAAGTTTGTACACATCCTGGCTGATCCTTTGCCCCCTGCCCGCAGTATCCCCATAATCTCCCACAGCAGACAGGCCATTGCATATGATCACTAATGCAGCAGGCACACATAGATGTAGATTTGTATCAAAGCAATCCTTCCAGAGACCACAGAAAATGCTGGCCCCAGGAAAGAGCAGACTGTATATTGCATGTGTCTGCTTACACCAACGGTTTTAGAAAATGCCTTTGATAAGACAAAAATCAGAAATACAGGTAGCAACATTAGAATGGCAAAATGGTCACAGTAAATTAGAAGTCTGTTTCTACTGGACATTTATTAGCATCTCTCTGAAATCCTCCACTGACTTCCTTCTTCTATTACTTGCATATTGAAAATCAAAATCTAATCTATGACATTTATTATTTCTTGTATGTTTAAAGGTTTAGCATCTCTCCTTTTATTCCCATGATCCCCCGATGGCACTGTCTCTTTGTCATGTGATCCCCTTTCCTCAAGATCCCTTGGCATCATTTCTTGATGAATAGGGAGAAATACAAATCTAGTATTGCTTCTTTACTGTTTTACTCTTATTTATTGTAAATATTTCTTGCTCTATTTTAAGAATATACCAATCTCCATTTTTCTATATCTGAATAGTTTCATAGCACTTTTACAGGATTTGGCCTACTGTTCTTTTATAACCTGTTCTATTTCCTTGGGAAAAGCCTATTTTGGTACCTCATCCAAGTACATGCTACAGTGTCCCTGCCCCAGCTCTCTATGACCAGAGCCAGCCGTGGCAGCACACACTGCCAGGGGAGGAGGCAACTTTCCAGCTCTCGGCTCCGATCTTGGAGCCGGGGGCTGGAAGCTACCTGCTGTGGGGGCAGTAGACATTGCCCCTGCCCCAGCTCTGCATTCAGAGAGGGGGTTGAGCAGCAAACAGCTGCCTGGGGCAAGGGTGGGGGTAGGAGGCAGCTGCCCCAAAGACAGGACAACTCCCTCCACCCCCCAGGCCTGACCCTGGTGCCCCCTGCCAGTCTGGGGCTGGCATCCAGGCGAGCCTAGCACTCCCCCAGGCTACCATATAATAGCAGAGTAGGACAGGAGTATCCCTGTCCTCAACTGCTCCCGTATTTTACTGCTCTGTAAGCTTTCTGAGCATTAATTGCATGTGTAGATATGCCCTTTAACAACCTTTTCTGCTTCTGCCTGTAAAGTTTCCATTTTCTTGACAACCTTCCCTCATTTTTAATTCCTTCCACATCTGCCTGTGTGTTGTTTCTTTCTACAACATGGTGTCTTTGGCTCTTTATCATTTGAATTTTTTCATATTTAATTAATTCATGTTCCTTCTTTTACTGAAATCATATTATTAACAACCCTAGATCCCATTCCTTCCTTATTCTTACAATGAACTCTTCCTTCATCATGATACTTTTAGAATTAAACTTGAATTAAATTCCTGGGACAAACCACCTTGCACTTTGGAAGAGTTTGAACTGGATCCAAGTATGAGCTGTGTGGGTAGGACAGATTTCTACATTGGAGTAAATTAAGACATCCTTAAACTTTGGGTCTGAATCAGAATTTGACAGATCTGTCTATATTTTATATATTCTACAGTTCAACATATAGTTTCTTTGTAGAAATCCTATGCAACTAGACTACAGAAGAACAGATGAATTAGTTATGAAGAACTGGATGTGATTTTTAATATTGATGGCATACTTTTTGCATATACTACTTCTTTTTCACACATATTAATAGTCTACAGCATTTTTTCAAGGTTTTCATAGTGCTATAGTGGTCTGTTCTCAAATCTTTGAGTAACCATATGTTCTAAATTTCACATCTGCAATGAATGACAGAGGCTGGGACCTGTTTTATATTCAGCTACCTAAGAGTTATATCCTACAGGGTGTCAGCATCAAAATAGAGCATACCTCTCCTCCTTAAACACTGAGGGTTTTGTTGAGAAAAATATCAAGAAAAGAGATCAGGTAAAATACTCATAGAATTAATAGGCTCTTAGATTTTTTTTTTGCCCCATAGAAAACAAAAATCAAGATTTTTTAAGCCAAAAAAATGTGGCGTCTCCTGGGTAAAGTGTGAGAGTGGAGAAGTATGACATAGCATTTGTGCCTCTTGATAGCTCTGATGAGACTCCCAAGACTCTAAAAGTTGATTTGCCAGCTTAACATTGGCTTCAGCCTTAGCTGCAGAAGTAGAGAGTTGTTTGTTTCACCTTTATCAGCAAAAATGGTGGAGCTGCTGGAGGGACCAATGTGGCAAATCTTTTTTGTGACACCATTTTGTTTTCTCTGCTATCTCTAATTGCTTTCCTTGTGCACTCTGCATCCTAAGTTAGATAGGCTGAGACCTTCATCTCCCTTTAATTAGAGAAGAACTATTTTTATAGTATGGAGTTGACTAATTTCACTCATAAGGCCTCTAAGGGCCAAATTTACAAACCTGGCCACTTAAAAAGTTCATCAGTAATGTGTCACACAGATAAAATCTACAACAATGCATTACAAATCATCCTAATTTTTCATGCAGAAAAAATGAAATCAAGTCTGAGGTCTGTAGCAGAGAGAGAAACACAGAACATGTGGAAATAATTAGAGTGGCTGGCCAGATATTTAGCCCAGTCTCTTGCTAGGCCATCCTTATGTCTCCTATTGAATCAGGCTAAAACCTCCTGTAGTTTAATCAGATCTAGAGAATAGCTCAGGTCCTTCTCTTCTATGTGGTTCTTCCTTTAAGAAAGAGGCACATGTCTGAATATACTGGGCCTATGTTACTCATTAGGGCCATGTCCACATGTGCATTTGGTTCCCTGGGGACAACTAGCAGTAGCACATCTTGTGCCACCGGTAGTTATCACTGAGGAACGCACATGCCATGCGCCCTTGGTAGGTATGGGGAGTTACCCTGGGTGGGGTAGCAGAGGCTGGGGCCAGCACTGGGCTGGCCCCAGCAGCCTTACCTGGGATCCTGGGGGTGTCCCAGGGCTGAAGCAGTGGCAATTGTGCCATGTGGCTCCGGCCAGCCCGGCTCCATTTTTGAGTGGCACATGCTGCTCCCACATGCGCTGCTCTGCTTTTTTTTCTGAGCATTTTTTTGACCTCCTGGATATCCAGAGGTCAGCCCCCACTCCACACTACTCACTTACAGCATGGAGAACAACTGAATGTGTGGTATGTGGTGCTACAGACATGTATGCGGTGCCACATACTGCATGGTTGTGCTCGTCTCAATGCAGCCTAGAAGTCTAATACACATTTATTTGCTACCTCACATTGAAGGTCCTGAATTTAATGCACATTATGAAAAGCACATTAATGCATATGTAGACATGCCCTCTTCATTTTAAAGCAAGAATGAAGGTGGGTTAAACACAGACATGTCAATGGGATTTTTGAGGGGACTTGAGCAGGGAGGAGTAGGCTAGCATTTAGATGCCTAAATGCTAATTAGATGCCTAGTAGGTGAAATAGGATCTGATCCACTGTGTAGGTCAAATGTAGATAATGGATTTTTGCATTGTAGGTACATGGTGTTAGTCAGTCCACTGTTTCCACTTGATCATTCTCTGCTGATCTTTGCCAGCAGATTCTCAGATGGTATAAACTGTCCCCTATTGTATGTCAATCAACTTCCACTGAAGATCTGCACTACAATGTACTTTGTCAGTTGTGCAGTATAATATATTAGTAAATGTAACAACTTCCGTAACTGCCTGGAAGAGTGTTTTGTTCCAGGACCTGGAATGGCAGATGTGTCTCAACTGGGTGTGTCTACACATTCACTTAATGCTATTTGATTTTACTTTACTGTAAATTTACTGCAGAGTAGACTAATTTATTGCACAGTAAGTACCTGGACTTGTAGATGGTGACAGTTTACTGCACAGTAGATTAATCTACTGAGCAATAAAGTGTGTAGTGTAGACACAGCCACTACAACCACGTCCAAATGAGCACAGATGTTCCTTGGGGACAAGTAGCAGTGGTGCAGCTACATATCCCTGGGAAATGCCTGTGCCATATGCACTTTGGCGCATGGCAAATTATCCTGGGTATAGTAAGGGAGGCTGGGGCCAGCACTGGTGTGCTGGCCCTAGCAGCCTTACTTGGGGTTCCTGGAGTACTTAGGGGTCAAAAAAACCCTCAGAAAAAAAAAGAAACTAGAGCAGCACATGCATGGGCAGTGCACCCTTGCAGCACAGAACACCTCACTGTGTGGTATATGGCACTGCAGATGTGTTTGTGGCACTACATATCACATGGCCAAGCTCATCTGGACGAGCCCTAAGAAGCTAAAAAAAGGGAAGGAAATATCTCCTTGTCATGGTGCAGGGTCTTAGGGGTGGTCATGATCTCCCCTAGTGCCCCCTACCATGCCAAGTTAGTCTCAAAGCACCCTCATTCTTGCCCGCCATGTCTTGATCTTTTATATATATAAGGGAGGCTGCCTTTTGTCCCCTTGGACACGGTGCCCTGTTGTATCCTGGCCCCTGTTCTGTACTGTGCGACTCAGTGCACCCCAGCCTTATGGGCTATGTGTGGCTCCAGCCACCCCTTTACCATGCCCCAAGCCTCGCCGATATCCCGGACATTGTTCAGTCTGTCTGGCTCTCTGTGCCCTCTCTGGCACTCAGGCTCTCCGCAGCCCTCGTCTGGCTGCCCCCTTTGCTCTGGGGCGCTTCTCACGCTGCCCCCTTTGCTCTGGGGCGCTTCTCACGCTGCCCCCTTTGCTCTGGGGTTATGGCAGCCTTGGGGCTCAGGTGGCCATAGCCGTGACACTCCTTCGTTCACATTTCTCCACCACCTATTTGAGTCCAGGGCTAGGGACAGACATTCAAAAAGCCTGAGCCTAAATTGATTCAATCTTTGCAGGTTAGTCTAACCTGGCTAGGCTGAACCAGTTTGTAAACTGGACAGACACTGTCTCTGGACTGAGGAAATTCAGGCATATGCCTGCAGTGGCTCAGGCTAGAAGCCGGGGGCTGCTAAAGCAGCTCTCCTTTCCTTCCATGGTGCTGAGCTGAGAAGGGCATGGTCAGCCTCAGCAGGACATTCTTATTAGGGAGGTCTGCCTACACCATCCCAGGCTTTTCCTTGCTGGCTGTTCAAGGGGCAGGCGTGTTGCCAGACCTCAGCCCCTGGCTACTACTCTGAGACAAAGCAGGGTGTGCAGTGCATGCATCTGTTGATGATACGGAGCTTTTCAATCTCTCTCCCTACTTCTTTATACTGTCTGAAGCAAACTGACAGGTGAGCAGGCCAGCAGGGGGCTGATAACAGTGTTTATCATTTCTTCAGCAAAACAATAGCCTCTCTACATTAGTTGAAACTCTTCATAAACAGCTTACCAGCTGACCTGCTGAGTAGCTCCAAACAGCCCTAAGGGGTCACTGTTCTGTCTGCCTGTCCCAGTGAAAGTGATTAGAGACACTCACACACAGAGGCACCTCTCAGCATTATCTAGCATACCACATGTCTAGGGTCCGTGGGACTAGGGTCTGTGCTATGGGAGGTAGGAAGGAGGTAGCGGGGGATTGCTGCTTGTCCAGCAAGCAACAAGGTGGGGATAGGGCAGGGGTAACTGTCATTGGTTGCTGGGAACAGTGCAAGAACAACCCTACCCCTCACCAGTCTCCATTCAGGACACTGGCATCCAGCATGAATTTTACTCATGTTAATGTTTTTCTTAACTGTTCACAGAGGGTTGCAAGTAGGGGCCAGGATAGTTCACTTACAAGCTTCATGGAAATGGTTTTGCATTACAAATTCAGCTCTTGTAACAATAACATTGCTAACAGCAGTAATCATGGTAACAGTATAAAAAAATCCCTTTGAATTTATTATGAGTAGTAGTAGTAGTGGTAGTAGAACAACTACACTAAGGGCACGTCTACACATTGCTGTATGGTGATGTTGCTATGGCACCGTGCTTTAGTACTTCATTGTGGAAGTACTAAAGAATGGCACAGCACAGGCAGTTACTGCACCATGTGCACGGCACATGGTTAGATTTCACCACTATGTCACTGTAGCAGCACACTATACCGTAGGAGCACGCTGTTATGGTGATGTAGCTGGTGATCACATGTAGACCTGCATGATTGTTACATTGTCATAGCATGCGGTAGTGTTGTATTGCATCGCTATATAGCCATAGGGTGACATATAGATGCGCCCTAAGTGTAGTGAAATACATAACAGACAGCTATGATTCTTCTGTCAAGGAATTTACCATTTCAGCCTTCATACTGTTTATTATGGATAGATTCCTACCCAAGCAGACATCCTTTGTTTTATCAAGTTGCAGGACCGGAGTGTAAGGGTCTTGTATGTACACAATATCAGAAGAGAAAGAACTCAATGGGCATGTCCACACGTGCAGGCACGTGTACTTGCAGCAGCTCAAATACCAGCGGCACAAATTTGTGCTGGAGATTTGTGCCTCATCACATGTTCCTGTATGTGCACTTTGGTGTGGGGCAAATTGTACCACTTGGGGCAAATTGACCCTGCCCAACTCCTCCTGGATCTTCAGCCGGGGGAGCTAGAGGCTGGGGCCAGCACCTGTGCTGCCTCCAGCAGTATAAAAACCTGTCCTAGTGAGCAACTCAGAGCTACTTGCCCTCAGGATCTTCTGAGGCCCAGCTAGTTGGTATCTGCGGACACTAGCCCCTTTTGCCAGCTGGACTGCTGAAGCAGCCCTAACCTAGAGTGGCCCCTGCACCCTCTACCCACCACCTGGCTGTGACCTGCTACCACCTGCGACAGCATCCCACCTCGTAGACCTGTGGCCCCATGGCTGTATGCCTGCCAGATCCAGACAGAAAACGCACTGCCACCTGAGCTCTGGTACGGGCACTGCAACAGAGCTATCTGCACCTCTGGGCCAGCTGCCAGTGGGCCACAGCTGCACAGCTGGCCTTCAGGCAGCACTGCTGTCACGTCTTCTGGTGTCCTCATTCTACCATCTGGGCAGCTATCACCCAGAAGATGTGCTCCTTGTTGTGGCCCTTTGCAAACTGTCAAAGCATGTCCTCCTGTCCCCAAAGCATGTCCTCCTGACTCCCGGCCCAGCCTGAGCGTGCATGGCTCCTGTGCGCATGTCAGAAGCCGGGGGTGACAGCAGGAGCTGGCCCGGTTATGTCCGAGGGCATGCAGACCAGGCCAGGCGGGCACTATGTGTAACCCTCAGTCTGAGGGAGCCCTGTGCTGTTGGCGGTCTCTGCCAGGAGCAGGCACGAGTGCCCCGATGCTTGCTGCTGCTGCAGGAAGACTGTGCATTGTGTGGGGGAGTGAACAACCCCTCACTCCCACAGCAATCCTGAGCAGTCCCCCTCTCCCCCACAGTCTCTCCATCCCCAGAGCGCCCCCCCGCACCTCTACCCCCACAGCCCTCCCTGGGTCCGAGACACTGCTGCAGCCTTGCCCCACTCCTATTTGCCCCAACACACCGAGGCAGCACGCTGGAGTAACAGGGGAAAGGGGCAGGCATAGAGACTCTCTGGCCGGGTGCCAGAGCATCTCTTCGGAGGACCCAGCCTCCGGTTGCCTCAGGGCACACACCAGGAGTGTGCCCTGTGCTGCTTTTTCCCAGCATGGGTTTTTTTTTTTGGTGATACCAGGATTTCCCCATATCAAAATTAGAGCCCACACTGCAAATATGCAGTGTGATGACCATTTTTTCATTCCCAGCAGGCCTCTTGCGTTGTCTCAAACTGCTTTGAGATACCACAGCAGACATGTGCTCACTTGTCTGGATGTGGCCAATGAGTCTACTCATAGACATAACTGGTATGTTTAGTTACAAGTGTATGGAGGAAAGGGCTCCTAATTTTTCAGTATAATTTATCCAAACTGCACTTCTCACTTCCTTTTTTTTCCCCATTCCTTCATTAATATTATTGGTTTTGGAAAGTGCTACATAAGAATTGCTGCACAGAGAAAGCCATTTGCAGTGTACAACATCATCTTCCTTTGGTCTTCCAAAATTCACAAAACTTTCTGAGTGCCAATCGGCCCCTTTTCCAATAGCCATTTACATATATATAAGCAGGTACAGAGTACTCTCAAAACAAGTGCAGGTCACTTTTTCATAGAAATTATTTTTTTTTTTAACTGATTCAGAATAATTTCTAGCTGTTGACATAACTCCATTGATTTCAAGGCAGCTAGGCTAATTTAAACCTGTTGAGAATCTGGCTGTAAAAGTTCATAGCATGGCTAACTAGCATAAGCAGAATAGTATACAATATTTTATCATATAAAATTTCCCTTTTGTTTTTCTACCTTGCAAGATTCCTGAAAGAATATTTTAAACAGGCATCTTCCTAAACATGCTTCATAGACTGGTAGTATTGGAAGTAGGGATGAGCTTAATTGCCAAAGTGCAGATCTAGATCTAAACTCATCCTAGGTGTACAGATGAATTTTGCATCCAACATTTTGGTCCATGCATCTCAAGCTGTAACAACAGGATACCTATCAAGTTAGCAGACAAGTACAGTAATTACCTTAAGATGAAACTTGCTGAAAGTGTTTTGATGACAGTTTGCTGACAAAAAGAGTGTCCGCATGCTAAAAATCACATATATATATGTCTGTTGACAGCCGGCTGCATACTTCCGCACAAACGATTCCTCAGGAGCAAATATATCTGAGCAGCAGTTTTATTTTATTTGTTCATTCACCTGGTGTCACTTAACTGTAGGTGGTCTTACTCTGACATCTACATTCATGAAAAACAAGGTCATCTCATGACAAAATGGCCTGACTGGGTTACCTACAGGAGAAGCAAACCATGTTATTTGATCCTTGTTGGAAGAAGGCTTTTCTTCAGGGAATAGCCTGCTGAGTTTATAACCAGAAAATCTGTTGTTGCTCAAGAATTAAAATCATATTTTTAAGACGACACTGGCTGTTTCAGAGGCAGAAATAACCTGTAGTACTATAAGGAAAAACAAAAGAAAATTACTAGGAAAGTAAAAACATATCCTTCCATGTACTTCATGACCATTAGATGAAAGGTGTTAATTCTCCAGTTCTTTACTGGACAGATTCCTATCTTCTATTCACATTATGTTTTTGTATTATCATAACACCTAGAAGTCTTACCTATGGGTCTAGGCCCCAGTGTATATAAGAAATGCCATTTATTGGGTCAGACCAGTAAAAACCCAATAGTCTGTCTCACACAAGGGCTTAGAGTGGAGGCTGAGGGAGAGGGTGAACAGGGCATGTCCAAAATTTTCCACTCCCTGCTTTTCTCCCATTGTAGTAGTCAGTATGCAGAGGCTTTATGAAGTACTGTATAAACCCAGAACAGAAAAGATAATTCCTACCCTAAACAGTTTGCATTCTAAGCATAAGGAAAGAGACAACATAGATAGATAGATGGATAGATAGATAGATAAGCAACAAGGAAACAATGACATGTTGTTGGTCAGCCTGATGAGCAATAGTGCGCAAGCAACCCAATTGTTGTCCAGGTTTTTTTTGTAGGTATAAAAAGAAGCGTGTTTAAGAATGACTCAAGGCAGAATATAGGGTTCTTCTTCAGATGTTTAAGGGGATCTTTTTCTTGGGGTGAAGGGTAGCATGAGGGAAAGAATGAAGGTGGTGGACATTTTAGCAAGTGGATGATGAAGGCTAACATTATTGGTTACTTATAGGTGGGGTAAGTTTCTGCTGGAAGGCCTTGGAAGTGAAGGCAAAGTGTTTACAGTCGAAGCAAGAGAGAAGGGGAAGCCAGTGAAGACATTCAAATAAGGGGGAGATTGGCCCAATGTGAATGGCTAGGAAAATTATTTTTGTTGCACTCTTTTGAATGGATGAGCAAGGCAGGTTGCTTTTTCCAAGTCAAAGAAAAGGACTGCGGTTTGAGATGATGAGAGTTTGGATGAGAGTGTTAGCTGTATGGAAAACCAAGAGAAGATGCATCTTAGAGGTCATACAGACAAAATCAGCACTGTTTAGAGAAGGCCCAGAAGATGCTGTTTTTCCTAACAGTAGTTAGGAAAGCAGGGGTTATGGAAAGAGAAAATGAAAAGATTAAGACCTCCGTTTTAGCCATATTGAATTAAAGCTGGTAGTGAGTCTTCCATGAGATGATGCAAGGGGGCAGGCTGAGATTTTAGTCTGGACAGAAGGAGATAGCAAAGACTCAGATCTGTGAATTGTCAGCATAGACTTGGTCGTTCAGTAGCATATTACTCCATGGACTGGATACTCTTTCAGGCTGAGGCTTCCCTCTTCACAAACAAGAGACCTGCAGACTCTGGGAGTGGTATGTTTAGCCAGGAGTCCAGTAGGACACTAACACTATATGCAATGATGACAAATGAAGGACATCTTGCATGACTGGCTGTTTAAAGGGTGAAATCATGTCCCTATCGAAGGCCATGGTAAAAGTCCTCATTAACTTTACCCCACTAGTATCTCTTTGACCCTGTCCGATTTGTTAGAGGCAGCCAGTTTTCACCTAGTTTTTATGTTGTGCCTCCTGGTTCAACTGAAAACTGAATTTGACTTTGCTGTCCTTAGCCACTGAGGTCTCCACTTTGTAACGCTGTTTCAAAACCAAATTGTGAAAGCTCAGGATGTCAGATGGTGTTCTGGTCAGCTGGCTCCCTTGTTCTTTTTGATGGCATTGCCTAGAAAGGAAAGGTCTGGGTAGACAGATAGATAGATAGATAGATAG
This sequence comes from Crocodylus siamensis, assembly GCF_052110815.1. Lineage (NCBI taxonomy): Eukaryota > Metazoa > Chordata > Crocodylia > Crocodylidae > Crocodylus > Crocodylus siamensis. The sequence continues at coordinate 85,612,527 of NC_143401.1, read as the reverse complement.
ATAAGCAACAAGGAAACAATGACATGTTGTTGGTCAGCCTGATGAGCAGTAGTGCACAAGCAACCCAATTGTTGTCCAGCATATGCCAAGACATTGTCAGAAAGGCAATGACCCAGATCCAGCCTAAACAATTTAGGCTGCAATGCCTAATTTTTAGGCCCCAGGTTTCAGAGTGGAATTCAGAACCATGCTACTGTGCTAGCACATCGCCTATGGGATGCACGGGAAAAGTTTGACACCTTCAAGTGGGCACGAAGCTGCTGAAAAACAGCAGCAGGCAGCCTTCTAAAGAAAATAATAAGGGACCTTGCCTCCCCCCCACCAAAGATATGGACCAGAGGTTAACCCTGAGTGGCACAGACCAGGCTGGCTGCAGCAGCCGGCCCTGTTGTTCCACGCTCCCCCCAAAGTGGGTACATGGAGCTAGTGCCGCAGTCACCCACTGCCATTGGCGCCGCATAGGGGGTGCATGAGGGTGCATGCGCACCCCCAGAAGTCCAGCCGTGAAACCGGAAGTGCTGGGGGAAGTGGCCACTGGGGGAGGGGGACCCCATCGGCGATCTGGTGCCCCCCCAGACTCAGGAGGCACCAGTCACCCATGCCCACTGCTCAGTATGCTACCAATGTGGGCACTCAAGGCGCTCCCCTCCACTTAGGATATGCTCTTCAGGGCAGGTGCCTACAATCTTTCTTTCAAAGAAATGAGCAGGACTCTTTTAAAAAAAAAAAAAGAAAAGAAAAAGAAAGGAAAACAGCCAGAGGAAGGTAAAATGACCGTGGGGATAGGAGGTACCAGATCTCCCCTTTCTGTAGGAGTCAGTTGTTATTTCTTTCTGCCGTGGGGCCAGCAGTTCTTTGCTACTGGCTGTTGCTAGCCAGCGGGGATAAGGATCTCTTTCACAAAGAGCGCCGATGCTCCTCAGAGAGCGCCGTGTGCTTCTGTGTGTGTGTGCAGTGAGGGTGAACTCAGTCAAGAGTGCTGGGACTGTTACTGCTCTATGCCCTCATTTGGCGGCCTCTGGTCTGACGAGTGCATCCCATATTTAGCTTATCTTTTCTGCCAAGTAAGATCAACTTGCGGTCGGTGGAGCAGGACCAGTCTAATGTGCGGGGTGGGATTTTGGCCCCGCGTCTGCGGCTGCAGGGGACGGGCAGACAGAGTCACATCATGTATAATAATCAGGACTGAACATGCAGCCCAGGTGAGCTGAATTTGCTTCTCTTCCAGGAATACAATTCTCTTGCATTTTTTTCTTCTCCCTTCATGGACAATCATGAAGCAGGCCTCAACTGCCTATAATCTAGTTTCACTGCTAAAGTTGGCCAGCCATATATTCCCAGTGCTGGTATAAGGTAGTTGTGGTAGGGAGTCACTCCTGACATGCTCAAAACAGTGCGAGTTCTGTGATCTACCTGCAACAAGAGGAGGCCGTTCCTTATTAGTCCCTTTGTGCTCACATAGAACTGCAACATTAAATTGCCCTTTGATTTTTTAAAGCCTTCAATTTGTTTGTTTCCCTGGCACAAAGAAACTTCTTAAGCAACAGTTAACATAATCTCTTTTTCTTATTATGGTTTCAGATGTTATCTCTGCAGTATCTTTCTTCTTGTATAAGGATAGAGAGTAGAGCAGGAAATCTATCCTCGCTTGATAATCAGCAGAGAGGGATTCACCTTGATTAACTGCAGAGTTATGCCACATCATATTTCCCATCTCTCTTTGTGAGGCTTAGTGTTAACAGAATCTGGGACATCATGGTGTACTTAAGCAATTTGGATGACATTTGAGACTGTCGTTACGGGTGTGTCAGCACGTTAAAAACCTGTGATTTGTGTTTACCAACTCACTCTCCTATTCTTTTCACACCCCAAAACAATATTTTCTGAAACATGACACATCACCCGTAGGAAAATATTTTGAGAGCTGTGGTTAAAAGTGGCGTCCTTAAACTGCCCTGTTATACGAAAATATTTATTACATGCACAAAAATGCTGCTGTTCAAAATAAGCTACTCTTTTAGTACACAATGAGCGCTCTATAAATGCTAGAAATTGCCTGCTACATAAGAACACCATGAGATTTTCATAATGAGAGCTTCCAGACTAAATTTCAGGTGTAACTCTCAATTCCTGACTACTGTTCAATATAATCTGCATAGTCACTTTATCAGTCTTCTGTCTTTCCATTTATAGGCATCAATGTGGGAAGCGACATCAGCAATTGGGTGGCACTTCCATGCTAATTCTGTAAAGTCCTGCATTGAACATCTGTCTTCCCACCACTCAGTCAAACAGAACCAAGCTTGTAAAAAGGGATGTCTGACTGTATAACTCAGAGTTGGAAATCAACATCATCATCCACCGGCTGAAATATCAACTTGGGATGGAAAGTTCTTCCTTATGTTGATTAAATGAAGCCGAGATCTTTGGTTTTGGTTCACGCTAATGGTGCCCTGTCTCCCTGAGCTATTTTAGTGCTTCACGGGAGTCATAGTTCAGGTTGCCCTATGCCCATGGTTTAATTTATGGCTGTATTACCTCACTTACAATACCACAGACCCCACTGATGCCTTACTGTGGTTCAAGCAGAGGGCAATATTGATGGACAAACATGTTCATTCTGCCAAACCCAAATTTTCATTTAATAAACCAAACAAAAAAACCCACACGTTAGCTGAAAAATACTTCTGACCAAGTCTCTTTTGACTAATATCTCCCGACCAGCTCATGTGTGCCACACACATTCAGGCATACTCAGTATATGGAGTATGTTCTTGCATTTCAGAGGGTATCTTATCCTAATGATATTACAGGTTTTATCCAAAAACCTACTATTTTTGTCTAAATTTTATTCTTGTGCAAGAGCCAGATTTTCCATTTCTAAGGAAATTCTACTATTTTTTTCATTTTGAAATGCAACAAAAATGCCTTTAATGCTTTTCATTTCTTATGAAATGAGATTCCAAAAATAATAATAATTTGGGTAAATCAGACCATTCTGTTTAAATACAATCAAGACATTTTATTCCAGCTTTGAGTTTAAAAACCTTTGTCATGGTTTAAAAACAAAAATCCAGGGACTTCATTTTGAAAGGTTACATTAAAAAAACCAAATGTTTTTTAAACAAAATGGCAAGTTCCAAAAATATCAAAAGGGCTTTGATATTATTGAAAATGCTTTATAATTAGAGAATGAAGGTTTTGTGATGCTCGCTAATAGCTATGAATGTTGCTTTCTTGTGTCCTTTGTCCTCGTTATGTGCACGTATCTCTCACCTGCCCATTCAGCTGACTTCAAGCCTATATATGATCTATGTAAGATTTGGGGTTTACTCTGAGATTAAGTGTCCTATGAGCCCCAGCTCTTCTACAGTGCACTGCCTTCTTCAGAAGGTTGCTTTTGTGACAATCATCGTGGAAAGTCTATCTTGAGACTAAAGACAGGGTAGAAAGGACCAGGGATATCTGTAGAGATTTGCATTAGCAAACAGGAGTATTTGGGCTAGGTAGGAAAGGAGAGTTCTTAGCTGGGTTAGGAATACATCTCTTTACTTAATGGGATCAGAAGCCACGTATGTGAGAAGGATACACTAGCCCATGGCAAGGCATCCCTGCTCGGAAAAGGAGCAGAGAGAGAGAAACGTAGAGCAGGCTTGGGCAGCATTCTGATAAGAGTCCAAACCGTCAGGGACCTCTATGAGCTCTTTCAATCTTTGAAGCAGGTTAGCATGTCACAGAAGGAAGCTTCTCAAACTCAATGTTGTATTTTTCATCCCGTGGGTTTCTAGACCCTTGTGAGAGATTTTTATTTAATGTCCTCCTGAGTGGATCTGAAAATTAAGTAGCACCTAATTGTCTTCTTAGCAAGGGATACCACAATAAAGTGATCATCATCATCAGAACTTCTACCTTCTTGATCAGAGGAGAAGACAATGAAAAGTAAGAGAAAGAGGAGACAATCTGGATATGGGTTGTGGATTTTAATTCACCCACAGAGGCCTGGAGGTATCGGGGATACTAAAGTGTTGTGAGAGGCTCGAAGAGTAGGACTGTCTGGCTGCGTGGGTCAGTGAGCAAGGCTGTCAGAGCAGAGACTGTTTCCCCTGGTGATATCAGACGGGGGCTAGCTAATATGCTATGTCTGATCACCTGTCAACTCTAAGAAATGCAAGAAACTGCTTCAAATAATCAGAAGGTCAAATGCTCAGCAACCAAAGCAATTCAAGTTTAGAGCTCATACTAGAGGTAGGCAACCCCCTGCATGCGTGCCAGAACGTGGCATGCAAAGGTGTTTTGCTTGGCACTTGTGCCTCCGGGTGGGGGGAGCCAGGAGGGGCCCAATCCTTGTTGTGGCAGTGCAGCCCCCACCCCTTCCCTGCCACCTGGCATGTATGCATGTGCTGCCAGCGGCAAACCAGGCTGGGGTTCCTTGGACCATGGTGTGGCTCCTTGCACAAAAAGGATCAGTCCCCTCGCGATTCCTCTGCCATCCGCCCCTGGCACACCAACATCTTAACAAGTCGAGGTTGCAGGTGTTTTCAGCACTCTGCCCAAAAAGATTGCTGATCCCTGGCAATTTGCAAGCTGGATGCTCCAGGTTCAATCTACAACTTGCCTTGCTGCACATAAGACAAAAAACTCCAAGGTAATTACACAAAATCAGTGGGAGTTAAGCTCCTAAATGTTTTTGGGGATCTGGGTCCAAGAGCCTTAAGGAAATGCAGACAGACATTAAATACTGGAGTAGGTTGAGTCCGGTACCTTGTCTTCCACAGTAGTCATGAGTATAAAACGGTTCATAAACCTCAGCTGTGCTGTGAATATGCAGCATCATGATCACCCCAGCTTGGGGTTCTTGGCAGGTTAAATATCTCATTCCCAAAGCACTAATTCAGCGTGCATTAAACTTTTAAAAAAGCATCATCAATGGTGCATGTGCAGTATATAGTTTATTACTGCAAAATGTTTGTCATATGATATATTCACAGAGCCCCCCCCCCCAAATTTTATACTACTGATGCTAAAAATTATATTTTCAAAATACTTCCATAAATTACTTGGAGTTTGGTCCTGAGACATTTCATAGTGTTAGAATGTTCTTTTTCTATGTTTTATCAATTGCTTTTTTATCTATTAAGAATTTGTAGAGCGTCTAGTTTTGCAAACATTGGTGGAAAAATATATCTTTTGAATTCAATTTTCAAATTTCACAAAGGTCAAATGAATATTCCTGCATAAAATTCTCCCGTTGGACTGTAAATTTGTGCACAAAATCTGACCTGTTCCCCGAATGTCAATGTTTTTGCATTTCATTGGAGACTTTTCATGCGACCCTTGATTATACAAAACAAACCCTGATATCCCAGCAGTTGAAAATGGACTCTTGCATTTCTACAACATATTTGAATTTTTTCCTTTCCTAATCTCTCTCTAACTCTGCCACCCTTTGCACACCCCTGAGAAATGATAGCTATGAAATAAATTAAGAACAGAAAAGGCCCTGCCTATTTAAAAAATCCTGCTAATTAAATAGAGCATCTTTATGGCTGAGCAAGAAATTGAACTACATCAAGAGTTTTTTTGGATATCAACAGAACATCTTAAACAGGTCTGTGTTTCTATCAAAATCATCATCTGGGTGCACAGAAATACTCTGAATCACTTCAGGTATTCTTGCTGCTCGTTCCTGTATCCAAACATGCTATTTTTACTTCCTTTTTGACCATGCCATGGGAACATCTCTTATTTGGATGGAAGCTACATGATCCGAAAACAGTCCATATAGTGGGAGATATGCAAAACGTTGCTGAACATAGTGCAGTTGGATGACCATTGATCTCTAAGTTTGGGAGATAATTCTTCACTAAAAATGGCGCGACCTGAAGGCAGACGCTCTCCCTGCATGTTTAACAAGTGAAAAGAAAAATAAATTGTGTTGCAGCTGAGATTTTATAGTTAAAAATAAACTTGTTTCTGGGTTGTTGTTTTTTTTAAGTAGAAATAGTAGCAATTTTTAGTCCTAATCAAAATGCTAAACAAATGTATTTTTACTCCTCCTGTCTCTCAGCTTTCTTTGAAGTCACAATATTAAACCTCCTTAAAAATATTTATGTGTATTTAGTTAACAAAAGCTTCTGTAAGTTGAATCCATGCTGGCAAAAGGTTCAGGTAAGCTCTCTATATAAGCTTACAGACAATTGTGTAAATCTTCAGCCATTAAAGAGAAAGGAGAAAAAAGCCATCCTCATTACACTGCTGTCATTTACTCTTCATCTCCTGTCCTCTTTAGCAGCATTAAGATGGGATGTAAATTTGCCAGTTAATGCTGTTAGAAAATGGATGGTTCAAGAAGGGCAGGAATTAGAGATCAGTATTAGGTGCAGATAAGCTCCTTTTCCTCCGCAGTGGCGGCTGTTTAACATTCATGGGAAAATCATCATCAAACAGCGTTATCACAGCTCTGTTGATGGCTGAGGAACTTCATCACTATGATAATTTTTTTTTTATAGCTGTGAGCCAAAAAGCTCCCTTTTATTTCTGCTGTCTATAACTGTGATAGAAGCTTGTTTGTATGGGTAGGGTATTGCAAACTCATAGCTCTTCAGCCAGGTTTGATTTCTTTCCACCAGCACTACCCCCAGCCCCCAGCCCCTTGTGTATGTTGCACTAACAGTCATGCTGATAAAAAAAAAAAGGAGTGCTCAAACAATCAGTCAAAGCATAACTGATATTTTTATGATCAGTAATTCAAAGTTTGACAAGTGATGCCGTTCTGTAATGAAACTGTCATCCATTTTGTTGTGAGCAAAGTGCTGAGACTGTAAAGGGAGCTGACGGGGGGGAAGTGACTATCTCCTATCATGTAATCTCAGCCAGGAGATTGCTTACGGTTCATAACATCACAAATTTTGTATACTTACACCCACTTTTTTCTCCCCCTTTTCATCAGCAGGTGAAGAGGTTTCTAGCCTCTATCACACCGCCTTTTAACCCTCTCACTAAAATAAATTCAGGCTGGGAGGAAAAAAAGCACCAAACCGTACTCGCTCTCTGCAATCGCTTTCACGTTAGCGAAAGATATTTTAGCTCATTGTAAGTATTTTGTCATAATTTAAGGTGTCCTATTTTGAACTTGTCAAATTTGCTTAAGGACACGTGCCTAAATGATATTTCTACCACATGCTCAACCATCTTCAAACGTATCGGAGATGCGGGTCATGGTCATTCTTTGCAGTGTATTGGGGAGGAGGGAAGAAATATAGCTGCAAACTGTATGTATTCTCCTGAAGCAGATAAGGACACCATTCAAGGAAATTTTTAATTTATTAAGGTTCTCAAGCTTATGCTTCTTTGCAGATTTGACCTCATTTTTTTGTAGTTTATCTGCTCTAAATGACATTTCTCATTTTGAATATAGCTGGAAAACATTGTGCTAAACAGCAATTTTGTAGCTTCTACGGCGCCATCCGATAATTTTGATATTTCCACTTTGAATTCAGTATTGATTTGATTACTTAGGTAATTTACTTTTGACACAAGCTCATTCCTTGTCTTTTCCTGAGCAGGGACTTCCAATCATGCCATGTTGTGCTGAATTATGTTTGGAGTTTGGAGATAAGGACTTTTGTCTAGGAGAGACTCAGCTTAGGCCACCAAACTCATTTCCCATAGGAGGAGGGTTTGAATCTAGTCAGGATCCTAGAGGTGAAAGGCGAGTGCTTTATAATTTAAATATTACCATATAAACATAAGTTTAAAGCAGATACTGTGCGGTTAAGGGAATACGGCTTCCCTACCAGGGCAATTTCAAGAGGAATTTCAAGGAGCTCTTCCCCAAGGCCTTCAAAGCTGCTGGCTTCCAAAGTACCACGTTCCCCCGGGTCGTCCCCCCACCTGGGTACTTGGCTGCAGATTCACGCAGCAGCGGCTGAAGACTGACCCTTCCTGAGCCAGACTCATGGACTCCTTCTCAGCCTGATTACCATCTATGGGAATGGTGCCAGAGAGACTCCCTGGGCATGCACGATGGCTCTCTCCAGTGTCCTAATGCTAATGCCGGAGCAGATTCGTCTCTGCAAGACTGACAATCAGCCAGCTAGGGAGGGAATTTAAAGAGCCCACAACATAAAATACTTCTTCCATGGCCGAGCGTCAAAAAAGGAGCAGTCAGAAATAGAGATAAGCAGGTGGCCCTAGAGATTACTACCTTTTTTGCCTCGGCAAGACAAAGCAATAGGATGGAAGAAGTGGAAGATGGCCTCCGTCCCTTCCCACTTCTTCAAGAGAACAGGCCACTTATGGCGAATGATAGAAGCACTTCATGTGTATACACACATGCGCACGTGCGCACATTCGGTTTGTGTAAACCTTTTTTCCAAATAAAAAGGTATGTTGTCGTTTTAAAATTGCCTTTTTCCACATCTTTGTAAAAATTTCAAAAAGGGTGGTGGTGGTGGGGGTGGGGGGTGTTCATACATAATGCCATGTTTTTGGATACTTTTTTCCCCAAAGAAGAGTTTGGTGTAATGAAAGGGTTATCAAAACTTACATGAACCCAAAATGAGGGTCCATATTTTGAACCTGCTCTGCTATCAGTCCATGTTTTCTCTTTTTTACTCTCTGGTTTTTCACTATTTTTCCTAGTGAGAAGCTTGGGGGAATGGCCTTCAAGGCCTTGATACTAATGAGCTGATCAGCATTTTATTCAGCAACAGCAGTTCAGTTCTTTTTTACATCTCTCTTGTCTTTCTCTCTGTTGTGTAGAGAAGAAGGAGGCTTGTTTTTCCCACCATCAACTTTCAGGTACTTTCTAACGGTGTTAAAGACACATATCAAATTTTACTTTTGGCTTCTTCCTGATTGAACAGAACCTATGAAATGGAGAAATATACTGGGACGAACCACTGGTGCCTTTAAATGATATATTCATGATGCATTTAAATGTACTGGGTTACTGTCACTCACTAGTGAAACATCCCAGTTTCTTGTATGGTTCATTTTACAGAAACTATAAAAATGCCTTGGGTTCACAAGAACAAAAGACGATAATTTTAATTTGCCTATGCCCTTTAGCAAAGTAATCAGCAATTTTCTAGTATTTTACAGTCACCCATCTAAATATCTATTCATGCTAGACTACCCTTACTTTGTTGAGAAGCTTTAAATTAATTAACCTTTTAATAACAGGCAGCCATTACGATGGTATGACCACACTAACTATGAGGAAGCTTGCTTCTATTAATGTTTGCATACTTCTTTTTTTTTTCTGAAGCCAAGCCCGCCCTTACTACTTTTCCACAGATGACTAAAATACCTTTACCTTCCATATTTCCAGTATTATAGGCGTTTCCCATATGAAAGCATAAACAGTGCTGTTGACCCAAATCAAAACTGACCTGTCCCTTAAGGCTGATCATGCTGCTCCTATAGGGAAAAAGAGATATATGGGGCCTGGAATAGGGGAGAAGTTTTGCCTTAACCTGGTTGAATCCTACAGGGAAGTATAGGTTTAATTACTGCTGACTCAGTAGGGCAAGTATAGTTCATTAGACTCTACAATGAATACAAGTAAAATGGGATTGACCCTTTGTGGTAAAGAAGCCAAGGGCTTGGATAGACAGGTGCAGTCAAACCTGGAGAGAAACTTTGGGCCTGGGGCAGGAGGGGCGACGGGGGAGGTAGGGGGTCACATCATTATTTGTAAATTATCCATTGTGTTGCTAAAACACCAAACCTCAGGAGGCCCCTTCACAACAAGAGTGCTATTTAGCAGAGCTGGATGCAGACTCCATTTGCATGCACAGCCAGATTTTTATGCAAATAACCACTCTTTATTTCATTAGCCTCAATATGTTCAGCCCTATTATTTTGACGCACACAAAAGAACATGGAGAAAGCTGACTCTGCTCTTTCTCTGGTAAGTCAAAGACCTACCAACTATTCACAAGTGGCTGAAAATAAGTCGTTTAAAAATACGGGGTTGGAAATGGCCATCGGTTGTTGTCATTTACAGACAAGAGTTGGGTGAAGCAGTTACATAAAGATAGGGGTTTGGGTCTAGGTCACTTTTCTTTCTGAATATACAATCCACTACAGGAGTTTGATTTGACACTAACGTAGCATCACAAGCCTTATTTTAGCCTAATGGCAGCCTGGTACACTAGGGCTCTAAGGCTCATAAAATGAGCCTTAGAGCCTTTTATGTTCATAAACCCCTGGTGGAAGTGCTCTATTGCGCTTTACTTAAAGCTCTGTAAGTTAGACATCTGCTGTTCAGTGGGAAAGGGGCTCAGAGCCTGCCCGCACTGGCCACTGGGGGCTCTCCCGCATGCCTCCTAGGAAGCTGCCTGAATAGTCTCTCTCCCCAACCCTAACCCTATCTCATGCCAGCTGGCCACTGTCAACAGCAGCTGGGGGTGGGTGAGACCCTGGAGCCCTTCCCCATGGCCCCTGCCCAGGCAGTGGCTTACCCCGCTGCCTAGCCAGGTCTTCTGCAGGGAGAAAGACCCCAGACCCCTCTCCCTGCAGCCCCCCCTGGCTAGGCTGTGCTGTGGTGCAGCCAAGCAGGGGCAGCTGTGGGGAGAGAGACCATGGAGCCTTTTCCCTGCAGCTCCTGCAGCTGGGCTGCAGTGTGCTATGGGACTGGGGCTGCTTTAAAAAGAGAAATCCCCTGTCCCCCACCCCCTGCCCCTCTCTGGCCAGGCTCCGTGCTGGGTTAGAATCAGAGACTGTCACTGATGAGGGTGGCAGCCAAGGGAGTGGGGCTAGACCAGGCTCAGGAATAGCGAATGAGCTCTGCCCAAAGCTAGAGCGCAGTCCTGTGCAATGCCACCCGAGATGGTGGTCCTGTGCAATGCCACCCGAGATGGCGACGATCACACTTTTAGTTAATCCTCGATGGGATCTGGCACAGACATTCGATAAAGCACTCTAATGGAAAGCGCTATAGGTTAGTACGCATTCATCAAGGATTAACCTAGAGTGCAAGCCACCATTTTTAAAGTGCTGTAGAGCCCTGAATGTGTTCAGTCATGGCTTTAGAGCATTTTCTGCCTGCTTGATGCACAATATGTTTAATGTCTGTCCCTAGCCTAAGACTCTATTGATGACACCAATAATGTAGGTAAGTATCGCACCTCCAGACTAAGTACCTGAGTAGACACAATTTCTTTACATTGCATAGAGTATGGCCTGTTTATATTGAGTACAAATTTAGTCCTAACTCAATTCCTAGCTGTCCATTTCTGCGTGTGGGCTGGTGTTTCCCTATGGACAACTGTGTTCTGGGGACAGGATCCTGGAGCACAGGCTCTTCTAGGCTCACTTTGACTTTGTGATGCTATTTGGGATTTGGTGAGGTGTGTGGTTCTCCATTTCACATGCATGTGACCACCTTCCTCCTGCCATGAATTGTCAGCACAAGTCTTTATCAAAACAACATCAGAAATAGGTTCAAATTCACTAGGTATGATAGTGAGAACCCAAGCCCCCAGCCAGTCTCAGGGGTTAAATCATGCATAATTTATGGACCAAAACTAAACAGCCCAAAAAGTGGGCACAAGGTACTATTGAGCCATAAAAGGATAAGAATATCCTCTCTGATCTCTTGCAGTGTGCATAGGACTCTGGCCTTGTGTGACATCCTTTTCAGTGGTCTCACTATATACTTGAGTAACCAGAAACTAAGCTACTTTTGGAAATTTATCAGTAACCTTTAATAATTTGCTATGCATATCCACTCTTTCTTTTGTTATATTATCAATATTCTGCAGTGCTACTGGTTTTAATAAGAAGTCTTTTCACTGGTTTTCTTTGTTCTAGTCATCTAATCTCCTAATGGAAGTTTCTAATTAAATTCCTGCAGCCATTTTTTACACTGTGTTTTGAATAACAAAGTCGCTCAAACACTGAAAGTGTATATGCCTCTAGGATGCCCTACCTGACAAGTGGCTGCAGCACTTCTTAGCACAATCATTAAAATGGAAAGCAATCACCAATAAATACAAGCAAGTTGATAGATACCTTCATTATGCTACAAACAATCCAGCAAGTTTAAGCGAAGTGTTCAGGGTCTCAGTTCTGGTTTCAGTGGCCTAATCTGCACAGAATAAAGGAGCCAGAAACATGATGTACGCCGCCGTGGCTGGAGGCATGCCGTTGGCATAATTCAGAGGCAGGCCTGATGCTCTAAACACAGGTGGAATTTGTTGCACCTCTGTCTGTAATCCACCCGGCACCCCAAACTGCTTGAATTTCATTTAGTCAGCAGTGATGGGTAAAATCCTTGAAACAGCTGTATTTGCATTCCAGGAAATAAGCGGAAAAAATGTATTTTACATAAAAGTGTCTCAGAATTATGATGTGCAAAAAACTCTAACAGATCTTTTTATTAATCCTGGTAAGTAAAGTAACTGGCATGAGGGATCTTCTCCAGGTGCCTCAACAGTGGCACATGCATAGACCTCCCTACCTATTCATTGGCAAAGCCAGGGATATGTGCGTACATTCAATTCCCAGCCGTTTCTGCATGCAGACATGGGCATTCATTGGCACTGATATTAAGGTTCCTCCCTACAAGATTTATGGGGGAGCCTGAGCCAGAACTGTCCCTTTCCCCTTCTGGACTCTGAAGTGCTGTTATAGTCTGTCCCCTATTGTACACCTGCAGGGGATGTTGTTTTGGCCAAAATAAGATGAGTGCAGGTGGTGTCATCATGCGCACTACATCTCAGTTTAACACAGTTACATGTAGTGGGGGGCATTTTTGGCTTTTGGTGGGTTGCTTTAATTTTTATTGGATTTATTCAAGAAAGAGCAGGAAGATAAAGCTGTTTGTTAGCAACTCAGGTTTCCTACTGAAGGCCTCCTGGAGGAAAGGGATACTGTGCTTGCATTTTCAAATGCATACACGCAAAAGTGCATGCAGGCTTTACCCCCGCAACCCCCCCATAGTTCATGGGCATATTTATGTTGATGTCCACTTGCATGGTTACAGTCAGGGCCTCACACACAGGTCAGTGTGGACCTGCTTGTCATTGCATCGTCATGGACTCTCAGCTGGGTACTCCTACCCTTCGGTGTCCGTTGTGTCAAAACGGAGAAAATACCGTCTACGGCTAGACAACCCAAAATGCTTCAACATCACAGTACTGTGTAGGCTCCTAAGGAATCACCATTATCCTTTAAGAGGCATAAGGGAGGATGAGAAGAATTAAGACATTGGGATTTAAGGAATTTGAGAAAAAGGGTTTTCTTTTCGGACCACTTGAAACCAGCCTTAACTGAAACAGCAGAGCTAGAAAAATTAGACTATGACTACTGTGATCAGGTTGAAAATGTTTTTTTTCTTTTCACATAAATGTAAGGTAGTTGGATGCAGCATGTGTATGCATGGTCATCACTGCTTGTCTGGCTCATTTAATTACGTCTGGGCTAGGCTCTAGGCAGGAGTATTGCTTGGCCGTTGATGTGATACTCTCATTCATCTCATTTGACTCCATTAGCAGCACTCCTTTCACATCCACCCAAAACAAATTTCACTGAGCCAGAAAACACATGTCATCCATGAGCCTTAAAGTCCTGTGCCTGGCACCATCCTGGAAACAAAACTGTGCAAAGCAAGAATGTTTTGGACAAGCAAACGAAGAGAGAAAAGCAAAATTCAGCTTGCAGTTCACCAAAGTGTTTGTGAATAATTTTTCCCAACATTTTCTTGGACTACAAAGGTAGTTACTTGAGTGGAGAAGATTCCCCACTATAGGTAAACTGAATGCCTCATAGGATATGTAGATTTGAGGACATACAGTACATTGCCTGTCAACTTGTAGCTCAAATGACAGATGGAAACCAGATAAGGCGAGTACACTGATCACTGTGGAGAGATTAGACCTTGTAATTTGCATCTTTTCTTCTAATAACATTTGCTCTATTTTTGCCTTGACACTTTACCCAAGACTCAAATGTGTGTGTCTGAAGACAGATCGTTATTGCATCTAACAGAATACCTTATGATGGCTTTAGTACTAAGAAATTTGCTATACACCCCTGACTCCTCCGTGTTTCTACATCTTAACCCTGAGCGTGCAACAAAACCAGGTAGAGGAAGAATGAGAATTTTGGGGAGGCTTATTATGAACATAAATCATCCTTTTATTGACATAGTTTTATTTCAGGCATTCTGGTTTAACTCAAGTAGACACCGGCTTGGCTGAAGTCTGCAGCTGCATATTACTTCCACACAGCTTCACAAAGAAAAAACTCAGCAAAGTACAAAAACAACAAGGTGGGGAGTGTCATTCCTGTGCTTTCTCCAAACTCTCGGACCAGGTGTCTGCCCAGCATGGCTCTTAGAGAGAAGCAGACTCTTGCTTTCATGCTGTTGTGTCTAAACAGCTCAACTGCATCTAATTAGTCTGCACTTGGTAATGCCTCCTTGAGCTGCTCCACTCTGAACACTGCCTGTACGGAAAAGCCCCACAAAATCCTTCAAACACTGTCTGAAAGAGCCTTCTCTCCCAAGGCATTGATGGAGCTGGGCTTTAGGGTTCTCTCCATGAAGCGGTATAGGCAGGCCCACAGGCATAGGGTTGGCAATAGTCTCCCACACAAATATTTATTTGCATCATTTTAAAATTCTCTCTTTCGTGTCATTCATTTTCCCTTTTCCACCTCTGCACATCTTGTTTCTTTTCTGTCTATGTGAATGGCACTGCTTCCCCCCGCTGTGCAAGTGTGATCTCCCCATCCTACCTCTCACAGCAAAGCATCTTTATGCTGTGTGTAGTTGAAAAAATGCTTTCTAAAAAAGAATAGTATTTCTGTGCCTTACTCAGGGAGGAGATCAGCTTAAATATTTTATTCGGCTTATATCAGATGACACAATTAGGAGTGTAAGTACCTCTGTCATCCACAGTGGATGTACACTGTGTTACACAATATCCTCTCTACAGCAAGGGACTCCTGCAGCTTTCCGTTCTCATGGGTTTCTGCAACGTGCCTTTTGTTTTATTTCAGTAACTT
Source organism: Crocodylus siamensis (assembly GCF_052110815.1). NCBI lineage: Eukaryota > Metazoa > Chordata > Crocodylia > Crocodylidae > Crocodylus > Crocodylus siamensis. The sequence continues at coordinate 85,597,509 of NC_143401.1, read as the reverse complement.
GTTCTCTAAAAAACTTTGGGGCAAATTTTGCCTTACTTCACTCTCCTGAGTGGTCACCCTGGGAGCTCTCAGAAGAGTCAAGTGAGCAGGTCTTGGCCCTAGGTATATCCAGTGTAAACAGAGCTACTTTGTCAGCATAACTGACAGCAGAACGCAGCCCCAAATGCTTAGTGACAAATACTGTTTTGGCTGGCTCTCCAGAGAGGAGAAAGATGCTGCTTTGTCTGTGAAAGGATTTCTGTAAGCCTGTGTGTGTGCACGGTGGAGATGTGCACAGTGCAGCGCAGATGCCTATTCCTCTCTTTCCATAAATAGTGAGGTTTAGACCCCAGACCACAATCCTTCATGTAAGTGCAGCATGTTTGTTAGCCAGCTATACGGGGCCAAGATACTCCTCACCAACTCCAGGCCAGATCCACTTAGGAACAAGGGGATTCTTGTACCAGGTCAGGGTTTCATCTAGTCTAGCAAGCTGTCTCTAACAGTGGCTTTAGAGGAAGTTGCAAGAAACCCTATAATGGACACCTGCCCAGAAGAGAAGTTTCTTTCTAACACCAGGCTGCGGAGTTGGCGTATGTGCCTTATGTTTCTTAATCCTATGTATCATAATTGTGGTAGAAATGTCTAAGTCTTTTTTTTAACAATACTGAGCTCTTGGGTATGTATGGCAACGTGTTCTACAGATTAAATCAGTGTTGCATAAACCACCATTTCATTTGATGAATTTAACATTCCCTTTTGGTTTCGTTAAATCTCCTGTTCCTCTGGTATTATAAGAGCGATTCTGTTACCTTCTCCATGCCATTCATTGTTATGCCTGCCTCTGTCATGGTCCATTGTACACTGTCAACTCCCTGATGTGAACTAACCCAACATTTGCAAACCCCCCCCCTCCATTTTTTGGGAAATGTGGTCTTACTTCTAATGAGTATTGTTACTGGAGGTTGTTGAGGAAGCTCACCAGCACAGGAAAAAAAACAGTGCTGTGCCCAAGTCTCTCTCAGCCCCCTCCCCACCAGGTGCAGTTTACTCGTTCAAACATAAAGCACAGGCAAAACCTCAAAGGAAAGCAGTTTTTCTGCTCATTATGGGCTATGGTTCCCAGGGGCTTTCCCCCTTGCTGCTCCCCGTACTGAAAGGAGGACACAGACCTCCCTTCCATTCTTTTGCAACAAGGAGCAAAAGCGGGAGCCCATCTCCATTCTAAGAGCGTTCTCTAAGCCCTTTAGAGGGATTACCCAACCCCTTTCAAACTGGTATCCTTTAAACGAACGGGACTCTGGTCCGAGACCCCTAGTCCTCAGGCAGCCACATTATAGCCTCTTACCTACCCGTTTGCTCGTTTGGGACAGTGACAACAACCAATCCTAGTATTCGGAGCCTACAGCACCGATTTGCAAAATGACACAATACACTCAGCATTATTCTGCGGTGATCTTGGTATTTATCATCTTGGAAACCCATTGTATGGGTCAGCATGTTAATCAGCTGCAGCATCTAGCACTCTCTTGTACATTATGAAGAAAACCTATCTTGGCACTTAATTAGGAAGAACTGCTCCAAAGTTCACCTGCCCAGCACAAGGCAGAGCTTAACTCTTACATTGCTGCTCTCCTACAGAAAAAATGATATATTCAAGACACGGATTCCCAGTTCTTCGCAACTAGAGCTAAGGTTATTGCTGGCACTTGTAGTCATTTGAACTGTAATTTAATCTTTTTAACTTGGTCTGTGCAATCAGAACAACACAGCAATCTAGCGTCCTTTTAAATTTACAGATACAGAAAATTTAGTAAGACACTACAGTCAGCCTGCTACTATACGTGAATGAAGAGGCCAGTGACTAGTTTACATTTAGTTCAAAACTGCAAATATACTCCCTTTTTGTTGTATTTTCAAATATGCTCAAAACATTCCTGATAGTACCCTGCATGGTATCCAGAAATTTTTCTTTACTACAAACAATAAACTAAAAAAAATATAACCAACATACAACTTTCAGTCAATCTTTCAGTCAATAAGCATCAGCAGTAGCAAAAATCAACAGACCTACAAAACCCCCCCCACAAAATCCAAAACTTGTTTTTCACTACTACCCTGAATGTTATCCTCATTACTACTTTTTATAGCTGGGTTCCTCATTTTTAAGGCTGGCAAGGCCTTACTGTCAAGGTGGACCAATGAAACATTATATATATTAGAAACACCAAAGAATCTTATGACCGAAGTCAATCAGAAGGCTGTAAAGCTTGGTCTAATGAATTAATGAATATTGAACACACCATAGTCCTCATCTTTAGTTCAACTGAAGCTTTTGAGCACATTGCTAGGTATCTAATTGTTTTAATTTAAGCCTGTTCTGTAAACTTGAATTGTAGAAGGGAATAGAAGAGTCATTAAAAAAAAAAGAAAAGAAAAAGGCTTCTACTTTGAAATGATTTTACTTCTTTAAGAACATTCATCTATTTGAAGTCTGGCTCCGAAATGTAACAGGTTTTATCTCAGAAGCAAGAAAAATATGGTAATTTTTTTTTTTTTACATAAAAAAAATTAGCAACCAAAACAAAATATATTTTAAACTGTTTCCAAGTGATTTGAACATTTGGTCATGGGTGGAGCCTACATTTTGGGTCTTATGTAGAGTCAAGAAATACTTTCTGTATCTTTTTCTCTCTCTGATTTTGTTGTTTATGGGTATAATCCATATCTCTCCAATTAAGTGAGCATATATTCTTGCAAACATGTTCCCCTTACACTTTGTAACTATAGCTTATCACTCACCATATTTGTTGGCTCATTGCTTAACAAACTTCTTAAAAGGCTGAAAAAGTTTTAAAAAAATTAAGTTGTGCTCTCACCAAGTGATTTTTAGGAAGCCTGGCTCCTTTTCAGTGGTATTTAACAGAGTTAGGGTCTCAGCTTTCATTACATTTTAATAGTATTTCTGTAAGTCAGCCCCTTGTTTTCCTTTGAATCTTCTAGCCTTAAGGCCTGATCCTAAAATTTGGTCTGTGTGACTGGACTGAGGTGCCCATGAAAGCAGTGGGAATCGTGAGTTCTCCATGGTCCCATGCAGGTCACGAACATCAAGATCGGTGCCATAAGAATTATTATAGAGAATCAGACCACCGGTCCATCCATTCCATATCCTGGCACTGATAACGGTGCTTCAGACAAAGATGTAATGAACTCCCATAATGGACAAGTCTGGAACAAGCAGCCCATCAAAGTACCTTCTTCCTAAAGTTTGGTGTACTAGAGTTTAAATAAAGCAAGAGGGGTCATATCCCTCCTATCCAAGGTGACTGTGCTTGCTGCCATAAACGCTATAAACACGTATTTTTGTGCATTTGGCTCCATTTCCCTGCTCTTTTTGCAGGGAGAACAGAATCTGCCCCTATAGAGTTCTGAAGATACACATTTTTGTGCCATGCCAGGTGGGTTAAAGGAAAAAAACCCTCTTATGCAGGAAACCTTTACTGTAAGTCTATCTATGCATGGCTACTTTGGGGGTGGAGAGGGAAGCTTTTGGGAGGGGGGAGGTATAAAAACTAACTCCTCCAAACAGGTTTACAAAGGAGATACAGTATTATCTAACACCAGTCTGCTGTTCCACTCAGGTAGACAGACATTAAGGTGCATTAGACCTATCATTTGTATGTCTATAAATATCAATAAAGTATGTTATTTGGCATTCACATTTACACAATGAAGGACGACGACTATCCTTTTCAGGAAATTTCACAGAGACATTCGCAAACAAAAGTGCAGTAATTTAATCTTCTGAAAGCTCAATAATGCTAAGTTCAAAATTGCAGGTTTTAAACTAATGTACCCGATAAGTAATGATGACAGAATTTAAAAGGTCCATTATTTGGTAATCTAATATTCCCAATCCCAGTTATCTGTCAAAGAGAATACTCTCCCTTAAACAGCGCTAATGTGTTCACATCTACATTAATCTCTTAGGGAGAAAAGAAGCATTCTTTACAGGCTTTATCTGTTTTCAAATGTCTGACTCCACAAGGAGCCATTTCGCACTGCTGATGAGGCTATGTAAATGACTCAAATGTCTTTGTATGATAGGTGCTATTTCTTACGGATACACGCGATACTGTACTACCGAGAAGCCCTTCCCAGCAAGCCAAGCTTTAGTGTAAAATGTTCTTTAATGTGCTGTGCCTACTGCCTCCAAATCCTCTGCTGCTTCTTCACTGAAAAACAAACATTGGGGCTCCTGTTTTCTTTTTTGCTCCGTCCTCTTATGTCGGGCAGCATAACTCTCCTTTTGCAGTGTGTCATTATATTAATTGGCACTAAGCCTGTCCCTCCTTTCAACATTGCAAAAGCTCTCTAGCTAGTGGTACCAGTGGCGTTGCAGGACTTGGGTGGAAAGGTCATACAGGGTTTGTGCACCCTGCCTGAAGTCCTTGTGCCACAATGAGCTAGAGAAAAAGGTACGAGCATTGCTACCCACCCCCCCCGAAAAAATTAGCACCTTTTTCCGCATAACAAAGACACACAAGGGGTACAGAGTGCTCTACTTTCACCATCAGGCTAGCGTACCCAAGGTAAAGCCAATCCACACCTTCCCCTTATCCGTGGGCACAGGACTCCTTCCTCTCAGCGCAGCCCTCTCTGCATTCTTTTTACCACCCATCTCAGTTACATGGGCTGATCACTTGATTGAGGCTTTGGACCATAACGATACTGAATGCAGCGTATTCAGGTCAAGCTGGTGAGTAGACTGGGATAGCGTGGTCTATACTGTGGCTGCCCAAAGCTTTCCGTGGGGGAATTTATCCTGCTTTATAACTTAGAGGCGACCATTATTACGCTGTTTGAATGTCACTGTTATATTTTGGAGAATTTTCCAATGGGCTGTGTCAGACTCATGCACTTAGAGACAAACAAAATTTGAATGCTTCGTATTATTTTGCATGTCGTTCTGTGTGACAATGGTCAGACCCCAGTGGGAAGGAGCAGGCTGAGTCTTCCTGAATAATTCACAGCAGAATCAGTATTTGCAATGCCACAGTGTATAGTTTGTCTTTGGAGTCCATAAACCACTCAAATACACTGTCTTTACGTGGTGTTTTAATCAGAGGTGGAGCTGAAACTGGGACTAGCTTCCCAGATCAAGGACAACAAGACGACCTTTTTTAAATACATAGGGAACAAAAACAAGGTACCGGGTAACGGGCCCCTGCAAGACATGCTAGGAAATTTGGTCGTCATACCAGACGACAAAGCTAACCTATTTAACGACTTCTTTGCCTCCATTTTCCTGAGCAGGGACCAGATCAGCACCCCCACCGGGCCCCCATCAGGTCCCGGGGGAGGCACACCTAGGCCAAGGGTCAGGGAGGATCTATTCAGGGAACTTCTGGAGGGACGCGATGTATTTAAATCAGCGGGTCCGGACGATCTCCAGTGCTGAGGGAATTAGCTGAGGTCATTGCGGGACCCCTGGCATGGCTGTATGAGCACTCGTGGTGCTCTGGTATGGTGCCAGAGGACTGGAAGAGGGCCAATGTGGTTCCCATCTTCAAAAAAGAGAGGAAGGAGGTCCTGGGATACTATAGATGACTTAGTCTTACCTCAATCCTGAGTAAGCTTTTTGAGAGAATTATTCTGGCACATGTCCACGAGGGACCAGCAGGGGAGATTATACTTACGGGCAACCAACATGGATTCATTAGAAGCAGGTCCTGTCAGACCAACCTGGTGGCCTTCTACGACCAGATCACCAAATCCTTAGATGCAGGGGTAGCAGTGGACATAGTGTTCCTGGACTTTCGGAAGGCCTTCGACACTGTCTCTCACCCCATTCTCATTAAGAAACTGGGGGCTGTGGTGTCAACACCTACACAGTCAAATGGGTCGCCAACTGGCTGGAGGGCCGCACCCAGAGAGTGGTGGTGGACGGGTCATTTTTGACCTGGAGGGATGTGGGCACTGGGGTCCCCCAGGGCTTGGTCCTTGGGCCCGCGCTGTTCAACATCTTCATCAGTGACTTGGACGAAGCAGTAAAAAGCACCCTGTTCAAATTTGCTGATGACACTAAGATGTGGGGGGATGCAGGCATGTTAGAAGGGAGGAATAGGCTGCAATTGGACCTAGACAGGTTACAGGGGTGGGCAGATGAGAACAGGATGGGATTCAACACTGACAAGTGCAAGGTGCTGCACCTGGGGAGGAAGAACCAGCACCATCCCTACAGGCTGGGGAACTCCCTTCTCATCAGGGCAGATGCAGAAAAGGATCTTGGAGTCATCATTGACTCCAAGAAGAACATGGGCTGGCAGCATGGGGATGCAATCAGGAAGGCCAACCGCACCTTGGCATGCATCCACAGATGCATCTCAAGCAGGTCCAAGGAGGTGATCCTCCCCCTCTATGCGGCACTGGTCAGGCTGCAGCTGGAGTACTGCGTCCAGTTCTGGGCGCCGCACTTCAGGGGGGATGTGGACAACACGGAGAAGGTCCAGAGGAGGCCACTTGCATGATCAGGGGGCAGCAGGGCAGGCCCTACAACGAGAGGCTACGGGACCTGAACCTGTTCAGCCTCCACAAGAGAAGGCTGAGGGGGGATCTAGTGCCCTGTTACAAACTAGTCGGGGGGACCAGCAGGTATTGGGGGAGTCCCTGTTCCCCCGAGCACTACCAGGAGTAACCAGGAATAACAGTCACAAGCTGGCAGAGGGTAAATTCAGATTAGACTTCAGGAGGTGCTACTTCACTGTCCGGGCAGCTAGGATCTGGAACCAGCTTCTGAGCAAAATCGTGCTGGCTCCTACCCTGGGAGTCTTTAAGACAAGGCTAGACAATCACCTTGCCGGGGTCGTTTGACCCCAGTACTCTTTCCTGCCATGGCAGGGGGTCAGACTTGATGATCTGCTTAGGTCCCTTCCGACCCTACCAACTACAAAACTGTAATGTTGATTTGTTCAAGGTTTTCATATAAATTATAGCGGTTAATTTTTTTTCAGGACTTCAGACAAGCAGAACAACATTACAGTATTTCATAAATACAAATATTTTTCATGTCAACAGAAGTTACTGGTTTAGATTTTTGACTAGATTTAGGCAGGGAATATTTTCCAATCTTCACAAAAGTGTTAAGAATACAATTTTTTTCCCCTATTCCTGATCTGGACAAAAAAAAAAATTACGTCAACATTTATCATGAATCAATAATCTGCTTCACCCCCTAAATATCAACTTGGGCCAAAAATGAGTTTCTAAAAATGTCAAGGAGGGGTGGGTTATTTCAACTCTTTTATTCTGAAACAACACTTTTTAAACTGAAACACGACAATTTGCATGTTCACAGTTTACTTTGAGTCAATTTTTTTAAAAGAGGAAATGACTCCAAACTGACCCCTCACATGAAAAATAATGGTTTTATCAGTTCAGCGTTTTGATGGAAAATATTTCATTAAAAAAACCACCTGATCAAATCAACATAATCTAAAATAATGGTACCTTAGAATTCTAAAAAAGAAGAAAATGTGTGTGATTCAAAAATAAAGTATATTTTAAAATGAGAATATATAGTAAACAAATGCTATTTCATTTTTAAGAAAGAGAAAAGGACAGGTCAGGTGTTACATGTAGCAGCTATTAATCTTTAAAGGACTTAACATGAGTGAAAGAAGTCAGGCTGTATCTTGAATAGGTGATGAAACAAATTTAACATGATTAATATTGGTGCATTATTGAATCATAGAGGGTTGGAAGGAACCTCACTGGGTATCAAGTCTAGTCCCCAAACCTCATGCACAGATGAAGTAGTCATTATTCCTAAATATCCATCCAGTCCCTTCTTGAAAACCTCTAATGAGAATGATTCCCCAGTTTCCCTAGACAATACATTTCTAGATGCTGCTGTTGTAGGAGTAGTCCTAGAGATATTTGGAAGATAAGAAACCAAAGCCACCTTCTAGTATTTGGAAAATGACATCACTTAAATAGACTGTATGATACATCACCACCAAAGCCAGGGAGCGGCGTTCATCACAAATAAGATTCTGGTCCTGGAACTTGGTGAGGTCAGTTCCATGGTGGAGTAGTTGCAGGATTGATCCCTGGAAAGCAAATAGGAGATCATAGCAGGAAGTAAATCTTTGGACTGGAAGACCAAATCTACACACGCACTCTCTCTTGGATGCAAGTGCATCCAAACTTATACTATGGACTCTCTTGTGTCGTAGTTTATAGTACTGCAAATATAGCATAATTTTTGCTAAGTATTGAGCTCCAATGTATTGCCCTCAGTCCATTGAATACTATCTGAAGGACAATGAACAGTTGCTGAAATCACAGAAATTACCAGAGTAAAATGAACAAGAATCGTTTCTACCACCAGCAATGTTTGACCCACTATGAGCTACATATACCATAGACCTGGTGCCTCTACTCACTCTACTCTCCTGGGAGGCATGAAATGAGGGTTTGAAACCCTTCAGCGAGGGGAGAGTAGCACCACTTTCACCATAATTTTTAGCTGAATTCAGAGCCTTTGATGTAAGGCTTTTTTGGAGAATGCCTAATGGATGATCCTTCCTTCAGTGCCTTTGCATCACCAGGCTGTAGTGCCAGCAGTCTCAGGTAGGAGTTAGGTGCCTAGGTAATCCAGTTGCAGGGAAACCCAACCATAGGTGTCTAGGGAACTTCCAGTCCAAAACGGAAGGACTTATTGAACTTAGACACCTATTAAGCTTTGTGGCTTGTGGAGCAGGGCTAAATTGGATCACTGTGGAACGAGGTATATAAATTGCACCTAAGTACTGGTTAGGCACTTCCAAAATCAAACCAGCTCTGGCCTGTATGCTCTGATTCAGCAGAGTATTTGAGCACATGCTTGAAACATTCACCAAATCAGGGTTAGATGCAGTGTAACATAAAAATATGACATAAATAATCCAGATAGAGGTATGACCATTCTATCCTGGGTTTGGCCACTGTTACATCCCACACCCCAGTCCAAATATCATCTGTAATCCTGTGTACACATTTGAAAAGGTGCGATTCAAAGCTTGAAAAACTTACTTTTTCACCTATATCTTCCCAATATGAGCTGCTCTTTAGACAAGCCCACTGTACAAAGGATGAAGCTCCACCTTGGTGTTTAAAACATTACTAAGGTACCATTTTTGCTATAAGCTGCAGAAAAAATGATCACACCGTTTATACCCCATTTTACACCTTCATACGTATTTTGGCATCATGCATGCTGTTTTTCAGAGGTTTGGATCCAATTTTACTCTAAGTAACAACAGTGCATAGGTATTTTAAACATTTGAACAACAAACAATTCAGCATGCACTAGAGGGGCACATCGAGCCTGCCTCTTTTTTTTGTCACTTTGAACCACAATTTATATGGAAAATATTTTATCTTCCAATTATTTTAATTTGATTTTTGGAAACAAGGAGTGATGGGCTGTCATTATATCTGCTTGTCATTCATCTATCAAAGGTTACCCACAAAAAGAGGTCTATTCTTCAGCAGCTTAAAAACATCTTCACAGGTAACACCACTCCTCTTCGCATATAGAGAAGAACCTTTACTGGTTTTGTCAGCAATTAAAGGAAAATGGGTCAGTAAGTTTGTTAGGTGTTTTGTGTATGTCTAAGTAATTCTCTTGCAATTTTAAACACTACTTGACAATTAATTTCTGCCTTTAACTGCTTCTGTGGTATGTCAAGTTTTCCTTTCTTTTATTGTTTCACTGCTCCCTTGGGCACTTTTTAAAAGCTCTTTTCAATCACTGTTTGTTTTGATTCATTCTGCCGTTAAATAGCAGACTTTCCTCCAGTTTAGTTCAGCTAATCATGAACTCAAGCATGCAGATGTTTTCATTTTCTAGGCTGGTCTTTCTGCCCTCCTAACAGACAACAGCAAAGTCAGTATCCAAAAATGATTGTCCAAAGCCAGTTTCAGGCCTGCCTTAAAAAGTCTGGATTTAAACCCCTATCCTCAAGAGAAAAGCCTTGTGATTTTCTTTTTTCTTCCCTCCCCTCCCCACCCCCTTGTGAATTTGCTCTACAGGTCTTTAGCTCCAGCTAGTGGCTCACTCCAAAACATAAGTTTTGCTCAACACCTAATAAGAAGACGGGGTTGGGGGGGGAAAGATGTGGGTTTTTTTCTGTAATTACTACAATGTTCCAAACTGCAACATGAAATGGAGAGTTATTTGGAGATGCCAGCCTTTTCCAACTAATTTGAGTTACCACAAATTTCATTCAAATGGGATGATTTCACTCCCTTTTTAGATTATATACCACTGTGTTATCATACTGGGCCAAATTCTGCCCTCAAGTATAGACATGTGCAACTCTCCCTGACTTCAAAGGCATGCGTATCTTAAAGCAGAAACAGGCATTTTATCTAATAAATGGTTATACCTGTGCTCTCGGTTCCACTCCACTTTCTTACTTATTTTCGTTATTTCAACCTTTGTACAATATATAAAGACAAAAAAGGAACCTGGTAGCTTTTTAGGTGTGGGCTACGTTTTTGTGATAGCCCTGTTTCTATTCATTATGAGAACTAGGTATACACACCCCTATAGGACTTTGGAAACCCTCAGCCCTGGTGCTTTGCTACCCTGCTTCGAATCACATGGTACAATAAATTTATATATATTATTTGCTTCCTAATTAATGTAATTAACTTAATATACTTTACCTGTACACATGGGAGGGTGTGCTTGCACGTGCATGCATGTGCACATGTACCTGTTATTCTCTTGAATCACACTTGACATAAATGAGTGAAGACTTATGAAGCCACTGAGCCAATTTTTTAAATTCCTCATTGTCTCATTTTTTATCCTTTACTGAGGGAACACAGGGATATTTTATTATTATCAAGGGATATCTGTGTTTGTGTGGGAATGTCCACAAACTGAATTAAAATAAAAATCACGACTGTGTAATCGCAAGTGAACAACACAGAAGCCTAGCTCTGAGACACTCATAGGAGTGCGCCCTATATGTTTTAAGCTCCAGCAGGCTCAGAGGGGTACACTTTCTGAGTGTGCACATGTGTTGCCTATATTGGTGCCACTGCTAGCGGTCTCTGGGGAACACCCCTGCATGTGCACCCTGGCATGCAGCAAATTGCTGCAGATGGGATATGAGAGGCTGGGGCCAGCACCTGGGCTGGCCCCAGCAGCCTTACCAGGGTTCCTGGAGGCCTTCTGGGGCTGCAGAGGCAGCAATCTGGGTATGTGGAGTCTGGCTTGTAGCTGGAGCGTGGCAGCCAGACTCTGGTTTTAGGCTGCAAATGCTGTAATCATGTGTGCTGCCCTCCTTGTTTTAGCCAGGGTTTTTTGTTTGTTGGTTTGGTTTTGGGTAGTTTTTTTTTTTTTTTTTTTGCTATCAGGAGTTCCTGGTATGTAATTTTGCTTCCACGCAAATAGGCAGTGCAGAGAACCTGTTTATGCCATATGCATTCTGCAGAGCCTGAAAAGCCTTCGAGGTACCGCAAAACATACGTTCCCACTTGTGGGGACGCAGCCATAGGTGCTATTTAAAAAAATAGAATCTCCAAAAGCTCTTATTGAATTTGAGGAAGGAGATGTATTTTGCATTAATTTGTTCACTTCTTCAGCTTAAAAGATTCTCATGTCCTCAAGTTACTTTCATAATGTAAGTGTTTGAAGGCCAGTCTATGAAACTCATTCCTGGTTTAGATATTTGCCCATTCTAAGTTTCATGTGAAAATACCATGTCGGCTGCCTTTGAAACATTGCTGAGGAGAAGGCAGTGAGGACACTGCAGGGTGTATAGAGCATAGCACATCTTTATTTTCCTCCCACACATACATTCACTGGAATACAAAACAGATCAGTCAAAATCAGGAGTGACCCAGAATGCCTTTACTCTGATTGCTTGTCTTTCAGTAAAGTATAGGGCTAGGGACAGAAATGATACATAAACTGGTATAAGTGATCAAAAAACAGTTCAAATCTGTAACACAACCAAAGTTCAGTGCACATAAACCGCTTTCAAAATGGCTGAAACCAGTTTAAGATTAACCTGGATGGATGGAATATCAGACTTAACCGATTTAGGTTAAATCAGTTTATTGAAATTCTGTCCCAGATCCCCTCCAGGTTTAAGTTAACTCACAGTCCCCCAGCATCCCAGGATGTTTTGCACCTCCCCTGCCAGCTTCGGCCCAAACTGTCTGCTCTGGCCGAACAGGGAGGTGTGCTCTAGCATCCCCCAACATTTGGCCTGAGCCATTGCAGGCATGTGGCTGCATTTCTGGAATCAAAAGTGAATGTCTGTTCATTTGCTAATCGGTTCAATCTATGCAGCTTGAACTAACCTGTGAAGATTGAAGTGATTCACCCTTGAGCTTTTTGGCGGTCTGTACTTAGCCCAGAGTTTTGAAGCAGTTCCTGCCCTGAGGACAGGACACATATGGGGATAAAAGCTGTTTGCAGCTGAGGAGATAATGCTGTTACTGTTATGGAATGGTTGCTGATGACAGCTCATTAGTACAGAAGTCACTGAGACTGATTTGGCCCACAGGTTACACCCTACTCCTGTATTCTTAAACTTTTTTGGGGCCATTGATTTTTTCAGCTTTATTATGCTGCTAGGTACCCTTATGTTTTCATGTTATAGACAATAAAAAAGCAACACCTTATGTCACTGCAGCCACATCATACCCTCTCCAACAGCCTAATAGATATTGTAAGTTGGGGGGCGGGGGTTGTTTGTTTTGCTTTTGTGCTTTCCAGCACTTGTATTTTTCCTTTCCCTTCTTCTGCTTTCTCATTTCTCTTTCTCAGGTGCCTTCTTGAAGACAGCTGCCTAACTGGACAGTTAATTCTAAACTGCTGTGCAAATATATTTATTTTAACCTCTGCAAATTTATTCATTCCTTTGTGTATCCAGTTCACCCACACCAAGTCAGTTTGTGTGTTTTTGGATGTCGAAATCAAGAGAGATATGGCTGCCTTAGCAGCAAAAAGAAATTCACCAAATTGAATTCTACAGCTCTCTTGTTTAAAACCATGAGCTCAAATGTCTGCGGTTTGTCCAAAGACTCTTATTGTTTCCACTTCACTTCTCAGTTAACTCAATTGAATCCTGGGATATGTACATCTACCATCTATTCCTGGTGACTGTCTGACTTGAATACCAGGCAATGTGGTAATGCATTCCTAGGTTTCATAACTTTGTCACTTGCACCATAAAACACTACTGTAAATAAATGAAACTAGGATATAGTATCCAACATCTGTGACAACCCATTTCTCTGTCCAAAAGGAAGCAATCCATTCTTGGAGGCCTAACCTTCCTCTTCAGTTCAATAGGAATGGCAGCAGTTCTGTATTGTACTATTAGCTCTTTCCCAGAGGTGAGCACAACACATTATGAGATATTATGTCAACATTTCAGCTGAGAACTCTTGCATTTGTCTAACCCAGAGTCTGCAAAGTAGGTAAAATATGTCTGTGCATGAATGAAAATATTTATGTGCATGTACTGTGTATCCATATACATACACACATACAGACAGACAAACAGGTAGATACACACACATACATATTGTACAATACACAACACAAAATGGGTATGTGGTTTATATTGAAATATACATTCGCATGTATGCTGTAGGTATGTATTTTCATGAACTTTTATGCCAGTTTGTCAGGTTCCTCATCTCTCATCACTACTTCTAGGAAATTCCACTAGAAATACTCTGAGAAGCAACAGAGCAAGTAGAATCATTAAGTCTTTCCCAAGCTTCTGTTGTCAATGAAAGAAACACGATACAAGAGTCATAAAAATAACATATTAGTGTTGCAATTAACCACCAAGCAAATCAACAGAACACTTGGGACTGGCACATAAATCTATCAGTTCACTAGGTCAGGGACCTTAAAATATTTGAAATTGTTCTTTAGAAAAAAATAAAATAGCCCACACTTTCTTTGAATTACTGTGGTCTTTCAAAGTCTGTATAAAGTATTACGCAAGGAGACAAAGCTATTTTACCAAGCAGGCAGATATTCCAAATTACTGGTTCTTAACAAGCATGGTAATACATCAGTCAAAAGCAATAAATTTAAACTTAATGAAATCTCAATTTGCCTACAGTGCATTTCACTTTGACATTTTCTACATTGCCACGGTGCTTTGATAAAGTTTTTTAAAATGCAAAGAAAGTGTCTGTAAGGCTAAAGAGCAGCCTTGCTGCCATTGTGCCCACTGGAACATTACAGTACTTAAGTTCCATCACTATATGCCCTGTGGCAGACTAAGCCTGAGTGCTAACATAGGTTCAGTTTTCATTATCATCATGTGATTATCCATTTTACTGCATTTAACTGATAATACAACTACCAGCTCACCTTAAAAGAATTAGCTTGGAGGTTTCATTGCTTTCCAAATGGAATTCATTTGACAAACAAATGACAATTAGCCCAGTCTCCCTGTTCTGTGTCAGGATGGTTTTTGATTGAACCTAGACCAATTTACAATTTTTAAATGAGTTTAGACATTTACATTTAAAATGTCTAGAGGAAATTAGCCCTGGGACATCTAACAGCCAAAATGCTTTTTGAAGTTGATTATTATTTGATCTAGTACCCTCTACCTGTACATTTTGTTCTGACTTCAAAGTTTTGGAATGAAAATGCCACCTACACCTCAAAGCATAGGGAAAAACTTAAAAGCAGTTTTACTCATTATGTTATGCAAAGAAACCTATATTTTAATATTCGTTTAATATGGTTAGTTAGCTTTAATGACACCAGTTTGACAGTGTCATAGTTTTCAAATATAAGACGTTGATTGAAGTTTCTGGTGCTTGCCATTTTTTTTGTAGAAGGAAAGAATATCTTTTGAAGGTGAGATTCGTATGCCCTGCACTACCATTCTGTCGCAGATAGAAATGTAATCATTTACAGATGAATGCGTGCCTTTGTGCAGGAAGTGAAAAATATGTTGTCATTTCTGTATTGTCCTGTGTACCAAATTTGTTATTAATGTTTGTTTTTTGCATACTGATTTCTTCCACCTATGTGAATATTTGTTTTGCTGTAGCAGCACTTAGTTGGACGGGTGTCAGTAATTCCATTATAAATATCTAGGTGCTGATATCACAGCCATGAAAATTAGACAGCACTTAGCCACACAAGATCTCAACCTTGAGATAATTTGCTGCTTCTTATTTTTTTGGTTCATTTTTAATTTAGGCACTTTATTTTGGCAAAATTGGAAGACAGTCTACTTAGCCATTGTCAGATTATGGGTGTCAAATGCACTGAAATCAGAGGAAGCACAAGGGCGCTCAGCACCTCAAAAAAATAGGCCTATATTAGTTTGAGCAAAAAACTCTTCCATTTAATTTTCAAACCATGACAGCTGCTTAAGAAATATGGTCTAAAGAATTTTCTTCATGAATTGTGGCATATATACGCACCATGAACATACAGTGTAATCCATATTCAAGGGGCTTCTTATTTTATCATAGACTTTAATAAGTTTTATAACCCACCAGCAGGGTTTGAGGCTTGCATTTGCAAAGGCCTATGGGAGTTAAGTGTCCAAACACCACTGAAAATTTAATTAGGTTTGGGGGAAGGATTTTCAAAAGTATCTGAGCAAGTAAGGAGCACGAATTTTAATGAAATTTGTAATTGTAATTGTGCTCCTAAATCATTTAAGTGCCTCTGAAAAGCCCAATCGTAGATTCTTAACCCTTTAATGCTCTTTTGAAAATCCGAGTCTCAACTACCAGAACCAAATTTTCGCTCATGGTTCTGGGTTCTGCTCCCATGACTAAGTTAGACATAGCAACACTCACTGCCTGTGTCCCTTTGATAGCTGGCTCTTAGTCTTTCTATGCTTAAGCTCCTCATGTACACAGGGAGGATAATAGCACTTTTCCACCTCTCAGAGTTGTCAGGGGGATAACTACATTAAAGATTTGGTGTCTGTTACTTCTGTGGGAATGGTGGCTAGATGTGCATCAAGACAATGAAATATGTAGTGAAGCACAGCTCACAAAGGATAAAATTCAACTCATTGCAATGCATCAACACAAGGCTTGCACTTCCCTCGTGTTCTCAAAGCGTCACTGGGTGCATCTACAGGAGACACTGCTGCTATGACAACATAGTGTCAGCAAGTAAAAATTGTGATGCCACAGCTACGTCACTGTAACAATGTGCTCCCTCACTATAGTGTGTCACTATAGCAATGTAGTGGCTAAAAATAACCATGTGCCGCTGGCACGGTGCAGTAACGGCTGTTACTGCGCATCATTTAGTACTTCCTCTAGGAAGTACTATCCTTTACCCTAAAGGAAGTACTAAATGATGGCATAGTAACAATGGCACTTTAAGGGCATGGGTAGATGTTCTCACTAAGTACTACAATACTCATGTGTTGGTCCTCTGTATATTTTTCTCTACAGGCTCAAAGTCCCAACTGCAATACAGAGCTGAAGTGGAGACTGGCCCCAGAGGCCCCTTCCTGCCCTATTTTCCTAAATGGTTTAAGACCACATCCATGCTGTGGCAGTGGAGCTCAATTAGGTGCACACACAGCATGTCTGAGGATCCCCGATTGCGACCCAGAAGCGTGTCGGGTGCACCAGGGGATGCTGGTCCCAGGTCAAGTCCAGCTTATAAAGACTCATCGGGCCCAATGAGAGGCATGAAACATGGCAGGAGAGTTTAAAAACTGCCTCGAACAGATGGGCAGGAAGACTGAAAGTGGCCGCAGAAGTACAGTGGCAGCCATGCACCTGAAGGATTGTTACTAAAGGGGTGAATGGTGGGACCCATGGCAGCAAGTGGCTGTCATTGAAGCCAGCTCAGAGGTGCCGGGTAACTTACCAGAAGGCAGGGACTGGTCCTCTGCAGGGACAATGTCTGGAGGTGAGCCACAATGACCTGCAGGCGAGACAGAAAAGTTGAGAGTACTAGAGCTAAGCGAAGGGGAAGAGGAGTCACCTTTCCATAGTTTCAGCATACAGACAGTTTTGATATGGACTTTTACCTCCTGAGCGGAGGAGATACATTGGTACAGATGGTTTTGTATCCTTTACCCTCAATGCCAGAAAAAGGCTTCTGGAAATTGTCTGGACATTCTTTTGCTGTGTTTGTCAACTGGAAGGTACCAGGCAAGGTGTAGGGGAGGCGGAGCCCTGAAATGCAGGACCTGTAGTGTCTGTGTGAGGGCTGCATGGAACATCAGCCTCTCTGTTATCTATAAGACCAAAGACATGGCAGGACAGAACTTATAGCACTCACGCAGACACATGAACTGTCAAGCTGTCTATGTACCGAGGAATAAGTACACCCGCTCCGCGCAAGAGGTCCCATCGGGCATCAAGGGACAAGCATGGGAGGTTACACATACCCATATAATGAAAAGATAATGCCTTCTTGGTAAAGCTTGCAGTCTAATCTCATTTCACTCCAAACAGTAGTATATCCAGCAGACAAGTGCAAAAAAGAAAAACAAAAAAAAAGGCAGGAAAGAGCCCAGTTTCAGTCCGGCAAAATAGGCAGTCTGGCAACTATTTTCAGCCTGGCAACTTTATTCAGTCTGGCAACTATTTTCCTTGTATAAATACTGGAGAATGAAAAACCCGATAAAAGATTTCTAAGAAAAAGTGAAAGCAAAATAAAATAGGAAGAATCTATAGTATGTCCACGAATGCCTGGACTGCAGTTACAGGATAACACCATTGGGCCCACAAAATGGATCATTCCAATCACCTTCAAGTATATCTGCCAAGTTCAAGTTATTCTTTTTTTTTAAACTTTTGCTGTCATGTACTCTGAAATATGGGCAAGCGAGATAAATGCACTTCAAGTGTGTTGAGTGAGCAAACATAACAAGTGAGCACCCCAGGGGGGTGGAGGGTCAGAGATCAGGGCTCCTGGGAAATAGTTAGCTGTTACATTCAAAGTAGGCAATTTTCTCTAACCTAAAAAGCAAATCTTTAAATGCAGATACTAAAACCTCTACATCTGTGAGTGTGAGCATCTGTAAACAGAGGTGGATGTGGAGTCACTGGAGTGGAGGCGCAGGAAAGACAGATTTATTAATCTATGGAGTCCCAAGCCTTATGAAAGTTTGAAGTATACATACAGATGGAGAGTTTGTCTCACTACTTGGGATACAGTCTTCTCATCCTGATAAATATATTCCCTTACCTTGTATATTATACAATGTAGAATCTGGCTTTTCTGTTTAGTTGGTTTATTTTTGTTGCTAAGGTGCTTCTGAGGAAAGCTGGATTGTTTCTGTGGTAATATGACTTGTGCAATAGCAATTCAGGTTTACCATGTTTGCATGCCACAGCCACCAGAGGGTGACATGTTCTTCCCTTTCTGAGACCTACTATGGCTCATCTCTGTTTCAGGCTGCATTGATAACATTAACTGGAGCGTGAAGGATTGAGGGAGAGGAGGGGCCAGAGGCATTCATTCAGACCTGAAATATGCTAGAAGAAAGACTAGGCAGGTTTTGGAGAGAGAGTGAAAGTGCTGGAGTGAAAGGACATAGCTCTGTATGATCACTTATTTACCACATGCCCAAGACTGCAGAAAGCCAGAGTCCCTGATCTAACTTGTCCTGCTAGACCTCCTCTATTTCCACAAGCACAAAGCAGCCATATTTTAAAAAAAGAAAGAGGAATGATTTAGGATTTCTAGAAAGAGTTGGATTTCATTTATTATTTATACATTTCATTTTGTACATATCTTATGGGACATTAAGAGATTAGTGGTCATGCAGTTTGTTCTGAGCATTAATGCTAATCCTTGAAGATAGGTGAAGGGTAATTTCATTAGTTTTTATAAAGATTTGCCATAAAAAATAACCATTCAGTCAACAGTCTGAAAGGAGACATTTAGCTCTGTTCCCTTGTAGCCCAGCAGGCTTCCTGCTCTCATAGTAAAGTGTCAGTAGGAATTGGCATCTCAGCAATAAGGGTACATTCTACAGAGGTTGTTTTATGTAAAATAGGTGGGTCCTTCTTTCCCAAATATGTCATACAAGATCATTGTCTCAGGCATGACATACAGTAGTTCAGGAAGTAAAGTTAATCTAGGAAATAAAGGGACCACAGACTACTGATGCCAAAATCAGCAATTACATTGTATGAGATCTCATGAATAATTCCCAAGCTGTGATTTAACATGAATCTAAGTGTTCAGAACAAAGCTGGGCCGATACCAATAAAACCCTGACTGATTTCTTTTAAAATGTGGAACCTCAGGCTTTATTACAGTGCTCTGTAATGAATGCATTTAGGCAGTGCCTCCAGTCTGTCCCCATTACACACACACACACACACACAACTCTGTGGTATTTTTATTAATATTTCTTTCAGGGGTTATTTTTGGGGGGTTTTTTAGCTAGGGCCAAAAACTGTTCCTTGCCCAAAGCTTAGAAAAATTAAACATTGTAGGAATGAGACACATAGGGCCTGGACTTCTTTCCCCAGATAATTGTTGTCAGAATATAGACTCCCATGACTTTTTGGTGACACTGGCCATCTGTGTTTGATTCAAGTGCTAAAAATCAAAAGCCAATGTCTATAGAGGTAGACAGAAAAATACCCAACCAAACCCCAGTGGATACAAGTGTCTTACAATATCTTTCCAAGGGATACTTAACTATTACTGCCTTCTGATGAGCCTCAAATAATGGTTAAGAAATCAACCTAATGACACAGGGATGCAAATCTCAAGAAACATAATACATTTATACTGAAGCTCTCCTACCTGTGCCCATGAAATCTGCACTTCTAAGCATTCCCAGTCTTCTCTCTGATTTCTACCTGTGAAACAATTATTGAGCTGAGATGTGGACAATATACAGGAGACATCAAGTCGCTGGATCAGTACCATCAACGCTGCTTGTGGAAGATCCTTTGAATCCATTGGGAAGACAGACACACCGACGTTAGCATTCTCTCACAAGTAAACACCACAAGCATAGAGGTGATGACTATCCAACATCAACTTTGCCGAGCCAGCCATATCATCCAGATGTCCAAACCCAGATTCCCAAAACAAGTCTTATTTTCTCAGCTTAGTCAAAGCATATGCTCAAGAGGAGGAGAAAGCATTATAAGGATGTCCTCAAGGCCAGTTTGAAAAACTGCAACACCTACATCAATTCATGGGAGACTATCACCCAGGACCACTCCAAATGGAGGAAGGGTCTGCTGCAAGCTTCTCAGTACTTTGAAAAGTTACAATGATAACAGGACACAGAAAAGCAGGAGCAGCAGAAACAGTGTGTTGCAGACTCGTGGTGCTCTGGCGAGGTGCCGGAGGACTGGAAGAGGGCCAATGTGGTCCCTATCTTCAAAAAGGGAAAAAAAGAGGACCCGGGAAATTACAGGCCAGTTAGTCTTACCTCAATCCCGGGTAAGCTCTTTGAAAAAATTATCCTGGCACACATCCAGGAGGGCCTTGCGGGGGAATGCATGCTCAGGGGCAACCAACATGGGTTCATCAGTGGCAGGTCTTGTCAGACCAACCTGGTGGCCTTTTACGATCAGGTCACCAAATCATTAGACGCAGGGGTTGCTGTGGATGTAGTCTTTCTGGACTTCCGCAAGGCTTTCGACACTGTCTCTCACCCTGTCCTCATCAAAAAGCTGGGAGACTGTGGTGTCGATGCCCACACGGTCAAATGGGTCGCCAACTGGTTGGAGGGCCGCGCCCAGAGGGTGGTGGTGGATGGGTTCTTCTCGACCTGGAAGGACGTGGGCAGTGGGGTTCCGCAGGGCTCGGTCCTCGGGCCCGCACTGTTCAACATCTTCATCAGTGACTTGGATGACGGGGTAGAAAGCACCCTGTTCAAGTTTGCTGATGACACTAAGATGTGGGGGGATGTGGGTGCACTAGAAGGGTGCAATAGACTACAAGCTGACCTTGACAGGTTGCAACGGTGGGCGGATGAGAATAGGATGGGGTTTAACACTGATAAGTGCAAGGTGTTGCACATGGGGAGGAAGAACCGGCACCACACTTACAGGTTGGGGAACTCCCCTCCTGCCAGCACGGAGACGGAAAAGGATCTTGGAGTCGTCATTGACTCCACGATGAACATGGGCCGGCAGTGTGGGGAGGCAGTCAAGAAGGCCAACCGTACCCTGTCATGCATCTACAGATGCATCTCAAGCAGGTCCAGGGAGGTGATCCTCCCCCTCTATGCGGCACTGGTCAGGCCGCAGCTGGAGTACTGCGTCCAGTTCTGGGCGCCACACTTCAAGAGGGACGTGGACAATATGGAAAGAGTTCAGAGGAGGGCCACTCGTATGATGAAGGGTCAGCAGGGCAGGCCTTATGAGGAGAGGCTACGGGACCTGAACCTGTTTAGCCTCCACAAGAGAAGGTTAAGGGGGGACCTTGTGGCCTGCTACAAACTGGTCAGGGGGGATCAGCAGCTATTGGGGGAGTCCCTGTTCCCCCATGTGCTGCCAGGAGTGACCAGGAATAACGGTCACAAGCTGGCGGAGGGTAAGTTTAGATTAGATATTAGGAGGCGCTACTTCACAGTCAGGGCGGCTAGGGCCTGGAACCGGCTTCCAGGGGAAGTGGTGCAGGCTCCTAGCCTGGGGATTTTTAAAAGGAAGTTAGATGAGCACCTTGCCGGGGTCATCTGACCCCGGTGCTCTTTCCTGCCAAGGCAGGGGGTCGGACTAGATGATCTACCTAGGTCCCTTCCGACTCTAGCTACTATGAAACTATGAAACTATGAATCATGCATGGAAACATGCCCCCAAATTGCAACAGAGTCTGTCAATCCCAAATCAGCTTCATTAACCACCTTTAGACTCTGGTTGGGGTTTCATAGAAGAAGTAGGTTCAGAAGGGACCTTGTAGATCACCAAGTCCAATCCCCCTGCCCTGGGCAGGAGAGAAAACCAGGCTCAAATGACCCCAGCCAGGTAGACATCAAGCCTCCTCTTCAAGACCCCCAGGGTAGGAGCCATCACCACTTCTCTTGGAAGTTGGTTCCAGATCCTAGCCGCCCTGACTGTGAAGTAGTGCCTTTGGATGTCTAGTCTAAACCTACTCTCTAATAATTTGTGGCTGTTATTCCTTGTTACGCCAGAGGGTGCTAGGCGGAACGGGGTCTCTCCCAAACCATGCTGGTCCCCCCTGGTAAGTTTATAGATGACCACCAGGTCCCCCCTCAGCCTTCTCTTGCAAAGGCTGAACAGGTTAAGGTCCTGTAGCCTCTCTTCATAGGGTCTGCCCTGCTGTCCCCAGATCATGTGGGTGGGCCCTCCTCTGGACCCTGTCAACGCTGTCCACATCCCTCCTGAAGTGCAGCACCCAGAACTGAACACAGGACTCCAGCTGCAGCCTGACCAGTGTTGCATAGAGGGAGAGGATCAGCTTCTTGGCCCTGCTTGAGATGCATCTGTGGATGCACGACAAGGTGCGGCTAGCCTTATTGACCATGACCTCACATTGTCGGCCCATGTTCATCTTGGAGTTAATAATGATTCCAAGATCTCTTTCTGTCACCGTGCTCTCAAGAAGGGAGTTTCCCAGCTTATAAGTATGCTGCTGCTTCCCACTGCCCAAGTGCAGCACCTTGCACTTGTCAATATTGAAACCCATCCTATTTTTGTTACCCCAACCCTGTAACCTGTCCAGGTCCTGCTGTAATCTGTCCTTCCCTAGTAGCATGCCCACCTCACCCCAAATCTTACTATCATCAGCAAATTTAAACAGGCTGCTTTTTACCCCATCGTCCAAGTCACTAATAAAGAAATTGAACAGCGCGGGCCCAAGGGCCGAGTCCTGGGGAACTCCACTGCCCACTTCCCTCCAGGTTGAAAAGACGTGTCCATCACTACCCTCTGAGTATGACCCTTCAGCCAATTTGCAATCCATCTGACTGTGTAGGAATCAATATCAGTCACTTAGTTTTTTGATGAGAATGGGGTGGGAGACAGTGTCAAAGGCCTTGCTGAAGTCCAGAAAGACTACATCCACCGCGACACCTGTGTCCAATGTTTTTGTGGCCTCATCATAGAAGGCAATCAGGTTGGTCTGACAGAAACTCCCCCTAATGAAACCGTGCTGGTTGCCCTTGAGCATCATCTCTGCTGCTGGCCCATCACAGATGTGCTTCTTAATGATCTTCTCAAAGAGTTTCCCCAGGACTGAAGTAAGACTGATGGGCCTATACTTGCCTAGGTCCTCTCTCTTCCTTTTTTGAAGATGGGGATCATGTTGGCTTCCTCCCAGTCATCTGGCACCTGGGCAGAGCACCACAAGTGCTCATAAAGCTGTGCCAGGGGCCCCACAATAACCCCTGCCAATTACCTCAGCACTTTGGGGTGGAGAGCTTCTGGACCCGCAGATTTGAACATGTCTAGCCCCTCCAGAAGCTCTCTAACCTGGTCCTCCCCGACCTTAGTCCTGGCAGCGTTTCTCGTGAGTCCATCTGGAATCCTGGTCAGGGAGTTCCGGTCCCTGCATAGGAAGATGAAGGCGAAGAATATGTTAAAGAGGTCTGCTTTCTCCTCTCCACATACTATGAGCATTTGTATAGAGGCATTTAAGGCCTTGGATTGCTGCGTGTGCCACCCCCCAATTTTCATGACTATCTGGACCCCTTTTACATACCTGGGTACTCCTTGCATATGTCACCTATCTTGGTCGGGAGGTGTCCTTAAGTCTTCCTGCGGCCCCATCCCCCAATGAAGCTAGTTTAAAGCTCGCCGCACGAGATCAGCCAACCTGAAAGAGAAGACACTCTTGCCTTTAGGAGAAAGGTGTAGCCCATCCTACCCAAGCAAGTCCCCTGCACAAAAGCATGAGTTGTTATCCAGGAACCTGAGGCCTGCCTGGCGGCACCAACTCCATAACCATCAGTTGACTTCACTAATGCAGGCCTCGTGTTGCTGTCCACGCCTACTCACTGGGTGAATAGAGGAGAATACCACCTGTGCCCCCATCTCCTTAAGCTTGGACCCCAGTGCCTCAAAGTCCTTCATGATGGTTTGCCCCTGGCCACGTCATATGTTCCCACATGGATGAGAACCATGTGGTATTGGTCTGTGGGTCAGATGTAGGCCGGGATCCTCTCCATGATGTCCCGAACCCAAGCCCCTGGCGTGAAGCAGACCTCTCATGCCATGAGGTCAGGACGGCAGATGGGACCCTCCAGTCCTCGTAGGATGGAGTCCCTTATGACGAGGACCCGGCGTTTCTTCCTGCTGGTGTTCATTCTCTGTGCTGTCTGTGTCATGTGGAGAGTGGCATTACTTAAGCCCAGCACTCTTTCCTGCCTAAGATCTACAAGGTCCCTTCTGACCCTAGAAATCTATGAAGAAATGCATGATACATAGTTTATGTTCCTCTTTAATATGAGGATGTCTTTCAAAATTATTTTACTTTAAATTTCCCTGCACTATAAATAAGTAAACTACAGTTGGTTAAAAGAAACTTTTATAGAACCATTTTCTGTCATAAAATGTCATTCTTTTGCAATCAAAGTGCTTTGTGAGATTGTGTTGATTTCGCCTATATTTCATTTTCAAGACAAATTAGGGAAAAATATACTGCAAGGGCAGAACATCTCACCCAATGTGGGGGTTAATATATTTTTTGTTTTCTAATGACCTTTTGCTTTGAAATTTTACATGGTGTATTTTGATAGAATATAAGGCAAAAGGTAACACCAATTCTCGTTCCATTGCAAAGGAATGAATAGGTAATATATGAAAATTATTATGAACAACAAGTTATGAAATGCAAAAAAAAAATGATGGGGAAGGTGATGCCATGAGGAAGAAATCTTTGGTGATATACTTACAACAAGAGAAGGGGTTTTACTATAATCAGGAACAAAAGAGATCTTAGCAATTGTACAGGACTGTTATTTAAGGTAGAGATAAAATATGTTAATAATATTGGAAAAAGAGGCAGAAGTGATCAATAAATATTTGTTTTGCTTTTGGATAGGCAAAATGATGCCAAAGATTATGCACATTTCAACTGATAAAGTATTAAAGGATGAGTATTTACTTAGCACCTGTCAACAGTCACATCTACATGTGCAATCAATGCCCTCAAATAAACTCTGGAGCTTATTGCTCCTGAGTTTTTTGCTCCCAGGCACACATTCAAATGGCACACCTGGGAGCAAGCAATATGCTCCAGAGTTTATTCATGTGCAGCACTTGGAGCCTGGTCAGAGCAACATGGGCTGGCAGTTGATCGGGGAATTCAGCCTGCCAGCTCCGGGTTGCTCCGGCCAGGCTCCATGTGCTATGGAGAGGCTGGCTGGGTCAGGAGCGTGCTTCAGTGTGGCTAACCCCAAACTGAAGCACCCTGTACCCCAGCCAGCACAGTATCTATTCACGCATTTCTGCACACACAAAAAACTTTGCAGCAGGGTAGTACTTGTATTACACAGGTACTACCCTGCTGCAGAATGCATTGGTTTTGTGCACCCTAATAGGGGTGCACATATAGACACTGAGATGTTTACTGCACAGTTAATTAGTCAACTAAGCAGTAATGTCTTGTGGAGATGCACCCAGCATGATTATATGGTAAAAAGTCTTGTCAAACAAACCTAATTTCATTCTTAGAAGAGGTAACTGAGGCTGCCAGTTTGGTTGACAGAGTATTTCTGGAGATGTGACATACTTTGACTTTTGTAAAGAACTGGACTTAGCCCTATATGACATCTTGATTTCAAATACCAATATACAATATCAACGACACACATGATGAAAGAATCTGTAACTGACAGACTAAAAGAAGGTGTCCTCAATGGGCAATCTAAAAAGGCTCTAAGGATCATAGGTGTTATGCAACAGAAGATGAGCTCTTGTTGAAACGCTGTGATAAAAGGGCTAGTGTATAGGCAAGGGAGTAATAACAGAAGGAGAGAAAGAGATTTTACTTCTCTGTACAGCACTCATGAGACTCATATCAGCACGTTGTCTATGCTGTGGTGGTTCATACTGAAAAAGGATACTAAGAACTGGAAAACGTGAGAAAAAAATGACAAAAGAGATTCATAAGCTGAAGAAAGAGCCTTCCAGAGAGACCTCAAAAACAAGATTGTGAGGTGACTGGATTGTAGTGTACTAGGGTCTTTAAAAAAGAGAAAATACCAATTGCCAAAGGGTTCTTGAATCTAGTGGAGAAAGGACTACCAAGGAGCAGTGTCTGGAAGTTGAAGCCAAAAAATTCAATTAGAAACCAAGTGCAGAATGTGAAGAGTGAGGGTAATTTACTATTGCAACAGAAGGAGATGCTCTTTTTCTTGATGACTTCAGATGCCTCTTTGGATGCTGTTCTTTAGCCCAATACAAAACACAACTTGTTGAACTTTATACACAGGTAGCTAGGTGAATTTTAATATACTGCAATGTAGAGATGAGACTAATGGTCTCTTTTGGCCTTTAACTACGAATATGTAGTACTGACATCTACATTAAGGGCTGCGGTGTGGGCAAGCTCTTGAGCAAGCAGTCTAGCCTGGGTACAGCTAACAATGATGCTATGGAAATGTGGAGTAATTCATGGGCTGAAAAACCTTGCCTGAGTAGCTGGGTAAATGGTTAGCCCACACTATGTTTTGTGCTGTTGCAGCTCTGCTACAACTAGTACCTGAGCTAGCACTATTGAAAAGATAGCTTTAAGGTTTTGAAGGTAGTATTAAAGGTAGCATTTAAAGTATTTATAGGTAGCTTGGGTATACCTATGCAGGCTTCAGTGGCTGCAATAAACCCTATGCATTTGTCCAGTAGAGGGCAATAGTATCTTTTGCCCTTTCATAACATTACCCTCCTTAGGTATCTTCCTCGGCTTTGTAAGCAACAATAATATAAATGGGCATTGCACCAATTAAATAATAAATAGCAGTAACTTCCATCCGGCCTAGTTCATTACAACACACAGGTACCTCAATTTGCAAGTGATGGACACTTTGCCTGATTAGGTTCCATGGCAGACTGGTTATGGGCAAATGTTTCCAGCACACATCAGATTAGTAATGAAAAATAGTTGTAATGAAATTAAATGATCATAACCGGGGCAATAGAATAGTCCCTCAGGAGGCCTACTTGGTACAGCCAGGGAGTGTGTTCTTAAAATGTACTCCTGCTACACGGTGTTATGTTTGATTATGTGCAGGAGCTTAGAGAGCTCTACTTTGAGGTGGTGCTTGATGAGACAGAACAGTATATAGGACAAAGGAATACAGCCTGAAAGCTGTACACTCTTATCTCTGTATTAGGATGCTTACCAACAGAATGGTACGGGTAGTGTGCAAAACCCTGTCATTGCATTCATTCCCCTACCCTTGCATCACAGTGGACAGCAGTCTCCAAGTTATTCTAAACTCTCTTTGCTGGTAGTAGCCACCTAGGCACTGTTACTGCTAAATACCCTGACCACACTCTTCCTGCCACTGATGCAGTCCTTCCATTTATATCTTATTTTACATCACATAGCCCAATTAGACACTCAAACACTGTAAACATTTGCTGTCTCTTCAAGGAACTAAAAGAAGGTGGTGTACAGTTTTTGATGCACGTGTTTAAATCTCTGTACAGTCAAGAGGCATGCTCAACAAACTGGTAGTTGAATAAATGCGGTGACTGTTACCCTTGCAGAAGTTTAGACATTAAAATTAATGAACAAATGCATGTTTGTACTTTGCAAAATGAAAGAACATACGGTGTCAGAAGAGGTTTTCGCTCCTGTATATATTTTTAAAAAGTTAATAAATACAATGCAAATAGTACTGGCTTATCCAAGGGAATATTGAAATCCATTAGGAATGCACTTGAAGTAATCTGATTCAACAAGTCAGTATATTTTTTCTCAAAAACATAATATCTGTACTACATTGTGTGAGATGAAGGTTAGATTACATTTCTTGCCAGTGCAATAATTCCCACATCATAAATTCTGATGAAATTATATCAATATATAAAGCAAATGGATGTCTGACCCACCATCATTTTCTAGTTCTCAGACGTAGAAGCTGACATACAAGTAAATCCCCAGCTGCTTTGAGCAAAACTATTACAACAGTGCCATTGCCTGGGAACTGTTATTAGCTATCTTGACCAGGCGCGGCTGTTAGAGTTTGTGGTTTCTGCTCTGAATATTAAACTTCGGCATACAAGAGTCCTTATTGTGGGGAACACTTGGAAATGGTAATACTAAATTGCTTTATATTTGCGGGATTTGATTGCTTCAGATGATACAGGTCTAGCTGGTGGGCCTCTCTTACTGCTTGTATTTCCAGATTATAAATCATTCCTTTGACAGGCTATCTGCCATAACCAGTTCTCAGTTTCTGTAGTATCTTTCTTTATATTACAGTTGGCAACAGCTATTCTGGACTGTTCTTGTGAATGACACTTTTTGCATAATTTATAGGAGTGGAGCCAAAATTGAAGCCATTACAGGCATCCCAATTTTTATTTCAAATGTCAGTGGACTTCTGGTTCTTTGGTTTAAGGGCTTGGTTTGGAAAAAAAATTATTCCATTTGCCCTAGGACATTAAATGCACTATATATACACTAGCGTCATACCCCAAAATAAATTATAAAGCCACCTTTGCCAAAGTTCATCCTACCTGAACAAACTAGATTGAACTTCAAGGACTCCCAGTGCCTGATACCAAAGACTGTTATCAAATCAAAAACAAAACAATGCTTACAACACTGTGTACATTATTGGCAATTATATTATTATTGTCATCATTACAATCATTACTAGTAATCATTATTGTTTTCATTAATCATTATAATAGTATTAACTGATAATAGCATAAAGCGTTATTAATTATTATTACTGATGACATCATTAAACCTCATCTAAAAGTAAGGGACTTATAGATCTCCTAATATGATTTTGAAGAGTAAATTGCTCTAGAAACCTGAGGTAGAATGAAAAAGCCAGGGGAAAAATGTTATTTTCATTAAGGACATTTCTTAAAAACAGCATAATAATATTCTGGGTACCAGTGGCAAAGATCATTAGAATTATGCCCACTGTCCCTTGAAGAAAGGGACATGTTAAACGAGAAAAAAATATCTAAAGGAATGGTCTCCTCCAAAGTCAAAACTTAGACTATTACTATTAAATACAATTTCAGTTTTTAATCATTCTTAATTCAGACCCCTGGATAACTTTCCACTGCCGCATGATACGTTTTGTTAGATTAATGCCTTACTGCTGTTTCAGCTGCCATAATAATAATAATAATAATAATAATAAATCTAGGTGGTTAAAATCTAATGCTTAGCTTCCAAGCTTGCCAAGAATTTGTTCAAAGATCTTATTGTTTTGCTAACCCCTCTTATCAAACCATTTCAGGGAAGTACTGGACATGAGAATTACATACTCTAACAGCTTTTGGACCACATCACAGTTATAAAGCAACAATGATAAGAATGATGTGAAAAGTACTTCCTTTCACTGTCTTACCTCAAGCGTGTGCAGTTGGGTAACCTAACTGGTGATGACCTTCTAAAGCAGGGGTTGACAACGTATGGACCGTGGACCAGATCCAGTCCACAAAGGGATTTGATCCAGCCATATATAAGGGTGCGTTAAGCTCTAGCCAGTTGATCTGGTTGCATTTTGCTAATGGCACACTGATCATCTCCAGCTGCTCCAGTCACCTGCACCAGCCTGCATGGAGGGCTGCTCTTTCTCACTGCAGCCTCTGCTCAGCAGCCAGCCAGAGGGGAATGGTGGCCTGCAGCACTGCCCAGGTGGCAAGCCGTGGTCCATGTTAGTAAAAGGTTGCTGACCCTTGGTCTGAAGGATTACAGTTTGCTTCGGGACATTCCTAAAGCCTATTGAGGATGCCTGGTGAGACCATCATAGAATCACAGGAAAGTAGGCCTGGAAGGGACCTCAAGACATCATCTAGTTCATACCTGACTAAACCATCCCAGGCAAATGTCAGTCCAACCCAGTCTTGAAAACTTCCAAGAATGAAGATTCCAAAATTTCTCTAAGTATCCTATTCTAATACTTGACCACCCTCATAGTCAGAAATTTCCTCCTAATCTCCAACCTAAATTTCCCCTGATGAAGCTTGAGGCCATTGCTTCTTTATTCCATCCCAAGTGCAGGACTTTGCACCTGTCCATGTTGACTCTCATCAGATTGACTGCAGACCATTTTTTCTAGTGTACCCAGGCAATTCTGGATCCTACCCCTACTCTCCAGAGTGTCTGCAACTCCACCCGACTCGGTGTCATCTAAGCATGTAACTGATGCCATTATCCAAATCATGAATTAGGATATTAAACTATACTGAACCTAAGACAGACCCCTGGGGAACCTCACTTGATACTTCCTCCCAACTAGATACTGAGCTATGGATGAATACTGGTTGAGAAAAATGTTCCAACCAGTTATGTATCCACTTTAGAGTACTTACATCTAGTCTGTATTTCCTTAGCTTGTTAATGAGAATGTTGCAGGATAGAGTATCAAAAGTGTTGCTTAAGTCAAGCTATATCAACATCCACTGCTCTTTCCCATCCACAGAACCTTATCATAAGACAAAATCAGGTTGGTCAGGCAAGAATTGCTCCTGATGAACTCATGGTGACTATTCCTGATCATCTTGTTGCTTTAATGTAGGTTCCTGTTTGTGCTTTATTATAGTTTTTGTGAGGACCTGCTTCTTGAACTTTCCAGATCCTGAAATCAGGCAGACTGTTCTATTATTTCCTGGTTCCTTCTTCTTCCCTTTCTTAAAGGTGGGCACTACAGTCGCCCTTTTCCAGTCATCTGGGACCTTACCCAACCCCCATGAGTTCTCAGAGGATAGCCAATTGCTCTGAAATTAAATCAGCCAATTTTTCCAGTACCTAGGGTGCATCCCATCTAGCCCTACCCATTTGAAAGCATCTAACTTCTCCAAATAACCCTTAACTTGTTCTTCTACTATACATCATCAACAAGGCTATTGAGCATATTACATGAAACAGTAAGCAACAAAAATTTCAGCCAACACTTTTTGGTGTTTCCTACCACAGTTCATTTGTACTGGAACATGTATACCTACATAAACTAGCCATATACCTTGGAGCTCTGATTTCAGGCTCTGGATCAAGGAATTGTCTTGGACTGGACTTTTGAAACTCTCTTACCCTCCTCTCCACACCAGCCAAACTTTCTGTCCTCTATTGATGGATCAGACTACAGCAAAATTGGTGATATGACCTAACACCAGTTCTTGGGTTTTTGAGGCAGACCAAAGCCTTTTCAGATGTGACTCAAAATCAGCTATAGCCTTTAGCTCCTCATCTAGGAACAGAGACGTTGGTGTAGTTCAACAAAGGCCTTAAACACATGCTTAATTTTAAACATGCAGGGAGTAGGATCAGTAACAGGGTACTGGGGACTCCTATTATGCAGAGAAGATAAGCTCATTAGCATGGCTGCTGTGTGAGTTAACAGGCAGTCTACAGGCTGTAGATGAGGCAGCCTTGGGGGAGAGGGGCAGCCCACCAATGTAAAAAGCAAGCATGTGGGGGCTTGAGAATCACTGGACACAAGTGATAACAGCTACACCAAAATAAGGGCATGCACCAAGGTGGGAGAGCAGAGAGGGGGATTAGCTCTCCGTGAGAGGATCTGCAGTGGGAGGAAGCCCTGCAAGGGGGTTAGGCTGTTTCAGTTAAAAAGTGACAGTGTGCCTTTTTTTGTTACAGCATTTAAGAACCCAGGGTGGATATGTGCTTAGTTAAGGTGTAAGCCTAATTTTTGGTTGTTTTTTTTGACTTGTGGTTTGCATTTGGGCCTTTTGGGGTGGAGGAAGTCCCAGTAGAGCCTCAGAAGGGCCCAGCATGGTGGACCTGGGCTAGAAAGCCCAACTGGAGAAGGAGGGCAGGGGCCAGGGAGGCTATAGCCCCAACAAGAGCATAGAGGCCCAAGGAAACCTGATATTGGACTTCTGGGCTAAGTGCCCATTGGAACAATTAATTTTGGAACAATTAATTGGTAACACCTGAAAGGCATGGGTATGGCTGTAGGAGAGGCTGGAGGCTGTGAATAGTCATTAAGGCTACAAACGTACTGAGAGTCCATAGACACTGGCCATAAGGCACCCAAGACTATGGCTAGCTGAGAGAGAGGTATAAAGGTGGGACAAGTATTTCCCTGGGATCCTAGGTAACCTCTCAACCATAAATTTCTCCCAAGAAACATCAAGAGCGTTAGAGGCGAAGAAAAGAGGAGAATCCAGGAACCAGTTAAGCAGGGATCCAAAGGTCACTGGGGGGCACTAATGTATATAGCAACCTCAACCTGTTACAAGGGATAATCATGGGCAGTGGTCACAAGTGTACATATTTGTGTAAAGTTAAACACCAGTTTTTTCATGATAAATTTTAAAAAGTCTCTTGTTTTCACTTTTTTTTTTGTCTCTTTTTCATGGAAAATCAAAAATAAAATAGGCAAGAACATTTTTGGTAGAAAGTTTTGAGCTCTTAAGAGCTATTTTTAGTATAACTTATAACAACTGATTTAATTCTATGAGAACTGGAATCTTTTTAATAGAAAAGTTGGCTTTTTTCCTTTGAAGAACAGAAATTTCCACTGAGCATAATGTTTACTCATATATATTTTAGTTAGAAATTTTTTTTTATCAAAAATGACTTTTTTTTAGAAAAATGAATATTAATTTTATAAATTAGGAATATAGCATTCTGCAATTGCATTAATTCATTTATCTTTCAAAAAATAGAAAAGACACACTACAAGTCCTTTCTCTTCCAAACTACTCAGAACCTTTCATGAGAAAGATGCAGAATCATTGTAGACATTAATTTTGTGCTGATTCAGTAATGAAAAAGTTAAAGGAGAAAAAATCTGAAAAATTGGCTAGACTGATTAGACCACAATAGACCCTTGTTAATTTCAATGTCACTAATCCATACACCCCATAATTCACATAGAAACTCTGGTAATCTCTCCCCAAATCTCAGAGAAGTTTTAATAGCAAAATACTATGGTGAGATCTCATGTTACCAGGATTTATTACTTTTCAAAACATACTACAGGTCATTAATAAGTATGCCAAGAAGTTTGGTAAGGAATAATTGAAACTAAACTATATCTGTCAATTATGTGGGTAAGGCATATTTGTGATGCAATACTTCAGCTTGGTTTTTTTGTGCTGGCAATTCACAGAATTCTATAATCCTTGCCCACTCCTTAAAAGCAATTACCCAGATTGTATTGCTCTTCCAAGACAAGTTGATTTTATATTGAGAGCAGATGACACAAACTGGTGGTGATATTACGGGTGTCATAAAAGCAATACCCAAGTAAGCATGAGCGTTCTTCTCTATGGCAGTTTTTCTAATGTAGTAAGCATGCACATTTTTGTCTTCTGCATCTGGCCTGCATATCTCAATATATCATCCAGGACTTTTCTGGAACTAGGTCCAGATCTTGCAGCCATTACTAATGCAAATCATTAATCACGTTCAGTACAGAACCACTGATGCCATTAAACACCATTTGCTAGAGTAATAATTGTACTTTGCAAAACTGTGCTCATTCTTATTATGAAGGAAATTCATCCTGCCATGCTGACAGTCAATATTGGGCCCTCTGCTAATTCCCACTTGGGCCCATCAGTGCAACTGAAATGGTTTTCTGCTCATCCTCAGCACAGGAATGAATTTGACCTTGTCGCTAGAGCAGAGAAAATCTCACTCTTGTATATTTGAGTTATGAAATATTCTACTCGTGGGATTATAGGCTAGTCAAAGGGGTGCCCCAGCATAGGTGGACCATAAGACTGGCATGATTAAAGAACACCAATTTCTGCAGCTAGCAGCCCGCAAAGGTGTGATGGGTCTAGCATCATTTGGCTGCCTTTAACCTCCCAGCCTTGCTATCATACTTACTTGAATACAAGATGAGGTTTTTCCCCCAATTGGCAAAGGGGGAAAGCTCCTCATTTTATAATCACATACAAGGAAATCTCACTAAATACATTGTTTATCATTAAACTGCTGCCAAAAGCAGCATGTGCTTAGCAATGGAAATCAATGATGAAGTTGATTAAATGCAGTCATCATTGCACATTACTATAAAACACATAGCCCATATGGGGCAAACGTACTACTGGGAACTCCCTTTTTTTGTAGGCCTTCAGGAAAAATAGGCAGTTGCTACCCCAGGAAAGAACAAGCACCAGGCTTGGAGGTACTACAATACCAGGCCAGAACTTAGAAAAGCCAACAGCCTCCCTGGTGCTGAAAACACTGAGAGGAACCTTTTTTGTCTTGGTGTGGTCCTTAAAAAAAAAAAAAAAAAAAAAAAGAGATGGGTGTGCTTTCCACAGGAAACTGGCACCAGTCCTGGAGTTACTATAGTACCCAGCCAGCACTGGGAGGGCCAGAATCAGCACCCCCAACACAGTCCCTTTTGTGCCAAAAATGCTTGATCTTAGACAAAAGCCAAGATGCTGATGGGAACCCAACACAAGGACAAGCCAGTGTACCCTACCTGAGTAACACACATGATAGTGCTGATTGCATGCAGTTCCCTGGAGAACCAACACTTTTTAAAGTCATGGTGAGCCACTACCCTGAATACCTTTTTACTTCCTCTTCACTCCCACAGCTGAGCAGTGCTTTTCTTCCCCATTTCCAATTATTTCTGTTTCTTCAACAGCCTTAAATGTCTGTCAAAGGGTGCATCTACACACCTTGGCACACATTCATTAATGTGTTGAAATTATGGTGCATTAAAGTTTAGTACCTGTAATAACAGGTACTAATGTAATGAGCTGCAATCAGTGCTACTGCACATTAGTGCCGATGAATGCTTTTTAAGTGATGTTAATGAATGTTAGACTAAGTCTACTGTGCATTAGCATGGTTTGCCGTGCTAATATGCAGTAGAATTAGTCTTCTGCACATGAAGCATCTTGTGTAGGTGTGCCGAAACATCACCAAAAGGGGCCCCAAGCACTTCACCCAGAATCCCTCTGTTGCCCCCTCTCAGCCTGTCACAAGATTTGTGTGGCCCCAACCTCCATAAGATGAAGTCGGACCAGGTTGCCCTGCAACTCATCTGCATATACATTTTTGGTATCTGCTTGCCATCTGACATGTCCAGGGAAGGAATCCTATCTACACAACAAAAAGCAACTCAGAACAATTCACAGAGACTCTCTCATGGATGTGAAGGGACAGATTTCCATCTCCAGCTCCCTCTGTGCAAAAATGAAGTTTATTTCCTACCTATGGGGACTTTTTACCTTCTTTAATTTTCTCAGAGCCTGATGAAGGGCATTTGACCCCAAAAGCTTGCAGAAAAAGGTTTTTTTGGTTTTTTTTGCAATTCCCTAGGTGGCCAGTAAAAGGTATCATTTGTGAACCAAGAGTTCTAGATTTTTGCATTTCTTATACATTTTGAAGCATCCCAGGGTTTGTGACAAGAACATCCAGTTCCAGTCAGAAGTGGGTGGGGGGTTAATTAGAACACGGCTCTTTTGTGAGGGGGGGGTGATATCTGGAGTACACACATATACTGAGCAGTGCTGAGCTGCTTCTTGCATATGCCTTCAGAAAGTCGACACCTCCACCCATTTAAGAGTAGATCCATCAATAACAATCTTTCAGGCTGTTCACTCCTTCTGGTGGACCATATAGAGGGCAGTCAGTTAGTATATGCTGGAGCTGTGGGGTCACCATTGCTTAAATGTTGACTTTGTGGGGCCCAGACCTATCAATGATGTGGTAAATCACAATCTTTTGGCCTTGGACTAATATTATGCACCAAATATATCTAGGTGTCAAAGTTCTGCCCAAAAGTGTGTTTATAGAGCACCTGTGCTAAAACTTGCAGCAGTTTAAAAAAAATGGAACATGCATCAATTCTGGATGTTATGGGTACTATTTGCAAATGGCTACAGTTATGTTTAATTTCAAGGGAATTGTTTTCAAATTTTCTCTTTGCTTCCATGTGCTCATGGGGAACAGAGTCTCACAGTAAGGAGACAGGGAAGGGGCTTCCAGGGGGAAAAGTTGGAGGAAAGCAAAGAGCCTACCAGACCCTCCAGATTTATTTTCCCTGCTGTATCATAGAGTGGGACAAGTTCAAGGCAAACATTCAATAATTAGATTCTATACCTGAAAAACTGTAACAAACTTACACGTTTTCCATATATAGAATCTAATTATTGGGGAGTCATCCTATCATCACGGTCATCTTCTATGTGAGTAAATTTGGGGTATTTACCCTGGGTCAAGTGGGGTTGGCTGCCAGCATAAACTCAAAGTGAAGCTTGAACCAATGGTTTTGGATCCGCAGCAAGCTGCTAAAAGATCACTTTCACCATATCTTACAAAGGAAGAGTAGCAGATCATAACTGTGATCTGTGGCTATCGGTTTAAGTGTCCAGCATAGGATACCTTTTGATACAAAAATTCAGGGTCAGAATCTGCTAGTGTGACTTGGCATGGTCTCTTGACTTACACATTTGCAGACAGCCCTCTGGGTTATATTTCTTGGCATAAAAACAGTTAGAATTTGACCTGAGTCTCCACACCTAAAAATCTGCATTCTGCAGTGCCCTCAAGAGCAGGGAATAGAGAGAGAGAGCAGGTGTTTATGAGGTTGTGCATCTGCCCAAACATAATGGATTAGTGATTTCTTTCTATGCTATAATGTACTTGCCGCTACCACATTTCTGACAGAGCTGACTAGGAGGGATACAGAGCAGACTGGAGGGAACTTGTAGTATTTATTACCAAATGTGTCCCTGATGCTTGCTTATGCTAACATTGATGAAGGTGCTAAGGGATTCCATAAAATTATGCTTCATGTAAGGTTTCTGTGCACGGTGCCTATGCTGCAGTAGGGCAGAATTCACTGTTACTGAGAACCTGCTGAATCCCTTTCAGCAGAGTTGGTAAGAATCCATTGAGCTTATGATTTAATTTTAATTTATTTGTCAGCTGCTTAAATTAAAAAAATAATCACAAGCAGTATTGAGAGAGAGAAAGAGAGAGAGAGAAAATAAATGTTATCTTGGTCAGTAATAATTCTGAAGAATATAAGCCCAACATCTATACATTACTATATAACAGCTACCCCGGGCTTAGTTATTCATTATCCTCTGAGGTATCTTAGAGGAGCATACCCTTTGTAGAGCTAAGGGCCTGTGGTTGCAGCTGAGGACAAATGATGGGTGTTCAGTCTTAATGACTTGTGATGAGACCTTGGATGAGTCACTTGGGGTGGAATTTTTCCTTAAGTAGCTGGAGAGCATGGGAAGAGGTTTTGTACTTGTAGATACCTTAAGATTCCTCAATTCTCTCCCCCTCCCCTTGTCACCACCCCTCCCAGCCTATTGTCAAAAGCAAAAGTGAATGGTAAAAATTAATGTAAGCTGTTTTGGAAATCTGATCTGTCACCTCTCTCTGTCTCAGATTCCCCAACTGAAAATGGACTTCTGTAAAACCTACTTAATGCACTGAACTGTATGAAGACAAAGACAAATTGGGTCAAGATGTTCAAACTGGGCATGTGTACATGAGACAGTTTACTTGAGATTAGAGCAATAAGCATCACGGTCCACACATGCAGATGCTTACTGCACAGTAATTTGCTCTAATCATGAGTAAATTTACTACCTGCACATGCAAGTAGTGAATTTACTTGAGATTACTTATTGCGCAGTAGCTCATACATAGACACCTGACCTGGAGCAAATGTGTCCCTGGTCAGCCAGGCAACAGGGGGCAGGAGATTGCTCCCTACCCCTGGGAGCTGCCTGCTGCTGGGGCAGGCTCCACCATCCGAACCTGGTCAGGGACTATGTCCCCATGCCCTGGGAGCAGGGAGCTCCCAGCACCCACTCCTCGGTCACAGACCTGGAGCCAAGAAATCCTTACCTCCCAGCCTGGGCCCAGAGGTCATGGGGCCGGCACTGGAAGATTCTTCCCTCCCAGCCCTAGTGCTGCGATTGTGGGGCTTTACCTGGGAGATAAGGGTTTCTCAGCCTGGCCCCTCTAACTGCAGGGCTCAGCCTGGGAGATAAGGAACTTTGAACCCTGGTCCCGAAATCATGGAGCAGGGCCTGGGAGCTCCCTGCTGCCAGGGCATGGGAACATTATCCCTACCAGAGCCCACCATGGCAGCAGGCAGCTTCCAGGGGCAGGGAGCAATGTCCTAACTCCCACCAGGAGCCAGCTGTCTCCTGGCCCCTGGGCTAGCACTTAGAACTGCCGCTGGCTGCTGCAGGGACCTGGTGCAGGGAGCAGGAGCAGCAAATCTGGTCCTGCATCCCTGCGTGTGTAGACATGTACCTGAGAAAGTATACTCTAGACTACTTTAGAGTAAACTGCTCCCAAATTATTTGCACCTGTAGATTCATCTACTGACAACTGATTTTTGGTGTCTGGTTTTCAGAGGGTGATTTCTGGGTATTTTCTGAAACTCAGGTCCCTATGAGGTGTCTCAAAGTCACTGGTCATCCGATATAAAATCCTGGCCTTAATTCTTATACATTTTCTTGAGTATATGGTTTCAAAGGCAATCTAATCATTCCAAGCATTATTAGAATGCATAGGTCATTCAATCTATAACATTTGCTCTATTATACTATGTAGGATGTTGCAGGAGACTCAAATGCCATGCCATAACATTCACCTGCTCAAAAAACCTTTACATTTTTTCAACAGAGAATCTACTGCACATTGCTTGTAATTGTGTTGTCTCATCCCTAGCTCCAAAGCATTTTCCCCCAAGAACCATGACCGTTCAGTGACCTTATTCAGATACTCCAGTAGCAAAGTGAGCCTTGGCAGGCGGGACAGATGATAATGAGTGTTCCCTGACTCTTAACAAAGATGTCCTTGGATTGTGCCAGCTTTACTTAACTTATAGTGCAGGTCACTTCCTGAGATCGAAAATTAGATAGGAAGAGCCTGGGCAGAGCTGCACCTGATGTTGTAGGAATAGTGTAAGGCAGAGGAGTTACACAAAGAGCAGCTGAGTTCTGTGAATAACCAGGCTTAATTTTTTTTATTTTTTTATTTTTTTTTAAAGTCAGAGTTAAACTGGCCATGGGTTAGAGATCTTGTACGGCGTGAGGGTTATTTCAGTGCATCTGTATGTGACAGTGTTTCTCGAGCTGTGCCAGAGGTCTAGAAACACAGCAAACAATGTCCTTTCCAGCTGGCTATCCTGAAATAAAACATTAGAAAGTGAAAACAGAACAAAAAACCCGTTGTTCACAAGAAATGTGGAATGTGAACATGTCCTAACATCATGTGACTGGCAGTAAACTAATAATAAACCTCTTTAGGAGCTGTTGATTTTGCAGGATATTAATTTTGTTTATCCGTGGCAGAGTATAGACTAATTACCTGGTTAATTGTATTCATAATTAAACTGGTTATTATTACAGCGATTCACTCACTGGTTCTTCTAATTACATAGCCAGACCAGTTGTATTTGTTCCATATGTTTTTGTTAATTTTTTTTCTCTCAGAGGAATGAGTAGGACATGGCTGATCAGGTGATTTTGTTTCTTTAAATAGCCATTGATTGCTAGGTGGCAGTCTGCTTTTCGTATAAGCCCAGTTTAGTACTCCTACTTTTTTAAAAGGAGACTTAGGACAGAATGTGGGCTTGTCATTCTGCAAATTCCTTGTGCCTGAGAAATACCCATGCAACCCCATTGAAATCAACGTGATTGCGGCTGCACAGTTCCAGTGGCATCCTACAATGGAAGCAAACCCCATCTGAAAGGCCTTCGAAGTGTGGAGCAGGATCAAAACCTGCCCACTTTCAGCCATTTTATCAG
Source organism: Crocodylus siamensis (assembly GCF_052110815.1). Classification (NCBI taxonomy): domain Eukaryota; kingdom Metazoa; phylum Chordata; order Crocodylia; family Crocodylidae; genus Crocodylus; species Crocodylus siamensis. Next base: position 85,557,642 of record NC_143401.1, on the reverse strand, counting down.
ATCCAGAGGGGAGCTGGAGGAAAAGCAAGGGCAACATCGAACCCCTGCTGAGCCAGATGGGGCAACTGACAACTGACAGCCAGGAAAAAGCCAACCTATTAAATGGGTACTTTGCATCAGTCTTTCATCAGTCCCATGGGACGCCCATGTCTGCTACGGGACAGGGAGATCCCTTGCCCTCCATTAATACCTCATGAAGGAACACCATGAGAAGCTGGATACCTTCAAGTCAGCCGGCCCTGACAATCTGCACCCCAGGGTACTCAAGGAGCTGGTGAGCGTCATAGCCCAGCCCCTGGCATGGATCTTTGAAAACTCCTGGCACTCTGGTGTAGTGCCCAAAGACTGGAAGAAGGCCCATGTGGTGCCTATTTTCAAGAAAGGGAGGAAAGTGGATCTGGCTAACTATAGGCCCATCAGCCTGATTTCTATCCCGAGGAAGATCTTAGAAAAGTTTATTAAACAGGCCATCCTTAATGGGCTGGCTGACACCAACATCCTAAGAGATAGCCAGCATGGGTTTGTTGCAGGTAGGTCTTTCTTGACCAATCTCATTTTCTTCTACAACCAGGTGACCTATCAGCTGGACAAGGGAAAAGAGATTGATGTCATATATCTCAAATTCAAAAAAGCCTTTTATCTGGTATCCCGTGATCACCTCTTGGCGAAACTGGCCAGTTGTGGCCTTGGGTCCACCATGATCCACTGGCTGGAAAATTGGCTCTGTGGTCAGACCCAGAGGGTAGTAATAGATGGAAGTCACTCATCATGGTGCCCTGTGACCAGTGGGCTCCCCCAACGCTCTGTCCTTGGACCCATATTGTTCAACATCTTCATTAATGATGTGGACACTGGAGTCAGAAGTGAACTGGCCAAGTTTGCCAATGACACCAAACTTTGGGCAAATCATCCACACCAGAAGATAGGCGGGTGATCCAGGCTGACCTGAACAGGCTCAGCAAATGGGTGGGTGAGAACCTGATGGTGTTTAACACCAAAAAATGCAAGGTTCTCCACCTTGGGAGGAAAAACCTGCAGCATCCTTATAGATTCGGCACTGCTACGCTGGCTAGCACTATGGAAGAAAGAGACTTGAGGGTCATCATTGACCACAAGATGAACATGAGCCTGCAATGCGATGCTGTGGCTACGAAAGTGACCAAAATGCTGGCGTGCATCCATAGATGCTTCTCAAGCAAATCCCAGGACGTCATTCTCCCCTTGTACTCGGTCTTGGTGAGGCCGCAGCTGGAGTACTGCATCCAGTTTTGGGCTCCACAATTCAAAAAGGATTCAAAAGAAGCTTGAGAGAATCCAGAGAAGAGCCATGCGCATGATCAGAGGTCAGGAAAACAGATCTTACGATGACAGGCTGAGAGCCATGGGGCTCTTCACCTATAAGTTTATCAGGGGTGACCACCAGTATCTGGGGGAACGTTTGTTCACCAGAGCGCCCCACGGGATGATGAGGTCGAACAGTCATAAACTACTACAAGACCATTTCAGGCTGGACATAAGGAAGAATTTCTTTACTGTCCGAGCCCCCAAGGTCTGGAACAGCCTGCATCGGAGGTGGTTCAAGCACCAACACTGAACACCTTCAAGAGCAAACTGGATGCTTACCTTGTGGGGATCCTATGATCCCAGCTGACTTCCTGCCCTTTGGGCAGGGAGCTGGACTCAGTGATCTTCCAAGGTCCCGTCCAGCCCTAATGTCTACGAAATCTATGAATCAGCAGACTGCTCTTTGGTGCAGCTGTGTAGTATCCACTTGGCTGGCCAGTTCCATCTCCTCTCCATGGGTAGATCTACCTGACCACGTCTTCAGTCTCTGCAGATTGTGACTGGTGTTTTGTGGATGTCATCAGAAACACCATGTGCTGGAGGATGAAGTCTTGTCTGGATAAGTGACAGTTCTGGAGTACTAAACAGGTTGGGTGGTTTGAGAGACTGAAAGGGCTTTGAGGTGACAAAAAGCTACCTAATGCTTTCCTGTACCTGAAAATTTAATTTCTATAACTTGCTAGCTCTTCCCTTGCTTGTCTACTATATGCCCAACTATTATCAGGATCAGTCAATAAATTCATTAGGAAATAATTTTCTGACACTTGTCTTAACCCATGGCTGTATCAAGTGCAAAACATGGAAAGCAGAGGTAGGGAAGTCCTGTGATGCCATCTCACCTATTCTCTGGAAAAGGAGAACTCTCCCCTCTGATATAGTTTCTAATGACATATCAAGTCTATTTTAAGCTCTCAGGGAACTGTACAATTGCTACATATCCCATTTTATTGGGAGTAGCTAACATTTTAGAATGATGGACATGCCTTCAAAATTTATCATAATATCACCATAAGCACATAAGTGTCATCAGTAGGTTTGAACTTCAGCATAGTTCCTCCACTGGTGTCAAGATCAGTTTGATTTCTTTGGACATTTCTATCTAACATGACTTATTCACACTGTGAATTCAGTGGATTTGTTGTTATTAATTTTAGTAGAGCTTTGAAGTGAAAAAAACCCCAGATTTTTATGGGAAGATCCATGGCCCAATGCTACTGAAGAAAATGTAGGCTGATTTATGACAGTATTCTTAGTCATCAGAGCAATTATACACTAGGGATAAACTTCAAGTTCAAAGCACAACATAGATCTTGCTCAATTAAACCTCTCTGTACTTGTATGAGGTAGGTGGGTCAGTACTGGTAACTTACAGGAAATCTGAAACAGAGAGGTCAGGTGACCCAAACAAAATTATGCAGTGCTCAGGAGCAGAGAACTCAGGATTACTCAAAGCTCATGGGTTTTTTCCCGGACAGCCATCTTACCCAAAAGAAATGGTGGAGAGTTCATCAATATAGATTTTGCAATTTTTCAGGTAAACTTTTTGAACAAGGCTCTTGAAACCTGATGTTTTGAACAGTTTGGGTTGGCAATTTAGGTAGGGCTGCTGACTTACAGCCCATTGTAAGAACTCCAGTGGGGCTTAACTGATGCATGGTTCTTGTGCATAGAGAGGACTCTCTCATATGTATGCTAGCCACATACTGCCTGCATTTAATAATGATATCTGGGTCTTCTATAGCCTCTCTCACTCAGAGATCTCAAAGGACTTTACAAAGGAAGTAGCTATCATTATCCCCATATTTCATAGGGAAGCTAAAGCACAGAGAAAAAAGTGACAGATGGAGGAATGACTGGCTAAGCTACAATAGTGCAGAGAAAGGCTAGGGGTTTACAGTAGATCATAAGCTGAATGAGCCAAGAGTGGTCTCATGTTACAAAAAAAAAATACAACCCAGTATGCTGTTGCCTAACAGGAGTGTCACTTGCAAATCAAGAGAAGTGATTCATCTACTGTATTTGATTTTGGTAAAGCCTTACTTGGAGTACTGTGTCTAGTTTTGAGCCCCACCGTTTAAGAAAAATGTGGACAGATGGAAAGTGTCCAGGGGAGAGTGACAAAAATTATTAGAAATCTAAGTAGTATGACTCATGAGGAAACACTGAATAGGGTTATTTAGTTGGGAGATATGAAAACAGTCTTCAAATACCTAAAAAGTGATTATGTAGAGGATGGAGATGGGCTTTATTCTGTGGCCATATGTGAAAGGACTAAGAAAAATGACCTCAAGATTCAGTAGAGAAAATCTGGGTTTTAAGAACTTTCTGACTGTTAGAGCGGTCAAGCCTCGACACAGACTTCCTAGAGAAACTGTGGAATTTCTATCCCTAGAAATTTTCAAGAGCAGGTTTGATGAACACTTAGCTGGGATGGTTTAGTCAGGGATGATCCTGCTTCAAGCAGGGGCCTGGACTAGATGACCTCATGAGGTTCCTTCCAGCCCTACTTTCCTATGATGCTGTGATCCTATGACTTACTCAAGGTCACCAAGCAAAATTGGTAGCAGATACAGGAACTGAAGCCAGTTGTCTGGAGTCCCAGTCCAGTACTTTATTCATCAGACTAAAGTGCAAGTGATGTGGAAACGATTAACCTGCATACTGCAAACAAGGGTAGCATATAGATTTCATTTTTTTTTTTTTTATCAACACACAATCAACAGGGTGTGTGGAGCTGCAGTAGGATCAAACAGCCCCCCTGGGTGTATGTAGATTTTTAAATATTAATTATTACTATAGTCACACTGTTTGCACCAGCACATTTAACGTTTTGCTAGACTTTCCACTAAAAAAAAAAATATTTTCAGCAGTTTAGCAGGAGCACTGTCATCAAAAATTCACAGCAGGATGAACATCTCTCAACCCAGGAGTTAATTACTTAAAAACACTTTTTTGAAAAATCCTTTTTTTCCCCTTGGGGCTGAGACTTGTAGAAAGAGAATCCTTGTTTAAGATTTTCTTCCCCCACTTTTCCACTATAGCTCAACTATAGCTCTGTTATAGAGTTTAATAAAAAAAAGTGGCAAGCAATTTTAATCTGTAATGTGTATCAATTATAGTTGGTATTTTGGAATGTTTTCCAATAATTAAGTTCTGTGCTTTTGGAAGCAAGTCTTATTTCCCATGAATTTTAGTATGCTGAGTGAGGCTACAAGACGGCAATACACTGAACGTCCTTTCCTAAATGTGCCAAGTGCCATTCACACCTCCTGAGTTAGAAAAAGGCCTCAAGTCCTAAATGCACTTTGTACATTCTAGACTGTACTGGTCCAGGTGGCCAACACACAAAACACTTTCAGTCTCTAAAGGCGGCATTTGTCATTTAAGACCCAGTCCTGCTGAAGATGCTTAGGTTTAAGAACTTTAAACTCCATGGGTGCATCCCCATGAGCAGAAACATACGTTCCTCAGGGACAACTAAAATGGCACAAATCTTTGTGCCACTGATGGTTGCTCCCGGGGAGTGCCTCTGTCCCCAGTGTGCAGCAAGTTACCCAGGGTGAGGTAGAGGAGGCCAGGGCTGGCACCTGGACTGGCTCCAGCAGCCTTACCCTGGGTCTTGGGTGCCTCCCAGGGCTCCAGCAGTGGCAATCCAGGTGCATGGAGCTTAGCCAGAAACCAGAGTATGGCTCTGGACGGCTAAGCTCTGTTTTCGGGTGGCACATGGTGCCACCATGTGCACTGCTCACCTTTTTTCTGGCATAGGTGGTTTTGACACTGGGATCTCCTGGTGTTAAAAAATCCTACTGCGCTGCAAATTGGCAGTCTGGCAAATGCCTGCACATGTGACACACGTGGTTTGCAGTGCTGCAAACTGCATGTGCTTGCTTATCTCGATGTGCCCCATAAGGTCACTCACATATGTAAAGGCAGGCCCATAAGTAAACGCTTTCAGGATGGAAGCTGAAGAGCATGACCATGTTATGTTGGCAGTCTAATGTTTTAGCCAGTGCATAAAGATGTAGGGCTAAGAGTAGGGCTTGCCTGAAATCTCACCGGCTGTTTCGATTCAACAATATTTGAACACATTTTGAGCTCAAAACAGCAAAATTGAATCAAAACGAAGGGCTTCAAAACAGCCTCGAAACCAAACAAGGCTAATCAAAATGTTTCAAAAGTTTTAAAAACATTTCAAGCTTTGAAGCAGACAGGCGGTGGGAGACAGGGGAGAACTAGGGCTATGCTCCCAGCGGCTCTGCAGCCCCATGTCGCTCAGCTGGGTGGCAAGCGCAGCCCCGGCTGGCCCCACCTCCCACAGTCAAGTTGTGGGAAGCCAATCAGAGTGCAGGCGAAGGGAACTCCTGGGGTTGTGGGCCCCCAATCTGCCTGCCAGATGAGAAAGGTTGCTTCAAGCTTCCCCATTATAGCATATGGGTGAAACATCCAAATAGCATCACTATTTCGACGAAACAAAATGGAATCGAAATGAAATTCAAAACGAAACGCTGTTCTGTTGAAATCTCGAAACTCAAGTTGAAACAGAACAGTGCCATTTCACCTCCCACCCACCCCCCACTAAAGAACAACTTCCAGGTGCCCACCCAAAATTTTGGATGGATCTTTGCCTTGCCCTGGGTTGAATAAAAAAAAAACCAACAGCAGCAAGTTTTATGGATCTGATTCAGCTGGTATTTGACATCTTGACATCTGAATTAGCCTTCCAAAAAAAAGTGTATTGATACCTAGTCAGCTGTATAATAGCTGTGCAGTGTCAAGAAAAGAATTAGCGGTGTCATTTGTATGCACTAATCAGATGAAAGTCTACGAGCTGTGGGAGGGGAATGCTTATGGGATCCTCAGGGGCATGGCTGTCAGGAGCATGGAAAAATAGTCCGTCAAAAACCAGTGCATCATGCCATCAGTAAAACAGATTTCATAGATGTTATAGACGTTAGGGCTGGAAGGGACCTCGTGAGTCCATCAGGTCCAGCCCCCTGCCTAAAGGGCAGGAAGCCAGCTGGGGTCAGATGACCCCGGGCACTTCTTAAGGGCATCCAGAGTAGGTGCTTGCATCACTTCTGTGGGGAGTCTATTCCAGACTCTGACGGCAAAAAAGATTTTATATCCGGTCTGAAATGGTCTTCCAGTTGTTTCCGACTGTTAGACCTTGTCTTCCCTTGGGGTGCCCTGGTGAACAGATATTCTCCCAGTTCCTGATGCCCTTATATACTTGTAGGCTCCCACCAAGTCCCCCCTGAGCCTTCACTTCTCCAGGCTGAAGAGTCTCTGGTAGGAACCCCCTGCTTTGAACCTCCTAGTTGAAGTGGTTGCAAGATAGTACATGTACTGTTCAGTAATCCTTCGAAGGCAAGCAGCCCAACAACAGGTAGCTTCCTTCAATCCTAGCGTGTGGGTGCTAACCAATCAGCACAGTAGGATGTGATCTACCGTTCAACTCAGCAATCAGTTCTGAATGGCTGTCACACCTCAGTATGGCTCCAGTAAAGGGGAGCTGCTAGGTGAGGTGCATGTGGAGCAATTCAGAATGGGAGCTAGAATTTTTCTTCAGACAGAAACACACAAGGAATGAAGTAGACACCAGAAAATTCTCCATTTAAAATTTGCGATTAGTGTCAGTACATCCAGAATGCTCTTGCTATTAACCCACCATCCTGCTGTCAGTGTGACAAGCTTTCTATCTGGGTAGCAACTGGGGTTCTTTTGCTAAGCTATGTGGCCCGGCGTTCCTCTGAACTGAGCTGACGATCTGCTCCTTCATTAAGAAATATTTTCTCGTGACAAAAAAAGTCAAGGTTTGATCTCTGTGGTTAGGAAATAAGCTCCTCTTTCACCCTGCTGAAAAAGCTCTACTACGATAAGACCAGCAGGAAATAACATATTGAATAGCAGCTGAAAAACCTCTCTCTACTGTGAAACATTTGTACCAGCTGAACACAGTCATACATATTGTATTTTCCATTGTTTATCTTTCTTTTGGCCCAACAAAGTATGTGAGACTCTCATGCCCATTCTGCTATCTAGTGGCTACTTTTGCAAAATACAGCCCCTGTGCCTTACCGTCTTAGAAAGTCCTGACTTCCACCACCTTCCCCTTTTATCATATAACTTGTTCAATTATATTGTCTTTTCTTCTCTTGATTCCTATCTACAATTATACTTCCCCAAAGCATGTATTGTATAACCTGTGGGTCTTGGATTAAGTTCACTGGTCTAGTTGACCCCAGTTCTGACCTTCACTTAATTAAATAAAGGATTAAGTCAAAGAGTTATGCAACTCAAATCTCAGGTTTAAGCAGGGGGAGTTCAGGGCACTGGCAATGAACTGACTGATGTTCATGAATGAGCTCACCTAGCCTTGTAAAACACAGAAGACTGCATGATTGAGCCAGTTGCCTGAAAAGGCAGCCAGCTTTAACTCCTTCATGGTGTATCATTCTCTCCATGGAAACAGAATTTTGCAGTAAGGATTCAGATGCTAAAGGTAACATTTTTGCTTATTCCTCCAACAAAAGCAGTTGACTTCTCTTTGTCCAGATAGCATTGGAGAATCCAGACCACCCTATCATACCCACCCCTGATTTCCAGCAGTTCAGGAAACACAGGAGACAGAAAAGTTACATTTGTGACCTGGAGTGGTCTTCCAAGGTGTGGCACTTTGGAAGTGTGGCATATCACCTGCTGGGGAGGTGCACCCCCAAATCATTTTTTCTCCCTCTGCCTCAATTTGCCCCCCTCTTCCTTCCCCACAGACTTACCTGCCAATCAGGGGAAGGGTGCGGGGGGCAGTGCATGGTAGATCTTGGGTTGCTTTTAAATGCCAAAGATGATCTCCTACTTCAAAACACTGAAGACCACTGCTGTAGATGAAAAGCCCTTTGAAACAAGGACACATTTGTTCAGTTGATCTATCTCAGAACACTTTGAATGCTGATGATACTATATGAGGGGTGACAAACTTTAATATAAAATGTATTATTTTGCCAGGGGGGGTCAGTATGATGGCAAAGCATTTGGGACACCATGGACAGTGGCAATTCAGGTTTCCACAGCTAGCTTTTCTGATGGGCCTCAAAACTGGCTTGGTGTTGTAGGAAAATAGTTGAGTCTCTATTAACATTAGCCCTTGATTTCTGCACTGAATCTGTTATTGGTGTCAGTTAGTAGTGACTGTAACAGTGGTGATTGACTAAAAACTTGAACCAAGACCTTCCAGACAGGAATGTATTTTCAGAGAGTAATGTACCCAGCAGGTTTAGAGAATAAGATCTCTCAGCTTGACCACCCACATTTTTCAACTACCAATTAAAAAGCTACTTAAATGAAGCCTTCTCCATGTTTAGGAGGCAATGCAACCATATGCAAACCCAATTTGTATAAATCTCTGTTACCTGAAAAAAGCCTTGTTATCAGTGCCTGATATTGGATAGGAGAAAGCAAGGCAGAACGAGGGTGAACCCTTCTTTCAGATCATGAAATCCTGAACAAGATAGGCACAACTGACATTCCAGATAGGTCAGCATTTCCCCGAGGTTGTTTTCTCCCTAATCTCATCTAAATGGCCCCAACCGGTTTCATATGTACATATCCATATATTGAAAAGGATGAAAGATGACAATGCACATAAAACCTCAGTTGCTGTAAATTCATTTAGATCTCCTGGAGTAAATAGAGCAAAACTGACCTACACCACTTGATGTGGAGGACACGGTATTTAAAGAATACACATCATTGACATTTATTTACCAAATCTAAGATTTGATATCCAACAGGGATGAAATACAGCCTGGGTTTGGGTAAGCTGGCTAGTTGACCTCTTGAAGTGCCTTTCCAGCCTTAGTTTTCTATAATAATTTTTCATATATGCACTTTAGTGTTGGGCCTCTCGAGTAGAGACTGTGTACAATACCAACATGAATTAGTCTAGCAGGACACACAGGAATTTCATCTGCGTTCTGAGGGACTGCGCAAAGGACCAAGAATCAGGACATCTGGTTTCTTTTCTCGATTCAGTAATGACTGGGCCTTAACTCTTGCAAAAAGTGTTCTGGTTAAGCAAGTGTGCAGTCTAGATGGAAGTTAATCACGTGCTGCAGCTTCAGGGCATAAATTCCACGTACAGCAGTTGCACCAAACTGAAACGGGAATAATAACAGGAATTTTTCGGAGGCATACATTTTTGTGGTTGCCCAATATCCAGCACTACAGACCCCCCCCAATAATTATATTTTTATTAATATAGATTCCCTCTCCCTCTTTTTCATTTTTACCCCCTGAACAGGTCTTGGACAAACAGTAAGCTATTCAATCACAAATGCAGGCCAGACTTATTTCCCACTTTTCTAAACAATGTAGTACAATCTACTAATCCAATGAAATAAATCGAACAAGAAGATCCCTGCTGATGGGCAGCGCTTCTGACGAGGATTTAGTGAATGTGCTGCTGGACAGTGTAAGAACACTTGCAAACACATTATTAGAAGTGTCTTGTATCATCTCAATGCTGTATATTGACATTTTCTTGACTCTGTCTGCTTTACAAATGTCATGTCACACAGGATAAAATGAAGAGTGGTACTGGGAAAACCAAGTTATCCGACTGGGTCGTGGATGTGTAGCTGTAAGGAAACCCACAGGAGAACTCTCAGGGTGAACTTTGGCAAGTAATCAACATTTAGGTACTTCAGGCTATTAAGTCCATTGCGTTATCTGAAGAGCTTTTACCTAAGATGTCCATTACTAGCAAGAAATGAGTTTGTTTGTTTTTAATATCTTTCTTAAATCTACTGGGCCAACAACTCTCCCCAAACTGCATTTGACAGTATTTTTTTCCATATTAAATTTTAAGAACAAAGGAGCTCAACGCCCTGTATGTGGAATAAAACTTTGAAAATGAACAAAACAGCAACCCCATGACTAATACATTTCCTATGTGAAGGAACTATGGCTTAGTGGATCTGCCATTTCATAGGCAAAAATGCAGAGATTGCCTCTTTTGTCAGTTTGGAGATAAAATCCTATTCTTTGTAATCCCTGAAGAAACAAATCAAATAAGCTCTGGCTGAGCTAACCATTTTCAATCCATCAAAGCAATCAAATTCTGTTTACCTGAATCAGAATGATTTCTAAAATGTTATTAAAAAGTAAAATGGAGTTTAACTATTCCAAAAAACTGAAAATGATGTGCAAACACAAAAGGGATAAGATTTCAGTAATTATGTAGACACAAAGTCGGTGCCATCATTTGTACCACAATACAATGTAGCTATGGCATATAAAGATAAAGCTTCTTTGTCTAACATTACTGCTGCAAGTGATGCATAAACATAATTAATATAAGAAGTCTTCAAAGGGGTGAATATTCATTCAGTTAGTTTTATTGCTCTTTCAAGCAAACAAAGGTTTTATAATTTAATAAACCAATTAACTGATTATATATTTCACCCAAAATATTTGTATATCGCACATTACTATCATTTCAACAATCACCGTCATTTTCCACTCACCAGAAGAGGAGCATGCTATTACAGTTAAAGCATTTAATTTAATATTGATTTAGTTTGTCAGTTATTTTGGAGTGAATAGCCAGAGATGCTTGTGGCTAACTACATTCCCATAAAAATAGTGCCAGGTTTCATACAAATACCACTACTTAGAATAGCTTTGAAAAGGAAATCATTATTTTGGTCCTCAGTCATGATGCTTGAAGTGATCTACATAAAGAATCGTGTAGTCCTGCAGTATAGGACTTGATCTATTTTATCGCCCCTACAGAATTGCTGCTTCTATTCAGTCAAGAATCATTCAGCTGACTGTAGTTACAGTACATAGCATTGTAATGTATTCCAGGAGTGATGTTCACTTGCTCGGCTACAGCTGATGGGTCTGTCTGCTCCTCCATTGTATATATTACAATATATATATAGAAAGCACTTTGTAAATATTCTCTCCAAGGCTTGGTAGGTTAGGGAGCGGGACAAAAGTTTCTACCCAGGAATGTTTATATTTCCATACAAATTTGAAAATAAATAAATAAGCAAGCAAGCCTGTCTTTTACAGTTATCAGCAAACAGGCCTTGGAGACTTTTGCTGTATTTTCCATTCACTATGCTACCTAAAAATAGATATGCTCTTTCAAATGGAGGAGCCAAATCCTGCCTTGAGAGATGCGCGAGTCATTCACATTGGCTTCAATGGGCATTGTTTGACTTGTCAAGGTCAAAGGTCTACCCAGGCTCAGATGCCCATCAGCCTAGCATGAGGAACCTTCTACAGGGGTCACAGAGACACAGATTGAAACAACAACTGTTTCACTGAGTAATAAGAGGCGGCTTAATTTTCTGGTGCAGTGCTTCGAGAGCTATAGATGAAAAACGCTCAGTGTTGCCACTGCAAGCCATATTCGCTAAAATTTTTATTTTAACTTTTGACTTATTGAGTAGTCCTGTAGGCTGCCAGCACTGAACCCATCTACCTCCTACAAATGAATAACCTGTGAACGATCAGAATGCTTGTCATGCCCTTCCATGGGAAGTTCTATTGACTTGCAATATCCCAGTACACTATGGGCATGTCTACACTTGACGCTTTTAAGTGCATTAGCCTAAGTTAATGTGCATTAAGGGCATTCATCTACATGTGTGTACCCTTAACGTGCATTAAAAATGGTGACTTTAGGTGCAAATTGTTAGAGCCCATTAACACCCATGTAGACATGCTGAAGCGCATTAATGCTGTGTGTGTGGACTGACTTGGGACTGACTTTAGGGACAAAAGCACTTTAGTCCCAAGTCAGTCCACACACACATTGTTAATGCGCTTTAATGCCTGCATATGTAGATACCTGCCTAAACTTGCTTAATGCGCATTAGGCTAACGCACATTAAATTTAGGCACGCTTAAATGCAGACGTAGACACTCCCTGTGTCAATACTACTACACCCTTTCACAAACGGAAAAACTAAAGTATGGTACATTGTGACTTGCCCAACACAGCAAGTGAGTGGCAGAGCTGTTGTTTGAATGTCTACAGGTGGATGTGGTCTGACCAAAAGCACAACATTAAAATCTGTTATACTGTCTAATAGAAAGAACCCAAAACCCACTGGAGCTGGTGGAAGATTTCCCATTGAACTCAGCAGAAAAAAATATTAAATCAATTGTTCTAATTCAGTAATGTATGTGCAAGTGAATACCACATGTTACTGCAGAAACTCGTAGTTCTAAAGACTTTAGGTAAAGTAGTGATTTCTCAACTCCATGCTATGTGACATACATTTTCCAGTGCACCCAGAGCCCCAACACTGTCTGGTTTCTATTCAAACAGGTTCAGATAACAGTTGACCTTCTCTCATAAACGAATATTATGTATAAGAATGTTGCCATAAGAACATGGTATTTGTTATAATCTAACCCAGCTGTGTCACTTCCTATTGAGATCAAATTTAGCCTAGTGTACTGAGGTTCAATATTATTGACTTTAATAGATTTGCACCCCTGACATCCAGGTAGAAGTTGAGTCGCTCTGCTGCATTTGGTAAACCACTCCATTTTTTCCTGCTTTGGTTTACCTAGACAAAGAAAAAAAAAAAAAAAAAAGACTAAAACCATAATATTTTAATTGGATATTCTGAGATATACATATTCATTAAATGCTTTGGGATGAAAGGTTTTATAAAAACTCAAAATGATGTAATCCTCACCACTTTTACAGCAACCCCCCAATTCTTCTATACTTTTCTCCCAAACCACGGTACCCAACAACCAAAAGTGCAGTATCATCATAATAAATCTCAAAAAACATAGAAATCATACAAAATTAGGGTTAGAAGAGACATCAGGAGATAATCTAGTCTGGGGTTGGCAATAATTTTGGGCGGAGGGCCACTTACCGAGTTTTGGCAAGCCATCAAGGGCCACATGACAGACAGTCAGGGGCAGATAAATATTAATTTTCTAAATTTCTTAGGGGCCCCGCAGGCCAGATAGAGTGGTCTGGTGGGCCACATCTGGCCCGTGGGATGCATTTTCCCCACCCCGATGTAGTCCACTCCCCTGTTCAGAGGATCAACCCCAGCTAGATCATCCTAGCCAAAGCTTTGTCTAGCCAGGTCTTGAAAACGTCCAAGGATGGAGCTTCCACCACCTCTGGGTAGCCTGTTCCAGTGTTTTACTACCCTCTTGGTGAGAAAATTCTTCCTAATATCTAATCTAAACTTCCCTTGCTTCAACTTGAGACCTGCTCCTTGTTCTGTCATCTGCCACCACTGAGAGCAGTCTAGATCATCCTCCTTCGAACCCCCTTCAGGCAGTTGAAGGTTGTTATTAAATCCCCTCAGTCTTTTCTTCTCTAAACTAAATAAGCCCCATTCCCTCAGGCTCTCCATACAAGTCATGTGCTCCAGCCCCCAAGACATTTTTGTTGCCCTCCGCCTGACTCTCTCCAACTTGTCCACAACCTTTCTGTAGTGGGAGGTGCAAAACTGGACACAGGACTCCAGATGTGGCCTCACCAGGGCTGAACAGAAGTGAAGAATCACTTTCCTTGACCTACTGGCAACACTCCTACCAATGCAGCCCAGTATGCCAGTAGCTTTTTTGGCAACAAGGGCACACTGTTGGCTCATATTCAGCTTATTGTCCACTGTAACCCCCAGGGCCTTTTCTGCCAGTCAGCCCCCAGCCTGTACTGGTGCATGGGATTGTTCCATCCTAAATGTTAAGAGGAACATATGAAGAGTATTGATTGGTGATACCGTATACCACTCTATAGTCCTTGTACCTGTTTCTTGTAGAGGGAGGGAGGGTGTGTGTGTGTGTGTGTGTGTGTGTATGAGCGCACATGCGCACACTCACATATAGTGAACTTAGCCCCCTGAAAACACCTTTTGTCTTTTGTTTTCACAGTTGATCTTATAGCTTTTAAAGCTCAATTTCCCTCTGCAGCATGGCAATCATCTACATTGGTAAGTATTAAATAATCAAGAACACACTAAATTTTGCAATGCTCTTTCTTTCTCTCTCATAGACACACACTCATGCGCTCGCTTTCTCACTCGCTTACTTGTGTGTGCGTGCGTGCGCGCACACACACAGAGAATACTCAGAACATTAAAGAAAGCTGTTAAGCTAATCTGGTGCATCTAAATGGGCAATATATATTGAATCCATGCTCCATTGATCATAATTATTGCAGTGCCCTTTATCAAGTAACCATCTTAAACCATTATTTAGAGATCATTTTGCTTTCCATTACTGTCACTATATTGCAGAATTCACTGGGAATTGGCCACTGTGTGATAGAGGGGTATGCAGCTGTATTAGTCTGGCATCTCCTCATGTTATCCAACAATGTTTCTAAAATGAGAGACTTAGTGCTACATTCACAGAAGTTTTGGACTGCCTTTGAATAACTTGATTCTTGAGCAACACATTTGCATAGGTTTTGTTTTTCACTTAGGACCAGCAAACCTCCAGATTTTTATGCATACTTGTGACAATCATATACATGCTGAAAGTACAGATTTTATGCTGATTAGCATTTTTGGAACCCACAGACAAGAAGCACTCTTGGAACAATTTATTAACCTTTGCATCACCTTAAAAGCATGTGTGTACACATATATTGTATAATATCATAAATAAAACAATGAATTGCACAAAATACACTGTTTAAATGGCTGGATATGGACCAAAATCAAAATGCTACATTTTGACATGTAATGTGAAAACACTTGGCTTTACTCTTACCTATGGAAATTAAAGAGGTGTAGGGAGAAGAAAAATAATGGATGTTAATTATGAATCCTTATTCCAAACCATTGGTGCTCAGCCTTCTGATACCATGGGCTGGATGAGTGGTACTGGGTTGGTCCCTGGGCTTGATCCTATGAGTCGGGTCAGTCCGCAGGTTGGATCCAGGGTCAGGTCAATGCACGGGATCAGACCGCAGATGTGTGTATGCTGGCCTGGACCCATGAGTCAGATCTGGCTATGGAGTGCCCCTGTGCACAGCATGATCTGGTACTTGGGGCCATGTTGCTCAGCCTGCAGGGCTCCTCACAGGCCAGATGATACAGCTCCATGGGTCAGGTTCATCCCACCAGCCAAAGGTTAAGCACTAGAGTCCCAAACCATCCTACACAATGCACCTGACACGTACGACATGGATCACAGAAAACTGGGGTTGGAAGGGACCTCAGGAGGTCAGCTAATCCAACCCCCTGCTCAAAGTAGGACCATCCCCAACTACATCTTCCCAGCTAAGGCTTTGTGTAGTTGGGTCTTAAAACCCTCCAAGGATGGAGATGCCACCACCTCTGGGTTACCTGTTTCACTGCTTTACTAGCTAGAGAGGTGGTGGACTCTCCATCCTTAGAGGTTTTTGTATGCTCTAGTATTAACCAATATATCTAGAACTCAGGTGTTTAACATCTTATTTGCCAGTTTAACTAGCTAGTAAATGGATTTTCACATGGCCAAAAACTAAGGACACAAATATTTAAAAAGCTGGAGTCATTGACAATCACCATCACAGTCATACCATGAAAGCTATACTAAAGTGTTAATCTTGAGGAAAATAAACACTAACCTGCTTTGTCTCAATGCGCTGCTGAAAATATTAATGTTGATTCACCTTTCCATGGGGCAGGATCCAAACTTAAGTGCACAGGGATCTGAGACTCTGGGGATTTGTTTTTTTCTGAGCTGACATGACAAGCCTTTATTTTTCCTATCTATAAAAGCAGTATAGTAATTCTGCCTTATCTTATGTGCGAGGCATTGATTATCAGTGTTCACATAATCACACTGAGATCCTTGACTAGCCAGTACTAAGTTGTAAGAGCGTGTGTGTGCACTACAGAGTTATAAAAAATAATGGGCAAATATAGACAACAAAGTTTTTCCTAGGCGTGAAAAATGACATACAATCTTATCTGAATGTGTCTTTAGGTTCAAGACAGAGAGAAGGCCGCTGAATCTGATAAGGGCCTGGAGGCAGAGGGGTAACTTTTCATGTTCAGAACAAGTCACCAATATCACTCCCCCCCTGCCACTAATCTCCTCCAAGATGCTGTGTCTCAGCCAGTATCAGATCAGGATCTGTATCTTTCTCCATGCCTGAGGAAAAGACTATTGACTAAAATTAGGCTAGCAGGCAAAATGAGACAAGGTTCAGTGTCGCCATGTCCAATACCAGCAGCAAGTTCCTTTAGTTCTTATCTCTGCAAAGCCTCTGCTAGGCCCTTCAGCAGTACAATCAATGGAGGAAGGGAGAGGAGAAGGGAGACTGGGCCTTTGGTCTTGCTCAGTCAAACTGTAACTTATATTGAGCTTGGCAAGTTGCTCTGTTCCCACAGGTTGTGGGGTAGCTGTACAACCAAACTGCCCATGTGGTTTGGAAACTACCATGAGCAGATCCAGGATTTTTAAATGGAGGGGGGGGTGGGGGGTTCAGAAGCAGTGACCAGTGTCATAGGAAGGCTGCATACCCTATTTCCAGCTTCACCCCATCCTGGGACAGGCAGACCATGCTGAAGGAGAAGCAGCTGGGGACTTTTTTTTAAGTTCCTGAAGCAGTTAAGGATCCCCAACTTCTCTCCCATTCCTCCCCTCCTCCACATGTTGCTGCCACTGTCCCCAAATGATCCAGGGGCTGGAGGAGCCCCAGAGGCCCCTCTGCTTACACCTCTGACCCTCCTGCTGTCCAGCCACTCCTCCCTTGGGCTAGCTGCGGGGAGGCTGCAGGGCAGCCAGGTTTGGTCAGAAACAGCAGCAACAGTGGCAGATGGGTTTCCCCCTCTTCTCGCCTGCTCCCAGGCTGATGGAAAACACCCATGGGACCAGGCAAGGAGGAGAAACCTGCCTATTTCTGCTGCCACTGCTACCATCCCCAGCTAAACACACCTCCCATGCAGCCCAGCTGAGGTGGGGAAAGAGCAGCTCTGGAGCGCTCCCTGGCCCAGATCAGGCAGAGACCATGGCGGTGGCAGTTAGCGACGGGGACATATGGGAGGGGAGGGAAAGTGCCATTGAGCACAGAGGGGAAGGAGGAATTCTTACCCGATTCAGAGACTTAAAAATAAATTCCCAGCTGCTGCTCTCAGGGTGGCATGGTACAAAAGGGGGATGCAATTGTATCACTACTCCACCCTGGAGATCATATTTTGATCTCTCCAGATATTGAATAAAATACTGCACTGTGGGAGGTCCCTTGGAAGCAGGATGGAGTGCATCCTATTAGACAAATGGTGCTGATGGAGAAAGTTTCAGCACAGGGGAATCTAGACCTTATTAACTTTCTCAGATGCCCAGGACTGTCCCTACCTGTCCTTGTCCCTCTAGGCAACAGATGTTAAAGCCCCTCAAAGGCCACATTGTACTGCCCTCCATCACCCTTGGCTGACTGACGGGAGACTGTAAAACAGAGCCCAAGACAAGGGAACCCATAGATGATGTCACCATTATCGTTGTGCGTTTTTAACAGTGACTGCAAATGAGCTTCCAGGGCACTCTAGATTAATTAATTTTAAGGGACTAGCTTAG
Organism: Crocodylus siamensis; assembly: GCF_052110815.1. NCBI lineage: Eukaryota > Metazoa > Chordata > Crocodylia > Crocodylidae > Crocodylus > Crocodylus siamensis. The sequence continues at coordinate 85,539,735 of NC_143401.1, read as the reverse complement.
GAACATGAGACCTTGTCAAGCGCAGGGTATGGATGAAGGAAAGGCAAGCATATTTTAAAATAAAATAATACAGTTAGTAGCATGGGACATAGCAAAAGGAAATTCATTGTAACTACAAAAGATAGACCAATACCCACAGATACAGACTCCCAAAACTCTATAGACCGCTGGCCTGATTACTCTAGAAGTTCCAGTATAGAAACAACCTTAAACAAAGTAAGTTGAAGTAGACTTACCATCATTATGAATCACAATCACCCCGCTGAGGGAGTTTTGCAGTGCTACTCTCTTTGCAGGGCTCACGGGACATCTCTTCTTCAGGTCCCTCCTCTCCTTTTGCTCACAAATGGGGCCTGAGCACATAGGTTAAAGGGGAAATGGGACCTGTTCTCTCATTCCTTTTACAGACTCGCAGCCCAATCCATGCGTCATCTAAAGCAGCCGTATAGGACTTACTCCCGTACCTGGTCACGATCTATTTCCAAGACTCTCCGAGCATATTATGGCATCTCACTAGCAAAGGGTCTTAAAGCTCCTCACTCCCAGCATCCAAGTTAGTGTGCAGTCAGCTTTCAGTTCTGCTGTTCTAACATCAGACATTTTGAAAGTGGATGAATGAACCATTGCCTCAGCTCTATATAATTCATGATCATGTTATGCACCTTTGCTCAGCACAGAATGACAATCCAGTTGGATGTTTTCTGTTAAGGGTAGAACAGCATCATTTACCCCTAAACACGGTGCATCTAAGCGGTATACACTGGGGCAGGAAACAAATTAATGGATCCACGGATCAAATTAATTGATCCATTGAACCAGTCAAACCACTAGATAGCAAATCCCACATAAGCAATTGATATCATCTTGTTTTATAGAGAACCTTCAATTTTCTCATTTAAATTTTCTGTGCGCTATTAAACAACAATTCAGCAATTTAAGTCTTCATTGGTTAAACTGAACCTCATAACATTTTTTATGCAATATTAAATCATTTTATTTCTTCTTCTCTCCTTTATAATGACCTGCAAAAACAACAGTAGCATAAAAAATACATAAATTAACTTCGGCATTACCAGAGAATTAACTGCTTATACTTTTCTTCATGGGGGAACTTGTATTTTCCCCAGTATTGTCTGATTTTTCCCAGATCTGATCTATTAGGAAAGATTAGTTCTCTCTCTCTCAAAAAAAAAAGAGAAAGAGGAGGAATTGTTATGATAAATACAGTTAACTATTTAATCAATGCCATCCACTAAGCAGTCTCGTTACAGCCATCAAACCTATGGATGTATAATAGTGTAATTTGAGTGTTCATTTATACACAGGATAATTGATTAGTGTTAACATTTTTTTTTGTTATTTTAAGAAAAAAAGAGAAATGAGGGATTTATTTAGAAGAAAAATCGAAACCAGTCACATGCATGTTACAAACATAATGAAAAAGATCAGCTCAGTTGTGAGCAATCAACCCTGGCCATGTTTTTTTTAAATCTTCCTTGAAGTTAACATGCAAATTAAAGTCCTAATTCTGTCCTGAGATTGGTGCCTGCACATTGTTGCTTATTGTGTAATATTAGCTACTGTTCTCATGTGATGTGTAGCATATTTGACAAGGGATGGGGTTGATGGAGTCATTACAGAGAGCTTGCTTTCTCCTTTCAACCAACTGAGATGTTTCTTACACAAATGATATTTTAAACACTTTCACCCTGTACCTTGAATAATTTAAATTAAATAAACATTGTCAGAAAAGTATTGGATATGCAATGACATCAAGGCCCACAAATTATCACACCAAAATATACTAAATAAATATATTTACTGAAATTAAGTCACATAGGTGAAGAATAAACTACAAGATAAATATTATAAGAGTAACACGTTGAAAACTGATACGATTTTGGAAATCAATGTCAACATATTCTCTCCAGTGAATATACTGCTTGAGTTTTTATATTCTCCTCCTGAGCTTAGCTTTTTCTTTCATTAGAGTGCAACTCTAAGTCAATTATCTTGCAGCACAAAGAAAAGCCTCCAATATTTTACCATCATTGTTGGTAATATGCCCCTTAGGGTGCTGGTAGTTATACATAATTGCACATTGTCTTTCCCTCTAACATTTTCTACTTTCTTTCCCTGTTAGAACAACATAAGAAACATTACATCAATGGGTTTCAGCAAATTATCCAGCTAGTCTGATTTACATTCTGTTCACAAATGGCATTACAGAGGGAAAATACGCTTGCCTTTTTTCCCCTTTAGCTATCTTTAGGCCTGAAAGACTGTAGTTTGTTCATTTGTGTTTATTCTTAGCTTACTTTTAAAAGACACAAAAGAATAGGATTTTCCAAATTGATATATTACTAATAATAAGTGAATCTGATACATTCATAGTTTCCTGGGTGCAGGAAGTTGTGTTATTTTACAACTGTCATAAGAAACAACTGCAGTTTGTAAAAGAAACATCCCATAAACACTCAGCACAGATGTAAGAGGCCTTATTCTACAGACCTTGGAGGGGAAAGCTCCCACTAAAACTGCCTGACTTTTTTCCTGCAAGCAGTATGGATCCTGAAACTACTAAAATTCTGCCTTTAAATATCACTTGTTATAATGAATACAATGTCCAGATGTGACCATTTTCTATCATGGCCAAGCTGTAATGAACACAAGGGGTCAAAAACTCTCCAATCCAGAAGCTGGAAAAATGGCACTAAATTTGCCTCTCTCCATGATTAGAAGTTGTCTGAAGTTACCTCTTGGGGGCAGGATTATCTGAAAGCAAACCATTTCTCTCTAGACACGTTACATGTTACCGGGGGATCCCCACTATAGGGAAGGAATCCATGGGAGACCCATTAAAGCAGCTTCTGCCCATCCTATGTCACCATAGGCCACAAACTCAGATCTGCTATACCCCTTTTCCATCTCTTGAGTTGCATTTGTGCTAACTTCACTTCTCAGACAAAACGAACAGGGGGACCCTTTAGTAGGACATTAAGTGATATGATAAGGCAGTTTAATTACATTCCTTGGTAACTCACAATTTAACTGAAACACTTATCAGTCTTTTAAAATGAGAACACATTGAAAAAATTAGCTTCTGTAAGGAAAAAGAAGAGTACATATAAATAGTATCCTCAGATCCAGTAGAACAACTCTCTGACTGTATTCACAGTCATGTGGGCTAAACACCAGGGATGACATTTACTCTTCTTAGCAGAGTAAAAATTAATACAGTCAATCAATGGCTCTGACTTGTGTCATACAAAGCTGTTCTGATAATATTTTACAGTGAAAACAAGCAAACAAAATATCTGGTTACATTTTACGTTATGCACCTAGCTAATTAAGCAACATTATTAAGAGAGACCAATTCTTGCCTCGGCCAGAATTGGGGAGTAGAAAATGTGCTGGTTGTAGGCTGTGGAATGTATTATAAATAGTTCCATTGGGTAAACTGAGGCATTTACATTTCAGATCTGATGGAAACTTAAGCCCACAGATTTCAAGGTAAGGAAGCTATGTTCAAATGCAGTGGGCTCCCATGTAGGGCTCATTTCTTAGACCCATCAGTATCCCCCTAGGTTCTCTTGCTGGTGCCAAGTTGCCAGAGTCACTGTTAGTCAGGGCTTTTCCTGGAAGAAGAATACTTGTGGAAGAGTACTTCTTACACACAGTTGTAGGGAAGGAGAGAATTGAGTCATACCATTATTTCAGAGGAAGGTCCCATAGAAAAGGATAAGAGCAAGTTTCTATCTGGAGAAATCAAAATTCATGGGGTTGACCCCTGGTTTCTCAACAGATCCTAGGTTTCTGTGCATTCTGTGGAAATATTCCTGCACCTTTCTGTAAGTCTGAGCGCTCTCTTTTCCATAGAGGAGATTATTCTAGACATTTACATCTCCAAACCCAAAAATATTCCCCCACTTCTTTTTACTTGTTTTCCTGCCCCCACCCCCAAAAGGTTGATTGGGTTGCTGCTAAAATCACAGCAGATCAGACCAGATTCTCACCTGAATTCAATGGAGCAATACTAGTGTGCACAGGTGAGGATCTCATCCATTTAATTTGATGTTTAACCGTCCTTCAGTATCACAACGCCAGGGAGTACTCTACTTCCAAAGGATCATTTTTATAGGTAGCTCTAAATGTTTTCAAGAATCACAGAGACATGTATAGATTGATTACCTGGCTAGGTCTATCATTTTTCTGATGACCATGCATCCCCATTTTTGTGATGTTTTTAATTAATATATTATATTATTAATATAATAAATATAGTTATTTATTAAATTGTATTCACCTTGGTTGGTAAAGTAGGGACTTGGAACAGATAGCGAAACTCCCAGCTTGGTATTTATGTAGAACTGGTGTTGTCCAGATTAGAACTCACTTTTGTCCACCCCCCATTTATAACATCAGACGGGATGACTATTCACCTACTTAATCTCCTAGAACAACATTACCATCATGGATTGCTTTCTCTTTGCTGCCAAGGAGCTGTGTTTGCTTTGCCTGTCTCTGCCTCCTCCTCTTCACCCCTTATGAATTGCAAAAATCTTAGAAATAGCCTAATTGTATTTAAAATCATTCAGGTAGCCATGAACTTTGAGTCTTGACTTTCTCCCCTCTACAGGATGCTTCATACGACTCTACTTTTATCCGTGCTCAAATATTTAGAGAAATTTCTAAGAAGTTAATACAATACCAGTAGTAAATTGTTGCAATGATCCATCCAGGAGACTTAAAAATTGTCAGACAAACCTACACAGCATGTTGACGATATACAGTATGTTCCTAAGTGTATACAATCTTGGATGTCAGTTCACACTTTTACAATGTCCCATTCTATATGCATGTATTGAAGCTAATAATACAAATGCCAGCAGAATGCACTTAATAAAACTATCATTTAATACAACACCTCAAAGCCCCAATGTATCATAGCATGTCTTTGCTTTCTTACTTACAGGGTGTGAAATATCAAAGGACAGCTTCCTATCTTATTATTTCTCCAGCTTCTGAAAGTTGTCTCAATCACATTGTAGTTCATTCAATTGTATTTGTTCAAGTGAAAAGGAGACTCCTTTCATATTGTGGTGAAAGAGCATTCACTATAAGAGCAACTAAGGTGAAGCCCCCATTAACTGAACTGGTTGTTTGCACACAGAGAGGAGCACATTTAGCTTTAAATCAAGGCCTCTAAATAGGAGATAGTATACAATTGTGGTGGTGGGGAGCATAACAGGTGGCCTAGAAGGGAACCCTATGCAAGAAACCACTAAAGAGGATTAATCCAGGCAGCACATATGGACATTTCTAACATGATCTTGTGGAATGTGTTACTTTTCACAGCAAGTTTTCCCTAGCTATGCTCCGTTTTTTCCCTGAACATCATCAATAAAAGGATCATTAAGGTTGAGAGCAGGGTTGCCAAGTCTCCATACATTTATGGACACTGTAAATAACCAAGCTAAAAATGCCCGTCCCTACATTTTGTAAAAAAATTGTGCCACCTGTAAAAACATGAAGCAAAAACAGCTTTGCAATATCTTCTCTATAAAAACACAGAGCTCATTAAAGCTCTGTGGTTGGAAAACAAACTGGATGCATTCTTGAAACACCGACAGAATACAGCACTGTCACCTGATGTCTGAGTGGGAGTATAGTACCCCAAAGGGCACACTTCTCAGGGTTTTGTGGCTTTCTCCAAACCCCAGGCATGTGCTGATCCTGATGCTGGTGTTGCCTTGCATCTGCCATTGCTGTGTGGCAAGTAAGCAGACATCAGTCATCTTGGGGTCTGTTCTAGGACAGGGGAAGCTGCAGATGGGGTGTGGGTTGGGCAGGGGGGCAGAAGGGTGCAGGGTGTGATCAGGGATACCAGGGTATGGAGATGAATAGGGAATCCATAGGGTGGGAGTAACATAGTATAAAAACATTGCTGCAATCAGGTAGGTTTGCCAGCCCCAAAATCTTTTCTTATGCTGATTATTCGCAAACTTTTCATTGACAACCAACATTTTTTACTACGGTTTGAACGTGGTCCTTGTTCAAGGTCTAGCAGAAAGGTTACATTTACATTATGTAAAACATAGGTCAGTAAAAAGTTTGCAGATTGTCAATAAAAAAAATTTTTTTAAATTGTCTTGGGTTGGCAACCGTGATTGAGAACTAATCTTTAGGATGGCCCAAAAAATTTCTAATGAAACTTTTTTCTGACTGAAATTGTGGTTTTGCTTAAATGAACATTTTAAGGTGCATGCCCAATTCCATAAACTTTTTCTATTTGTCATAAGAAAAACCAAACTCGCAGTCTCATTTTTTAATTGAAATTACAATTTTTTTATGAACTCTGCTGCCCACATTTATAGGCAGCTCTACTAGTAATATTATGATGATAATGCAATACCTATCAATAGATAGTACCCTCCAGAGCTCCCATGGACAGCAGCAGCTCCCAGTTTGGTAGGGGCTGCTAACATTGCCACCCCCTCTCTAGGGGCTGAGTCTGGATTAGTGGGGAGGGCAGGGGCTAGGATACTGAGCAGCATCATATGGCTGCCTGTGCTGGAAAGAAGGTGAGCTGGGCAAGCCTTAGTGCTTTAAGGGGACTGCAGGCTGCCCTGGGCCAGGCACCATTGAAGGATATCCTTTGGGGTTGCCCTTTAGCAGAAAAGAGACAAAAGACAGGGGATGGGGGAGAGTTATTGTACTACTTCTTGTTATTGTTTAATTTGAATAATGCTGAGTGGATAAGGAAGGATGAGTGGGTGTTGGAAACAGCCATATCCCTCCCCACCCCCTGCTCCCCCGTCCCCAAGAGGCTTGGGGTGAGACACCCATGGTCCCCTTGGAAGAGTGGGAAATGCATCCTTGGAAGCAATGGTAAGGAAGGAGCAGCAGGACTTCCCTGGCCAGGAAGCAAGGGAGTAGAGTGGGTGGGGTGAGGTGGGTTGCCTTGAATCTGGAGGGGTTGGGAGAAGGAATTTGTTTTACTGTACCTTCTTATTTTACTATTTTATTCTGTTTCTGTCATTCTTTGTTGTATTGTAAGTTGCCCTGAGCCTTTTTTGGGAAAGGACAGCATATCAACCAGTCAAATAAATCATGGTTTGGTTCTTCCTTCAGAAGAAGATCCTTTCACAACCTTTTCAGGGAGAGTGTTCAAAGATTATTGTTGTGTCAGACGTGATATAGTGTGATCACACAGGAAAAAAAGCAATAGTTAAGGGAACACGCTTATTTGCAAAATGCATGGAGTAGCTTAATAAGAGCATGTGATAAGCGAAACACTTTGATAAGCTCCTGGAAAACAGGTGTTTGTTACGCAATAAAATGTTCAGCAGAAGTGGACTGTGGCACGAAGAGGATCAGGTGTCAGGGGTCAAGGCCTCCATCAGATTTATCTGTGCAGAGATCTTGGCAGATCCATCCCAGGCCAGAAGAAATTCTCAGGAGATTATCAGAGGTTACATTTTCCTCCATTTTATTTTTAGATAGATATCTCTATAGATATAGATAGCTATCTCACTTGCTTCAGCTTAGGTAGATCTGTTTCTGTATAAAGGTCTGATATTCAGAATGGTGCTGCTCTCTCATATTCTGAAGAATATATGTAAATGAATATGCGAATCATCCAAATACTGTAAAACCACCATCAGATAGTCTGAGATTGTGTATTGCAGAATGTTATTAGTCAAACCGTCCTGTGGTATTTAGAATCCTCTGGCATTTCAGTGACCTTTTTACAAGCCATATTGCACTGAACTACTAATTTATTTCATGATCATCCTATTGTATCCAAGAAAAAAATGTTAAACAAAAAACAGGTGTCCCAATCCAAGTCTCATATTGCATTTCAAAACCCACTGAGTAGATGCTAATTCCAACAATTTGCATGAGAGACTTTTGCTATCACTTCTATCATAGTATCGATGTCAGCTCAATTTTCAGAGCAGCTGTAGCTCAAACATTGACCTGCTGCCTATTACAGTAGTGTAATGAAGTGCAATGGGCTAGTAATTATTCTACATTACCCTAGATCAAGTAACATGCAGCCCGCAGTTATCACAATGGAATCCCAGTTCTTGTTCAAAATGAGAAAACTGACCATGAAGTTGATTTAAGGGTGTCATCAAAAATTACTTTCTGAGCCTGAAAATGTACTACTTATTTCCCAGATAGCATCTGACACTGCTGTGTAAATGTCTCACAGTCATTGCATACTTGGATAAACTAGTTTCAAATAACTAAATGAAGAGTTGCATGCAAGAGCCAGTAGTAAATTGAGATGGGATATGTTAAAAATATCTAGTAATAAAATTACTTTAGGGAAATGATTTAAATGTTGCTTTTCCAACGCCATCCATGCAACACCCTATCAACTTCTTCAGGAAATAGCGCAGTTTCTTCTGTTACCGTGCATGAAATCATGAGTATTATGAATTGATCGGCAAACATAACTCATCTCACTGTACTTGACTGGACAAATACTGGCCTCAGATTGCACTGTTCAAAACGCCTTAAAATAATAATCCACACATTCAGTCAACTGTGTCTTAAGATTTCCTGTTGTCCCACACCCTCTTGATACAATTGAATCAACTTCTTCCAGCATTTCTATTAATCGGAACATGTTCTTTTTTCAGACTAAATATACTCAAACAGCACATAACCTAACAGCTATGTCAGGAGAAATCCTGCCCCACAAGATTCAGGCCTAAGCAGCAGTTACTGAAACAACCCTTTGAATAGAAGTAAGGCAATGGTATCCCTGACTGATAGGGAATTTGCAGGCCTGGAGCCTGTATCCCTGCTCTTATTTTCCCAGTCTATGCTCAGACAAATAATACTGTCATCGTTAGACCTCCCCCAGTGTGAATGGTGGGAGTTGTGGCAGTTACTGCTTCTGTGAGTAACCCATTTAAAAAAAAGGATCCCCTGGTTGTTTTCAGCATCTGGTGTAAAATTTTTTGCTCTCTCACAGCACAGGTAACAGGATATTAAAAGTTACAGAACCACCCCCCTGTAAAGTTTAACTGTCTAATCCCGTAATACCGTGTCAGGCTCAAATTTAAATGAAGTTACCAAAAGGTAACACAATCCCAGTGTAGCAATTTGAAAGGGTCTGGTTTTTTGGAGGAGTAAGGGAGAGAGGGAATATGGCTTGGATTCCCATGCGGCTCGCATGCAGAATTCACACGTTGTAACTCACCTCAAGTGAAACGGAAGGAGATGCACAGGCTGTCTGAAGAGCAAGATGAACTTGTAAGCTTGACTGAATATCCTAGATTGTCATTTTCTTATGGAACAGGGGGAAGAACTGCCGTAAAGGAAGGAAGAGTGGAATTGAAACAGGAGAGAGATGAGAAGAATGAGCATGGGCTCCACTGCATGAGAAAATTGAACTCTCTCGTGCCCAGAAGAAATGGACAGGGCTTCACCTGCTTAACCGGTATGACAAATGGCAAGAGTTCTCTCATGAAGGAATGGCTCGATATGAGGATGCGACTCCATGACAAAAAAAATACAGTGGCACTGATAAGCCAAAGGAAAAAAAAACGTGGACATTAAGGAAGAAGAGAAAAAAGCAATAGCTAGGAGGAGCCTTGCCACAGGTGGCTCCTACACCTGTGTTAAACAACATTTACACAAGTGTAGTTTAAATAGGTTTTGTCCACTGTCCATTGCAGGGGGGCTGGACCCGATGATCTTGCGAGGTCCCTTCCAGCCCCTAAGAATCTATGAATGAATTGCAGTACGTTATACCACAATCCCAAGCGGACGCACAAGCAGTTGTCCCGGAGTACTAGCGGCAGTAGATGTTCTTTCAGTGCCGTGCCACTAGATGGGCAGGGGAGCTCTTTTGCAAACAGTCTGGGGTAGACAAAGGACACCTCCCCAGTCCAGGTTATACTTCTCCATTTTTATTATAGCTTTTTTCCTCAGGTAACTTTATGTTAGATTCAAGACACTCTGGTGCTGGGGTTTATATCGTCTGTCTGTTCATTGGCTAGATGCGAGTGTTAAGGCTGATTTTACTGGTGTAAACAAGTTATATAGCCAAACCCTGTAAGTATCAGTGGGAGCGGAGAGAAAGAAGGTGATGGGAGGTGGAGGTCCTTTATCTGTGTGTAAACCATGCCAGCAATGCAGCTAGCCACAGGGAAGAGGCAGAGCTGGGATCAGGGGCTCTGATCAGGGTCTCAGGGGGCTGGCCTGGTGCTTGGGCAGAGCAAACGAGCTCAGCCAGTGCCTAGAGCGCAGCCCTGAACGGTGTCGCCAGAGATGGCAGTGATCACGCTCTAAGTTAATCCTCAATGGGATCTGGCACAGATGTTCGATAAAGTTGTCTAACAGAAAGCGCTTTAGCTTAACACGTGTCCATCAACTTAGAGCACAATCTGTCATTTTTAAAGTGCTCCAAGAGCTGTGAATGTCTGTCCAGTTACAGCTTTAAGGTACATACAGAAGTGTTCTGTGCACATTTTACAGCAGTGTAAATTAGAGCACTTTTTATAACATTATAAAGTCACAGCACTTTTAAACATGACTGAAGTGCAGTGTTTGGCGGGGAGGGGGAGCCTCTGAGCCCCCCTGCACCTTCCAGTCTAGGAAGCAGCTTCCTGGGGCTCCTCTGCTGGTCAGAAATTTGCCCAGGGTACAGAGGTTATTTAAAACAGGTTTCCCAACCTGTTTACACTGTGAACCGGCAAACTGAGGACCAGCAGTGACCATGGACCAAACCACAGACCGAAAGTGGCTGCGGCCCAGCAAACTGTGGACCAGCAGTGACCAGCATACTGTGGGCAGGCAGCCAACCCTTTTTTATACTCAGTATGCTGGTCGATTCTGGACTTCCAGTCCAGCAGCCAACCCCTTGAAGCACAGTACGGGGCTGCAGCCCGGGAATTAGGAACCCCTGATTTACAGTGCTATAGGTTGCTAAAGTGCTTTGAAATACCGTGCTTCAAATTTAATACCTCATTTAGCAAGGGTTAAATTTAACATGCTGTACCCATTTTAGAGTGCTGTAAAGCCATGCGCTTCTGTTAAGTCATAGCAATAAAGTGCTTTCAACAGCGAAAAGCAACTGCTGTGCATAGAGCTGTTTCTGTGTGCACCTAGCCTGAGAAATTAGAGTGTATGCCTGTTATTTCACTGGTGCTCTTAACCCCTGCCAGGACTCCTTTTGGAGTCTGTTTTAGGCATGTGCTACCCGCTAGCTTCACAGATGTCTATGAAGGAATAATGTAAAGTCTAATTGCCCTTTAGCTAAATTCCAAGGCAGCAAATCTCTTCCAGAGTCCAGCTTTGAAGTGTCTATAGACACTTAGCCATCCACAACTCAGATGATCAGACTACCTCTGTAGCTGACCTCTGATCCTGGGACCTTCCCAATGGTGGCAATGTGGGACCAAGAGTAAAACAAGTAGGTTCACCATAACAGACGTGCCCTTTACTTGCAGACAACAGCAGAAACAAACTATCATGGTAAGCATCACAGAAATGATATGCAGGCAAGCTTGAATCTTTAAATGATCTCACTTCAAATAGTGGTTTGCCCATTTCATGTTGGTTTTCCACAGTTATTCTGGTAAGCGAGTGTGCTAGCAGAAGTGTTTGCATACCACTGGGAAGCAAATATTGAATTCACAATTGCAAAGATTCTCACTAAAAACCTGGTTCGAAATGTTAGAGCCACCCAATATTGTGCAACTCGGGTATCCCATCAAGTGTCTTGGCTATTTACAGAGAATAGCTCTTTAAAGAGCCACCTAGGATTTCTTATATTTGGGGAAAAATCATGAATAATAAATTTCAGAAAAACTTTGTGAGCACGTCGTGAAAAGAGGCGGCAAAATTCATCACATGCAGATGTTACTAACATACATTATTCACCAGCACTAAATTAGGTTTCTAAAGCATGAGAGTAACAATTTGTTTTCCTGTATAAGATTTAGCTAAACCTCTGGAGTTTTTAATCTGTTTTCCCAACGAAGTTTACTCAGAAACATTGGCTCTTTGCTGACTGTCAAGAGACCTCAAGTCTCTTCGTGTAAATTGAAAAGGGCTTCCACGCTTGCTTGTGCTTTTATTATGGGAATCACACGAAATGTGATAATTTTTGTGAAGTCTGTTTGCTGTTGCATTGACTTCCAATTGTGCTTCCTCCTCAGCAGCAGAATGTGAACGAAAAATGTCAATGTAATTTTGACGGTAGGCACCAAACACAGGAACTTTCCCTGAAAGCCTCAGGAAAAGATACATCTTGCTTAGCCTTTTGCCACTGTAGTTTTCCATATCTCTTAGTAAAAGTAACATCTGAAGACTCCTTCCTCCCAACGAGTGGTCTTCCCTCAAAAATGTGGAATAACTGAATATTTTCCTGGAGAAATGCATATCAAATCTTATTTTGAAGAACAAATTCTTCCCTCAGTTCCCCATGTGCATAGCTGTTGTTGGGCTAAACTCCACATTGGCGGAAGCTGGCAAAATTGCATTAGGCATTACACCTAGAGGAAAAGCCAGCATATTCTGTGGGATGAACGGTTTGAATCTTGGTCAATTCAGCAAACATCCCTGACACTGCCAACATGTCGGGGGTGCACACGGGTGCACGTGCACTCCCTGAGATTGGCGGTGCACCCTCTGTGAAAAGCACCGCCGACACCTGCGGGCGGTCTCCACTCGCCCCCGGCCTCCGTCAGCGCTGCCAGCAGCATCTGCAGGTGGTCACCAACCGCTGGCCAGTGCTCGCCACCCCTGTCCCGCACCGCCAACACCACTGTGAGCGCCTGCGGGAGCTCCCCTGCCACCGCCGCCACCACAGCCTGCAGGCAGTCGCCATACCGCCCCCCCCCAAGTCTCCGGGGGCACGCGTCATTCACGATCCCTGAAGTGCTCTGAACGTTGTGGTTCATATGTCCATCTCTAGTGTATATTACCTTAATATATTATAAGATCAGAACAGTATACTATTGGAGTCAATTGAAAATGAATGATGTGAACAGAACTGAACAACAAATAATTACACAAAGAAAACACTAATAAAATTGCCCATCACTCGATCTGGGTACGGCAAGGGGCCATTTCTTTGAAAAGATGTAATTCACTTCCAGTTCAGTGCTTGTTACACATTCCTTTCTGGTAGCTTATAAATTGATGAGTTTCTTACCTCTTCTTGCTAAGGGAGCAAGGGCCAGGTTTTTTTTTTAAAGGCAAATTGGTAAGTGTTGAAATCCTTCCCCTGGCCTTTTTAGGGTCAGCTAGATGTAGAAATCAAAGGAAGTAGAATGCTTTTAGCAGACAGGAAAGGGAGAGCTATCTGAGGTGTAGGAAGTAGGCCTTGCACTAGTTTGAAAAGAGTGCACAGGCTTCTTTTGTCCTTGTTTGTCTTGCATTTATTTTTAACAAGGAATGAGTAGGTTTATGGTTTTTGCTTGCTTAGGTGCTTTGAGTTTCCGCTCAGTCTGTGTCTCCTGGATTTGGGGCTTGGGGTCTGGAGTGTGTTTGTTCTGATTCAGAGCAAAATTACAGTGTGTTTGCTCTGAGCCTACTTTGTTCTGTTGTTGATTGCTATGGTGCCACTGCTCAAACCCGAGGAAGGAACAAACAGAAGGAAAAGTTACAAAAGCCATATTCTATTACTCTATTTCTGTTTGCTGAAGAACATGGCAGTGTTTCAATAAGGCTTTGCAGGAATTCAAAAGAATTATTGATCTTTACGTGATCTCTTTTGGATTTGCCCTGGCAGCATATGAATAAGGTGCTAAGTTCTAGTCCGGATTCAGGATTCTCAGGGCTAGCTTAAGCACTGAAATACCTTAAAGCTCCTAAAAGGTAGCTTCAAATGGTGGCTCTAGTTTAGGGGTGCTGTGGACTCTAATGTGGTATAGGGCTGCAACTATGGAGCACACTTTCCCCACATTTCTGGGCCCCATCCTCACTAGGAAGGTGAGGTGCTGGCTATGGCACAGAAATGCTAACCGGGGGGGGTCACTTCAGCTGCTGAACATTATGCCCAGGAGATAAGCAAAGAGGCTGTAACTTAAAGTATGAATATGGCCTAATGGTCTGTAATTTATGTGTCTGGAAAAAAAAATACACTTCAAGGTTGAGAAATTATAAACAAGAAATACCCCCTGTTCGTATAGTACCCACAATATTTGTTGTAGCCAGCACAAGAAACGTATGTCAGCTTACCAGTTGTGTTTCTGTAGCTCCCATTGCAGCAATGTGAATTATTTAGGCTCATCAGGAGAAGAATATGTTCCTACCACCTTTCTGACTGTGTTTTCAAACAACATTTGGGAATGATACATGTTGAAGTATGACATTGGTACCATCTGCTCACCATCACAAATATAAATGAAGTGATAATGAAGATGATGTTTCAAGGAGCTATAAAGATGATTGCACTCTAATGACATAATTTGTATCCTCAGTAATCTACAAATAAAACTCCTCTTCAAGCTCTAAATTGATGGCACCATACTGGAACTACATAAAGCTAATTTTATGATCACTAATTATACAAAAATTGGCCATAAAATGCATCGGGATTCCAGTTCTGCCAGTGTCAAGGTCTTTCTCTTGATGGAGTATTCACATTACTTTGCAGATAAACCTGCACAGATTTCAAATTAATTTTCTGCCACTTTAGAAATCAAACTACATTTTGAGGGGACAAGTGCTATGTCCTCCCTGTCTAAGTTTCAGCAAATGTCATTCACTCAGGTTATGGAGGTAAACTAGTAAGAGTGAGATACATTTTGTGAGCATGATCCCTGACCCTCCTAGCTAGTTCAGGCCAGAAAAAATCTTGTTGAAGTTTATGCTCCAGAAAGCCACTTGATGCTGGCAATCTGGTTAACTTTTGACCTGCATCTCATCTCCCTCTTTTAGGGAGAATCCTTGAGAAAGGCAAGGCAAGGCAACTGCAGCAATTTCTTTTTTTCCTCAAGCTTTCCTTGATTCCAGTCAATCTGGCTATAGGCCTAGGTACAGAAGAGAAGCGGCACTGTTGGTTTTAATTGAGGATCTCCACTTAGCAATGGATGAACATAAAATGTATTGATTCTTATCTTTGTTGGGAGCCTTTGATAAAGGTGACCATGGCAGCTTTGCTGCTGATGCTACTAGGGGTAAATGAAACTGCTCTTGAGTGTCTTTGTTCTAACTCTTCTCAGAAATCCTCAAAAATACTCGTGGAACATGTCTACACATTGCCGAATGGCAATGTTGGTACGGCGCCGTGCTTCAGTACTTCCTTTTGAAAGCAGTAGAGAACAGGGCAGTACGGGGGGTTACTACCCCACGTGCACGAAACAGGTAGCATCACCGTAGCAGCATGCTATACTGGGGGGTCATTTTGCTATGTCAATGTAGCTGGCGATCTTCTGTAGACCTGCATGATCGTTACATCACCATAGCGTACTGTATGGCAACATAGCGTGTCACTACGTGACCGGAGGGCGACGTGTAGATGAGCCCATGGACAACCATTACTCTGCTCCAAGTGCTCACATACCTTGTGCTACAGGACATGTTATCTGCATATGAGAGCACTAAGAAAGTTATTGAAGGAATAACCCAGAATGCTGGAACCCACCTATGAGTACAACCGCACAATGGAATCACGTTAGACGTGCGGTCCACATCTGCACCGGCTTTACGCTTCTCAATGCAGTTCAAGGCATCAGGTTTTTACCTGTCAAACCTGTATCACCTGAGAGACTGCAAGACTCCCTGTGGCATAGTGCCACAGCTGAAATCAGCAGAAGTGTATGATCTGGAGCATCAGTCTGAAAATTGTTAGATGCTGTCTCTGAAGGTCCTTGGTTTTAGAATTTGCTCCGACAAACACACACGCACGCATGCACGTGCTCTCTGTGGCATATCTGTTATACCTCCGTCATCATCTTTTCCCTTGTTTTTCCACCCATGAGCTACTTCAGGAAATACTTCTGATATATCCTCACTGCAAAGACTTTGCTGCTCCAGGCCCATTTCATCCACCAGTGCAATGTAAAGCATCCAGAACACAACCAACACAGGCCAACCCTGGATTCATAGCAATGCTTGTTGCTTCTGTGTAGATGCTAGGGAAGTGATGCAAGCCAGCAACCTAAAAGCAGCATTCTTCTACGTATAAAAAAATCAGACATTTTTTCTTTTAGTTAAGGGGACAATGAAGTAAATGAATATGCAGTTAACAAGGCAAAATGACTCTTGTAAAAATAACTTTGTTGGTTTTGTAGAAATCTCTTTCCTGCTTTATTTTTAATTCTGAAAAGAGAAAAAGAATGAGTCTGGGAATAACAGCCTTCGCTAAGTGTGTAGTGATTCTCAGGTACCTGATTCCCAACTGCATCCAACTCATTATCACTCTTGTTAGGATAACACTTCTTTACAAATGCTCAAAACACTTAGATCTTGAAGAGGGTGTTTCAAGGTGGGTGGAGTGCAGTAAGTGTTGTTAAAACAAGCCACTTGGCATAGTTTATTTATATTAGATGATAATACAAGAGGAATGACTCTCCCACACAGAAACCCAGAGGAGAGGCTCTGTAGAAAGGAAGGTACCAAGAGGTTTTCCCCTGTGGAAATAGCCTCAGATTACTGTAATCTGGGGCAAAGCGTTTGTTTCCTCAGGCTCCAAGCAAACCCCAGAGTGGGCTGCAAATTCTAGCCCACTGAGCACCGACATCCTTGTGTAGACAACCCCTTGTTGTGGTCCCTAACTCCCGCGTGTCCAGGACCCTATGAAGGTATGGCATCATTCACAAACAGGCCCATGCCCCCAACCCCTACAGCTCTCCTGTGCATCCATGGAGTTCAGCACGGAGGCTCGCATGCTGAACGTTAGGTATCTGACTCGACTGGGATCTTTGTTCTTCAACTCAGTAAGGAAGCAGGAAGCCTGAGGATAACCCCAAATGGGCACAGACTTTATTAACTCCTAACGTGTTTCCGCACAAAGCTAGAGGTAAGGCCATGACAAGGGGGGTGCTGCCAGCAGCATGGCTGATTTTCCCTTTCTTCTCCGTAGATCATTGTATAAAGAGATTCAAGAGGGAAGCTGCCATGCCCACCTTTAGATTCGCCCCCTATCATCCTTGGCCTTGTGTGTACTTGGGGTTGCCCAACTTCAGCCACCGGTCTCACTTCCCTCGTCTTCACCCAGTGTTTGGACTATATTTGCTCAAGAATAAGATGACTCTGAATACAAGACAACCCCACAATACTTAGATTCTATATATAGAACATTTATAATTTTTCTTATCATTTTCCAGGTATGGAATTTAAGTACTAGAGAGTTGTCTTTCCTTCCCCCACCACCCCGCTCCCCTCTGCCAATGCCACAGTAGGGAAACCAGTGGGGGAAGGGGGGTGCCTGGTGGCCCCCTAGCCCTCTGCCCCAAATTCTTCCCTCTGCAGCTTTCCTACCCCCTGTCCTGCCCAGCTCCATACACCCTCCCCACCCCATCCTTACTATCGAGCCAGACCCTGGAGCCGTGTGCTCTCCCAGGAGAGACCCTAGCCCCAGCCAGAGCCAAGCTGTGCCTGACAGTAAGGGGGTGGGAAGTGGGTGGACAGGAGACTGCTGTAGGTCTGACTCTGGCCCCAACCAAGGCTCAAGGCCAGAGTCAGAGCTGCATCAGCTGCCTGCCCCCCCCTCCACTTCGTATGCAAATAAAAGACAAGAGGCTTTTCCCCCATGCTGATTTGGGGGGGGGTGACCTCATCTTGTACGAGTACTATATTTACTTGAATATAACTGAGATGGCTGCCAAACAATAACGGCTGAGTCCCAAGGTCCCTGGTTGCAATGGGAGATAAGTTGCCAGTGCCATATAGTTGAGGCTGTACTTTAGTAATGGGTCTCTCTGAATATCCTAGAAGTTCATGGGGAGAGGGAAAGAAGAATTGTGACTTGTACCACCAAATGTCCCGTTTTAATTAATCATTTCACCTCATGAATAAATGAAGAGGGGGAAACATCTAAAGTCCCTGACTAGCCTGTGCTGATCACAAACAGTGAAGGTTTCTTTTTAATGTGCAGTCAGAAAGTTGGATTAAGATTCATTCCTTTGATAGGCAGCTGATATATATATATATATAGAGAGAGAGAGAGAGAGAAATTCCTGTTTCCCTGCAATTAACTATATTTTTTTTGAAGAGCAACAGGCATAGAGAAATCACATATCCGCGGCGACTCTTTTCAAAGAAAACAATTAGCATCCATATCAAAAAGCTAATTCAGAGAAATTAAAGAACACATACATCAGTAAAATATAATATTTCCTCTTTAGCACATCTCATTGTGTACAGTGTGTCACTGTAAAATTGTTGGGCTTGGAGATAATGAAGAGTGACAGTTGAAGGGTTCAGGGCTTCATATAAGACTTTTGGGTATGTAAAGATTTTAATTGCACATAATTATGAATGTGGAAGTGGAACGATTTAATTTTTTAGCTTTCATGCTATTAGAAGGCTAATAGAACCAATATCAAAATGAGTTAGTTTCAGCAGAATTACTAGAAGAAGCTATTTTTCATTCAGCCATTTAAATTAAATCAAAACAAAAAAAAATTAAAATGGCTCATAATGTTTCTCTCTCATTTTACATTTATATAGTGGCAACAAGATAACTAGTGTATGTCATTAACAAAGATGAAACAAATAGTTCTAATAAGATTAGACTATCCTGAAATAGTGGGGTTGGTAGTCAGGCAGAGGGATGAGAGAGTTTAAACACCACAGTCAGAATAATGTAATATTCTATTAAGTTTGAGAGATACCTTTATCTAAAGCAAATCCCATCCTCCCAATGTACACATAAACTTACCCTCTCCCCAACTTAGACACACACACAGGCACATACTGCAAACTGGCACAGCGTGGAGAACTGAGTGCACTCTAGTGGAGTCCTGGATTTTAGAAGTAGCCGATCGCCAAAAATTATAGCGCAGGTTGGTTGTTACAACTGTGCCAAAATCTCAGTGCACAAGCAAGCCAATATGTATAAACCTATGCACAGATACAATGGATCAGACCAGGGATCCACTAGTCCAGAACCATGTACCTGTGAATGATCATTAAAACAGAGGCAATTTACAGGCATGTGCAACATTAGCTCAAACAAGATTTGCTTAATTTCCTTCGACTTTTCTCCTAGGCCTAACCCAGCTCATTAATAATATTTCCTAGTTCATTTGCAGATGCTTCTAAGCCCGCTTCAGGAGATTGTTTGTACTCTCTGCAGCATGGACTCCTTTTCTGTCTCTTCTCTTCAGCCCCTATTTTATTCCTTCTGTTCTTGCATCCCTATGCTCTTCACTCCTTTGTTTCTGTCAAGACCCATTTCTTTCTTTTTCTAACACATCAGGAGCCTGTATTCTTAACAAACATGCATTCCCTTCCTCTACCCCCCAAAGAGACAACTGGGCTGCTCTCCATCTCCTTCTTTGTACCCAAGTGCTCTTCTCCCTTTTGAGCAATGGTGACATAAGCTGGCTCTTCAGAGTAGGGGTGGAGGATGGAAGAATAAAACAATCAGCAACAAAGAATGCAAAGAGAAAGCATTTTTCTATATCTAGATCCATGTGTTTTGGTGCTTACTGATATTTCTTGACTCATTTGGTTTCTTACTTATATATACTTATATTTCTTGACTCATTCGGTTTCATAGTAGAGCTACAACTTCAATTCCTTTTCACTCAAAAACCCCTTTCAGATCTCCCTCTCTTGGCTTCAATTAGAAGTTTGCTGGTGTTAGGATCTCTTTGCAGATCTTGGACCTTTTCAATTAATTTTAATCAGGTTCGTTAACACTTTTTTAATGTGTTAGAAATGGGCAAATATGTAACGGAAGCGCCATTTACCTTTTTAATGAAGGTAGCAAATATGCAATTAAAAAAGCCTCATCTTTCAGCGACTTTGCAGTAAATTAACTTGTTTTGTCATTATTGTGCCTGTAGAATGTCACTTAGTCTGGAGTTTTGACAGTAAAATTCTTTATCCTTGGCAGAATTAGCAAGTAACAAAGATCTGGGAAATGACAATTAGTTTGTGAATTAGGTGGGATATACAATGTGTTAATTATTGAGGGACCAAACTTCATGCAATTAAAATTTAGCATCAAGATAAGGATAATGTATTATTAGGCTTCTGAGTATTTAATGAAGTTGAAAACGATTACCAAATCACATAAATTAATTCTGAGTTTTCTTAACTATTCTCAGTATTTTCTGTGCAGTGGGACTTCTCATAATGAATGCTTATTGTTTGCAAATAGAATAATAATATGAATTGATGAAATAATATTGCAAGTGCTAATTTTTTTTTAATTAGATGCATAAGTAGGAAAATGTTTACAAAATTACTTAGGTGCTAGAATGCAGCTGCTCTCTCTCTTCTTCACACAGCTCTTCATTTTAAGGGTACAGCTGAAAGTGAGGAGAGCACAACCTGTTCTTTATTGGCGACACATCACTGAACTACTGGAAGCCCTCTATTCATAGGAGCCCCATTCAAGTCAAGGGGCATGCTCTCAATTCAACTGTGAGCTCATTGAAAGCGGTATTTGGCCTGTTGACATTAACAAGAGTTAGATCACGCTCGGGGCATATCTGGAGTTTCTCTCTCTCAACTTGCACCTGTGGCTTACAACCAAAGTGGCAACAATCATGACTAGAAACAAGTCAACATATCTTATCCGAGAGATTAGCTCCAACAAGCTACATTTATCAGAACAGCACACTAGGAGGCAAATTCTATGATTTTGTGACATGGAGCTCACTCACATTTCAATAATTCCAGATCTAAAGTCAATTTACTCATGTCACAAAATCATAGAAAATTGGGGCTGGAAGGGACCTCAGGAGGACCTCATCTAGTCCAACCATGTCCTTTTATTTGAAGGGTACTGTTCATAGAGATGGTGATGCAAACAGGTGGTAACTCTGGCCTGGAAGGACCTGAGGGATTCCTCTTGTGTGGCCATCTCCCCACACAAGCCCCAACCCAGGGAATGCATCAAGGCATGTCAGAGCATCACTGTGATGCACTTCATCCTCAGGCAATGTTATTGCTTCATGAGCCTGCTATCAGGTACCTGTACATGATGCTTATCAAAGGCTGCTCTAAGTTACAATTGTGTCTTACCAGCTCTAACCAGCCTTAGAAATCAGGGTAGTAGAATGGTACCTAGCAAGACTTAGGCACAATTCAAATTCTTGGGCCAAACATTGCTATTCTCTGCCAGCAATCTTGGTTACAGCCAGACTAGAACCAAGGGAAAGGTGTTGTCTCTCATACAAAATTCTCCAGCCCATCCAGTCCCAACACCTGCAAAAAGTTTGCATATGTTTTTAACTCCACCCAACAGAAATTAGGACACCATAGGGGCAAAAAAGTGCCCTGACTGCACTGAGATATATGTGATAAATTAATTACTTTGATTATATAGTCTTTGGGACTAGGACCTCTTTTCATTATATGTCTGTGCGTATACCTTAGGACCTGATCCCTGGTTGAAGACCTATCTGTGCTGCCACAGTATACGTGCTGATGATTGGAGGAGGACCTAGGGCATAGAAACCCAGAATCCAGATTTTTCAATCAAAAGTCAGTAACACCTGGGTTTTCTCTTGCCAGCCAAGCTACTGTTATTTTATTTTACATACCAGTCATTTAGAATAATAGTAACAGTGTCCACATGAACTGGCCTCCCCAAAAGCTCCGCTTCATCCCAATACATATTTTCCATAAATGCTGAGGCCTTGCTTTGACATTTTACTAGCAGCAGAAGACTTCACACAGCCCCTGCTGACTTTTTGCCCCTGGGGCAGGGGGCTGGACTTGAAGATCTTCTGAGGTCCCTTCCAGCCCTAATGTCTATGAAATCTATAAGACAATTTCCAAGGACTAAAGAATAGAGGAGACAACAACTGATTTATGTTGACTAAGAAGCAGATTGTGAAATCTAGCTGAGCTGCATGCTCTAGCATGTCAGTGGCAAAGAACAGTGAAGGGACAGGGAATAACCATCCACGTGTAAGTGTGTTCACTGGGGAGAAAAATAAGCTGTTAACCTTTTGTAAATCTCAGGTTGCGGCAGAACTATATAATATTAGATCATGATATCAGGCCACAACATGAGAACTCAGTATTCTCCTTGATTCCCAGAGCTGGTAAAGGATAAGAAGTTGCATTGGCTGCTTGGCAGCTGATAGGAAGGTATGGCAAGATGGTGGGTCCTAAGATAGATTTGAAAGCCAGAATGGGGGAATTTTTTGCCATTTCTTTTGACCATGTTTTTATGTCTGGATTATAAATATTATCCTTTGAGGCAATAAAGCCCTTCCTGGCTGGATAACGGTCTATTTATTGTAAGCGAGTACACTAGAAGATTCGGCTTTGGTCCTATTCATGGTCCTAACGACGTCCTCCACTTCTGGCTAAGTGCCCTCTCCTGGGCTATACTGGTTCTTCCTTCTGGAAGAGGCACCTTCACCATTTCCCTCACCATGTCCTAGCCTACACCTAAGTTCTTCACTGTTCTCCTTCTGTTTTTGCCTCCATTGGGATTGTATGGGTATAATCAACTAAAGGTAGGCTTAGGCCTGGTGGGGGAATGCTGTGGAGTACTTGATGCTGCAGTTTGACATATCTTCAGTCCTATATCTGTACACAAGGAATCAAGTGTGCACCTTACAATGTCTAAGTCAAAACAGCATTTCCACTCGAGAGAAGGAACGCATTGAAGATAATCATTCAATTCCTGGCTCTGCCAGACTCCTGGTATGCCTTGGGAAACTCATGTAATTGATCTCAATTGTAGTGCTAATAAGTGTAAAGGTATGATAGTAAACACTTATCTCATCACCAACTAGTGGGAATAGACTCACTGGAGTTTGAGAGACATTTGCTGTACTGCCCATATGATCAGGTAGATGAACGGCTGCAGGGTCATGCCTCTTATGCTGGAGACCTTGATCTTGTTTCACATGCTATACCTAGAAAAGAGTCTAGCTCTGCATTTGGGCATCTGTCTCTGTGAAGTCTTTGTATCTTGTGCTGTGTGGGAGTCCATGGGTTCACCAAACGCTAATAAACCAAACGTAGTGCCCCCTTGCCTTTTCACTGCAGCCAGAGTGCAGAATTTCACCTCTACATGACATTTTGCCTCCCTCCTGCCACAACCCCCTCATAATTATACATCCTGACATCTTTTACTGTTAGCTTTGTTGCTACCTACTAGCACCACCTATAGATAGATGCTTACAGCTGTTATGGAAGATTTGAATATCTTACCCACTCTTTGCTTTAGATGGTCCATTCTCCTAGGAAGACTGGAGATTAACAGTGCCTCCTTCAACCAATATACCAAGACATTATAATAGCAAGAAAACAGCCACCTGGGTTCTCCTAACCACAGATGAATGAAAAGACATGCTTTCAGCTACTTGGCCATAGGGTGGCAGTGCAAGCACATTTTTTTTTGGCTGGAGATAGCTCCTCCTGACATTTGCTGCCTCACAAAGTCAAAAATGACAGCAAGAGACCTGCTTATTCTGCAGTCCCTGGCTCCCAATAGGCTCTCTCTAGAAAGCACTGGCTACATTGCAGGGGGCAGTGATTCCAGGCAGCTCTGTCTGTTATGCCATACAAAGGCCATTTATCTGGCTGACAAGGACAGCCATTTGATTCAAACAACTTCTGCAAGAAGTTTTATAGTGGGTGCGGGAAAGTACTGCTTTTATTATTGCTGCATTTCATGATTCCCCATTGTTTGAAAAAGCTTCCATCCACTTGAAAAAGAAGGCAGCTATTCTAAGGTCTCATGGACCTGACCTCCAACTTGCTCTCTTCACAGCTTTTCCACAGATGCAGGTCATAAACAGCATCCCAAAGCACCCTTTGACTCACTGGCTCCAGGATCAGCTAAACACAGCCTATGTGGCCTACTTTTCACCACAGAGGGCATGTCCCACCGCTTCCTGACCACACAAAAGACTGCCACAGTGATGCCAGGCACACCCTCCGTGCACATGATACCTCTGCAAACATGGAACATGTCAACTTTGGGAACAGCGCTGGGCATGTGCCAATAGGCATGTGCAAGAAATCTTACGGTGGTATGGACAAGTCCATAAAGGTATACATAGGTCCCCAGTCCTTATCTTCATTCTACTGTCTTAACTTCTCCATTTACGGATTCTTTAGTGAAGAAGTTTTATATTTCAAGCTAGAGACCCCAACCTTGGAAAACAGATGGATCAGCAACCCCATGCAACAGAAATACCACTCTTAAAGCAGATATATTTAGGTTTCAGTTGAAAATATAAGAACACATGATCAGCGATCTGAGAATTTGGTATGTATAGCATCATCCATGGTCTTGCTTAATGGTCATTACATTTTAATGGTTTAAATTAAAAACAGAATTTGATGCAGTTACTTGATAATGTAGATGAGGCTACAGGCTTGTTTCATTGGACAGAGCCCTATATGTAGGGTGACCATTCATCCCAATTTGGTGAGGACAGACCTGGATTTTGGAGGCTAGTCCTGGCCAGCCTGTGCAAATTCAAACAAGCCTCCCAGGCGCAGGGCAGGGAGGAAGAAGAGCAGGAGCTGTGAAATAAAAAGCCCTAGCAGACAATATTTCCCTAAAACAGGTTCATTTGATTAGTGGCATAATCATTAAAAAGGGGAGATGATTGCTAACACCTGTGAAGAACAATAAATGGGTCATTAACAGGCCATTAACTTCCTTAGGTGCCTCAATAGTAATACCAGTGCTGCATCATGCTGCCCTGCCCCTGCATCTGTCTGTCTGCAGCAGCACCGCTGACTTGAGAGGTGGGGTAAGTGGAGCAGTGTCCTGGATTTCACATTGTCCCCTGCGGTCCCCCGACCTAAATGCCAGGGTTTCTTGCTTTGCATATGTAGAAATGATTCCAAGCATCTGAGCAGGGAAATGAGTGATGACAGAATAAATACTGTGCATATGAACCTGAACAGCCTTTTGGAGGAAACTGAAGACCAATTCAGAAGCTCCTGACAACAAGAAAAGAAAGATCAGTGAGAGCCTCACTGGAAGTGGAGGCTTAGAACATCATAGATTCATAGACATTGGGGCTGGAAGGGACCTCGGGAGATCATCGAGTCCAGCCCCCCGCCCAAAGGGCAGGAAGTCAGCTGGGGTCATAGGATCCCAGCAAGATAAGCATCCAATTTACTCTTGAAGGTGTTCAGTGTAGGTACTTGAAACACCTCCGCTGGCAGGCTGTTCCAGACTACTCTTACCAAAGTGAAATATGCACATGATACAAACACAAAACACAAGAAGCATTGGCGATGCATAGGGGGTGCACATGTACCCCCCACAAAAAGGCGCTGCCAACACTGCCAGCAGCATTTGCAGGCAATTGCCGCTTGCCACCCCCCACCACCGACACTGCCAGCGGCATCAACAGGCAGTCCCTGATCACCACTGGCTGCCACCAGCATCTGTGGGTGGATGCTGACCGCTGGTCTGTACTCGCCAGCTCCAACAGCACTGTGGCTGCCTGCGGGAGCTCACTGTGCCGCCCCAGCCTCTGGGGGCATGCGGCATTCATGACAAGAAGAGCCAGTCGCTGGGGTGTCTTGCCCAGTCCCTTGTGTTACACACTGGCACAGGGGATGCTGAAAGCGAGTGATGAGGTTTTTCCCTGCTCCTCTCTCACTAGCCGCCTCCAGCATCGAAGATCCAGAAAGTTCTGGTTCAGAGGCTGTATCCTTTACTCCCATAGCTTTCCTAGCTACTAATGCCCCTTTCCTCCAATAATTTGTCCAATTCCTTTTCAAATCAGGTTAAACTGTTAGCTTCCACAACATCTTGTGGCAATGAGTTCCACATGGTAATTACACACTGTGTGAAACTAAACTTCCTTTTGTTAAGTTTTAAACTTAGTACCTACTAGTTTCATTTTGTGACACCTAGTTCCTGTATTGTGATGATACATAAATAATAAGTCCCTACTTACTTTTCTTTGCCACTTAGTATTTTGTAAACCCTTATCATGTTCCTCCCCCAGTGTCTCTTTCCTAAACTGAATAGGCCTAGCCTCTTTAGTATATGGAAGCCCCTCCTTATTGCCCTACTTTGTACAGTCTTTAGTTCTTGTATATCTTTTCTGTGGTGTGGGGAGCCAAAACTGGGCACAGTATTTAAGGTATGGACACATCATGGATTTATAAAGGGACAAAATTAAACTCTGTTTTGTTTACAATTCCCTGCTTAATAATCCTTAACATTTTGTTTGCCATTTTGATGGCTGCTGAGCACAATGTTTTTAGTAAATGGTCCACAATGACTCCCAGATCTCTTTCCTGTGTGGCAACAGCTAACGTAGAGCCCATCATAGTGTAGGTACAGGTGCAGTTACGTACATCACTTTACACTTCTTCACATTGCATTTCGTTTGCCATTTAGTTGCCCCTTCACTCAATAGTGCAAGATCCTTTCTGTAGTTCTCAAAGTCCACCTTGGTCTTTATCCCTTTGACTAATTGTCATCCACAAATTTGGCCACTTCAGTACTTACCCCTTGTTCAAGATCATTTATGAATATGTTAAGCAGCACTCATCTCAGCACAGACCTCTAGAGGACCCAGTTGTTTACTTCTTTGCATCCCAAAACCTGACCATTTATATTCACTCATTGTTTTCTCGCCTTGAGCCTGTTTCTAATCCATGAGTTTCGGTATGCTTTGAGGTAAGTAGAGTGTCAGGCCCCCATAAGTCATATGCATTGCACCTATAATTAAAGTAGTGCAATTTATTTGCAGTAATTCTACATGTAATACTTTTTCAAAAGGGCAAATCTGCAAACAAGACTCTGTAAACTCTCTTATTTATTTCGCTATCCAACACCCCACTTGCCAGGCGAATTATCACATGTGTATTCAGTTTCAATAAGATAAAAATTTGCCTAATAAAATATTTACTCAGCCTTTGTCCCTGCAAGTGTAAACTCATGTAATTACAGGGTACTCCAGAACCTGTGATTATGAATCTATAGAAATAAAATCCACAACATATTAACAGCATAGAGCAGAGTATGACCCCATTTATAAGCAAAGCTGATAGCTGGTACCTATTAGGCTGTGAGGCTAACCTGAGGACAACCTACCTTACATTCATTTTTAATGTGGCCTTCACTTCAAATTTTAGTTGGAGTTAAGGCATAGTAGGTTATATCTTCCAATTATGCAGTGATGATTACATTGCAGTGGCATTTAAATCAGAGCCCAGAAATATGATGATTCCACCTTCTTGCTGGAATAATTGGTGCCAAGAAGGGGTATATTGCTAGCCAATAGGCACTGTGGATGCCTGTAGGCATGCCAGGAGGCTGCTCCGCCAGGCTATAATCACGGTGCATCAGAGCAGACTCGATTAATCGGGTCTGCTGGAGCATGATAATTAGTACACTCCAGCCGGCCTATGCATCTCATGCACTTCAACATGGCAGCAGGGGCACTAACCAAAGCTCATTTGATGACCTTTAGTTCAAGCACTGCCACCACCTTTCTGAAGCACAGGGGATGCTGATGCATGCTGTGGGCACTTTAATTAGAGGGGCTCTTGGAGCTGCTGTAATTAAAGCTCCCCATCCCCTACCCCTGGAGCACCTGTAAAAACTGCCCTGTGTTTTGATAATTGCTACAGTCCTGTGCAACCTGGAACAGGGTGAAGGAACTGGGAGATAGAAAGGACTTCCCACCCTTCTCTCTCAAGGCTAGGGGAGAGAAAAGCCACACACGGAAGAAGATGAGCAGTACTTTGCCATTTTGCTACATTTAGTATCCATGTGATAAAATCCTGACCGGTACCAAGCTCTTCCAGCTCCCACAGAAGACAGAACTGCAGGTACCCAACACCTCTGAGGACTAAGTCCAGGTCTGCATCTTTATCCATAAGAATCCAGCAAAATTAAAAAAAACAAACCCCACAACAAGGGATTGCTAATTACCTTCAGCTGCAAGCGATCAAGTAGCCATTGGTATCAAAGCCCTGTAGTTAGACCTGCTCTGAGCAGGCAGTAGTGTAAGACTTGTTCCACAGGGCTGGGTTTCAGCTGTGCTAAAGATCTGGGATTTCCTTGTAAGCATTCCTGTAACTTGGGGCCCAAATCTTGACGAGCAAGGATCGGTGGGGAAGGGAGAACAGTATCTTTTGTACCCGTCACTTTAATATATGCCTGCTTCCACTTTGGCTCAGCACCAGAGTTTTTGAAACTCAGTAGCTTAAAGCAGTAGGGAGTATATTTTGAAGGAACTTTTAATTAAACCTGCCTTTGGGCTCACAATCTTAGTAAGGTGGGGGTTACTGGAGGTTGTATTTTTGAAGGGTTTTCTATCCAGGCAAGTTTTCCCAGGCTATCACAGGTCTACAATTGAAAGCCGGTTTCCTGCAGGTAACCTAACTCATTGGGTAACCTAACCTGCCAGTGCCTGAAAAAAAAAAAAACAACCCAAAAACACACAGGTCCATAGTGTTTTTACTTCCCAAGCTAATTACATTGAAAAATGACTTCTTGGACTCGCACCAAACAGCAGCATTGCCATTCAACACTGCTTCAGTAAACCCAGAAATAGGAATAACTGAATTGACAAAAGAGAAGCGTACTGAGGAGAAGAAAAAGAAAGAAAAATATGTCCCTTACAAGGCCAATAACGATAAAGTACGACTGTGATCTCCACATTGCTCTTGTGAGAGGAACAACCTTATATATGACGTCTTTGGCAAGCAGCTTTATACCACATTCAGCGGCATGCCTTGTGACTACAGTCTGTGCATGCCTATTCTTCATCTCTCTCTATAAAGGCTGTTACTTCAAGACAATATTCTTTTTTCAAGGTTACAGACCTTCAAGTGATGAAAACTGGAGTAGTTCCATTAAAGTCGATGGGAGTTATATGGCTTCAAGGAGGCTGCAGATCTGGTCCAGAAAAATCCAAAATGTCTACCTTCTGTAAAAACAATGACTATTGCCGCTATACATGCAGTTTGAAGCACAGTCAAATTTTGATAGTGGAAAGTGCTGCCTAGTTCCCACTGACATTTGCTTGAGTTCCCAGTAGACATTTTGGACTGGAACACTACTCAAATGCAAGTGGGCAGATGCTGCAGGTCTGACTATGAAATAGGAAAAAAGTACCCTCAGGAACCAGCATTGGGAAGAGTTGTACGTGGTCCCTGGAACCTGCTGACAATCAGGGTGGTAATCTTAGAAGCTCAGTCATAAGCAATAGTGATCAGTGGGAGAAACAACTTTAGTGCAAGAATAGGCCTGTCCAAGTCAGAGCAACTAAGCAAATGAGACTGACAGGTCAGTATGGTTGTGAATACTCTAATAACTGTGTCAGGCCTCAGAGGGGCTAGGGACAGACATTGAAAAAGCCTGGGCCTGAATTGATTCAATCTTTGCGGGTTAGTCTAACCTGCCTAGGTTAAACCAGTTTGCAACTGGCTAGACATTCCCTCTGGACTGGGGAAATGCAGGCGCATGCCTGCAGTGGCTCAGGCTAGAAGCTGGGGGGGTGCTAGAGCAGCCCTCCCTTTGACAGCGCTGAACTGAAGGGGGCATGGCCAGGTCCCATGGGGCAAGATGCTGCACTGTCTGAGACTTTTCCCTGCTAGCTGCTCAAAGGGTGGGAGTGTTGCCAGCCCCCAGCTACCACTCTGATGCAAAGAGGGGAGGGGTGTAGTGCATGCATCTGTTGATGATACTGAGCTTTTCAGTCTCCCTCTCCCTGCTTCTTCATACTGTCTGCAAACCTGACAGGCAAGGGAGCCAGCAGGGGGCTGATAACACAGCATTTAACAGCCCATCGACAAAATAAAAGCCTCTTTCATTAGTTCAAGCTCTTTCACAGCTTTTTCCAAGGAAGGAACAGAAGGGCATTACCAGCTCACCTGTTGACTAGCTCCAAAGAGCCTTAAGTGGACACTGTTCTGTCTGCCTGTCCCAATGAAATTGGAGATGCATACACCTCTTAGTATTAGCTAGCATACCGCATGCCTAGGGTCCGTGCTGTGGGACAGGGGAGGGAGTGGGGAATTGCCACTTGAGCAGCAAGCAGCAGGGGGAGGGGTCAGGCGAAAGCCAGGCCAACACTACTGTGCCTGCAGTGCTGAGGGGCAGGGCCAGCTCTGGTCTGTGGAGAAAACAGCCCAGCCCAGCCCAGGGCTGCAAAGCATCTGGGATGCTGGGGGATTCTGGTTTAACTTAAACCAGAAGGGTCTGGGACAGACATTGCATAAACTGGTGGTTTGACCCAAATCAGTTAAGCCTGATACTACCTTAAACCAGTTTCAGCCATTTATAAACAGGTTTATTTGCAGTGACCTTGTGTTCTGTTACAGGTTTAAACCAGTTTCTGATCATTTAAACCAGCATATGTGTAATGTCTGTTCCTGACCAGTGTTTTTAGGATAAATCAGTTGTTTCCTGAACCCTAAACTAAATGAGAAGACCTTGTTTTCTAGGGTTATAAATCCTTCCCTGCCCCCCCACCACATTCCCACCCCCCCAACCATCCCCTCCCTCCGAGTGTAGGAAGAGTGGAAAAAGCAGCGAATACGATGCAAGGTTTAGATTCTTTAATGGTGAAAATGTCTACACTCCATCTTCTGGCAGAGAGAGAAGGTGACACTGTGTTTGAGAGGCAGCCAGCTGAGATAAATCCTTACTTGGGTGGTGAAGAGCACTGTCCTCCACCACAAACCTGTCTAGTCAGTGCTTCAGTAAAGCAATTCTAAATTACAGGGAGCCAAGACAGAAAAGCTAACATAGGGGTTACTTAGCCTATTTGGACTTGAACTATTTGCAAGGATTTTTATTCCGTGCTGTGAAACTTCTGTGCAGTACTGAAGCATTTCAGCTAAAAAAGGTTTTCATCAGACTCTGAGGCTGCTGGCTCAGTGAGCACTAGTTTAGAGAAGTCGCCAGGACCAGAGGGATGAGATTTTTAGGAAAGGAGAGAGAATAGCTTAGAGGGCTGATCCACGGCATGTGGGGAGGGGAAAGGTGACACACTGCAGTATGCTCTGGCAGCCCGGTTCATCGTGTGTCGACTCCTTCCTAACTGCACGGTCTGCAGGCCCAAACCCAACCTCTGCTGTGATGTAGAGAAAGAAAACCACCACTGTTAGCTAGCATACCGCATCCCAAGGTTAATCCAGTGCTCGTTACAGCCCTGCATGGCACATTTATCTCTCTCTTCATTATACTCATGAATGTCTAAGTGGGTTTCTTTAAATCACCTTCATTCGGAATAACAAACACGAATAACTCCAAATAGTAGACTCCCCCCTGCCCCAATTGTGAATGTCAGGATATTGCTGTTCGCTGGATCTCTGAAGATCATCGTTAGAATATAAAGAAACGTATCCAGAAGTTGCCATGAAAACCCAGCAATAAATTCCATACTAAACTTTACTGACATCTTTAATAACAAGCTGTTTCTAGTCACTGGTCTTGCTGTATTTTTTCCTCACCTGTCCCTATAAAAATTATGTGCGAAACTGAGATTAGGTTACAGTGGACACATCTACACATGCAGTTAGTGTGCCTGAATAAACTCCAGTGCAGTTCGCTCCAGAGTTTATTGCTTTCAGCCTCCCAGCCCGGAGCTGCTCTGCCCCGGATCAACATGCCAGCCTCTATACTGTAGCACCCTCATGCCCCAGCCAGCCCGGTCACCATCTGCACATGCGTTGTGGTGGAGTAAGCAACTCTCCCATAGGACAGTACTTGTGTTAGGCAATACTATCCTACAGAGGAGTTAATTAGTTTACTCTAGCCCAATAGCACCACGCATGTAGATGGTGATGCTTTACAGAAGAGCTAATTTGTCAACTCAGCAGTAAAGCACATGTGTAGACGCCCCCAGTGCGTGTTACCTGTGAGTTAATTCATTGATTATTGATTAGCAACAAACAGAATTGTGCTATGTAAGATAAGATCCTCTGCCCCAAAGAGTTTACAACAAAAGCTAGCAAAGTGACTTATGAAGAATATGGTAAGAATGATTCAACATACTATCTTGTTTTTCATCCATTTCTAAAAAATGATTATATCTGATTAAGTGAGTGACCCAACCAATGGCCAATTCAGGCCATCTGTTGCAAAATCAGATGTGTGAGTGCAAAGGAAGGGGTGTATTTTCTAAACTAAGATTGCAGTTGTATTCAGAGACAACGGATAGGAACTAAGGCATTTCTTTCACTTTTGTCCAAAGCACCTGGTTCTCAGCACTGGGCTAGACAGACTCCTGGACTGATCCAGCTTTAACATTTGCATATGGCTATAAGAATGCTTCTGTTGTTCTTCAAGTAAGTTTTTCCAACTGTTTTAATTACTGCTAGTAAATTTTGGATAAACACTAAATAAACATTCAGCAGGCATGCTTTGGTAGTGGTTATAAGACCAAAGGTACGTAGTCACAAAGCATTGGCAGTAGCTTGCTGCATAAGTTCAATCAAATCAGTTATTTCTGCCTCAGTTTGCCCATCTGTATAGTATTCATAATGAGAGCTGCCTCATTTATGCATGTGTTACAATACTTAATTTAACAATCTCGGGAAAACTCAGGTATGTAGATGCTAAGCATTACCTAGTAATAAAGTTTCCTATTAATTTTAATGCATTTGCTATCATATTGTAATGGATGAGTATCAGATCTCTAGTACTGGCTGGCTATCTCCTTTCCGTAAATGACTACTCTATTACTTCTGCCCAATTTAAAAAACACACAAAGGTAAAGCATAACAAAAATGCATTCTTTGAGGTCTAGATTTCCTAATTAAGTTTAAGTTTTCAAAAGCAGCTTTGAATTCATTGAAACGGCAGCAATTTGTCACAAACCTATCTGCCAGATGCCACCCTGTGGCTGAGAATATATGTTGCAGGCTGCTTTGCCGGGACATTTTTCCATTGCTGATTTAATTGCCTTTAAATATTATTTGCAAACAAATTCCCATTCTTAGTTCCTAGCAAAAGGTAGAAGAGAGTGGAGGTGAGGTGGCAAGTCCATGGGTGAACGGCAAAACCAGGAATAGAATTTACGTTTCCTGAATTCAAAGTCAATGCCCCGTCCTCCTATATCACATTGCCTTCCATTATCTATGGAGAGGTTCCCAACCTTTTTCATACTGTGTACCCCCTCCAGATTTACCAGCCGCCTATGTACCCCTACCAGCATGTTTTATATTTTAACCCTTTAAAGGCCAATTGTTGTTATAAGGAAATTAAATCTGACATTACACAATTTCTCCTGCATGCACCCCAGAGTTGTCTTGCATACCCCCAGAGCTACACATACCACAGTTTGGAAACCCCGATATAATATGCTATATACTATAAACATCAAGTATAGAATGCAACTCTACTGACCAAATCATGTATATCTATAAACTGTGGTATGTGTGTGTATATATTATATTAACACACGCAATATATATTATCTCTACATATGCAATTAAGTGCGTGTGGGGAGGTATGTAGGCTATTTTCAAGGATCTCCAGATTATGCATACAAAGTGTGCATACCTACGTTTGATACTACACACTACATAGCTGTCTCTCCATACAGTAGCAACTGCAGCTTTTGGATTTTCCTCGCTCTGCCACTGGTATTGAGTGGCTTAATTTCAGAGAACCACATCAGAGGGAGCATAAAACTTAGGCCCTTTCATTGAAGTGAAGGCCAGAGGCAGGGCTGTAGCTTCTCATTATGTGTGAGCATTCAGAAGAGATTTTTTTCTGCGCACCTGGAAGGGAGTGGAGGAGTAGTGCTGGTGTCATGTAGAGCCGTTCTCAGGGGCCTGTGTTGTTAACAAGCTAGGGAGGGAGGTTCTCTGGAAAGTTTTGTTGCAGGCAGGAGCTCACCTCCCCTCTTAAAGACGGATAATTCTTTTCTTCACCTCGCCCACGTGAACCAAAAAAGAGGGATTTCTCAAGCAACGAGTGTTGAGCATAAAGCTTTTGCCTAAAAGCTCTACAGTAATGGGGGCTATAATAAAAGTGTGTTGATGCTTATTCAGGAATAGTGGAAAACTTGTTCATATCGGAGTCTGTTCTCGAGGTCATGATAATGTCCCCTGATAGCTGACACTGAGAAGTTACGGGCAACGATATCATTTAAAAATGCACCAAATAATGGGCAAAACTTGCATACTAATCACTGGACCCAGCTGGACTGAAATGGCCTGGGGATTGGTCACTCTCTTTGTTGGTCAGTACAGCTGGATGGGTGTAGGGGGGAGGTGTCCCTGCTGTACTCACTGGTTCTCCCTTGGGAACTTCTGGCCCAAACCTGCAGAATAACTGACCACCTCGTTGCAGTTGAGGTGTTCATCCCCCTCTGGAAGGGGCAGAGTCTAGCACAAGTCATGTCACATTAATTACTGCCGTTCCATCTTGACTTGGGCCACATTATGGGAAGAAGATCCTTTCCTTGAAAGAAAAAAAGAAGTCAATCTTGCAATTCTTAGATTTTGGACAACTCATCTCCTGGATTAGCTCAGTTTTTGAAGCTGTAAAATGGCGGCAGTATTTGCTCTTCTTCCTCATGTAGGTGTTGTAATATATTGTGTGTTACAACTAATGGGTTGGTTGTCACTCTTAAAATTTAGAAAAACTTTTTTGAGGACTTAAATGGATAGTCAAGATACATGCTTTGTGCTGGTGTTCTGTGGAAGAATGGATGTCACTTGCTAGTAAATACTTACGTAGGTAGTCATATGGAAGTCACTAGCTCAGCTAGGGATTATGACTATTTTGCCTGAAGAAATACTAGCCAACTAAAGTAAAGGCTGTACAGTTCAGCTGATACTGTTGATTGGTATGAGATCCAAGCCTATCTATTTGTTAGGGAAATTGTAGTAGAAAATGCTGAGTAGTGCATAAGTGTTAATGCAATCCAGGTGTATTTATTTCCATTAAGCACAAGGCAGGGCACAGTGGCACTTTGGGGACTAACTGGTTCAGAGAGCATGGGCTTTCATAGGCAGCAACCTACTTCTCAGAGGCTCCAAAACTATCCATTTATTGTTATCGATATATGCATGACAGTGCCAATACTTGTGACATGTCACGCTCTGGTCCTCCATGTACTTCACTGAATTGTTAGCTCTCCACCCTCCTTTGGGGGGCTTTTTCAGACTATTTATTCCCATGGCAAAACTAGCCAACAGGTACAGCTGGAAAATACACAACAGCACAAAAGAAAAATAATGCTTTTATTGCTTTGTAATCATCATGCAGCCACTTATTAAAAAACAAACTCATATGGGATATGAGCTCCTTAATGTTAGTTTGGCTCACTGAAGGGGGAGGGCATTAGCATTTTTATAAAAATTTACCTTATGTTAAAACTGTAGACATGCTTCACCCTTTAATTTCATGATTAGTGTCATTTCATCAGAAAGAAAAAAGCCACTCTATCTATCCAGCGGCACAAAACTAATACAAATCAAACACATGCTTTCTGGAATTATTCACACAATGTTTTCAAAAATTGACATAGTTCAACAGTTGAGCAATAAATTTTCTTGCTAATGAGACACTAAAAATGTTTTTGATGTTACGCCCAGGGAGAACTAGTTATTGTAGATTTATAGGCAATCTGTGCGAGTACTGTCCTTTTCTTCCAATGAGTTTTTAATTTTGGTTTGATGGTATCCAGCTGTAAAGATTTGGCCATGATATTATATAATAATTATGACAGTACTTCTATACAGACTTTTTTCCCCTAAACTACTGCACTTTTTCCACACGTTGACTCCAGCATGTGACTCAGATCCCCACTATAAATACATATATTTGGCAGGTGAGAAACATATTAGGACTGTATGTCCTAATCCTAGTCCCTCTAGGTAGTGTGTATAAGAGTTGGTAATGTGCTGGGCATCACATAATTCTCAAAGAAAATTAAACTTCTTTTAAGTCTTCCTGCACTTGCTGATGTGTTTCTAGTTTGGAGTTGGATCCAAGTACTGCCCATATGTAGGATGACCATATGTTTAGGAAAATCCAGGACGGGGGTAAGGAAATCCAGAATTGCAGGGTGGGGGCGGGTGTGCATACACATGTGAGAAGAGGCAAGGATCCCAAACCACTTTGCAAACCATGCATGCAGAAGGGAGCTGTTGGTCCTGCTGGGAGAGAGAGAGAGAGAGCGAGAGCGAGCAAGCATGTGCATGTGCGTGTGCATCTGTCCATCTGTCTGTGTGTGCACATGTGCATGCATGCCTGGGTTATGCCCAGAAAGCAGCCACTTGGGGCTCAGCCTCTCTGCTGCAAACAGTATGGGGTAGACAGCACAGCACTCACCCCATGATGATCGGTGTCCTGGAGATGGGCCCGCGGGCAGAAAGGAGCAGAGCAGGGCTGAAGAAGAGGTGGGGGTTTAGTGTAGGAAGTCATGTGGAAGCCCCCTGGAGGGACTGAGCCTGGTGCAGCCCCAGAGGGCACAGCAGTCTCAGGGTGTGCTTGCAACCCCACTTGCAAGAGCATATACCACTGCTGAAGTCATGGCTTGGGGACTGGGCTGGGGCTCGGGGTGGGGGAGAGGAGACAGCAGACCCCCTGTTGTGATTTGATTGCTCTCGAGGAACCCGCCCAGGACCCAGCCCAGCCCTGAGCTGTACAGAGCTGGAAGGGGCAGGTGCTGTAGCCTGGGGCCACTCAGCTTGGTGGCTGCCTCCACAGTGCAGGGGTTGGCGCTTCCCTGGGATGTGCTCCACAGGGGACAGGAGGGGCCAGGGTGCTGCAGGCTCAAGGGGCACCACCAGGCTCCTCCAAGGGCAGCCACTCTGTGCCAGGGCTGGGGTTGGCACAGGGGGTAGCTGAGCCCGGGCTGCTCACACCTGGGGAGGGCAGAAGCTGCGGTGCACTGAGGCTTGTGACAAACACACACCCACCTCCCCCACCAGTGTCTCCACACACCCTTCCCTGTGCAGATGCACACACATATAACCCCAAACCCATGGCTCCCAAGAGCCCTGATAATGGAGCCATAGCCAGGCTCCATTCCCCATGTGCAGAGGCTGGACCTGACTGGGAGTGGCCCCTGTGCAACCACACAGCACCTCCCCACTGCTGCCAGCAGCTGCTTGGGACCACCACGCTGCAGCCAGGGCCTTGGCGGTGGCAAGACATGAGGCTGCCAGCAGCAGCCAGACATCCCAACTCACCCTGTCCAAGTGCCCAAGCCTTGGTCCCAGCACCCCCAGCCCTGCTTGCCTCACCCTGGAACCATCCCTGCCCCAAACAGGAGGGGTGCACAGTCCAGTCTTCCCCCTCCCCAGCCTCCTGCTGCTGCTCAGGAGGAGCTGGACCAGAAATGTGCAGGCAGAGTGATGCCAATCCATGACTTTTGCTTCAATTCTCACCAACCAGCCTGGATGCATGGATGGCCTATAAAACCTGGGACTGTCCTGGTCACCCTATCCATAGGTCAGATGAGGCACGTGAATTTCCGCCAAACAGCCCTGAAGTTGTCCTCAAACTTTACTACATTAGTTCCTTCCATGTTTGATTTTGTTTTGAGACCTTTGAGCCTCTGACTGGAGCATAACCGGCTGGACTATTAGCCTCTATTGGCCAAACTCTTGATGAACACAGCTGCTCAAGTGAACACAAATAAGACGTGGCCTCGATTTTCCTAAGTGACTAACACAAGAGTTTTCAACCTTTTTGGATCAGGGTATCCCCGGCAGCCAGACATGGAGCAGCGTACCCCCAGCAGCTGGATGTGGAGCGGCGCTGGGGATTGGCATGCAGCTGGATGCAGAGTGGAGGGGACATGGCTGGATGTGGAGTGGGGAGGAGCAGGGGAAGGGATGGCGCACAGCCAAAATTCGGAGTGGCGGCAACTGCCACGGGCAAGCTTCACTCGCCCCCCACATCCAGCCGGGTGGGCAGCACCTGCGCAGCAGTGCAGGATGGTGCATGATGGCACTCTGTCCCCGCCCACCCACGCGTATCCCATAGGGCCTTCTCAAGTACCCCCCGGTCGACAACCCCGGGCCAATACATTCTCATTTGGGCAAAGGTTGAGCTCCCTTGTTCTAGCATCTGCGTTTAGGTTTATGACACCTATGGGGCATTCCTTCATGCAGATGTGATCCATTTTCTTTTCTTGACAGAGATGAATGAGCATGGTACTTTCTTCTGCATGCCTCACCAGCCCACTGTGGCATAGGTGACCAGATATGAAAGTTTGTCTCTGTGGTATCTTTGGATGGTGCCAAAAGTAATAGAAAGCTTTTTACGTGCATTTTTATTGGAAACAAATTGAATGGTGGCCCTGCAGATACTGCTGACAGGCACCTTTACTGGGGGGGGAAGAAGCCCTGTGGAAACTTCAACTGGTAATCACAAAGATCCACACCTAGATAAAAGAAGGAGGAGTGTGTTAGAAATACTAAAGGTTAATGGGTCAATTGGTTATTTTGTTCCTCTACAACTAACTATTACTTAAAAAAATGGCCTTTGTATGTGTTCATTTAAGTCAGAACTTTCCAGTAGGTTAAAAGCTTTACTTAGTGTCCACCCCTTAGCACCTTTCCCTTTCTAGCACTATCAACATTTTGATTGCTTTAAGAGGTTAAGCTGCCTCTTCCTCTTTCCCCACAAACATTTCAGCAGATCATAAGTAATTCAGTCCAGCCTTCAGGAGCACACTGGGAGCTCTTCCTGTTCATCCCAACTAAATATTCTTCCACTAGGGTAGCTCCTCTTGCAGCTTCAAGCTTCATGGAGCTTGTTCCATGACAACTCCTCTTGGCTTTCTTCAGTTGAACCTACAGAAGATTTTGCAGACGTGGAGGACATCTCATCTTTGCTCTTTGAATTTATTTTACTGCTGCTGCAGATGGAATCTGGCTAAATCTGGTATCAGTCATGACCCCGACTCCGACTCTAGGAAGGCACCGGCAGGATTTTAGTGAACACAGCTGGAAAAGTAAAGGGAGGCATTTGTTGACAGGACCAGGATATTTGAAAGATACACTCATGTGCTAATCCCACATACCTTCCAGGGGGGCTGCAACACCCTGCTCAGGAATTTATGGCTGTTTCTCACCCAGAAGGCCTAACATCTGTGCATTACATGAGTAAAAACCTCATTTTCAGAGAGATCAACTTGTCAGTCTTCAATCATTATCTATAACATGTATTTTTAAAGCCTTTATTTTAAAGTAGAGCCATTTAAAAGCAGACTTCTAAACCATTCAGTACTGGATATTAGACTGACAGTACCATAAGGACGTGATCAGCAACATGATTCCAGATAACCTTACAGAACTGTCCATATCCATCCATCATGCCTGAAGGCCTCTTCTAGCACCATGATGACTTCGAAGCCCTGGTTGTTTTCCTAGACCTGCTGGCCTGTCTAGTCAGGAATGGGGAAGGCCTCAGTGAGGAGGCTGCGTCACAAATACTGTGATGCTGCTGGTACTTGCTCAGGGTCCACAGCTGGGTCCTGGTCATCAATAACCTGGCAGCTTCTACTCTGTGGCATAGGTGTGCCATCTTAGACCAGCTCAAAATCAAGAAGTTCCAGAAGCTTCTCATGGACTTCTGGGTCAGGTGCCACTGGCTTCAGTATGCTGTCCTCTATCTGCCCACCAGTGGGGGATGAGGGTGGAGGTCAGGGCCTAATAGACCTACACTAGAGACTGACATTTAAAAAGCCTGAGCCTGAATTGATCCAATATTTGCAGGTTAGTCTAACCTGCCTAAGTTGAACTGGTTTGCAACTGCACAGACATTCCCTCTGGACTGAAGTAATGGAAGCCACATGTCTGCAGTGGCTCAGGCTAGAAGCCAGGGGCACTACAGCAGCCTTCCCTTCCCTTCCACAATGCTGAGATAAGGGGGGAGGGACATAGGGATCCTGGTTTTCTCTATTTAAAAATTGCCAATTCTCTGATAAAACTTGCTTAATTCCCTGATTAAACCCCCCAAAACCCATGTTTTTTCACGATTAAAATGAAATGTCACTATCTATATATGTATCTGTTGAACAGAATGTTTTATGGATATATTTATCATTTTACAGCAATTTGGAAGCCTGCCAGTTCCTCAGTTATTATAATAAAATACATTTTAAATACTTGTGTATATTGGCATTTGATTTTGGGGCGTTTTATCATGGAAAATCAGAGATCCCCTGCCACATTTCTCTTGCCAAGGCATGGGTCCTGCTGTGGCTGTCCCCCCTTTTGCCTTGTGTCCCCAAGCAGTCCTGATGCCAGGGCCATGCCCCTGCCCATACCATTGCCCCCCACTTCCAAGCCACAGACCCCCTCAGTCTTGCTGGTGCCCCTCATTCCTGACTCACAGGACCCTGCCCCTCAACCTTGTGGCTATATATGTGTGTGTGTGTGTGTGTGTGTGTGTGTGTGTGTGTGTGTGTGTGTGTGTGTGTGTGTGTGTGTGTGTGTGTGTACGTACGTACGTACGTACACACACACACACACACACACACACACACACAAAATAAATATACACACATACACTTTTCTACAGAGCATAATGTATAGCATAACAGAGCATTTATATATATTTGTAGCAAAAGAATAGATATGGAAGCAGGACAAACCTGCTACTCTCATATGTGTGTATAGTGCCACTGAAGGCATTTACATCAGCAGTGTATATGGCTTATGATCTCTAGAAAAGGATATATAAGTAAATGCCTTCAGTGGCACTAAACACACATATGAGAGCAGCAGATTTGTCCTGCTTCTATTCCACATCAGAAAAGCATCCTCGGAATTCAAATCTGGATTGTTAGAAGGTTGTCAGAAATAGTATCTGCTCTCACTTGGTGTCTCTGAAGCTGAATCTCAGCCAGAGAAATTAGCTTCCATATTAACATTTGCTGTCACTTCTATGGTCACGCCAATAGATTTAGTTAAAACAACATAGTTGCCTGACTGGGAGTGTTATGGCAAACAGATGTCGTTGTAATCATAAAGGAAGCTCTAATACTTTGTTAAAGGAAATGTCTCATCAAAATTCTCCACTTTTTGATTAAAAATACAGAGTATTCACTTATTTTTCTTTCTTTTTTTTTCCTCCAAAGACCTTGAAGGGTAGTTGGGTTTTTGAAATCTTGGAGATTGTGGAGGGGAGGGGAGTATGCAGTTTTTTCAGGTTTGTTTGACAAAATAGAAAATGTTGGTGAACATTTCCATTAATATTTTGCTTCTAATAAAAGACAGGTTGTGTTTGATATACATCTGTGAACAGTTCTAATATCCTTTATAACTGAGTAACAAATAAAATCATTTTCAGCTTTCCTGCTTTTAAGATGACTAATCCTGATTTTTACCATTTCTAAACAACTCAGAATTTCTATCGAGTATTAGGACCATGTGAAGCTTCAGTCCCTGATTTTAATTTGGCAGAGATTCAGCCCAATTCAGTGGCCAAACCTCTGAATCCAAATCGAATCAGAGGACCCTTTAATCTCTCCAAATTGAATCGGAACCCTCTGAATCAATTTAAAGAGATTCGGAAAGATTCGGCGAGTCGGACATAGACGCAGCTTTAAATGTTTTCTCTGCATACCTCTAGTTAGCAGGCAGCTCAGGAATTCTGTGATGGTGGGGCGCAGGGGGTGTCCCACAGAAGCGTGGCAGGCCCCCCAGCACGCTCAGCAGCAGACCTGGAAGTCTGGGGTTGCCCCACAGCCAATCGCCAAGCCAGAGGGGCGTGCCCCTCCCTACCCATGCACTCCCCGGTGGACCTGGAAGTGGACCAGAAGTAGTTACCCATGGTATTTCACTACAGTCATGATTCTGCTTTCATTGGGGTCAATGAGAAAAAGTCCAGCAGTAACAATTTTAAAAAATGCAAATAAGGGGAACCTATACACGTGCAGTGAGGCAGCTCTGACACACTAATTACTTGATTATAGAATCTACTGGAGTGTGGTAGTAACCATTCTCCTGCAGGCTCCAGCATCATGGGTATCAGTGTCCCCACACTGAAAAATGGCAGCGGGGGCGCTTTAACTAAAGCTCGTTTGCTGATACATGTGACACTCCGGGCATTTTAATTAGAGCGGCTCTTGGAGCCGCTCTAAATAAAGCACTCTCTCCAAGATACTCTCAAGCAACCTAAATAGTGAAGTGGCACTGGCCTGGTACCAGAAGACACACTGTAGTATTGGCCAAAGACCAAGGAATCAATTTTATTAAAAGGAAAATAAATACTTTTTATTAACAATACATCATTGAACAAAGGGGTGCCTGCCCAGGGCTTCTGGAAACATCTAGCTTGCATAATAACTGTTCACAATTAAGAACTGGCCTGGCCAAATATAAGTTCCAAACTCAGTTTCAACATCTAAGAGACAGGGTCTTGATAGCATTTTGGGGTTTTAGGCATCATTAAATAGTTTTGTAGGTATGAATCTTAGCGATTCTCACAACCAGTGTGTTGTAGGTGCTGTACAGAATTAGCAGTTAGGCGTACAAATGCCTATAACATGATTCACAAGGTAAACCCAGGGGTTTCAATTAGGAATCCACAGTGTTAAGAACTTCTTACCTGCTGTGGTCTGAGTTCTTTGCAACAAAAGAATTACTCTATTTTTTTTCTTTAGTCAAAAAATAAGTGAAAGAGAGGAGCTGGCATTTTGAGAGGTGTCTTGAGTCTAAAACAGTTGAGACCACAAATCAGATACCCTTTAGGGCCTAATTCCAGACAAAATCTGACCAAGGCCCATAGCACTGGTCCTACCATCATTAATTAGCTCATCACTGAGTCTTCTTTTGGAGAGCATTGCTTATTAATACAAGTATTATATATTGTTATAACACAGGTAGCAGTGTTATTCACATACCAGCGTGGTGAGTTGTGGTTAATGGATAAAAAGCTTTATCATATGTCTAGTGACAGTCACTGGAAATGCCTGTAAGGCCACCTGCTGTTTCCCATTAGAGTGAGTGGAGGAATCAGCAGTGATATTGTCACGGATGGCAAAGGGGTAAGGAGAAGCTTTTGGGAATTTCTATTTTTTGCTTACAGTAATTATGTTAAAGACTTATTTCTCTGTCAGTCTTCTGCTGCTAAATATAAATGTCATTTCTCTTACCCAGCTTCAAAACAAACTGTCAGTTTCAAATGGCTTCTAACACTAATAATGAAATACTCTTTTACCCCCACAGAGAGTAAAATGGTAGCAATAATATTACTGCTCCAAAGGGCTTATAAATCAATAAACAGAGGCAGCGAATGAACAAAATGCTGACTGAAATCACAAACACATCAAAAGTACTTGCAGATAATCAGAGTCACTTGTTTAAGAAAAGCAGAGAGCTGCCAAACATGCTAACGCTTGCATTGCCTTTCTGTATTATCTGGTTATGACAACAATAACGGTTTGATCACCTGCTCTGGGCTGGTCAAGCTGAAACGAAATAGTAACACGTTGCAGCATCAAACTCCCTTTTGAGGTGACTTTTCTAATCTTATAGGGGACCGTTTCATA
Source organism: Crocodylus siamensis (assembly GCF_052110815.1). Taxonomy (NCBI): domain Eukaryota; kingdom Metazoa; phylum Chordata; order Crocodylia; family Crocodylidae; genus Crocodylus; species Crocodylus siamensis. The sequence continues at coordinate 85,496,149 of NC_143401.1, read as the reverse complement.
ATGAAGGAACCCCATGATAAAATGAGGACATTAGCTAATACATTAATAATGCCTATTTTGTGGCTTTCTGAGATCTAATATGATTAGTCAGTGCTCGTGTGTATGCCATATTGGTATAGCAGAATCATGTCATTCACATTAAGTATACCACAAGCACTTTAGAGATTTTTAAGCATCACAGGCAATTAGATATTTGGGTTTACATTTCTTGCTAAGGAGGACACTTAGGGCCTGCTACTACTAATTAGTCCAATTTGGGCTCAGAGGCAACACAGCTCTGTTGGCTCCCTGAAAACATGGCAAGTTAGCAGTGGAGTGGGGAAAAGCAAAAAAAAGAGTGCAAAACCATACTGCAGGGTTGCGAGGTCAAAGGTTTTTAACAAGGACAAGGATTTAAGTTTTCATCTCAAAGTTCAAGAAGTGAGCCATATTATTTCCCACCCTGTGGAGGTTCAAATGGTTTTGCAGATGTCATTCTTGGAAGAACAGTCCTTCAGGGCATGCTTCTTCTATCAGCAAGGCATTTACAGCTGCTCCTCTGTGACTGCCGCCTTGCTGTAGACACCGGGGTGCTCTTATCTTGAACAATCCCTACTTCATGTGCCACCCAGGTGTATTATGGCCAAAGCCAAATATTTTAAAATTCCTACTCATGAAGGCTTTCAACTGTCACGTTCCTCTCATTGCCTGGACACCCTGCCAATGTGACCCACTGCTCCCAGCTGCAGCAGTCTCTTTGAGCTGGTGACCCATCATCCTTCTAAAGAAAAGAGCAGACCTGCACACCGCCTTGTGTCCACTTGTTACTGCTTAGAGGGCTTACAATGCATTACCCACAATGCATTTCCTTATCCACCTATTCTCATTCATAACCAATACTACCTTGACCATCACAATCCATATCTAGGCTCCACCAAGACAAAGCCTCTAAAGGAAGTAGGACCTATGGGCCAGACTATCAGTTTTAGGTAAATGAGTACCGCTTCTTTGAAGTCAATGGAGTGCAACAATTTATGACACCTGAGATGGGCGTAAGGGTGGCCCTTACTATTAAAAAATGGCCATGTAATCTTTCATTTTTGCCTATTGTTTCTGATCTTAAATATCTCCCTTCAACCTTTTCCCTAACTATTAAAGATAGACTCCATGCAATCTCACTGCTTCTACTGGGAAAAAAAATATTTGCATAAAGCATCAGGACTCAAGTATAACTTGCCGCCTTGCACTCTGACATAGCATTATTATTTCATAATAATGTAAGCTGGAGGAAGGTATCAGGAAGGTTAGCTGTATGGTACCACAGTAGAGCTGTTAATTACAAACCTAAGAATAAATGAAGATGAGATGTTCTTGTGTGAAAATTGAAAATTCAGATAATGATAGTAAGATGAATTTTTTTTAAACAGTACATGGTGTTAATAAGAAACTCATTTTATGTAATAGCCCAAGTATCCTTTAAAGACTTCTAGTGTCACTGCTCAATAATGGGCCCATCTTTTAATAAATTTGCTTTTCTGAATATGTAAATGGATTAATTGGATAGAGGATCACAAAAAGCTTTGCAAATGTGTGTTGATGAGCTTGTTAATAAAACATCACACAGCATGTTTTATCCACAGACGATAGGTGGGCTCAACTCTTGTTAATATTCAACAAAAAGGAAGAATGCTCTCTTCTGAAATTCCATTAAATAATAAATGGTAAACTCTGAGTCACATGGATGGACAGGATCTTTCTTTAGAAGAAACTTCTGCTAGTTAATGATGATAGCACAGGACTGATTTTGATAACCTTACTTACAGGGCACATCTACAAGTGATGCTACATTGCCGCAGCAACACACGTGCTTCCCCATTAGAGCACACCACTACAGCAAAGTAGCTGAAAAATACCCATGCACTGCACATACAGCACAGTATGGGCAGTTACTGTGCCGTGCTTCTAAAAAGAAGTACTAGAGCATGGCACAGTAACAATGTTGCCATAAGGCAATGCGTAGATGTGCCTACAGAGTAATACTTTAATGCCTGAACAGGCTCATTGAACTATCACCAGGCACTGGCCCTATGACAATTTTTTACTTAATACAAGTAAAGAGAATGGAACTGGATTTAAATTCCTGAGTCAACTCTCTTTACTCCTTTCCTGTAATGAATTATCTATGGCTTCCATTAGATTTATCTTCAAATCAATAGACCGACTTGTGGATAACACTAGTCCTCCAACACAAATGAAAAGAATCAACATATATCCATTAATGTATGCTTCAAGAGCACAGCTGGTGAGTATTCAAAATGGCCAATAATGAGCCTAAAACAAATTCTAAAACCAACTTTAAACAGCATTTTCTAGGGATTGGGGGGAAGGGGGGTTGGAATTTGGAATTTCTCTTGGAATTTGATTAGCAAATGAGATCGAAACCTGAGAAAGCATCTCTGCTTGTAAAGGACCTGCAGAGATTAAATCACTATATGCCTGGTTTTCGGAAAGATTCATCATTGACTACTCCGAATCAAAGCCAATGAGAACTGTCCAACGACTTCAACCACTGAGTCCTCCGGCCAGATTTTACAAAAGCTCTTTGCCTCACATGTTGAGCCTTCTCTCCTTAGGTGTCACAATGAGAATGCAGGGGATGATCCAGCCTTTTGAAAATCTAGACCTTATTTACTGTTTTAAATGAGAGATTAGGTCTAGATTTGTAAAAGGTGATTAGTCTATAACTCCCACTAAAACTGAGCACGAATTCCGTGTAGTATGGGAAATAGGTATTTTAGTAACTCTGAGAATCTGAGGTTTAGTTCTAGGGAAATTTTGCATCCAAGCATGGGAGTCTAACCACTTCAAATATAGCCCTTTTAATAAAACTAACAAGCCAGTTCCTAATTTCTGTATGTTTGATCATGAGTCAAAAATAGTTTGTTGTTTGTCCAAGACCATATGTGGCTATTTTTGTCACTAAGAAGGGGTAGAGGTTTTCTGGTGGTCAATATGTAAGAGAAACATTACTTTATATTCTTGCTGGTGACATTTCTCCATTTCCCAAATCAGTCCAACAGCTGGAATTTTAAAAGGATGACTCACAAGGTCTCCAAACTAAGCCCCACCTTCTAGCCCCAAACTAATCCGAATACAAATACCGCTGCCATGGCACATCTCTGCATATGAAAATGTTTCTTTGGCACCTACAATACAAAAGGGAGTTTGTGCTTGGATAGAAAGGATGCTGCTAGTAGAAGAGACATTTATGAAAGAATTAAGAACAGACCATTGGGAAGTTTTACCTAATGTCCATTAAAGCTTGCCAAGTTTCTGAATGGAGCAGTTTAAGCACCAGGAAATCACTACTGTATAATAATGATAATAGAAAATTAATAGGGTTTCTATATTCTTCTCCTGCATGAATTCTCCTAGATTGCAAACCTCACTTGAATTTTTCTGGTTTTGAAGATTAAAGACCGTGGTGTTCAACCTGTAGCCCAGGGACCAGATCCAGCCCATGGAGCCATGTCATCCAGCCCATGGGGCTCCCCATGGGCTTGGAAATTTGGTGGCAGGGGAGTGATGGCTATTAATGCTGCCACCAAATTTGCAACCCTGCAGGCCAGATGACGTGGTTATGACAGTGATCTGGCACAGGGCCTGAACCTGTGCACTGAGCCATGACCAGACCTGTAGTGTGGGGCAGGGGCCACAGACATGATCTCACATGTGGGGCAGGGGCCAGGGCTGAAGCCTTGGGCACAATGTGGCATGTGGAGCTGGGAGGCATGGAGTCAGGGCTGTAGTCACAATATGGTATGCAGGCCCAGGACCCAATCTGGCATGCAGGGCTCAGGACACAGGCATGCTATGGAGCATGAGGCTCTGGCCTGATCTGGTACACAGGGCTGGGGGTCATATGCTGGACTGGCTCCACATGCTGGATTGGGCCCCAGCACCACACACTAGATTGGCCCTATGGACCTGATCTGTCCCACGGATGAATTTTGCACCACTTACCCAGGAGGCAAAAAGTTCGGCCCCACTGCTCTAAGACATTCTCCCTCAGGCACAGTGGATGCCTCTATACATTCAACTAGCACATAACAATGAACTTTGCACTAGAGTTTATTGCTTCTGGGCACAGCTTTTACATGTGTGCCCAGGACCACAGCACAATGAGCCAGAACGGAGCAGCCCCAGCTGCCAGGAGGCCTCGGGGGTCAGCCGGCAGCCTGGAACTGCTCTGCTCCAGCTCAGCATGCCATGGAGGGGCTGGCTGGGTATGAGGATGCTCCAGTGTGCGGCTAGCTGTCAGGCAGCCCCTGTACCGTAGCATCCTAATGCCACTGCCAGCCCCAGTCACCATCTACTCATGCGTTTTGGCGCACATAACTACTCCGCTGTACGACAGTACTTGTCTTTGACAGTACTATCCTACTTCAGAGTTAATTCATTTACTGCACCCTAATATGGGCACACATGTAGATGGTGATGGTTTACTGCAGAGCTAATTAATCAGCTCCACAGTAATTATATGGTGATTAGAGACCCACTGGAAAGCGTGAGGGTGATGTTTGTGGAACTTAGTCTGGACATGCAGACCCTTCCTATCTCTCGGCCGTCTCCCAAGTATGGCATCGCAAGCTCAGTGCCTGTGCTTTTCTTAGCTCCTCCACAGTACATGTGATCTAATGAGAGTCAGCGACAAATAAGGAAGTTTCTGGCCTTCTACCCATATTCCACTGTCAGTCTAATTAGTACAAAGGTGATAATGGTGGTAGTTATATAATGGAAAGAGCATGCGTCATGCTACAGACCCATACACTAATGACATAAAAGTTAATGACCCCATTTTTGTAAGCCAGGGCCAACATGCACCATGGGCATCTCAAAACTATGAAGTATTAGCTGAGTGTGAAATCAGATAAGAGAGATGCCATGTATAGCATTTCAATGAGACAAGGATTTCCTTGGGTTATATCTTTGCCTCATATAATTCCTGAACCGTCACAGCTACATCATTACCTCAATCTAGAATTACAACAGAATTACATTTGGAGCCTATATTTCTAGCCCCTATTAGAAAGAGTGAAAAGTTTTTAGATTGAAGAAGTGAAAAGTCAGGAAATATTAATAATTGTTAAGTTTCCCATGCAACCTTATACCTTTTATGCACACGGATGGCCAAGGTAATAAAGACGCCAGACTCTAGCCCTTAAGTAATAGCAATACTGCAAGGAGGGAATGAGCTGAATATTGCTGCTGACTAAAAGAAAATTCACTTTTTTCAAAGGTCTTTATGGCAAAGTATTTATCAGTTGTTGAGTCATTGACTCTGTCTAATGCTCATAAAATCTGCATCAAAATTATCGAACTATATTCAGAGTGGAAAAAGTGGTGCTGTGTGGCCCCAAATCACACCATAAATAAAGGGTTTATTCGTGTCCTTGATTCCGTGGCCTCCTCATGAGGGACACTTTTTATTACAAAAGGTTAACCAAATCATGAATTCCTCTGTCTTTTTAATTCCACAGCTTTTACTGACACCCCGTGGACAAAGATGGCTCATTTATTTAAATTCTCTCTCAGAATGGAGGTAACAAATAGACACAGTCCAGAAATGCAAACCGTCAAATTCTTTTTTCCTTTAGAAAGGATGCATCATTTCAGGCACGTACATGTAAAAATAGTCAGAACAGAAGGTGCCATTTGGGTAGTAAACACTTGTGAGCTGATAAATGGCTAGTTATTCAAAAGAAAGAACATGCAGGTAAAGCCATGTTTGCTACTATTGTGGAAGTAACGTGTTTATAGTCATAGTACAAATCCGCATACGGTGTTCGATCCTTAATGGAAAAGTAGCTGCCTATTTTGCAACCTGGGTAAAGATGACTGCAAGAGTTGGCTGTTTTTTTCTGTGCCGGTAAGCGTGCTGCAGAAAGCTTCCACCTTTGCTTTGTCAGGAGGAAGAGCCTGAATGACAAAACTCCACTATCAGCTACAAACTTCATTAAACCATCAATGCAAATCTGTGGTTCTGGTGGTACAGGATTATTGCCCTTTGTTTGCTTGCTGCATTGACTACAGCATGATGGACTCCATGACCAATGACTACACTGCATGTCCTTTTTCATCTTTTTCATTCCATTGCTACTTCTTCTCTTCATTATTCCCAGGAGCTCTACTGTGCTTTTTCCTAGATGATTCATCTCTAAGAATATCTCCATAGCTCATCCACCCAGAAACACTGATCAAGTCACCTTCCATAGTTTGCACATATCCAGGTTTAAGCATGAAATCTATTGCTGTTCTTGAGTTTTTCTGCATAAAGGTCTTAACTATATATCCCAATCTAAATCAGAACACCATTGTGCTAGGCACTGGAAAGACATTTACCAAGATGGGGGCCTCAAGTTCAGTGCATTTAAGATCAAGATTAAGGTGAGATGTAACGAATAGGGGGAAGAGGACAAGCGTAGGTGCAATGATCTTACGCAGTTCTCTGGGCCAGAGACATGCAACTCCTGACGCCATATTGGACTCTAAGTCCAATTCCATTGATGGCAAAGTCACAACAGAGATGAAGTTGGAACATGATTTTTTAGTGGGCTTTAATTTGTCCCTTTGCTTCATGGCAAGGCTTTATACTCTTATGCCAGTCAAATAAATTGTATCCTATGCAAGAATACCTGCAGCTTTAAAACTTCTTTCTGGTTTTGGTAGAACAGATGATATCTATATATGCATGGGATGATATTGAGGAAGAGGTTCTGGCTGCTGCTGTCTAAGTGCCTTCTGGATACAAGCAAGAAGGCAGGATACTTCCCTAGTGCTGTGGAAATGGATTTGTGTCTAGCATCTCTGATGGCCAACATATAATCAGCAAATACTGTCAGAGGTTACACATTGCTCCATTTTAAAGACACAGACTTGTCAATCTGGTGGTCCTGTGCACCCTGAACAAAGCAGAGAATCACAGGGCTGGATGGGACCTCAAGGGTCATCTAGTAGCCAACTACTAGCAGCATGCATGCCACAGATGGTGACATGTGGCAGACTGAGGAGGGGATAGGCACAAAGCAGAAAGCAGAGCAGCAGATTGCACAGGGAGCGCAGGGCAGAGTGAGGAAAGCCAACTGGCAGATTAGGTAGGGGAAGAGGATCACGGTGTTACTCAGAAGAAGGTGCAGAGCTCATTTGTGGTACACCTGCACAGATACAGGACTCACTGTTCCTAAACCATCCCAGTCAAAAGCCTATTTCCAGCCTCTTCTTGGAAATGTCCATTCAAGAAGATCCTGGGCAGCTTGCTCCACTCTCCCACTGCTCTGCCAGGAAGAGTTTTCCTGGACTGTAATGTAAATCTTCATCACTGTCATTTAAAAGCATTGCTTCATGTGCTGCTGTCTGTAGAGAAAATAAGTTTCCTTCTTAGGTAGCCAGATGTCTGTAGAGTCCCCTGCTCCCCACAGCAGAACTAGCTGGTCCAAAATACAGCACAATATGTGCAAACACATATCACAGGCCATAGTATTTGGCATCTGCTAAAATACAGACAGGCCCAAAGCTATGAACACTGACAACCGTGCCAGGTTTTCAGCATCGTATTTTATGTGCTGCTAACAATAGGCTTCTAACCTCCTTAGATACGAAAATGTAGGATTGATGTCAGGTGCTCATGAATCCCATCCTCTTTTTTTCAACTTACAAATAAACACCATGATTTTTTACACTTGAATATAAATATGCTATATACACTGCTGGCATCCCGTGTCAGTCTGCAAGTACAAATTCCTTCCCAGCTAACTAACTGTGTATCCCAAGGTCTGAATTTTCAATTAAATCTAGAACTATTGTCTTAACATTTTATACCTACACGTTATATCTCCCCAAAGTTATTTAATCAAGAAGATTAAAGGAAAGCAGATCTGTTCCGCATATAAAAAAATTAAACATTACATTTTGAAATCTAAACCCCATCTCATATTAAGTGTGGTGTTTATTGCTCGGTGCAATTAAGTTTAATTTAATTCCCTTGTTTCCATTCTGTTCATTTCATTTAAAACTTCCACTTGGCAATTGAGTCATAGGAGAAATACCACTCAGGGCCACGAGGTGGCATTCAAAGTACATCCAGTGCTGAAGTAGAGCAATATTATGTATTTTGATTAAATTAAGGCTATTTTCAATTATAAGAAAATCATATATATTTATTTAGTTTAGGGTTTCTTAAAGGTTAATTGTTCCCATATATGGAACATCATCAATTATAAGAAACCTGGAGAGAAAGAGCCAACATATTTTGACCATGATGTTTAATAAATTGCAAGGTAGTTTTTGTTTCAAACTGTACTTCTCCACATAGACAGGAGCTTGCCTTTTTAGATGCGTTTTTGCAAGGCATTATATCAGCTGGATTCTGATATATGTCAAATGGTTATTTTCAAGTGATCAGCACTTTTGAAAAATCAGGTCATCTATTCAGGTGCTTAACTAAGTTTTAGGCACATAACTGTAGGCAGATGTCTTTTAAAATTGCAGGCAATTGACCAAAATAGGTTAAGTATTGTATCAAAATTTCCTACTGCCTATCCCCTGGATCCTCAGATGTACTCTAGTTTCTCTTAGGTATGCACAGGGAAAAAATGATCTTATTTAAGATCCAAGGGATGTCTGCTAGGGACATGAAATAGATTGTTCACTTATTGGTTAATAAATTATTTTAAACTATGTCATCCTAATTTTAAAGTCCCAGTCCTGTAAATAGTTTCATGTTAACAGTCCCATGATGAGTCTTCCAAAACCCTATAGATACCACCCTGCATACACGTGGAACTAGGTCAGTTCTGTGTCTAGACCTCAATCAGAGGTGTTGCACTGTGTTTCTAGTTTCTCCACGGGGTTTTAAGTACGTTAGAGCCCTGTTTGGTTTCACAGCCTTCCAAGCAATGTGGAAAGATAGCTGGCTATTGCTATAAACCTGCTGGAGTCCTTCACATCCTTTGAGCTGGGCATTTCCCTAAAGCTCTCAGTTTGCTCGCTATCCTTCAGAAGTCAATAGGTGTTGCCTCCTTGCCTTGCTGCCTAGCAGTAGCTGGTTCTCCTCCACGTCAACTGCTGTAAATTCCAAGCAATAATATCATGTGCTCCATTAATACTATGTTTTATGGATAGCCAATAGCAGTTCATCACGTCAGAACAGGTTTATTGTACACCACAGGCACTTTGGTTATAGTTCTCCAATTTTACATTGCTCCTTATCTGTGTTGCGGGCATAACATTGCAGCAGCTCCATAAACCAGGTGGAATCTAAACTGGCTGTTGATCCAATAGCAGCCTTGCAAATACAGCATTTCACAGGCTGCCGGGCTTTTCCATAATGCTTTTATAGTGAGATTCTATGATATTATACTGAAGGCATCTTTTTACATACTCTCACTCCCTAGATGTGATGCACCACACTTTCTTTCTTTAAAAATAGTGTCTTAGCAAAGAAATCTGTCAGTCTGACATAGTCTCCCTTGGTTAAATCTATGTTGCATTTATTCCACTTTCTGTTATCAATATCTGCCATGTCTTTATCTTTTCCCATAAAAACCATTCCAAAGTCTTGCATTATATATTCAAGTGAGACTTACAGCTCTAGGCTTGCCATTAATACTCCTTTCTTTCTCACTTGGTAGTATATTTGTATCCTCCACATGCATGGCACAACCTTTGACTTGGTAGATTTGTTAAAACTATTTGCTATCAGACTGGGATTTCCTTGGATCAGTTCTTTCAGAACCCTAGGATAAAGATTATCTAGGCTCCTCGACATCAGTCCCTTAAGCTCTTGGAGTTGTGTTTTCAGCTTGGTTCTGGTATTTCAATTCCAATACTTTTCTTCCATGAGTCAACCTTGCTTTTGCCTTCGTGGTCATCACTATTGAAAGCTGAGGCAAATAACTTACTTTGGGGGTATACCTGTATCTTTACCCTCTGTTCCCATCCTCACTGCATGGTGCCCTCAGTCCTCTTTACCTCTTCTCCTTTTGATTATTCATCTGTCAAGGCTTTTAACTCTTTGTTCTGATGGCCTTTGCAAGATTGAGGTTGACTTTTGACAATTCTCACTTCATCCTTATACTTCTTTAAATTCAAAAACCCAGCTTTATTTGCTGTTCAGTCCTATCTTCCATCTTCCTGCTTCTTTATTATACCCTTTTTGCAACAGATGAAATAGATTCAGAGCTCCTTCCTGCAAAGTTTCCCCCAGCTTGTTCAAGGAACGGACTCCTAATAGTTATAGCATGTCTGACCTGAAGAAACCTCAGACTTCCTCACCATTCCAGTCCCTCAGAAGTCTTGAACAATCACTTCCCTTCATTTATCAAAGTTTGTCCTTTTGAAATTGATAGGTGTAGTTACCAAACTACTTTTTTCAAGCGTATAGGTTGGCAATGTGATGGTGGGGGGACAGGCATGGGGAGCATTTGTCCCCCCCCCATAATGTCTGTGCCAACAGCAGGGTGCAGGGCCAGAGCCAGGGCCCAGCAGCAGTGGGGGTGACAGTGACAGCATGATCTGTGCACTAACAGCAGGGTGTGGGGCTGCAGCCCAGCCAGACCCAAAGTCTGGTAGTATTGGGGGTGGGATGGTGGTGCAGAGTTGTGCTCCATCTCCCACTGTGGGGGCGGCATGGAGCTGTGCTCCCCACTGTCAGCACTTACACGTTGCCAATGTTTTTACATTTAATTCAAACAGAATCAAGTTGAGTGATCACTCAAGACACGGTTGCTATCTACAACCGATCCTTCTTATTACTAGCTAAACCCAATTCTAAAATAGCATCACCTCTTATTGTCTCATATAGTATTTGATAAGTAAATGCATTATCTATTACAGCCAATAATATCTGGGCTTTAATATCACTAGTAGCATGTGTCTTCTAATCTATACCTCAGGAATTAAAGCATCCCTAAATGACTCAGTTTCTCAATAGTAGTGTTGTAGTATTGTTGAAGCTGCGGCTGTCCAAAGTTAGGTGAAAAGCAGGATTTGTTTGGTAATAGCCTTTACTAGTCCAACTGTAAACTTGGGAGCAAAATTAGACATTTTTTAGACACAAAGGGCATGTCGCCAGGACTGCACATGTGCACTTTGTGGTGCCTCAAAGCTGTTTGAGATGCCACAAACTACGTGCAGCACACGTGCACCCATGCACCACGCTACTAATTTGCAGCACAGTGTGTGTGGGGGGGGGGGCGGTGTTTACATCAGAAGAGCCTGGTGTTAAAAAAAACTAACCACAAAAAAATGTGGTATGGTGCACATGGCAGCAGCATCCATCGCCAGAAACTGGAGCCTGGCTTGCCAGAGCCACAATCTGTCTGCTGGCCAGGCTCCAAGTGGCCAGCTCAGCACTGCTTCTGCCCCAAAAGGTCCCCAGGACCCAAGGTAAAGCTGCTGGGGGTGAGCACAGGTGCTGACCTCGGCCTCCCCTACTCCACTCAGGTTTCTTTGCCATGCTCTGGAGTGTGCATCCAGCGGTGTGCGTGGTGACAAATAAATATGCCACTGCTATTTGTCCCATGGGAAACACAAGCCCCTGCACATGGGTACACCCAAAATGTCTTTCTTCAGGTCTGGAGGTTTAAAATTACACCATTGCCCCTCAGCTGGACATTTTTCTTTCCCCCCGCTTTACGTTGCTTTTCATGATATGTACATTTGACTAAGATGTAAGCAGCAAGGGAAATTTAGGTTAGATACTAGGAAACATTTTCTTGTGAGGAGGGTAGTAAAGCACTGGAACAGATTACCCAGAGAGATGGTTGAATCTCCCTCCTTTGAAGTTTTTAAGATATGGCTACACAAAGCCTTGGCTGGGACAATTGGTAGAGAATGGTCCTATGTGGAGCACAGGGTTGGACTAGGTGACCTCCAGAGGTCTCTTGCAACCCTAATTTTCTATGATTCCATAAGATACCTGCTGTCTCAGATAGTTCATCTCCACCCTGCTTCTTAGGATCTTTTATCTCAAGTCTCAGGACCTGTTCTGCACTAGTAGTTCTTATTGTATTGCCCGTTTGCTTGCATAGTTCTGCTGCCCTTGCTATCTGAAGGTGCTTTTTAGGGTAAGAGCGACTTCCTTCAATCTCACCTTTAAACTGGAACCTGTATTTAATGAGTGAATCTACAAAGTCTCCTTATTTATATGTGGATGCTAAAGTTCTCTGTTCTGTAATATAAATATCCATTGCTTCTTCCATTTCTTGTTTCAGTTTATATACATTTCTCTTTATTATTGGGGCAGGGATTGGAGTCATAGTACTCTGAGGCTCTTATCAGCCATTTCATTCTTTTTAACATTATGCCTCTCAATGCTTCTCATCCTTTTCCCACCACAAAAATGTAATAAAAAAAATTACGTTTATTTTTCCTTCTAATCCCTGTGATCAGTACTTTATGCTTCCAAAACTTCCAAGTGGTTGGATTCGGACTAGAAATCCAGTTCTTTCAGTGTTCAGACTTGATTTGCTGCCCACTGGTTCTCTTTCTGTTTCTAACAGCTATTTTATTTGCTTTTAAAATCACAGTATCCTCCTTGCCATGGGTTTAACTGGAATAACCACTGCCACTGTATTTCATGTTTATTGGATTGGGAAATAACACAGAACAACACTATGCAGGCAGTCCTCGACTTAACAACATTTCGAGTTATGACATTTCACACTTGCAACATTTATAAATAGACACCCTGTTTCAACTTTATGACATCAGTTTCGACTTTACAACGCTTGATCTGATGCCACACCAGGGCGGCCAACAAGTTCGCTGCATCACCCATCCCCCTGGAGAACATATGTCCAAATTTCCTTGGACACTTTCTTTAAGAGAGCAGACAAGACTCCAGAAAAACCTGCAGCCAAGACTCCTGAGAAGACTCCAGCCAGGAGCCCTTCAAAAAGTCCAACCAAGAGCCATTCAAAAAGTCCAACAAAGTCACCTCAAATAAGTCCTTCCAAATCAATATGATTGCTACCTACAATATAAATCCATTAATGGAGCTATATTACTCATCTATAATTGATTGAGTACAAAATTCTGGGGTATTTTTGGTGAAAATAGGGTATCGGGTCTTGGTTCAGGAACCAATCCCCCATTTATGACATTGCTTCTTATGAGAATATTGGTTCCGAGTTACAACGTTTCGACATAAGATGCAGTTTTCAGCAACCAACTGTCGTAAGTCTGAGGACTGCCTGCACTGTAAAACTATCCTGGCTCTTAGTAAGAAATGATTTATAGAAATGCTAAAACTGTTCCCAGCGTTTTAGCCATGGACACACAGCATAACTTCCCAGTGCCTCCTTCAACCTCCTTCCTCTCACAGCGTGTGCTCCTTTCTCCAAGTTTCATTCAGATTGATTTGCCTATGGCTAGGGCAGTTGGCTTCTCTGTGTCTCTTAAGATTTTGGCTTCCTCACTGGAGTATGAAAATAGAGTAGACTGAATACTGGAAAACCATTATTGCATGCAAATATTTGAATTCCAAATGGCTTTCACTTCCTCCATGCTCTTCCCACGTATAATCTGATCATTCCATGAGCTGGTTTTTGTTTGAGAAATGCAGTTCCATATCTGCATAGTGCATTTGCATCCAAGCAACAGTGCTCATAAAAAACAAGTATATTGGTTATTCAGTATTTGTTCTTTGTTGTTTTATTATTTTAGAATATTATAGTTGTCCAGGTAGGCAAAATACACATACCATGCGATTTAGATGACCATTTACAGACTGGAAATGAGGAACAGAGGGGAAAAAAAATCACAAGTACTAGGCTGAAATGTGTTTACACAAACTATTTTGTGACTATATATGAATAACAGATACATTAACATAAACCACAATGGGCAATTGATTCATTAATGAAGGGAAGAAATCAATTATTTGGATAATTTATTATCCTTGAATCATTCACAAGCCCTAATTGTAGGGATTAATGCTTTAACACATGTGAAGCCGTGAGTCATTCTTTGTTTACAGTGATATGTAAATAAAAACTACTAGGTAACTGTGTGTAACCTTGCTAAAAAGTTCAAGACAATAGTCTGCAGAATACAGATAGTCTAGGTATCAACAGGCAATCTTTTAAAACAGCACTATATTCTGTCTTCTGAACAAAAGCAAAGGTGTATACTTACAATCAACTGATGAAGTATATTCATCCAGGCACAAAGCTAAACTTACTGTGACCCAATCAGTGCACACTGTATTTTACAATACCATGTACTTTAACAAAGCAATTAAGCAAAATTGCTGTGTTCTGGGAGAACAAACCTTGCTGGAAGGGTTTGTAATGGAGAACCCACCCTACCTATGGACACTGCCTCATTTCCCAAAAGTTGAAATTGCTAAGAGACCTTCTGTGATTAAAAGGGCAAATTGAAAGCAACTAGTTCCTACAGCTAGCAAACCGTCAAGCCCTTCATCTGAACCTCACATGAAGGTAGTGCAATATCAACTGACTTGGTGCTTTTGTAATCCTTTCAGCACAGACTCAAGAAAAATCAGAACACCCTGTGGTATGGTGGGAAACAGCTCCCATTAACCAGTATTATCCATGTGTTAATAGGATAATATGGAGTTGTAGGTATAACTTTGCTTCCTCTTATTTCAGCATGCTTTTATTTGCCGCAGAAGTATTTATTTTAATACTAAGTATTTTATTACATGTCCACAGCCCTGCATTTTGGCTTCTATTCTAGCCAGGAGAGCACACAGTTCTCTAGCAGACTCTCCCTATGCCTGAAGAAGGGTGTTTGTGCCCAAAAGCTTGCAAAGAACATTTTTTCCAACTATTTAGTTGGTCTAATAAAAGATATCACATCTACCCAAAGAACCTTGTCTGCCTATATCCTTAGATCAACATGGCTACAACCAACAACTCTAAAGCAATAGCTCTAAGCATACACTGCACCACACAGCCCCCCAAACAGACAGTTCTTCTAATAAAGATCTGAGTTCTTGCAGTCCAAGTGCAGTCCCTTTATTACTGCACCAAACTCTGTGCATGAAACAAGGGCCACTCTTGCCCCAGCCCATATCAGTGTGCTAAATTGTTTGAGCTCCTGGAGTGCTTTATAATGACAGGTTGTCCAATTCTGCCACAAGAAGCTACTAATGGGTCATAGAAATGTACCTCTCTCTACCATCTACTGGTGCATTTTTGGATTTAAAAAAAAAATAAATCTAATCCTCTTTCCATGTTTATTGCTTCACAGGCCTCTTCCATCTGACCTTTATGCTCAAAAATGTGTTTAGATCCCAATTCAAATGTGTAAAGTGTAGTTTAAATTCAGTGGTAAGCTGAGAAAGAAAAACAGCCTCCAGTGTCCCATGTTATTCTGCTTGCCCTAAACATGATACCATTTCCTTTCCAAGGGATCATTAAGTATTACTGATTTCCACATTATTCAGGTAGTACATAGGCATGGGAACACAGCTGTATACAACACCTAGGACAGGGATTCCCAAACTGTGGTATGCATACCCCTGAGGGTACATGATACAACTCGGGGGCGGGGGAGGCATGTGGAAGAAATGATGTAATGGTGGATTTAATTTTCATTATAATAATAATGATGATCGGTATTTAAGGGTTTAAAATATAAAATGTATGCTGCTAGGGGTATCTAGGCAGCTGGTAAATCTGGAAGGGGGTATGCAATAAGAAAAAGCTTAGGAACCTCTAATCTAGGACATGCCTTCTTGCTGCAAGTCATATCTGCATGAAAAGCAAATAAAAGGTCTAAAGTAAATACTGGAAATATTGTTTAATTTCAGGTGACCTGCATTGGATTCTGAAGGGTCAACTAGGAAGCAAAGAAAAGAGTCTGCTTTTAAATCAGAAAAATAGGAAAGAGAGGCTAATACAGGCAACCAAAAATAACCAAGACCAGATTTAAAGCTCTGGAATCCATGGGAAGAGCAGGCATTGCTTCCAGATCTGGTCCACACCAGGCGTCTACCATAACTTGGTAGGTGTGTCCTTCTGTGAAGGCCTGATATGATTTCAACCTAAGCCTCAGAGATCAAAATTAAAACAAGAGTTTTGTGGGGAACCCAATCAAATGACTTTGTCTCTTATGCTGTCGTGCTGCTTTGGCACACTGCAAACACGGGGTGTTGCGTGAGCCTTAAAAAGGTTAACAAAAAACTCGGTTGCTGGGTTTGTGTTTATACTGGGATTTTGTACACTGATTATTTAAGAGTTAATCCAGGAAGATTGATCTAGATTATAAAACACCATGGTAAAAATGCCTGCACTTAAGTCTAAAATATTTCATTCCATTTTCTTAATGCAGTTTCATACGGTCTTGCAGGCACATAGCCACTGAGGCTTAGTGTAGATTCAGCATTTGTAACCCTAAAGGCCCCTCTGATAAGTTGCCTTTGAGCCCCTAAAGACAGCTCTAATAAGCAAATATTTTAGAAGATGGTTTTATTGATTCTGTTAAAAAAACAACTGGTAAACTAAAAGCCACAGGGGTTTTTTGTGGTGACTTATCTAGACTATCATTTTGTTAGCGACAAGAACCAAAGGCAGAACAGATTATCTTAAGGAATGAAAGCTATATGATATGTCCTCTATACTCCCATCATTGAAGCATACAGGGAACTCCTCAGTCTCAGGCAAAAATGACCCAGAACAAGCCTCTGCCCTTTTGCCTATCTATAGGCATCAAGGGCCTCATCTTGATGTTCAGTTTGGGTATGTGACTGCCTAGGAAGAGCTAGAACTGTGATATCCTTACATAAACAGGCATTTAACTGTTCCAAATGGGTCAGGACATTCAAACTAAAAGCATAATTAACCAAGGTTTCTGAAGTTGCATGAAAATACAGCATTATGTAGCGCACGGCCTGTTCAACATCCCACTATTCCAATTAAACTTGCTGACCTAGTACTAAATGTATTCTTAATGGCTTTCATCCTTAGAAACATATTAGTTTTCCTTATTTAAAGAGTCTATTTTCTACCTGCTCTGTTTGCATTACCTTGTTAAGCACTGATAGTCAAGAAGCTGCTCTACCTGTGAATTAACTATACCTTGACTTGTTTATTCACATTTCAATGACCTTTGGTCTTAATAGTACACTGTTAAATAAGTCGCACTCATATCTTTCAGGTTTGAGCCCTAGCTGCTTGAACTCATTCCTGCTTCCTAGCAACTTAAAAAAATACATGACAGTGATTGTATGCTAAACTAAAACCTCTCCTGTAAGCACTGCTACACCAGAGCTCTACTGCAATCATCTACCACCCTCTTTAAAGACTCTGGTTGATTGGCTTAAGTGGGTCACATGACCATTCAGAGTCAGCACTTCCTATAAGTAGATGCCCTCTGGGTTAGGAGGAAAATGTTGGGCTGTTTGTAGAAGGCTGAGCAGAAGGGTATATTCCTTAATGGGAAGCAGTTTTGCCAGAGCTTGGCTAGTAGGACTTGGACAGCCAGAAAGGTACTATGTATAATAGCAATGAAAAAAATTGCAGTATGTGGAGATTGGAGAGTTTTTTCTTAATGAAGAATTTTCTGTCTCTTACTATTAAAATCAACTGCAATTCTATGTTTGTAGGTCTCACAACTTATGTTGATTAGTGAATTGGGTTCCCAATTGATGGTCACTTTGACTTCTAGGCTCTTGCTTTAAGCCTTTTCTTCTCTACTATTAACATAGTATATATTCTGATTAAAAAAAGCCTTCTTTTTCTTTCTGCTTTCCCCCCCCCCCACATAACAGCATTTCAGAATATCTATTCTCTATAGCTTGTCAGTATGCTACAACCTGGGCAAGTGTAGATAATGATATCATATTTTTCCTACTCGTTAGGAATGATAAAAAATGTGCGTTCCTCATGCCAGGAAGTGTTTTAGATGTTATGCAGGCAGATATTGTGCAGAGCCCAGGTGTGACTTCAGGCTTTGGAAGTCTAGTTAGCACTCGTAAAGCACCAAGAAAACTTCTAAACTTTTAACCACTTTTCTTCCCAGAGCTGTCTATAACTACTACTCTGAATGAACATGGGTGGCTCTATGATATGGGTGCTTCCTGATCTAAAACCGCTCCTCTGCAGCAGCTTTTCGCCCTCTTGAGGTAGATAAGCTACCTGGCAGGTATTGTGCCTCCAGGGGCAGATTATTTTTTTTTATTTATTTATTTATTTATTTTTAAAAATCTGGCCTTTAGGAATGATAAGTTGGCTACAAGCCACTAAAGGTGTAGACAGAAGTGACAATCGTTGCCCGATCTAGCCTCTGAAAATGTTCTACAGTCATTCATTTCTGTTTGCTCATGGCTACAGAGCACTTCAAAAGAGCCTGATCCTGCAAAAATCTGACTTCCCATTGCATAAAGGGTCAGGTGAAGACTCTTCAAAACCATGTCTTCTGTAATTTGTCTGTTCTGCCAGCCTCTGAGCTGTTTTCAGAATGGGAGAGGAGAAAGGGAGTAGGAGGAGGCCAGTCTGAGAGATTCTTCAGCCCCTGCAGTGGGAAGGGGGGCTCCAATTTGCACATCCCACCCTATAGCACCAGCTGTGGAAAACCTAAAATGAGCTCCTTCTGCTCCCTTTCCTCCCTCACCTTCTGAAAACAGGGACAGGCTGGGAAGGAGGAAAGGTCATTGCTACAATAAACCAGCTTCAGGCTTACTAGATTCCTCTCCCTCCTAAGACCAACAGTGAACTTCTGTTTGGTCTGAGGGATCCCTGTAACTTGTAACTCAGAACACTTTTCAGGAAGCGCTCCAACAGGGAGCTGCACTTCTGTCTGCCATGAGAGAGCATCTCTGCTGGTGCATTTCCATTTGTTCTTACACAGCAGAACTCAAAACTTGGCAACAAGATATGGGAAGTTGGAAATGGGGAATGGCTAGATGCTTTTCAGGTTGTCTTGTTGTATACAGTCCCCCTACCCCCCACCCATGGGTATAGGGTCATAACAGGCTATATACAAAAACCCCCTAGTATAGCTGGAGAATTGAAGGATTCCAGCCCGTGAGTTTGTGATGTAACCTGCTGATGTCTGAAAGCTGCTCAAAATGGTGGTCTGCCTGGGACTTACAATTTTACCAAAGAGGTATAACCTGTCCCTGACACTTAGTTTCTCTCTCTCCTGTGCTGAAACTTGTCTTAATGTTTAAAATGCCTTAAAAGACTCTCCTCTGCTGTAGCTGTGTATAGCACCAATCGTAATAGCAAAATGTCTTGTGGGTTATGTAGGCAGCATACATTCCTACTGGCTTTTGAAAAACAAACACGATTCGTATCCCCCTAGACCATTACCTGGAGAAACTTGCCAAGTGGCTAATTTGGACTTACTTGAAAATTTGCCTGTGTCCTTAGGGATGAGGAAGTAAGTGCAAAATATGCACTTCCATGGATTATTACTTCTACCAAAGTAATTCATTGTTTTTTCTGTAGCTAGATTGTGCTACCTTTCTTCTGAGTGCTACGGTCCTTCAATATTTTGTTTTGTTTTTGTTTTTGTTTTTTCCATATTGAACTACTTGGAGAGTAAGGTGCTAATCTCATGGAGTAAAAATGGCCTTTCAATGATTAACCTGTAGCCTAAAAAAATTCTCTTTTCTCTCTGAAAATGTATAAGCGAGGTAGAAATTCAGTGACTGCAAAGGCTGACTGTCAACCGTATAACCTGCTGAAATGCATTTTGCTTGGAGTGACCAAGTAGTCCAGATTAATGAGTCTTTCAAACCACCTGCAGTTGTAATTTGGAAACCTGCACCAATCTTCTATACACATTATACAATTTGTGCTTTCCAATAAATTGCTACTATGGATATCTGCTGGTATTTAATACAAAGGTATAGTCTTAAAATAATTTGGCGACTTTTTTCACAGGCTCAAGTCTGTACTACTACCAAGAACATACATGTATGTAAAGCCTAACCTAGGAAACGTAGAGAACAAAGAATGGGCCCTCCTCCAAAGAGCTTGTGGTCCAAGTAAAAGAAGTTGAGCTCAAGGTGGTTAATCCACTTCTGAAGTTAAAATGTCTATACTTGAAAGTAGGCAGGCCTGGGGGCTTACTTGGTCCATGATAAAAATGCGTTATTTGCCAAATTTGAATTGAGATCAATATTGGCTTTTTGTACTCCCACCAGTTCAGTTCAGGGATGTTCAGACCCTGACACTTTGGTGTGACTGTATGGATTGCTCTCACCTCAACTCGAGCCACACTTCCTACCCTGGGCAAAAAGGGGCCTTAAGCTTAAAGCTACTAGTTGCTTCAACATTGTATTTTAAGTCCTTGAAGAAAAGAATTAGAGTGGTCCTATGCACTAGCTTCTTCTGTGTACTGCTGTTTAGCAAGAACTGCCATAGATTCTGCACCACAATGTTTGAGATGGGTTTTCATGTGAAAAGTGGGATAGAATTAAAAGGACAGAGTCTATTTTCTGTTGCCATAGCATAGTTATGGAGTAATGCCTCTGGACACATTGCTTTCCTCTCAGCAAATGTTAGTATAAATGACCAGAGAAAACAAACAGATACAGAAAACGTGCTGCGTTATACAAAGGAAATATTGTTTCATAGTTTCCCCATTGAGTGAAATGCACACTCCTAGCAGTAAGAGGTGACTTATGACAAGCTGCAACTGGAACTAAGAAATAGGAGGAGAAACTCCAGGATCACATTTTAATTTCTCCGGGCCTGATCAGAACTTCTGACACAATGTCCTTTTGCTCTACAAGGGGCTATTGTCTAGTCACTGAGAGGAATAGCAGCAGAATATGATCTTGAAGAAATGAACAAATACCTGATTTAAGAGACTATTTATGTATTTGTTTGCCCACAAAGCGAGGGACTTCTGCCATCTGACACTTAAACTTATTAGCAATATAAACATAGTCATGAGCCATTTCAAAGCCTCATTTGCAAACGCTGTGAGTACACAGATGTATTCAGATCTTACATCTAGGAAAAAGCTAGATGAGGATTTTAGAACAATTCTTGCTGCAAAGGTTTTGAATAGCTCTTTCCTAATTACAGCAAGACAGATCTATGAAAGCTTCCCTGTAGATAGTGCAGGATTGTGATTTCCCAGAACTCAGCATGACTGAAGATGGCTTAAATCCATCCTGCATTCAAGTTACAATGGCAATTTTCCAAGCAGCACAAATAAAAACAGTTTAGAATTAAGTCTGATCAAAAACAATGAGCTGAGGGTACAGAAGGCAACCATTAGTACACATAATGTCACACAACGGGAATAGGCAAATGGTTTAACTGATGGGCGAGTCACAAATGATGATAATATTGACTTCGTTAAGGAAATTTTAAACAGGTCCACCATATGCTGTGTCTAGTGCCTCAGTTACAAATTGATTTTAATCTTTAAAATCATGCTCTTTGGCAACAGATGTTGCATCTTTAACGGGATCCAATAATTGAGGGAAAGTGATTCTAAAGCAGTGGGGTTTTGTCCCCCAGTGGTTTGAAATATTTGTCTAATGACTGAAGCTTTTTGGGTAACTGATGGAGTGATTCACAAGTAACACAGACTTATGATATTTATACTACATTTTCTTCTCCATATCTGGAAATGGAAGTATAGGTCTACAAATACAATTCCTTAAAGGCACTGGTTGATCACTTGCCATCAGGACTTAAAATGTAGTGCTTGGTTTGTCCCTTTTGACTCCCATGGATTTAAATGAGCTTGGTAAAAGGCCCACTGTTAAGTTCACCCAACACAGGGTAACACTTGACAAGCCAGTCTCCGTATTTACATGCTACTCGTGCTAGCACATACTTGCTGTGATTCTGTTCACAGTTACAAAATGACCATTGTGGACACGCTTTTCCCTCCAGTAACCACACACACAGAGGCAAATATGTATAGTCCATGTTCAAATCTATGTCTCTATTTACACTGGGCTGTGTTAATGACCATTTTCCAAGTGCAATGGGACTTGTGGACTCCCACCTACTTATGGGGGAGGAGGGAATAATGGCCACAAGTCACTTCCTATTCAAAGGACAAGGAAATCACTCATGTATTGGGGTATTTTCCCCCTCCTTCTTGCTCTTCATTCCAAATACAAATACTGCATTATATGCTTGTACAGTGCTCCTGTTTCACACATCCAAATAAAATTCATCATGTAAGTCTAGGATTCAGTTGATTATAACCTGTGACAGGTTTTTCACAGCTATTGCTTTGCCTTGCTATCAAATTTTCACTTGCTGCCGTCTTGGTTGCGGGCATGTGTTCACCTTATTTCCAGGTAATTTTATACATCTCCCTGCTGCTGAAGTAACCTCAGGGTGATTTAAGTCTGTGATCTTATGTAGCAGGTACATTGCTATGAAAGCTCATGGGTATCATCCTCAGGTGATGGAGATGATCATAGTTCCATTGAAGTTGATGGAGCAGAACTAGTTTACACCACTGGTGATAGGACAGGACTACTATAAATAAATAAAAAAAAAAAAAATTCCAGAAACCAAGGAGCTGTGCTTACTGGGAAAGTAAACCATCTCAATTTTTCCTAGGATGGATTTTCTCTGTATTGCTGAATATTTGCTTCATGAACTTTTTATGTATAAATTTACAATAATCCTTGCTGGTAAGGGATTTAATAACAGAGCAATATGTTCAGAGCCAAACAGAGAAACAAGAATTAAAGCAATCTCCTCCTACCCATTTGCATGTCTCCTGCTGCAGAAAATAAAAAACAAGAAAATTATAATGTAATGCTGTTAATTAATATAAATAAGATGTAAATAATGCAAAGGCCTGTCAGCTGCAAACAAACATCAGTGATCACAAATCTATTTCCAATGGGATAAAGATGTAATGGCTGAAAACCACCAAGTGTGCACTTAATTATTTATTTCTGGCATTAATGTAATTAAATTAGTTTAAGAAACCAAGATGTGGAGGGGGAAGAGAGAAAATGGAGCAAACAAAGAATGGAAAAGGGCAAGTTGACTACTAAACCCTTCAGCGTTTCACTGTGGAGGTACACAGCCCCTTAATGGTGGGATGTTCATATTACTGGTGCCTAGTTGAATGGTGGGGTCCAGAGCCTCCATGGCTTTCAGGGGCCTTAACTCAAAAAGGGGTGTGGAGAGGTACCTGTAAGGATCTGGCCCTTAAGCTATAAGGAGTTGCTATGAGTTAATGCAGGAGGAGATCCATCAGGACTGCAGTGGTAGTAGATTCCTGCTTCTCCCAAATCTTAAACTGTTTTGAAGGGGAGTCGATTGACTTTATGGTTCATTATAATGACCTTCACTCCACAGGTGTTAATGACCCTCTCCCCTTTGTAATAATGTTCATTATGTCCTTGATGTTCCACTATTCAAGCTATCCTTTCTTCTGTAGTCTTGTTGTCTGTTCGTCATTCCTGGCAATGTCTCTTTTCTATTTCACACCCCTGATGACTCTCTTTAGCTCTACCTATAACCCTTAACTCG
This sequence comes from Crocodylus siamensis, assembly GCF_052110815.1. Taxonomy (NCBI): domain Eukaryota; kingdom Metazoa; phylum Chordata; order Crocodylia; family Crocodylidae; genus Crocodylus; species Crocodylus siamensis. The sequence continues at coordinate 85,472,669 of NC_143401.1, read as the reverse complement.
GGTGTGGAAACGACTGACAGTGAAGTAGTGGATGTCATCAATGCTGCCTTCAGAAGATCCTTCAAATCCAGTAGGAAGATAGATGCACCAACATTAGTGTCCTCTTGCAAGCAACCACCACAAGCATTGAGGCAATGATCATTCAACATCAATTTCTCTGGGCTGGCCGCTTCATCTGGATGTCTGACTCCAGAGTCCTAAAACAAGATTTACTCTCCCAGCTCAGTCGAGGTGTATTCTCAAGAGGAAAGAAGAGAAAGTGCTTCAAAGATATTCTCAAGGACAACTTGGAAAAAATGCAACATTGACATCAGCTTGTAGGAGACTGTGGCTCAGGAACACCTCAAATGGAGACAGAGTCTGCTTCAAGGACCTTAGTATTATAAAACCTTACAACAGTGGGTGGAAACGTGGGAGCCACAGAAACAGCATGCCACGGACCAAATCAAGAAAGCAGAGCTGCCCACCCCACACGGAAACACGTGCCTGAGTTGGTCGATTCCCAGATCAGCCTTATCAACCATCTTCAGGCCCACAGATCAGACCAGTGGGCCTGAAGTCTTCCATGACTAGTGGCGTGGAAGACCATCATCCTTGACTGCAAAAGATTGTGTAAAGATATTGGATGTACTGTCAAGATACTCAGGAAAGCTAGATTTTGTTTTATAAATCTGGATAAAAGATGTGCATTGAGCTATAATGACTATTGCCATAAATGCCACGTACCTCCAGAGGCTGGGGGGACATGGCGAGCTCCTGCAGGCAGCGACAGCACTGCCAGTGGCAGGAGAGTGGCAGTGGTAAGTGGGGAGCTTCCACGGGTAGCTGTGGTACTGTCAGTGGCCGGCGGGGGTGGGGAGCAAGTGCCAAGTGCTGTCCAGCACTCGGCGACCACCTGCAGACTGCCAGTAGTGGCAGCAGTGGCCAACAGCAATTGCGGACCTCCTGCAGATGCTGCTGGCAGTATCAGCAGCAAAGGGGAGTGGGGGTGGAGAGTGGTGACCACCCATAGGTGCCACTGGCAGTGTCAGCAATGCCTTTTTGCAGGGGGTGCATGTATACCCCCTACACTGCCAATTACAATTGCACTAATGAAACAATATTTTTTTTTTTTTTTTTTACTATTTTTTGACAGTAAAGTAGCGCCTCCTGATGTCTAGTCTGAATCTACCCTCTGCCAGCTTGTGACCGTTATTCCTGGTCACTCCTGGCAGTGCTTGGGGGAACAGGGACTTCCCCAATGCCTGCTGGTCCCCTCTGACTAGTTTGTAACAGGCCACTAGATTTCCCGCCCCCCCAGCCTTTTCTTGTGGAGGTTGAACAGGTCCAGGTCCTGCTGCCCCCGATCATGCAAGTGGCCTCCTCTGGACCCTCTCCATGCTGTCCACATCCCTCCTGAAATGTGGTGCTCAGAACTGGACGCAGTACTCCAGCTGCGGCCTGACCAGTGCTGCGTAGAGGGGGGAGGATCACCTCCCTGGACCTGCTCGAGATGCATCTGTGGATGCATGACAAGGTGCAGTTGGCCTTCCTGACTGCATCCCCACGCTGCCGGCCCATGTTCATCTTGGAGTCAATGATGACTCCAAGATCCTTTTCTGCCTCTGTACTGACAAGAAGGGAGTTCCCCAGCCTGTAGGGATGGTGCTGGTTTTTCCTCCCCAGGTGCAGCACCTTGCACTTGTCTGTGTTGAATCCCATCCTGTTCTCATCTGCCCACCCCTGTAACCTGTCTAGGTCTGATTGCAACCTACTCCTCCCTTCTAGCATGCCCACATCCCCCCACATCTTAGTGTCATCAGCAGATTTGAACAGGGTGCTTTTTATCCCCTCATCCAAGTCACTGAAGATGGTGAACAGTGCGGGCCTGAGGACTGAGCCCTGGGGGACCCCACTGCCCACATCCCTCCAGGTCTAAAATGACCCGTCCACTACCACTCTCTGGGTGTGGCCCTCCAGCCAGTTACTGACCCATTTGACTGTGTAGGTGATGATACCACAGTCCCCTAGTTTTTTAACAAGAATAGGGTAAGAGACCATGTCGAAGGCCTTCCTAAAGTCCAGAAAGACTACGTCCACTGTTACCCCTGCTGGGTAGACATGCTTAACAGCTCCTTTGTCCTGAAAACCACAAGTGTATAGATGTTCACAGACCTGGCTAAGAGTAGCCAAGCTGAAGGAGGGGATAGGCTTTTAGATCACCGGACACATCACAGAATCTACCTTTGGGTGGCTTCTTCCATTTCCCCGCCCCCAACTTTGGGGCACATTACAAATCCCTGCTAAGTAACTTCCTTTAGAGCTGTAGGATGGTATATAAGTGCTAGGATGTCTTCCCTGTTCTCAGTCTCAACACCCACCCAGCTCTGGGCTTGTTGCTGACTGCAAAATTGGTCGTGGGGAAATTGGACAGCCAACTACTATGGGAATCGATGTTCTTTAGCACTACAGTGTTGTGCCTGTCCTTCCTCTACCCTTGAGGGGAGCAGTAAGAAATTCTTCTTGTAAGAGGAATTGGTTTTTCATTCACAAAGCACCAAGGAACAGTGTCTCACAAAGGTATGAAAGCACAGTTATTTTATATTGCTGTGATCATCACAATATCCCCTGTTTTCATCTAAAGAAACTTTTTTTCTAGACAGATTCAGGTTTCTTCCTTCACTGCTGGTTCTCATCTATTCCCTAAAGTGTTCAAGGTATTGCTTACTCATTTCTGTGGGTGTTACATCGTAAATGAATAGACTGGAAAAATAGCTTGCAATCAACCAGATTACATTCAGCATGGACAAGTGCAAAGTCCTGAACTTGAGCTGAAATAACTGCATACACAAATCTGGCTGGGGAATGATTGGCTATGCAGCAGTGCTGCAGAGAAGGGCCTTTGGCGTGGTTACAGTGGACATAAGGTGGACATGAGCCTACAGCATGCTCTTGCTGCAAAAACGTCCAGAGCATACTGGGTTATATTAACAGGAATGTCACATGAAGATAAAAAGAAGTGATTCTTCCCCTCTGTTCAGCACTGGTGAAGCTTCCCTGGGAGTAATGGGTCCAGTTGTGGGCCTCACATTTTGAGAAGGGTTTGGACAGAGTCCAACACAGAACAACAAAACTGATTAGGGGCCTGGGTTTCAAGATTTCTGAGGCAAGACTGAAAGAATTAGGGTTATTTAGTCTGGAAAAGAGAAGAGTGACAGGGGGATTTCATGATAATCTTCAAATCCTTGCAGGGCGATTTTACAGAGGATGGAGATGGGCTTTTCTCTATGGCCATTGGAGACAGGACTAGAGTCAATTACCTCAAGCTTCATCAGGGGAGATGTAGGCTGGAGATTTAAGCAGAACTTTCTGATGTTGAGAGTGGTCCAGCTCTAGAACAGGCTATGTAGAGAAGATGTGATTCTCCATCCCTGGGAATATTCAGAGGCAGGTTTGACAGACACTTGGCTGTGACAGTTGTCAGAGATGGGCTTGCACTGTGAAGGGGGCTGAACTAGGTGACCTTGGAAGTCCCTTCCAGCCCTGTTTTCCTAGGATCATATGTGGGTGCAGAATTTAATATTCCCATGTTCTGGGCTAAATGCATAGCCTAATGCATTGTTTCTCAAACTGTAAAAAAAATACATGGAGGATGTGCAATGCAGGTAAAACATATTACCCTAATTGTGCCACCCTAATGTTGCTGTCACACATCTTATTTCATTTGCATTTATTTCTCTTTAGCTTGAATGAGTCCTGGCCCTCCATAACCTACCACAGAGGAGGGTTCTGGTAGCATTCACTGACTGGGATGGCATCACAAGTCATTGCTAACACAACCAGTTTCCAGAGACCAAAAGAAGGATAGGAGTAAGAGATTTGGGCCTACTTTGTGGGTACTCTGTCAACTGCTTTTTGTGGGATTGTCATTTAAACACCTTCTAAACCAGTTTTAGGTTTAGACAAGCAGTGAAGTGGCAAATAGCCCCAATACCTTGGCTTACAGCAGCATTTCTAGTACTGAAACCCTGGAACTTGTATTATCATCAGCTAAATCAATGGCAAAGATCTTGCAGACTGCAATGAGAATCATCTGGCCCTGTCAGGAGTTCTCCTGTGTTGCAAAGGAAGAAGGGAGAAGAGGGAGCAGAAGAAGTATGTTGGTATTGCAAGCTCACTGAAGAGACGAAATAAAACTCAGTGTAATTAAAGCCAAGGGGGACCTTCACTTTGGATGCCAGACACACATGGTCCTACATTTCTCCTTCCTCCTCTAAAAATAAATAAATAAATGCTAACTAATCCCTCCACAAAGTTTGTCCGGAGACCTAGTTAGGTGAGTTAAGTTGAACAGAACCCAGGGTAAGTGGAGAGCTAATGAAAACACAAGCGGGAATTGAAAAGCTGAAATAAATGAAGTATGTGCTGTAGGAGGTAGATGCTACCCAGATTTAGGAGAAGCAAAAGCAAATTCCTGATGAATATTTCATGACATCAGATACTGCAGAATGAACTAGAATTTGCAGACAAATTAGGTCATCTTTGCCTAAGATGCAAGGTTTCCTGCTTAAGATGGTATATGTCCTCTATTTTATATGGTGTAAGTATACTGGAGAATCCCATGATGGATTAATCAGAAATTTCACATTTTACTAGACATCTCATTTTACAGTCAGATACTTGTTTATGGCAATGGAAAGTGTTTGGACCTTTCTCATGCCATTAATGAAATCTTGTGATCTATAAACACTGGAAATACACGTGTATTTCTGGAATCTCTGCTCTGTGACTCTTCATTCAAATTGCATGGGAACTCATGCAAAATGGATCAGACTAATCAAACTGTGAAATATCAGAGCTTTAACCCTCCTTAATTGAATAGAGTCTTTACACACCTTTTTTTTCTGTTTATGAAACTCTTTGAAGATTAGAAAGCTGATGTGAATGAAATCTTGTCACTGACTTCAACACTATGGTCAGGTTCAAACTGGGGGTGGTTTCACACCTTCAACTTTACACTTAGTAAGTGCTGTTAAAATATACGCAAATGTGCTTTCAAGTACTTTTGCAATGCCACTTAAGTTGTACTAAGTTGTTCCCCTTCACGAAAGGATTATTTTGACATACTACCAGTAAAACATACTAACTTTAATAGGTCATGGCATTCAACTACTGCAAGTGAACATGTGACTACATCCTGAAATATGATATTCTGTAGCCCCTGCTCCTATCAGGAAACTTTGGATAAGTTCAGGGTCTGTTCCTGATCCAGCCACTTCCAGGTCTGACAGCTCCAGCCTCTACCAGCATATTGCTCTCAAAGCTGGATTGTTTAAAACAAATTGAAGTCTGCAAGATGGCACAAACATTCAGGCCACCATGTACAGACCCAAAGATGGGCAATGCATGGGCTGCAGGCCAAAAGCACTTTGAGTGTTGGGAGAAGGCTTGCAAACAGCTATTGACTTTGTAAAGGAGCAAGGTGTTATTCCCATCTATTTACTCAGCTGCATTTTATATGCAAAGCTTCAGTGAACAGCAGGGATTCTAGCTGGAGTCACTGCTGCAAAACACTCAGGTGTCACAGCACATATAAATACCTTGAACAGACCAGAGTGCAACCAGCACTAAGCAGTGAAAACATGGCATTCTGGGCTCTGTCACCTTATGAAGACGTATCACTATGGCCAGGCAAATTCCTGCACTTCCACAGTCCTAAGATTTGAAAGTAAACTAACCCTAAGGGACAGAAAAAAACGTGACTAGGAAAGGGAATAGGGTAACTGCCACCTTATAAAATCAAAGCATATAATGATATCTTAAATTGTAATTAAAAATGATGCTGAAAAAAATATGGTGCTGGTGAGACTGTATGCCTCAGAGAGCCATGGAGGGTCCCCGGAGATGGATAGAGATTAGCAAACATGTCTCGCATGATGGATTTTAATTCGGCTATTTGCATAACTGGATTAAAGAAGTGCACCGGAGTGTCCCTAAATCTTATTATTGTTTATTACTGTGAATATCAGTGAAAACAGTAATTACATTTAGGCAGAGATCCTTGTGGTTAGATTCATGAAATGGAGGGGGGAAACAGAGGTGTTGCAGTGCTGCACATAGGCTGGCCATCACAGAGGACAGTCCGGTTGTCCTCTGTTGATACGAAACCCAATGCCTTTATGTCCTCTGTTTTTCTCTTGCCTCATAAATCTTGAAATTTCAACTAGATGACCCTATTTTCCTACAACCATATGTGGGTGCAGAATTTAATATTCCTGTTTTCTGGGCTAAATGCATAGCCTAATGCATTGTTTCTCATACTGCAAAGAATACATGGAGGATGTGCAATGCTGGTAAACCTTGTTGTCCTAATTGTGCCTAAATTTCTTGAAGAGAAAAATAGAGGACCTAAAGGTGTTGGGTTTCATATCAATAGAGGACAGAGTAGCAGAAAACCGGACTGTCCTCTGTGATGGCCACCCTAGCTGCACATCACAACAGCTCACTTTTGGGCACCAGCACGTAGTAGAATTCAAAACACCGAGTCAGTGCCTCAGCTCCCTTCTACATTGCATAGGAAGAGTTGAAAATGGGAAGCTGGCATGCTAAGCAGAGAGGCACCTCAGCTAGGCAGCAGGAATCGCTGAACAGAGATAAGCACGGACAACACCCTCACCACCTTTACCTTCTCCTTCCTCTATTCTATATGGGGGAAAAAGCACACTCGGAGGGCTTGGCAAACTGGGCCCCCCCGGTGAGACGGTAGGGAGTGAGGTGGGAAAAGAACATTTTGCTGCTTGGTGCTGCCAATACTTAGGTAGTTCTGCGTGTGCCTACAAGGGAGCCTACAGGCATTGTAGCTTTAGATAAAAGTGCCAAAAAGCCCCAGTGAAGCACCCAATCTATACAGATGCTGCAGAGCTGGGTCAAAGTAATTCACTGCTGCTTCCAGTAAAGCACATTTTCCCTGCCTCCCCCTGTCTACTAGCACCCAGGGAGACTATGCCAATGAAAGCATGGGTAGTCTAGAGGCTTTAGGCAACTGCAAGATTAGCAGCAGCTAAACGGGGATATTATTCATGTCAGTGGCACTCTAAGGATTGAATAAATTCCCCTTGGTGTCACTCTAAGTTCAGTTTACTTCTTTATAGTGACTTTTTCCAGTGACACTTCTAATGGGCCCATCAAGGAAGCATGCGGTTGCCATATACACACAAATTAATACCATCACTTCTGTTTAGGCCATGTGGAAGTAATAAAGACGAGTGAGTTCCCCTGAAGCAACATCCAGTCTCTCTACATAGGGCAGCTTGGCACTGGATTTCAGCAGAAAACTCCACAATCTTCTGTTGGCTGGAATACGTGTTGGTCTGTCCATTTTTCTCCAAAAATACCAAGGTCTCCTTTTTTTCTATGGAAATGTTTAGAATTATGATAAATATTGGAGGCTAATATTCAAAAGCATCAATGACTATTTTGGGGCTTCCCCAGTGGGGGAAGACTGTACAATAAGTGCTTGATCCAAGGCTTGCTGAAGGCAGTAGGAGTATTTCCGTGCACTTTAGTGGAGTTATCTTTGCATCAGGATTGGAAAAATACTGCAAAAGCTAAGCCTTGAGGATTTCATGGATACTTGTTGGAAACACATTTACTGGTGATGCACCTGAGTATATCACCAGTGTACTTCATCACTGCTGACAAGAACATTAATACCCTATTTGAGTTTGGGCAGAACCAATTGCGAATTTTGATAGTCTCCTATGCAGGAGTGATGGAAAGGGGATGGGGCTTCCTCCTTTACTTTTTACACTGGTCCTCTATCATTCAGAGGATAGTCTCTGTTAGCCTAACTATGCGGGTAGTTAAACACCATACAGAGGCTATAAAATTTCCTTCATTAAAAGATTTCAAGGAATGACTGTCGGAGGCAGTCTACGTAGGCTTGGGTTGGCTTATCATGCCTAGGGAGGGGGGCATTGAAAGGGGGAGGAGGGATGGGACACTGTGATCTGTTCAGGTCCCTACCAGCCTTACATTTGTATGATTTTATCAGTATTTCTATCTCCAGGACCCTATATTCAGGGGTGTGAGTTTCATTCATTCAGTTGCATGTCCATGAGAGCTTGTCCGGATGCTATTTCATTATGTTCTTACATTACTCCTCTTCAGATCCCACATACTTTACAATTCACACTGTGCTCTCTATGTATATCATGCCAGTTCCAGGAATAAAGCACTATACTTTCATTATATGAATAGCAGCCTGAAGGCCTAATGCTCCTGTGGAAACTCAGTGAAGAGAGAGATTCAGCCACAAAAAGGCAAAAAGAAGACTTCTGGTACATAACTGAGTTGGGAAAAGTGTTTTCAAGAAAGGAAAGGCAAGTCATAGAAATGGCAAGTCTGAGTGTACTGTGTGACTAGAAAGCACCCATTAATGGTGGTAATTCAATTCTCCAGGTATGTTAGGGTTGCAGAAAAGAGTGAAGGAGGTGAGAGTCCCCCTAGCCATGGATGCATGAAGCCAAATCAAGTTCAGCTTTATCACTAGATTTCATAGACATTAGGCCTGGAAGGGACCGCAGAAGATCATTGAGTCCAGCCCCCTGCCCAAAGGGCAGGAAGTCAGCTGGGGTCATAGGATCCCAGCAAGATAAGCATCCAATTTGCTCTTAAAGGTGTTCAATGTAGGTGCTTGAACCACCTCCGCTGGCAGACTGTTCCAGACCTTGGGGGCTCGGACAGTGAGGAAATTCTTCCTTATGTCCAGCCTGACATACTGGCATACTGGTCATAAACTACTACGGTCTTGTAGGAGTTTGTGACCGTTCGACCTCGTCATCCCTTGGGGCGCTCTGGTGAACAGACGTTCCCCCAGATCCTGGTGGTCACCCCTGATAAACTTATAGAGCCCCATGGCTCTCAGCCTGTAAAGTCTGTTTTCCTGACCTCTGATCATGCGCGTGGCTCTCCTCTGGACTCTCTCAACATCCTTTTTGAATTCTGGAGCCCAAAACTGGATGCAGTACTCCAGCTGCGGCCTCACCAAGTACAAGGGGAGAATGGCGTCCTGGGATTTGCTTGAGAAGCATCTATGGATGCAAACCAGCATGTTGGTCACTTTACCAGCCGCAGCATCGCATTGGAGGCTCATGTTCATCTTGCGGTCAATGATGACCCCCAAGTCTCTTTCTCCTGTAGTGCTAGCCAGCGTACCACGACTGAGCCTATAAGGATGCTGCAGGTTTTTCCTCCCAAAGTGGAGAACCTTGCATTTTTCAGTGTTAAATACCATCAGGGTCTCATATTCCTTAATCATTAGAAAGAACCAATGCTGATGGGGCAGGAGTGAAGTACAAAGGCAGCAGAGTAACCATGAAAAATGAAACATTTCTCAAATGTGAAATGGGCTCTTTCTTAGCTCTCTTTCCACCCCACCGCCAAGAGTCAGTCACACAAAGCCTTTTTATGGAAAATATAAAGGTCTTTACACTGAGTTTCATCCCTCACTGGAATAAAACTGAGACCTTTCCAAATTTGGGGGTGAGAATAAGTGACAGAAGAAACCCATACCTAGTAGCCCACTGGGTGAGGCACTCCCCTGGGAGATTAAGGTTCACTTTCCTGATCTGATTTGGGCCAAGCAGGGACTTGAACCCTGGTCTTTTATGTGAGAGCCTTGCCCTAGTTCATTTACAGCAGAAGCTTGAACCTGGGTTTCCTACGTGGCAGAAAAGTTCCCTAACAATCAAACGAGACAGTCAGCCTGGCTCTCACTCTCACTTAATATTTACTTCCTTATAGAGGGCAGGAGAGGTTGTGTGGAACTGAGCCTATAGCCTAATCACCTGAGATGTGGGAGACCCAGGCTGAGACAACCCCTGCATACATACCACCAGCATTACCACCCAGCTTTCTTGGATTAAATCTATTGAATATTCAGAGACGTTTTTCTCAAACAACTCCAGACCAGCACTGCCACAATTTGGAACTTGAAACAAAAAAATGACTGAAGAAGTGGGGAAAGAAGGCAATGTTCTCCAGTCACCAATATGTCCACCATCTCAGCATTCCTGCTCTATCTCAGATGTGCCAGGGTCCTAAAGCCCCCAGTCTTGTAAAGTACTACTATTACCTCTGCAATTAGGACCACCAGGAAGCTTTGGTTGCATTTCTACAGCAGGGAGGAGAGGTTCTCTGAAGCAGGGGGAAGCAGTGGCAACAGCAGCACTGCTAAAGGAGAGCAGTGACTGCAGCTCTGGCTCCAGAGCGTGGGCTGGGCTGGAAGCAGCTTGCATTTGAAGCTAAACTCCATTAAAGTAGCTCCTTACTCCAAATTGTTGCCAATCCCTGCTTTAGAGCTTTAACAGAACAATGGGTCTACTGTTCAACAACCACCTCCACCCCCAAAAAATCTGCCCTGCCAGAGCAAACTAAGCTGTAAGTGAAGGCCAGCAACAGAACTGAACATTGGAGAATGACGCTTTTTTACCTGTTTCACTGTGGTTTCTTTTAGAGACATTCCTGAAGCACTAAAAAGGAAAGTCTCTTTTCACTTACAGTACAACAGCATAGAGAATCAAAGTACTAAATCAGTGCAACTGCAATATGAATCGGGTCTGAAGAGGCCAAAAGCCACAGGAACTGGTTACTGGGATAACTCAAGCCTTTGCAGTCACCCCTTTCACCTTTTTTGTAAATGCAAGGGCGAGAGAAAGAGAGAAAAAAAAATACCTTGACTATTTTCAACAGTTTAGGCATCTGGTTAAGGAAAATAAGGCCCAGTTCAACCACTACCTTTAGGTGGAGTTCCCAAGCTTTGGCTCTACGTAACAGATGTTTCCATCATTCAAATGATCATACAGGATCTCATGCTTTATAATGCAGCGCGTGTCTGTCAAAATCCCATGAGGAGGAGTTTCTGAACTACCTGTTAAATTAAGGATATTTCCTTCAACTGTGAATAAGTAAGCTTATGTTTAAAGGAACTTACTTTACTCACCATCCCTATGAAATTCTGCTTGGTTATTTCTCAACCAATGTGGTCAAACACTTTACAATTTTAAGAAAAGAGGATAGGGAGAGAGTTGCAAAATTTTCCAGGGGTTTTTTTTTTTTTAACCAGATCCATTTAGCATACATTGATTAGCAAAATTGTGTGTAGACTGCTATCCTTATACAATTATTTGCAACTCTCTCACTTCAGTTTCTGTGAGAGAGAGTTCTTACAGGAAATAGCATTTTTTCAACAGTCCTCTCCCACCGAGTGCACTTAATACTCCAATCCATTTGGTAGCCCTTTCTTTTACTTACCACACAGTGTTCACATACAGTCGACAGTAATAGCCCAGTCCACTCGCAACAGATAAACTTTGCTATGAAAAATGAAAGCAACTGTTTCAAATTCTGCTCAGCTGTCACTAGGGAGGACTGCTGTAGCCATCCCTAACAGCAATCAGACAGCAACATCAGTCCCTCAGGAAACGAACAAAGAGGATTCAAACACTGAATATGCTAGGGCAAGTTTCTTTCCAGTGCGTACAGCTACTTTGCATTAGAGTTAGGTTGCATTTGTCTTCAAATGGTGATAAGGCTGTTAAGACCACACTTCAGACGAAAGTGCTCGTAGCACTGGATGAAAAGCTAAAGCCCAGGGAAGTCTCAGCGTTGGATGCTGAGTTCTCACCCTCCTTTTTGCATTAGCTTTTATAGTCTGCTCTCACCCAAAGGCAAAACTAGAAAACCTATTAGATGACTTTGCAAACAAGGAATCACTCATTCTTTGTATTAGTGTTTGACCACCCAGAAATTACTAGCTTGTTTTCTTCCTACCAGTTTCTCATCTCATTCTGCCACATGCTGTGTTCCATTTTAACCAGGGTAGGGTTAAGCACCAGGCACAGCAAGTTCAGCATTGTGTGATGGTGTTATGCTCAGCCCAGAAAGCACAAACTAGCGAACGGCAGTGTGCTATAAAAGAGGGATGAGATACAGCAGAGACAAGGCTGTAACTCCACCTGCTTGGATGGGAAGGGCAGCGGTGAGCAGGGGACTACCCACCGGAGCTCACTACGCCCAGCCAAATGGGACTAAAAGTGCCACAGATGGGGTAAGTACATGGAGGCTCGCTCATCCACTCAAACTGCTGTTGTTGGCCTTGTCCATGAAGGCTGCAGCCTACTGTCACTACACTTCATGTAGGATGAGGGCATGACCTCTGCTTTGCCTTCAAGCAAGGAGGGGAAAGACCATGAAAATCCACCCTCATGCACTCAAGGAGGGAAGGGCCCAGAGTACCACAGCTCTTCATATAGAGAGGGGAAGGAGCCTCTGGACCTGCAATCATGGGCATCCCTAGCCAGACTGCAGCAGCTGCTGGGTCACTTGGAGGGAGAGGCAAAGGGAGGGGGCAAAATACCCAGCACTACTGGGGCTCAGACCTGGTTCTGATCCTGCCACTGCCATTCTCTGGCTTAGCTCATCCAGCCTCATCCTCAGCTCACCACTGGGTGTTCAGACAGCTAGGATGGGTGACTCCTGGCCACCACCGCCTCCGGCACAGCTGTGCTTCCTCGGCCTGCTACACCTGCTGTGGCCAGCTTTTAGAAGAACAATAGAAGGCCTTTCTTCTTAGGCATTGCTGCATATGGCACAATGAAGAGACAGATCTATGGGGACTCTTCAGACCAGACTCCAAAAGAGAGGGCTCTTTGAAGTCCCTAGCCATCAGCACCTCTTTCAGTGCCGAGGGTTGGGCTCTGTATAGGTTTATGGAACTCAACCCCAAGCTTTGAGAGGCATCTAGGCCCCATTCTCACCTCTCCATTTCTGAAGCAGAGGCCTCTGTGTGGCATGCCTAGCTCTCCTCCAGTTTCCCCAGAATCCTTATTTCCTCCCCAGGAAGGGGATCTGGGCAGATAAAGGCACATTTATACATGCAATAGAAGGCTGTTTGTATGAGGGATGAAACCTCTACCTCCTCAACAGAGATCTCACAGGCTTGCTACCTGCTTCCGCTGTAAGTAAACGGCAAGGTCACAGCAGTGGTTTTACAAAGGGAGATCAAGTCGGGGGCATCTCCTCTAACAGTTTGACAGAGGGCTCAGGATCCAATACAGGGCCTTGTCCCAGTAGCAGAGGGTTATTTTGGAAGATCTCTGCCACCATCTCCACAGTGGGGCTGGGGCCACAACAGTTCCGTGTGGAGGTAGGCTTGGGGTCCTGGATTATCACATTTGAGGCCTGAGGAAGGAACATAAAATTTGATCATGAATAATAGTAGAAGGTATTTATCTCTGGGAAGAGAAATGCATTGTAATCCACCCCCACCCCCACATTTACAGCACCACACTGGCCATAATACAGTTTGTGGCAGGTCCAATCTTCTTCTTCCGCCAAGCAAACATCTTCTTCAGTTCCCCTCTGAAGCTGTCATGCAGCCAGGCATAGAGAAAGGCATTGGTGCAGGCAGACATCATTGCAAACCAGTGGCACAGCAGTTGGATGAGGTTGAAATACTGCTTGTCTATCAAGTTAATATCAATGTCCTTTATCACGTTAAAGATGTGAAGGGGCAGCCAGCAGACTCCAAAGGCTGCCACCACCAAGACCAGCAAGCGGAAGGTCTTCTTTCTCCTAGCCCTGTCCAACTCAGCTTGGCCCTGGGTAACGTTGCCAGGGACCACCCGGTTTTTCAGTTTGACGGAGATTCTCAGATAGGACAAGGAGATGATGATCAAGGGCAACACATAAGTGATGATGAGAGTGCTGTAGGCATAAGCTAAGCGGTCCCTCTTCATGTGGAACCAAAACTCTTCACAGATGGAGAAGTCCAGTTCGGGGAACTCTGCATGGTAGGTATGGACCAAGGCTGGCGCAGCTAACATGCAACTCAGTAGCCAAATGGCAGCCAGAATATAAACACAGATTGGGATTGTGATCCTCCTCCGTAGAGGATACACCATGGCATAGTACCGATCAACAGCTATGACAGTCAGGGTAAAGACGGATACAAACACAGTGACAGGTTGCATCAGAAACACAAAGTAGCACATGAAGCGTCCATAGACCCACCCTCTGGGCTCAAAGGCATAGGCAAGAGTTAGAGGCACACATGTTGCACACATGAGCATGTCTGAAAAAGCCAGATTGCCTACCAGGAAGTTGGTGACATTGTGCATTTTTTTTGTCTTGCAGATGACATAGATGAGGAGATAATTTCCAATGATGCCAACAAACACCACCAGGGAGTAGCAAGGAATGATGAGTGGCTTGAAGGACTGCACAAACTGGAGCCCAGAGAATAAATTGCTGGCATTGCTATGAATGGCTGAGAGGAAGCTTTGGGAGGTTAAGTTGTCCGGATTCATCATTTTTCTGCCTTGTAGTTTGTCGTCAGTAGGGTGAACTGCACAGGTACTTACGCTCAATCAGCCTGGATAATGAGCGGGTTATCGACCCTCCAGAGATTGCCACATGGATAATAAACAGTCATCTGTAAAAGCAAAGGTGAGGTTATGAGCTTCTCAGAGCTGCTTGAATTGGGTTGCAAGAAAAATCAGATGCAAACAATTTCCATTAACATTTTATTTCTTTGCTACTCAACCTAGGCTTTCACAGCATGCAGCTTAAGAAAATATTTAACCCAGTACTTACTGTAGTGGGTTTTTAATGCCATCTGATTTTCCTGTGGATGCCTTAGATTTCTGTCTTCTGCGTATCTGTAAGAAAACATACGTACGTGTGTGTATGAGAGAGAGAGAGAGAGAGAACGTGTGTTTACAAGATAAGCAGACATCAGTGCTTTTAAACAGTCTTCACTACTTGCTCACAACAAATTTGTGTACAAGCCTTTATCCCCATTGGCCACCCTAGGCATTACGTTGCGAGTTCTTTGAGTATCCTTTGAAGAGTTCCTCCCCCTTCCCTCTTCCCCAGGACATCTGTAATTGCTGCCATGTGGCTATAAATCAACTTACATTTGTTGATATGCTCCTACACAGCATCTGATCCAAGATCCGTTTGCAGCCGTCCTGATGAGAACATCGGAAAAGCTGCCTGCGAGCCTACGGATACGATTTGACTTCTGAATACGGAATTTTACTAAAATGCTGAAGTAGTATAGATGTTGAGACCACTAGAGGGCCTCAGCTACTTGGCTGGCAAATAGAAGTTGTAAGCAGTTACAGCTAGCTATGGAGCGTGCATAACCGTTTTATAAGTTATTGAACTCATTAAAAAAAAACCCAACAGCCCCTGGTGACCATTCTTTACATATTTTAGACTAGGTGACAATGATGTCAAACCTTTTTAAATAAAGCGTAGAGCTATCTAGTGAAAAACGATAATTATACCCAGCTCTTATCAATTGTCTAATTGCCTGGTTTCAAGTATTCCTACTCTTCTGCAGTGGGATCTGAGTCACTAACATTTTCCTATACCAAAGAGTTTACATTCTACAAATTCAGCACTGCACTTAAGTTGCTTTACCTGGGTGAGGTTGAGAAGCCTAATAATACCAGATCACACCCTTGGGATGGGGTACATTTTAACAAACCTGACATGCATGGCATTAATCACCACCCTCATTTTACCTTCATGATCCTCAACTTTTTATCTGGTAAGAATCCTTCTAGGACCAGATCTCAACTGGTATACATCAGTATCACTTCACTGAAGCCCAGTTTGCTCCAGCTGGGATTTTAATTATTTTGAGCAGAGAGTATGGATGTTTTTTCTATGCACTCTGAAGATTTTGTCACAAAATTAATGGGCAAAATCTGTCTAAATCCCCTCGGGTTACTCTGAAAATGTAAACCCATACCTTTTCTTTGGTGCAGAGACTATGCCTCCCTTCTCAGTTTCCTGTTCTACTAGCCTGGTAGAAATAGTGGCCTAAACTAATAAGCGTAGGTTTGATTTGAACTGAAGAAGTCCTGCTTTTAAAAGGACAAAAGTTAATCTGGAATAGCCTTTGGCCATATCTTAGTGATTCTGCAACAGCAAAAATACAGTGGAATTTAAAGCAATGCTGCTCCTACTACATTTGCCCTTAGAACTGTGTAGAAGCTGACATCCAGTTGCGCTCATCAAGAGGACTGCTGTCCTTAGAGGCACAATTTCTTCCCTGCTCCCCCCTCTTACCAGCCCATTGCTTCATTAGAGTAATAATCTGCTACTAACTGGAAGTGCCTACATGTGCTATTAATGCACAGCAATAAACTCTGGTGCATATTGTGCCAGAGTTTATTGTTTTTGGGCACTAAATTTAAACATGCACCCAGGACCACAGCACATTCAGCCAGGTTGGAGCAGCCCTCACTGACTGGAGGCCAGGGGGTCAGTCTGCCAGCCCAGGGCTGCTCTAATCTGGCTCAACATGTTGTAGAGGGGCTGGCTGAGACATGAGGGCACTCTAGTGCAGGGCTAGCTGGCAGGCAGCCCCCACAATGAATCCCCCTTGTGCCCCAGCCAACTCCAGTGTCTACACATGCATTGCTGTGCAGTAAAATACTCTTCTGTAGGTTAGTACTTGAATTTACAGTTTATTAATTTACTCGGGCCTAATAGGGCCACGCGTATAGACATTGAGATGTTTTCTGTGGAGTTAATTAGGCAGCTCCAAAGTAAATATCTCATGTAGATGGGCCCACCTTTAAGCAGCAGCTGGACCCCACTATGCCAGTGCTGCTGCCCATCCCTGATTCTTTGGCCAGGGTGTGGCTCTGTCGAAGCATAGTGCCTTTTTATCCCTTAGACACAGATGTATATGTTCCACTTACTCCAGGAAGAGGTGGGAGCTTAATCAAAAGACTGTTGAAGTCAAGCTTTCCATTAATTTCCATATATTTTGGAATAGGGCCTACCAGCCCAAACGCACAACAGGCAATATAAGTACAGGTACATTTTCCCTCCAGAAAGCAAGAACCACTACAACACTGACATGCCAAAAAAAGATTTCAGGGACATACTTGGAAGCCACATTTTTAATCCAATCATGTAGCCAAGTTGTTACATTAGCGGCTAAGTAAATCCATACCCCTATTCAATGGGTTTCCAGCTGAGAAACAGATTATACTTTGTTACAGGAGAAAGAAAAATCAATATCCTGAACAGAATAGCAAGAGAACTGCATTCAGGGACATCTTAATGCTCATGTCATATGCCGTAACTTAAAAGGCCCCTGCACTTCTAGCGAGGTACTGCAATTCCCGTGCTTGTCCTCTTACTGCCCCCAGGGGTATCTTATTCTTCTCTGAATACTGTAATGACCATGTCCCTAATTTAAAGGTCTCTATCATGTTTCTTTTAGTAAAAACTCATGCTCTTCCAATGCAGCTGTGTTCCAGGGCCAAGTTCTAGCACAGGGGCATCCGATTTCTCAGGGATCAGGGGCCGCATCCTGAGCGGAGCACCCCAGGGCCACAAGACTGCAAGCCAAGGGCCCCGGGCTCCCTACACCATTTCACCAGGCACACAAGCAGCTCACCCCTCACTGCTCCACCATGCACACGGACCACTCCCTTCCCCACTCTACCATGAGTGCAGGCAGCTCTGGCCCCTGCCACGCTGCTGCATGCAGTGGCAGCCTCCTCAGCTCACTAGCTGCAGGCTCCCCTGCTGCACCATGGCTGTACCCCCTGGGGCAGGCATAGAAAGTAGAAGCCTGAAGGAAAGCCCAGAGACCTCGGCTGCTGCTGCAGCAGCCAGAGGAATACGAAGAGGAGCAGCAGCCAAGCGAGAGCCTGACAACTGCAGATTAACCCCTTGCAGGCCACATGTAGCCCACAGACTGCCAAGTAGACAGGCCTGTTCTAGGAAATACTCTGACAAAGACTGCAAAATGGCTCAAACACATTGTTATTTTATCTAAAAGAAACTCAGTGTGATCTTCCTATTTTACAGATTTATCTGCTAATGAAGCTTTGAACTTTTTGGATGGAATGCCAAAAGTCCTTCCTGAGCTTTGACTACATCTATGTTACAAGCAATTTCTTCTTCTTATTGGTGTAAAAGGTCACAGAAGCAGCACTTCTGACATATTAAAACAATTTCAGGATGTAACATACACTTCCCCACACCTCCAGAAGTCAATTTTCTACCATCATTAGTGGGGCTGGCATTTCACTTTAATTTCTGACAATTATTTCCAACAACAGGAAAGCAGGCTCAGTGTCTGCTGATTCTAGTAGCACCTCTTGCAAAGTTAAGCAGTATCTCTTGAGCTAGTTAGCCATCCTTCTACTGTGCATGCTCCATTGAAACCATCAGTAAGCTCCTTTCATTAAGTTTTCAGGGTCTCCTGTCGTCTTTTTTTTTGTGTGGTATGTGCTAGATACATCTTCCTCCAAGGAGTGTGAAAAGCTTTTAGCAGCATCCCACTCTTACACTTTTCATACAAGAATTATTTAGAAGTGTTCTGTATCTACTTCTCTTCACCAAGGATGTTCTTTAAAGTAAAAGTCATACAGTTCTTGTACACTCCAGAAGAAAAGAAAAACTCTTGTAACTGCTAAAGGAAGCAGAGACAAAGAGGATAGGGGAAAACATAAGAAAGATGAAGAGTTCATTTACCTCGGAGTCAATTCTCAAGAATAAAAGAAGAGGGCATGGAGATGATTTATAACTGCACTATTTGCGGTAAATGACTTTGACCAATTCAGATAATGAATGCTCAGCATCTTAAGTCATAGGTAGACATGCAGTTACATAACAGTTACCCAATTTTCAAGTGCTAAGTCCTTGTTTCTCCTTTTGATTGCAGTGAAAGTTGCAGTAGTACAGCACTTCTAAAAATCTGAACATCTAAAATAAGTGTCTTGGATCAGATGATGAAGAGCTGATTCCATTCAAATTAGATGGAAGGATTAAAAGGGGGCCTGCCACTAAAGTTATCAGTTTCAAAATGAACTCCGTTAGTGAAGTTGACTCAAATGGGCTCAAGTATATGGGTGCATAGGAGGACTGGAATTTCTTTAAGTCAAAGGTACAAAAATAATTTGAAGCTTGTATTTCCAGGAGTGAGGCAAAACTTGCAGGAAGGACCTCACAACCTTAGTTGATTAATAACCACCTCAATAAAGGATGTTAGGAACAAGCGGAGAGGTTACAAAGAACAGATAAACAAAGACAGCTGTATCAGAGAAGTCAAGAAGGTAGAGATAAAATGAGAATTGCCAAAAGGCAAGCTGAGTTAGACTCTGCAACGAATAATAAAACAAATAGCAAAAGGTTCTTCAGTCACATAAGATAAGCTGCGAGCAAAGAAAAGGCAAATCTCCAATGCAGTGAAGATGGGGAAGAGATTAAGGATGAGCAAAATATGGCCCAAAAATAATGTCACCTCAGTTTTCTATTTGATGATGATACCATATGAGGAGACAAAGGTAGGATCATCTATTGGGAATGAGGGGACAGTAATGGAGTAGCACACCTGAGGTGGAAGTGAACTAGTGCAAGAGCTGAATAAAAGGGTGATATGATAACGAATAGTATTGAGAGGATCTATTGGACTGAAAGGAGGCTGCCAGTTGATTTTATCAAGAATCTATCTGGGGACCAATCATGTTTCATACTTTTCTTTCTGCCTTTAACTCACTCATAAAAGTGTGCACTCATCATGTTTGCTAATGACACAGACCTGGGAGATATTATAAGTACAGAAGAGGAACATGCAGGAAGCATTGAACGATCCTGAGGACCAGGGTAATGACAATGAGCTAAAATGTAACAGTATAAAGTGTGAGGTCCATGTTTCAGAGACTAAGAACAAGAAATTTTGCTGCTAATCAACTAGAAATAAATGAACTGGAGAAAGACCTCATTTTATTAGTCTTTCATGGGATGCCATCAGATACCAACATAATGCAATTGCTTTCTGAGCAGCAATGCAGTGCTGCCCTGCTAGGGTGAAAAGGCAACAGTGGTAGAAGTCACAAGCCATGCATTGGCCACAGCGCTGTAAGTGGCTAAAACTTTTTGTGGCAGACTGGCCTAATGATGCACATGCAGTCATGCACAGTCATCACATCACATCACTGGACCTCCTTCTATGGCTAGGTCCTCAGACTGAGAAGATTAGATCAATTGGCTTGATCCGCTTTGGTGGGTCATCCCCAAATCCAATGGCTGACAGTAAGAATGAGTGCCACTGTCCAAAGCCCTGGTGAGACTTCACTGGGAATGCCTTGCACAATCCTGGTCGCACACGTTCAAGAAAGATGCATTTACATTGGAACAGGTGCAGAGAAGGGCTGGTAGGATGATCAGCAAAATGAAGACCCTATCATGGAAGAAGAAACAAAAAAGTATTGGCTAGTTCAGAAAGGTTGAGAGGGGATATGACAGGTCTCCTGGTCTCAGCATATGCATTAGGGGATTAAACACAGGAGAGGGGAAAGAACTGCTCAAGTTAAAGAACATGTTGGAACAAGAAAATGGATATGGATTGTCCATACGTAAGTTTAGACCAGAAACGAGAAGAAGGCTCCAGCCTTCAGAGCAGTGAGGTTCTGGGGTTGCTTTCCAATAGAAGTGGTAGGGGCCAAAACTCTAATTAATTACTGTTAAGCGGGTACTTGGAATTGCACATTGTTGTTGCCTGTTGCGAGCAGGAAACTGGATTCAGTGATCTAAGAAGTTCCTGCCAGTCCTGCATGACTATGGATTTAAGCACCTCGCTTGCATATGTAAAGTGATGTAAAGTGTCACCTTTAACTGCTCTTCCTTGGTATTGCTAAGGCATTATATGTGCACAGACCTATGGACATATGTGAGAAGGGAGTCACATGGACAGGGGTGGAGTCAGGACCGCCATTCCACAGTGTACCTCACCAGCTGACAGCTCCAGTTCCCCATTACCCCATGCACCTGGGTCCCCAGCTGCGCTGGAGGCATGACTGAAGCCCTGGGCTGGTGGGGGTTACCCAGTGGGACCAAGCAGGGAGCAGCTGAGGAAAGGGGGACCCACCCACCACTGCCAGTGTCCTTGGCTGACTAGGGACAGGGACCACTCCTGCCTTGCTCCGCCAGACACTATGGGCAATGGCCGTAGAGGGTGCTGGGCTTGATGGCAGCAGGTGGATCCCTTCTCCCTCCCATTCCACTGTATTTTCCATACTGGCCCAGGGGCTCAAGGCTGCAGGAAGCAGCTGGCTGGGCCAGGGAAGGTGTTGTTAGTGAGTGGTCCCCCCTTCCAGCGCCTGCTCCCAGCCAGCAGGAGACACCTGGGGAGACTGATCAGGGAGCAGAAGCATCTGGAAGGGGAACCCACCCACCACTGTCCTGGACTGAGCCTGGCACCCCACATGCTGCTCACAGCCTGGCTAGAGTGGGGCAGGAGTAGCTCTGGGGCTGCCCCTGCCCCTGGGAACAGCTGGGGACACAGGTGGCAGTGTCCACATCTGCCCCTCTTTTTGTGGCCAGAGGTGAACCCTAGGCAGACCCTACTGGAGAAGGGGGCTGGGGAAGAGGAGGGAGGTGCTTGCACAGGAAGGGAGGGGGTGCCAGGAGCTACAGGGGGAGTAGGTTTTACCTACTTCAGGGAATCAAAAAAAGTCCTGGCAGCTGCTGCTTTGGCATCTTGCAAGGTTTATGTTCCAGATCTTGATGCTTGCTCAGAGCAGTAAGGCAAGATCCTGGAGCAAGGAGCAAAAAAACTCCAGGCTGCTGATCCACTTAGTGAAGCTATTTGTGCCTGCTGCAAGCAGTAGCCTAGGTGTGACATTTCTGCCAAGGGAGGAATTAGAGAAATCATGTCCCCACCTTGCTTGCCCTCTCCTGTCCATTGCCATAGGGGAGGGTGGGTTTGCATTTCCCCATGCATTCCCCCTCACCTCTTCTTTAAGAATGCACTGATTCAGCTGCACAGGAGATCCTAATAATTGCAGGAGCAAAGACAAGCTTTGGCCCTTGGAGAAGATTTTTTTTTTTATAGCCCCAGCTGATAATATTCAAAAGTGAATTCCTACCAAAGCACTGACTATGATCTGCTAAGAATTAGGAAGGAGGGAAGAAATCAGGACCAAAATGAAACCTCTACTGCCTCTAGAACAGAGAGCATATTTGTTAACTTAGAGTTCACACCGGGACCAAGGCCAGGAATGCTACTGTAGAAAAAGAAAGTTGCTGCCTTGAAGCACTTGTAATCACACAGATGAGGTACAGGAAGACAGAGCAGCTCAGAGGTTAAATGATTTACCCACGGTCACAAAGCTCTGTACTCCTAGTCCATTTTTCCAGCCACCAAGGTCCCATTTCTTTTGGGGCCAAAGTTCTAAAATAATGGATATAGGGTTTGGTTTCTTCTCCCTGATTTTTCACTAGAACCTGGACATGAGATGTTAAAACATAGGTTGAAAGCAGTTTACACAGTATTTCCAGTTAATTCCAGGATGAGTGATAACGAGGAATGAGAACACCAGAGCAACCCCTTAAAGGGCAAAGCATGGAAGAAGGCTTTCCAGGGAGCAACCAGATTATATAGGAGAAAGACAGAGTTTGTTTGTGGTTTTGTTTTGGTTTTGGTTTTGGGGGGTTTTTTTGGGGGGGAGTGGAAGGAGGGGGGTTAATTTTCCATGTTCCAAACCAAATCAATTCCAAATCTATGAGTCAGTCCAGGACCATAAGTGGCCTTACTACGAGCAAACAACCTCTGCCCCCCAGCTGGGCCTTCAGATGTTTCCAAATGCTTTGGCAGGCATGCTATGTGCAGGCCCAAGCCTGGAGGGTTGGGTGTCAGATGCCCTCAAGTTTTGCTTTGCTCTCAGCCGTACGGATACAGAAGCAAGCTAGGGAGGAGTCACCCCTTTCCATACAGTGGGCATAAAGCCAAGATCTTCCCTCTCCAGCAGTTAAGTGGGATTACCTTTGGGGGTACTACCCCCATGCCAGGAGAGCAGTTGTCCCCAGGTGCAACTAGGAAAACCACCTCGGTGGTCACAGTGTTTCCCCTGCTGGGTCAGCATAGGAACTATGCTTGATCTGAGCCAAAAGGGGAAAGACAGCTGGTCTCACCCACACCGCACCATCCCTAAAAGTGGCATACCCATCACATTAGCCAGGGGATCTAAAAGCTGCTAAAGACCTGAGGCCTGTCATAGATTCATAGATGCTAGGGTTGGAAGGGACCTCAATAGATCATCGAGTCCGACCCCCTGCATAAGCAGGAAAGAGTGCTGGGCCTACATTACCCCAGCTAGATACACATCCAACCTTCTCTTGAATACCCCCAGGGAAGGGGAGAGCACCACCTCCCTTGGGAGCCCGTTCCAGACCTTGGCCACTCGAACTGTGAAGAAGTTCCTCCTAATATCCAATCTAAATCTGCTCTCCTCTAGCTTGTGGCCATTATTTCTTGTAACCCCCAGGGGCGCCTTGGTGAATAAATACTCACCAATTCCCTTCTGTGCCCCCCTGACGAACTTATAGGCAGCCACCAGGTCGCCTCTCAACCTTCTCTTGCGGAGGCTGAAAAGGTCCAGTTTCTCTAATCTCTCCTCGTAGGGCTTGGCCTGCAGGCCCTTAACCATACGAGTGGCCCTTCTCTGGACCCTCTCCAGGTTATCCGCATCCTTCTTGAAGTGCGGCGCCCAGAATTGCACGCAGTACTCCAGCTGCGGTCTGACCAGCGCCCGATAGAGGGGAAGTATCACCTCCTTGGACCTATTTGTCATGCATCTGCTGATGCACGATAAAGTGCCATTGGCTTTTCTGATGGTTTCGTCACACTGCCGACTCATGTTCATCTTGGAGTCCACTAGGACTCCAAGATCCCTTTCCACTTCCGTGCCACCCAGCAGGTCATTTCCTAGGCTGTAGGTGTGCTGGACATTTTTCCTCCCTAGATGCAGCACTTTGCATTTCTCCTTGTTGAACTGCATTCTGTTGTTTTCTGCCCACTTGTCTAACCTGTCCAGGTCTGCTTGCAGCTGTTCCCTGCCCTCCGGCGTGTCCACTTCGCCCCATAGCTTAGTGTCATCTGCAAACTTGGACAGAGTACATTTCACCCCCTCGTCCAAGTCGCTGATGAAGACATTAAAGAGTATCGGTCCAAGCACCGAGCCCTGCGGGACCCCACTGCCCACACTCTTCCAGGTCGAAACCGACCCATCCACCACAACTCTCTGGGTGCGACCCTCCAGCCAATTCTCCACCCACCGGACTGTGCAGTAATCCAAGTCACAGCCCCTTAACTTGTTCACCAGTATGGGGTGGGATACCGTGTCAAAGGCCTTCCTGAAGTCCAAGTATACGACATCCACCCCTCCTCCTGCGTCGAGGCGTTTTGTGACCTGGTCATAAAAAGAGACTAGATTGGTCAGGCACGATCTACCTGCCACGAACCCGTGCTGGTTTCCCCTCAGCATAATTTGTCCTGCCGGGCTCTCACAAATGTGAGCCTTGATGATTTTCTCAAAGATTTTGCCAAGGATGGAGGTGAGACTGACTGGCCTATAATTACCCGGGTCCTCCTTCCTCCCCTTCTTGAAAATGGGAACCACATTGGCCCTTTTCCAGTCCTCCGGGACTTGACCCGAGCGCCACGAGCATTCAAATATTCCCGCCAGTGGCTCTGCAATGATGTCAGCCAGTGCCTTCAGTACCCTCGGATGGAGCTCATCCGGGCCTGCCGACTTAAAGGCATCCAGTTCCTCCAAGTGACCCTGCACCACCTCAGGGTCCACGCATGGAAGTCTGGTGCCTTGCTGCTGCCTCCCTACACTCCCAGTGAGAGACTTGTCATGCCTCTCGCTTAGGAACACTGAGGCGAAGAACTCGTTGAGGAGTTCAGCCTTGTCCCCTCTGTCCGTCACCAATTGTTTCTGCCCATTTAGCAGGGGTCCTATTCCTCCCTGGGCCTTCCTTTTACTCCCTATATATCTAAAAAACAATTTCTTATTGTCTTTTACTTGGGTTGCCATCCTCAGCTCCATGGTAGCTTTGGCCTGTCTAACTGCCTCCCTACAAGCACGAGCAGAAGAGTTATATTCCTCTTTGGTGATCTCTCCCTGTTTCCACTTTTTATGTGCTCCCCTTTTGGCCCTTAGTCTGCCCTGGATTTCTCTGGTCAGCCAGGGAAGCCTCCTGGCCCCTTTCCCTCTTTTCCCTCGCACGGGGATCGTCTCGCTTTGTGCTCGAAGGATAGCTTCCTTAAGGCACAGCCACCCTTCTTGGGCTCCCATCATTTCAAAACTACTACTCTGCAGTGCATCCTTCACTAATCGCCTGAGTTCGCTGAAATCAGCTTTCCTAAAGTCCAGCACGTTCACCCTACTGGTTACCTTACCCACTCGACGCCTTATGTTGAATTGTACTTTTACAGGGAGAAGCGAAGTCCTAAATTGATCAAAATGTTGCCAGTGTGAAAGAAACATCTCCTTTTTTCAAAGACAGCACATAATTCACCAGGCTTTTCTCTCTGAAATCCTGGCTTTCCTTCTGCTACTGATCATACTATGATCTGATCTAAATGAGGAATCACCAGAATCTCAGGATGCCTCTGTGTCCCCTGCCTCGAGTACCTGGGGATAATTCATGCTGTAGCAAACACTACTTCCATTATGCTGTGCACAGAGGAAAGACATTTTACTTTGCATTGTATTTCTATTCACAACACTTTGTGAATAATTCAGTTCACAACAGATGTCCTCTGCCTACGGGGGTCTAGTCTCAAATGATCATTTGCAGTCTTCAGCTGGTCATTAGAGTAGCCCAGCATTCCTAGATACATTTGTATGATTGATGTTAGCAAGGGCAAGCTTAAGATTTCTCTAATGCTTCACATAATTTGAATAAAACTTCAGTTGAGTATTCACCAGTGTACATTCTTAACTGATAACGCAACACCTGCAGCAAAACAGAAACTGGTTTTAAATGTATGGCTCTTAAATTAGGATCAGCAATTTTCTTGATTCCCTATTTTTTCAAGTACTGGTTTATTAACCCTTGAGGAACGAATCTTTCACAAATGGTCCAGTTCTCTGGTCTCCTGTGCCACTACAGCATTTATACAACATAAGTCCCTACTCCCCATGCGCTCCTCACAGACAGCACAGTTAAAAGGTGATGATTGTTTTTTTCAAACAACGACTCATCACATACTATCCCATCCCCAGGAAAACAACCAAGACAAAAGAGATGCACAAAACTGGAGTTATTTTTTATTTTAAGAAACATGAAAATCATGAAGCCCATGACCAGTAACACTGCAACACGTCCAGCCTTGTTGATTTCCAAAGCGGCTCAGTTTCTTCACTGAATTAACAATTAGCAGCAAATGAACAATTTAAATTACAAGTTACAATTCCACAAAGATGTTTAGATACCTGTGGCACTAATTCATACCTAAATAAACATAAAACTTGTTAGAGGTGAGTGAGGAGATGCTATTTTGTTGCTGTTTGATAGAATTAAGAGTGTAGGCAAAAGTTCACAGGAAATTAGAAACTGGCTATGAAATCTTTCAATGCCTAGTCCAATGATACCTATCTAACTAGAGCAGCGGTCTGAACTTATACAAGCAAAGAACAATCAGTACCATGTAAACTGCTGGTGTTACTCTAGTGGTGGGGGTTACAATCTCCTCCCTTCCCCCTGAAAAGCCCCCCACTTGAACCTCCAGGGGCTGTTTCAGCACAAAGTCAAGAATTGCAATGGACACAGAGGCTGAACTAACAGCTCTTTATCCATCAGTCTTGAAGGTAACTATAAAACTAAAGCCATTTTCAATAGGGAAGAAAGAAACAAGTGAGTTAAAGGGAACAGAAACTACCATACAGCAGCTGATCCATGGTAACGGTCTGTGTGTCTGAGATAAGTGAAAACTAAATTATAGTTACTTAGCCTCGTTTCACTGAGTACTAAGTTACCACCGTTCAGCTTTTACTTGTGATACGAGAAGAGCCGGCACACAGCTGCTGTCTTTACTTTCATACCACACTCACTTTTTCCCCAAAAATTAGCCTGCCAAAACTGTGGTTTTGCCTTAAGCAAGGAAGCTCATTTTCTGCCCAGAAGAGAAGCATGGAGATGCTGTAAGATGGCTGCTGCTTCTTTTCCTTCTCCTTCTTCCAGCAACTGCATGGAAAGAGGGGCTGAGTCCAGCAGGGCAGATCTGGCCATTGCAGTGGTGCGATCATGCCCCATTTTGATTCTTGCTGCACCCAAAATTTAAAACCAACTGCCCAGCAGCAGTGGTGGCATTTCTACTTAGGCAGCTGTGATGGAATTAGTTGACTTCATGGCAACTGGATTCCTTCTAGTTGCTTTTCACTGCACGCTTGTTAATGACCCTCTCTCTTTTTTAATGGTCTTCATGTTCCACTAATTGAGCTATCCTTTCCTTAACAATGTTGCTGTCTGCTAGCTACTCCTGGTGTCTTGCATCCTATTTCAGTGCCCTGAATAGTATTTTTAGTTCTTCTAAAAATCTTAGATCCACCCATGAAGTCTAGTCTTCAGCAGCAGCTAGAGCTTCCGTTTTTGGCTGAGCAGCCAAGAGTTGCTGATAAAACAGTTGTGAAGGGGTTAAAACAGTAGTTTTTGCCTGAGCAGGAAATGGAGGGAGCAACTGAAGATTAGGCTTTGACCCTGCTGTAGGCAACCATACATCTAGAACCATCTTTTCTTTTCTTCTCTTGCTACCTTCCCAAAAACAATGTATGTGTTGTATTTGGGGGCATGTGACATGCAAGAAAAGATAGTGGCTGTGAAAAGAAGATAGGATGTGGTAGGCCCGCATCCTTTTTAACTCACTGCAAATGTTTTGTTGGTCCATTCCCTTAGAAGTGATAGTGACTTGTTCAAGGTCACAGAACACGTACTTGCCAAAGCTGCAAGTAGAACCCAGGTGCCCTAAATAGAGTTCCCTATCTAGTAAAGGATCTTTCTGAAAAATAAAACACATCAGTCTTTAGCATCTTTTTCTAAACACTAAATTCCACCAAAAATGCATTGCAAATTGTTTAAATAAATTGTTATAAAAATAAGAAACTCAAGAATGGTGTGGCTGCAGCACTGTTTCTGCCTATATCTAACCAGAAGTGGTGCTGGACCTCACGACTGTGAAAAATAAAGAACTTGATAAACATGTGATTCATGCTTTCCACTGTTTTTTTGCATCTTCCAAGCCCTTGCACATTCATTCATTCACAATTTCCTCATGCTGCCTTTTTTTCTAGGTGATTATAGCCAACACCATAGATGATCTGACGCTAAGGTGAAAAACGACCTGATAAAAATCTAGACGATTGGGGAGCGAAACCTCTGTTGATATGGGTGGTTGTAAGATGCAATGTAATTTCAGCAGCTGGTCAAGAGGAAAAGCTGCTTTAGTGAGAAGCTTTATATTTATGTCTGTACACTTCTTGGGAGAATGAGCTAACCCCAGATAAAAGCATTTCTCTCTGCTTTTTTCCATGTCCTCATTTTAATGGCTCTTGTATTCATACTTTTCATCTTGTACATGCCATTTGTCACTCCCTACTCCACTGTTCCTGGTTGGGTATCTAATATATAGAATGAAGTATGTGTCCCATCTATATGTATCTGGGTCACACTGTACATCTATCTGCAGAAATAGTCTGTAAAAAGTTTTATATAGGGTGGCTTGTCCCTCCCCCACTGCCATAGCAAGGGAATTCCATTGAAGACAACGTTTGGTACAAAAGTGAATAGCAGTGCAGTGTTCCCTTTCTTCCTTGGCCTTTTCTTTTTTACTTTCTGACACATAGCAAGGCTTTCCTAAGCTTCTGAGCTGTGATAGCCACAATGGTACAATTTTTTTAAAAGGACACACCAGGAACACAAAATATAATCCTGAATATTGTGAAGGAATCTAGCTCCACAAAACAGGGAAAATACTGACCACTAGCATCTCTTGTTTATTTTTTCTTTCCCATTTGGAAATCTATATCAACATGCCTCATTACTCTTAGTATATGCTAAGTTCCAAGACGTGCCGAGCATCTGCAATAGAAGTTGCATTAACACAGCAAGTACCAGAGTTGTGCAGGCTGTGTTCTTATGCACGGAATCATCTTTCAGGGGATGTTTTTTCCTAACATGGAGCAGAGATGTCCCTTGCCTCCTTTCAAGTGAAATACTCCCTGCTAATTTTCAATGGAAATCTCTATGCATGTTTATAATGTGTTTTTATGGAGCTAAACTGAACATGGACTCATGCCTCCCATACGCACTGTCCCAGACTCCCCTATTCCAGACCAGTGCTTGCAGAGAAACAGCCTATGGAGTACACAATTCAGGTACTCTCCATGCAGAGACCCATGGCCTCTCAATGGAAGTGGTCACCATAGCTTTCAGAGTAGAGGCAGGCAGGGTGTGCTTTGTCCAGGGTTGGATGCACTTGGTTCTTATGTCTCACTGTTTTCATTTGTAGCTTAAGAAACCGAATGCCCTTCAGTAGCTCACTGAAGCCCCAAGACCCCATAAGAAGGTTCAGGGCAGCTGGTCAGATAACAACACTGACAGTCACACTTTGTCCATAGGGAGCTACCTTCCTATGCCAAACAAGTAACGTCTTTAGCTCCTCCCTGAAGCTATCATGCAGCCAAGCATAGATGAAGGGGTTGTAGCACGCAGAGCTCATGGCAAACCAGTGGCACAGCAGCTGGACAAGGCTGAAATAATAGGCATTGATGGCATTGATGTTGATGTCCCGGATGAGGTTGAATGTATGCAATGGCAGCCAACACACCCCAAAGACCACCACCACCATGACCAGTAGGCAGAAGGTCCTCCTGCGCCTGGCTCTGTCCCAGTCAGCCTGGCTCTGGGTGACAGTGCCTGGCATGACCCTGTTCTTAAGCTTAAGGGAGATCTTGGTGTAGGAAACCAGGATTGCCAGCAAGGGGCAGAGGTAAGTGATGAGCAGCAGGCAGAGGGCATAAGTCTGCCGCTGGCTCTCCTGCTCCCCCCAGAACTCCTCACACAAGGTGATCCCCTGCTGGCTCAGCTCCACGTAGTAGGTGTGGGCCATGGCTGGGAGTGCCAAGCAGCCAGAGAGTGTCCAGATGAAGAGCACTATGTAGGCAGTAAGCTGTGGTGAGATGCGGCGCCTTAGCGGGTGGACAATGACAATGTACCGGTCCATGGCGATGGTGGCCAGAGTGAAGACAGAGACATAGACAGTGACAGGCTGCATGAAGTAGACAAAGTAGCACATGGTGCTGCCAAAGATCCAGCCATGGGGCTCAAAGACATAGGCCAAGGTGAGTGGAATGCAGGTGGTGCACATGGCCACGTCAGACAGAGCCAGGTTCCCAATGAGGAAGTTGGTGACATTGTGCATCTTCTTCACCCGCACAATGACATGGACCAGCAAGCAGTTCCCCAGCATGCCCACCACCACCACAACTGTATACAGCAAGATGATCAGCGCCTTCAGCTTCTGCACCAGCTCCAAACCCTGGAAAGTCACCAAGGTCCCATTGGAGGTAGAGGTGAGTGCAGGCTGGGTCCAGTTGGTGGATATGGAGCCAGAGCCCCAGTCTTCTAAGAAATCAGTCATCTCTCCCTAAAGGGCATAGAAAGTTGGAAATTAGTGGCACCTCTGCCTGGAGGGGAACATGGGGAATTGAACCCTCCCCTCAGGAGCTGAACAAGATTTCCCACTGAAAGTCATTGAGGAAGACTACTATGGTATTCCCCAGGCTTCTGGGCTTTGCTTGTTGCCCCCATTTCCCCTTTCTACTCCATGTGTTAGGGTGTTTTTAAGCCTCCCTCAGAGGCATTGAGGATTGGCTACAGCCAAGGTGGAAGACTTTGACTGTGCTGTACCAATGCTCCTGCTGGGACCAAAGCAGGAGATTCCTACCTAAAGGGTCTCGCCCCTCAGCTCAGGGTCAGACTTATGCCATATTTGAGGTCAGGAAGAAATTTTACCCCACAGTCAGATTGGTACCAAGGGGGAGATGGGGTGTTGCCTTCCTCTGCAGCAGGGAAGTGGGATCTCTTGCGCACATATTAACTACACTTCCTAGAAGCAGGACATTGGCTTCTGTGGTTCCCTGGATTTACCTGCAGCAGATATGGCTAAGTCTGTGCTGTGTCAGGGTCGAGGGTGGTCTGATGTCGAGTTTAGATTATGGATTGTATGGGCTGCTTGGATAAGGATGATCCTGCCTCAGGTGTGGGTGCTGGACTAGAGTCACTAGGTGACCTCTGCAGTTCCCTCCTCTTGGATTCTCAGACAATTGGGGCCACCAAATTGACTACCTCTTTTGCCCCATGCACATGCAAGGAAACAGAGGGACCAAGAAAGCAACATCAGCCCAGCCGGACTGCTAAAACCAGTGCTCCTTGCTCACAGACACCAGTCACTTTGAGTCCTCACTCCTGGGGAGCGGCGAAAAGGCTCACAGCCCCTCTACGGAGGTGGGAATGAGCAGGAGAAAGAATTCCCCCCTTTCCCTCCCCAGCTGGGGGATGCATCACGACACCCTTCCACGATACTGAACCCAGCCTGAGCACGAGATCCCAAGCAAGTGCCCGGACAGGGGCCTCCCTCCGCACTGGCGGAGGTGGGCAACGGGGAATCCCATCCCGGAGCTGTCCCTACCTTGGAGACCCGCGGGGGCCGGGTCAGGGCGATCCGAGCCGCTCGCCTGCGCCCGAGTGAGCAGCCGCGGACAGACAGCGATGCGCTACCCCGGCGCCTCCCCGCCTCCGCTCGCTGCCCATTGGCTGCGGGCTCCGCTGGGGCAGTGTCCCCCCGGCGGCGCCGCCCCGAGCCCCGGGATGGAGACGCCGGAGCCGGGCGCTCTCCGCGGTGCCGAGCCGGGGTCGGGCCGGGCGCTCTCCGCGGTGCCGAGCCGGGGTCGGGCCGGGCGCTCTCCGCGGTGCCGAGCCGGGGTCGGGCCGGGCGCTCTCCGCGGTGCCGAGCCGGACAGGGCCGGGCGCTCTCCGCGGTGCCGAGCCGGACAGGGCCGGGCGCTCTCCGCGGTGCCGAGCCGGGGTCGGGCCGGGCGCTCTCCGCGGTGCCGAGCCGGACAGGGCCGGGCGCTCTCCGCGGTGCCGAGCCGGACAGGGCCGGGCGCTCTCCGCGGTGCCGAGCCGGGGCCGGCCGGGCGCTCTCCGCGGTGCCGAGCCGGGGTCGGGCCGGGCGCTCTCCGCGGTGCCGAGCCGGACAGGGCCGGGCGCTCTCCGCGGTGCCGAGCCGGACAGGGCCGGGCGAGCCGGACAGGGCCGGGCGCTCTCCGCGGTGCCGAGCCGGGGTCGGGCCGGGCGCTCTCCGCGGTGCCGAGCCGGACAGGGCCGGGCGCTCTCCGCGGTGCCGAGCCGGACAGGGCCGGGCGCTCTCCGCGGTGCCGAGCCGGACAGGGCCGGGCGCTCTCCGCGGTGCCGAGCCGGGGTCGGGCCGGGCGCTCTCCGCGGTGCCGAGCCGGACAGGGCCGGGCGCTCTCCGCGGTGCCGAGCCGGGGCCGGCCGGGCGCTCTCCGCGGTGCCGAGCCGGGGTCGGGCCGGGCGCTCTCCGCGGTGCCGAGCCGGACAGGGCCGGGCGCTCTCCGCGGTGCCGGCCGGGCGCTCTCCGCGGTGCCGAGCCGGACAGGGCCGGGCGCTCTCCGCGGTGCTGAAGCGCGCGGGGCACCGGCCGTCCTATTGCAGCACAGCGGGAAGGGGCTGCTGTCCGAAGGGCTGGGGTGCAGGGCAGCATGGACACCCTCCCCCCCCGCTAGGATCAGCTCCGCAGATGCAAGAGTGATGCTGGAGCCACAGTGGGCCAGGAGTGATGCGAGGGGCCACGTCTTTTATTGGCCCACCAGTGCAGCTGGGATAGTTAGACAATTTTTTTAACAGATTTTCTTCCTCAGGTGCCCGATTCTAGGAAGCCAGGCAAGTAAAGCATGACTTCAGGGAGGGGCCCTCAGATACTACCACGTCTTCTCAGGGAAGACTTGCTATGGCCCCCTGCCCAGCCTGAAATCTGCCTTTGTACAATGAGGACCCTGCAGTAGAGCAAGCTACCCAAAAACCCCACATTAACCTGCTACAATACCAAAAGAAAGTCCCCCATGACCACACACACTGGTGATCACCTGCACCAGACTGGAACCAGTAAAAAGAAGGCATCAATGCACAATCACAACCGATCCAGGGCAAAGATCTGACCTTGAGAGAAATATTCCCAACATCTCAATTCCTAGCATTCAAACAGCCCCCCAATCTTACCCAACTCTTCATTAGAAGCAGTCTATCCACTGCCCAACAGACCGAGTGGAACATAGATGCTTGGCATGTCAGCACATCCCCACTGCCACTACTGTTACCACACCCCATAAAGAAACCATCAAAATCCATGGTTCCTACACATGCCTTTCCAAGTAGAGGAGTGCCTGATCCAATGCACCAAATGCCAAATGACCTCATGCCAACAATATGCATGAAAATAAACAGCAACTACATGCCAGAATGAACTCTTACAGAAGTGGGTGTGGGTGTGGGGTGGAGAAATACACTCACCATTAGGAGCACATTTCTCACAGGACAACCACTCCATCTCTGACCTCATTATCCTCACACTCAAGGGAAATCTACCTAGCACCTTTAAAATGTGAGCTTAAGCTGACTGGGTACTAGAATCAAGGACTAAATGATATTGGCTGTATGGCCCATTAAAATTTAGCCACCTCCTGAATACTTTCCACACAAGGAAGATAAGACTGACCCCTCTAAATCCCCATTTTGATAGTCTTTGATCTACATTACTTGGCTTCTTTTCTTTTGCTAATCATGTCATAGATGCTGTGGTGATGGACAAAGTGTGAGAAACCAAAGGGAGTGAGGCAAAATAGACTGTGCTGCAAGATCTCTCAACATGTTAAATATCCTTTATTAGTTTTTACCTGGTAAAAAATTCAATCTCTCTTTCTCCAAAAGAGAAATGGAAGAGAACACACACTTGTACACACCAACACTTTTCCAACTCTTATATACAGAAAGAAAAAACAATATTCTGTTAATTAAGTGCCAGCCTAGTAAAAACCTGCCTTTAAGCTGTGAAAAGCACTTAACACAAAGCATTTATGAGGGAGCATCATCAAGTTTCATTATACTTTGCAAGAGAGACAAGAAAACTATATCTTTAAATACTTTATACTTCTCCCTTCCTTGTGCAATCTCAATGTTAAAGGGAAAAAAAGAACTTTGAAATTACATTGGGAGCAAAGACAATAATTTCCTTCTAATGAGTAAGAAAGTTCCTGTTCATGTTTCCAGCAAATATTTTCCCAACACACTGACGCTGTTTCTGATGTTACAACTGTACAATCAATATCTTGTGCAGATGTAGCCATTGTGTACTTCCAATATTGTCTGTTGATAGCAGTGCATATATTTACCAGTTCTAGTGCAGAGGCCAGACATTAAAAGCACTCTAGATGACCAGAGCAGTTAGTTGTAACTGTGTTGGTCTAAGGACATAGGCAGGCAAGGTTCTTTGGGTAGATGTGATATATTTTATTATACCAGCTGAGTAGTTACAAAAAAGTTCTTAGCAAGCTTTCAGGAACAATCACTCTTCTTCGGGCATAGGGAGTCTCTGCTGTTCTGAGACTCCAAGGAATGAGAGAAGCTAGACATGTGACAGGATGTCAGGGAGGATGTAAATAGGTAGACATTAGGAAAACAAAAGATAGAGCAGGGAAGAGAAGGTGGGGAAATGATAGGGGCAGGGAGCCAAAGGTGAGTAAGGGAGACTACAGTAAAGAGGCTGTCTGTGAAAAAGGAAATAGCTGGAAATTAGGAAAACAAAAAGTAGGGGAGGGTAAGGGAGAATGTGGGGCAAAAGAAAAACGTAAGAGGTCAGGTCTGGCAGGTACCTGGTGAATCAGATGTCAGGCAGGTTATATAATGTGTCATAAATCCAACATCTACATTGAGTCCATGATTATTTGTATCCAGTAGATTTATGAAATGAAGTTAATAGGTTCATCTACGAAAGGTGTTTTGTAAGTTCCCTTTGAGGATTAGAACTGAGAGATTGGAGAGGGAGTGATTATCTTGTGAGAAATTCCCCCCTACAGGTAGTTGGTCATTCTTGTCTTTGATAGATTTTCAGTGTGTGTTCATTCTGGTGAGCAGTTGTTGTTTGGTTTCGCCTACATATTTTCTGTCAGGGCATTTGGTGAACTGTTTGAAATCTATTACATTTCTGGAGGTTCAAACAACAACTGCACACCAGAATGAATGCAGACTGAAAATCCATCAAAGACAAAAGTATCCAATTGCCTGTGGGTGCCCACTTCTCACAGAACAATCACTCCCTCTCCAATCTCTCAGTTCTAATCCTCAAAGTGTTCTTACAAAACACCTTTCATAGATGAGCCTACAAACTTCACTTCATAAATCTACTGGAGACAAAAAAATTATGGACTTAATATAGACATTGGATTTATGACACATTATAACCTGCCTAACATAATTCACCAGGTCACCTGCCTGAAGCTGGCCATTTGCATTCCTTCACACATCTCCCTGCCTACCCCCCTGCCCTCCTATCTCCACTCATTGTCTTCCAAACTACCATTTATTTACATTTTCACAGACTTCTTGGTTACACTTTACCTTCTTTTCTACCTTGGAGCACTCATAACAGCAGCAGAGTTTCCCAGTGCCTGAAGATGGTGTTTGTACCCGAAAGCTTGCAAAAAACTTTTTCTCAACTATTTGAGTTGGTTTAATAAAAGATATCACATGTACCCAAAGAACCTTGCCTGCCTAGATGACCAAGCACATGGAGCAGACAAAACAGTATGTAAATATTAAGCTTTCAGTTCAGAATGACTTGAATCCTCTTTGATGCAGGCTCTTTTTCTTTATTACCTCTATTCATTATGGTTACATGTCATTCTGGTATGTCTAACTATTAACTAGCTCCCCACAAAGCAGCAGGCCAGGGATAACCATGAGTTTACCTTCTTGCCCTGGAGCATAGAGCAGCCTGTGCTTAGCTCCTCGCACATCGGGGGGAAGGGAGGAGTGAGCACTTAACTCTTCACACAGGGGCTGGCAGGGACAAGAATGAGCTTACCCAGAATGATCCTGAACTTACCTCCTTGCATAGAAGCCAAGCAGGGAAGTGATTATCTCCCCACACCTCATGGCATCTTCAAAAAGGAACTTGCAGGACCCCCAGTTGAAAACTGTTGACATCTATGATGGGATGTAACACTCACTGAAATCAATGATTTTGCTATTGACTTCAGTGGAACCCTGAATTCACCTCTGGTCTTTTCTTTAGCTTTCCTTCTTCAAACACATTTCTTTTCCAATTTGCTTACCCTTTTATCCAAGAGAATATCTGAAAATAACACTGTGTTATCTGGAAGACAGAGAGAATAAAAACATTAAGAAAAAATATGAAGAAACTTGCATTTAGCACAACTTTTCAAACCCAGTTGGGCCATCCTCCAGTGCTTTCCTACAAGGGTGATTCCACCGTTTAACAAATATCAGTTGTCAAAATTCCACCCCTGCTCCACCCGAATTTTCCCTTGCTTCATTCAATCCCTTCCATTTCTTTCTATCATCCAAATCATCAATAGTACTGATAGCTGCCATAAAATTTACAGTATAATCTGCCAGTCAACAAAGCACAAGTATCTCCTCCTTATCTTTGCCTACCTTCATTTTCAGTCAGTATCAGGTATTGCACGTTTGCTTTCTGTATATTTTGTTAAGTCGCTAGAGCAAAGAATGTGTCAGAAAGACAAAAAGGACTTTGGATTGAGTCCTAGCAATATGGGGCTTCATCCTTATCTTGTGCCTACTGAAATCAAATAGTTATGATTCAGAAAATAACATGCTATTGTTGCATTCTGCTAGATAGGTACATCAGACTCTCTGAGAACCATTTTTCTTCATTCTTTATGCAGTATCTATTTCATATAGTCTCAAGGTATTCTGAGCTAATATGCCAAACAGCAAGAATAAATAAATGTGCACTTATTAAAACCCCACATTTCATTTCACTGATTACTTGGGCTTAACAAAGGAAAATACGTAGCTGAAGGGAAAGAGAACAAATGAGGGAATTTGTAAAGGGCCAGCTCTGTTCCAAGATATTCTAGTATAAATCTGGAACAAAATTGACTGATTTGGCCCAGAGTCTTTGACAGATAATGGAGGTTCATAGTTAAGTAGCAGCAGCAACTGTGACAGTTCTCATGTGCTTAAGAAGCTGGAGACAAAAATTACTTCACAAAATTGGTAAGTTCCACGGATTTATAAATATTGATTTCACATTCAGTTGTAATTCAGTAATAAATAAGTCATATATAGATCAGAAATTAGAATACTATATTTTTCTTCCTCTGGGAAAATCTTGTAGTTGGATCACTGTGATTTAAAGGGAATATATTAACTGAGTGCAGTACTTGTGGATAGTATACACTACATTAGCACAGCTTGGCTGGATTCTATTACCAGCTATGTTCCTTTCATCTGTTTGTATGTTTATAGTTTTGACCCTTTATCATCAGAAGAAAAGAACTGCCCTCCAAGCTCATTATTCAGAAGCAGACAGAAAACCATTTCCTTTTCTAACCAGTGGCTTATTTTTTATTCCTTATATCAATTAATAATAACAGTCAGATTTCCAGCTAGGGTAAAAAAGACACAGTTCTATGGTCTTCAGTGGAGCTAGGCAAATTTATACCAGGAGAAGATCTAAACAAAACCTTTTCATACTAATAACCTTTTAGATTTTAAATAGGACTCCCTACGATCATCCTTAGTATTGGTTATTTGTGTTGGAGTAGTGACAAGTGGCCCTAGTCTTTGATCAGGGTTCCCTTTCAGCTATATAAGCACCATACATATTACAAAAGATATTCCCTTCCCCAAAGACCTCAAAATTCAAGAACGTCAAGGTATTTTGCAAACACAGACTGAATTTGCCTTTCTGACACGTGATCATCACTCTTATCTATTACTGCTTGGGGAACCAAGATACAGGGAGCCTAGATGCTCTTCTTCTCCCAGAATGACAAAGAAAATCTGTAGCAGAGCAGGAAATCAAGTCCAGGTCTGAAGATTCCCAGCCCTGTGGGAGCCTCAACACTACCCTTTCCTTCTACAAAATGAAGAAAGTTCTGTGTACATGAATCCTATTAGCTAGGCAAGAATCTCTCTACATGTTTTTCTCTGCTTCCTTCTGCTTAAATTGAAAGAGCTCCAATATAGTCAAGCAAAATGAAAACAAGCACTTTCAAACCAGTGACTCCAGAAAACAAACCACTCTAAACCCATTTCTGAAGGAAATGCATGCATGATTGCATTCTTCTCAGAAAGACAGAGGCATCACTTAGCACTCTTGCCAGCTCCTTTCCATTGTCTCACTGAGCAAAAAGTTTTTAAGGCAGGTTACATTTGGACATAACAAGGACTCCACAAGGGTGCTCCATAGAATGTGAAGAGGAAAAATGCACTGAGCTCTGACCATATCATTAGCCTGTTTCGAAACATACTGACTGGAAAAAAGATGTTCTGTGTTTTTACCAGTCCCTCTCTTTAATTGCCACATATTGCAGTGAAGTCATGGTCTGTGATTACTATGCCTAACTGCATAGTATGCTTGCCTATGGAAGCTAAACAACACACAGGTAGCTGTGCAAAGCTTTGGATCATGATTCAGATTCGGAGATGATTGTGATGATTCAGAAGGCCGAATCTATTAATCCAAATTGAATCACTGGAAGCTTTAGGCTTTCCAAATCGATTCAGAGCTTCTGAATAGATTCAGAAAAGATTTGGAAAAGATTCAGTGACTTGGAGATTCAGCCATAGGGTATAATGGGGAATCAATGAAATATCTATAACTTTGTTGTCTTTTGGCTTATTCAGATAGGTCTTGCAGGGTTGGTAGCATCTGCTGAGAGTATGATGTGTGGCAAGTTTCAAGGTGCTAAATCCAGGGGTTTCTGTGAAACTGCACCTCAAAGTCCTAAAAGCAAAACTCACGTCACATGCAAGTGTGAAGCCACAGGAGGGTGAAAACTGCAGGGATGGTAGCCCCTGCTGAGGCCACAAAGCCTGCCAAGTTTCAAGGAGATAGTTGCAGAGGTTTGAGGAAAACTGTACCTCAAGCTGTGGACAAGCAAAACTTGTGACATGAGTGACACTGTGTGTGTTGAGGAGCAGCAGGGTGAAAGCAGCACGCCTGCTATCCCCTGCTGAGGCCACAAAGTCTGCCAGCTGTCGAGGAGATCAGTCCAGGGGTTCTGGGTTCTTGTGCCCTGCACCTCTAGCTGCTGACAGGCAAAACTCATGACATGGGTGCTTGTGCAACTGACTGTCTCTGTCTTGGGGCAGAAGCAGTTCCTGGCTCTGTATTGATTCTTTCCTCTCCTTAGTCTGTGGTTTTGTAGGTGTTAATCCTTGCTCATTAACTCATTATCCTTGCTAGGTACTGTGTATTGAGCCAGTCCCTGAGTGAATCATGACTGATTGTTAATGCAGTAGCTAGCGAGGATGGGGATGGCAGCAGGCATGCCTCCCCACTATTTAATCCAGCTTGATTTTTTTTTTTTTTTAAATAGGACCTCAATGCAACATCTTTCTATACAAATGTACATGTGTGCCTGTTACTGCCCCTGTTGTAAAGGGACAATACATCTTTGCCCACATCACAGGACCACCAAGACAAAAATAAAAGTTGCAAGAGAACTATCCTTCAGATAGGCAACATTGGCTTGTCCAGCCAAGTGTGCCCATACAGTATGTGGCACTGCAAACATCTGCAGCACCACATACCACACATTTAGAAGTTCTCCATGCTGCAAGGGTGTACTGACCATGCATGCACTGCTCTGATTTTTTTTTCCTGCAAGTGTTTTTTTGACCCTGCAGGGAAAAAAAATGGAGCAGTGCACACACAGTCAGTATGCGCTGCTCAGAAGCGGAGCTGGGTCACTTGCACAGCAGCTGCCCCAGGAGGCCCTCAGGTAAGGCTTGGAGTCGATAATGATTCCAAGATCCCTTTCTGCCACTGTGCTTTTGAGAAGGGAGTTCCCCAGCCTATAGGTATGCTGCTGATTCTTACTGCCCAAGTGCAGCACCCTGCACCTGTCAGTATTGAATCGCATCCTAGCCTCATTCATCCACCCCTGTAACCTGTCCAGGTCCACCTGTATCCTGTCCCTCCCTTCTAGCATGTCCACCTCACCCCAAATCTTGGTGTCATCAGTGAGTTTGAACAGGGTGCTTTTCACCCCCTTGTCCAAGTAGTTGATGAAGATGTTGAAGAGTGCAGGCCTGAGGACCAAACCCTGGGGGACTCCACTGCCCACATCCCTCCAGGTCAAATATGACCCGTCCACCACTAAGCTCTGGGTGCAGTCTCTCAGCCAATTTGCGATGCATATGACTGTGTAGGCATCAATGCCACACAGTTGCCTAGCTTTCTAATAAGAATGGGGTGGGAGACAGTGTCAAAGACCTTCCTGAAGTCCAGAATGACTACATCCACCGCAACACCTGCGTCCAATGATTTTGTGACCTGATCGTAGAAGGCAATCAGGTTGGTCTGACAGGATCTGCCCCTAATGAAGCTATGCTGGTTGCCCCGAGCATCATCCCCCCCAGCTGGTCCTTCACAGATGTGCTCCTGGATAATCTTCTCGCAGAGCTTCCCCAGGATCAAATTAAGACCAATGGGCCTACAGTTGCCCAGGTCCTCCCTCCTCCATTTTTTGAAAATGGGGACCACATTGGCCTTCTTCCAGTCATCTGACACCAAGCCAGAGCAGCATGAGTGCTCATAAAGCCATGCCAGGGACTCCTTGATAACCCCTGCCAGTTCCCTCAGCACCCTGATTTGAACACATCCAGCCCCTCCAGAAGTTCCCTAACTCAGTCCTCCCTGACCCTAGGCCTGGTGGAGTCTCTCCTGAGTCCATCCTGAATCTCGGTGGGGGAGTCTTGGTCCCTGCACAAAAAAATGGAGGCAAAGAAATTGTTAAAAAGGTCTGCAAGCACCAGGTTGCCAGGTGTATCCTCCAGGAATAGTTTGTTTATCTGCTGTCCCCTTTCTCGCTGCAGTTACTATGACTCACTGCTGTCAAATAGCATTAAGCAGTTTCCTAGCTATGAAGATGCTAAAAGTAGTCTACCATTAATTATAATACAAATTTTAAAGTAACCTTGAAGTAACTTTAAATACCTGTCCTACTGTGAGTTGTTGTATTTTCTCTCTCTCTCTCAGCTGGAGTTGTCTACAACTTGTCTAACTGATTGGTTGTTATTGGCAGGCCTGTTTCACATGCACAAAATTAAACACAGCTAGAAAGCTATAACAATTCTGTAGAAGGAATGAGAAGGAAAGGTAAAAGCAACAAATAGGGTACAAAGATCAGGATTTGGGAAAGCCCAGAAGAAGGCTTAATTTTAAGCACATGCTTAGATCATCATTTGTTAAAATCTGATTCCCAACTCTGCAACAGCATGAGACCAGAACACATTTAAAATTAAAACATGTGCTCCCATGCTTCCCTGTGTCAGGGTCAAAATGAAAGGAACAACAAAACAAAACAAAAAAAACCAATCCCATAAGAGTTTCAGTATCTTAACTTGACATATATGAGAAGACCCACTAGAACTATGGGGACAACTCTGATACTTATGTTTTTCAAGGATCGGGACATAACTATGTTGGGCAATTAATAACAGAATATATTGGTTAGAAAGAAATAGGTCTACTTGTATAAATGGGCACAGCTCCAAGGTTCCTATGGTTTAACTGTGAATCAGCAACTATTTCATTTTGGATTTTCATTGGAGATTTTATAACAGCTAGATGGTACGTGGACTAGTTTAATTCTAAGAAAGAAGGTAAGTAATGGGTAGCAGTGATATAAGGGGCCTTGAGTGTTGTACTACCTGCCGGGTGCATAGCCCATCCCTTCAGCTTCCCTGCCATGACTTGATGTTATTCTAGAAAGAGAGAGATCTTCCTGGGAGGGTTTCCCCGGGAAGCAGCAGTACTCACGATTCAGGCACAATGTTCCACGGGTCTCCACCTCCCCTACTCCCTGTCCACTCGCCAACCAGATGGGCATCAGCGCAATGGTGGTTCAGTCTTGCTGGCTTGACCACAACTTGCCTTGAGGAGAATCCCATGTCCAAGTGGGCTCGGCTGGTATTTGTCTGGCCACCCCTCCTGCCTCAATGAGTAGCCTTCCCTCCCTTGAGGCTGCCAAGCTATATATGCATAATGTAGCTCCTGCTGCAGTGCCTCTGAGTAGGGCGCTTTGTCCTTACACCTCTTCTCCCTCTCTCTTATCTTCCTTTTTTTTTCTTTTAAAAAGAAATAGACTCCTGGGGAGGAGAGGGAAGTGGAGCTGCCTCCTTTCGTCCAGCCTCTTACAGGGGGCTCAACTACCTCCCCTGCTCTGCCTGCTGCAGGGGACTCAAATGTCTCCCCTAGTCTGCCTACCAGTGCTACTCTGGCTGTGCTGCTCCTCTCCCATGCTGGAGCCTCAGCACGTCTGGCGTGCTCCAAGCCTGCGTGCTTCCTCTCTGGCTCCTCCACCCCCCAGGTTCCGGCGGGGCTTTTAAATCTTCCCACGGTGGCCAGAACAGCTGCTGCGATTGGTCCAACTGTTCCCCACTCATAAACTGAGATCAAAGAAAAATTAATCTCTGTCAGCAAAGAGTTGTAGAGAGACAGTAATTCAAGGATCAGACAACATCTGAAGTATAACAGGAGACAAGAAAAGTGGGATTTATGATCAGTTAAGATCAAACCAAATACCTGGCTGTAAACCAAGGGAAGTTGTCTGGACAAGCTTATCTAGCAATCAATAACTGTAGATGTTCACAGGTTAGACAGCTTTGAATGCCAATTACTTTTACCTCAGAAATTTTTTCTGTCTAAATAGCCACTGAGAAAAACCGAGCCACACATATACAGAGCATCATTAGAAGGCCTTTTTAATGAGACCTGATCATATGCAAGGGGTGATGGACACCTAAATGCCCTCTCCTATTACGTACTTAAAAAATGAGATAAGATGGGATTATTTAGCCAATAAGGGGACATGATGTGTGAAGATGATGATCTAATAAAGGTCGATTAGCTTTTAACATCATGGATTGCCAACAAAGCTACAAACATAGATTTGATAATGAGAAGCAGGGGCAAATTCTAAGACTAGTCAGTGAATGCAAGGTCCTATGGGGCCAGGAGGGAATAATAAGGTAATGGCTAGGTCTTCCTGCTGTAGGGTCTTGAACAATGTTCAGGCCTTTCTTAGTATTGGTTAAATAAAGTTAGAATTATTTCATCTACAGACACTGATGTATGCTCTACTCTCTCCTGCAGTACACTTGACTATGTGGAATAAAAGGGTACTTAAAAAAAGCACTCCTGGAATATCTGGCCCTAGGCCCTAGAAAGATGATGATTCAAATCCAAAACCTATCTAACATTATGATTAATTCCAGGCATGTGGCCTAAACAACCTATTGCTAATAGTCCCCTCTGTCACCTTGTTTGTTAATTTTCTTTAAGATTTTTGGATTGATCCCAGCCCCTGTGTGCTGCTTCTGTTGAATCACTGTGCTGTAAATGCAGTTGCAAGGAGCCTGGGGAGAATTCATGTGCAGGAGGAACAGTGTTTAGCTGATGGCAGTGATGCAGAGTTGTTTCCCCACCTGCAAGCCTGGGCACATGGATAGCCCTGGGAATAGAACAATTGCCTCCATCATTATGAGCATTACAGGGATTCTGTGCTGTAGTTCAGTCTTGA
Source organism: Crocodylus siamensis (assembly GCF_052110815.1). Classification (NCBI taxonomy): domain Eukaryota; kingdom Metazoa; phylum Chordata; order Crocodylia; family Crocodylidae; genus Crocodylus; species Crocodylus siamensis. The sequence goes on along the minus strand of NC_143401.1, from coordinate 85,428,927 downwards.
GAGAGCTCTCAGCACGTTGCCATAGTTAGATCAGCCACTGGATTGCCCTAATGTAACAGGGTGGCCTATCCCCTTAAGAGAAGGCAGTCCACCAAACCTGAGCAGCTGCAGCTGCATGAAGGGTAACAAGGGAGTGACTCACTGGCAGTCAAAAACCGCAGCAGAGGGAGATGTGAAGAAGAAGCACCAGCGATGACAAACTGCTGGGCTACAAGGATGGCAAGCCTACTGTGGGAAAGCTGGAGCCATAGTGGAACCCTTCCAATGTCCAGGACAATCCGGGGGGGGGGAGTGTACTTGTTTTATGTGTATGCGGGAGCAGATGAGCTGACGGGCCCTGAGACTCATGAGGTGGGAGCACCCACAGTAACAGCCTGCCCGCTGCCCCGGAGGGAGGGGCGGTCACTGACCTGTTCCAGGTGTGAAACAGACACAGGCGGTATAAAGGAGATGCCGGAACCAAGGACCCGGGGGGAACCAGAAGAGCCGCGATGGGAGACAGCCGTGGGAGAGTGTCCGGAGCGGCAGATGCACACCGGCACATGCCACGCCCGCATGTCTTGGGGTACGGGTAAGGTCCCAAGAGACTGTACAATCTGGGGCTGTGGCCCCAGAAGTTAATAGGCGATATAGTAGGGCCGGGAGTGCCTGGTGCTGGTGGGGACTGAGCAGCAGGAAGCTCCTAGGAGGAGGGGCAGTTGGACTGGGCAGCACTGTTTTCGCGGTGAGGAACTGGGTAGTCCCAGAAGGGAAGGGGCCCCAGGTGGGCAGAAAGCCCCTTCTATAGGAAGGGAAAGGGGACCACAGAGTGAGAGAGGTGGACCCTGCTAAAGCAAACACAGGACCCTGAAGTCCACAGCTCCAGCCGGGAGCGGTGTTTGTGTTCTATTTTTGGATATTTTTTGGTTGAGGTTTGCATCCCGCAAAGGGGAGATTTGGAGAGTTGACGCGGCTCACAAGTGGCGGATACCCATGGAGGCCCAGGTGAGGGTGTAGGGGTGGAGGAGCCCTCAACAGTGACGGACCCTGTGCAGCTCAAAGTCTCATTTTTGGATGTACACGAGTCAGGCAATACACTGAACCGGAGAATCAAAGTCGTGGCAGGCGGGTTGGACACGTGCGACTCCTGAGCGAGTACTTCACGTTGCCGGGGAACCAGGGGGGACTTTTGCAGCCAGGGAGATGGTCGGACCTGTCAACAATGTGTTAAGAGACTGTATATTACTGGGGGATGCTGAGAAATGCCTCAGAGAGTACATTCCAGCTGATTTAAAGATTGTACATTAGTAAGGCTTGCTGAGACACTCAGGGAGAAAAAGCCTGGTTGAAGAGGCCCTAAGGTGGCAACCCGCTGCACCTAACTTATGGTCATGGCCATTTCAGCCCTTGCCATAGCCTAGAATCCAGAGTCTTTAAGCTGTTTTTATCCCATACACACACTGTGCTTCCAAGGAGGTGCAGAACAGGATCCATCACTTTGTATATTAACCTTCATACCTGAAAAACACACAGGTATGACTACTTTTGTGCTTACAAATGGACCCCTTGAAATGACAACTGTATTAACACCAACAGGATTTCTTGTGTAGTTGCATCAGTGTCAGCAAGATAAAGCCATAGACAACTTTTTGGAGAAGGAACGGGAGTTTATTGTGGATTTGGATAGTACTTGGCAACATGGAGCCCTGACCTAATTTATGGTATCTATGTCCATTATAATAAAACAGATTTCCCTTCATTCTCTTCTCTGCAGCTCTACCTCTTTTCATAAAATTGTTTTAGCTATATTTATTTGCCAGGGGAAAGCCATGACAGAGATGTGTTTTAGATAGGAAGGTGGGTTTGATTTGTGGTAGTTCAGCCTTAACTCTTGTGGATGATTGCTTCAGAGCTGTGGGCCAAATGTTGAGATTCCCAGCCTTCCACGCACGCACATATACCCCAGCTTCTGTTGCCATTAGCACATCTCCCTGCTATTGGACTGTTGCAACCCAACTACATAATTTCCAATGAATAGCTGAATTTATTCCTGCTGTGCCATACTCAGCAGGCAGCCTGGCTGCATAATTTAGGATCAGTGTGCCCCATGGCATAGTATACATGACCTTGAGCTGTATATCTGAAGGTGAATAATTGCAGTTGAAGAAATGCAGGCGCAAGACCATAAAAATCTGTCATTTTAAAATACTATAAGAACAAATGGCAGAAGGGAAGGGACTTCCTTTACCTTTCTCTTAAACAAAGTCCATTTGAATTGCTCTACATGACATACATTTTTCTTAAACACCACTCCTTTGCATCTAAATACTTATACAGCAAACCCTACCACATCACACAACAAGACAAATAGCCATTCAGCAAACCCTGGGCCTGTTCATGTGACTGTCTTAACTCAGCTATGATGGGGTCAATTAGACTAGGCCAATGGCTCCTGTTCAGTTAACCTGGTCCCTCTTTATTTAAAGGCAACCTACTTGTTTAAGATTTCACCCAAAACATTTTGCACCACTAAATACATTTCCCCAAGAGCCTGCAATAGTGAGCGGTTCCATAACTCAAACATTTGACTTCGTGTGTTGCTATGCTGCCTCTAAAAGGGTTCTGGGTGGAGTGGAGAGGAGCGGCAACTTAAACTTTCTAGACATTTATTCCTTATACACCAACATCTGGAGACAGAGAGTTGTTTCCACTCTGTAACATCAGACCACAGGGCTTCCACTAGCATAGCCAAGAAGAAATAAACACCCATTTTTGCCAGTTGTGTATTTGACACCAAATAAAAAAAAATGTGAAGGCAAGTACTTCCATATTCAACTATTCTAGCTTAAATGCTAAATACTGGATGTACCCCTGGACATGCAACAGTCTGCTGGTTTGGTGTCCCACCACACTGCAGCTGTGCTCTCTTAAGCTACCCAGGACCTAGGTCAGTGGTTCTCAATCTGTTTAGGCTCAAGGCACCCACCATTAGGCTCAAGACACCCCTCAGAAAATACCAGATCTCAATTTTCAGTCATTGTTGAATATGTAAAAAAAATAATACAGCAATTTTTCTCTTGCAAATAACTCAGAAATACGACACCAGTTCAGAATGTTTTAACACTATGGATTCATATTTGAAATTGTTGAATTTAATCTTGTGAGTCATGTTTTTACACCTAACACTGCTATCATCATTACATGGCTTCTTGTGGCACTCCTGAAAGGATCTCAGGGCACACCAGCACAGCACTCTGGCTGAGAATCACTGGCCTAGGTAGAGTCCAGTACTCTCTTTTTTTAGCCTCTATATGAAATGCTCTGTGGCACAGACCATTATCCCCTGGCAGAAATGAACTGAACCATCTATTTATCCCATACCATCTGAGTCAATAAATGTTATAATTCACTGGGATTTGATCACTTTTCTGAAGTGCCTAGTATCTTCCCACCTTCAAATACGGCTTCTCCCCATAAATGTGGCATATTGCATCCAGTTTCCTTCTGTGAGCATGCACACACACTCCCATGGCTATAAGAGACCTTCCATTCTCCTTTGTCAGGAGACAATTCAGATCTTCCACCTCAGGGACTAGATAAGTCATTTTGCTTAGTTACCAATCTACCTGTGCAGAAGCAGCGTTCTAGTTGTGGGCACTTTCTTTATCATATCTGTTGCTTTTCCCAGATAGACCTACCCAGATATAATGAAGATAAGGCTACTTATACAACCCAGATGTACAGGCTCTACTATCCTGTCTCCTTAATACAGGGAGTATGAAGCAAGAACATAGTTAAAAAAATAAGTTATAAAACAGAAGTATATACAGAATTCATAGCATCAAACTAGAATAAACTATAAACACACACACAACAGACTCCATTAAATGTCATATGTGACATCACATCTTACATGTTCACTGGGGTTCAAGGGATGTCTTATATAAATCCCCTTATTCTCTCTCATGAGGAGCATGATTTTCTAGGGGGGAGAGGTGTTTTCTAAATATTTTTTGATAGTATCCTAAAACTAATCGGTATGTTTACCATCACCATTAATACAACCTATTTGATGATGTGACAGTGAAAGTAGTACCCTGCCGACCACTGGGTAAGTTTATGTATATTTTTGAATGTAAACATCCTAGAAGATCTACAACCATTAACTTTTCAGCATTTACTCGGCTCACCTTTTTTTCCCCTCTGTGATTGCTCACACCCTACCACTTAACCTTCCTTGTTAGTCACAGAGACATGGTTCCTAAGCTAGTTTCCATAGAATAAGCACATCAATGCATCTCTAATATTGCTGGAAACATTCACTGAATTTCAATAAAGGATACTGTAGTTTGGGCTATCTGATCTTTTGAGGTCATTAATTTTTTCATATGGGATAGAAAATGATTGCTATCCGGATAGCCTCACTACAAGTTACCAACACAACATAAAATACTATGAGAAACTGAGCAATCCATTCTCTGATTGGTTTCCATTTTCTCTGTAGGCCTTTTCTGTTCATCATACCCTCCCTGCTATGCTTTTCTGGCTTCATGAATGACTTTTCCATTGTTCTAATAATAAAAAGCCCGCTACTTTTTAACTCAGTCCAGTAGTTCTCCACTGTCCAATTTAAGTTCCTTATAATTGTTTTCAGGATCCTCGACTACTCTGGCGATTATGTCACTCATAACCATCTTTTTGTCATTTTTTATAACAACTGTTAAACATAGCAAGCCTGCTCTGTTTTATTAAGCCCAGAACCCTTAACCGCTTTATCAAGGCAAAAGGGCCTTCTAGTGGGTATGAAATAATATTTGGTCTTCCAGGCCCACCACAATGGGACCTTAGTGTGAATGGCTATTAGGCCAAGCATTATCACACTAAACAAGGCCATAACATCTATGTAGCCTTCTCTACCAAGTTCCTCTCCACTCTTACTTCTGTTCTGATGCAGATGCAAGCTTTATTTACACGCTCAATTCAGAACCGTCATATTTAGCTCAAATTTGGCCTATGTAGCAAGTAAATACTTGAATCATACTTTGTCCTCCTTCCCCTTATCTCGTATTGGTTGCTGGATCAAGATAGCAACAGGGATTTCTGAGCAATCCATTCCTGGACAACAAAAAGATCAATGATTGCTTGCTGTGACAGCTACAGCATTTTAATGACAGAAGAAAAGGTGCCAATGTGAGATTATTGAAGGTGGAAGTGAACTCTAGCTCTAAAATCCCTAAAGTAGAGCTTCAGCAGACAGTCTCAAAATTCCCTTTCTTTTTATAGCACTATGCACAAACCCCATGCTGGTTGTTCTGACAAAGCTTCTATCTCCTGGTGCAGTGTTTTGTGCAAACTAGATCTATGTATAATTTGTTTGGAAGCCTCTTCTCATTTTTAAAATTATGCAAATTTCTCTTCCACATTTGCTATCCAATGGACATAAATATCTACTATGCACTAAGAAGTAACAAAGATTGGCCAGGTACCGAATAAGTGTAATGTGGACTATGTTCTGATGGGATCTGTGGGAGTGTAAAGCTAAATGGTGCTTGCACCAATATCTATAAGCATTTAACCTGCAACATGCAGAGGAACACTGAATGCCTCAAGGCTCAGTGAAGAAAACAAACATCACCAGCAGTCCCTCAAAATGAGGAGGACAGTCTTCCAGTACATAGGGGAGTCATCAGTGAGTCAGAGATGGCAGAGGTCAATCAGAGATCTTCACATGCAATTACAGACGTGGCAAATAGTTCTGGGAGGAAGGAGTGGCCTTGGTAATGCCAAATTACGTCTCTTTCCCTTTGTCTCCCTTATCTATCTGCTTCCCAGGTGAGACAAGTTTACTCAGAATAATCAAAGCCTTTGGTGGCAAGTCATTGCTCATGTTTCCCAGGTATTAAAGATAACATCACATTTCTTTAGATTGGCCTATAAACTATCTTTGAATCTCTTCTTTTGCCCACCTTGGTGTGGCAACCACTGGTAAGTTGGAAGTATAGGATCTGTTTTGGGAGCCGGTTGTCGGGCATCCTTATGACGTGTCCTGTCTCAGGTGCCATTTAAATGTGGCTTCAATTCTGGTACAGTCAGCTTGAGCCAGAATGCGGGCATTCATGCTTCAGTCCTTCCACTTGATATGGATGATTTTCCAAAGGCATCGCTGATAGGAACATTTTCAGGCTTTCATTGTTTTCTGATATGTCGTCCAGGTTTTACACTCTTACAGCATGGCAGGGAAAACAACAGCTTGGTAGACAAGAAGTTTGATTTCAGTCCTGATGTCATGGTCATACAAAGAAAGACATCCTTTGTAGTAATTCTGTGTTTAGATTATGATTTGTATGGGATGTTCCTGACTCAGGCCGGAGGCTGGAAAAGATAACCTCTGCAGGTCCCATCCAGCCTGACTTCTCTATGACTAGTACATCAGGAGTCAGCTTCTCATTCATGGACTGATGGAGCAGAGAATACCAAGAAAAGAGAAGGAGCCAATAGGTTTTAGCCCTGTGTGACTCATTCAGGCAGTATTTTAAAGTAGATAGTGTTGTAGCTGTGAAAGGTTGCTGCCAGCAGAGCACAAGGAATGTTAACAAACTTTCTAATTGTAAAAGGAGAGAAAAACATTGAAATCAACTTGACACCTTTGTCTATTTATACATAGCACAAGCACTTCTCCTTTCCTCTGTAAAACCCCAATTAATTCACATAATGTGCTTGTGAGGAATGTCTTGCAACAATTATGTGTCTTAACAAGATCAGCAATTAAGCCTCAAATGAAAGGAAACTGAATATTCATGAAAGCCATATATGCACCTCACTTGGAATTAACATTGCTTCAATTTAGCATACTTAGTGCTAATAGCAATAAATATTACCAAGATGAATGACAATAAAATATGAAAAGCCTGTATGCTTTGAGTGCTAAAATGCATCATTGACCTTTATTTTCAAGAGCTAGCCACATGAAATTCAAATATTTCCCAACAGATGCACCTGACTTCTAAGCGGGCAACTTAGAATGTAGACTCTACACTGTTTAGCAAACCAAATCATTTTTGTTTTATTTGATTTTTATTCCTAGCTGTAAAGATGCCACTGTTTGTGATTTTTGTCCTTTTATATTATCCACATCGGCATTTAATAAAGCTGCACCGTTTATTAGTTTATGGTAAAAATTAATAATGCAGTGTTCATTTAGCAATTTCTTTGTGCTCTAAAGATGTAATGACATTTGCAACATGTTGATCAAAGTCTTTTTTTTTTTTAAATGGACACATTGAGAAGGTTCACAAAAACCATAATGTGGAAATTCCCAGGCACTTTATATTTGAAAGGTTTGTTCACGCTGGTACAATATTGGATTATTCAAGCCAAGAAAAAAAAAGAAGCTGGCACAAATCAGCCAGGAACCAGCAGCTCCTGATTCGCATCCTAGTTCTATAACTGTGTGACCCTTGGAAAGCAACTTTCTCTACCTCATAGATTTCATAGACATTAGGGCTGGAAGGGACCTCGGGAGATCATCGAGTCCAGCCCCCTGCCCAAAAGGCAGGAAGTCAGCTGGGGTCATAGGATCCCAGCAAGATAAGCATCCAATTTACTCTTGAAGGTGTTCAATGTAGGTGCTTGAACCACCTCCGCTGGCAGACTGTTCCAGACCTTGGGGGCTCGGACAGTAAAGAAATTCTTCCTTATGTCCAGCCTGAAACGGTCTTGCAGGAGTTTGTGACCGTTCAACCTCGTCATCCCTTGGGGCGCTCTGGTGAACAAACGTTCCCCCAGATCCTGGTGGTCACCCCTGATAAACTTATAGGTGGCCATCAGATCACCCCTGAGCCTGCGCTTTTCCAGGCTAAAGAGTCCCGTGGCTCTCAGCCTGTCATCGTAAGAGCTGTTTTCCTGACCTCTGATCATGCGCGTGGCTCTCCTCTGGACTCTCTCAAGCGTCTCCACATCCTTTTTGAATTGTGGAGCCCAAAACTGGACGCAGTACTCCAGCTGCGGCCTCACCAAGGCCAAGTACAAGGGGAGAATGACGTCCCGGGATTTGCTCGAGAAGCATCTATGGATGCAAGCCAGCGTTTTGGTCGCTTTACTAGCTGCAGCATCGCATTGGAGGCTCATGTTCATCTTGTGGTCAGTGATGACCCCCAAGTCTCTTTCTTCTGTAGTGCTATCCAACGTAGCACTGCCGAGCCTATAAGGGTGCTGCAGGTTTTTCCTCCCAAGGTGGAGAACCTTGCATTTTTCGGTGTTAAACACCATGAGGTTCTCGTCTGCCCATTTGCTGAGCTTGTCCAGGTCAGCCTGGATCACCCGCCTGTCTTCTGGCGTGGATGCTTTGCCCCAAAGTTTGGTGTCATCGGCGAACTTGGCCAGTCCACGCCTGACTCCAATGTCCACATCATTAATGAAGATGTTGAACAGTATGGGTCCAAGGACAGAGCCTTGAGGGACCCCACTGGTCACAGGGCACCATGATGAGTGACTGCCATCAATTACAACCCTCTGGGTCCAACCACAGAGCCAGTTTCCCAGCCAGCTGATCGTGGTGGAGCCAAGGCCACAACTGGCCAGTTTGGCCAAGAGGCGATCATGGGATACCAGATCAAAAGCTTTTTTGAAGTCAAGATATATGACATCAATCTCTTCTCCTTTGTCCAGGTGATAGGTCACCTGGTCATAGAAGGAAATGAGATTGGTCAAACAAGACCTACCCACAACAAACCCGTGCTGGCTATCCCTTAGGATGTTAGCCTGGGCCAGTACCTCAAGGATGGCCTCCTTAATAAACTTTTCTAAGATCTTTCCCGGGATAGAAGTCAGGCTAATGGGAGATCTATCCATTTATAGTAAAGATTTTAAAGGTGTTTCAAGAACTAGTTAGCATTTATTTATTAAGCGTCAGATCATCAGCTAAATGACCCAGCAACTGTCAGCCCAGAATACTGGAATCTGCATAGAAAAGTACAAGCACACATATACACCATACTGTCCACCACTCTCCCTCGTGGCTGTCCATTAAGCAGGCAGGGATTTAAACTGATATGGTTTCTGCTAATTCAATACATTAAAGAATACTTTCATTACCATTTTCACTCTTGTAAGGTGCCAAGAAAACTGGCTCAGGAGGGCTAACAATAGCATAGCAAGCATACACACTGCTTCATTATGGACCTGGATCCAAATGTTCTTAAGTCAGTAGAAGTTTCCCATTGCCTTCGTGGGCTCTAGACAAGGCTCCACAGGCATGCCTAGCTCTGTGATCCTATTAAGATCAGGACTCAGCATCTACTATGTTGGGATATTTACAATGTTTTATTGAGGTTCCCAATTTTGGGTAGCTCAGTGAGTTGTACTATGTAAAAGATACAGGAAGATGCTATGTTGTTGGCTTTAATTCAGTCCTTGAGGTGGCCCATTGACATATCTCCAGCTAGACATCACCTTTTGTATCCAAGGGTGACATAAAAGCATAGACATCTTCAAAGTGATATAAAGAGATATTGTAATATGCTAACCCCATTGATCTTAATGGGGATTGCCAAGTTAAAATCTTGCAGATTGTTTGTAATTCCCTTTCTTACACTTCACCAGTAGCCAGAAAAGGTCTATTTCAATCTGAAAATGCATGGGAGAGAGACGCACACACAGAGGACAGCTATTTACATTTATTTGTCTGTTAGCAACCCTTTTATCTTTTATTACCACAGGCAATGCTGATCCCACATCAAACCAATCTCACTGTGCTCTATATCAGTGGTTCCCAATCTGTGGTATGCCTGGCACCAACAGTACGCAGATAACCTACCAGTGTACACATTAGCCAATTTATTAAAATTACTTTATATGACAAATTTGCTGGTGGTTCTTAAGGTTGTATCATTTTAAGTTGGTGGTGCACAGTCTGTCAGAGTTTGGGAACTGCTGCTCTACATATACACATACTATTTTTCAGTGAGCTTTGCTTCATCTGAATGAGTCAGACTAAGGTATTACCATTCCCTGCTATAAAAGGCGAAGGATCAAAAGATACAAAATTCTCCCCAAGTTTCTTGCAATCACATATCATCTCACACCCCTGAGCGAACCTGTCTTGCACATGACTTGCCCGTCACATGAATCACACATATAGGGAAATAACAGCTATTGTGGAAATGTCTCCAGCACACAACCCTGACTAAGAAAACAGCACAGGTAAGGACAATTTCCAGCTGTGAAAAGCTTAGCATAACTGTCACTGCCAAGGGCAGGAGGCTCTTCTCTCTTGACTGAACTAATTAACTTGCTACTCACACTTCACTAGAGTTTGAAACCAAAGTTCCTGAAGCAACTCCACATGCCCAGTCACAGATAAAGCGGAGGTCTGTGTTAATTGATTAAACCCACGATGGAGGTCAGATATTCAGCTCGTGGGGGTCATGAGCTCTACTGATTTTACTGCAGTGACATCCCTTACACCAGTTGAGGATCTGTCTCCATAAGTTTATCCTTTAGTTTACACAGAGAGAAAGACATCATTATGCTTTCTAAATAAAGATGGCATGCTACACCTGAAATCCCGTGTTTTCAAGAGAACCTATATGCCACAAATGGCACTGGATTTTCTTTTCATCAGACACACAACACCTAAGCAAATGACAGTTTCTAATGCTCCCCATTAATTCTTAAATATGCATGTGTTTTAGCTAGGTTCTTCAGGGCCACTTTAAGGTGATAAGCTACCAAAACAGAAAATATTTAGAGGATATCTATTGGACTGTGGACAGTTCAGGTCTGGAAAGGCCATTGTGGCCGACTCTTGCCTTCCCCTGGTGTTGTGATAAGATTAATACACACAATACGCCCAGCTTTACACTCTCGTTAGATGTCTGTTAACTAGGGGACAGACTTAATGTTATGTTGCCATGTATAGTCCATAAAAGTTATCTGGAGAATCAACATTTAATGGGTGCATCCTATTTTTAACCCGCCATATTTGGGGATTTTATACATCGGCTTAAATCAGTGGTGCTCAGCATCTGACCCAGAGGGCCATGGGGATTACCACAAGTCTAGAAATTTTACAGTGGGGCAGCAATGACAGTGTTAATTATTGCAGGTTCCAGATCACAACATTTAACACTGATGCTGCTCCCTCACTGCCAAATTTCTAGACCTATGGGGAGCCCTGTGGGCCAGGTGACAGTGCTCAGTACACTGGATCACCCCAGCCCATGTGGTCACTTCATGGCTGGATCAAGCACATGTGGTCACACCCTTAGACCAAACCCCCATGCTGGATCCAACCCAAGGACCAATCCCAGCCACAGGATCCAGCCCATGGACCATCCCCCCATGCCCTTCATTTAGCCTGTAGTTTGAGCACCACCAGTTTAACTTGAAATCAGTTGTAGTCCATTTTCCTTTTAGCACTGAAATTCTCTGGGTAAAGCTATAAAGTACTGTAGCTTTAATTATACATATTCCATTCATACCTTATGGCAAGATAATCAGCATTAGTATATGTAGTGTATTACAATAAAAACTAGACACATTTTCAAAGACATGGTCACACTAGCTTTCCACAGAAAGCCAAGCAGCAACTGAACATTGAATTACTAATTAACCTTTCAGTTTTTCAAAGAGTTATAAAGTAATTATACAACATAATTGTTATGCAAATTTATGCATAATGTAACTGCAAGTCCTTGGAGCATTTTCTAAGAGACTGTGGACACTATTTCATGTTTAACCTATTATCTGTATCTGGCAAAGCAAAAAAATGATGCAGCTTATGATGAGTTTACAGGTACAGCTGAAAGAGTTAACTCTATTGACTTGTAAAGTGTGTTTGACTTATCACCAGCAGAATTTCAAATAAAAAGCGTAGCCCTACAAAAACAAAAATCAATGTAACACGAAAGACTGCATCCTGACTGACAGATCTCAGAAGACAGAAATAAGTCAGCATTCAGTGCAAGCTTTTCTACTAAAGACTGAAAGTGAAAAAACACTGTGGCTAGGGACAGAAATTCAAAAATCCTGAACCTGAATTGATTCAGTCTTTGCAGGTTAGTCTAACCTGGCTAGGCTAAATCAGTTTTGCAACCAAACAGACATCCCAGAAATGCAGGCACATGCCTGCTGTGGCTCAGGCTAAAACCTGGGGGATGCTAAAGCAGCCCTCCCTTCCCTTGCACCGGGCTGAACTGAGGTGGTGTGGCCAGGATGCTCTGATTAGGGAGAGATTCCTCCCCCACCTTGATAACAGGGCATTTATCAGCTCTGTTATCAGCATTTAACACCCCATCAGAAGACAAAGCCTCACTCATTACAAGCTCCTCTTAAACAGCATTTTTCCAAAGAAAAATGCATACCAGCCTCTGGCTTCTTCTTCATTCATGCAGGAAGAGCACACACCTACTTCAGATGGTTCCTCCAGCTGACAAAGGGTTTAAAACCAAAAGCTTGCCAAGAAAATTTTTTCCAACTATTTAGTTGGTTTAATAAAAGATATCAGATTTACCCAGTGAACCATGTCTACCTTTTCTAAAGGAAGGAATGCAGGGACACTGCCATCTGAGCTGTTGATTACCCCCAAAAATCCATAAGTGGACACTGTCCTATCTGCCTTATGCAACATTCATAGATTCATAGAGTGTTAGGGGCTGGTTCCCCTGCACTAGGCAGGAAAAGACAACTGGGGTCATGGACCCCAGCAAGGTGACTGTCCAGTCTCCTTTTGAAGATTTCCAGGGTAGATGATTGCACAACCACTGGAGGGAGCTTATTCCACAGTCTGGACACCCTGACTGTGAAGGAGTTTTTACTGGAATTGAGCCTGAAGCGGCCTTCCAGGAGTTTCTATCCATTGGTCCTGGTCTTCCCCAGGGGTGCCCTAGTGAACAGTTGCTCACTGAGTTCTTGATGTATTCCCCTGATGTAGCAGTAAGCAACTTCCAAGTCCCCTCTCAGCCTTCTCTTCTGTGGGCTGAAAAGGCCCATGTCCCTCAGCCTCTCCTTGTATGGCGTGTCTTTCAAGTCCCTGATCATACGGGTGGCCCTTCTCTGCACCCTCTCAAGTTTTTCCACATCCTCGTTGAAGTGTGGTACCCAGAACTGGATGCAGTACTCCAACTGCGGTCTTACCAGCAGTGAGTACAGTGAGAGTATCACTTCCTTAGTTTTGCACATGCTGGTTACAGTCTGTGTTGTGGGAAAGAAGAGGAAAGGATCTCTGCTTAAGCAGCAAGTGGTGAGGACAGGGGAAAAGGGGGCAGGGAGAAGCCAGCAGACCCTGCTGTGCCTGCAAGTCTCTGCCAAGCTCCAGCCAGGGAGCAGAGGGGCCAGCTCTGATGTGGAACAGAGCGCTCCACCCAGCCCAGAGAGCATGCTGGGATGGCCGGGGGAGTCTGATTTAGCTTAAACCAGCAGAGGGTCTGGGACAGACATTGCGTAAACAGGTTTGACACAAATCAGTTAAGTCTGATACTACATCAGCCAGGTTTGAAAAGAATGTCCAAAACTTGTAAAAAGTTTCAGAAAACAAACACAGGCGAGGTCTGGAATACCTACCTTTTACTTGTAGGAGATTAAAGAAACTCAGTCTGCTTAGCTTGCACAACAGAAGATGAATTGATCACAATCTATAAGTATGTGCAAAGATTTCTGGTAGTAGAGGGCTTTGAAATCTGTGAGACAAAGGTATAATGAGGTCCAGAAGGTGAAAGCTGAAGCTAGACAAATTCATACCAAGAATAAGGCATACATTTTTAAGAGAGAGACAATTATTCATTGGAGCAACTTACCAAGAGATAAAATTCTCTACCATTCAAAATCTTTTCATCAGTCTTTATAGAAGACATAGTCTACTTCAAACACAATCTATGGGTCTGAGACAAGAATCTCTCAGTGAGATTTTACAGCTCAGGTTATATTTGATCATCATAAGAGTCCCCCTGTTCTTAAAAAGTGGCTATGAATCTGTGAAATGGAGGCTGAATCCTGAATCTATATTAGATAAAATATCTTTTTTTTCCTTTTCTATCCATATTTGATTGTAACTTTCACTAAGGATTTAGTATTAGTATTTAAAAACATATCAGAAGGGATATTTCTATACTATAAATTCCACCCATTAAGTCACAAACATGAATTTAAATTTAACTTAGGGATAAACAGCTGCATGTTTTAATTGCTTCGTGGTTGTCAAGGCTCAGAAGTGTAGTTACAATGCAGCAAAAACAACAGCTCAGGGTACCCAAACACAAGCTTGCTCTTTTTCTTAAACAAAAGACTGACATCTAACAAGCTATGTGGTGATTGTTTTGAAATATTCCCTGTATTCACTACCCGCTGACATGCCATATGCTTCATTCCCTACGCTCCTAGAAATATGATGCATTGAGTGGAGCCCAATCTGGCTCCTACTCCTCCTTGCAGGCTCCCTGTCATAAAGGAGGTCCAAGGTGAGGCTATATGGCCTTGCATCCCAAGCCAAGAACCAATCACTGTTTCACCATTTCCTGATTTTCATGCTAGGAGAGGAAAGAATTCTGGCAAAAAAGCAGCACCAAGGACCTGTTCCAAAATCCACTGAAGACAATGGAAAGACTCCTATTGAGTTCAATAAACTTTGCATTAAACCCATCTTACTGTAGAATTCTGTTGCTACCGGAAAGCAAAATCATTGCAGGTAGCACCAGATTGCTCGCAATCTCCAGCTCCTCTGACAAGTGCCATCATTGAGGACACAGAATGAACAAACAAACTGTTCAGCAGCTGAAGAAACCAACAGGTATCCAACAGTTACACTCCACAGCTAATAACCCACTTTTCAAAATGGGTCCAGTTGTCAGTAACTGAGCAAAATCTTGTTGCTCAAGTGTTGCCTACAGTCCTTTAAGAGCGAAGCAAACAAAGATGCGGGCATGGAGCAGGATGGGCCTGTGTGCACTGGATGTGAATTCTAGCAGTGGGATCCTCTTGGTACAATTTCAATTCTTATTTTCTAACATATCAGTTTAGTGGAACAGCTTGGATACCAGAGAACTGACATGCTGCGTCCACAGAGCTGGGTCTCTCTGGCTTCATGTTAGCATAGCTGCAGCTCAGTCCACTGCCCAGCCTCATGACTGTAGCTGCTAACTACAGCTGGATGAATAACACATTTTTCACTCTCATGACAGAGCTGAGAAACAGAGGGGGGAAGTTAGTTAGAAGACAATGAAACAATTTTTATAGGGTTTTTAAATAAAATATTTGTTAAAAAATCCAAATCCTTGGGGGTTAATCAAGGTATTAGTTTTTCAGGTGGTCTCAACCCATTTTAGTTATTTTTCTTTCAATCAGTTCGAAACAAAAAGCACAAGGCTTCATTTTTTTAAATATTGCGATGAAGCAATTTGCCATTGTGGAACTTACGATTTCATTTTGAAGATACTGAACAGAAATTTCCCCATGTTCTTTTCAACAAAAACAATTTGCTGAATTTGACCTAGGGATACAAATACTGTTAGTTCCCCTTTCCACAAAAAACCTCCATATTTCTATTTATCAAAAAAATGTCACCAAGTCTACTACTCACAAAATACTAGCACTTAGCTAGCCTGCTTACTTATTCGTCTGCCATCCTCTCCTACTTCTCCCAGAGTGCACATGCACTTACAGACACAGAGCTTTCCCCCCAACTGCTACCTATTCCCCATTCCTCATCTCTTCCAGTTTGCCTTAGTATGACACTCCTGGTGCTGTTATCCATAGGGTTGCTCCTGATTTGTACTTGTGTGACTACAGAACCAGGTTCTAATGGGATTATTTCCAAAGGTACAGCTGACAGTCAGGCTCCCAAATCCCACTGAAAGTCAGTATATAACCTGAGCACCCAACCTACCTCTTGGTTATCTATTTTCAGATATCACGCAGACTTGGTTTTCAGATATCACGCAGACTTAGATACCAAGCAACTTAGATACATAAGGTCCCTCCTAGTTCCCATTTGGACCACTGAAGTCCAACTCAAAGTCCTCCTCAGCTACTGGAGGAAGCTCATAGGCAACTGTGTTCAACATTAAAGTTCTCCAGATGCACAAAGTTCTCTTCCCATGCATGCTCAAAGGCATTTAAGTCTTGCCAATGCTGAACTGTTTAGCACCTAAGTTGAGACAGGTTTTCCTCCCCCTGTCTCTATGGATGGGCCCAATCCAGAATGCACTACTTATGCAGCTCCAGTCCACCATGGAACAGTGATTGAACCTTTCCATGCAAGGTGGAACCTTCAGACAAGAAAATTTAAGATGCCCTATGCAGAACAGCCCATAGTTGGATGGTTAAGGTACTCTCCTTTGACAGGAGGGGAGATGTGGCTTCAAGTCCACTCAAGCAGAAGATGAGTTTTAGCACAGGTCTCTCACATCCTGGGCATATACTTCAACCACTGAGCTATTGGTGAAAGCAGCACCCACCTCCTTCCATTCCCCTTACTGGTGTTTTACAAGAAAGGAAGGTGCCTAAGTCCAAAAGAGGATACTGATAGGAAGCAAGCAACTCCCTACAAATCAGAGTAAACTATGCAAGCCCGAAGTGATAGGTATAATTTGAGACAGCCCCTTCTACAGCATTACCTACTTTTACCATAGGCAGCTCCTCAGGTAGAATTGGGCCTGCAATGAGCCTTGTGCTATAAATCAGGGCTGTAGATTATGCAAGAGGATCTGAATGCCTGACAGTTAGGTGCAATAATGCTCAACCCTTTTTTAATGTGGCTTGCAAGCAATATGCTTAGTTTTCAACAAACAGGCTTTGGGTGCTTACACAAGTTACATTTTTCATGCAACCAGGTCCCTGAAAAGTGCTCTGCAGCCACGACATAACACATGCACAGCCACAGGGAGCTTTTAAAATGGCCAAACACACAAAAAATTAACCCTGGTCAGATGAGATATTAGATGAAGGTGCTGTAAACCAGAATGCCTTAAGGAACTTGTGTTCCCTCCAGGGTTATTTTTCACACCTTGCAGCACTGGGCTGGTGCTTCTGCTGGCGAGCAGGGGAAGAAGTGGGAGAGGGAGGGAGCATTGTGCAGCTGCTGGCTGCTTTGCCTGGCTGGAGCTGGAGTGGGGAGCAGGGTGGAACAGTGCCCCCTTGCCTCATGGGCCCAGCCTGGCTACCTCACTACACCAGCTGGGGTAGCTGGGGGGGTGGGGGAGGGAGGTTGCAAGGCAAGGGAGCTTCGTTCCACACCGCCCCTCCTCCAGCTCTAGCCAGGCAAAGCAGCCAGCAGCTGCACGACGCTCCCTCCCTCTCCCACTCCCTTCCCCACCAACAACCATAGAGCTTGGTGGGGGGTGGGTGGGGGGGCCAATGGGGAGAGGGGAAGTTCGGCAGCCTCATTGGAGGCTACTGAAATGCCCCATCCTGCTAGCCAGGGCCAGTACAAGCAGGCTTGAGCCCACCCAACTCCACAGAGGAACATCTGTTGGGTGAGGGGGGGGCTCTAACTCATGGTGCTTTGTGTACAATGGAGCCTCGAAACATCTGTCGGCGCCCTTAGTCTTCACAGCACCTGACCCAGGCAATGCCTAGAAAGCTCTAGTAGTAAAGGCAGGGACTTCAGTTCCAAAGGAGAGACAAGGAACTTCAGACAAACCAGCTAAGTGCACATGAATTAGACTATGGTTATGCCTCGATTAGAATAGCCACACAGGTCTTTAACCACATTAACTTCAAATCTCTTGATTTTTACTAAGTGCGCCCATACAAACAAAGCTGAAGTGTTGCCCAGATCACAGGCTCTATGTTTCTAGAAGTAGCATCTCCTATTTAGGCACCTAAAGTGCAAATCAAAACCCTGCTCATAATGCTTACTATGTAGTCCATTTGCTATACAAACTGGGAGTACATAAAGTCCCCTACAAATGAACACGATGGGCTAGATCTTGAATCGATTTAAACCAACACAGCTTTAGTGACATCAGTGGAGGTCTAGTGATTTCCACGAGCTGAAGATCTCTTCCTGTATTTATAGCTTCTCTCTAGCCTTATGATTTACTTGGTGCCTGCCTTTGAACATCCTTGTTGTTTATGGCTGGGAACAATGTGGTTCCCTTAAAAACTTTCCAACTACAGCAGGTCACGTAACATGCTTGAAAAAGGCAAGCAAAAAAAAAAGGAACATGGTTCTGTATGTTGCAAAGGAAAAATGAAAAATTGAGCATGACATGCTGTACCTCAACATTAGTTTTGTGTTCTACAAAACATAATAGGACCTGAAAGTAAATAGATCCCTGCTTTCAAGGCTGTCGCTGATTGTATCTGGAATCATTGTGAATAATGCTATACAGAAGCTTTAGAACACCACGAAGTAGTAGAATTTTGCAAGGCACATTATGTCCATCTATCGGATGGAATATAAAAGAGCAATAACAAACTAAAACTACTAAGATCAAGTTCAAGTCTAGGTTTGCAAGGTTCATCAAGGACTTCTTTTCTACAGTTTGAATGAATAGATTTTATTATTATTCAGGAAAAGTACTCTTTTTTTTTTCCTTTTTACCAGAACTGTTTTGATAGAACTTGACTAAACAACAGTTTTGTGCGAAGGGTCTGCTTTTTTTGAAAAAAAATCCCGATTTCACAAAAAACAGAATGAACCAGAACGAGAATATTTCATTTTGGAAATTGTAGCAAGTTGGCTTCATGCCCTTCTTCTCCTCTATGCCCCCTACCTAGACCGTGTGTGAAGTAATCCTCAATGGTTAGGGACTTTCTGGATGTTCTACATCCCCGGAGGAGATAGACCCTGGTTCCTTTTAGGAGATGTGGTTCATTTGGGCTGCTTGACCTATAAAAGAGAATGGGAGCATGAGTCATGCTGAAATTCCCATAAATCCCACAGGGCATCTCCATATTGAAGTATTTTCACATTGGCCAACTTTTTTATTGGTGGTCCAACTTTTACCTGTTTAATTTATGGCCAAATAAAAGCCTCTCTGAAGAACATAAGCCCTATTTCAACTACCTCTAGATTTAGGATCTGGATCAAAGCTTTTCTACAATGTGTAGTGCTTGGATCTGACAATTTGTTGACATAACTAGGTGTGCCAGATATGGTGGAAAGCCAAGGTGATAAATATACCAGAACCAGAAAAGAACCACCTCCTTTCCACCACCTACCATGAGATATCACTTCTAAGCCATGCCACCAAGCTTCTAGAGCAGCTAAGTCTGCAAAGAATTAGTCCCACAGTCAAACAGGCTTGAAAGCCTACCTAATCAACTAACAGGAGTATTTGTAGCCATGCTTTTCTTCTTACCACCTACATAGATAACAGCCATCCAAAGTCAGAGATCACACTTATAATGTCATCTGACACACTGGCATAATTAGCTGTAATGGCAAAGACATATGCCCTGCACAGGCTGTTATGGCAATGGATATGATTGTTCAATATGAAGTGATGCTAAAAAACATACTAGTATATGGAACATGGTGGCACACTTTTTTTTTTCTTTTTCATGTAGTTTTCTTCTCCCTGAGAAGGGCAGGCTTTTGATTTAAGCAATAGCTTTCTTTTATGCATGAACTTAAACTGGTAGACTGAATGCAACTAAGAGGGGAGGTGGGGAGTGCCAGAGAGTGCCATAGAGGCACATTCGTGATTCCTGGAAAGAGCGGGGATGCTTGATACAGCAGGGCAAACTGCCCAAACCTGAGAGAGAGAGCAGAGAAGAGGGGCTGAGCTCAAGGGAGCCAAAGCCCACATCCCAGGAAGGGCAAAACCTAGGTGGGTTATAGGCCAGAAAGGCCAAAACCCTTACAAGGAAGTGAGGGAGAGAGAAGGAGAGAGGTGACCTAAAGCTGAGAAGGTTAATAAGGGCTGAGAAACAGAAGCTGAGGTCCCAAACAGTGGGCATTGGTCTAGGGGGACCCAGGCAAAGGAATCTCCCATTCTTTTCACCACGTTTTGGATCAGGACCCAGTGCTGAATATATCACTGCAAGCAAGTCTTCCCAACAGCTGTCACAGAGACTATGGGGTACCTCTAGATGCATTCATTTAGATGAGGCTAGGACAAGGGGGGTGGAGGGGACTGTAGTCACCCCAAAATGTGCCATTGTCCCCCATTCCCGCAGTCCCAGTGTCACTGCCACCCACCCTGAGTCCAGCCCCGCCCTGCCTGGAAGAACTTAGTGCAGCCCCGGCACCACGCAGATCCAGGGACACCCCCCTTACATGCCCTCCTGAACAAGAAGCAGGAGCAGCAATGGGAGCCACTGGACAAGCAGGCAAGCCACCAGAGCAGTGGCTCAAGCCACCTCACCCCCTCACACCTCCCAGGTGAGCTGCAGCTCCATCCCCTGTCCACCACACTCCGGCTGGGCAGTCCCTGCCTCAGCCCCAGCTCCACTCCTCCCTTATTGTGGGGGCCTTAATCTGTCCCCCCGCCACATCCCTAACCTCTCCCCCCTCCCCTTCCACCGCACCGGACTTACCAGCAGCATGTAGCTCTTCAAGCATCCTGGCGGGTATTGGAAATCGGATCAAATATTGGCCGATATGCCTCCTCAAAAATGGTCTATTGGAATTGGCCCCAAAAATTGCACCCCTAGTATATACCATTACTCAACCAAGCAGCAGCCTGTTTCAAGGTAAAGCGTCTTGCCCTCAGAGGAAAGAAAAAAGAGCATAGGAAGGAAAAGGAGAGGAATCCCAGCCTGCAGCCTACTCTCCCCTGCAGAAAGAACTTCAACTTCTACAGATGGATCAAGGATTGGACTCATAAAGTCATCTCAATACCCATCAATGAGTCATGGTAGAGATCGTCATCAAATTGAAGGACTGCCAATCATTGGTGACACGTAGGGGGTGCACACAAGCACACGTGCACCATCTGAAATTGGCCATGCACCCTCAGGAAGTGCCAGCTGTGAAACCAGAAGTGCCAGTGGAAGTTGGCAGTCAGGCACTGGGGGACCTGCCCTCCCCGTTAGCAATCTGGTGCCCCCCAAACTCAGGAGGCACCAGTCACCCATGCTGCCGATGGCAACAGCCCATACATTTTTGGTGAAGATGGTTCCTGTCTGGAAGAGTTTCTGATATAATTTAAAAACAAGACAGAGAAAGGCTACCATTTACTTAGGGTTTGTTTTTAATATTTTGCTTGTTGCGTTGAGTCTGAAAATTAATAGCATCTGTTCCATCTGTGAATACTCATACTCAATAATCACAAACTGGAGGCTGGTTATTTTGTACTAGAAGCAATGTTTATGAATAATTTTGCATGGAAACAAAATTATTTAAATTAATAAACTGCTTGTGAACAGTTTTGTGGATCTGTCATACTGCCTGAGAATCTTGTTTGTACACAGTTAGAAAAAAGAGCAACCCCCAGTGAATTTGCAAACTGTCTCTCATGCAACACAGGCTCCTAAGATATGGCAGGAAGATACAGGTGTTGGGCAGGGGAGGTTCATTAGAGAATACCAAAAATATGATTTTGCTTCACTTTTGATTGTGAATCAGCCCAGATAGAGAGATACAGCTTTTTTCAGGTAGGCTGAGATGAGTATGAGAGAGAGCTATTAAGTGCCTGTTTCCAGTGGCAACAGATACAACAATTGGAAGGTCAGGAGTGAAAAAATTAAATCCATGTACTGTTCTAAAATAGGTTTCCTTTCAAGTGATTTAGGACAGGATGAAGAAGCAAGCAATAAATGCTATAATTCCCCATCAACTATAAGACAAGTTTCTTTGTGTAAATCTGATATCTTTTATTAGACCAACTCAGTTGGGAAAGTTCTTCTTTGCAAACTTTTGAGTATAAATACCCTTCGTCAGGCCAAGGAAGCGTCTGTAGTTGATCTGTGCTCTTCCTGGATGGAGCGAATAGTAAAGAACCTATACCCCCAGCAACTACCAGGAATTTACTGATTCATATTGGATTTGGGCAAGGCTTGTGAGCTTTCACAGCATCCATGCCCAAGCCTACCCACAAAACATAGATCCAGGATTCTGTTTTATCATGCGTTTGGTTTGGATCCATTTCTATTGGCAGCCCTATAATTAATAAATGATTAAAATAACTTTGCTAGTCTAAAATGCCATCTGCATCTCTTACCTCTAATACATCTCAGTACATGAATCATCTATATTTATTATGCCACTGACAAAAGGGCATAAAGGCATTATGCCTAAATTGAAAATGCTATGAAGCCAGATGACATTTGCACAGAACTCCTTGTCATAGTAGTTTTCTACCCAATCTTTAATAAGCTTATTTTTTATATATTTAATTACTGTAGAACATTGCATCCCAAAATAAAATTCTCATGAACTGTCTATGTCTGTTGCATAGGTCTCCTAGGCTTTAAATGCTCTTCCCCATGTCTTTCCTGGCTTCCAATTTTGAAATATTAGATAAGAAACACAAATCTTTTAATTCTCCAGTATACACTTTGTTGAATATGCAGCACATCGTACCTCAGGTAAAATACAGATTCTCTTCTACTGCCCCTTCCCAGCTCCTGCTGGGTGCTATGTTCTCTACGGTCTCTTCTTGCCACATCCAGCTGCTGCAGTGCCTGAATACATACAGCCCTTCATGGTAGCTGTAGTGCATTCTGATACAAAAAACACTGCAGTTCTGACAATCTCACTCCTCAACCTCCCCCCTCATTCTGTTTTTCCCCCTGCTAATTAGTTTCCAAGTAGACATTATCCCCACACAGACTAGCCCACTGAGGTACTCTCACCCCTGCAGGGCAGAGATTACAGGCAATTCACTTCCTGCAGTCAACACACCATGTCCTAGTTCAGTGTCCAAAAGTTTTACAACTCTTGCCCATATTCTAATCCTATTCTGGAGTAACATGTTAAGTGCACAATAAATTGTAACATGGCACATGTTCAGCCAATGTGTGTAGCACAATAAAATAGCAAACCAACCACAAAAATCTTCCACATAAAATGTATTGTTCTTCAAATTGAAAATGTGACATACATCCCAGACCTGAGGCTGCCTCCTGCCCAATCCAGATGATCAGTTGATCATGGGGCATCAGATACCTCACATCCCCACTGCACATCTACCAGAGCCCCCAGTTTTTAGCTGTTCTTATTCCTCCTTCTTTCCAGTTATTTTTAAAATGTATTCAAACTTCCATGCTAACACATTATATAAGATCTTTCTTTTCCTAAATTGGGGGGGAAAAAAACCCTTCTGTCTAGAGATTACCGTGATGTTTTCCAAACAACCAACTTGTAAATCACTTGGGATGTCACACAGACACATAAAAACACAAATGCTGGAACGAGACTCAAACCTGAGACAAGCAGGTTCATTTGAACAGGAAGCATTTTCATTTCCAGAGCCTGGGAATCAGTTTTGTTTTTTCTTTTAAATCCATCTATTTCAAACGGAAGGTTAGTATTCATACTCTTATTTGGGGCTCTGTTATTCTTAAAATCTGCACAGGCTGAGAATCAAGTAAACAAGCGGCTACAATACAGCCACCAAGACAACAGATGAAATAAAAATTACACTGAAGTAAGAAGAAACTTAAAACCCTCCTGTGGCTTATTCACTACATGAAGAAACACTCTATTCAAATGGCATGGACACTCAAGATGCATTTTTCCAGATCTTGGGAGGACTGCATTGGAGATGTGATGCTTTCTCCATGCTTCAGGAGAAGTGAAGTATGTTACAAAGCACCAAAAAAAACAACATAGAAAATGTATTTTTTAATATTCTCTCTGGTATGAAAGGTAGTGGAACAGAAAACTTTAGTCCAGATTCTAACTAGATTCTGTATGTGCTTAATGGCCTCTGTTAGATACAATCCAACACGGAGACATCTTTCAGTATTGATCACTCACTGATGCGCTGTGCATTAATGGGTTGGATTTGCTGCATTTTGAGTGTTTTATGAAAGGCATATTTTAATTTTAAATATTTAAAGCAGTTCCAGAATCTACTTGAGTCTGGTAAGGAGCTGACTGAACCCACCTTCTCTGGAACCTCTGAATCGATTTATTGCACTTGAGTCACTTCTTCCTCCTTGCTGGTACTCAGAGCAGGATACACGCCTTTCTTTAGCAGCAGGAGCTGGAGCTCTCACAGCCCTGATCTGTCAGTGTTCTCAACAGAACAGTTTGTTTCAGTCCACCAGACCTTGCCCTTTATACAGAGTTCCTCTCCTCAGGGCCACTCAGGTCCCAGCCCCCCTGAGTACCCTGACCTCCACCCACTCTCCCAGCTGCCCCCCGTGGCTGCCCCAGCTCCCAGGGCAATGGAAGCAGCAAGCAGCAGGGATCACTCCCCTGCCTCCCTGCCTGGCAGGAGCCAGTGAGTTTGGGGCTTTTTTTTTTTTTTTTTTTTTTTTTTTTTAACAGAAGCAGGAGGTGGAGCCAGGTGGGGCATCCACAGTGGGGGATGGGAGAGCAGTCAACAGTCAGGGGGACCATGGCAGAGCCTCTCATGCAGCATGGGGCAGTGGGGATGCCCCCCCCCCCCCGCCTGGTAGCAGTTGGTGAATGGGGGCATTTAAGAGCCAGAAGCTAGGGCTGGGAGAACAGGCAGGGGATGAGGGCTCATGAAAGAGCCCCCCACACAGCACAGGGCAGTGAGAGTCAGCGCGGATCACCCCTCTGCCTGGCAGGAGCTTCTTTTTTTTTTTTTTAAAGAGCTGGGGCCAGGAAGGGCACCCATTAATGGGGCTGAGAAAGCAGGCAGGAGATGAGGTTTGTCCAATTCAGAGATTCAGCCAATTCAGCAGCGGCCAAATTTCTGAATCACATTTGGCCAAATCGATTCAGGACACAGACTTGAATGCCAGCCAGTGCTAGACCTCCAGGAATGTATAGAAGCAGGAAGTCAGGCTCAGAGGAGAGAGGACTCTTAGTGCTGACTGAGCATGGCTCTTCCTCGTCAGATGTCCTCTGGGCTAGGGACAGAAGTTACACATAAAACCTTTTAAGTTGTCAGAAACTGGTTTAAACCTGTAACAGAATGGAATTGTAGAACACATAAACCAGTTTCAAAATGGCTGAAACTGGTTTAAGATCAGCACTGCTCGTGCTTGTAGGGAGGCAGTTAGACAGGCCAAAGCTACCATGGAGCTGAGGATGGCAACCCAAGTAAAAGACAAGAAGAAATTGTTTTTTAGATATATAGGGAGTAAAAGGAAGGCCCAGGGAGGAATAGGACCCCTGCTAAATGGGCAGAAACAATTGGTGACGGACAGAGGGGACAAGGCTGAACTCCTCAACGAGTTCTTCGCCTCAGTGTTCCTAAGCGAGAGGCATGACAAGTCTCTCACTGGGAGTGTAGGGAGGCAGCAGCAAGGCACCAGACTTCCATGCGTGGACCCTGAAGTGGTGCAGGGTCACTTGGAGGAACTGGATGCCTTTAAGTCGGCAGGCCCGGATGAGCTCCATCCGAGGGTACTGAAGGCACTGGCTGACATCATTGCAGAGCCACTGGCAGGAATATTTGAATGCTCATGGCGCACGGGTCAAGTCCCGGAGGACTGGAAAAGGGCCAATGTGGTTCCCATTTTCAAGAAGGGGAGGAAGGAGGACCCGGGTAACTATAGGCCAGTCAGTCTCACCTCCATCCTTGGCAAAATCTTTGAGAAAATCATCAAGGCTCACATTTGTGAGAGCCCGGCAGGACAAATTATGCTGAGGGGAAACCAGCACGGGTTCGTAGCAGGTAGATCGTGCCTGACCAATCTAGTCTCTTTTTATGACCAGGTCACAAAACGCCTCGACGCAGGAGGAGGGGTGGATGTCGTATACTTGGACTTCAGGAAGGCCTTTGATACGGTATCCCACCCCATACTGGTGAACAAGTTAAGGGGCTGTGACTTGGATGACTGCACAGTCCGGTGGGTGGAGAATTGGCTGGAGGGTCACACCCAGAGAGTCGTGGTGGATGGGTCAGTTTCGACCTGGAAGAGTGTGGGCAGTGGGGTCCCGCAGGGCTCGGTGCTTGGACCGATACTCTTTAATGTCTTCATCAGTGACTTGGACGAGGGGGTGAAATGTACTCTGTCCAAGTTTGCAGATGACACTAAGCTATGGGGCGAAGTGGACACGCCGGAGGGCAGGGAGCAGCTGCAAGCAGACCTGGACAGGTTAGACAAGTGGGCAGAAAACAACAGAATGCAGTTCAACAAGGAGAAATGCAAAGTGCTGCATCTAGGGAGGAAAAATGTCCAGCACACCTACAGCCTAGGAAATGACCTGCTGGGTGGCACGGAAGTGGAAAGGGATCTTGGAGTCCTAGTGGACTCCAAGATGAACATGAGTCGGCAGTGTGACGAAACCATCAGAAAAGCCAATGGCACTTTATCGTGCATCAGCAGATGCATGACAAATAGGTCCAAGGAGGTGATACTTCCCCTCTATCGGGCGCTGGTCGGACCGCAGCTGGAGTACTGCGTGCAATTCTGGGCGCCGCACTTCAAGAAGGATGCGGATAACCTGGAGAGGGTCCAGAGAAGGGCCACTCATATGGTTAAGGGCCTGCAGGCCAAGCCCTACGAGGAGAGATTAGAGAAACTGGACCTTTTTAGCCTCCGCAAGAGAAGGTTGAGAGGCGACCTGGTGGCTGCCTATAAGTTCATCGGGGGGCACAGAAGGGAATTGGTGAGTATTTATTCACCAAGGCGCCCCCGGGGGTTACAAGAAATAATGGCCACAAGCTAGAAGAGAGCAGATTTAGATTGGATATTAGGAGGAACTTCTTCACAGTTCGAGTGGCCAAGGTCTGGAACGGGCTCCCAAGGGAGGTGGTGCTCTCCCCTACCCTGGGGGTATTCAAGAGAAGGTTGGATGTGTATCTAGCTGGGGTAATGTAGGCCCAGCACTCTTTCCTGCTTATGCAGGGGGTCGGACTCGATGATCTATTGAGGTCCCTTCCGACCCTAGCATCTATGAATCTATTTAAGTATCAGACTTAACTGATTTGGGTCAAATTGGTTTATGAAACTTCTGTCCCAGACCCCTTCCTGGTTCAAGTCCCCCTGCATCCCAGCATGTTTTTAAGCCCTGGACTGGGCTGGGCTGGGCTGTCTGCTCCAGCAGAGAAGGGTGAGGGGAGAGAGGTAGGGATTGCCTTCCCTCCCACCCCCTGCAAACCCCAGCTGGGGTCTGGGGCTGGGTGGGGAGTATTAAATCCCTCTCCCCCCCCCCCCCCCGAGTACAGAGCTATCCTGCCCTGCTAAACTTACTGCTGGCTGTGATCGTGAACTACAAATTCCAGAGGCATCTGGAAGCAGGAAGAAGTGATGAGCAACCCTCAAGTGTCCTTCTGTTGTGATTCTGGACTGGGAGAACTGGGGGGCAGCAGGAAGAGGAAGGGAAAACACCTCCCATGCTGTAGCATCCCCCCCTCCCCCTGACTTCTGGCCTGACTCACTGCAGGTAAGTAGCTGCAAAAAGTAAATGTCTGTTCACTTGTTAGTCAGCTTAAAATAACCTTCAAAGACTGAATTGATTCAGCCTCAGGCTTTTTAACTGTCTGTACTTAGCCCTGAAGAGTAATCCATGTGGATTTTCAGGTCAGTGTGGATGCCTGGGTAGATCGTCGCACAGGGATTGGGGAGGTGCCCCATGCCTTATAACTCACTCGTAACACCTAAAGAAAACAGGCAAGTGCCCTGTAAAAACATGGAGACTTCTTTTCTCTGTATAAAAACGTAATCCACAGCTCAGTAGTCTCTCTCCATTGACTTCAGTTAACCACAGAATAGGTCCTGGCTGCTTCCAAAGCTACTCCACTAGCAAAGAAAAGCCACTTTCTAGACGATGATTTAGCATCAAAAAATTACATTTGTCTTTATCTTGCTTGTTTTTGACTTCCCCATTTTCAATTTGTTTTTATCTTTCATAATGTATTGTTTGGTCTGTATTCAAGAGCTGAAAACATGTCATTGTTATTGTGCAGAGTTAGTAAATCTTTTCCATTCTAATGCATTTTCTAATGCACTCCGCTTTGCAATCCAATGATTTTCCACAATTCAGTTTTCTTTAAAAAGGGGAAATTATCTTGCATTTTAGAGGTTGTTTTATTCATTACTCAATATTGTATATAGCATGGCTAAAGTTCAGCCTTTATATAGATTACTTTTCTGTACCCAGTAGGGCTGTGCAAAACAGTACCATTCTGCTTTAGCTTCCATTTTGACGGAACAGTGTTTTGTTTCATTTCATTGAAGCTGTTTTGATGTTTTACCTATAGGCTATAATGGGGAATCATGAAAATTCCTAACATTGTGTCATTTCTTGCCCAATTCAGATGAAATCTGCAGGGATGGTAGCCCCTTCTGAGATCATGAAGCCTGCCATGTTTCAAGGAGATAGGTGCAGAGATTTCTGGAAAACTGCACCTCAAGTTGTTAAATAAAACTCCTGTCACTTGCCAGCAGCAGCAGCTGCCTGTCATCCAGCAGGCAGATTGGGGGCCCACCTGCACCCCCGGGAGGGCTACAGGGCTGTGCCAGACTCCTTCTGGGGTGCAGGCCCCCAATCTGCCTGCCAGATGACAGGAGGCTGCTGCTGCTGGCTGGGACTGGCACTGGGCACAGTCCATAGAGAGCGCCAAGAAGACTGGTGCTGCCGCTGACCCCAGCTGGCAGCAGCAGCAGCCTCCTGTCATCTAGCAGGCAGATCAGGGGCTCACACCCCCAGATGGAGTCCGGCACAGCCTGCACAGCCCTCCCGGGTGTGCAGGCAGGCTCCTGATCTACCTGCTGGATGACAGGAGGCTGCTGCTGATGGCTGGGGCCAACGGAAGCAGCAATCTTCCTGGCACTGGGTGTGGGCTGCACATCCCTAATACCCAGCATTGAAGAAAGTAAAGTGCAGATAAAAGCATGACCTGCTGTATTCAGAGACTGATTTTAAATAGTTCAAGGGTTTGATTCTACTGTAAACATCTATTGATTCCAATGGTGAAGGGAGGTATTCATTATCTCACAGTGAAACACAACAGTAGGAACTGTATACTGCTCTGTGCTGTGCTGAGTACCTCAAGTGTATAGGCCGGACATTCTGTCAAGCACTTCATATAAATAATTACCTGTCATTAGTGCAAAATATCTCCACAGCTTTTCTCAGTGAGTGAATACCTAGCCTTGGATGAAATAAAATTGCTTGAATTTGAAACTAGAGTGTTCTGTGAATGTTCTCAAGATCACCTCCCAGCCCATGCTGGCCTCCTAAACAAGGCGACAGAAAGTTGACCTTGTTAGTCATCTTAGAATTCCATTAGTGGAAAATATTCCACTCCCACCTAAATCCCTTGATTTGGAGACATGCAAGATTAGAAGAGACAGGGACACTGTTCCAACCCAAGAAACCCTGCGTTGCATAATTACCCCCAAGTGCCAACCAAGTACCATAAGTTTCAGCAACCATGAAGCCATTCTAACTTTTGACAGGGGCCAGCCCAACTCCAAGAAGCTTATCCTAGATGAGCCATACCAATTTTTCTTACATCCATTTAGAACTTGTGCTAAGCACAGCTCAGCCACACCCAAGTACTTGGGCCCCAAGAATAAACCTGAGGTAAAACTGAACAGTTTCTAGAGTTGTAGCCTCTGAGAGGGTGTTTTAATCTATAGGAGGTGATGTGCAAAGCAGGGATCCAGCATATTAATAACTTTAAGAGTTGCCTAATTAAAGAGACTTGAGAGAGCATATATTGACTGATGCGCTTACAGTAGGAACAGGGTCCTTCTGAAAATTTCAACAATATCAAAGCGTACAAAACGGCCACAAAAGGCATTTCCTTGAGGGGAAGAAAACCAGGATATATACCAGGGTGCCTATTAGGCCCGTGCAGAGAGGCTGGTATTGGCTTCAGATTCGGCTGATTCGGGGAATAATGATTCAATCTGGTGATGTGGATCGCTGTCCTGAATTGATTCAGCCAAATGTAATTCAGAAGCCCTGAGGGCACTGCAGCAGCCAGTGGGCTGGGTTTTTTTTTTTGGGTTTTTTTTTTTTTTTTGAAGGGCTGGGAATTGGGCTGGGCAGGGCAGCCATGGAGAGCTGGGAGAGTGGGGGGGGTGTCAGGGGACTCACAGCAGAGTCCCCCATTCAGTGTGGGGCAGTGGCAGGCAGCGAGGATTGCCTCCCCACCTGGCAGTATGCAGTGAGTAGGGTCTTTTTTTTTTAAAACAACTGGGGCAGGTGAAGCAGCCATGGGTGGGGAGCTGGAAGAGCAGTCAGGGGTTGGGGGGCAGGAAGGGGACGGGGCCTGGAAGGGGTTCCCCCATGGTCCTCTCTCCCCTCCTTCAGTCCCCCCTCCCACGTCCCCTACTTACCAGCATGGAGTTCAGCTCCAGCTCCCTGCTGCAGCCAACAGGGATTGCCCAAATTGCTGAAGCTCTCCGAATCTTTATCGCATCTATTCGGAGAGCTTTGAATCAGTTCGGACCTTTTAATTGATCACCTGATTTGATTCAGATTCAGAGATTTGGGCACGAATCAGGCCAAATCTCCTCCTAATTGAATCAGCACCTGAAGCTTCACACAGCCCTAGTGCCTATACTTGTGCTCGGGAGTAGGAAGGAGGTATTTTAATTAGAATTGTTTCTAGAGAGCTTGGCATTACATGTATTAAAGCCCCATGCATTTAAAAATTTCCATGGGCAGGTTTAACCGAAGCTCATTCAATGAGCTTTATTTAAAGCACCCCAGACTCATTTAATCAAGTCTGCTCTAATGCGTTCTAATTAGAATACATCAGAACATGTGTATAGATGCCCATAAAGCATAATAAAGGAAAGGAATAAATAACAAAGGAATATAGTCCCACTGAAAACCTTTATGGACTGGCCTGACAGCATCTAGAGAAAAATCAATGAAATCTACAGTAACATCCACATTTATAGTCTCTAGCAGAAGTATACTTTATTTTGTAGCTGAATCACTGGAAACAGTCTGGGTGAAAAGCTGCATTTAAAAACTTTTAAATCAAAACAGAGAAGATGTGTGTTTTCATCCAGCTAGGGAAAGAATCAACTTTTAATTAAACTTTGTGGTTTTAACTGTCTTGTATCTAACCGTATTTTATCCTTACATGTATTTTCCTGTCTCTTTCATGGTATTTTCTACAGGAAAAAACAAAGATGCCTGTGTTTCCACAGCAGGGACTTCATATTTCACTGATGTACCACTGAATAGCAACACTCATTGAAACTAAAAGACTTGCTTGTGGAGCTAAGTTCTACTCAGTGGGTGCACCTACATGTGCCATTAATGCAACAGCAATAAACCGCAGAGCTTATTGCTCCACAGCTTATTGCTCCTGGGAAGCTCCCAGGAATGCAGTTTACCATGCACCCAAGGCTGCAGCATGTTGAGCTGGGTCAGAGCAGCCCTGGCTGGTAGCAGGGCCAGGGAGTCAGCCTGCTAGCCCAGGGCTGTTCCAACCTAGCTCAACCTGCTGCAGAGGGGCTGGCTGTGGCACAAGGGTGCTAAGTGTGGAACTAGCCAGCAGGCAGCCCCTGCACTGAGGTACCCTCATGCCCCAGCCAACCACATCACTATCTACATGTGTGGTGCTGTGCATTAAACATTTATTAGTTTACTTCAACCTAATAGCTCTGCACATGTGAATGTTGAGAAATATACTGCAGAGCTAATTAAGCAACTCCACAGTAAGTGTCTTGTGTAGATGCACTCAGTATATCAGAATGGAAAAATAACAGATCATACTGGAGCAGAACCCTGGAATGGACATTAGGCTGATACTGGCAACAAATAACTTTTTTAAAATAAATCTGGGCTTTCTTATTCCAACTTAGTAGTGCTTTTTCCTGTAAGTCGTCCCAGTATTGTCATAAATAAGGACAACCATTCCTTTTACACAATTTAAAAATAAGTCAATAAATAGCAATAATAAATTCATGCAATACGTGACTGCAGATCAGAAGCAATGTAGTACCTGTATTTTGGTGTACTGAGGTACCCTCCTGAGCAGCAGCTGAAGGTGGGGGTGGGCTGGGCACTACCTCCTGGGGCAGGGATAAGCTGGGAGAGGAGAAGGTGTGGCAGTCTCCTGAATTTCCTTAAAAATAATATGGTCACCCTAACTAATCCTCCCAGATTTCTTTTCCCTGCTGTAGCAGTGGGAGGGGGACAAATTCAAGGTAAAACTCCAATAATTAGATTCTATATCAGGAAAATTATAACAAATGTATACGTTTTCCAGATATAAAATCTAATTTTTAGGGGGTTGTTTTACAACTAAGGTTGTCTTAAAATTCAAGTAAATATGGTATTCTATGTAGGTCTGCTCCAAAGCCTATTGAGGACAGCAGTAATTGCTCCATTGAGTTCAAAGAGCTTTAGATCAGACTTTAAATAGTCAGTGGTAGGAAGTTACTGCATAGGATTTAAGGCCAGATTATCTGATCTTTTGAAATCCACTGGAGTTTTGGGTCAATCCAGTATCTGCCGCTTCATAAGGATAATTGTTTCTTCTGATCTAGTTCCACTGATATAACAGTGAATAGCAAGAAACACCATAAACAGCTCAGTTTTGCATTTCTTAGAGCAGGGGTAGCTGATCTGCCCTGGATTTTGTTCCTGTTGAAGAGGAGTAAGGGAAGAGACATGGCTCATTTAGTACTAACAGTTTGATTAATAAAAGTTGGCAGCATTATAGAGAGTTTTAAAGCCATATACATCATCCTGAACATAACTGTTCCTACAAACAAGAGTTGTAATTCTAACCTCCGCTCAATGGTCCTCAAAAATGTAGGTTACAGTTGGCAAAACAACTATTATAGGCCAGACAAATTAGTCTATTTTAATGACAGTAGAGCTTAATATTTATGTTTCCAGCCAAAAATAATGCAACAGAAAAAAAAGTTCCTAATGTTTCATAAGGTTCCTAATGCAATGTCTCTTTTTGATGGATTGTGCAAGCATGGTTTGCAAATAAAAGCTACAAGGCCAGAATGTAAATTTAGCATATTACTTGTGGGCTTGCACAAATCTAACCCAACATCAAATTCTGACCCCACAAATACAATCCCACATCTGCAACAACCATGCAGGCTGGGTCATCATGGTGGGTGACTCCCTCCTGAGAGGGGCCTATTTGTCAACCAGATCCCATGGCACTGGAGGTTTGCTGCTTGCCCGGTGCCAGGATTTGAGACATCATTGCAAGGATTCCCAACCTCATCCAGTCCTCCAATTTACTATCTTATGGTCCTCATCCATGTGCGTATGAATGATGCTGCCAGGAGTAGTGCGGACCACATCATGAGTGACTACAAGGCTCTGGGGCCAGACTTCAGAAGTTGGGGGCACAGGTGGTCTTCTCGTCTGTCCTCCTGGTCAGCAGTCACT
This sequence comes from Crocodylus siamensis, assembly GCF_052110815.1. NCBI lineage: Eukaryota > Metazoa > Chordata > Crocodylia > Crocodylidae > Crocodylus > Crocodylus siamensis. Next base: position 85,395,587 of record NC_143401.1, on the reverse strand, counting down.
GTCAATGCCAAGATACCTGCATCAGAGTAGTCAGCCTGCAACTCTGGAGTTGGTGCCATCATGCAGGTTTGGGCTTCTACAAACATGATCCTCACTTCCATGAGCAAGGTATCCTGCGACAAGATGGTCTTCATCTTTCTTCTAAAGGTAAGAGTGTGTTCTCTTACAGGTTGGCTGATCTCTTCCAAAGGGCTTTAAACTAGGTTTGTTGGGGTATGGGGATGCAGTGGACAATGAGAACCTAGGTTCAGAGAACCATGAGTCATGCACTGTATCAGCCCAGGTAAGCACTAAGGGGCCCAACAGACATCAGGACAGGGGAGTACCAAGGGTATCCACTGGAGGGCTTAAAGGTCTCTACACTAATGCTAGGAACATGGGGAACAAACAGAAAGCACTTGCACTCCTGCTTGCAAACAACTCCAACCTGGTTAGACTAACAGAAACCTGGTGGGACCTTACTCACGATGGGTAGGTATTAAGGGTTATAGATTCCACAGACAGGATAGAGTGGGGAAAAAAGGGAGGAGGTGCTGTTATTTATGTTAAGGAGCAAGATACATCTTCTATAATCAAGATGGGATCAGAGGAGGGCCAAACTGAGATACGGTGGGTTAGGATACAAGGGGGTCAAGGGGTGAAGAACTTGGTAGTGGCAGTCTACTGTAGACTACCACACCAGGAGGATGAGCTAGACCTGGAATTCTCTGGTCACCTGTCAGAGGCTGCCCTGATATCTGCTGGGAGGATCAAACCCTAACACAGAAGGTATACAATCCCACAAAGGGGAATGCTTTGCTGGACCTGGTGCTGACTATGGGGGACAACTTGGTGGGGGATCTGCAGGTACAAGGTAACCTAGGGGAAAGTGACCATCAATTGATTGAATTCACTATCCGTCGAAGGGTGGGAAAAATAACCAGCAGGGCAGAAGTGCTAGACTTTGAAAAGGCTGACTTCGGTGCACTTAGGAAATTAGTTAGTGGGACATTAAAGCTCAAGAGCATTGACAAAATGGGAGTCCAGGAAGGGAGGTCGTTCCTCAAGGAAGCAATCTTACAGGCACAGGAGGCGGCAATCCCACCGTGTAGAAAAAAGGGTGCAAAGGGACCAAGAAACCCTCCTGGCTAAACAGGGAAATCCAGAAAAGCCTACGGGCAAAAAAGGGGTATAGTGGCTGTGGAAGCAGGGGGTAGCTACCAAGAAGAAGTATATACCTCCTTGGCTCGTGCTTGCAGGGAATCAGTTAAGAAGGCCAAAGCAGCATTAGAATTAAAAAAAAATAAAGCAGCATAAAAAAAAATTAAGGACAACACAAAAAGTCCTTCTTCAGGTATATAGGGAGCAAAAAGAAGGCGCAAGACTGCATATGACCCCTACAGGATAGACAAGGGCAGTTGGTGACAGATAGAGACAGAGCAGAGCTCTTCAATGAGTTTTTTACCTCTGTATTCTTGAATTTGGATCTAGATAAAATTTCCCAAATGCATTACTGGCAGAAGCAAGAGAAACACCAGCCTACCAACTGTCAGCACCTACCTAGTAAAGAGACACTTGGAATGGGCTGGATGCATTTTAATTAGCAGGACTAGATGAGCTGCACCCAAGGGTACTGAAAGAATTAGCCAGTGCCATAGCAGGACTGGAAAAGGTCCAATGTGGTCCCTATTTTCAAGAAGAGGAGGAAGAAGGATCTGGGTATCTATTGACCAGTTAGTCTCACCTCTATCCCTGGGAAACCCCTCGAAAAATTATCAAGGATCACATTTGTAGAAGTACAGCAGGTAATATAATACTGAAGGGCAACCAGCATGGGTTCATAGCAGGTAGATCTTGCCTAACTAACCTTGTTTATTTCTATGACCAGATCGCTAAAAGCTTAGATACAGGAGTTGAGAGAGGTGTCATCTACTTGGACTTTAAGAAGGCCTTCGACATGGTATCCCATCCTATTCTGATAAACAAATTTAACTGCTGTGCCATAGACAATTACACAGTCATGGGGGTGGCAAATTGGCTTAAGGGTCGTACCCAGAGTGGTGGTAGATGGATAGGAGAGAAGAGTTCAGGACAGCTGGCTATACTTTAAAGAAGCCTTACTGAGCGTGCAGGAACAAAACATCCAATGCACAAAAAGACCAGCAAGTATGGCAGAAGACCGGCTTGGTTTAGCAGGGAACCCTTCAGTAAACTAAATCACAAAAAGGAAGTTTATAAGAAGTGGAAATTTGGACAAATAAATAGGGAGGCATATAAGAGCATTGCTCAGGCATGCAAGGATGAGGTCAGGAAGGTCAAAGTGCAATTGGCGTTACAGCTAACAAGGGACATGAAGGATAACAAGAAGGGTTACTCCAAGTATGTTGGTAGCAAGAGGAGGATCAGGGAAATGTGGGTCCGTTACTGACTGGGGGAGGCAACCTTGTGAAAAAAGATGCAGATAAGGCCTTTGATCTAGTATCCCACAATATCCTCATGAGAAAATTGGAGGATTGTGGGCTTAACTCCAAGACAGTCAGGTGGGTGAGAATCTGACTACAGGATAGAACCCAGAGATTTGTAGTGAATGGATCTGTGTCATCCTGCCAAGAAGTAGGCAGCAGTGTCCCGCAGGGCTTGGTACTCAGACCAGTACTTTTCAACAACTTTATTAATGATTTGGATGTGGGGGTGAAGAGGTCACTTGGCAAGTTCATGGATGACACCAAGTTATGGGGAAGCGTGGTCATGCTGGAAGATAAGCTACAGATACAAGTGAACATAGACAGTCTGGCAAGTTGGGTGGATCAGAATCTGATGAAGTTCAATGTTGAGAAATGTAAAGTGCTCCACCTTGGGATGAGCAACCCACAACACACCTACATGCTTGGCAGCACCAAACTGACTAGCACCATGAATGAAAGGGACCTGGGAGTAACAATAGACCACAGTATGAATATGAGCCAAGTGTGATGTTGTAGCCAATAGGGCAAATAATACTCTGGCATGCATCAATTGATGCATCTCCAGCAAAGACGGAGGTGATTCTTCCACTCTACTCAACACTGGTGAGACTGCAGCTGGAGTACTGCATCCAGTTCTGGGCACCACACTTTAACAAGGACATGGATAAGCTTGAGAGAGTCCAGAGAAGTCCTCCTCCCCCCATATGATCAGAGTCTTACATGGCAAGCCATACAAGGAAAGTGTGAGGGACTCTGGGACTCTTCAGCCCGAGGAAAAGAAGGCTGAGAGAGGATCTGGTAGCAGTTTACTGCTATAGTGGGGGAGTACATCAAGGTCTCGGTGAACAAGTGTTCACCAGGGCACCCGAGTGGAAAACCAGGAGTAATGGCCACAAACTCCTGGAAGATCAATTCAGGCTTAACATAAGAAAAAACTTCTTCACAGTCCAGGTGTTCAGACTGAAATAAGCTCCCTCCAGAGATGGTGCAATCACCTACCCTGGAAATCTTCAAGAGGAGACTAGACAGTCACTTTGCTGGTGTCACTTGACCCCCAGTTGTCTTTCCTGCTTGGTGCAAGGGGCTGGACCTGATGATCTTCTGAGGTCCCTTCCAGCTTTACAATCTATGAACCTATGAAAGGCTGAAGTGCTCAATGCCTTTTTCACCTCAGTCTTCACAGGCAAGGTCAGCTCCCAGACTACTGCACTGGGCAGCACAGTTTGGGGAGGAGGTGACCAGCCAAAAGTGGCAAAAGCACAGGTTAGGAACCATTTAGGAAAGCTGGATGTGTACAAGTCCACGGGGCCAGATGGGATGCACCCAAGAGTGCTGAGGGAGTTGGCTGATGCACAGTCACTGGCTATCTTTTTTGAAAACTCACAGCAATCAGAAGAGGTTCTGGATGACTGGAAAAAGGGCAAAAATAAGGGGAAAAGGAGGATCCAGGGAACTACAGACTAGTCAGCCTCACCTCAATCTCTGGAAAAATCATGAAGCAGATTCTCAAGGAATCCATCTTGAAGCACTTGGAGGAAAAGGTGATTAGGAGCAGTTAGCATGTATTCACCAACATTAGACAAACAAGTCATGCCTGACGGCCTTTTACGATGATGTGACTAGCTCTGTAGATCTAAGGAGACCAGTGGATGTGATATACCTTGATTTTAACAAGACTTTTGATATGATTTCCCACAACATTATTGCAGACAAGCTAAGGAAGTACGGGCTGGATGAATGGACTGTAAGGTGGATAGACAAATAACTGAAACATCGGACTCAGGGAGTAGTAATCAATGGTTTGATGTCCAGTTGGTAGCCGGTATCAAGTGGAGTGCCCCAGGGCTCAGTCCTGGGGCCAGTTTTGTTCAACGTCTCCATCAACAACCTGGAAGATGGCATAGAGTGCGCCCTCACCAAGTCTGCAGATGATGCCAAGCTGTGGGGAGTACTAGATACACTGGAGGGAAGGGCTAGGATTCAGTAACCTAGACAAATTGGAGGTTTGAGCCAAAAGAAATCTCATGAGGTTCAACATGGACAAGTGCAAAGTCCTGCATTTAGGATAGAACAATCCCATGCATCAGTACAGCCTGAGAGCTGTCTGGCTGGGTAGCAGCTCTGCAGAAAAGACCCTTGGGGTTACAGTGAATGATAAGCTGAATATAAGCCAGGAATCTGCCCTTGATGCAAAGAAGGCTAATGGCATACTGGGCTGCATTGGTAGGAGTGTTGCCCATGGGTCAAGGGAAGTGATTCTCCCCCTTTATTCAGCACTGGTGAGGCCATATCTGGAGTACTGTGTTCAGTTTTGGGCCCCCCACCACAGAAAGGATGTGGATAAATTGGAGAAAGTCCAGCGGAGGGCAACAAAAATGGTGAGGGGGTTGGGGGACCTGGCGTATGTGGAAAGGCTGAGGGAACTGGGATTATTTAGTCTAAAGAAGAGAAGGCTGAGAGAGGCATAGGCAACTCATAGGAGGGGTGCAGTGGAGCACATGCTCCCCAAAATTGGCTGCAGCCAGCTTCTGTGGGCAGTCACCACTCACCATGCACCCTCCCCCCCGCCACTGCTGGCTTCCATGAGCAGTCACTGCTCGCCACCCCCCCCCCCCCACCAGCTTCCACGGGTGATCACCAATCACCACCACCCCACCCCCCACCACCACTGCTGGCTTCTGCGGGCGGTTGCCACTTGCCACCCTGACGCTGCCACCCACAAATTGTGCCTCCCCAGTCTCAGGAGGCACCAGTCGTTCATGGAGAGAGGATTTAATAGCAACCTTCAACTACCTGAAGGGGGTTCGAAAAATGATGGAGCTAGACTGTTCTCAGTGGTGGCAGATGACAGAACAAGGAGCAATGGTTTTGGGCTCAAGTTGCAGCAAGGGAAGTTTAGGTTAGATATTAGGAAGAATTTTCTCACTAGGAGGGTAGTAAAACACTGAAACAGGTTACCCAGGGAGGTAGAGAAATCTCCATCCTTGGAGGGTTTTAAGACCCGGCTAAACAAAGCTTTGGCTGGGATGATTTAGTTGGGAATGGTCCTACCTTGAGCAGGGGCTTGGACTAGATGACCTCCTGAGGTCTCTCGCAATCCTAAATTTTCATGATTCTACTGGCATATACTCAAGACTGCTACAAGGTGGCCACATTGCCTCTTTCTGGGATTTGGCATTCATGGAGCAGGAGCTAATACCAGCTTCTCAGCAGTGCTCAAACACTGCACAGAAGCTGTGGAGACATGTCCTTGTGACTTATCATGAATGTATCTGAAAATATGAGGTTTTACAATCATCTCTCTCCTTCCCCACCCATCCTACTTCTGCTCACAGTACTGGTTGGGTTTGGTTACAGATCATTGAATCAAACTAAAGCAGAGACGGGGCAGCTCTTCAAGTACCTGTTTGTTACATGCAGAAATAAAAATGTATTGTGAAGGGCTTCCATTTGGGAAGCACTAATAGTCACAGGCAATCATGACATTCTAAAAATTATAGATAATTTTCTAACAAAAGCTACTGTACCCAATATGGAAAAAGTATTTTGCACCTCTGTGATGGACAAAAGTAAATTCCACTGCACTGGAAGCTGTTCATTGCCTAGGGACCAGAGGTTACTTGGATACATTTACCAAAGGCAGAGGGGGAAATCTACCCAAAACCCCTGAAATCATAGAAATAAGGCTGGAAGCAATCATGAGAAGTCACCCAAGTCCATCTCTCTGTCCCACTTCAGTATCAACTCTGCTTAAACAAACTGTGGCAAATGTTTGTCTAATCTGTTCTTAAAAGCCTCTAATGATGGTTCATATAGGTAATGTATTCCACTACTTAACTATCCCTACAAGAGCTTTTTAATATCTAGCATAAATCTCACTGCTGCAATTTAAGTCTATTACTTTTTGGCCTATCCCCAGTGAACACAGAGAACACTTTATTACCTTCCTCTCTGCAGTAATCTTTTCCATATTTGCAGATGCAGGTCTCCCTGGAGTTTTGTCTTCCCTAGATTAAACAAATCCACTTCAATCATTGCACATGGGTCATCTTTTCTAGAAGACGGTGGCATGCAGCAGCTATGCAGAGTGGTGGCGCCCTTGGTGGGGCCTGTATGGCACTGTCCACAGGGCCCCCCGTGGTTGCCCTGATTCACCCACCTCCCCTCACATCCCAAGGGACGGCTCTGCCCTAGGGACTAACTGGTTCAGAGAAGCATTAGCTTTCACAGGCAATAACTCTTGTCAGTTGACTACAAAGGCTCATGCTTCTCCGAACCAGTTAGTCTGAAGTCAGGCAGGAGGTAGCACCTTAGGCTAAAAACAGATATCACACTTGTCCTGGAGCAATACCTTTTATTCTGGGCTCATACAGAGTACAAACCCATTGTCCCAGTTCAAAGTACCTGTGAAGTATCTAATATAACACTTTTTCTGGGGGGCTAATTCAAGTTAATTGCCATTCAAGCTATGAAAACATCAGTCTCCCCCTCTTGCCCCCCTCTGCCTGTTTTGATGTGAGCAGAAGCCTAGGACAATCAAGCCTGGAACAAACCAGATGTCTGTTTTTACCCCTAGAGACTAATCTGACTAGCCACTTCTCTTTGCACATTATAGTTAAGCACCCAACAGAATTCATTTTGAATTTATCTAAGGAAGATATTTTATGCCATACCCTTCTAAAATCAGGTAAAGCAGTGGGTTAGCTGTAGCCGTTTTGGTCTAAGGGCATAGGCAAACAAAACTCTTTGATTAGAGGTGATTTTATTAAACCAACTAAATAGTTGCAATTTTTTTTTCTTTGCAAGCTTGTGGGCTCACATGCCCTTCATCAGGCAAACAAAAAACAATCAAAGGTGGTAAGCGTTCTTCCAAGTAGAAAAGGAGCTTCATCAGTCAAAGGAGAAATCAGAGGTGGCAAGGTTTCTCCCAGGTAGAAAACCCAGGTTGTAAAGAACTGCTCTGTGAGAATGCAAATGAGAACAGACAATGGCTGTAGCAGTCAAGGTACCTGAAGGCAAATCAGATGGTAGGAATTTGACTTCTTCTTCACGTTGTGAAGTTTCCTTTTCAAACAGCAAAACATGATATCATCCATTTTTCAGGGATGTTGGTTGTATAGTTGTGTTGGTCTAAGAGTATAGGCCAGGGGTTGGCAAAATGTGTCCCGGGGGCTGGATGCAGCCCATCAGGCCACTCTATCTGGCCCATGGGGTCCTTAACATCTTTAGAAAATTAATATTAATCTACCCTGACCTGCATGTCATGTGGCCCTCGATGGCTTGCCGAAGCTCAGTAAGCGGCCCTCTGCCCAAACTAATTGCCCGCCCCAGGTATAGGCAGAAAAAACTGTTTTGGATAGAAGCGATATCTTTTATTAGACCAACTAAATAGTTGCAGAGAGGGGGAGACCTACTTAGGAGAACTGTTATCATCTTTGATTTCTCCTTTGCAAAAAATTGCTACTATTCAGTTGATTTAATAAAAGATACCACCTCTACCCAAAGACTTTTGTCTGCCCACACTTTTGCAGACACTTCAGACGACAGAGAACTTTCTCTGTCAAATTTCTACTGCTAAGCTCTTACACCCTTACGTGTGCTGACTGCATTCCTTTTATAAGGATGGAAACACATTAGGGTGAAATTCCCCCTAGAGACAATGATGAACACACACGTATTGTGATAGGATGTCTATGCTCTATAATGGGAGGCAGAGGAAGGCAAAATACCAATCTTCTCATTCTACTAAAATTATTTTAGTGTTACACACAACTAGCAACTCTGGTTGAGTTTTTCCCACCATCTCACACAACGCGACACATTTCTCACTGAACCGTTTAAGGTAAAGCTGTCATCACTCACTTTCAGAATAATCTTTCCATTGTTCATTTTTTATAATAATATTGTATGAATGACAGATGGATACCTGCAAATCTTATGACCTGCAGCTTCAAATATTTAACAGATTCAGAAGTCTGGTATGATGGACACCCCCCCCCACACACACACACACACGCCCACACACTGGGATTTTATGGCTTCACTCCATAAATTCTCAGCAATCAAATAGAGAAATATCAAATGAACATATAAAAGGCAAGGGAAATAAACTAAGCAGTCATTCGCCAAGTAGCTAAAAGTATCTAGATAAGCAAAGAGATGTGAGATGAGAGTGAAAAGCCAGAAAAGGAATCATAAATCCCCCGAGTGGCATGAGATAGGACGCAGTGCTTGGCTCACCATGGATATAACTCAAAGCTGTCTGGCTTCCGTGGGAGAGCTGACTGAAAGATACATTCACCTTCCCTGTCCCCTGAAAATTAAACAAGACAGACACACCCATACACCACTCTGGTCACTGCCCTAAAGGAGGAGCTCTTCAAGGACTGGGAATGTTACAACATGTTGCATCTCTCAGTGACAATTAACTGTATGTCTAGTCTCGCTTCTGGCTGTTAGCATCACAAAACATACGTTGACAATTAATACAATTTTGGGAGCAGGGGCTGAAACATTCCATAATAGCTGACAAGCTTCACAGCTATGAAACATGTTCACCTCTTTGATGACATAGACAGAAAAAGATAAAAGCCAAAGAAATTTATATTATTTTCTTATTCTGATTTAAATGATAGTGAAACAGACAGATGTGCAATGATCCTAGGGTAGCTTACACAGTAGGTGGTGATTATTCTGTCTTTTCTAAGTATGCATGTGGGTGTGGAGGGACAAATAAACAGCTTTTCATAAACAGCTACCCCTGGGTAAACAAAGGGTCGTGTTGCAAGTTATATTTAAACCAACCTAGAGGTACCTAAAATGGGAGCATTCACCCTTTAAAGGCATTAACCCATGCTAGGTACCTTCTAAATGTATTGAAAGTTATGCTACTTCAGATGAAAGTTATCTTTGATCCATTTTACACCCAGTTCATTCCAGCTTCCTGTTAGAGTTTTGTCGCAAGCTACCTTAAAACTGGCATAAATACGCTTAAAATGAGGGGATTTTTAGTGAAAGGGTGTTAAAGCTGTCATAAGTACCCTCTAAACATTTTAGAGTTATGCCACTCCAGTGGAGGATCATCTTTGATCAGGTCATTCCAGGGTCTTGTTCAACAGCTCCCAGGAGATAAACCAAACAATTTGCAGTCCTCCACAGTCCCTAAATGCACACTTCCCAACCACTCTAGCCATCTTCACCTTCCAAACTTTTAGTGGCCCTCTCCTTTCCACCACCCCTTCACACTTAGAGTAGGCAGGCTGCCCTGGCTTAACTTCTGTGAGACTAGATGCTTTCCCTGGCTCCTGGGTCTAGTCCACAGGTGAGCAAAATATGGCCCGGGGGCCAGATCCAACCTACCAGGCCATTCTATCTGGCCTTCAGGGCCCCTAAAAAATTTAAAATAAATATTAATTTGCTCCTAGCTGCCTATCAAAGATGACAGGAACAAGGGGCAGTAGGATCCAGAGGAAGCTGGTGGCAGGACCCAGCAGCAAGGCCTGCCCAGCTGTTCCCGCCCCCACTCCACCCCTGCCTAGCAGAGGCTTCTGGCCTGGGACCATGGAGCTGTTCCTGCTTCCCTGTGCCAGAGGGGCCAATGTGGCCCTCAACAACTTACCGCAATTTGGTAAGCGGCCTTCTGCCTGAAATAATTGCCCATACCTGGTTTAGTTGCCCAGCATCTCCAGTCTTGGTGTGGCGAAACCGGGCTGAACTGCTGCCCAGGTGGGTGGCTAGCAGGTAGGCACTGCCCCAACTTGGAGGCAGTACCCACCCCGATCCAACGATTTCTCTGAGCCTGAGCTGGGGCACAGCACGCATGCATCTAGCAGCCTGCCTGGCAGCCCTGGGGGGTGCTACAGCTGCACAGAAAAGGATACGGGGCCCCTAAGCTCACCCCCCCAGCTGCGGGGAGATGCGGGCAGGCTCCTCAAAAAGGAAAAGATCATGCCCCTTCCCTCTTTTGTCTTTAGCCCACCGGTCCTGTAGTGGGGGAGGAGAGGGGAAGCTGTCAAAAGGTTGTATTGTTACAAATAGCTAAGTTGCAAACTAAACTACATGCAGATATGGTTTAGTTTGCAACGTAACAAATTTATTTGAACTGTAAAAAAGAAAAAAAGAAAACCCATATATGTACAGTGTGATGCAATTAAACTGCAAAAACTGGCAATTTTCATCATGTGTACAAGCACCCACTTACACCAGTGAAGTTTTGCCTACGCTTCTTTCAAGGTAATTCTCCCCCACATTAAGCAACCTGCCTTAGAGGTTTACATTTCTTGTCCACTACAGTTTTACTGAAGAGCTCAAAGATCGTACATGACTCTTTCCAAAGTGAGTCCTAATTTATATATTTCAAACAACCTTGTTTGTGAAATGATATAGGTTTGGTTTTTAGGTCACCATTTGCAAATGCCAGGGGCAAGTTGATTTTATGAGCCACGCTTTTTGAGAAAATAGCACAAATCTTGGAATTTATGAGCCCAGTCAAGGCTCACTGAAGTCATTGCCATAGAAAAGTTTGGGGCCAATTCTGCCAACAGCCCCTCAAGCACATAACTCATTTCAAAGCCCAGAAGTCTGCAATGCAGATAAAATCAGAAAAAAGGAATTTGCCCTTCAATTTATTCATGCATTCATAACGCACAGTTAAACAAGATATTTTCATATACATTTTGCATGTGCTTCTAAAATGGATGCCCCTGGCAGTTTGAATATACAATGATACTTTATGACTTAAGTTATTATTGTAGACCCTTGAAAGAGGAGCTTCAAATGGGAATGCTGATAGATCATTAACCAAATGAGTTCAGACAGTATTGCTGTAAAGGAACAACTAGAAATCTGTCAGAGATTGGATAACTATGGAAATGATCACCACATCCAGATTACATTTTTTTAGCTGTGAAAGCACAGTTCCTTTGTATAGAGAAAAATACCCATGAAATATCATTCCAGCTTTGTTAGAACTTTTTTGGCACTTTTGAGGAACAAGAGTTTTTTTGCCATTGAATTTAAGAACTTCAGTTTGCACTTCATATAAGACCTCTTCTAGAAAAATCATTCCTTAACATGAATTGTCATGACAATTGTGTCATATTATGTTTCCCATTCTTAAATGTCATCACATTACAATGCCCTTCCACGGTTTCAGTGTATGTTTCTAGCTCTTTCACTCACTGATTTGGCAGCATAATATCATTTCCCAGATGCTGCTGCTTTTTAAATCACCAAATTTTCATGTCATATTAACCTACTCTATTTGCAGGGAGTGACTGCCGTGTTGGGGATGGGGGGGGGGGTCCACATTACAATAATCACTATCCAAGCAGCTTGTAAAAGCTTTTCAAAATTTTTTTTTTTTTTTTTTTTTAACTTGTCTTCATGTTTATTTAAAAAAAAAAAAGAAAACTCAGGTCACCTGGCACCTTGCATGATTGGGTACCTGAAAGGCAAACAATTTACCCAATTGGTTGGTTTCTATCGGGGTGATCAACCTCTGGCCTGAAGAGCCATGTCTTTGGAAGAGGTGGGGTTTGGGGAGGTGGTGACCAGATATCTTGCAATGCTTAGGTACAGATTTAGATATCTGGTTGTAAAGGGCCCTACTTTAAATATCTTGGCCAAAAATGCTTTTCCAGACCCAAGTTTCCACAACAATCTCTATCTCTGTTTTCCTTAAGAATATTCTTCAAGAACTGTGTTCTCTAATCCCTGATAATAAGGAGTATCAAAGTGAATGCTACCGAATCCTTGTAGAAGAAATTAGCATTTCTGCTGGGATTCGTACCTGAGACTATCAGATCTAGAAAACAGAAGTTAACACTTGGGCTAAATTATCTGCTAGCTATCGAGTGCAGCAGTAACAGTATTATATCCAAAGCTCTTACCCTTGTGTGACAATATTAGAAGGGTAAGTATCACGAGAAAGGAGAGATTAAGGTACTGTAGCAACAAACCCTCCAATCCGTTAAAATCTTCTGATTTTTATTGTATATCTTCTATCATGGATTTACTTGCTCTGCATGTCCCTTATCTTGACAAACAAAGGAGAAACATTTTATTTTAAAAACCCCTCTCAATAAATAACTTTGTGTAGCCTTTGATCCAGAAAGGAAAGGCGGGGGCACGGCTCCAGCTGAGGCGGCTTGATGTCACTCCATTTATTTCATGGTGATGGGGGCACAGTCCTTTCTTTCAGGTGAAGTGCAGAAGTGCTGGCTAACACACAGCACTCAGTGGTGATTTCATAGGCTGTAAGTCTAATGCTAAGTCCAGCTGGAGAACCGCATTTTGCCGACATTTTTGGTTCAATGCTTGGATCCTGTGGCCGAGGAATTTCCCAAGCTTTTACCTCTTGCAGACTTGCATTCCATTCAAAACTTGCCATTTAAAAACAACAACAAAAAAACACCCCAAAACACACGTGTAACCCCTCAGACTGTTAAAAAAGTTTCAGAACCCAGAAAATCCTTGCAGCGTCACATCCCACATTCTGGAGGCAACCTAACAAAAGCTTAAAGGTGTGCAGACTTCTCTCAGCCGAAGACAGTCCGGTCCTCTAGATTCAAATATGCAGCCAGCAATTTAAGTGTCAGAGTAGTTACTCATCTAACAACAGATTATTTTAGCAGAAAACCTCAGCAGATCTCCCAAACAATGTCCCATATCCTCCCAGGTGCCAAAAGCTCCCAACCTAGATCTAATTCTACGTCTAACTGGCACTTCAGCAGCTTTTGGAAATCTAATACAATTCAGTGCTGACTATCCCCCTCCTAAAATCGGCAACCAAAAAGCTGCTAAGATGTCTGGAGTTCTTCTGCATTACCCTTTTGGCCCAGAAAGATCACTACACAACTAGACTTGACTTACTGTACACATGTGGAAGAGATCCAGAACAGTCTGGTAGACTTCTAGTCTACCTAAACCATGTTGCAGTTCAGTTCCCTGAGAACAGTGTAGATTCTGTATAAGCGCCTCATTCCTTAGACAGAGGGGGGGAAATCACCCCAAACAACTTTGTAAAGCTGAGATCAAGCACACAGATTAGAGAGGAGGACCCATTCACTTTTTGCTCAGTAGCCTATGGGGTAAGGGCACTTGACCAGGAAATGAGATACCTTGCTTTGAGATCTCTCTTGGCCGTAAAAGGGGTTGAAAACATCTCACATACATATACTCAGCACCTTAATTTTTGCCCCAGACCTCTGGAGGTATCCCAAAACATCTCACATACATATACTCAGCACCTTAATTTTTGCCCCAGACCTCTGGAGGTATCCCAAAACAAGCCGTTAGTCCTGACTACCCGAGTTATTGAGACATTCAGCTCCACTGTGCACTCCTCTGTGTCCAAGACTTGCAGTCCAAATGCTCTGCAGACACCCCCTGGTTCCACCTGCTGTTACACGCATGAGCTGTCTATGCACAGCTCCTCTAATACAACTCTGTGCTTCCAGCAAAAAGATTCTGCAAATGTTCAAAACTGAAAGTGCTAGGAGGACATAAAACTGAATGTAATGCCAAGATGCATATCAAAGGGATGGCTGTATGCATCGCATTCATCTTCATACAGAATTGATTTTAAAAATCAATTTTAAAACTGAAATGAAGCTGCCACAGAATTTCTGTTCAGTGCTGCAGAAACCATAGAGCGATGCAGTAGAATGTAGGCTCCGATTACTGTGTGCAATTAGATCTATGGATAAAATTGAAAATCTCTCATATTTTTGTGAATATGATGATGTATGACTGAATTTTGAACTGCTGCTTGCCTGAAGACGCAGTCGAATCAAAAGGGAACTAAAAACGGACTGTTAAAGAAAGGAAACAATGTAGGAAAGATTAAACAGTGGCCTAAATAAGCATTATTCCCTGAAATAAAGGCAGGTTCATAGCCAAGAAGAGGGATGCTGAGGCCGAATCCTAGGCACAGACCTGTTTGCCAAGGCTCAAAAGAGGAAGAACAAGAGATGCTGATTTGTTAAGAGTATCATCTACCCAGAGAAGGCCAGAGTTTGTCATGAACTGGGCAAAGCTCTCCAGGGTTTCTCTTCGAAAAAGGTGGCAGGCTAGGAAGATTCAGTCTGTCTACAAAGCACAGAGCACCCGCCTGAGGTAGTCCTAAATGACCTACCCCAGCTACCAAACGCAGTGGATCTGTGTCAGCTACGTGCTAGGCCAGCACGTATATATATAGTTAGCCCAGTCAAAGCACTGAACTAATTTGGCTATATTGGTTCGTACCTAAGCCAGGTCATTTAGGGCTAGATTGGATATCTCTGTAAAGTGGTGCCCTCACTGTACAGAAACACACTCAGACCTAGAAGGAGCACACTGCAAGCAGTGCAGGTCAGAGTTGGGGCATAGGCCAGGCCCCCCCTGCTATATACTGGGAGGTTGACCTTAGGCAAGAACTGTGGTAGGGTTACACACACACACACACACCATGGGATTGCATGATTTGTAGATTTAAACTTAAGAGGAACTAGTACTTTATTTGAAAGAAAAAGTATCCAAGTCCCCTTAATCAGTGGCTGAAACAAGTTCCAAAAGGCAAACCTTGGAAGTGTTCAAATCCAGCTGGGTCTGCTGATGCAGTTATAGTAACACTGAAAGGAGGTCATTGTGGATTTTGAGAAAAGACAAAGTGTAGAGTTTCACAGTAGGAGAAATAGAGACCCAGACCCTGATGCCTAGTGGGATGCATTTGTTCAGACCCCCAAAGGCGCAGCAGCATACTTGGTCTGGTATCCTTGACAAACTTATTCCCCAGGGGAGTTTGTAGATGACACTTTAAAGCAAGTTTAAACTGGGTTAAATGCCTCTTGCACCACTTTAATGGAATTGCTGTTTGCACATTCGGCAGCATATTGCGTGTTAATTCCAGCCACTGGATCACATTTGGTGGTGTAATGCACCTTATATGACTTTGGGACACAGCAAATGACTTTGGGACGCTGCAAAATTTAACACCTCCGAGGAGTTGGAGTTTCCTACCCTACAGCCACGGAGGGAAACACTGGGCTCCGTGTGGCTTGGGGCAACCTAAGCAGGGGGCGGGGCCCGAGGCAAATCAGCCCATGCAGGGCCCCACCCCCAATCTAATCCCACGGGCCCTGGACCCAAAGAAACTGCTGCTGCCATTGGCGGCAGGATCTGCAGAGGGGAGGCCAGTAGCGAGCGGCTGGATGCAGAGCTACTGCTCTGCCAAGCTCCATGCCGTTGCTGCTCCGCCCAGCTCCACAGGGCCCCCCAAAGCACGGAGCCCAGGGCAGTCACCCAATTCACACCCCACCCCAAGATGGCCCTGCAGGGGCTGTGCAGGCAGCCCAGGAAGGCAGACTCCACAGAAGGAAAAAAAAAAGCGGCAAGCCTGATCTTTTTTTTCCCCCCCCCCATGGAGCCTGCCTGCCTGAGCTGCGTAGGGTCCTGGTGCTTCCTTCCATGGCTGTGGTGCTCCCTGGGACTGCCCAAGCTGGGTGCTTGCAGGCAGATGCCACCGGGGGTTGCTGCTGCTGCAGGAGGGAAGCACCAGCCCCCCACAGCTCAGGGACTGCTGTACCCACCAGCAGCTGGAGAGGCAGGTAAGACTAGGTCTCCAACACAGGTGTACACAACATACTTCGCCTTAAATTGAAGCAGCATTATTTAAAAAAACATCACTTCAATTTAGGGAGAATTATACCCTCGTGTCGTGTACAAATGTCTCATGATAGGAATTCCAAACATTTATGCAATGTTGCTCTTGTCCTCTAGAGATGCATGGGTCACTATAAGGTGCAATGCAAGGAATCATTTTTATGTGATTTCTTTTCTAAAATATCTTAGTCTCTACGAAAGGTATAATTCTTTAAGATATCAAAGGCTGACTTTGACAAAATGAGACTTTCATAGATTTCATAGACGTTAGGGCTGGAAGGGACCTCAGAAGATCATCGAGTCCAGCCCCCTGCCCCAGGGGCAGGAAGTCAGCAGGGATCATGGGATCCCAGCAAGATAAGCATCCAAATGTGTCTTGAAGGCATTCAAAGTGGGTGCTTGAACCGCCTCCGGCGGCAGTCTGTTCCAAGTGTTGGGGGCTCAGACAGTGAAGAAGTTCTTTCTTATGTCCAGCCTGAATCGGTCACAGTGGAGTTTGTGACCATTCGATCTTGTCATCCCTTGGGGGCTCTGGTGAACAGGCATTCCCCCAGATCCTGATGAGCACCCCTGATAAACTTATAGGTGGCCACCAGATCATCCTGAGCCTGCGCTTTTCCAGGCTGAAAAGCCCCATTGCTCTCAGCCTGTCATCATAAGGTCTGTTTTCCTGACCTCTGATCATGCACGTGGCTCTCCTCTGCACCCTCTCAAGCTTCCCCACATCCTTTTTGAATTGTGGAGCCCAAAACTGGATGCAGTACTCCAGCTGCGGCCTCACCAAGGCCTAGTACAGCAAGGGAGAATGACATCCCGGGATCTGCTTGAAAAGCATCTATGGATGCAAGCCAGCGTTTTGCTCACCTTACTAGCTGCAGCATCACACTGAAGGCTTATGTTCATCCTGTGGTCAATCGTGACCCCCAAGTCCCTTTCATCTGTATTGCTAACCAGTGTAGCACTGCCGAGCCTATAAGGATGCTGCAGGTTTTTCCTCCCAAGGTGGAGAACCTTGCATTTTTTGGTGTTGAACACCATCAGGTTCTCGTCCACCCATGTCATGAGTCTGTCCAGATCCGCCTGGATCACCCTCCTATCCTCAGGTGTGGATGCTTTACCCCAGAGTTTGGTGTCATCGGTGAACTTGGCCAGTCCGCTTCTGACACCAATGTCCACATCATTGATGAAGATGTTAAACAGTATATGCCTTAGGACAGAGCCTTGTGGGACCCCATTGGTCACAGCGCACCAAAACGATTGGCTCCCGTCGACCACCACCCTCTGGGTCCTACCACAGAGCCAGTTCCCCAACCAGCAGATTGTGGTGACGTCAAGGCCACAGTTAGTCAGTTTAGCCAAGAGGTGATCATGGGATACCAGATCGAAGGCTTTTTTAAAGTCAAGGTATACGACGTCGATCTCTTCCCCCTCGTCCAGGTGATAAGTCACCCAGTCATAAAAGGAAATGAGATTGGTCAAGCAAGACCTCCCTCCAACAAAGCCATGCTGGGTACCCCTCAGGATATTGCCTTCAGCTAGTCTGTTAAGGATAGCCTCCTTGATAAACTTTTCCAAGACCTTCCCCAAGATAGAGGTCAGGCTGATGGGCCTGTAGTTTGCTGGATCTACTTTCCTCCCTTTCTTGAAGATAGGCATGACATTGGCCCTCTTCCAATCATCAGGCACTACACCAGAGCATCAAGAACTCTCAAAGATTCATGCCAGGGGCTGAGCTATGATGCTTGCCAGCTCCCTGAGTACCCTTGGGTGTAACCCATCAGGGCCAGCTGACTTGAAGGTATCCAGCCAATCGAGGTGTTCCTTCACGAGGTCAGCTTTGATGGAGGGCAAGGAATCTCCCTCACCCGGGCCTCTCTGACCCATAGTGGGCAGGGCCGTCCCATGGAACTGGTGAAAAACTACCCATTTAGCAAGTTTGCTTTTTCCTGGGCATCAGTTGTCAGTTGCCCCATCTGGTTTAGCAGAGGTCCAATATTTCCCTTGATTTTCCTCTGGCTCCCTACATATCTGAAAAAGGACTTTTTATTTTCCTTGATATTTGTAGCTTGCTGGAGTTCCATCACAGCCTTGGCTTTCCTGATTTGCTCTCTGCAAGTCCAGACTAAAGCAGAGTATTCCTTCTCGGTGGCAGTTCCAGTCCTCCATCCTTTGTAGGTCTTCCTTTTAAGACGCAGGAGGTTCTCCGGTTCCCTGGAGAGCCAAGGGGGCTGCTGTGCCCTTTTGCTGCCTTTCCTCTGAGACGGGATGGACTTTGCTTGCGCATCCAGGATTGCTCCCTTAAGGAGCAACCACTAGTCCTGAACTCCCCTCTCTATTGGGTTGTGGACTTTTAGGACCTCTGACAAGCCTCCTTAGCTTGTCAAAGTCAGTTTCCTGAAGTTGAGGACTTCTGTATTACTGACTGACTTGCAAGCTTTATGGCAGGTGGTGAAGGTGATCAGTTCATGATCACTGTCACCCAGCTTCCCTTCAATTACTAGGTTGCTAATTAGGTCATCCCAGGTTGCCAGTACAAGGTCAAGCAGTGCTTTACCTCTTGTTAGCCCGTAGACTTCCTGCGTCAGATAGGAGGTCATCCACACGAGAGAAAGCTTTGTGACCTCTCGGATTTGGCCAAGCACTCCTCCTACAAGATGTCTGGGTAGTTAAAGTCTCCCATGACAACCATACACCAGGATTGTGCAGCCTCAGCCAATTCCCTGGTGAACTCTTGGTCAAGGTCTTGACTCTGGGTAGGGGTCTGTAGTAGACCCCCACCACAGTATTCCCTGCGCCATGTTCCCCATGGATTTTAACCCAGAGGGTCTTAAGTCATCCACCGTGGGTGCCAATGTCAGCTTGCAGGGATGCATAGATTTCCTTAACATAGAGAGCTATGCCCCCGCCCCTTTTGTCGACTCGATCCCTCCTGTACAGGGTATAGCCACCTATACTTGTGGTCCAGTCATGGGTGGAGTCCCACCAGGTCTCCGTTATCCCAGTGACATCGTAGTTATTTGCATTTAGCAGGAGAACAAATTCCTCCTGTTTATTCCCCAGGCTCCTGGCACTTGTGTATAGACATGCAAGTATCCCCTTAGGGGCCCTTGCCTTGCCTACATTTTGTTCCAGGGCTGGGGTGGGCTCCCTTATGTGCCTTGGCCTGCTGGCTTTGTAAGGGCCACTCAGTGGGCCAGCAGTAGCAGTAGTTCCCCCATCCCCTGGCGGGCTTAGTTTAAAGCCCAGTGGAGCAGGTCAGCCAGTCTAGCTGAAAAGAGCCTCCTCCCCAACAGAGAGAGGTGGAGGCTGTCCCTCCCCAGCAGCTCGCTGCCTCTCTCTCCAAAGAGCAGACTGTTGTCATGGAAGCTAAAGCCTTCCCGATGACACCAGTGCTGCACTTTTTGGTTGACTATGTGGATCCTCCTCTCCCTCTTCAGCCCATAGCCTGAGACTGGGAGGATCGAAGAGAACACCACCTGTGCCCCCAGTCCCTTTAGCCCCACACCCAAATCCCTGTAGTGCCTCATGACCCGGCTGGGAGCACTCCGAGCCATGTCATTGGTGCCCACATGGATGAGGAGCATAGGATAGTAGTCTGTGGGCTGAAGGAGCTTAGGGATCTTCTCCTCAATGTCATGGATGCGGGCCCCTAGGAAGCAGCAAACTTCCAGGGCTAAGGGGTCGGGGCGGCAGATTGCCCCCTCAGTCCCCCATGACAAACACTTTGCGTTTGGTCTTGGGAAGAGTGGAGGCGGTAGCTACAATGTCCTCTGTGTTGCCTGCAGGAGCTGGCAACTCAGCAGGCTCTGCTGGGGCTGCAAGAGGCTCATACCTGTTGCAAAACTCCAGTGGGGCAGGGGCCTTGGTGTGACGGGCCCTGGGACCCTTGACCACCTTGCTCCAACCCCATGGCTGGACAGAAGGGGAGGACTTACTTTACTATGTCAGGATAAGATTTCAAGCCTTTCTGATACACTAATCAAAATGGCAACAGCAAGATAAAAAGTCACCAAACTGGAAAATAACACACACTAGTGCTGCATTTTGTCCTCCTAAATAACATGCCTGGGTGCTTCTAATGTGTTGAGTGAAAGTGAAATTGGCCTCAAAGTGAACATCACTATCTTGTTAAACAGATTACACTGACTATAATCCAGTTCCAAACCACAACAGCAATTATATACAAGAGCGTGTGGCCCATATTTGAAAAAGGCAGCTGAAAATGGAACTCACACAGTCCTGACCCTGAAAAAATTACAATGAGTGTGACAACCTGTTAAAATGGGTCTGCAGCAAAATGTTCTTTATCGCTTTCCCTAGAACGAACGGTCCTGAAGTAGCCTTCTATGCAAATTTTAAGCTCCTAATGTAGCTACACTTCCCATGTAATAAATGTAGATGACAGGGAGTATTCTGCTCCCGATTAGATAGGTCCACAATAACGGTCTTAGTCAGCAAGTTTCCTTTAGATTTACAACCAATCACAATCACACACATGAGCAGTGATATGGCTATGTGTATGTCTGTGTCCCCAGCAGGCACCTTAGGCTGCTGCCCAGTGTGCAATGTGGGGGAGGAGGGCAACCTCCCTACATCCTCCCAGGCTTGGCACAGTCCCATGGAATCAGGGGAAAGCCCTTTCACTGCTGCTGCCCCATGCCCTGGCTGTGCTGCTCGGCAGCCGCCAAAGACAAGTCGAGAGACAGAACAGGGAAGGGGGTGGTAGGAAGGGTGGGGATGAGGTGTGCATGTGCTGTGCTGGGGAGGGGTGGGGGAGGGACTTGTGTGTGTGCATATGCTGTGCGGTATTGGTGCTAGACAGCTGGCAAGCAGGGCAAGCATGTAGCAAACTTGTCCGTACCTTGCTGTGCCCTTGCTTGCCAGGTCTCTGGCAGCAGCTTAGAGCTGTACATGTCACAGAGCCACTGCTCCCAACACTTGCTAACTTTAACAAGTTAGCATTCCTTAGAGATACCAGGTGCTACCTGCAATGTGTAAGCACACTGAGCAGAGGCTCAATCCTTCATTTCCTAGGCCGCTATTCACTGTGGCCAGCTTGGACCGGTCCTATATCTAGTTCCACCCCTTGCAATTCTGCTACAGTATGGTTCCCTTTCAGAAACAGATCAGGAAACAGGGTGCAAGAATGTCCCAACTCAGTCAGGGTTGATTTGGGAAAGCAGAGACTTCTCTCTTCCCCATTCACTCGCTCCACTGTCCCTACTGACAAACACACACGAGACCAGTCTGATGGGCTTTGTTTGGAAGTTGCGTATTTCTGACTCGTGCTCTTCTCAAAAATCTTTGCCCCCTTTCTAACATTGAGCACCAGAATGGGAAAGCAGAGCTTTGTGGGGTGGAAATGCAAAGTGGTAATATGCCATTCACAGAAAAAAATCTACACCAATCTAATTGGACAGTCAGCGTAAAAGGTGGTGAGCGAGCGCAACACACGAGTCATAAGCGGTGCATTACTGCAGTCTTTCTTGGGAGAAGATATAAATACCAGCTCCATTTTCATCTGGATGTTTTCTCTGTAATTTTATCTGCAGGTATAGATATATAGCAGAGCCTGAGAGTACCAAGTAAACACAAAAAGATTTTAACTATGTGAATAAGTAACAAAATATCCATGAAATAACAAAATTGTGAGAAAAAAGTGTTAAAGTTCATTCCCATTGAACATGCAGAACTGTAGAAGCTTTTTCTTTTTTTTAGATGTAGCGAAGCATGAATTTCTGCCTCTGCTAAGGCACCTTCCTTTAAAACTACCATAAAGATGAATATTTCAGTTCTGAGTTGATGATCTTTAAAAATTTTACATGATGATAAGCCTTTTATTGACTTCAAATAACCTCAGTCCCTCACTGAGCATCACTGATGATCACACTGCCTACCAGGAAACCGAATAATGGCTCTGTATAATCATATAGCTTGAGGTATTTTTCCTTTAAATGTATATATCAAAAGTGCCTGTACAAAAAGAAAAGCACACACACATACACAAATGCACACTGAGTCCCATAACACCCACGCGTGATCACAACATGATCACACACATGACTGAAGAGAGTTATTGACTGCCTGAATTAAACAAAACATCCATTTTAGGTGCCCCTCTCCCCTAGGAAAATCAGCCTTTCAACAAAACATGATGAAATAAAAAGATGCCCCAAAACAACGCCAGAAGTGGATTACTTCCTAACAAACTAAGAAACGCAGCAAAACTTGTGTTTCACCTGCCAAATCCTAATACAAATACAAGTCTGTAAGTTCCTAAAAGGGAGCATTAGATAGCAGAAGGAAAATGCACTCAATAACCCCCATGTGGAACACATCACTTGCCTCCCATATATTTCTTTGGACTGTTTGACCTGGTCTCCATGCTACTGTAAGCGTAGTCCCCTCCCAGCTAAGCACATTCCCCACCCCTCCGTATTTGGACTGGCCACACATTATTTTTCTGTCATAGGTCAAGCTGATCCTCCCAATTCAAAGCAAACTATACATCAAAGGTGCTCAACCCCCAGCCTAAAGGCCATATCCAGGAACCAGGTTATCTGGCCTGTCGGTTGTCTTATTGCACAGTAATTTGGTTTAATTGAGGGTAAATTTGCTCCCTGTAAATACAGGGAGCAAATTCACTCCCAATTAATTATTGCACAGTAACACATGTGTAATAGGGCTGTGTGAAACAGTACCATTTCATTTCAACTTCCATTGTACCATTTTGAAGAGGCAATGTTACCAGGTTATCTGGCTCCCCACAAGGGTCTGGAAATTTGGTACTGGGGGAATGGTGACAACGTTGGTTGCCACTCCCCTGTTGCCAAGCTTCTGGACCCACAGGGAGTTCCATGGGCCAGATAACGCGGCCCCATGCACCAGATCACATCAGCACACAGCCAGATCCATGTACATAGGGTCAGGCCAGCATGTGGGGTCAGCCCAGTCTGTGGCTGGATCTAGGCACATGGGGCTGGCCCAGCACATAGCCAGATCCAGGTGCACAGGGTTGAGCCAGCATGCTGAATTACACCCACTGACTGAATCCACACAGTATCTGGCCCACAGATAGACCCCATGTCACTAGTCTGGATGGCACCAACTTTCATGGCTCTGCTTTCATTTCCATCAGTCTCCATGCTTTCCTATTACCTCCCTTTATGCTAACTCAACCTACTCGACCTTGCTACTCTCTCCTACTCCCTCCATCATGAGTTTCTTTCATGTTTCCCCAGCATGCAAGGCAGCCTCCCAGTTCAACCTGATCCAAACCCACAGAGGCCTATTTAACATTTGCTATTGACTTCAACGAGAAGGAATCAGGGCATCAAACATCAACTACCTTCTTCTTCCATTCAAAGTCTGTCCCACAATGCTTGCAAGTCAATATAATTCACTTACCATTCTGTTTACTAGATGTAGTGTTTCCCTTCATGCTTTTAGGGAAAAGGTTTGAGTTTTACTTGGCCAGATACAAGTACAGCACCACCAGCATAACAGCATGAACTGCTTTGGCTTCCAATTTGATTCAAGGTGAGTGCATCTACATGTGAAAATGCTGTGGGGTGGGTTTACTCTAGAGTAAACCACTCTAAAGTAAACCCACCCTGGGCAGGAATCTATGTGTGGGCATGAGGGAGAAGCTTGCTGCTCCTGTTCCCTCCAGGTCTGCAGCAGCCAGAGGGAGCTGGAGGCACCAGTTGCAGATGCCAGTAGTCATCTTTAAAAGGCAGCCCTGCACACTTATCACTGGCCACCTGTCTTCGTGCCCAGAGCAGTGTGCAGAGCACAGTGGCATCACACAGAGACTGTGTTGCCCAAACCTCTGCCCACCACACCATAGCTGCTCCACCCCTAGGCTCTGGGAGCAACGTCCACTGCCCAGGGCTCATGCTCACCATGCGGTTCACCGTACTGACCCACCACAGTGACTGCTGCCTGTCTTAGGTCAGTCTTGGCCCTGGCAGGCCCTTTCCCTCCCCTTCCGTTCAGCATGGCCACTTAGCCTGGCTCACCATGCCATCCCAGGCCTCCTGCCCTCAAGCTAGTGCTGCTCAGAACCCGGCAGGACTGTCAACGATCTGCTCCAGGACACCACCACCAGGCCCATCAATGTACTTCTGGGCCTCCAGTTCTGCTACCCTTTAGTAGCACCTTTTCTGATATCTTTTAGTAGACTAACTGAATAGCTGGAGAAATATATCTTAGCAAGCTTTCGGATTGAAAAACCCTTTGTCAGGCTGAGGATGCATCTGCAGTTGGTGTGTGCTCTTCCTGGACGGAAGGAATAGTAAAAAAAGCCAGAGGCTGGTATGCAACGCAGGCAAGAAAGCCAGCCAGTGAAAATGGAAATTGAGGTGTCAGAGGGTGAGACACAGGCTGGGATGGGGATAGAGGGGGATGTAGTGGAGAGGAGGGGTACCTGGGAAGTCAGATGTCTGGCAGGTTGTAGTATGTCATCATTCCAATGCCTATATTGAGTCCATGAGTTTCTGCATCCAGAAGGTTGATGAAGTGAAGTTCATAGGCTCATCTTTGAAAAGTGTTTTGTAAATTCCTTTCGAGGATCAGGCCTGAGAGATTGGAGACAGGCAATAGGGTGTTCTTGTCTTTGATAGATTTCCAGTGGCTACAACCTACACCCCTAGCACCTGTCCCCAGTTAGCTGACTGGAAGGAGGCAGGGCCCTGGGCACATCTAAGCCCCAGGGCTGGGGCTGGCAGGGAGAGTTCTCTGGCAGCTGCTGGAGAGGAAGCTCCTGCAGGAAAGGAAAAACAGGCTCTGTTACAGTTTGGCTGCCTGAGATGCTAGTGTTACTGTGCTGCTTACCTGTTGTTAGTTAAAGTGGTGGACCGGGATGAGGTTCTAGGGGAGGAAGAGACTTCACTGGGGCACATTACCATGTTGTGTAGAAGCCCAAGCACCAGTGAGGGCACAACAATCAAGGCATAGACAACCCAGCAACAATAGAAGGTAGAGTGAGACCAAGACCTCATTACAGGTCCAATATCAATATACTATCTGTGAGGCATGGGGCGTGGTAAGGAATGGTTGGAGCCATGCATCTAGTCCATAAGGCTTAGGGTGTCCCCTTGAGACACCTACTTGGAGAAGGTCCCAGCAAAGGGTCCAAGAACCTACAGCGTTTAGTGGGGTCCATTAGGACTGAGACTGAGCTAAAGCTCAAGAGCTATCTTTTCCAACAAGACATGGTGGCAGGCAAGAAGAGAAGGTGCCCGCAGGGCAGAGCTGGCAGTCACAGGGCCCTAGGGGTATAATGGCCATCTGTAGGGACCCTACTCCGTGACAAAGTGCAGCTTGCCAAAATCCCCTGCACCTATCTCTTTAAAACCTCGCAGGCCTCATGGCCTCATCAGGGGCTACCATGCCTGCTGTTTTCACTCGTCTGCCTTAACACACACACGACACAGGTGCAGGGGTTTCTGGGAAACTACACCTCAAGGTGCTGATGAGCAAAACTTATCTCCTTGAAACTTGACAGACTTTGTGGCCTCAGCAGGGGCTACCATTTCTTCTGCTTTCATTCAAATCAGGCATGAAATGACAAAGTTACAGATATTTATGTGATTCCCCATTATAGACTATGGGCAAAAACGTCAAAACTGTTTTGATGCAACAAAATGGAACAGTGCTTCGAAACAGTGAAACGAAACATTGCCCCTTCAAAACGGTAAAACGGAAGTTGAAATGAAATGGTACTGTTTCACACAGCCCTATTACACATGTGTTACTGTGCAATAATTAATTGGGAGTCAATTTGCTCCCTGTATTTACAGGGAGCAAATTTACCCTCAATTAAACCAAATTACTGCGCAATAAGAATTCACATATATAGACAGTGATGCTTACTATGCAGTAATTTGGTTTACTGCACAGTAAAGCATTCATGTAGATGTGCCCAGTTTAAGTCAGACGGTTGTTTTTGTTTTTCACCTCTTTGCAATGTAGATGCTGTGGATCCCATGATGACCCCTCTCTTCATATTCTGTCTTGAAGGTTGGGATCAGCTGACCTTTAGAGAGTTACACTTTGCTTCATGACATTCTTAGTGAAGGACCCTCAGCTCTAAAAATAATTTAACTCAATGGAGCTAGCAGTTCTTGGCATTCCTGGGGCACTGCAGAGTCTCTAATTACCCAGGTAAATTAATTGCTGTGACTCACTTCTTTCCAACACAAAAAAACCCTATTCAGTGCACAGTTTGCCTTCCTATGATTTTCTTTAAATCAGCAGGAGGACATGATAATTTTCCTAGTCTTTTCTTCTGTTTCACCCTTCCCACATTGTCAACTTTGAAGTCACTTTATTGCTATTATTTTTATAACTTTATGCAGGCATTTTAGGAATAGTTTCCAGATGAAAACTTGTAATGCTCTTCTATAAATTTAAGAGCTTTACCTTTTGTCATTAGGCTCCATTATCTACATCTATACTGTAAGTGAATAGAATGACTCATGTCAGCCACAGAGCACTAACTGCTGCCAGAAAAGTTACGGCATTTATACTTTCGCATTTAGACTGGATTAAGATTAAGCACAGTTAATACCGGTGGCACACACTGGGAAAACAAAAATCTCTGAGCACTGGGCCAGGAAGAACCTGGTTACTTGGAAAAGTGGCAAATAGGGCTACCATCTAAATTATCACTCAGCCTATTCTTATATCTCTAGCAGTCATCACATTTCACTGAAGTTGACTGGAACTCATCCTGGCAATAAGATTATAATGAAATCTTAGGAAGCTGAACAATAAAAGCATATCGTATTATGAAACAAAACTCCAGGTTTGAATTCAAGTTCCAGTTTCCACAAGGATAGGATTAGCCAAGGAGTTATATAATACCAATGCAGGACTTTTATTCCAACTGCAGTCTTATTCTCCAGGAGAGGAGAGACTAGAAGTTGCCTTCTTTGTTGTACTTTAGCTGAGCTGGCATTTTGCTCAAGACCATCCACTCCAGAGAGCAGGATTTGTGCATGTCCAATACCTGCAAACCACCTTGAAAAGAGAGATTTTTTTCCCTTACATGAGCTGAGCGGGTACTTGCTGCCTTGTCCACGTAGACTTTTAGTAGAATCATTTGTCTTGACTTGAGTTTCCCTACGCAGGTGATCCAGGCATTCAAGAAGCCCACGGTGGAAGCACTCTAACTTCTGAGCATTAAGCAACCCTGTTTAGGTTGGGTTGCCCTTTGGAAGGGTGAGGGCAGGGGGTGGAGCCTGCCTGCATGGCCCAAGTGCAGCAGGTAGCGTGGGTTTTTGCGCTGCCCCCAGCATGCCCCACAGGCCCCCCAAGCTGCCAAAGACTCCCAAGCAGAGTGAAACAGCCGAGGCCTCCCGTTTGGTTGGTGGGGACATCACGACTGCCCACCTAGACCTGATGCAGCAGTGGCCTCATCATGGCCACAAGCCATCAGCCAACCACCCCACGCATACCCACCCAAAGCACCCTTCACCTGCCAAGTGGGTGTGCATGTCTTGGATGCATGGGTCCTATATGTGTGCATGTCCTAGATGCCTCAGTGATGCATGCATGTTTGTGTGCAGGCCCCACATGTGCATGCACACATACAGTGCACATGCACACAGAGCCCAGGTATCCTGGACACACACGTGCACACGCACACACACACACACACACACGGAACTCGGGTATCTGGAGCATGACTGGGCCAAATTTCACATGACCAATGAGAACAATGCCTGCATCTTGCCAACTCGCTGTTCCCAGGGTGATGGAGCCTAGGTACTACGCTCCCAGGGTCCCCAATTTTCTCACCAGTGACATCATCACCAGCCTGTGCTTATTAGGGGCCCAGCCTACCTGCTCCTGCCCTGGTTCATGAGGCCCTAGGGGGGACAGCTAGACCGCCAGAAGGAGCACTTCAACTACAGATCAGACCTGACACTGCAAGCACATGTGGTGTGGGCATGGGGGAAGCCCACTCCCTGTTCTCTTCGGGGCCCTACACCTATGCTGGTGACCACCAGCAGACAGAGGTAGCAAGCTGGCCTTGGAAGTTGGGCCGAGTCAATGCCAGCCCTGGCAACGGGCCTTGGGCATCTGCTTCTCCTCCCATCCTGCACTGCTGCTCCCCAGAGCAAACCCTGCCAGATGCCTTCCTCATTCCTCGGACCATGGATCAGTGGCTCCCACACACCAAATCTCCTGCCCAGCACCTCCCAATTAATGCATGGTATGGAGCCTTCCCCCATGGCCACCATGCAGGGCTTCCCCCCACTTCTCCCATAGGACTCTCAGGCACGTCACCCAAGGGAGGAGTCCCTGGAGCGCAGGGTTGGACAGTATCCTGCCCCACCACTCTGGCCCAGGAAAACAAGTTTCCTGACAGAAGGCAAAGCTGATACCACTCAGGGGCATCACAGCTGGATCCCAGGTGGTCTCTGACCCTGTGCATAAACTCCTTGTCCTGGCACTGTGACTTTCAGCTCCATGGTGGCATATGTGACCTCCCTCAGAGAGCAGCTGGCCATTGGTAGATCTTGTTCTTGGACCTTTGCAGCACGTTCCTGGTCCTGGGCAGCTAGTCCAACTGTTGCAACACCGCAGACGCAAGCAGTCACCACGCTGTCCGTTCCAGCCCTCCACATCGGGGGTCCCTTTTTGTTCCTCGTGTTGCCTGTGCTGTCTATGCGCATGTCTCTGGAACTCTGCACGAGTCTGGCTGACCATTCTGGAGCCAGCATCCTGGGTTTTATGACTGAGCCGCCTGTGCACAAATGCAGAGTCTGCAGATAATGGAGACACTAAAGGACCTCTGGTGAGTCCCTCATCTGGACCTGTTTCCCTGCCTGGGGATGGAAAGGATGCAGCTCCTCATGACCTGGTGCCAACTGTGGCACAGAATGCCTGCATGATGGTGCCCAGATGCAAATCTTTATTTATGCAAATAAATATCTGAAGTGCTGGGAATGCCTGGAGACCTAGTTTCCATCTCCCTGCTATTGAAGCTGGGAAGCCAGAGAAACCCAAGTACCAGGACCTAAAGGCATGACCCGTCTCAGACTTTCTGGGAGGGGAGGGAGGGATTAAATGGGCATTTTGCTTGGAAGAATTCTCATTTCCCACCGTGCCTTACATGTAGCGGTGCTCATTTGTAGCTGCTCTTCCAAACAGTGCCTGGAGAATTGCCAGTGAAAA
This sequence comes from Crocodylus siamensis, assembly GCF_052110815.1. Taxonomy (NCBI): domain Eukaryota; kingdom Metazoa; phylum Chordata; order Crocodylia; family Crocodylidae; genus Crocodylus; species Crocodylus siamensis. The sequence continues at coordinate 85,366,314 of NC_143401.1, read as the reverse complement.
TGCACAAATTTGCCTGTTGGCCTGTTCACCACAACTATAGGGCTCAAAAAAATAAATAAATAAATAAATAAATTAAAAAAATAAAATTAAATTAAAAAAAAAAAAAAAAAGCTTTGAGCGTCTGTTTGAGTTAGGATTTGTGTAAGATGGATCAGCGTAAACACATTGTGCCCTGACCATCTGTTTGGTTATGCCTGTAGAGCGCTCTCTGCATGCCTATCGCACAAGTGTGACTTCTATACCTGGGCTATGAGCACAAGTCCAATGGACAGAAAGCACCTGTGCCCTGAAATCATTTAGGTATACACCACATCCCTAGCTCTTGGACTGCTCTCAAGTGCATCTCCTAACCTGCTTCTGTTTGCTTGTGCCAAAGCCAAATAGGAGCTGGCAACACCACTCCTAAAACTCCACCCACCACTGCTCTGGAGCTCTGTGTCTTCAGTTGCTTGAGAGCAGCCCTCCCTGCAAGTGTTGGAGACAAGATACAGTCATAGCATTAGACACTTAACACACATCTTACCCAAGAGATACTTTGTTTTAATGAAATGTCATTGACTGAATCATCTCAAGGGGGAAAAAAAAAACACAGAAACTGTTCGCTCTAAAAGGCTACAGGGGCATCTTTTAGCTTAAGTCTGTATTGGCTGTTATGTGCTGATGGAACCAAAAGCTTTATAAAATGTCTCAATAAAATAAGTTATTTGGTTCTGCAGGGGATGGGGGATACCCAAGTTGGTTACTCCAATAAAGTAAATTGGAACACTGCAGGGAGCACACTCAGGTAGGCTCTGGAGCGGTGAGAGACGTGCAGGTGAAGCCCGCTGCGCCCCCACTCCACCGAAGCCCCCCAGACACCCCCTCAGCAGCCGCCGAACCCCCTGCCGACCCCCAGCACAGCCAGAGGTGAGCGGGCTCATGGTGGGAAGGGGTTAACTCCTCGCTTGCTGGGAGGAGGCCGCTACCTGGTGCCGGGCTGGGTCAAGCCCCCGCCCAGGCCCCTACTTGGCCCAGCCCCCCAGGGAGCCCTGCGACCGGAGCCGCGTGAACAGGCTGCGCAAACAGGCACTCAAGTTAGCGCAGAGTTCGCGTGGGAGAGGGCGCGGGAGGGCACGAGACCCTGCCTGCGACCCCCCCCAGCCATAGCCAGCCCCAGCCGTAGCCAGCTTACCAGAGGCATGACACGGATGAGCACGCGCTGCACTCCGAGGGTCCCCTCGGGCTCTGCGGCCCCCCCATCGGGCAGAGACAGCCACCCAGACGGAGCCCATGGTCCCGGGCTCCACGCAGACGGAGCCCCTGGCCTTTGGCTGCGGGGGCTGCCTGTCCCTTTTTCAGGCTCTGGGGCCCGGGAGCATGGCCACCTCCCCTTGTGGGGTCTGCTCCCTACAGGCGTCTCTGGCGCACCAGCTGGAGGAGCTCCAGGCCACAGTCCAGAGACTGCGTGCCATCAGGGACTGCGAGCAGGAGATAGACTCCTACTGCCAGGCCCTTCTCCCCCGGGAGCCGCAGGGGAGAGCTCCGTCTCCCTCCGTGACTAAGAAGGACTCTGGGACCTCCCGCTCTGCCCAGTCAGGGGCATGGACCAAGGTGGTCAAGGGCCTCAAGGCCCACCGCACCAAGGCCCCTGCCCTGCCGAAGCTTAGCAACAGATTCACACCTCTTACAGCCCCAGCAGAGCCCACGCAGTTGCCGGCTCCCACAGGCAACCCAGGCTCGACCGCAGCTACTGACCTCGCTCTCCCCAAGACAAAGCGTAAGGTGTTTCTTGTGGGAGACTCCATCCTCCGGGGCACGGAGGGGGCAATCTGCCGCCCCGACCCCTTAGCCCGGGAAGTCTGCTGCTTCCCGGGGGCCTGCATCCGAGACATTGCGGAGAGGATCCCGCAGCTCCTCCGGCCCACAGACCACTACCCAACGCTCCTTATTCATGTGGGCACCAATGACATGGCTCGGAGCACCCCCAGCCAGGTCATGAGGCGCTACAGGGAGTTGGGAGCGGGGCTTAGGGCTCTGGGAGCTCAGGTGGTGTTTTCGTCCATCCTCCCAGTCTCGGGCTATGGGCTGAGGAGGGAGAGGAGGATCCATGCGGTGAACCAATGACTGCGGCGTTCGTGTTATCGGGAAGGCTTTGGCTTCCATGACCACAGCCCGCTCTTTGGAGAGAGAGGCAGCGAGCTGCGGGGAAGAGATGGCCTCCACCTCTCTCCCCTGGGGAGGAGGCTCTTCTCAGCCAGGCTGGCTGACCTGCTCCACCAGGCTTTAAACTAAGCTGGCTGGGGGATGGGGGGACTACTGCCCCTGCTGGCCCCCTGAACAGCCCTTGCAAAGCCAGTGGACCAAGGCACTTAAGGGGGCACTTAAGGGAGCTCACCCCTGCCCCAGCCCTGGCACAATCTGTGGGCAAGGCAAGAGCCCCCAAGGGCACACTTGCCTGCCTGTACACTAATGCCAGGAGCCTGGGCAACAAGCAGGACGAGCTCGTCCTCCTGCTCAGTGCAAAGAAATATGATGTCATTGGGATAACGGAGACCTGGTGGGACTCCACCCATGACTGGACCACGGGTATAGAGGGCTATACCCTGTACAGGAGGGATCGTGTTGACAAAAGGGGCGGGGGTGTAGCTCTCTATGTGAAGGAAAGCTACATGTCCCTGCAAGCTGATGTTGGCGACCAGCATGGACAGCTGGAGACCCTCTGGTAAGAATTCGTGGAGAATTCAGCACAGGGGACACAACGGTGGGAGTCTACTGCAGACCTTCCACTCAAAGTCCCAAGCTTGACCAGGAGTTCGCCCGGGAACTGACTGAGGCCGCTTGCTCCAGGACCTTGGTTGTCATGGGTGACTTCAATTACCCGGACATCTCATGGGAAGATCACTCAGCTAAATCTGAGTGGGTGCAAAGCTTTCTCTCGTGCGTGGATGACCTCTACCTGACTCAAGAAGTCTATGGGCCAATGAGAGGCAAAGCGCTGCTTGACCTGGTACTGGCTACGGGGGACGACCTAATCGGCGACCTAGTGATCGATGGGAAGTTGGGTGACAGCGACCACGAGCTGATCACCTTCACCATCCGCCGTAAAGCTGGCAAGTCAGTCAGCAACACAGAAGTCCTTGACTTCAGAAAAGCCGACTTTGACAAGCTCAAGAGGCTAGTCGGTTAGGCCCTCAGGGACCATGACCCCAGGGAGATGGGAGTTCAAGAAGAGTGGTTGCTTCTCAAGGAAGCGATCCTCAGTGCACAAGCTAAATCTATTCCAACATGGAGGAAAGGCAGCAAGAAGGCACAGCAGCCCCCCTGGCTCTCCAGGGACCTAGCGGACCTCCTGCAGCTAAAAAGGAAAGCCTACAAAGGATGGAGGACGGGATTCACCTCCAAGGAGGATTACTCCGCGCTGGTCCGGTCCTGCAGGGACCAAACCAGGAAAGCCAAGGCTGCAACTGAACTCCAACTAGCTTCAGGCATCAAGGACAACAAAAAGTCCTTTTTCAGATATGTGGGGAGCCGGAGGAAAAGCAAGGGCAATGTTGGACCCCTGCTAAACCAGATGGGGCAACTGACAACTGACACCCAGGAAAAAGCCAACCTATTAAATAGGTACTTTGCGTCAATCTTTCATCAATCACATGGGATGCCCATGCCTGCTATGGGACAGGGAGATCCGGGTGATGGGGATCCCCTACCCTCCATCAATGCTGACCTCGTGAAGGAACACCTTGAGAAGCTGGATACCTTCAAGTCAGCTGGCCCTGACAATCTGCACCCCAGGGTACTCAAGGAGCTGGCGAGCGTCATAGCCCAGCCCCTGGCACGGATCTTTGAAAACTCCTGGCACTCTGGTGTAGTGCCCGAAGACTGGAAGAAGGCCAATGTGGTGCCGATCTTCAAGAAAGGGAGGAGAGTGGATCCGGCTAACTACAGGCCCATTAGCCTGACTTCTATCCTGGGGAAGATCCTAGAAAAGTTTATTAAGGAGGCCATCCTTGAGGGACTGGCCCAGGCTAACATTCTAAGGGACAGCCAGCATGGGTTTGTTGCGGGTAGGTCTTGTTTGACCAATCTCATTTCCTTCTATGACCAGGTGACCTATCACCTGGACAAGGGAGAAGAGATAGATGTCATATATCTTGACTTCAAAAAAGCTTTTGATCTGGTATCCCATGATCACCTCTTGGCAAAACTGCCCAGTTGTGGCCTTGGCTCCACCACGATCCGCTGGCTGGGAAATTGGCTCCGTGGTCGGACCCAGAGGGTTGTGATTGATGGCAGTCACTCATCATGGTGCCCTGTGACCAGTGGGGTCCCTCAAGGCTCTGTCCTGGGACCCATCCTGTTCAACATCTTCATTAACGATGTGGACATTGGAGTCAGAAGTGGACTGGCCAAGTTCGCCGATGACACCAAACTTTGGGGCAAAGCATCCACGCCAGAAGATAGGCGGGTGATCCAGGCTGACCTGGACAAGCTCACCAAATGGGCAGATGAGAACCTCATGGTGTTTAACACCGATAAATGCAAGGTTCTCCACCTTGGGAAGAAAAACCTGCAGCACCCTTATAGGCTTGGCAGTGCTACGGTGGTTAGCACTACAGAAGAAAGAGACTTGGGGGTCATCATTGACCACAAGATGAACATGAGCCTGCAATGCGATGCTGCGGCTAGTAAAGCGACCAAAACGCTGGCTTGCATCCATAGATGCTTCTCAAGCAAATCCTGGGATGTCATTCTCCCCTTGTACTCGGTCTTGGTGAGGCCGCAGCTGGAGTACTGCGTCCAGTTTTGGGCTCCACAACTTCAAAAAGGATATGGAGAAGCTTGAGAGAGTCCAGAGGAGAGCCACGCGCATGATCAGAGGTCAGGAAAACAGCTCTTATGACGACAGGCTGAGAGACATGGGACTCTTTAGCCTGGAAAAGTGTAGGCTCAGGGGTGATCTGATGGCCACCTATAAGCTTATCAGGGGTGACCACCAGGATCTGGGGGAGCATTTGTTCACCAGAGTGCCCCAAGGGATGACGAAATCAAACGGTCACAAACTCCTGCAAGACCGTTTCAGGCTGGACATAAGGAAGAATTTCTTTACTGTCCAAGTCCCCAAGGTCTGGAACAGCCCGCCATCGGAGGTGGTTCAAGCACCTACATTGAACACCTTCAAGAGTAAATTGGATGCTTATCTTGCTGGGATCCTATGACCCCAGCTGACTTCCTGCCCTTTGGGCGGGGGCTGGACTCGATGATCTCCCGAGGTCCCTTCCAGCCCTAATGTCTATGAAATCTATGAAATAAGGATCTTACATGCTTTAGAGTTAAATCAAGTTTATAGTCCATATAAAAGTAATAGAATTGTGACTAGTCTAGCATAGGATGCGACTGTAGTTTTAAGTAACATTTCTCATTTTTTTCTGACAGAAGAGAGAGAAACATCGAGTTTTCTTTTAAAAAAAAATGCCAAAAATCTAAGAGCCTCAACAAAACAACTTAATCCAAACGCTTAACTCAGCAGCCCATTCAACAGGAAACTTGGAAATTTGATGATGTTTTGGAATGGGGAAAGATGTTGAGTTCATTAATTTCCCACAAAACAGAAAATCTAGTTTCTGCCCGCCTCTGTCTAGCAGCCTTCATTGCACAGAGGATAACATTTTGAATCCAAGCTTTCAATTTTCCACACAGTCCAAAACCAAATCAGCATAGAAGCTAAATTCATTTAAATTAGCTGAAAACTCAGTCCATAATCTTTCTCTTGCTGCGTACCCTTCGCTGCTTCTGAGACCATTAGCACTACTATCTTTCTGCTGAGCAGAGGTGGTTAGCCATGCTGGTGTGAAGTCAGGCAGAAGAGGCAGGGCAGGGTGTTTCCTTCACCCTAGGGCATGAACTTTCATAGGCAACATCCTACTTCAGTAATTACAGCACTGAAGTAGGAAATTGCCTGTGAAAGAGCTAGTTTCTAACTGCCAGCCTGCCTGCCTTCTGCCTCTCTTCCTGCTAAATCTATTATATTCCCATAAAAATTATACTTGCATGTGCACAAGAGAGGAAACAAAATCAGAAACAAAAGTCAGGAACAATGCAATTTTCATCCCATTAAGCTTAATATAGCAGATCCAGTTTTCTGTCCTGTTACTCGTATTTGATCCAGCATAAAACCTTGAAACTCAAACTTGTCTGCGCACGCTCACTAATGAGAATAAAACCTAAGTATATGTGACCAGATCTACAGGTTCTCACTCAGCTTTCACTCTAGAAAAAACACCACTGTCATGAATAAGCAAAACTCCACAAGTAATAAATGATCAAAATTCAGAAAGCACCACAGTGTCTTCATAGACTAATCTCTCTTAAATTAAAAGTGTTGGCTGCCCAGAAAACATTTTTGTTCCATGAAAAGTTACAAGCCTTCAAAGTCTGATGTTTGCTCCCCTTTTAAATGAAAAGGAGACCACCCTATATTTTTTTTTCAGAAAGAACATGAAAGAGGTGCCTAGGCTCAGCATAACCAAAAAGCTTGGTGGGCAGAAGGCTCACCTACAAGACCTAGGTCAAGTCACTTCTCTGCCTGATTCAGGGCATGGACTTGAACTTGGATTTTCCACGTTCCATGTCAGTGCCCTAATTGCCAGAATATTAGGGTCCATCTCTTCCAAGCTAAAAAAAAAACGTCCATCGTAGGCTCAAGGGGCATCTTTACACATGGTCTGGCAGAGGGTGCTTTACTTAGAGCAGCTCTGAGAGCCATTTTAATTCAAGCAGCTGCACTCTCTCATGTATTCAGTATCCTGCGCTTCAAAATGGTGACGGGGGTACTTTAACTAAAGCTCATTCAACAAGTTTTAGTTAAACCACCCTGCCACCATGTTGAAATGTGAGGACACTGAATACAAGAGGATCCTGGAGCATGTTAATTAGCATGAACACTTTAATTACACGTAAATGCTCCAGCCAACTTGATCGAGTTTGCTTTGACGCACAGTAATTACAGTGCGGAGCAGCGCCCCGTACGTCTACAGGCACCCAAGACGACTCCCTGACAGAAACGTTATTGGAATCAATGTTTTTCCACAATGTTTCTCTAACAAAAAAAACAAAAAAAACCATTTTCTTATAGAAAAAATAAATAAATTTCATTGAAGTATTTCTGACCAGCTCTCTTATTGCTTATCCTCCAATAATTTCAGAACTCAAGGCCTCTTGAATAATGAAGAGCAAAAGGAGTCATTTCAGATAGTGGTACTTAGAAATTCTCATTAGCTTTCAATAAAAGCCAAAGTTCATGGAAATTCAGATCTGAATTCTGCAGCATATGTTCGTGTTTAAACTATGACCCTGATTGGAGTCTAAGCACCAAATGCTAGCATAGTACTTCTTAGATGATGATAAAGAATATTCACTTATCTGTGATACCATACATGACTTCTGTAGAGCATTAGCAAAGCATTTCAGATATTTATTTGCATAAATAAAGATTTGCATCTGGGCACCATCATCTATACTTCCATAACCTTGGGACCAGATTACTTCAATATACTCTACATGAGGCTGCTCTTGATGACTCTCCAGAAGCATCAACTGGTGCAGAACAGGGTGGCCCATCCTTCTGACAGGGATGGGTCACCGGGAGTTTATTACTCTGGTGTTCCAGAGCCTTCATGGTCCTTCAATAGCTTTGAGTGCACATCAAGGTGTTGGTTTTGATTTATAAAGGCCCTTAAAGTCTGAACTTGACATACCTAAGGGACTGCCTTCTCTCTCATCTTCTATCATGATTCCTTAGGACAGCCCTAAACAACTTCCTACAATAACCATCAGTGGGGCAGGTTGATCTGATAAAGTAACTGATTGTGGTGTCAGCTGGGGTCATAGGATCCCAGCAAGATAAGCATCCAATTTACTCCTGAAGGTGTTCAATGTAGTTGCTTGAACCACCTCCAATGGCAGGCTGTTCCAGACCTCGGGGGCTCGGACAGTAAAGAAATTCTTCCTCATGTCCAGCCTGAAACAGTCTCACAGTAGTTTATGACCGTTCGACCTCATCATCCCTTGGGGCGCTCTGGTGAACAAATATTCTCCCAGATGCTGGTGGTCATCCCTAATAAACTTGTAGATGGCCATCAGATCACCCCTGAGCCTGCACTTTTCCAGGCTAAAGAGTCCCATGGCTCTCAGCCTATCATCATAAGGTCTGTTTTCCTGACCTCTGATCATGCACGTTGCTCTCCTCTGCACCCTCTCAAGCTTCTCCACATCCTTTTTGAGTTGTGGAGCCCAAAACTGGATGCAGTACTCCAGCTGCGGCCTCACCAAGGCCAAGTACAAGGACAGAATGACATCCCTGGATTTGCTTGAGAAGCGTCTGTGGACACAAGCCAGCATTTTGGTCACCTTACTAGGCGCAGCATCGTATTGCAGGCTCATGTTCATCTTGTGGTCAACAATAAGCCCCAAGTCTCTTTCTTTCATAGTGCTAGCCAGCGTAGCACTGCTGAGCCTGTAAGGATGCTACAGGTTTTTCCTCCCAAGGTGGAGAACCTTGCATTTTTTGGTGTTAAACACCATCAAGTTCTTGTCCACCCATTTGCTGAGCCTGTCCAGGTCAGCCTGGATCACTCACCTGTCTTCTGGTATGGATGCTTTGCCCCAAAGTTTGGTGTCATCGGCGAACTTGGCCAGTCCACTTCTGACTCCAATGTCCACATCATTAATGAAGACATTGAACAATATGGTCCAAGGACAGAGCTTTGAGGGACCCTACTGGTCACAGGACACCATGATGAGTGACTTCCATCTATTACTACCCTCTGGGTCCAACCAATTTCCCAGCCAGTGGATCTTGGTGGACCCAAGGCCACAATTGGCCAGTTTTGCCAAGAGGTAATCATGAGATACCAGATCGAAGGCTTTTTTGAAGTCAAAATATATGACAATCTCTTCTCCCTTGTCCAGGTGAAATGAAACTCAACTAAAAACAGAATACCGTGGCATCAAACTTTAGAGAAAAGTGGAGACTAAGAACACAAAACTCTTCTCGAGTCCCACCTTTGAGCATGGAGTCCTAATATTTAGGTGCAACAGCACACAGCATCACCACAACGAGAAGCCATAAAGAATCAGGCATCTATTTTCCTACCGGCACCTATTGACCTAAGGTAGACACCAGTTCCCTACACAGTGGATGGTGGCTATATCCTAATAAGCACTAAGTTATAGACATTATCTGTTTGGCCCACTGGACATTTAAATGTTCCATGTTGCCCAGGTTGTATACAAATGAGGGAAACCCATCTCAGAAAATGGGTTCTCAGGGTGTTCTCCTGGAAGACGGAAGCTGCAGATTCCATCTCAGGCCGAGGAGAGACTTGAATCATGATATCCCACATCCTGAGCAAGTACTCCAACCCTGGGCTATAAGAAATTGCCATCAACCTGATAGCAATAGAAAAAGAGTAGAGTTCACGAATCCTACAAGCAGTAAGTGAAAGATAGACACTTGACTGCTCAATCCTGAAGGCGCAGAAGGCCAGCAGTAGATATTTAGGTCCCTTCAGAAACCTATATGGCAGTCAAGCAGGAATGGCCAGGACCTATATTCTGGAGCTAGGTGCCTAATGCGACAGCTTACATCTAACCCTATACACTTACCAATTGCACCTTTGAAATCCTTTATCTAAGCCTTTATGTCATAAATGTTTGTGTTCCTTGATTCCGATGGATATTGGCTCTTCTTAGAGTTAATTTACACAGCTACCATTTATTAAAATTTTCCTAATAGTATCTGGTAGGGCTGGGTGAAACTTCAGTCCTCAATTCGATTCAGTGGAAATTCAGCCTGATTCAGTGGCCGAATCTCCAAATCTGAATCTAATCAGAGGACCCTTTAATCTCTCCAAATCACATTGAAACCCTCCAGATTGATGTGGAGAGATTCAGAATGATTTGGCAATTCAGACAGAAACAGCTTTAAATGTTTTTTCTACATACCTCTAAGTAGCAGGTGGCTCATGAATGCCGCAACGCTGGGGTGGATAGAGTGTCCCACAGGAGTGCAAGGAGGCCCTCTACGTGCTTGGTGGCAAACCCAAAAGTTGACCAGAAGTACTTCTGGTCCACTTCCGGGCCTACCAGAGAGCATGCAGGAGGGGGGCCCCGGCTCAGGGACTGGTGCCTTCTGGGTTGGGGGGGGCACCTGGGGTCCCCCTGTGGCTGATAGCTGAGCCTGAATCCATCTGCAGGCTGGATTGGGTCATGGGGCCTGGTGCCACTGTCTCCCTGTTCCACATACCAGAATTGGGTCCTGGAAGACCAGCACAACTTCCTCCTATTCTTCACATGTCAGGATTAATTCCTGAGGGGATGATGCACCTCCCCCCACCCCCTGCGCACTGGGATTGGGGCCTGGGGCCTGGCACTACCCCTACCCAGCCCTGCACACTGGGTTCAGGCACTGAATCCAGCACACAGAGGCTGGGGCTGCCTTTGAAAGTCCAGGGACTTGGCAGCAGGGGAGCAGTGACACCACTCCCCCACTGCCAAACTTCCAGACCAGTGGGGATCTGGGGTGGATGACAGAGGTTGAGCACCCTAAATGGTTTGTGTCCCACATAGGTCAAGGCCAGTGCCTTGAATTGCATTCAGAGCTATATTGAAGGCCAGTGCACTCTGCATCACTGGAGTAATGTGCTCCTGATGACCTACCCCTACCAGAAGTTGGACCACTGTGTTTAATGCCAGCTGCAGCTTCTATAACTGCTCCTCAAGGGAAGCCTCACCTAGAGTACTGTAACAGGGGGCCTGCTCCAGGCCCATCTCACTGTGACCCACCCACCTGTTTCTGGGTTAACCACCTGCCTTCTCACCCACCATGCCTTGTTGTTAATTATTTAATAGATGTTAATCAAGTGGGAGGCTGCCCATTTCTTGCCCCGATGCCAGAGGTTGCTACCTGCAGCTCCATTCCTCCCCTGCACCGCAGCCGAAGCCTCACAGACAGCATCCAGATGTTCTCACAATCACTGGCCCCACACTGGGCCCCATAATCCTAGTGTTGAACCCCTCTATGATCTCTCCATTCCAGCAGCCTCAACCGCCTTCATCCTGGACAGCATAGCTCCCAGAACTGCTTCCCCTTCCATGAGTGGTCCCCCCGTGACCTTTGGCTCAGTAGCCCTGGCCCATCTCCAGGCCAGTCGGAACCCCAGGCATGCAGCTCTTGGGCGTTCCACGCACTGAGCCCCTGGCCCTTTGACCCTTCTGGTCCTGGCCCCAGCATTGACCAGTCAGAGGAAGTCCACACAAGCATGAGTCTATAGCCTCACTCTCTTTCTCTGGGGGCCCACACTCCAGACCCTACAAAAAGGGGTAAACCACCCACAGTTGTGGGGGCTAGGGGTTAAAGCCCTCTGACCCGCCTTTCACCGGGGTGGTAACTGGCTTAGTATTTCCTGGGGGCTCCCGCACCACTGAGAGCCCCACCAGGCCACCCACTCCCGGCAGGGCACAGTTTTAGGTCATGCCCAGGACCAGGAGCCTCCTATCCGTCCCCTATAGCTTCTCCCTTACCTCCAGATGACACCAGCAGCCCTGCAGCCAGGCAATGTTGTTGTCTGGCCTCCAGCAGCAAAACTACCCTGTTTATATGGGCAGCCCCAGATTCAAAAATGGCTGCCCTCATCAGGCACCTGGCAGCTGCCACCTCCCAGCCCTTAAAGTAGCAGGCACCCACAGTGTCCTGCCACAAGTACATTGCTGTAGTAGTCTTGCCTTGAAATTACAAAAGCGTGGGCCCACAGTGGCCAGATCTGAATCTGAAAGAAAGGGCGTTATTCTCACTAGCTGGAGACACCACCAAAAAATGAAAATTCAGGAGCAGCAAAGGATCCAGGAGCATCCCAAGGCTCCCGAGTGATAAAAGGAGGCTGAACTCCATCAGCCTTCATATCCCTTCAAGTCATGGGGTCTGGCAGTGCCATCACCTCTGTTTTGTCTGGATTCAACTTCAATTTGTTCACCTATATCTAATCCCCAACTTTAGGCAAGAACTGGGTATGCCTGGTACCCATGAAAACAAAGTTAGTTGGTAATCACTTTCAAATAAGTGTGCACATATCTCTCTGCCATAAAGCCTGGGTACAAAGGAATATAAGGAAATTAAGAACCTAGGTCCCATTTATACTTTTGAAGATCTCTCCAAGATTGTTTTAATCTCATATAACCTCCCCCCTCAATCAAGAGGGTTTTAGTAAGTATATAATCATTTTATTCATCTTATATTACATGCATGGGTAAGCATATTGATGATATGGTAAAAATGAAACTCACTAGCTGTCAGCATTTGCTACCAAGGATATAAATCCACTTTCCTTCATTAGATAGTTTCACAGATGACCTGTAGTGAATGTTTAAGACAACGTGTTGGTTACCATGACAGAGAGCAAACAAGGTACTTATATGGCTTATCCCAATTATTTGCAGTGGAGAGGAAGGGTACAGATAAAATGATTTATTTCACCCTCTGCACCTTTTGCTAATCAAATACCTCCAGGAAAAATATGATGCAGTCTTGGTTGGGAATATATATGTCATTGTATACATTTATTCAAAATAGTATCTTGCCCAAGAGATTTTATATGCGAGTGGTGGAGCAGGAGAAAAATTAGATCAGAAGGGGAGGGGATCCAGGAAAGACTGCTGAACTAGAAGCATGGTAGAGAAGTATTTGGGAAGAGAGGGTTAAGAACAAGGTAGGATGTAGTTGTATCATAAGAACTTAAGAGATGCGATACGAGATCAGACTACGGGTCCATCTAAGTCCAGTGTCCTGTATCTCACAGTGGCACAGAGCAGATGCTAAGAGGGACCTGTCCAGATTGATCTGGCCCCTGCCCCTCTTCCTTCACAGGTTCCAGTATTTAGAAGCCTAGGAGGTTCTAATTTGGAGGTTGCAGGCCTACTCCTATCATGTTTAGGCCCTCTACCAGGCCTATCTTGCATGAATTTGTTTAATCCTCATTTGAGCCTGGCTACATGGTCAACTTCAATATCCTGCAGCAATGAGTACCACAAGTTATTTACAAGCAGCATGGAAAAGGACTGCCTTTATTTTAAATCTGCTCTCTACTAATTTCACTGTCTCCTAATTGTGGTCTTGTTTCATAGTTTGTAGGGCCGGAAGGGACCTGAGCAGATCATCAAGTCTGACCCCCTGCCATAGCAGGAAAGAGTACTGGGGTCAAACAATCCCAGCAAAGTGTACATCCAGCTTCCTCTTAAAGACCCCCAGGGTAGGAGCCAGCACCACTTCTCTTGGAAGTTGGTTCCAGATCCTAGCCACCCTGATCGTGAAGTAGCGCCTCCTGATATCTAACCTAAACCTACCCTCTGCCAGCTTGTGACCATTATTCCTGGTCACTCCTGGTAGTGCTCGGAGGAACAGGGACTTCCCCAATGCTTGTGATAGACAGTAAATTAGTAAATCCAGATTTACTTTCTCCATGATATTTATTATTCCATAGGCTTCTATCATATTACCTCCTCTGTCTCTCCTTTAAGCTGAGAAGTCCTAACCTATTTATTCTCTCCTTGTTTGGAAACTTTTCCATTATCCTGATCACCCCTGTTGCCCTTCTCAATATTTAGTCAGGGATGACCCTGCCTTGAGCAGGAGGCTGTACTAGATGACCTCATGGGGTGCATCCATACATGAAAGCACATGCGCTTAAAGCAGCTCAAATAGAAGCAGTACAAATTTGAGCCGGGGCTTTTTGCCTCCACACATGTGCTTGTACATGTACTTTGTTGGGGAGCAAGTCGTGCCACTTGGGGAAAAAAAACCCTGCCTGGCTCCTCCCGGATCTGCAGCCAAGGGGAGCTAGAGCCCGGGGCCAGCACACGTACTGTCCCCAGCAGTATAAAAAGCTGCCCTGGCAAGTAGCTCAGGGGTACTAGCTCTAAGGAGCTCCTGGGACCCAGCCAATTGGTACCTGGAGACACTACCCCTTGTGCCAGCTGAACTGCTGAAGCAGCCCTGAGAGTTTCCTGCACCCTCTACCCACTGCAGCAGTCTGACAGTGGGGGCTGCTGCCTGGCTGTGACCTGCTGCACACCTGCCAGACCTGGATGGGGACTGCACAGCCAGTAGAGGCATCTGCCCCTCTGGGCCAGCTGCCAGTAGACTGTGGTTGCAGGGTTGGCCTCTGTGCAGCACTACTGCCATGTGTGCCCCCTGCCCGGTCATCTGGGCAGCTATTGCCCGGAAGATGTTCCAGATGTGGTGGCCTGCTTTGAGCTGTCAAAGCATGTCCTCCTGGCCCCATTTGGCCAGGAGGTCAGCCACAGCTAGCTGGGTCCAAGGTACCAGCTCTGAGCAAGCAGTGTCCTGCTACTGGTCTCCCTAGCAGGAATTCTGGTGTTCCCTATTGGAAAACTGAAAAATCCAAGATAAAAAAAATGCCAAAGTCACTCTGTAAAATACCCCAAAATTCATGTTCCTCCACAAGTAAAACAAAAGACAACTACAGAGAGAGAGCGATCAGTTGGGCAATGTTTTATTGATATATCTACAGTGTTGAAGCAATGTGGAAGCCTACCAGTATCTGTATCATAATAATAAAATGAACTCTAAATACATGTTTCATGAATGGGGCAAAATGGCTCCCTCCCCCACTGCAAGGCCCACATGCCCCACCTCAGCCCCCATGATTGCTGCCCCACCTGGCCCCATCCCCTGCCGGCTGCTGCAGCTTCCCCAATGGCTGCCTCACCTGGCCCCACCCCCCACTCCCTCAGGCCCCCCCAATGGCTGACTGCTAGGCCCCATCCCCCATTTGCACCCCCAGGTCCCCATGGCTGCCCCTGCAACCCCAGGCACCATCACTTTAAGGGGAAAAAAAGAGAAAAAGCGCCTCTACTTACCCTAGAAGCAGGGGTGGGGGGGCTCTGGGGCCTCCTGGCAGAGCCCCCCAGGTCAGCACGGGGCAGCAGGGGGCAGGAAGGCCCAGGCTGGGGCTGCTGGAGCTGTCCCTCTGCCCAGAGTTGTGCAGGTGGGGCCCCAGTGACCTTGACCACAGCTCAAACTCCCACCGGTAAGTGCCGGGGGGTGGGGGGGTTTGGTATAGTGATGCTGAGGTTAGGGGGAAGGGATCAGGGGGGCTTGGAGGGCTGAGGGGTGGAGGTGGGCAGAGCAGGGATCAGGGGGCTGGGGCAGTGGGGGGGGGCAGTTCCCACCATAGTCCCCTCCCTGACACCTCACAGCACTAGAGCTCTGGTGCTGAACACATGGCCTGGCAGGCTGCGTGGTCAGCACCATGGTGAGGGGCCAACCATATTGATGCTCAGGCAGCCAGAGCATCTCCATGGAGGACCCAGCTTCCAGTTGCCTCTGGGCGTGGTCTGGGACTGGGACCAGGACCGTGCCTTGCACCAGTTTTTTAAACTTCAGGTTTTTTTTAGCATACCCAGGGGTCTAATTTTCTCCCTGCACTCCAAACTTGCAGTGCAGGGAACATTTTTTTGTTTCCACACGTGCCTCCTGCCCCATCTCAAAGGGGCTTGAGACAGGGCAAGAGGCATGTGTGCGCTCATCTGGACGTGCCCATGAAGGTCATCCAGCCCTACTTTCCAGCATGTCATTTCTATAGTTATAGTACATAATTTTGGAGGTGGAGGAACCAGAACTGCATAGAATATTCAAGCTGAGGGCATCCCGTTGACATGCATGACATTTTCTGTTTTGATTTCACCTCTCTTCTTAATAATTCCTAACAACCTGTTTGCCTTTTTGACTGCTTCTGAATGCTGGACTGATGTTTTCAGAGAACTAGCCACTGTTTCACCAAGGTCTGAACAAGCAACGAGTAGAAGGCAGGGGACGTTTCTGGAGAGCATCAGGAAAGGTGGAGCAAGAGGCTAGTTGAGCAAGTGGAGCAGGAACTTGGGAGGAAAGCAGAGGATGGAAGGTGTTGAATGTATGGCACCAGGTCCAGGAGAAATACAAGGATTTGCTATGGGTCCTAGAAGACTAGATTCGGAAGGTGCCAAGACCCACAGAACCTGTGGTCAGAAAGCACGTCAAAAAAATTATCTATTGGGTCAAAAGTTTCAAGCTATAATCTGCATCAGATCTGTACATTGCAACAGGCACTATGGAGTCTCTTTGTGTTTCTAGACTCTGTATCAGACAGAAGATTACAGTCAGGCAGAAAACGATGTCCAACCAGCTGCATGCAAAGTAATACAGCAACCTAAATTTGAAACAAAAAATGCATTTAATTACTGGAAGACCAGGAGAGCACTGAATTATGAGCTTTGGTTTTTCACAATTTCCATTAATTAAAACAATGAAGAATACAGGAAGAAGAATGTCTTGCATTTGAAAGCTTCTCTATCTTTATTCCAAACATGTAGTTAGTCCAATAAAAGGTATCACCCCCCCACAACAAAACCTTGCCTCTTGCATAATTCCTGAATCATCATGGCAGAACATCACTCTAATGCTCCCACTAATGAAAACTAAACTTATAAGTAGTAAAAAACCTGCTCTATTATAAACAGTGTAGGATTTTAGAACTTCAATGTGCAGCTGCCATGTTGGTGTGGTAAAATGGAAAAAAAAAAAAAGGCCTAGTATAATACAATTTGGCAGAACATGCCATGCTATATTTATGGTCCCCTTGCTCCCTTAATCTCCAGTGCTATAAACTCCTTAATCTAACCCAGATAGCAGGCTTCACCCCATGAACTATCAACAGCAGACTAGAAACTTTTGCATCATTCATCAGCTTTCCACATTTGCATTTCCTCAAGCATTTTGCTCAGCATGGATAAATTCACTCTTCACCACATCACAGCATCCTACCATCATAGAACCATAGAACCAGAAGGGACCTGTAAGGTCATCAAGTCTGGTCCTCTGCTATGGGCAGGAAGTTATTGAGCTCAGACAAGCTCAACAAGGTGCCTGTCCAGCCTCATCTTGAACATCTCCAAGCGGGGTGACAGCACCACCTCTGCTGGTAGTGTATTCCAGATTCTGGTGAGCCTTACAAAGAAAGGATCATGCTGGCCTTAAAGAAGTTTGGAGTCATTTTAACTGCATCCAAGTTTAGGAGAGAGGAATGCCCTAGAGAAGTATGACTAGAAACAGGAATCGGGATGGGTGGCCACTGGGAGTGCGTAAAATGGGCCATATTTGATTCAGATTCAGCCTGAATTGGAGACAGTGATTCGATCAGTTGATTCAGATCACTGTCCCCAATTTGATTTGGCTGAATCCAAATCTGAAAATTCAAGGCTGACGCAGAGAATCAGCAATTTGGCCACAGACACAGCTTTAAATGCTTTTTCTACATACCTAGAGGTACCAGGCACAGCGCGTGAATGCTGTGATGCTAGGCCAGATGGAACATCCCACAGGAGCATGGGGGTGGGGTGGGCCTCCGCATGCTTGGCAGCAAACCTGGAAGCGGACCAGAAGTACTGCCGGTCCACTTCTAGGTCCACTACCGAGCACGTTGGGCTGGGGGGGGACCTGGCTCAGCAATCAGCTGTGGGCAGACCCCAGGTGCTGCCCCAAACCCAGGAGGCAGCAGTCACCAAGCGGGGGGGAGAGGGGGGGATGGCAGCATGCTCCTCAGCAGACCCAGAAGTGGACCACAACTGCTTCTGGTCCACATCCTGGTCTGCTGGGGAGCTCCCTGCACTCCTGTGGGATGCTCCATCCTCCCCACCATCGCAGCATTTACCTCTACCTTGAGGTACGTAGAAAAAACATGTAAAGCTGTATCTGTGTCCGAATCACCGAATCTCTCTGAATCAATTTGATTCAGAGAAATTAAAGGGTCTCCTGATTCAATTTGAATTGGGAGTTTCAGCCACCAAATTGGGCCGAATCTCCATCGAGATTCATATATATGTATGAAGAAAGAGGTAAATTCTTCACATTCCCAAAGTGTGGCCTTTAAGAACAATGCCAAAAATCGTAAGAATTGGCAATACTGCATTCTCTCCAACACAGATGGGTAAGGGCAGGGAATGGGTAAATCTCTTCACTTCTAGCTCACCAGCCAGCTGAGATGAGGTGATGCAGATGCAAAAAGTAGTCTGATCCTTTGACAAACCAGTAGCAAGTCCCTTGCTAGAGCAAAGGAGGAACCAGAAAGCAAATGGGGAGTGTGTGGACACAACACATTTATGCTGGTGTGACTCACATGAACTAGTATGCCACCGTCAGCTATGCTGCCATCTGGAGCACACAGATAAGACAGTTCTCCCACAGTAGGCAGGATAACAGTCCTTTGCTATTACGTGATAGGAGACCTGGTAATTACCTGTCTGCATGAAGCAAATATCTATCCCATAATGTAATCAACTCCCGACCAGCATAGCTACTCCAGACCTTCCAAGGGGTAATTTTATACTGTAATGGAGTGATCTAAACCAGCATTAAGTTGTATTATACGCTTCTGTTCTACATTTAAAGGCAAGTGACATACGTATGTCACATGTCTGCAAACTCAGTCACAATTCACCCCCTGCTCTGCTGCATGTTCCATCTTCTGCATGTTCCATCTTACTCCTGGCAGAGAGTTAAGTTAGGCTCAAAACAAGGGAGTGAATGAATCCATCAGGACCTACACAGAATTGTCTTTAGGCTGTCTCTAGCCTCTTTCATACCCTTTACCAGAAGGGTTTCCTTCCCCCGTGCCCCTGCAGTCCATCCTATTCTCAGAAAATAATAAGATTTGCTGTGTCACTTGACCAAAATATATATATACCCTGGAATCCAGACTGAGCATTACAGAATCACATTTCCCCTATTACAACCAGCACACTCTAACTAAGCTCTGATCAAATTTCAGTCTATTAATTTTAATAACAGGCTGGCAAAGGTTGCAGATATAAATGAGAACATTTCAGCAGGGGCCCTCATCCAACTGCACATCCTGAAAGAAGAGACACACATGTTGATATTATCAGCTTGATGAGAAAGCTCTCTCCTATAGAGCAATTTACAAACACAGACTAGTTGAAAATGTGCTTGGCAAGTAGCAAAATGGGCATCTGTAGGTAGGTCCGAGTTATGTAACAGGATGCTGAGATTTATTATGTAGAGGGGAAAACTAGGAGTAATGGCCACAAACTCCTGGAAGACCGATTCAGGCTCAATATTAGGAAAAACTTCTTCATGGTCAGGGTGTTCAAACTGTGAAATAAGCTCCCTCCAGAGGTGGTGCAATCACCTACCCTGGAAATCTTCAAGAGGAGACTAGACAGTCACCAGACCCCCCGTTATCTTTCCTGCTTGGTGTAGGGGGCTGGACCCGATGATCTTCCACAGTCCCTTCTGGCCTTACAATCTATGAATAAGTGATGGTGCAACAGGTAAATCAGGTGGCCCCTTCTGCACATTAGAGTAGACTCACAAATAGGTCCATGAGGATGGGCAAGGCCTGCTTGTTCAAGCCTACTTTGAGTAAGAGAGGAGTGATGCTCAGTAGATGAGGTATTCACCTGAGACCTAGGAGACCAGGTTCTGCAGAGTCCTGTCTATATTCAGCTGAGTCCAAGGAGTTCAACTTGTGGTTTTGTGTGACACTGCAACAGGATCATAGGAAAGTAAGGCTGGAGGGGACATCATAAAGTCAGACAGTCACTAGAGTCCAGCCCCCTGCTCAAGGCAGGATCATCCCTGACTAAACTAACCCAACGAAGTGACTGTCTAACCTGCTTTTAAAAGTTTCCAAGGATGGAGATTTCACAGTTGCCTGTTACAATGGTTGACCACCCTTATAGTCAGAAAGTTCCTCCCAATCTAAATTTCCACTGCTTGAAGCTTTAGCTCATTGCTCCTAGTCTTGTCCCCTACAGCCACAGAGAAAAGTACTCTCAATCACTCCTCAGGTATTTGAAGACTGTTATCGAATCTCAGTCCTCTCTTCTCCTAGTTACAGTTCTTTCAAGAAACTCCTAATAAAATGACTGATACCCATGAACAGGGAGATCAGAAGCGATGTTGTCCTTCTCTTTAGGAGAGATCATAAGCAATATTTTCCAAAAACACTCTGCTTTCACCTAACTCTGCTCCCACTGAAGTCAAAAAAGAATTTTACCATCAGCTTCAGTGGATGCAGGATTAAACAAATGCTGACCCTTTTCTGAATACTATTCCTGATGTCCTGATGCTAGTGTAATGGCAGAACTAGAAACAAGTTATTAACAGTGTGTCCATAAGCCTATGGGTGAATGAAAGACAAGGACCTGAGGGTTATGGTAGACCATAAGCTGAATATAAAGCATAGTGTGTGTTTTTGTTGCAAAAAACACAAAAGCAGCCAACAACATACCATATTAATAGGAGTGTCATTTGCTAATTAAAGGAAGTGATTCTTCCACTCTAGGTAAAGCCCCACCAGTGCTGAATAGAGTGCTGTGTCCATTTAGGGCCCCAAATTTCAAGACCATCGTGGATAGTTTGGAAAGAGTCCAGCTTAGAACAACAAAAATGACTAGGGGCCTGGTAGGCAAGATTTATGAGGAAAGACTCGAAAGAACTAGGTTTATTTAGTCTGGAAAAGAGAAAGCTGAGTGATATTTGATAACAGTATTCAAGTACCTGAAGAGTGGTTTATAGAGAGTATGGGAGTGAATTTTTCTCTATGGCTGTAGGGGACAGAACTAGAAGCAATGGGCTCAAGCTTCAGAGGAGGACATTTAGGTTGTAGATTGGGAGGAACTTTCTGACTATGAGGGTGGTCAGACACTGAAACAGGCAACCTAGAGGGGTTGTGGAATCTCCCTCCTTGGAAACTTTCAAAAGCAAGTTAGACAGACACTTGGCTAGGTGATCCTGGTGATCTAGGGTGATCCTGCCTTAAACAGGGGGCTGGACTAGATGGCCTTATGATGTCCCCTCCAGCCTTACTTTCCTATGATCCTAGTAACAGTGTCACATAAAACCACAGGTTTAACTCTCTGAACTCAGCTGAACATGGAGAGGACTCTGCATGACAGAGTTAAAACATTAATAGTATGAACTCAGACCCATCTCAGACAAACCACAGGACAAATAATCATCCTCATAGGTCTCCTAAGACAGTGGCACATCAGTGTAATATCAATCTGCTTTCTCCCTTCATTTGAAGGGAAGTAGCAGCTTCATGTAATTATCTTGTGTAACTAAATGAATAACTTAATGATAAATTCAACTCTATCACTGACAGGTGAGAAACTCAGGAGAATTTAAATAGAATTCATCAAGCAAGGACCATTTCTTTTTAAAATTCACTTTCATTCAAGCCCATCTTTAATTAGTCAGTTCCAGGAAGTCTTCAAGACACAGAGGTCACTGAAAGAGATTGGCAAATTCATCAATTATCATGAAAGTCTAAAATATAGGCCATTTTTTGTCTCTTCATATTGGTAATGATACATAACTGTGTCAAGAGGTCTGCTATGATTACATACTGGCAAAAACTTTAGCTTTCCAATTAAGGCTTAGTTGTCTAATAACTTCCACAAATTGAATTAGAGGGGGTTTTTTGGTGTTTTTTTAAGAGAAGTCACAGTCAAAATAATGTTATTTTCCAAAATAAAGACTAAAGATGTATAAATAATGGGTCTTTGTTTGATATCTGAACCAAAAATTCAGAAAACAAATAAGTTTGGGTCAAATTGAAACAAATTCAAACAGAAATCCTTCAAGCTTTCAGTGAAACAAGTGCAATTGAAAAAAACCCCCAAGAACTCCAAACTGTTTTAGATCAAATAAAGGCCGTGTACCCACGTTCAAATAATCTCCCAGGCTTGGTATCCTCATAAACTTACCCAGTCATGTGTACAGACATTGGACTGCTGAGGCCCCGAAGACAGAGAACTTGCAGTGCTGATACTGTGCAGCCAAAGTGGGGGCGGGGAGAGCTCTATGCACACATTTCACCATGTTCTACAGGCTCCCTTAGTCTTCCTGGTGATGGATGGCAGTAATGCATAGGGCAGCCCTGACTGGCTGACCCAGAGTGCCAATGGTCAGCCTGTATTTCCCTGCAGCATGATGTGGGGATTGTAAAGGGACATGTTCTGAGGCGTGTACAGGCAGTTGCTCTCCCAGGAGAAGCTCTGAGGAGTGATCTAACCCTGGTTGCTCCCAGGTTATTTTGTCCCTGGAGAGGCTATTTTTACTCTGGGAGAAAAAGCCCGAACATATGTATACTTGTTGTTTCCATCAGTAGAACGTCGGTATGAGGCCAAAGCTTTACATTCAGTTTATTTTTTTTACCTTTAATTAATTTTTTTCCTAGATCTATTTTTATAATGAAAATACCGTTAAAGGGGGGAGGGGGGAGAAGATGCAGTTCCTAGGACACTAGGAACAAACAGGTATGACTCAGGGAATGGGAAACTAGGAATTTAAAGCCAGGAACCAGGAAACTAAAAACAAGAAGATAAAAGCCCAAGTCTAGTCATAGGGGCATTAAACCTGTTGAACAGCAAGCAGGCCTCTTGAAATGGATGCTGCCAGGCACTCATGCCCATAAAAGATGATTGGGGTAGCTGGGGGTCATTGAGTAGCCAGACTCATGTGTAATCAAGGCCAGCAATGGGCAATTTTGCCTTCATGCTGCCCTGACTCCTGACACTGCATTGATATGTCTGTCCACCCTTTTTCTCAGACTGCAGCAGAATCTTCTGTAGCCATGGAGAACTAGGTGGTTTTCCCTTTTGCTGGTTTGTTCAGAGGTAACATGGCAATAGGAGTGTTTTTGTGTGCAATTACTTTGTAAAGTACTGATACTGTTGTAATGTGTTCTTAAAAAAATAAATACTTATGCTTGGACCGTACTGAAGCCCCAGATCCGAATGTGAAAGGGAACACATCCTTTTATATTCCCAAATCCTATCTAGACTGTTATACAGAATCCTTTGCTATGGGACCAGAATTACAGTTAGGTATTCCTAGCCTAGGTGGGATTTAGGAATGCATTCATGTAGTGCAAGGAATGGATGTGCAATGTTAGTTTACTAACTTGTTGCCTGAAATAGGAGCTAGTTTGGAGCAGAGCGGATCATCTTCCCCCACATCACCTTTGCTACCTTTGGGTGCATACACATGTATTAAAGTCAACCTAAAATAAGGTGACATAACTATGTTGATTTAAGCCACGTCAGAGCATACACACATACAGCTCTGACATGGTGGTGAACATCTTGTGAACTTAGTCAACTAATATGCTTCCGAGGTGTATTACCTTGAGTCACATTATCTTGTGCTGCATTTAAGTTGACTCTACTCCACATACATTTGCATAATTTGATAATTAAGTCATCTTTAAAAAGCTACCTTGGCTTAACTGTCAGAAAGTTAATGTGTGCGTATGCACCCTTTGAGAACAGCAGACAGCAAGCTCCATAGTCCCAACCTCAGAGCGACTATCCCCTTAACTGAGAATGTGTGTCCAGGTGTAGGTTTTACTACAAAAGGTTCCCACCATTCTGTTTCAAATTAAAAAGAGGTAGGTTTCAATGGCCAAACAAGTCCCAACAAGATTCCTGCTACTGTGAAAATTGAGTCTCTCTCTCTCTCTTTCTCTCTCTCTCCATGTCCAGTAAAAATGTATTTCACCCTTATGAGAACTCATGGGGATGGAAACCAACTTGCAAATGGTAACAACTTAGTGTAAACATGAAGGCAAACCTTGTGCAGAGGTTTAAAACTTTAAATATTTACAGGCATATGTAGAAATCAAGTTTCGCTTCAAGCCACTTTATATTGGTTCCCTGCCCCCCTTCACAGCTAAGAGCAGGCTAAAAATAAAAAGTAAAAGAAGATCACACTTCAAGCTTTGAAAAGCTGTGTTTTTAACCAGTATTCAGTACTACTGTTCAGACAGTTGGCTACCTTATCCATCTCCAAACCACGAGCCAGCCAAAATAGCTAGTTAAAAACTGTAGACCAAATACTACCCTCTAGTGCATGCACCTGGGTCCCAATTTGGATACAAAAATAAATAGGATTGCAAAATATTGTCATGCTCTTTATGCTGTGTAGAGCACTGGAAGGAATGGATTCACCAAGAATTTTTTCTATACTTGAGGAAACAAGTGTTAAAAGGAGCTGCTTTCATAGCATTTGCAATCTATAGATTTAATTGTTCCTTTACAGTCAGACCCATGAGAGAGGTTAGAGAGACACTGTTGCAGACTGCAGTAAATTCATAGAATGAAAACAGCCTCCTGTCACAATGCATGACTCATGCTTCGCCTTCATTAAGCTAAAGCTTTGGGCATTAGTAAACACCAGATTGTGACTGTCATTTGTTCAGGCTCTCAGGGTGAGGACTGTTCAAGGGCTCTTCTCTAATCCTTCCCATTGCCCCAAAAGACAAGCCTCACTACTCCACAAAGCCACTCCACGGATGGGAAGCAATAATGTAAGTACACTGACAAGCAGATGGAGCTCTTGCTACATTAGTCCAGAAGGTGAAAGTGGTGCTGTTGAGAACCCACATGAGGAAGAAGTAGTACCATATTTTCTTGCACATAACCTACACCTTTTTCAAAAAACGAAGCTGATAAAAATGTTGATGCGCATTGCATATGAGGAAATACTGTAATGCCATTCAGCTGCCAACTAACACAGAGAGCAGTGAGCAGGCCGCTATCGTGGGTGTCTTCCAGGAAGCCTGCACCACAGTGCTGTTTCGAGTCAGTCGCCAGCTGGAGTTGCAGACAGCTCACACCAGCCCCAGTCAGAAAGCAAATTGTCCATCCCTCGCTGTGTTACCACTGGCTCTTCGTAGCCCAAGTCCAGTGCTGTAGCAACGAAGTTTGACACCCTGGGCAAAGCCCACGGTAGCAGCCCATGCTCTCCCCACGCAGATTCAGAGGGCACAACTGCCTCCCCTCCATGCTCACCCGGGAGTGCATGCAGAAGCAGGAGCTGCCCTTCCCCCATCCCTGGGCACCCCCAAATGACACACTTGTGGCTCTGTCCCATGTCCCTCCCCAGCTGGGCAGCGCCTATTTGCGTCCTTTCA
Organism: Crocodylus siamensis; assembly: GCF_052110815.1. Taxonomy (NCBI): domain Eukaryota; kingdom Metazoa; phylum Chordata; order Crocodylia; family Crocodylidae; genus Crocodylus; species Crocodylus siamensis. Next base: position 85,341,286 of record NC_143401.1, on the reverse strand, counting down.
CTTTGGCGCCTAGGGCAGTCACTTGACTTGCCCTCCCCTTGCTACAGCACTACCCAGGTCAGACATAAGGCATCCTGCCCCTGGCTTATGGCAGCCCAAGTGAGAAAGCAGGGAGCCCTGGCCAAAGGAGGTAAGACTCTCCACACATGCCCACCAACCAGCAGTCGGATGTCACCATATTTCCGCCCTCTCTCCTCCTTCCCACTCTGCCTAGGGCACCTAATGAAGTTGATTCACCTCTGATTCTGCCCCACTCCCACCCCCACCCATTTAAGGAACTACTGCTGCTGTCAGGCAATGCCTGATGCTGAGCGAGTAACAGCAGCTTGCAGGTTAATAGAGCTGTGAGACTCCCCCACCCCCTTGCAGCTTCTGGCGTTTCATGGCTGGCTACTTTTGTACAGACATGCCACAATATTGCAATGAGGGATGTGAGGTACATGCAAAGTCTGCGTGTGCATGTTTTGGTTCACTTTTATAACTTGTTCTGTGTAAGGCTTTTGCATTTCATAATTTGCCATATTACATTACTTCTTAGTATTTTCAAGGGGGGAAAAAAATCTTCGTTCCACCTTCCTAAAATAGGGTGAGGGTATGTTATGTGCAAGAAAATATGGTAGTAGTGATTGCATTGTTTTGAATAGACGAAGACTAGGGTAATATGTTATTTACCCATATTAGAGACACAAGGAGTTACTGTTATGCTCTGATAAGGAAGTGGGGGAGTCTTCCCCCCCCCACCAAATTCCCTGTGCTTTTAACCCAAAAGGTAAACAGGAGAGAGCTAGGGATGGGAAGGCAGAGCAACATGCATTACTCTCAGGGATTGTGAAGCCAACTCTCTCTTCTCGCACTACTGAATGATCCAAAGAGAATCACTGGTCTTTGGGACCCTGCCAACCAATGGGAACACCTGGACAAGAGCCATCCCTGAACTCTGTGCACAGCATGTGCATAACTTACCTGAATCTAATGTATTCAGTAAGGCTTCATCCAATCAATCATCCAAACATTATGCAGAGTTATGGTCAAATCACGTGGCTGTACACACACGAGTCACAAGGAAGTAATCACTTGCATACAAAATCATTCATTTTGCACATGCAGACATGAGCACCGTGCACAGGATATAGGCAAGCAACGAAACGCAGAACTGGATGTACCCGTGGACATGCCGGTAAGGTAGGAAAACAAGAATACAGCAGGTATTCAGAGTAAGTGTTCAGGATTTCATACAAGGCTAAAGTTATGAAGGTACTTTGGGTATACAATTTTACCCAAATTGTGGAAATGTAGAACCAGAACAAGATTCAACAAGCAAAAAAATAAGCCTGCAAGGTTCTTCTTGTTGAAAACTCTCTATAAGTTACTTCTGGGCTTGTTCCTCCAACTCTCAGACTTTCATGCTGCTTCAAGACTATGTGGATTAAATCTATCAGTCAATCCATGGCTGCCGTTTTATAGGATCTAGGGTAACTTCACGTTCCATAAAGTCAGTTTTTTAGATTATTAAATGTGACTTTAAAATACCCAGCTTTAGACATGTCAGCAAATGAGTTCAAACCTAAAGTCTACACAGTAGCAATTACCTGCATCCAGGAATTCAGTTGTAGATTTTTAAGCTGTAAATAGACTATTCTACTTGACTGGAGGCTTCGAGGTGGGGAAAATATCAGACATTAAAAAAATGTCAGTAATTTCAGATTTACTGAACGACTCTGAAATTAAAGCCTCTTCAGTTTAAAAAGGCCTTTCTTTTCCTCACAATAAATTCAGTATTGGTTCCAACATTTTTAATTTTAATACTTGCAGAGCCATCTATTCTCTTTCCTAGCTCTCTGCCTCAGAGAGATGCACGGTGCCTAATGCTACCGTTTAACTTCAAAATTTCTTTTGAGCCAGATGCACCGAGTGGGGGGAAAAAATTCTCGTAAAAAACTAAGAGATGGCTGGCTGTAGTTGAAGAGCCCATTTGAGACTTTGGTTTGTGTTTGTTCATTTCTAAAGCCTGGCTAACAGTGAGTGTATTGTGTGTTCATTGTGTTTTGTGCAGTTACCCAAGTACCAGCTCTAGCCTCGCAGGAACTCTGCCAAAATTAAATCATAGTGAGGAAAAATATGGCCAGCCTGATATGGATTCATTACTCACCACTTTTGCTATAAGATGAATATGTAACTGGTTGGATCATTATGCTCAAAGACCCACTCAATGTCTAAATGGGAGGAGGTAATGGGTGGGTTCGCCAGAGGTCTGCCCTGGGTCCAGTAGTGTTTAATATCTTCATTAATGATTTGGAGGATGGAGTTGAGTGCACACTTAACACATTTTAAGAGGACTTAAGTTGCGCAGAGTTGCAAACACTGTGAAAGGAAAGGCTAGGGTTTAGAATGACCTTGATAAAACTAGAAAAATGGTCTGAAATCAATTGAATGGAAAGTGAAAGTCCTGCCCTTAGGATGGCACAACTGCAGGCACAAATCCAGATCAGGGAATGATTGGCTAATCTGTGTACTGCAGAAAAGGACTGGGGGATTACAGTGGACCATAAACTCAATCTGAACCAACCAGATTTCTTAATATAAAAAGGCCAATATAATATTAGACTATATTAACAGGAGTGCCACTTGGAAAATCAAGGGAAGTAATTCTTTTGTTCTAGTCTAGTGAGGCTTCACCTGAAGTACCACTCCAGTCTGAGGTATCACACTTCAAGAAAGATGTAGACTAATTAGGAAAAGTCTAATGGAGAGCAATGAAAGTTATTATAAAGTCTAAGAAAAAATGATTTATAAGAAAAGGCTAAAAGAACTGAAATTATTTTATCTGAAGAACAGAAGGCTGAAGGGAGATTTGACAACAGTGCAAGATTTGACAATACGTGAAATGTGGTTATCAAGAGGATGATGGTAAGCTCTTTTCCATGGTCATGGGGCAGAACAAGGAGCAAGAGAAATTTAGGTTGAATATTAGGAAAAAAACTCTCATTATGAGGATAGTCAATCATTAGAGCAGGCTACCCAAAGAAGCTGAGGAGTCTTAATTTCTGGAAGTATTTAAGAGTAGCTTAGACAAACACTTGTCTGGGATGTTTTAGACCAAAATGATCCCACCTTGAGCAAGCAATTGGATTAGATGACCTCTTGAGGTCCCTTCCAGACCACCTTTTCTATAATATCCTGCTTCCAGCTCATGCCATTTGCTTCAGAGAAAAGCATTGGACAAACTGCTACCAAATTTAATGCCACTTCTTCCCAGCTCCTTTATTAGGCCAGATTCTGAGGGATAATTCTGATGGACAGACCTGATGCTACTTACAGTTCCTCTTGACAAGAGCCTCACTCTGCAAAAGGTCCCCACTGAGTCATGGGAGGAAAAACTCACTCTTCCCACAAGGCCAAACCATAAGATTACTACCTATAACATGAATAGTGTTCCTCATTCTGGAGGGTTTTTTGTTTTTAAATCCAGGATAATTTTTCAGGGTTTATCTTCTAAACATAAAAAACCAGAATGAAATCAGGGTAAAAGGAAGAAAAGAGGAAAAAATGGTTTAAAAATCGGAGGGGAACACTTGGCAGTCAGGGAGGGAAGAAGTAAGGCTGAGACTAGGGAAGGGGTGCGGCCAGAGCCGGCCCGAGCAGAGCACGGAGCCGGGGGAAAATCAGCCCACGCAGGGCCCTGCCCCTGCTCCGATCCCCCCAGACCCGAAAAGGCTAGACAGCATCAACAATGGTAGCAGGAGGTAGCCACTGCTCCACCCCACTCCACAGGGCCCTCCAAATCACGGGGCCCAGGGCGGTCACCCCAATTTGCCCTCCCCCCCAGGGATGACCCTGGGTGCAGCACAGCCCATCAGCCACTCCTGGGGCAGCAGCAGGGAGCTAAGCAGGAGCTGTCAGTGGGTGTGGGACATGGGACAGGAAGGCATGGCTCTTGTTGCTACATACCCGCTGGGAGGGCTGTGTGGCTGTGCCGGGATCTTCCTGGGGGCTGCGCGCCCCCAGACCTGCATGCAGGATAAAAGCAGGCTGCCACCTGCTCCGAGCACCAGGAAGAGCCTGGTGCCACTTCCAGCCCCAAGCTCTTTCTGGTGCTCCAGGTGGGCAGCAGCCTGCTCTTGCTGCAGCCTGATGCCACTGTAGGTTGGGGCCAGCAGCAGCACCGGGCTCTTGGGATAGATGGCAGCACCAGGAGAGGTACCCAACCCCAACCCCGGCACCAGCACCTCCTGCCCCACCCAGGGTCAGAGTCAGGAGTCCCATGGCCCCAGACAGCAGCTGCAGCCCTCCAGACCCGTGCCGAACACCCAGGTGCAACCCCTTGCCACTGGGAGTGGGGCTGGAGTCTCCCGCCGGCCCCCCCCCCCCCCCCCGTGGTGGGGCTGAGGGCTTGCAGCTCCCAGCACCTGGACCATTCCCCACTCATGCTGGTTAACAGGGATTTGAACTGAAAAACAGGTGTAGATCACTAAACACTGAATAACTTTAAAAAAAAAATAAAATCAGGGAATTTATCAGTGAAAACTCGGTAACAACCAAGAATGCCGAACACTACATATGAACAGGGTGCAGATTCAGTACTGTTTAAGTACCTTGTTGAAGCCATATATATGCTAATCCCAAGGATTTTACCAATGCCTCCATCCTCTGTGTCATTACAAGAGGGATTGACATGAAGAGTGACTAAAGTGTGAAGACATCCTTGGGTAGCTGTTCTGCCTACAGACCACTCCCCCAGTGCAGCCACTGTTCAGGGCTTAAGAGGCATAGCCAAAAGTGGGATGTCAGCCATACTGTAAAACCAGATAAACAAAGTTCCAAAACAAGAGAAATGACAATTTAAACCTGAATTTAGAGTTTTTCCTGCCACTGTTTATTTTATCAAAGGCAGCCAGCATGACTGGGGCTGTAGGTGGATCTCAGGATTGTGCACTATGCCCATAAACATTAGCAATATGAGTACCACACACAGGATACTCCTTGTAGACTGAGTCAAACCGTTGATAAGGCCTCTGCTACCATGTACCATAGCTCTTTAGCAGTAACTCAAAGGTATTGTACAGTGCAGTTTCAATTACTTTCTATAAAACTGTGTAAAGTCCTACAATAATCTTTAAATACTGCAAAATAATACTATTAGAGGATTCTGTGGAGACTCTATATTTCTCTAGAAAATACTTGTGTTTCAGAGATTTTCTCAACAAAAGAAGGATTGGTAATAGAAGATGTTGCCTACCCTCAGCTGCTTCATCCCTTTCGGAAGAAAAACTTGTTTTGTAAGGAGATACATCAGGGTCTCTGTGCAAAACGACTCTTCACTGTGATAAGTACAAATTCCCTTGATTTAATCTAGTAACCGAGGTTTTCATAGAGGTGAAAGCCAGGAGGAACCAATACATCATCTAACCTGACCTTTTCACCATTAAATTTCACTTACTAAACCCGATATCCAGTCAAAAATATCTTCTTTCTGGGTAGATGCAAGAAAATGAATGCCATAGCCAAGGGACTACAGGTGAGTAGTTGACTCTGTACAACATACATACTACACAGCCTACTCTGACAAGCTGTGCCTCACTCTTCCTGAGAAACTTCAAAACCAGTTTATCATGGTTCAATACAGCAAACAAGAAAGGATCAACATCAGACTTGCACAATTAACAACAAAACCCAGAGCCACCTGGACATAACAGCCATTTACCAGAAAGAGATTTCATAGATTTCACAGACATCAGGGCTGGAAGGGACCTCGGGAGATCATCGAGTCCAGGCCCCCGCCCAAAGGGCAGGAAGTCAGCTGGGGTCATAGGATACCACCAAGATAAGCATCCAATTTGCTCTTGAAGGTGTTCAATGTTGGTGCTTGAACCACCTCCGCTGGCAGACTGTTCCAGACCTTGGGGGCTCGGACAGTAAAGAAATTCTTCCTTATGTCCAGCCTGAAACGGTCTTGCGGTAGTTTATGACCAGTTGACCTCATCGTTTCCTGGGGCACTCTAGTGAGCAAATGCTCCCCCAGATACTGGTGGTCACCCTGATAAATTTATAGGTGGCCATGAGATCACCCCTGAGCCTGCAGTTTTCCAGGCTAAAGAGCCCCATGGCTCTCGGCCTGTCGTCATAAGATCTGTTTTCCTGACCTCTGATCATGCGCGTGGCTCTTCTCTGGACTCTCTCAAGCTTCTCCACATCCTTTTTGAGTTGTGGAGCCCAAAACTGGACGCAGTACTCCGGCTGCGGCCTCACCAAGGCCGAGTACAAGGGGAGAATGACGTCCCGGGATTTGCTCGAGAAGCATCTATGGATGCACGCCAGCATTTTGGTTGCTTTAGTAGCACCCAGATCTCTGGTATGAAGAGCTCCTTCAAACATGAAGCCTATCACACATATCTTCACTTCTTAAAGAGTATGAAGGAAGCAAAACTCTCCAGTAACAAACGTCATCAGTCTATCCAACCACACTCTTCACCCAGCTGCGGAGTCTGTGCTACTCTGTGGTCTTTCTTTCTGCCCTATACTAAACAATTCAATAAGGTACAACTGGATGGAAACCTTGAGGCCTTTTTCCACCACTTACAGCTAACAGAATACTTCCATGACAAGAAGACATGCAATGATCCACCCACCACAGACCAGACTCACATGCAGCACAGAAAGAAGGACAGCTCCAGGACTCTGCCTGCAGCCTCACTATTGACCAGTATCAAAACTGTTTCCACCTGTGAAGCCATTCTGAGATTGCTGAAGAATAACACTCACATTATTGCAACTTAGTCCTGCGGAATGGAGAGCTACACCCAAGCTTAAAAATAACCCTGATACTATCATACAACAAGCTGAAAAAGGGAGTGCCGCTGTCGTCATGGGCAAAGCAGCATACATACAGGAAGCCAAGACAATGTTCCAACAGAGTTTTACAAACTCTTAAGTGAAGACCCCAAAGCACAATACCAGGAGAAATTAAATAGCCCCTTAGCACTATCTATGGGTTTCACAGGAAGAATACAGGAGAGTTAATGTTTCCACTTTTGTAAACCCAGAAACTTTTGCTTACTACCCAAGATCCACAAACCTGGGAACCCAGGATTCCCCCATTGTCTCTAGCATTGGTAGCATCACAGAAGGGGTTTCTGGATACACTGACTATCCTATTTCCATATGCCACTGGAATTGCCAGCTATTTGAGATGCCACAGATTTCTTTAAAAAACTGACATGAATTAATAAGCTTCCAGCAAACACCATATCAGCTCCCATGGATGTCCAACCCCCAGAGTGTGCTAGGGGTCAGTCCTGGGGCCAATGTTGTTCAATAGTTTCATTAATGCCCTGGAAGATGGAATCGAGTGTGCCCTCAGCAGCTTTGCAAGCTGGTGAGACTAGTAGATACTCTGGAGAGTAGGGCTAGGATTCAGAGAGACCTTGCTGAGTTGGAGGATTGGACCAAAAGAAATCTTACGAAATCCCATCAGGACAAATGCAAAGTCCTGCACTTAGGACAGAAGAATCCCCTGAATCACTACAGGCTGGGGACCTACTGGCTAAGCAGCAGCTCTGAAGAAAAGGACCTGGGGGTTACAGTGGACAATAAGCTGAATATGAGCCAACAGGGTGCCCTTGGTGCCAAGAAGCCTAACAGCATACTGGGCTGCACTGGTAGAAGCATTGCCAACCCATCAAGGGAAGTGATTCTTTCTCTCTATTTGGCACTGGGGAGAGTTTTTCCTAATCTCTAACCTAAACTTCCCTTGCTGCAACTTGAGCCCATTGCTCCTTGTTCTGTCACCTGCCACCACTGAGAACAGTCCAGCTCCATCCTCTCTGCAACCACCCTTCTTCCGGTAGTTGAAGGCTGCTCTTAAATTGCTCCTCAGGTCTTCTCTTCTCTAGACTAAATAAACCCAGTTCCCCCAGCTTCTCTTGAGAAGTCATGTCCCCCAGCCCCCTAACCATTTTCATTGTCCTCCACTGGACTCTCTCCAACTTGTCCACACCTTTTTGGGAAAGGGGAGCGGCAAAACTGGACAAAGTACTCTCATCTGGCTATCACCGCCCCATGCTGCTTCTGCTCCGCATCCAGCCACACCCCCGCCCCTTGCTCTGTGTCCGGCCCTGCACCACCCCCCACGTCCCTCAGCAGCAGCAGGGGTGGTGGGTGGCAGCACTCCATCCCCACCTGTCGTTCTTGATACAGCACTGGGTGGAGCTGTGCCCCGCTGGAGCCATGCCCCACAAGATCATTACAGACAGATGGACTTTAGATGGAGATATAGAGAGATAGATAGCATTTTATGTGTGTCCTGCTGCATTTTTGTTGTTGTTGTCCAGAACCCAGTTCTCTGTTTTAGCAAGATCCCTTTGAGTTTGAATCCCATCTTCTATAGGGTTTGCAACATTCATCTTCATGGTTCAGTTTTGAAATTAATAAAACATAAAAGGCATTAAATACAAATAGTCTATCTGACAGGTTCATGATCACCACCCCACCAATGGCATGCCCTGCCTTTTTAGTTATGTTACACCAGGGTCTACTCACCTACCACAACAGAACATAATTCAATCAAAAACACTTCAAATGACGTGGTGGGCAGGGCAACAGTACGTGGGACTTCTTGGTGTAGGGTACACCCTTTCCCCACTGGGTCTTACCTCTTGGATCCCCACTTTGAAGACTGGCCTGGCACAAGGGCTATGGTAATTACAGGGACAGAAGTTTGTTAGGCCTCTACTGTGCCTGGGGTCTATGATTCGCTTGCACCTGAAAGGGTTAATCCCTCAAAGCATTGCCCTGCAGCCCAGCCCCACCCTGAGGCCCATTACTATTAATGAATACAAACACCAGAGTAAGGGTTAATAAGCAATCTGTACCACAAGCCAAAAATAACAATAATCATAGCAACATGAACTCGTTAACAACCACTTAACAGAACGTTATATACAAATATACGCAGAAAGCCACACCAGCGGTGGCAGCCAAGGACACTGACACCCGGCCTGCAGGGCACACTGGCACATCCCTGCCAGGCAGAGGATTTCCACCCTTTCTTCCACAAGTGGAGTACTTGGAGACCTCAAAAGGGAAGGCTGATACTTTACCCATCCTATGGGGAACTGAGGGCGAGTATCTCAGGTGAGAATTGTGGGGCCCTCGCACGCAGCACCCGCGCTCCCAATCTTCCCAGCCTCTCCAGCAAAACAAGGACACAAAACTCTCAGGCTCTGAGACTCAGCTCACACAGCTTCCTGGTGCACGCACTCTTCACCACGTCTGCAGACACGCACGCACGCACTCCTGCACACTCAAGTGCACACACACACACACACACACACCACCTGCCAATCATACCATGGTCCAGTCACTGCTTGCACATCTCAATCAATGAATGCCACTCAACAATATCATTTTTTTGGACCGCTCATATTCATTATCACTTCATAACTTACTAACAAAGTTCCCGCTCTGCGGTTATATAATAAGGTTTCTTTCAGCGGTGCATGCCTCAGTTTCCCAAGAAGGTCATATCGTCGTCGAGGTCAAAAGTTTAGATGTTCCAGAGACTTCTAACCTCTAGCCACCCTACACATGCATAACCACTATTACAACTAAGCCAGGACTTGCACTGTTTACACCTTGTTGGGCTTGCGTCTTGGACTGGCTACCACCGGGCCACATATTGTAGCATCCCACAGAGCGTTTCTCCATGCCTACGCAATGCTTACAGCTCTGCCAACTCCCTGCCAGGAAGCTTTGGATCTGTGGAAGTTGGGTCAGGGTGCGGGAAGCCAGAGGGTTGCTGGGCAGAGCCCCCCCATCAGCAGGTCCTGGCAATGCCCGCTGGGCCGCCCTCTCCCAGCCCCAGCTGACCTGTCTGCTCCTGTGGGCATCCTCTGACTTTCCAGGGTACCGTGCCTCAGGAAGAGCCTCTGGCTTCCTGCCGGCAGTTTGCTGCACACCCCAAACCTCCCTGGATGCTTCAGCACTGCCACCTCTCCGGACACGCTCACGCTGCAGGGATGCCCTGGCTCCTTCCTGGCCATGGGGAAGCATCCAGCTCCGCTGCTGGAGCTCCCTCGTCTTCCCCCACCCCTCCACCCACTCCAGCTCAGCTCCAGGGCTGCTTTTACACCCAAAATCTTTAGATGCAGCACCAACCTCTGGGGCTTCGTCCAGCCTCACGGGGGCTGGCCAATTTGCCCACAGACTGGCCACCTGGATGCCAGTGCTGTGGTGAGTGGGCCTGCCACGGTCTGCCTATCCAGTCAGAGAAGGGAAAGAGGCCTGGGTTCAAGGGACAGTCGAGCTGGACTGGTGCTGGAATATTCTTGAACTTCTCTATCATCATTTATGATCAAAGGTTTGATAACAATAGGAGGCAGAAGGTCACCGATGTCAAAGCAATACTGTATATAATAAAAAAGGTAAAATGAGAGTCTGTGGGGAGACCGCAGTACTAGAACAGTTAGGTTAATATTACAAGGTCATGATCCCATTGGCAGCATATTGCCCAGAAATGAAACCCAGGAAACATTTTGCAAGGTTATTCAAAAGCAGAGCAATACAGCCTGAGAATTACCAAAGGATGCCCCTTCATGACTATAACTGCACTGACTGGAAGCAGCATGCCACAACGACCAGCAATGTCCTAGATACAGGGAAATAAAATAGTGGTGTATCGTTTAACTGCACCAGACTGGGTGGCTAAATTAAAACAAGCATCTAGGACAGGGGCAGGAGAGAAGAATCGTAGCCATATCATGTCATCATCAGGTTGCAGATGGAAAAGGAAAGGAACATTTATGTCAATTCAGAGTTTAAATCCCTCCAAGGCAGTGACTGTATTGCTTTGCAATTGCGTTTTGAGCTCACAGGAAAAATGCTTTTCTGAAGTCCTGGTAATATTCCACCAAACTCTTTTAACAACAGTACAACGCTCCAACACAGAATTTCAACACTAAAAACAGGAGTTTTAAAAAAAACCTGCGGATGTTTTTAAAACCTGCAGTAGGCAAGTGCCTCACAATAAAAGAAGCATCACTTATAGGACCTTACAACAGGTCCACCAAGCCGAGGACCCTGTCTCACGCAGTGGCCGAGAATGGATGTTGGGGGAAACGGAGCACGCCCAGAATTTTCCACCCCTTTTATTCTCCTGCTCGATCTTCCAACGTTCACAGGTTTAGGGGATTCGCATTCAGAGGCTGCACCCCTGTCTCCCATGTTCAGTGCCCACTGATGGATCTTTCCTCTGTGAATGTATCTAATCTCCTTTTGAACTGAATTAAACAATCAACCCCCAAATCATCTTGTAGCAGCAAGTTCAACAAGTGAATTATACACTGCATGAAAAAGAATACCCTTTTGTTACTCTTTAAATTAATATCTAATAGTGTCATTTTATGTCCCCTACTTCTAGTATTGTCAGAGTAATCCCTATTTACCTTCTCTGCACCATTTATTTTTTTTTTTTACCTCTTATGTCACCATTGGATCGTCTCTTTTTTAAGGTGAAAGAGTCTAGCCTTTCCATACATTTGGTCATATGTGTTGCCTTTTTCTCTATCTTCTCTAGTTCTTCTATGTAATTTTGATGTGAGAGGGACTAAAGCTGCACACTGTATTGAAGGGATAGATACTCCATAGATTTATAAAAGAGCATAATCATACTTTAGCTTGTTTACAGTTTCCTTCTTTATAATGACTAACATTTTATTTCACTTTTTTTTCCACTTTTGTGGAATACTGAGGTGATGTTTTTAGAGATCTGTCCACAATGACTCCAAGATCCCTTTCCTGTGTAGTAACACTTAATGTAAACCCAATCATCATATATGTATGTTTTGGGTCCTGTCTCCCTCTCCCTGCCCCCTGACATGTGCATCACTGAGCTTAACATTGAATTTCATCCATCATTTGGTGGCCATTTGTTTAGTTTTGTAGATGCTTCTGCAGCTTGCTGAAGTCCACCTTGGATTTTACCATTCATATAATCTGGTGTCATCTGCATCACTTGGCCACATCACTATCCACCTCCCTTTCCAGACCATTTATGCATAAGTTAAATAGCACTGGTCCCAGCACAGATCCTTGGCGGACACTACTTCTTCCCATTCTGAGAAGTGATCATTTTTACCTACTCTTTGTTTGCCATTCTTAAGTCAACTTTCGATCCATGAATGGATCTTCTCTATGATGACATGGGTGTGTCTACATGTGCTATTAAAGCAACACAATGAACTCCAGCACAGTTTGCACCAGAGTACACTGCTCCCAGACACAGCATCTGTCTGTGTGCCCAGGACAGCAGCAGTTTGTGCCAGGGCAAAGCAGACCCAGGCTGGCAGCAGGTTTGGGGGGTCAGACCTGGGCTTAGGATGGCGGTGTCATGCAGTGGGGACACTGACTGGAGCATGAAATTGCTAAAGTGCAGAGCCACGTGGCAGACAGCCCCCCCCACCACACACACACTTTAGCACCCTTATGCCTCAGCCAGCCCCTATCACCATCTTCATGTGCATTTTGGTAGAGTTAAGTACTCCAGTGTAAGAAAGTACTGTCCCCAACAGTACTACCTTATGATGGAGTTAATTAGTTTACTGCGCCCAAATACCAGGGCACATGTAGACAGTGTTGCTTTACTTCAGAGCTAATTAGTCAACTCCACAGTAAAGCACACATGTAGATCCATCCCTGACAACTTAATTTCATCCCTGACAACTTAACTGAGCATTTGATGTAGGGCTTTGTTGAAGGTTTTTTTGAATGTCCAAATATTCAAAAGACTGGATTGCCCCGATTCACCTGCTTGTTGCTGCCCTCAAGGAACTCCAACAGGAATAAAATCTGTCGTAGTCTGATTGCTAAAGGATATTACAATTTATGTATAATTTAACGAGACCATTACTTTACTTTAGTCATTAGAACCATGTTATACAGCACTTTTAGGAAAGAAGGTTAAACATGATTTTTTTTAAATAGCGTGCAAATGGCAATTACTCCCAGGAGTAATTTACTTTCTCTACTTGTCATTAAAGCTCTGTGCATCTTCCGGACAAAGACTGGAATTAGCTATGCAAATGTTCTTAGTGACCTTAAAAAAATTTTTTTTTTTAAATGCTTTTCCATTTCTGAAATTCTATACCAGAAAGAGCCAATATCCTAGCACTCTTCATTATTTGATTACCATGAATAGCCGCACCAAAGCATAAATAGCAAAACCATGCATTTATATATCCCCTTTCATTTAATCATGTCAAGACTGCTAACAAATATAAATTAAGCTTTGCAACTCCCTTTGTATTCCCTTTAATGAATACACACAGAGATTTGAAAAGCAAGGCGACTAATCTGCACAAGCATCACTAGGAATGATGAGGTCTACTTCCAGTAATGTGCTCTAACTACTAGGTTGCACTCTTTGCCATTGCAAGTCAAGTTATTGCAGCAGCTGCAGTAACCCAATTCTTAGAAAACAGAAAAACAAGGTTCAGACATTTTTATTTTAATGAATGGTGCCCTTGCCCTGTATAATCTATCAGCATTAGACTGCAAACTCCTTGGGCTGGAAAGGTCTTCTAGGGTAGGTTAATCTTACTTGAAACTGGCAGGTTTAATTGCCACCTTGCCCTTAACAAAGATGAAAGAGACAGCTAATGTGCTACTGCCCAGAACAATAGCTATGAACAGACATTGCATTTGTGCCAGGAGAAAAGCCTTTGCCCTGACACAAAAACAGAGCATAAAAGCCATTCAAGGGCTTTCTGGAAGGAGAGAACTGACTCTTTCACAAGCCAGTTTTCTCACTTCCAGCCAGGAAGACCTCTCCCCTCATGCACTAACTGGAATGACCGTATATGTCTTCGGGGTGCTTAGGATACCCAGTATCCCACAGCCCTTTGCTCTCCCTCCCTGCAAGGGAGAGGGATGGAGGGAGAGCACGGGCTCCATGATAGCTCATGCAGAGGCAAGCTGTAAGGGAGCCTTGTAGGGACCCTGTCATGGGTGCCAATGTTCCCCTGCCACTGAACAGACCCGGGTCACCCCAGGTCTGGGCAAGGTCAGGGAAGGGGGGGTATTGCCTCAGACTGGAACCATCTCAGGAAGTTTCAAGCCCCTCCTTGGATTGGAGAACCGGTTTGTGCATGGGTGGGAGCTATTTCCTGCATCCAGATTGACCCCGTTGTGGGACAGGTTTAGCTGCACTGCCTCTGCCTCCTGTACCTCTCCACAGTGCCCCAGAGGGGTTCATGGACCAGGAAAGCATTCTCCTACAGCTGGAGCCCTCCTGGCCCCCTCCCTACCCATCCCACCAGTCAGCTGATTGTCTTTGTCCTGGCACAAAACCAGTCAGCTGGTTGGTGGGATGGGTGGAGGGAGGCATTCTCCCGGGCTTCCAGGGCTGGAAACTTCTCAGACCCCTATCTGCTTTCCACCCCAGGCGCTCCTGCAGGTG